>NC_141174.1:93380000-94760079 GCF_055505025.1 Bos grunniens
TGAAAAAATGAAAGTTGAAAATCAGTTGGCTTGACTACCTCTTGTATACCTCTTGTCCTGTTATACCCATCTATGAAAGTAAAATTTGGTTTATAAATTGTTTCTTATTGCTGTTGAAGATCTTATCTGTGTATACAAAGTAAGTCTAGGTTTATTTTTATAAGTTGAGAAAACAAATTATACCTTGGTAAATTTATTACCTACTCTGAAGATGAAAGTATTGGCCTTTCAAATCATACATGCAACTATTTTAAAAATGGAAAAATTTGAACTGCTGTTTAAAAAGCTTGGAAACGTTTTAAAAAAAGTTTAAATATATTTATGAACTCTGGGAATAAATGGGCACTTATATTCTCCTCCATACATAATGTGATAAGTTACTGTTTATAATCACAAATAGTATTGTCTAGTTTTTTATTTTCGCCTGTCTTCACATTTTTAAGATACGTATATCCATTACTACAGTGTCTTTAGAGTACTTATAAAATAAATGAGTAGTTTAAGTTGCTAAAGGAACTGGCAGTGTCTGGAGAATAAAATTTTGTATAGAATAGACTACATGTATTTTTTTAAGGGTTATTCTCAATGTTTTCTTTATAAGAATTACAGTTAGGAAGAAAAAGTAGTCTAATAGGTTAAATCAAAAGGTTAAGAAGTTAAAAGTTCAATCTTTAACAGTGTTGAAGCTAGATATATAGCCTATTTTACCATAATAAAAAATGCCACCCTATCCTCCACATGACTGTGCTATTTTGGAAATTTAAATTAGTAGGTATTTGTTAATGAATATCTAGAAGTCATAAATGACAAGCTTTCTGTACTCGTTTGTTCATTAACTCAAGTTTAGTTAAGGCACCAATTTTAACGTGGTTATATTTTCTGTTGAAGTGTCTTACTTGGAAATTACTTTTTTTAAAAAATTACATTCCTATAGAGAATTTGGCCTAAAAACCTTTGAGTATTTATTAGCTTTCAAATACTATATCTAAGTTGGAAAAATAAAACTTGTATTATGAAAAATTGGATTAGATTTTTTAAAACTTTATGACCTATTGTAATGTTACTGTATAACTTTTTAGACTAATATTTTGCTGATAACATTATAAGATGGTGTGGCCACCTACTTTCTGCTAAAACGTGAATTCAGTAATAAGCAAATTAAAATTTAAAAAGTTATGGGATAGTTATAGTGTTCATTGTCATTTATTTAATATTATTACACTAACAATAATAGTAGTGTGTTGTACTAGTAAGGTATACTAATATTAATTAAGCTATTGTTACCATGTTAAGATTTATTTTTAATATTAATATTATTTACATTGACAATGTGACATTTTAGTAACTTCTAAAAACTGTCAACTTTGAATAGAATATTTTTGTATTTATTATAGGGTAAAAATACACTTTAGAAATTTAGAAATAGGAATTCACTCACTGTAGTCAGTATTTTGAGTATTACCTGTCTTTCATTTTGTACTCCAGAATGAATATGGAATCCAAAATGAAAGACAGGTAGTGGAGAATGGTTAACTGGATCTAAATAGGTAAATTGAAAAAAGTGTTCTGCTCAAATTAACTTAAGGCTGCGTTAAAGTTTAACATGTTTCTTTATTATAAAATTACTCAAAAGCTTTCACTATGTGAATCTTTAAGAGGAGACTAGACTATGCAATATTTCTCAAGATTATCTGTTCACAGAAACCTTTTTATTTTCACTGTATCTATTCACATCTCTTGAAACAGCATTCCTTTTTCTAATGTGAAAAGAAACAGTTGTTGCCACATTTGAAAAGTGGCAATTTGGTTATATTTACATGGGATTTCTTTGGAAGGAATGATGCTAAAGCTGAGACTCCAGTACTTTGGCCACCTCACGGGAAGAGTTGACTCATTGGAAAAGACTCTGATGCTGGGAGGGATTGGGGGCAGGAGGAGAAGGGGACGACAGAGGATGAGATGGCTGGATGGCGTCACTGAGTCGATGGACGTGAGTCTGAGTGAACTCCGGGAGTTGGTGATGGACAGGGAGGGCTGGCGTGCTGCGATTCATGGGGTCGCAAAGAGTCAGACACGACTGAGCAACTGAACTGACATGATCTGTTAAAGGACAGATTTTCTCCCCTGTTGTTTATTCATCAAGTTGTATCAGACTCTTTGTGACCCCATAGACTGCAGTGCATCAGGCTTCCCTGTCCCTCACCATCTCCTGGAATTTGCCCAAGTTCACGTCCTTTGATGGGGTGATGCCATCCAACCATCTCATCCTCTGTCACCCTGTTCCCTTCCTGCCTTCATTCTTTCGTAGCATTAGGGTCTTTTCCAGCAAGTCAGCTGTTTGCATCAGGTCTGGGACTGGGACTTCAGCTTCAGCATCAGCCCTTTCTCCCCTATATAAACAAGTTTGAGCCTGCCACTGTGTCTTGCTTTAACCCCAGATGCTGCTTTTCAGGTTGACCAGAGAAAAAGATGTTTGTTATATTCACAGGTTATCATGGTAATCTGTCCACAGAAACAGGATCCTGAAAGATTCTATCAAGTAACTCATCAGAAATAGTCGAGGAAGACTGTGTAGAATAACTTGCAAAAAGTTGTGACATTCTTAAAATGCTATAATAAGATTATTTATACATTATTTTGTTTTTGTGAGATCAAGTTAGAGGTTTTTCATGTTTTTACATGCTATTACATGTTAACACTTATTTGTGGAACCAAGAGCTAAAGGTGGAGTGCCTCCCGTTGTGAAAATGCAACATTTTAGAACAGTGTTTACTGACAAATTTAGAATCAGGATGTAAAAATGATTATTTTACTCTGAGTAAAGAAATGAAGAATAAAAGGGTGGCATATTAGAGATAACACAAATGTTTTTAAAACTGCAGACTATAATATGATACAGAGAAGAAAGATTAGGCGAGTCATTGGGAATCACTAAACTAACCTTATAATAATTAAGAAAAATTTACCATTGAATACTCAAACAGATTTGCTGCTATTGAAAATGTGTCAAATACAACTCTTATTATCAAGTACTCTTACCAATTACTTAGAAGTAGTATTTAAGCAGTTTAAGACTTAGAAATTTGACTTAGCTTTTTAAAAATGCTTTATATGTGGTAGAATACAAAATAAATATACATTGAAAGTGGAACCTTTAACATGCCAGCTTACTATACACACACACACACACCTTTTGATAGGAATATAATATGAAAATTATTTTCAACTCTTGCATAAGAATGGAAATTATTAAGTTAATTATTATTTTGTCAATCTTCTGTACAAAGGACTTAAGACCTCAATATCAGTAAATAAAAATAGAAGAAATATTCGTACATGTTTCTTCTTGAACCATTGTGACCTAATGAGCAAACCTTAGTACAACAAATTGAATAAATACATTATTGTATCAGAGTACTTTTGTATAATGCTAATAATCCCAAAGACATAAGTTCTCCTCTGGATCCTAGATCCGTACAACTGAAAAATTGGCTCCCATTTTTTTTATCAGTAGTTTGAAGAATAACCTGAATTGCTGAATCACCCAAGAATAATTACTGTAGTAAAATATCATTAAATTAAGCTTATTTTATAATCTGACAAAATTCAGGTATCCTAACTGATGTTAACTTTTATTATCTAAGAGAAGTGATAGTAATCAGTTGGCCTAAGTGATTTGCATCCAGTGATATTTTCTTTGCCCAATCATTTTAGTTATGATAACCTATATTAGTTTGGAATAACTATATAGTTCATAATCTTTCTGAATGTTTTAGGCATACTGAACTATTTCACAGAGTAGAGTAGTAGTGATGGATATTCCTTTGCTAATACTCTGGTCTTCCAGGGTCCTTCTTCAGATGCTGCCTTAAATCCCTCTTGGCCCTAAGTCGTGTATAACAATTTTGGAAGTAAATGATCAGTGATAATAATACAGATACGGTTCATCCAGTGTATGCTGTGTACCTACCATGTTTCAGGTTCCCTTCTTTCCATGCATCTCAGTTGACTGGCTTTGTTGTTTTGGTAACTGCATCACATTCTTGGCTCATATTGAGCTTGTAGACAAGTTTGCTTTTTTTCCCTGAACTACTCAGAAGCCAGGACTACTTTATCCAGTATTTGTGTGATTCTATGTTGACAGCTCAAACTGGGGAAATGGGTATTATTTTAGAGTGGGAGATGATGAAATAGTCAGTTTTCAACTTGCTTCAGTTGGTTGCTGGTGGGATGTCTAAACAGAGATGTTATAAAGACAGGATATAGGTATGGACAGAAGATAAAAAGTCAAGTGGACAGAGAGGTTTGTGATTTGAGGTAGTAATTAAAATTGTCAGTGTTTTTGTATGGAGATGAAGTATCTGTGGGAGGTGCTATTGCTTTCCCATACAGACTCAAGCAGGAGCTATCCATAATAATCTTTTTTAGCCCTTTGTTAGTAGTACACGCTTTTCAGTATCATGGACTTTTAAAGAACTGGAGGATTCGTGTAATGATTAGTTTTACATTTGTGTTTTTTTAATTATTCTTATTAGTCATCAAGATTCACAGTATTGCACAAAATATAGTGATATTGATTTTGTATTTAGCATGCATCAGTTTAGCTGTTTATAAAATATCTTATTTATTAAAAATAATTAAAAATATATTTTACTTGAGTGTAACTTGAACCATCTTCAATTTAATGGGTTAATTAATGGGTACAGGAAGATGAAAAGGTAACAAATACCATCAGACTAAGCCTTAATTGTTCTTTTAGGATACCTAAGAAATTGATAACTTGTTGCTTTCAGTGGTGGGACTGAGCAACTCAGGGCATGGAGTGTGGGTGTTGGGTTGCCTTTTCACTTTGTATTGTTTTGTGTGATTCAAGGTTTGAACCATGATTGATTTTACCTTTGGAACAGGTGAGGAAATTTAAAGCTTATTTACTTTAAACATGAGATAGTATGATGTTTAAAAAGTATTGGCACTTAAAGTTAGAAGTCATAATTTCAAATCCTAATTTCACAGTTTCCTGGCCAGCTGGCCTGAAATGAGTCATTTCACCTCTTTGAAAATGAGGGTGTGATTGCTGCCCTGATCACCACTCAGGGTCCTTGTGAGTTCATTTAGTAAACGTATCTGTGAGGTGCACACTGACGGGCGCTAGTAGGAGACATCCCAGTCCTCGGGGCATCCACTTTCAAGTGCAGATGGAGATGAAATTATAGCTTATATTTTACTTATAATTTGTATAATGGAGATAAATATGCTATAAAAATTCACAGGGAAGGTCCATAGTGGCAGCTTGGGGAGCGGTAGGGTAGGGGTTAGAGTGGTCCTTATGGAAGACAAGGACATTTGAGTTAAATTTTGAAGAATGAGTTGGCCGGATACAAGGAGAGGATGACGGAGGGAGAAAGTATTCTACCCAGAACAAGCACCATTTCCAGCCCTATCTCATTTTTTGTGTGTTTATGTGTGGCAGATTTTTGTTTTACTTATTTTTATTAAGACAGGATGCTATAGAAGAGTTCCAAGTTGTGAGTAAATATACTTTCCTTGGTGCCATATTGTTTTCCTTTATAGAGCCATTAAACATCTTGTGAAGTAGAGTGAAAGTTGCTCAGTCGTGTCTGACTCTTTACAACCTTTACAACTCTTTACAACTCTTTACAACTATAGCCTACCAGGCTCCTCTGTCCATGGGATTTCCCAAGCAAGAATACTGGAGTGGGTAGCCATTTCCTTCTCCAGGGGATCTTCCCAACCCAGGGATCGAACCCAGGCTTCTTCTGCATTACAGGCAGAGTCTTTACCATCTGAGCTACCAGGGAAGCCCAAATAAACATCTTACCTCCTTAATAGTTCATGCTACTACTAAGTCGCTTCAGTCGTGTCCAACTCTGTGCGACCCATAGATGACAGCTCAACAGGCTCCTCTGTCCCTGGGATTCTCCAGGCAAGAACACTGGAATGGGTTGCCATTTCCTTCTCCAGTGCATGAAAGTGAAAAGTGAAAGTGGAGTCGCTCAGTCGCGTCTGACTCTTAGCAACTCCATGGACTGTAGCCTACCAGGCTCCTCCGTCCCTGGGATTCTCTAGGCAAGAGTACTGGAGTGGGTTGCCATTGCCTTCTCTGATGTCTACTAGTTCATAGACATTAATATTTAGCTACTTAATGCTCACTCTTCTGTAAGCTACAGTTCAGGGGCATTGATAATTTGCTATTTAGTCTTTAACATCCAGTATCCTCTAAGTTGGGCTTCCCAGGTGGGTCAGTGGTAAAGAATCTGCCTGCCAATGCAGGAGATGCATGTTGGATCCCGGGGTAAGATCCCCTGGAAAAGGAAATGGCAACCCACTTTAGAGTCTTGCCTGGGAAATCCAATGGACAGAGGAGCCTGCTGGTCTGTAGTCCATGGGGTTGCAAAAGAGTCAGACACAACTTAGCAACTAACCTCCACCATACCAACATCCTGTAAGCTATAGAAGTACTTTGTGAATTGAAAATATAATATAGATAGAATATAGTGTTATTTATTATGTATATTAGCCTCTGGTAAACACCATGATTAATAAAAATAAACACGAGTTTTTAAAATTTTATTCTGGTTTAGTTTTGTTTTGGTTGTTTTTGGCTGTGCTATGTAGCTTGAGGGATCTCAGTTCCCACAACCAGGGACTGAACCCGGGCAATGGCAGCAAAAGCCTGGAATCCTATCCACTAGTACTCCAGGTATCAGGGATTTTGCAAAAATTCATACAGAATATTTCTTAATACAGTAGAAAACATAAAATAGGGTATTGTATAGATAATTCCCTCTTTGTATTGTATTTATTTGTATTTGGGAAGAAAAAAGATGAGCTATCTCAATTTCTAAGTGAGTCATCAGTTTAGAACATACTGCTGCTGCTGCTGCTGCTAAGTTGCTTCAGTCGTGTCCGACTCTATGCAACCCCATAGATGGCAGCCCACCAGGCTCCCCCGTCCCTGGGATTCTCCAGGCAAGAACACTGGAGTGGGTTGCCATTCCTTCTCCAACGCATGAAAGTGAAAACTGAAAGGGGAGTTGCTCAGTCGTGTCCGACTCTTCGCGACCCCATGGACTGCAGCCTACCAGGCTCCTCCATCCATAGGATTTTCCAGGCAAGAGTACTGGAGTGGGGTGCCATTGCCTTCTCCATAGAACATACTAGTCCAAAGTAAAGAAGCATTATTTGTATAGTTGCAGGACAGTCTTCTGTTGTTAATGACTTTATCATCTCAGATGATAGAAAATAGTAATAGAAAGTAAGTAAAAATAAAAGAAAATAAGAATAGAGAAGAAAACTATATGTGGCTTAAACTACGTTTCTTATCTTATACAATAGGAAATCTCGAAGTAAGGTGCATTCACAGTTGTTAAATCACTAGTTTAATATCATCGTCAAAGATTCAGGTTCTCTGACATCCCAGAGTGACCTGTCCGCTTAGTATGGATATCCTCATGATCCCAAGGTGGCAGGTGTCACACATAGTTGACAATGTCTAGGGGAGAAAAGAGAATTATACCTGCTTATATCAAGATTGCCAGGAGAAATATCAATAACCTCAGATATGCAGATGACACCACCCTTATGGCAGAAAGTGAAGAGGAACTAAAAAGCCTCTTGATGAAAGTGAAAGAGGAGAGTGAAAAAGTTGGCTTAAAGTTAAACATTCAGAAAACAGATCATGGCATCTGGTCCCATCACTTCATGGCAAATAGCTGGGGAAACAGTAGAAACAGTGTCAGACTTTATTTTTTGGGGCTCCAAAATCACTGCAGATGGTAATTGCGGCCATGAAATTAAAAGATGCTTACTCCTTGGAAGGAAAGTTATGACCAACCTAGATAGCATATTGAAAAGCAGAGACATTACTTTGCCAACAAAGGTCTGTCTAGTCAAGGCTATGGTTTTTCCAGTAGTCATGTATGGATGTGAGAGTTGGACTGTGAAGAAAGCTGAGCGCCAAAGAATTGATGCTTTTGAACTGTGGTGTTGGAGAAGACTCTTGAGAGTCCCATGGACTGCAAGGAGATCCAGCCAGTCCATCCTAAAGGAGATCAGTCCTGGGTGTTCATTGGAAGGAATGATGCTAAAGCTGAAACTCCAGTACTTTGGTCACCTCATGTGAAGAGTTGACTCATTGGAAAAGACTGATGCTGGGAGGGATTGGGGGCAGGAGGAGAAGGGGATGACAGAGGATAAGATGGCTGGATGGCATCACCAACTCAACGGACATGAGTTTGAGTGAACGCCGGGAATTGGTGATGGACAGGGAGGCCTGGCGTGCTGTGATTCATGGGGTCACAAAGAGTTAGACACGACTGAGTGACTGAACTGAACTGAACTGATATCATATTTAGGAAGACTGACAAAATTCTCAGAAGCCCCCAGCAAAAGCTACTTTAAAAATACAAATTGAATATTTAAAACAAGTAGGAGGGCTTCCCTGGCAGCTCAGTTGGTAAAGAATCTGCTGCAATGCAGGAGACCCCGGTTCGATTCCTGGGTCAGGAAAATTCGCTGGAGAAGGGATAAGCTTCCCACTCCTGTATTCTTGGGCTTCCCTTGTGGCTCAGCCGGTAAAGAATCCACCCGCAATGTGGGAGACCTGGGTTGGGAAGATCCCCTGGAAAAGGGAAAGGCTACCCACTCCAGTATTCTGGCCTGGAGAATTCCATGGACTGTATAGTCCAAACAAATGGGACAAGACATATTTTGCTCATAGGTCTATTTTAAAAGTTGAAAATGAGTAAATTGATTATAAATATATATAATTTAAAATATATATATATAAGATTACATTTCTTTCTCATTGTATCCTGTGCTGCTCAAAGGATACTATTCTTATAAATTAGGTTAAATTAGTTTTCTTTTTCATCAGTTGCTTCATATTATAGCTATAACTGTGTCGGGGGTAGGGTCTGGAGGGGCGTATTTTTCCTGGGGTTTCTAATTGTCTTTCATTTTTCATTCTTCTTCTTAGAGCTGTCCCTGTAAGACTCCACGCTAAGATTTTTGTTTAGAGTGAATGCTTTCCAGGCCTACGACACATTTAATATTAACACTGGGATTTTTTTTTACCTTCATTAAACATTTGTATTAGATTGACCATGATTTCTTTTCTTGATGTTCATCTTCAGTTTGCTGCAGTACATTCAGAAAGGGGACAGAGTAGATGAATATTTGAATTTTTATACAGCAAAAAAAATTTACCTGGCCTACGACTTCTTTCATCACTTTTCCACATGACTTACTGGTTTCTTTCAGATCTTAACTCACGTATCCCGTTCTCAAAGAGGCCTTCCCCGACCATCCTGTTTTAAATTGTGAATCCCCTATTACCAGTTCTTCTTGACTGTTTTTTATCTTAGAGCAGTTTCACAGTGTAACATGCCCGTGTATTTTGCTTATTGTCTTTATTTTGCTGCTAAAAATGCCACAGGGTAGACAATTCTGTAGTTTTGCTCACTTGTATGTCCTTGGTACATAAAATGTCTGGAACACAGTAGCCCCCTCAGTAAGTAATTGATGGATTAGTTAGTGAATTTTCCTATCGCTATTATAGTTATAAATCTAGATTTTAAATTGTTTTCTATCAGAACTTTGAACGGATTGCTCCATTATCTTCTGATATCTAGAGTTTTAATATGAAATACAGAATTTTTATAGGTGACCTATTTCTTCTGCTTTTGAAAGCTTCGTGTTTTTGGATCTCTGGAAAATTTCAACAGTGTACATAAACATGAGATTTTGTCGCTGATTCTAGCTGGCACTTAGGAACCCCTTCCAATTAAGATTGTTGTTTTTTATAGCTCTGGGAAAAGGTATTCTTTTATTATTATTAAAGTATAGTTGATTTACAGTGCTGTGTTAGTTTCAGGTATACAGCAAAGTGATCTGGTTACATACATGCTTTTTGCAGTTATTTTCCATTACATGGTATTACACAGTACTGAATATAGTTCCCATGCTATACAGTAAATCCTCATTTATTTTATGTTGTGTGTATTTGTTGATCCCACACTCCCAATTTATCCCTGCCCCAATTCTTCCCCTGATTTTCTATTGTATCACTATTTACAACTCTTGTTGGTTATTAGGTTTATCTTCTTTTCCCTTGATGTTCATTTTCCTTATTTTTCTCTTTTTAATTTTAAATCTCTTTAATATAGGTTTTGATATGCTTATTGATATTTAAATAGTGAAATCTGGCATGCTATTTTCTTTGACTATGATGAAATAACAAATAGTAAGCTAAGATACGATAGATTGATTTAATATTGGTATTTTGTTTATGACTACTAATAAGATAGTTTATTGTATCAGTAGGAAAAGGAAGTATTCATCAGTAAATGATCACTAGTTTACTAGAAAGGGGTTAAGTTTAATTTCTCCTCAGGTAATATATATTTTAAATATTATATAATAAGAAAATATTACATATCTATAAAATTTATGAGCAGGGATGTTCATTACAGTATTATTTATATGGAGATGGACTAGATGTCTAACAGCATACTACTTTATTTAATAAGCTTTCGTACTGGTATTATGGAATGCTTTGCAGCCACTAACAGCTGTATTTTTAAAGAATGTTTAATGTCATTGAAAATGAGATACTTTCCCAATTATCCATCTATTTATTTATTTACAGTTGACCCTTGAACAACATGAGTTTGAAATGTGTAGGTCCACTTATATGTGGATTTTTTTTTTAATGTAGTTTTACAAATACATATTTTTGATACATGGTTAAATTTGATTATGTGGAACCAGATACAAAGGGTTGACTATAAAGATACATATGGACTTTTAGTGTGAAGAGGATCAGCACCCCTTAACTCCAGAGTTATTCAAGGATCAACTGTGTGTGTGTATAATATAAATTTTCAAACATACGTGTTTAAAAACGAGTGAAAAATATTCAAAACGTTAATACAGGTTTCATAACCCTTTATATAAAACTGTTGGACCCATATGTATTTCCGAATTCCAAGTTTTTTAGATTTTACGACTATGATATATGTATTTACAAAGTAGCATCTAGAGAACTATTCTGTAATCAAGCAAATTCACATTTCTGCAGTGGAACATGTGATTGTTCACATTAGGTAGGATACCTAGAATCTATAAATATTTTCATGTCGGTTGAGGTCACATTTTGCTGATAAATGAATTTAACCCTAACTTAATTCTTAAGTTACAGTTTTTAAAAAATGTTTTTGGAATTTTAGATTTATGTGCATTTTGGATCAATAGTAGTTACTTTGGGCAATGAGATTATGAATGATTTTAAAATTTTGTTCTTTGTAATTTTTCAAATGTTTCTGTATTTATAGGAGCATATGCATAAGTATGTTTCAAAAAAAATTTTAGTAATTTAAAAATTATGACTATATATACTTGATTTTTCTTATTAAATCTTAGCCTCTCCTAGAGAAGAGTCCAATTTACCAGGAGCTATTCATTCATAGATTTAGCTATACTATTTTAATAAACATAGATAATTTCATAAGTTTATGGGAAATTAATATTTCAAACATAATACCATTTCACTCTCTTTTATCAGAAATTTAATAACTCATACAACTACAGTTGTTTAACAGGATGCCAAGGAGAAGTAGGAAATTTTACATATTGCAGACTGGGTATCAGATGATACTACCATTTTGGGAAGCAATTTGGCCATATCTAGTAAAGTTGAAATTGTGTATATACTCTCTAAAACCACTTCCATGCCATGTGACTTGTCATCAATACATTGATTTATACTGTTTGAAAGTGGAACTTTTTCAGTTTCTCTTGCATCTTGCTTTAACATTTTATTTATTGTAATTTTACATACTGGTATTACTGGGTTCTCACTGTAAATTTTTTTTTCTTTTGAGGGGGCCGTATTTTTGCTATTTGATAACTTGCTTCCTGAGCCTTTTCACAATATGGCTTCTCTTTAAACAAAAACTTAACTTTTGCTTCTTTTGATATTCTAATAGTCATATGAATATTTAGCACCTTTACTTGTCAAATGTGATATGTAGTTGAGTGTCTTCAATTTTGCAAAGGCCATGGCTGCTGTTTTCCACAGACAACCACATGGAATAGGATGACTAGGACTACCAACCAGAATTGTCAGTGGATCTAGGCAGAAAACGAAGAACTAAAGACCCTCTTGATGAAAGTCAAAGAGGAGATTAGCAAGCGGGGGCCGGGCAGGGAGGCGCGGCGCGGGCTGCATCGCTGAGAGTAAGAATCTGGCCTGAATACCCTGAGCACTATCTGAGCGAAATAATTTTGGCTAGCAAACCAGACTGTGGGATATCTACCATGCGAAAAGCCAGCCCTAACCTAAGACACCGCCAGCCCACGCACGGAACAAAGGACTAAACAGAGGTAGCCAGCTGCAAACCTTCCCCCTCCGGTGACAGGCAGCCAGAGCCGGAAGGGGGCAATCGCAGCCCCAGAGAGACATTATCTATAAAACTGGCTTCTTTGCTAACTAAAACTTATTGGGGGTCTGGACGGTCAACATCTGCCTGAGAAGGTGCGCCGGTTTTACACCCAGATAACCAAGTGGCGGGGAGGCGATAAGTTGCAGCATTGGCGCTCGCCAAACACCTCATCACCTGAGCTGCTCGGACCTGGGAAGAGCACAAAACGCAGCCCCAACTGAGTCTGCGCCTCTGAAGACTACCTGAGTGCCTGAACCTGAGCGGCTCGGACCTGGGAGGTGCATGCAACCCAGGGCCAGCCTCGGATTGTTCCCGGCGGAACAACCTAGAGCCTGAGCAGTGTGGGCAGGGAGGCTACACGCGCCGTGAGCGGGGGCAGACCCAGTGTGGCTGAGGCACTGCGAGCGCACGCCAGTGTCATTTGATTGCAGCATCCCTCCCTCCCTCCCCATAGCGTGACTGAACAAAGAGAAGAAATACAGCTCCACCCACCAGAACACCGACACAAGCTTCCCTAACCAGGAAACCTTGACAAGCCACCTCTACATACCCACACACAGCGAGGATACGCCACAATAAAGAGAACTCCACAAACTGCCAGAATACAGAAAGGACTCCCAAACTCAGCAATTTAAACAAGATGAAGAGACAGAGGAATACCCAGCAGATAAAGGAACAGGATAAATGCCCACCAAACCAAACAAAAGAGGAAGAGATAGGGAATCTACCTGATAAAGAATTCCAAATAATGATAGTGAAATTGATCCAAAATCTTGAAATTAAAATGGAATCACAGATAAATAGCCTGGAGACAAGGATTGAGAAGATGCAAGAAAGGTTTAACAAGGACCTAGAAGAAATAAAAAAGAGTCAATATATAATGAATAATGCAATAAATGAAATTAAAAACACTCTGGAGCCAACAAATAGTAGAATAACAGAGGCAGAAGATAGGATTAGTGAATTAGAAGATAGAATGGTAGAAATAAATGAATCAGAGAGGATAAAAGAAAAACGAATTAAAAGAAATGAGGACAATCTCAGAGACCTCCAGGACAATATTAAACGCTACAACATTCGAATCATAGGGGTTCCAGAAGAAGAAGACAAAAAGAAAGACCATGAGAAAATACTTGAGGAGATAATAGTTGAAAACTTCCCAAAAATGGGGAAGGAAATAATCACCCAAGTCCAAGAAACCCAGAGAGTCCCAAACAGGATAAACCCAAGGAGAAACACCCCAAGACACATATTAATCAAATTAACAAAGATCAAACACAAAGAACAAATATTAAAAGCAGCAAGGGAAAAACAACAAATAACACACAAGGGAATTCCCATAAGGATAACAGCTGATCTTTCAATAGAAACTCTTCAAGCCAGGAGGGAATGGCAAGACATACTTAAAATGATGAAAGAAAATAACCTACAGCCCAGATTATTGTACCCAACAAGGATCTCATTCAAGTATGAAGGAGAAATCAAAAGCTTTTCAGACAAGCAAAAGCTGAGAGAATTCTGCACCACCAAACCAGCTCTCCAACAAATACTAAAGGATATTCTCTAGACAGGAAACACAAAAATGGTGTATAAACTCGAACCCAAAACAATAAAGTAAATGGCAACGGGATCATACTTATTAGTAATTACCTTAAACGTAAATGGGTTGAATGCCCCAACCAAAAGACAAAGACTGGCTGAATGGATACAAAAACAAGACCCCTACATATGTTGTCTACAAGAGACCCACCTCAAAACAGGGGACACATACAGACTGAAAGTGAAGGGCTGGAAAAAGATTTTCCATGCAAATTGGGACCAAAAGAAAGCAGGAGTCACAATACTCGTATCAGATAAATTAGACTTTAAAACAAAGGCTGTGAAAAGAGACAAAGAAGGTCACTACATAATGATCAAAGGATCAATCCAAGAAGAAGATATAACAATTATAAATATATATCCACCCAACATGGGAGCACCACAGTATGTAAGACAAATCCTAACAAGTATGAAAGGAGAAATTAACAATAACACAATAATAGTGGGAGACTTTAATACCCCACTCACACTTATGGATAGATCAACTAAACAGAAAATTAACAAGGAAAAAAAAAAAACAAACATGTATCTATAAAGCTCACTAAAGCAAAGCACAGTAAAATGAGGTATGGCAATAAAAGGCGTTAAATTTATCAAAAAAAAAAAATAAAGTGCTGAAAAATTAAAGCTGTCAAAAAAAAAAAAAAAAAATCCTAGTATTCTTGGAGAGCAAAGTCCCATGCCCGAGGCGCATGGGAAATTAGTGCTAACTTATCATTGTTTAAAAAAAAAAAAAAAAAAAGAAAGTCAAAGAGGAGAGTGAAGAAGTTGGCTTAAAACTCAACATTCAAAAAACTAAGATCATGGCATCTGGTCCCATCACTTCATGGCAAATAGATGGGGAAACAATGGAAACAGTGAGAGACTTTATTTTGGGGGGCTCCCAACTCACTGCAGATGGTGACTGCAGCCATGAAATTAAAAGACTTTTTGCTCCTTGGAAGAAAAGTTATGACCAACCTTGACAGCATATTAAAAAGTAGAGACATTACTTTGCCAACAAATGTCCGTAGTCATGTATGGATTTGAGAGTTGGACTGTAAAGAAAGCTGAGCGCTGAAGAATTGATACTTTTAAACTGTGGTGTAGGCACAGACTCTTGAGAATCTCTTGGACTGCAAGGAGATCCAACCAGTCCATCCTACAGGAAATCAGTCCTGAACATTCATTGGAAGAACTGATGCTGCAGCTGCAACTCCAATACTTTGGCCACCTGATACGAAGAACTGACTGAATTGAAAAGCCCCTGATGCTGGGAAAGATTGAAGGCGGGAGGAGAAGGGGACAACGGAGGATGAGATGGTTGGATGGAGTCACCAACATGATGGACATGAGTTTGAGTAGGCTCTTGGAGTTGGTGATGGACAGGGAAACCTGGCAAGCTGCAGTCCATGGGGTCGCAAAGAGACACCACTGAGTGACTGAACTGAGGCATAGAAGTTATCTCTTTCATTGTATACTTTCTCAAAAATCACTGTATTTGTCTTCTGAAATTTTGTGAGTCACTTTTGTTCCACTTCAGAATTGTCTTATATATCTCTTTAAATTGAAAATGTTAAAAGACAATGGTGAGATTTTTAGACTCAACTTTTTATTCCTTCAACAAACGTTGAGTGTCTGTGCTGTGCTGTACTAAGTTGCTTCAGTCATGTCTGACTCTTTATGATCCCAGGAACTGTAGCCTGCCAGGCTCCTCTGTTCATGAGTTCTCCAGGCAAGAATACTAGAGTGGGTTGCCATTTCCTCCTCCAGGGGACCTTCCCAACCCAGGGATCAAACGCATATCTCTTATGTCTCCTGCACTGGCAGGTGGGTTCTTTACCACCAGCACCACCTGGGACGCTCCCATTGAGTATCTACTGTGTCAGTTACAGATCAGGAACAGAGTACACATACAGCCTAATCCCATCCTCAAGGAATTTAAGACCTAACAGGTAAGACTTGGTTTTAGTGTAGTATGGTACATGCTGAGATAGTTAAGTAGGGGTTGGATAGAGTTGAGGTCTCGAAATCAGCGGTCAGCAACCCTTTTTTGTAAAGGACCAAGAAATGTATATTTTAGACTTTGGGAGCCATATTTGTCACAACTGCTCATCTCTGCTGTCATTATGTGAAAACAGCTATAAAGGATACGTAAATGAGTGAGTGTGGCTGTGTTCCAGTAAAACGTTATTTATGGGCACTGAAATTTGAATTCCTGTGATTTTAACATGTCACATTTTTTTTTTTTTAGTTTTTAACCTTTTAAAAATATGAAAACTGTATTATACTGTCAGACCATACAAAGACAGATGGCAGGCCAAATTCAGCTCATTGGCCATAGCTTGCCAACCCTTATTTTATACCTTAGAATTACAGAATATTATTGAATGTGGTTCTATCTGATAGCTTATCCAGTCCTAGCTACTTTTATTTACTAGAGGAGTTTACTAACCTGTCATCTTAAGGAATATTGAAAGTGTCATTGCTAATCCCAGTGGTTTCTGATTATCCCTGATATTCTGAATACTAATTGTGATTCTGTTAAGATAATAAAAGCAACAATAATAATCTGTTACACTGATGATATGCATGTTTCCCAGCACACATGTTCTAAACTTCGTTGCTTACAGGGTCAAGTGTAAGGCTTGGGTGTTTGAGAAACAGGGAGTTGTGTGCATTGTGGAGTTGTGGGGCAGCTGAATAGCAGCACATGTGAAACAGCACCTCATCTGATACGGGCAGCAGCCTTTGCTTAGTTCCATCCAGCAGTATGAATGCAGCCCTGATAATTCCCTGATGAAAAATATCCAAGAGAAGCCAGAAATCCAGACTTAAATCTCCCAGTTGTTTAATTTGGTGGCAGATATGTTTGGGGTTCTTTTTTCATTCTTTCTGTGAATAAAATTAAACCCTCTTTAGGTCTCATTTCAGCAACTGGCCATCTGTGTCCTAGCAAGTTTCATTTTCTGTTTCAAAGGAACTTTTAGAGAAGTATCTATAGTGATACACATTAATGATTTTATTTTGAAATTTTAAATCTCAAAATATTTTTATCTTAATACTGAAAATTATTATTAAAGCAGTTTTAATCTATAAGTCAAATGCAAATTTCTGTACATGCTTTTCACATGTTCAGCTGTTGTTAAGTCTAGGTCTGAATATATCCACTACTTGCAGCTGTCTCCTATAGCTGAATTTATGGTCACAAGCTTTTTTTCTTTTTCTTTTTGTTAATATCTTTATTGTGATGTAATTCATATACCTTATAAATCACCCACTGTACAGTCTTTCTTTTTAGTATATTTACAAAATTGTGCAACTGTCACCACAGTCATTTTTAAAACTTTTTTTTTTAAATCTGTTTTGGCTGCGCTGGGTCTTAGTTGCAGCACACGGATATTTGGTCTTCATTGTGGCATGTGGAGTCTTTCTTTAGTTGTGGCCTGTGGATCTAGTTCCCTGACCAAGCATTGAACCCAAGCCCCCTGCACTGACAGCGGGGAGATTTAGCCACTGGACCAGCAGGGATTAGATCTGATAGAGTGCCTGAAGAACTATGGATGGATTTGTGACTTTGTACAGGAGGCAGGAATCAAGACTGTCCCCCCCAAAAAAGGCAAAATGGTTGTCTGAGGAGAACTTACAAATAGGTATGAAAAGGAGAGAGGTGAAGGGCAAAGGAAAAAAGGAAAGATATAAGCATTTGAATGCAGAGTTCCAAAGAATAGCAAGGAGAGATAAGAAAGACTTTCACAGTGATCAGTGCAAAGAAATAGAGGAAAACAATAGAATGGGAAAGACTAGAGATCTCTTCAAGAAACTTAGAACTACCAAGGGAACATTTCATGCACAGATGGACACAATAAAGGACATAAATGGTATGGACCTAACAGAAGCAGAAGATATTAAGAAGAGGTGGAAAGAATACACAGAAGAACTGTACAAAAAAGATCTTCGCAACCCAGATAATCACGATGGTGTGATCACTCACCTAGAGCCAGACATCCTGGAATGTGAAGTCAAGTGGGCCTTAGGAAGCATCACTACGAACAAAGCTAGTGGAGGTGATGGAATTCCAGTTGAGCTGTTTCAAATCCTGAAAGATGATGCCGTGAAAGTGCTGCACTCAGTATGCCAGCAACTGTGGAAAACTCAGCAGTGGCCACAGGACTGGAAAAGGTCAGTTTTCATTCCAGTCCCAAACAAAGGCAGTACCAAAGAATGCTCAAAACTACCGCACAATTGCACTCATCTCACACACCAGTAAAGTAATGCTCAAAATTCTCCAAGGCAGGCTTCAACAGTACGTGAACTGTGAACTTCAAGATGTTCAAGTTGGATTTAGAAAAGGCAGAGGAACCAGAGATCAAATTGCCAACACCTGTTGGATCATTGAAAAAGCAAGAGAGTTTCAGACAAACATCTACTTCTGCTTTATTGACTATGCCAAAGCCTTTGACTGTGTGGATCACAATAAACTGTGGAAAATTCTGAAAGAGATGGGACTAGCAGACCACCTGACCTGCCTCCTGAGAAATCTGTGTGTAGGTCAGGAAGCAACAGTTAGAACTGGACATGGAACAACAGACTGGTTCCTAATCGGGAAAGCAGTATGTCAAGGCTATATATTGTCATCCTGCTTATTTAACTTATATTCAGAGTACATCATGAGAAATGCCGGGCTGGATGAAGCATGAGCTGAAATCAAGATTGCCAGGAGAAATGTCAATAACTTCAGATGTGCAGATGACACCACCCTTATGGCAGAAAGCAAAGAAGAACTAAGGAGCCTCTTGATGAAAGTGAAAGAGGAGAGTCAAAAAGTTGGCTTAAAACTCAACATTCAGAAAACTATGATCATGGCATCTGGTCCCATCACTTCATGGCAAATAGATGGGGAAACAATGGAAATAGAGATTTTATTTTAGGGGGCTCCAGAATCGCTGCAGATGGTGACTGCAGCCATGAAATTAAAAGACGCTTGCTCCTTGGAAGAAAAGTTATGACCAACCTTGACAGCATATTAAAAAGCAGAGACATTACTTTGCCAACAAAGGTCTGTCTAGTCAAAGCTTTGATTTTTCCAGTAGTCATATATGGATGTGAGAGTTGGACTGTAAAGAAAGCTGAGCACCAAAGAATTTATGCTTTTGAACTGTGGTGTTGGAGAAGACTATATGAGAGTCCTTTGGATAGCAAGGAGATCCAACCAGCCCATCCTAAAGGAAATGAGTCCTGAATATTTGTTGGAAGAACTTATGCTGAAGCTGAAACTCCAATACTTTGGCCACCTGATATAAAGAGCTGACTCATTTGAAAAGACCCTGATGCTGGGAGAGATTGAACGTGGGAGGAGAAGGGGACGACAGAGGATGAGATGGTTGGATGGCGTCACCAACTCAATGGACATGAGTCTGAGTAAACTCCGGGAGTTGGTGATGGACAGGGAGGCCTGGCGTTCTGCAGTCCATGGGTTGGCAAAGAGTTGGACACGACTGAGCGACTGAACTGAACTGAACTGAACCACCAGAGAAGTCCCTGGAAGATTTTTATTACCACCAAAGCCTTCAGCTCTTACCATCCTATTTCCCCCATCCTTGTTGTTGTTTTAGTCCCTAAGTGGTGTCCAGCTCTTTGCAAACCCATCATCTATATCCCTCCAGGCTCCTTTGTCCATGAGATTTTCCCAGGCAAGGTTACTAGAGTGGGTTGCCATTTCCTTCTGCAGACAGTCTTCTCCATCGAGGAATCAAACCCTCATCTCCTGGATTGTCAGATAAATTCTTTACCACTGAGTCACCAGGGAAGACCCATCCCCCATCCCAGGCAATCTCTGTTGTTTACCTTCTGTTGTTTACCTTCTGTTTCTGTAGATTTACCTATACTCTAAATAGAATCATAAAATATGTGGCCTTTATGGGTGGCTTCTTTCATTTAGCATAATGTTTTTAATGTCCATCCAGATTATAACATGATCCAGTAATTCGTTTTTTGTATGCTATTATTCCATTGTATGGTATACCATGTATTGTTTGTCCATTCATCAGTTCATGGACTGTTGAGTTGTTTCCACTTTTTACCTGTGCATGCATAATGCTGCACTGAGCGTTCATGTACAAGTTTTCATGTAGACATCTGTTTTCATTTCTGTTGGGTATATACTTAGGAATGGAATTCCTGAGATATGTGGTAACTCTGTATTTAACTTTTTGAGGAATGGCCAAGCTTCCAAAGCAGTTGTACCAGTTTACATTTCCACTGGCAGTGTTCGATGGCTTCCGTTTTTCTACATTCTTGTTAACAACAGTTGTTATTATCTGACTTTTTTACTATGAATTTCCTAATGGGTGTGAAGTGCTATCTCGCTATGGTTTTGATTTGTATTTCTCTGATGACTGATGATGTTGAGCATCTTTCCATTTGCTGATTGGGCACCTGTATATCGTCTTTAAAGAAATATCTATTCAGCTTGCCTATTTTTTAATTGGATTTTTTAAAACTTTTTTAAATTAATGAGTTGTAGAAGTTCTTTATATATTCCAGATACAGGTGTCTTATCCAGTATATGCTTTGCAGATATTTTCTCCCATTCTGTGGTTGTCTTTGCACTTGCCTGATAGTCTTTTGAAGCACAAAATTTTTTGATCTTGATGAAGGTCAGCGCTTTTTTTTTTTTTGCCACTTTAGTTTTTAATTGAAGGATAATTGCTTTATAGAATTTTGTTGTTTTCTGTCATACATCAACAAGAATCATCATAGGTACACCCATGTCCCCTCCCTCCTGAACTTCCCTCCCAGCTCCCTCCCCACCCTACCCTTCTAGATTGTCACAGAGCCCCTGATGAGTTCCCTGAGTCATACAGCAAATTCCCACTGGCTGTCTGTTTTACATATGGTAATGTAAATTTCCATGTTACTCTCCATACATCTCACCCTCTCCATACATCTCACCCTCTCCTCCCTTCTCCTCCCTGTGTCCATAGGTCTATTCTCCATGTCTGTTTCCCCATTGCTGCCCTGCAGATAAATTCATCAGTACTGTCTTTCTAGGTTTCACCTATATGAGTCCGTGGGGTTGCACGACTGAAACGACTGAGCGTGGCATACGATGTTTATATTTCTTGTTCTGACCTACTTCACTCTGTATAATAGGCTCTAGGTTCGTCCACCTTGTTAGAACTGACTCAAATGGCTGTAATATTTCATTTTATATATGTACCACAGCTTCTTTATCCATTCATGTGTCAGTGGACATCTTGGTTGCTTCCACATTCTAGCTATTATAAATAGTGCTGCAGTGAAAATTGGGGTACATGTGTCTTTTTCAATTTTGTTTTCCTCAGGCTGTATGCCTAGGAGTGGGATTGCTGGGTCATACGGTGGTTTTATTCCTAGTTTTTAAGGGATCTCCATACCGTCCTCCATAGTGGCTGTATCAGTTTACATTCTCACCAGCAGTTCTCCACACCCTCTCCAGCATTGATTGTAGGCATTTTTATGATGTCCATTCTGACCAGTGTGAGGTGGTATCTCATTGTAGTTTTGATTTGCATTTCTCTAATAATGAGTGATGTTGAGCCTCTTTTCATGTGTTTGTTAGCCATCTGTACGTCTTCTTTGGAGAAATGTCTGTTTAGGTCTTTTCCCCACATTTTGATTGGATTGTTTGTTTTTTTGGTGTTGAGTTGTATGAGCTGCTTGTATATTTTGGAAATTAATTCTTTGTCAGTTGTTTCCTTTGCTATTATTTTCTCCCATTTTGAGGGTTGTCTTTTCACCTTGTTGGTCATTTCCTTTGTTGTGCAAAAAGGTTTTACATTTAATTAGGTCCCACTTGTTTATTTTTGTTTTTATTTCCATTACTCTAGGAGGTGGGTCATAGAAGATCTTGCTTTGATTTATGTCATTGAGTTTTCTGCCTATGTTTTCCTCTAGGTGTTTTATAGTTTCTGGTCTTACATTAGTTCTTTAATCCGTTTTGACTTTATCTTTGTATATGGCATTATGAAGTGTTCTGATTTCATTCTTTGGCATGTAGCTGTCCAGTTTTCCCCACATAACTTACTGAAGAAGCTATGTTTGCTGCATTGTATAGTCTTGCCTCTTTTGTCACAAATAAGTTACCTATAGGTGCATGGGTTTAAGGTCAACATTTTTGTTTCTTGTGCTTTTGGTGTCATATGTAAAGCTCCAAATCCAAAGTCATCAAGATTTACCTACATTTTTCTTTCAAAACTTTTTATAACTTTTGCTTTTTATATTGATCCATTTTGAGTTAATTTTTGTATGTGGTAAGGGGAAGGAGGTAGAAATCATATGCTTTTAACCTCAAAAATCAAGCCAAAGGTAAAATGTCTGAAAATACTAATAAATAAATACACAAATGTGGCAGGAGACACATGAAACAAGACTGCCAAATTGTTAATAAATGTTAAGATAGGGTGATGATGTTAATAAATATTAAGACGGAGTGATGAATATGACTGATCTACGTATTTAAAATGACTTTATGTCCATACATAGACAGTTAAATGGTTTGTTCTCATTTGGTTATTATTACCCTGATAGCCGTCATTTCTTAAAATGTCTCCTTATGTATGTCCTTTTCTATTGCTTTTTTATGTATTTATTTTGCTTTTATATATTTATTTATCTAACTGGTAAAAGTGATCAAATTTTGAACTTGCTGTGTTTCTCTGTACATGTGGGTTTGTAAGGCTAATAAACATTTTCAGTTAATTATGCCTTTAAAATATAATAAGTTATGGCTTTATATTTATTTGTACTTTAATAGCATTTGAAAACTAGCAAAAGAGATCAGTGTTTAGAGAAGTACAGCTATTAGATATATTTTGGTATCTTTCTAATTGAATTTTGCTTTATTCCAGAAAATTTAGAAAATATAGCTAAAGGAAAAACTAGCAGACTTTAAAATAATTTAAAATTGTGCCACTCAGAAATTAATTATAAGCATCTAATTTTTTAAATAAAAGTAATACTTAACATATGGGGGGAAAAACCCTGAAACTTTTATTGAGAGGCATAAAATGAAAGCTTATTTACCTTCCAGCTGACCACCCCTACCCCACATCACTAGGGCTTTTCTTCTCAGGTAACCACAAATAAAGAGTTGCCCAGGTATCCTTTGTTACTTGTTATTTGAGAATCTTTTGTTGTTTGTTTATATTCATGGCAGCGTAAAATTTATGCCTGTTTGGTACTTTTTTTTTTTTCACTTTGAGATATGTCAGGATGAGGATTTAAAGGTCACATTCTACTATAAATACTGTTAACATTTTGTTATATTTCTTTCCATCTATATTGCTAATGCATGATCATGAAGGACAAAGATGAGCCTTGCTTGTACAACTCAAAATTCCGAACTGGAACATTTTAGTGTTTTAATATTTAGTATGCATTTTATGTGGTGATTTAAATCCAGACTTTAAATCTAACTTTAAAACCTTCTAGATAGTATGACAAAAGATTTTTTAGATTTGTGAACTTATTTTAATTCTGTTAGAATATGAAAATTGTATCATTTTTTGAAATACATTTAATCTTCCTTTCAAATGATTAGACAGAAGCTATGCTCTAGTTTGATTTTAAAATTCCTTCCCAGAACATAGTTCTAGAAGTAAGTTATCAAGCCAAGGGGAGAAAGCTGCTTTTAATAGGTATGGAACTGTGAACATTTTTTCCTTCTGTTCCTAAGATAATATGTATATAGGTATATTAGTGTTTTCTTGAACTGCACTTTTCTTTTACATTAAAAGTTTGATTAACGAGAACTAGGGGAGAGTGCACTATTATGATTAATTGAATTTTGATTATCTGAGGGATAATCAGTAGAACTTTGTATTGCTCTGTTCTTTATTGTCAAAAATCTTCCTGATCTCTATCAATACCTTTTCCTGCTTTAATAAATACTTGTTTCCCCTGCTTGTCTGTGCAAGAACCATATCTAAATTATATATCCCAGTCCCTCACACAAAGAAGATCAGATGTAAAATTAAGTACATGACAAATACTTTTTAAAGATTTTGTTGTTGAAAATAATTTAATCTTTCTTTCTTTGGGATTTGGCATGCAATATTCTGACTCCTTTCCCAACAAACTGAGCTTTTACCATTATGTTGTTTCAGGTATGTGTGTAAAAGTTTGGATCGGTTCGGTTTAGTTCAGTTCAGTCGCTCAGTCATGTCCGACTCTTTGCGACCCCATGAATCGCAGCACACCAGGCCTCCCTGTCCATCACCAACTCCTGGAGTTTACTCAGACTGATGTGCATGGAATTGGTGATGCCATCCAGCCATCTCATCCTCTGTCGTCACCTTCTCCTCCTGCCCTCAATCCCTCCCAGCATCAGAGTCTTTTCCAATGAGTCAACTCTTCGCGTGAGGTGGCCAAAAGTACTGGAGTTTCAGCTTTAGCATCAGTCCTTCCAGTGAACACCCAGGACCGATCTCCTGTAGAATGAACTGGTTGGATCTCCTAAGGGACTCTCAAGAGTCTTCTCCAACACCACAGTTCAAAAGCATCAATTCTTTGGTGCTCAGCTTTCTTCACAGTCCAACTCTCACATCCGTACATGACCACTGGAAAAACCATAGCCTTGAGTAGAGCCATAGATGGCCCCAAATAGTCAATAATATGGTACTGGCCCTAAAACAGACACTTAGATCCATGGAACAAAACAGAAGTCCAGAAATGAACCCACACTCATATGGTCAATTAATCTGTGACAAAGGAGATAAGAATATACAATGCAGAAAAGATAGTCTGTTCAATAAATGTTGTTGGGAAAACTTCATGTAGAAGAATGAAACTGGAGCACTTTGTTGCACCATATTCAAAAATAAACTCAAAATGGGTTAGACTTGAATGTAAGATCTTAAATCATAAAACTCCTAGAAGAAAATATAGACAGTCACCTCATTTACTTTGGTCTTAGCAGTATTTTTTTGAATATGTCTCTTCAGCAACATAGATGGACCAGGAAGGTGTAGATGCTAAGTGAGATAAGTCAAACAGAGAAAATGCCAAATGATTTCACTTACATGTGGAATCTAAAAAACAAAACAAATAGACTCATAGATACAGAGAACAAACTGGTGGTTGCCAGAGGGAAGACAGGTCAGGGAAGACAGACCAAATAAGTGAAAAAGATTAAGAGATACAACTTTATTGGTTACAGATGATGTATAATTATGGTGATGATCACTCCATAATGTATAAAAATATCAAATCAGTATATTATGAACCTGAAACAAGTATAGTATTATTAATTATAACTTAAGTAAATCAAGCAATAAAGAAATGTTATTTTTACATTGTAAATACAATTGCTATAATGGAATGTGTTTTTAATTAAAATTTTAAGAATACTATGCTTTGATAAGTTGATTTGCTTTAGTCAGGTATAAAATTTGAGAGCATAAGGCTCATACATCTATGGCTAAAGTATTTTTCTTCCCTTCCTTTCTCCCTGTCTAGTTACATATGCTTTTTAAAGTATGCTTTATAGTTACATTGTTTCTTTGTTTCTTGTTGTCAGTTGCTAGAGAGAAAGTTAATTCTCTGAAACATTTTTGGTTTATTTATAGATTGGTCAAAGAAAAAATGATGTATGAAAAAGAAGCAAAACAACAAGAAGAAAAGATTGAAAAAATGAAAGCCGAAGATGGTGAAAATTATGCTATTAAAAAACAGGTAAAATTATTATTTAAGATATAATTTTACCTTAAGACTTCAGTCTACAGTTCCTGTCTAATTTCATACTATCTTATAACTTTAAGTACCATCTTTGTGACCATTCATTTATTTACACAGCAGATATTTATTAAACCCCTGCTACTGGCCAAATGCTATTTTAGGCACTCTTTCAGATGTGGCATTAAAACAAGAAAACAAACAAACCCAGATTCCTGCTTACTTGGCATTCATTCTCGTGCCACTGTCTGTCTCTGAGCCCGATAGAAAACATTCCAGAAGCATGCATTCAGTGATCACCTCTTGCCATGTCTTATCCCTTGTGCGTTCAAGCTAAGAATCTTGGTCTTCCCTCAACCCAGCTCATCGCCTCCAAAGAAGAAGCTATTCTCGCTCTTGTTCCCCCACTCTCAATAAATGGTACCTCCGCTTACTCAGATACCCAAACCAAAAGTTACAGGTCTCTTCTTGATCCCCAAGTCCTCTTTCTTTCTCCCTTGATTTCTTTCTCTTCTGCCACTATCCTAGTCCAGTCCACTATCATTTCTTGCCTGTACTACTGCAGAAGCCTCCTTGTTTATACTCTGTCTCTTGATAACCCTACATTCCTTTCATACTGCAGTAGCCAGGTTGATCTCTTTTGAATGTGTATCATATTACTTATTCCATTACCTAAAATCCAGTGTCTAATGAATTTAGAATAAAATCCAGATGACACTAGGTGAAAGGAGAATATACAAGAGCTTATATAGATAATATCTCATGACTTGTTTTTTCAAATCAGCTTTATGAACTCACAGTGGTTTTTATCATATAAATTTTGTTATATAGAATGGTAATAATGCATCCTTAGCTCAGTGGTTCAGACAGGAAAACATCTGTCTACAATGTGGGAGACCCGGGTTCGATCCCTGGGTCAGGAAGATCCTCTGGAGAAGGAAATGGCAATCCATTCAAGTACTATTGCCTGGAAAATCCCATGGACAGAGGAGCTTGGTAGGCTACAGTCCATGGGGTCGCAAAGAGTCGGACACGACTGAGCGACTCCACTTCACTTAGCTCAGGCTTAATTAAGCAAAATTAATCCCTTAAAATGGACTTCTCTGTAGGTAGTTGCTTTCTGTGTTGCCAAAGGAATGCAGTGGCACCTGAAATGTCTTCTTTCTGCAGGCTGTCCAAAAAGAGAACTTTCTTATTTTCTTGACTTTCCGGGAGAGCCTGCCTTCCTTTGTGTGTGATACAATAAAGGACATTTTTATGAGGGAGGATTTGTAAACAGGTATGTGGGTATAGTATGTCCCCCAGTATGTTTTTTGTAAACTGCTCTTCATAAGGATTTACATACATAATTTAACTTTTTGATTCTTAAAATTATGTTAAATGTGTTTTGATAGCTTCTTCCATAATTATTCATATCCCCTTGTACCTCTCTCACTACGGTACTCTATTGTTTTCCCACATCTAGTGAGGAGCATTGTAACATTGTGTATCACGTATTTCACCCAGGTTCTGCTTGGATCCCATCCAGCTTGTTTTCCCACTTGTGTAGTTCAGTTTTTTTCCCGCTCAGTGCTTTTTGTCACCAATAGTCTGTTTTAAAATAGTCCTATAGCTAGAACATGAGTTGTAAGTTACATGGAATGGGGAATGTGTTTCCTTTCTAAACGTTTCTGTGTGCTCAGTTGAGTCCAACTCTTTACGACTCTGTGGACCATAGCTCCTCCGTCCATGGAATTTTCCAGGCAAGCTTACTGGAGGGGTTGCCTTTTCCTACTCCAGGGGATCTTCCCAACCTAGGAATCAAACCTGCATCTCTTGCATCTTCTGCATTGGCAGGCGGATTCTGTACCACTGCACCACCTTTCTAAACACAATTCTACAAACAGTGCCACAGATTATCACAGAATCTGTTTTATTTAATTTTTAATATTTGTATATTATCTTTCAATAAAATTACTGCTTGATAGGTAAGAATTAACTCTATTGAATCCTGTGTTCTAATTGTTATTTGATGATATTAGCCACTTACTGGCAATATCATTGATTGCATATGCAGATATAAAAGGGAAAAAGTGAGTGAAAGTTGCTCAGTCGTGTCTGACTCTTTGCAACCCCATGGACAGTCCATGGAATTCTCCAGGCCAGAATACTGGAGTGGGTAGCCTTTCCCTTCCCCGGGGGATCTTCCCAACTCAGGGATCAAACCCAGGTCTCCCACATTGCAGGCAGATAGATTCTTTACCAGCTGAGCCACAAGGGAAGCCCAAGAGTACTGGAGTGGGTAGCCCATCCCTTCTCCAGCAGATCTTCCTGAGCCAGGAATTGAACCAGGGTCTCCTGCATTGCAGGCAGATTCTTTACCCGCTGAGCTATCAGGGAAAATATTTGTTCAAAAACCCTTTCTACACTCAGCCATGTTAAGATTCTTTTGTCACAGTGGTCATGGTTTATAACATGATTTCCTAGATTCATAGTCAGCCTAGTACTTAAATTTAAGACTATCATCCCATATCTAATTACAGAACAATAAATTTTTCATGTTTGCTAGTCTCAACCTGCACAATATACAGTTGTCCAGTTTTGTTTCAGAGTCTCACTGAACTTTGTCTTTCCTCTCACTCAGCCTACGTGCCTTTCTCGGTCCCTTTCCCTAGCGCCTGTGCTGTTTGTGCAGCCATTTATGTTTTTCTCGCATGCGAGGGGAGTTGCGCTGCCAGAAGCACTGCTCTGTCCCTACTTGCCTACTGCTTTAAGGCCAGTCGTTGCTTCTTGACATTTGCTGACGCCCCTCATAAGAAATAGCAAGAGAGCCAAATGCCAGATTTTGTGGGTTCTCTCCTGTTTTCCCTGTATTTCCTCCTTTTCTGGGCTAAATGCCGTCTGCAATCACTTCTCACTGTCTTGGCTTGACTCTCACTTGGTTCCATTTGCTCTGGCTTTCCTGAATCTTCTGAACCAGCCCTGTTTTATAACATACACATACAGTGCTGTCCCTGTCAAACTTCTTACCTGAAATTGATTACCAAAATTGTTCTCTCCTGGAGTAGGCCTCATTTTGGTTCTTTTAAAGTAAACTAGGCAGAAGTTTCAGGGCCCTAGCAAGCCACAATACCAAAGAGTCATTCTGCTGTCCTTTGTTCTCTGCTAAAAAGTATAACACAATATTCAGAAGTTAACTGAATACTGATGTTAGCCTTCTTCTGCTTATGATACTCCTCTTTTCCTCCACCTTCCTCATCATACTTAATTTTTACATGAACATGAGTTTTCATTTTTTGAGATAAATGCCCAGGTAATTTCTGGGTTATGTTAGTACATTTTTTGCTTTAAAAGAAACTACCAAGATCTTTTCTGAGTGGCTGTATTCGTATCATTTTATGTTTCTATCGGTCATCTTTGATGGTTTGACTTCTCCACATCCTTGCCAGCATTTGGTGTTATCACTATTGTTTTTTAAATTTTGTTTCTTTTTGGCTGTGCCAGGTCTTCATTGCTGCCCCAGACTCCCACTAGCTGCAGTGAGCGGGGCTTCTCTTCCTTGGCGTGTGCAGGCGCTCACTGTGGTGGCTTCTCTTGAGTGGAGCACAGGGCTCTCAGCTTCTGCGGTTGCCGTGTGCAGATTCTAAAGCGCTGCACAGCAGGTGTGCTGCGCGGCCTTAGTTGCCCCGTGGCATGCAAAACCCTCCTGGACCAGGGTCAAACCTGTCTCCCCTGCATTGGCAGGCGGACTCTCAACCACTGGACCACCAGGGCAGTCCTGGTGTTATCACTGGTGTTTTCACCATTTTAATTTTGACATTTACCCATCACATCTACGTGATTAGTGTATAGTGACAGCTGATTTTGCTTTTAATTTGAACTTCCCTAATGACTAATAGTATAGAACTTCTCATTTGCTTATTGCCCATCTGTATATTCTCTTCAGTGAAATGTCTATCCATGATTTCTGCTCATTTTCTAATTAGATATTTTGTTTCTTTCAGTTTTGAGGATTTTTAATATTTTCTAGATAAATGCCTTTGTTGGATATACAGTTTTCAGATATTTTCTTTTAGTCCTTATTTTGTCTTTTTACCCTCTTAATACAATCTTTTATTGACCAACAGTCTTTAACTTTGAGAACGTCTCCTTTACAGCTAATGTACCCTTTTGTGAATCATACTTTTGATGTCAAATCTAAGGCCTCTTTGGCTAGACTTTGGTCATGAAGATTTTCTTATTTTCTAAAAGTTGTGTGGTTTTATTTATCTCTTACATTCACGGCTTCAATTGAGTTTGAGTTAGTTTTTATTTAAGGTATACATGTGTGTGTGCTTAGTCGCTCAGTCGTGCCCAACTCTTTGTGACTCCACGGAATGTAGTCCACCAGGCTCCTCTGTCCATGGGAATTTTGCAGACAAGAATACTGGGAGTAGACTGCCATGCCCTCCTTCATAGGATCTTCCCAACCCAGGGATCAGACCCAGGTCTCCAGCATTGCAGGTGGATTCTTTATGGTCTGAGCCACCAGGGAAGCCCATGTAAGGTGTGAGGTTTAGTTAAAGACTCATCTTTGTGCCTGAGTGCCCAACTCCAGCAGCATTTGTTGAAAGGGTTATATCCTTCCTCCACGGAAATGCTTTTGTTCCTTTGTCAGAAACCAGGGGGACTTGTTTGTGTGGATCTATTTTCGGGTTCTCTTCTGGTCCATGAATCTGTGTCTAACTCTACCAGTACCACACCATCTTCACACTGGGAAGAGTGAGCCCTCTCACTTGCTTCTTTTTCTCTCAGAATTATTTCTCCTATTCTAATTTTTTTGCCTTTCCGTAAAAATTTTAAAATAATGATCTCCATTAAACCTGGAGATCAACTTGGGGAGAATTAATGTCTTTACTATGTTGAATCTTCCAGTCAGTGAACATGGTAAGTCTCTCCAGTTAATTTAGGTCTCATTTCTTTCTTAGAATTGGGTTGGCCAAAAGGTTTATTTGGGTTTTTCCAAACGAACATTTTGGTCAACCCAATATTTTGTAATTTTCGGCATACAGATCCTATACATGTTTTGTTAGATTTAAACCTAAGTATTTCATTTTTTTTTGAGGGTATTATAAATGGTATTGTTTTTAGTTTCACTTACCAATGCTATATTTGTTATTAGATATAAAAGTGCAGTCTTTTGTGTGTTGATCTTAAAACCTGCAACCTTGACTTTGCTGACTTCACGGATTAGTTCTGGGAGTTTTGGGTGGATTCCTTCTGACTTTCTACATAACAATCTTGTCATTTGCAAATAAGGACAGTTTCATTTGGGGCTTCCCAGGTAGCACCAGTGGTAAAAAACCTACCTGCCAATTCATGAGATGTAAGAGACGTGGGTTCAGTCCCTGGGTTGGGAAGATCCCCTGGAGGAGGAAATGGCAACCCACTCCAGTATTCTTGCTTGGAAAATCCCATGGACAGAGGAACTTGGTGGGCTACAGTCCATAGAATCACAAAGAGTTGGACACGACTGAGCGGCTAACACTACACTATGGTTTCACTTCTTTTAAATCTGTATGTCTTTTATTTATTTTTCTTGCCTTGTTGCTCTGGCTGGAGCTTACAGTGCTATGTTTAATAGGAGAGTAAACGTACTTATCTTGTTTTCAGTCTTAAGGGGATAGCATTTAGTTTTTTACCATTATGTAAATGTTAGCTATAGGGGTTTTGTACATGGTCTTTTTCAAGTTGAGAAAGTTCTTTGTTTATAGTTTTGTTCAGTATTTTTGTCATGAATAGGTATTGGGTTTTGTCAAATGCTTCTTCTGTGTCATTTGGTAAGAGCACATGAGTTTTCTTCTTTGGATTGTTGAAACTGTGAATTACATGGATTAATTTCTAAATATTGAACCAACCTTGATTGTGTTATATAATTCTCTTAATTCTTGGATTTAAATTGCTAGTATTTTATTGAGGATTTTTGCATCTAAGTTTATGGGAAATAATGGTCTGAAGCTTTTTTTATTAAGTTGGGAAGTGTTCCCTCTTTTTTCTTGAAAGATTTGTATAAAATTGGTGTTAAGTGTTTAAATATTTGAAAACATTGTTCAGTGAAAGCATCTAGGCTTAGAGAGCTCTTTTTCAAGAACTTTTTAATTAAAAATTTGATTTATTTAATAATTATAGAACTGTTCAGTTTATCTGTTGAGTTTTGGTGGTTTATAGTTTTCAAGGAACTGGTCCGTGTCTTCTAAGTGGTTGAATTTATGAGCATTATGAACATTACTGAGCATTATGAACATTTGTGAGCATTATAAAATTACTTTTAGCATTTTTTTTCTCATTTTGTTGTTTGTGAGATCTGTACTGACATTCTCTCTTTTGTTACTGATAGTGGCAATTTGTGCCTTTTTACTTAATATTTGTCAGTCTTAACTAGAAGTCTATACCACAAATAAAGCTTTGTTTCATTGCTTTTTTCCCCTCTGTTCTCTTTCTATTTTTCATTTTATTGATTTCTGTTCTTGTGTTTGTTATTTCCTTTCTTCTGCTTCTATAGGTTTATCTTGCTCTTCTTTTTCTAAGTTCCTGAAGTAAAAACTTAGCTGTTTAATTTGAGATCTTTCCTCTTTATGAATCTAAGCATTTAGTGCTCTAAATTTCCCTCTCAGCATTGCTTTATCTGAAAATCCCAGAAATTTTAATATGTTGTGTTTTCATTTATCTATGTATTTCTCTGTTTCCTTAGAGACTTCCTTGTTGTGACCCATTAGTTATTTGGAAGTATGTTGTTTAATTTGTAAATGTTTACAGGTTGTCCTGCTGTCTTTCTGTTACCGTTTTCTAATTTTATTCCATTATAGTCAGACATGTACTGTTTTATTTCAGTACTTTTAAATTGGTTGAGGTATTTGTTCATTTTGTTTGCTCCTTTTGGTCCAGGATGCAATGGACACCCACTCCAGTCCTCTTGCCTGGAGAATCCCGTGGATGGAGGAGCCTGGTGGGCTGCAGTCCATGGGGTCGTGAAGAGTCAGACACTACTGAGCAGCTTCACTTTCACTTTTCACTTTCATGCATTAGAGAAGGAAATGGCAACCCACTCCAGTTCTTGCCTGGAGAATCCCAGGGACGGGGGAGCCTGGTGGGATGCCGTCTATGGGGTCGCACAGAGTTGGACACGACTAAAGCGACTTAGCAGCAGTAGCAGCATAGTGTACTATAGAAAATGTTTCATAGGTGCTTGAGAAGAATTTGTATTTTTGTTTCATAGGTGTAGCGTGTTCTATAAATGTCAATTATATCTTTTGATGGTGTTACTGGGTTCTTTTATATCTTTGCTATTTTTTTTTTCTCTAGTACTTCTGTCATTTGCTAAAACTGGAGTATTGGAATCCTCAGCTGTATTTGTGGCTTTGTCTCTCCTTTTAGCTTTATTGTGTCTAGTTTCATGTGTTTTGAAGCTCTTTTTTAGTATATACACATTTAGGATCACTGTGTTTTCTTGATGGATTGATCATTTTATGATTATGTAGTATCCCTCTGTGTCCCTCATAATTTTTTACTCTTAAGTCTATTTTATCCAGTATGAATCCAATATGAATATAGTCACTCCTGTCTTTCTTTTTTTTACTATTTGCATGGTATATCTTTTTTCTATTCTTTTTTTAACCTATCTCTTTCATTTGAAGTGAGTTTCTTGTAGACCTGTTTTTAGCTGGTAAATTTAGACCATTCATGTTTAAGTAATTATTGGTATGTCAGTGCTTAGACCCCAGATTATTTTTGACTCATAGGATTCTTCTTTCATCCTTAAGCATTCATCAATAACCACAAAACACAAGTCAAATGAACTTTTTCTTTCTATCTGTCTGTCTGTCTGCTTCATGGCATGGTGACTGGGTCCTAAGAGAAGTGTTTCCCAAAGTGATCATTCCAAGAGATCCATGTAGAAGCTACAGGGCTTCTTAAGATGCAGCTTCAGGTCTTCAGTTTCAGAATGCCCCTTCTGCCACATCCTGTTGGTTTCATAGTGCCAGACCAAATTCACTGTGGGAGGTGCCTGCTCATGGGCAGAAAAACAAGGAGGTGATGCCATGGGCTCTGTCTCGGCTGCTGACTGCCGGCGCTACGAACGCACATGCTGGAGCTGAAATCGGGCTGTAATTCACAGCCGGTTAACCAGCTGATCACACTCAGAGTTGGCTTTATCGTTTGTAAATTGAGGACACTAGACTGGATGACATCCCAGATGTGGTTATGTCCTTTCTAACTCTATGTTTCTGTTTCTTAGATATCTTTTTCCCCAGTTTTATTGAGGTAAAATTAAAATGTATATACTTAAGCTGGGTAGCTTGATGGTTTGATGTACATTTACCTTGTAAAATATCTACCATATTCATGCTACTTAACATATCCATCACCTCACAGTTACTGTTTTTTTTCTTCATCAAATAGGTTTCTTAACTTGTTTATTATCACATTACCATTTTAGCACCATATAAAAGAAGAGACTTAACCATTGTTCCAGTAATCTCTGAACTACTCTTAGAGCTCAATTTGACAAACTAATACAGTTACCATTGGTTCCAGAAGCAGCCAGTATCTAACATTAGACTGTCTATAGATTATTATAGGTATAGCCAGCCCTGCATAAATGATCTGGATCATTAAAGGAGCTAGAAACCACTGGCTAGGTTATTTCACACACTCTTCTCTTTGAAAAATTAAAGATCTGCTAATAGGTTTTTCCTTTCCAATGTATGTATGTTTGATTATGACAGAAACTGATAATATTTTAGTTCATTGGTTTATTCACTGTTACAATGAGTCTTGCTAAGCTTCCCCCAGGATCCTTAGTTAAACTCAGTCTTGTCATTGTCAGCACTAAAATAAACTGACAGTTTATCCAGATATCTTAAACAGAGGCACCATTCATTTGACTACTTCCAAAAAGAACACTTTGAATGGTAATACTTTTTTCATTTATTCACGTGTTTTGAGGGGTGTCTTTACTGTATAGTCATACCTTATATACTGTCTTTTTAAATTATTCCTGACAATTGTAATTCACTGTTGAAATTATATGAAGTATATGATTTGTGGCCTTGATAAAGATGTGGTTTATGGATCCCAAACCATAGTTATCACTGTACTGTGTGAAGTACAGTGAAGCAGTGTTAAGTGTTTATTTTCATGTTTATTCTCCCATATGGATTGGAGGATGAGGCCTTCTCTTTTTCATATTTATATCCCCTGTACCTGACATCCTGCAACTATATAGTAAGCTTATTGTATGAAATGAGGCTGATATATGGGAGAGACTGAGCTTTGGCCCTTCTTAAGTCAAAATCCTATTTGATTAATTGAGGGATATAGAACAGTAATGAATAGAAGGTACTTTGGACAGCATTGTTTAAAGTTCATTTCAGTAACAACACTAAAGCTTGCCAAATAAATTTTATAAGTATACATTTTGGCTTATCATGTGTTTGACCCAATTCTTTATTTTTGTTTAATCTTGTTTAATTCCTATAAACTACGGGGGTCCATAGGAGAGAAAATATGAATTCCTTACCCAATTAAATGTCCTGTCACTGACTTTTCACATGTATTCAAACTAACCAGACACACAAAAAATTGTTAGTGGCTCAGTCGTGTCCAACTCTTTGCAACCCTATGGACCAGACTCCTCTGTTCATGGAATTCTCCAGGCAAGAATACCGGAGTAGGTTGCCATTTCCTTCTCCAGGGGGTCTTCCCAACTTAGGGTCGCATCCAGGTCCCCTGTATTGTAGACAGATTATTTACAGTCTGAGCCACCAGGGAAGTCCTCAAAAATAGATTAATGGCAATGATTGAATTGCCATGGTATGGTATGAATAGCTATAAAATAAAGTCATGATCCTGTGTTTGGAATTTTCAACATGTGCCTTATTAGCAAAAGAATTACAAGTTCAGCAAGAGATTTCACCTAAGAAAAGAGATGTGGATAGAGAGCATTGCTGTATATTATAATTTTAATTTTTATTTATATTGTGAACAATGGTAAAACTTTTGGGAAAAGGAAGAAGGCAGTGGGATTCATTAAAGTTGCTATTAGAGTATAATAGGATTATGGTTACCATTAAATTATGTCATTTGTTTTTAATGTGAGTTAGATAATAAAGCTTCTAGGTTAAAGATCAAGATTTTGTAGCCATTTAACCAAAGGTATTTGACCAAACATTACTCTTTGGAAATAAATGTTTCATTGATCTCTGTGTCTCTTTCTAAGACTAGTTTAAGGAGATAAAGCTTCATATTTCCTTGGGAAAAAGACTTATTTGAGGTCCAACATCTGATACTAATATATTTACCCTCTTACTGATTGGGTTTCCCATTCATCCATTTGATTTTTTTCTTCTTTTTATGATTTGATATATTATAGTCCAGCTTCAAATGGTGAATTTTTAAGTTGAGAAATATCCTCCAAAATAAAGATTCCTGTGTTTAATTCTGTAGTGTCTGTCTTTGGGAGAAGTAGAAGTTCAGATTCAGAGGGGTGCCTGGTTGGTAATTTGGATCAAACTGCATGGGGAGAATAATCTCTCCCCTAAAATGAAGCACAGGGATAAGTAATAACTTTTTATGCATGATAAGCATCAGAAATATGAACCTGCTGGTCTTTGCTTTTCATTTTTCCTCACCTCTGTCTTTCAGTTAGAACCTCCTGCAGTGTGCACACGATGTGATCAATAACTCAATAACTTTTTTCATGCAGTAATTATCTCCATGTGATATTATCTGAGCACTGTTTTTCTTTATTACTCAAAAGATGCAGGAGATATTTATATAACCAGCTGATCCCATTTTGGATAACGGTGCTTTGTGACAGCAGGAGAAACAGTTTATTTTAAATAACCTTTTTAAATAAATGCTCTATGAAAAGCTTTCAGAGTTAATTTTTACTTAGCGTGAGAAGGTGATTACCGAAAAGGTTTAGATCGAAAACTTGTACTTTGTATATTTTACAGTTTGATAGTCATTCTTTTGATAGTCATTCTTTTTTAAACACAATTAAAATTAAAATATTGAACCATTTAACATAACCATAATTTTTTTCTGATTCCTCTAAATCATTTTGTATATTTTCAGAGGTGTGAGCTAAATGTGTAAGTTCTGCCATCTCTGCGTGTCTCATAGGTTGTTTCGTTACAGGCCGAGATCCTGCAGGAGTCCCGGATGATGATTCCAGACTGCCAGCGCAGGTTGGAAGCGGCGCACACTGATCTTCTGCAGTTATTAGTAAGTAGTACTTCTCTGTCTTATGTTTCAATGTTTTTTCAGTCTAATACATCAAAGGCCAAAATTTTAACTCTTTGACACTGAAAACTAGTTGGTGACATTTTGTTTACTTGCTCAGTGTATTTTTAAATAATTAATGGAGTTTAAGTCGTGTTTAAGTTATGCGTTCAGTAAAAGTACTGTGTCAGCATATTCACTGTATTCATTTAAACTGAGTTGAAATATATTTGAGTTATCATGGTATTCATAGTACTAATATTGTCCAGCAGTATCTTGAATGATTTGATTTTCACACATAAAGATCTTTTTTAATACATTAAATGTAAGTATTCTGTTTGATGTTTTAAAAGATCCAGATGTTTCAAATGAATTTAGGCTGTTTTACAAAGGATTTGGAATTCTTCCCAATTCAAACCTAAAACGATTTGAGAGAGGAAAGAAAACCCTGTATGGTAATATATAGGCAGTCCTTTCATATTAACTTGGAGCTGGTAACACTCTTTATCATACTTGATAGTATAAATGTCTTGTGATATAGTAGCAGAATCATTTTAAAAAGGGATTCTAAGAAAAATGAGAAGTTCTTTTTTATATTTTTTAAAAAAGATAAAAGCAGAATACTGTATACAAGCCAGTTATTATTGCTATTTGATGATAGTTTGATTTCTGTCATTTCCTTTATTAACCTTTAGTTTCTAGTTCTTGAGCTAATATTAATTACCAGCTACATAGCTGTCTCCTGTTCATAGTTGTTTCCTATACATCAAACATAGTGAGGCTTTTTCAGGTTGATCATATGTATATATTCTTGGAAAGAGAATGAGATTTGTTTTCCCACCAAAATAATATCAGGACTAAGTCTGTAGAAAAAACGAAACAGAGAAATACTCACATTTTACTTTACTTTTGAAACAGAACTCGTATTTATCTGTAGAAACCTTTTAAAAGCAGGATAACTCTCTTCAAAGCCAAAATGAAGCTAAGTTTTTAAAATAAAAGAGGTGAAATAATGAAAGCTGGAAATAATTACTCTATTAAAATATTACCCGGAACAGAAGCATCATTTGTATCTCCTGACAATTGAAATGCTTTTTTCTCTCATGAATGTAGTAACCAAGAAAGTAATAAAAACTGCTTAAAAAATTGTATTGTCTTTGGATGATATATTTGTGTGTGAGCATATATTCAGCAATGTCTGTACCCTCGAAGGGCTTATATGTTCTAACAGAGAACAAAGGTGTGTTCAAGTGTAATAGAGAAGTTTAAGAAATTCTTACCTGTAGTCTGAATTAAGCAAATCCTCAGTCATTTTTCCTTTAAAATTTCATATTAAATACACGTACACACACTTTATCTCCTCTTCCCTCTAGCTGTTTGTATATATTCATCTTTTATTGAGTGACCTGAATTGCTGACCATAGCTTTGTTTACTAAAAAATCAAACAAAATATGCTATACTCTGTGCTTATTAACTTACATTATTTCATTTATCTGTTACAATTAAATAATAGTTTTGTGTATGATATACCAAGGAAGAACTCAGTCTTTACATGTCAGAAACTGAAAGCTGTTGTTTCCATGTAGTAGGGTATATAATACTCATCAATAAGAAGACAGTTCACTTTTCTGATTCAAAGACTGTACTTAACTCTAGTGTGACACCTGTAGCCTTCTTTGTCATTGTGAGTAGCTGTAGGATTATTTCGGTCTGAGTGTCATCATGTATGTAATGCATTAGTAAATAATTTTTTTACTGTTAGTGCATTAATAATAACCCCATTTTATTGTGTTAATAAAGTGAGATACAATGTTTTATTTTTTTTCTGAGGTTTTAATTAATTACTGTAAGTGGCTTTAGATGACCATGTTTTTTGCTTATTATATAAGAATATACAATATTGTATATTATGTATAACAATATATAAAAAATATATATTGTTTTAATTTTTGAGCTGCTTATCTTGATAGTTTGTAATATCTGAGTAATTAGTACTGAAGTTCAAGAAGAATAAACCTAATTTTTATTACATTTAATTTCAGGAGAGTGAAAAAGACTTGGAAGAAGCTGAGGAATATAAGGAGGCACGTTTAGTACTGGATTCAGTGAAGTTAGAAGCCTGAATTTTTCTGTACAGGGTATTTTTTGCAATCCTAGGATCCATTCCACAATTCATTATTTTTGACCACTGCTATGTGTTCAAGTAGTATGAAAATGTGATTCTTTTTATGCAGTGCATATATTTTTCTTTGCCTAATTTAATGTGTCAAATAAATGAGTTCATCTAATAAAATTGCTTCTTTCATACTTTACAGAGTATTTTAATTAACCTTTTAGCATTAAGTCATAGCCATTTTTGACAGAGAATTAAAATCTGTTAGGTTCTATTTAAAGTCTAGATGTTTTGCTGCTTAAGCGTGAATTAAATTAAAAACAGGGTGATTTTTTCTTCTAAGATAAATATCCAAATTTTGAGTATTTTATTCTGAGTAGCATACAACTCCCAGATAAGAAAGTAACAACACGGGACTTCCCTGGCAGTCCAGTGGTTCAGACTCCATGCTTCCAAGGCAAGGGGTGAGGGTTTGGTTCACGTTGGCCACGTGGCATGGCCAGAAGACTAAAAAAAGGAAAAGTAAGGACTTCTCTATGGATGCAGCCTTACATATTTATTTCTTCACAGTGAAAGTCCAGCATTTCCATTGCTATGAACTGATAGGAAACACTTAAATCTTTTTCCAGAAAAATGTATACAGAAAACACCAACCATTTAAATCTTTAAGAATAAAATGTTTATGAATAATAAAGAATTGAATTGTGTTTTAAAGGAATAATAAATGTTGCCAGTACTGAGAAATAAATAAATAAATGTTGTACCATGCTGGGAAATGTTAAATGGAAAGGGAACCTCTGATTTATAGCTTTTGCTGTTTTCTGTAGTGTAAATACTCCCACTGTGACCAATTTCAAGTGACTAATGTGACATCACCGAACAGAATTGGGAAGGTTCAAGCTAGCTCAGCTACAGCATGCACTGGTCCAGCCAAACCTGAATTATCTTGATTGACTAGAAAAGGGTATTGTTGCATCACAAAGCTTTTTCCTAGTACTATTGTAAACCTATAACTTAATCTTTTGAGCTTATTTTTTTTAAATATATGATACTTGTTTTATTATATTTCTAGAAAATATGTATGGGCCTTATGTCACCAACCTAACATGAACCATGATCTAATGAACCAAAATAGTAATACATTTATACTTTAAAACTCATAATTGAAAATATAAGAAAATGAATTTTTGCTGCTATAAAATACATACTTATAATATGGTTGATCAGATTTTGGAAGTTGCAGATGATAACTAGAAACTAACATTTATTGAATCTGAAAAAGATCAGAGAAGAGAAAAATAATACTATTCTTTAATATTATTTCTAAAGCCTGCTCTGTTTAAAAGCATAGAATGTATCATTTATAAAATAAAACTTTCACTCATTTAGAAAATTACTTCATCAGAGAATAGCATATATCTGAAGCATTTCTAAATTGAAATGTCATCATTTTAAAACATATTACATGCCATTTTAAAGTATTTGAGGTAGAAGAGGGGAAGGGTGAGGAAATAAAAACTATAATTACAATGTAAAATTTTATACTAAGATTCAGTATTAGAGAGTTAAGGATCAGGAGAATTGAACTCCTTAGATTATCTTGTGGTTTGGTGTTAAGAACAGGTGGAAGTTTTTTGGTTTCAGGCTTGTGTTTTTGCTTTTGGCATATTGAGTTTTTAAATTCATTGAAACATTCTGAGAATTGTTGACATGGTCCAGTTGTTCTTGTGGCCAAGAGGCACATTAAGAGCAGTTATAATCGATTAAGCATTAACTTGTTTTTAAGCTTTTATTTAAAATCTTCTATTTGTGTAACAATAAGTAGAAATTTCCTAAACTAAGACCTCTAATTAACATAGCAGCTGCTCAATAAACATTTGTAGAAAAAGTGAAAAGCAAGAACATGTCTAACATCGGGTCTCCTGCATTGCAAACAGATTTTTTACCACTTGAGCCACAAAGGAAGCCTGTCCAACATGTGGAATGAGACAGAGAATGCTCTGGAGGATTATGTCTCATCATAGACAAAACACAGTAATAGAATGCTTTTCAAGCTGTTTTGACCACAAAGCACAATAAGAAACACATTATTTTCTATAGATGCATAAACAGTATATAGCTATATAAACTTCTTTGGTTTATATCTTTTTCAGTTTCTTAGATCTCAAAGCAGTTGTCTCAGTGAATGTGTGCTACAGATTTACACGGTACAGGCATGAAGTGTCACGGTAATATGTAATCACTTAACGTTTGTTAAATGCCCTTGTCCTTGCACAGACCAGTACAATGGCATCCATAGATTAGACAGGCAAAACAAAGACAAGTGGCAAAATCAAGTAAGTAAACCTAATGTTTCCATGTTTTTCTATACAACAAAGGGCACGTCATTTCTAAGTAAATAAGAATGTACATGCTGCTGCTACTGCTGCTAAGTCACTTCAGTCGTGTCCGACTCTGTGCAACTCAACCCCATAGACGGCAGCCCACCAGGCTCCCCCGTCCCTGGGATTCTCCAGGCAAGAACACTGGAGTGGGTTGCCATTTCCTTCTCCAATGCATGAAAGTGAAAGTGAAGTCGCTCAGTCGTGCCCTGACTCTTAGCGACCCCATGGACTGCAGCCTACCAGGCTCCTCTGTCCATGGGATTTTCCAGGCAAGAGTACTGGAGTGGGGTGCCATTGCCTTCTCCGAAGAATGTATGTAGGATAAATAAATAGACATATAACATGCAAAATGAGTAAAGTGACCAAATCCAGGCTGGTTTTAACGCCATTGAGAATATTCCCAATTTTCACTTGGACGTTCTTGGCTATCTCCCAAAGTCCTGGACAGGAACTTCCTGTCTGGGCTTTTGGGACATATACGTTTTGGATAAATACTAACATGTCAAGAACTAGGTTGTCCTCCACTTATCCTATTTTGTACTTTCTGGATAAGTCATGTAAACAGATCCTTCGGAAGGAATGGAACTTGTGGGGAGGATTTTTTTAACTGCTAAGATAAGCACGTGTTTATGAGTAATGAAACCTGGCTAAAGTAATGTTGGTTTCACTTCTCTTCAATCTCTGGTGAGGGACGGTCAAAGCCTAATGTTTAAAAATTGTGTGTATGCCTCTACCTGTGCACTGAATCACTTCCAAATTGAGCAGTCAAACCTGGTTAATCTAAATTACTTTGCAAACTTCATTACATTACTTGGCTTTTAAAAAATCCTATCAAATTTAATAAGGACATATCTTACAGCTGGTTATCACTTAAATCTTATTATTTGGTCATTTACATAAACCAAGGACAGATGAATACTTTCTTTGATGGTGAGTTAGGGCCTTTAGATATCAGTGTAAACTTGATAGTGTGTGAACAAGAGCTGTGACGTAAGTATTTGGCATTAAAGGGTTAATCAGGTAATTTAGTCCTTGAGACTCTTTTGAGTGCTTTAGCTGGAAAGAAATTGAATGGTTTAGAAATGGTGCACTGTGAAACAAGTATTAGTGTACTTGAAATTTTCAAGAGTGCTTCATAAAAATCTACACTGCACTCCACTGTTGGTTCTTACTGCTCTTATGAGAGGTATTTGTTCACGTATTAGACTGTTGCACAGAAAGGTACAATTAATTTATTATGTTTCAGTGGATCTACACCTTTCTTACATTTTTTGTGCTTTCTTTTGGCAGCTGGATAGTTGACAAGGTGATTTCCAAGTCTGGAGGGCAATATGTGTCACCAAAGGCTAATATTTTTAATATTTTGGATGCACCATGTGACATGTGGGAGCTTACTTCCCCAGCCAGGAATTGATCCCATACCCCCTGCATTGGAAGCAAGGAGTCTTAACCACTGGACCAGCAGAGAAATCCCAAAAGGTTAATATTTTTAAAACACAAAAAGACTTTTCAAATTAATAAGAAAAAATTTGTAGTGTAAAAGATAAAGGATGAAAACAGTTCATAAAATAATAAACACGAATAGGTTTTTTTTTTTAATGTTTCACTTCAGTAGTAGTCAAGTTCAAGTTTAAAATACAATGAAGCGGAAATTTTACAGATGAGAATACTTTTGACTAGGTATGATAAAGTACTAGCCAATGAGTTTAGCATAAAGAATTAAGTAAACAAATGGGAAAAAAGCATCACTTCCATGATACGCAGTTGATGTGTACCAGGAAAACACAAGAGCATTGTCTGTAAAATAACTGAAGCGATGAGGAAATTAAAGTAGGTAGCTACAAAATGAATGTATAAAATTGGTAGGGATTGAATTATGTGCTTCAAAAAGATACGTTGAAATCCTGACCCCCAGGAACTTAGATTATGACCTCATTTGGAAAGAGGGCCCTTGCAGATTTCATCAGTTCAGGTGAGGTCAGGCTGGAGAACAGGGTAGGCCCTTAGTCTATTCTGACTGATGCCCTAATGAGACAATGTGAAGACGTACCGTGAGAAGGCCACAGGATGGCACAGGCAGAGAGTGGAGTTATGCTGCTACAAGCCAAGGAAGAGTAAGATGCCACCAGCCTCTTGTGAGAAAGGCATGGAACAGATTCTCCCTTAGGTCCTTGGAGAGTGTATGGCTCTGGCAACAGCTTGATCCAGGCTTCTAGCCTCCAGAACTGTAAGACAATAAATTTTGGTTGTTTCAAGCCACTGTACTTTGTTCCAGTAGTCTTAGAAATGAATACATAGAACCCAACAGCTTTTCTATATGCCAGCAATAACCAAACATAATGGAAAAATAAATCCCTAAGGAGAGTCACAGAAGATGACATTTAAAATCGTACTACGTATGGAAAGTTGATATTGTCAAAATGTGGTTTCTCCCTGTGTCCACTGCAAATTCAATGAAGTAAAATACAACATGGTTTGGAGAGAGGAGTGGAGTGTTACAAGGAAATGATTCTAAAATGCAATTTAAATTTTTTTAATATTTATTTTTTATTTGTTTGGCTGTGTCGGGGCTTAGTTGAGGCATGTGAGATCTAGTTCCCTGACCAGGGATCGAACCCAGCCCCCCTGCATTGGGAGTGTGGAGTCTTAGCCATTGAACCACCAGGTAAGTCCTAAAAAAATGTTTAACAGGAAAGAATGTCTGAGAGGGGGATATGAAAAAGAATAGTGATGAGAAACTAGCTCTGCTCACTATCAAAAATTCATAGTGTTTGTGTGTGTGTATATATATATATTTAGTGTATGATAAAGAATATTTCAGACAGACAGATAGATTACTCAATAAATCATATTGGGGTAACTGGCTTACCATTTGGAGGAAATGTGAAGTTGAATCTGCGTTTCACCTCTCACACCAAAGTAAATTTCAGCTGAGTCAAAAATTTCAATATAAAAAGGAAAAAAAAATTGGTGAAGCTAATAGATTAACAAAGAATTTTTAATTGACATTATGCAATGGAGTATAGGGAAATAGAAAATCTAATACACTGTTCATGAGACTTTAAAGACTGCAGTTCTCCACAAAGTAACATATAAACAATGTCACAATTGTCAAAATTATAGAGAGAAAAATGGTGAGACTATCCAAGAAAATCTTGAAAGTGGGTAATTACTAAGGGGGAGAAGGGATAAGTGTAAGAGGTAGTACAGATGGACACTGAAACTTAAAATTACTACATTTAAAACAGTGAAACCAATACAACGTTAAACTGTCAGTATAATAGACTAGAAAACTCAAACCTACCCTAAGTATGTATATCAGTAATAAGTAGCTGATGGAGGTAGCATCTCAAGTTACTGGTAAAAGGATAGATACTATATAAATGGAATTAGGACAGTCTGAGAAAAGTAAAAGTTGATTTCTATCTCATTTCACACAACAAAGCTTAAATAGATTAAAGAATTAAATTTATGCAACAAGCATTTCTTGAGCCTATACTATTAGTCAGGCACTATTCTGAAGCTAGGATGCAGTGGTGAGCAAGACAAAGATCTCTGCTGTTGAAGAGCATACATCTCATGGACAAGAAAATAGCAGGAGTGTGTTCTGTGCAAGAACCAGTGGGGCAGGAGCCAAGTGAGTGATGGGGAAAGTAGTAGAAGAATTTGTGGGCCTTTGTTAAGGAAAGAAGTTAAAGTTTTAATCTAATGAGAGTCCATGAAGATTTTAACCCAGGGAGTGACACGATTTAATTAGCATTGTTTAAAGATCTTGTTATTCTGTAGAGACTGAGTCATAAGAAGCAAACCAGTGTCTCTCTGCTGGTCGTTCCAAGGGTACAAATCTCCCATCAGGCTGCCAGCAGCATCCCCAGCTGGACAGACTCCAGGGAGAAGAGTGCAGCTGGTGTCTTCTCCCCATCAAGGGCTGCAACCATCAGCCCTGAGCCTCCCTTCTCCACCAGAAAGCCCCTGGAGAGATGGAAAGCAAGCCCCCTTCAAGTACTCTGATGGGTGGCCTTCTTAGGTGCAAGGGTCTCAGACATGGTCACTTAGCCTTGGGTTGGCCCTGAGAAGTCTGTGGCCTACTTTCCAGAGACTCGGCTCAACCTCAGATCCCACCGCCCTGATTGCTCCAACCCTCCCCTCCCTCCAGAGCCTCCCTTGGCAGAACATAGTTTAGTGTGCAGGTTAATTGCAGTTAGAGGTTGTTCTCTTCTGAATACCCACCTTTCACATGCCACTTACGCCAGAGAGAGGTATGGCCATCCCAGGGGTGGTGGGAAAATTATGATTTAGCTGCAAAAGCTGCATGTTTCTGTTAGGGTAAAGGCTGCATTGAAAACAAAAGTATTACCTTGTTTATAAATAGGGAATTTAGCAAACTCGGGGGTGAGGAAATAGCTGGGCCTCTAGACGCAGCCATGAAATTAAAAGACTCTTAATCCTTGGTAGAAAAGTTATGACCAACCTAGATAGCATATTGAAAAGCAGAGACATTACTTTGCCAACAAAGGTCCGTCTAGTCAAGGCTATGGTTTTTCCAATAGTCATGTATGGATGTGAGAGTTGGACTGTGAAGAAGGCTGAGCACCGAAGAATTGATGCTTTTGAACTGTGGTGTTGGAGAAGACTCTTGAGAGTCCCTTGGACTGCAAGGAGATCCAACCAGTCCATTCTGAAGGAGATCAGCCCTGGGTGTTCTTTGGAAGGAAGGATGCTAAAGCTGAAAGTCCAGTACTTTGGCCACCTCATGCGAAGAGTTGACTCATTAGAAAAGACTCTGATGCTGGGAGGGATTGGGGGCAGGAGGAGAAGGGGACGACAGAGGATGAGATGGCTGGATGGCATCACCAACTCGATGGATGTGAGTCTAGGTGAACTCCGGGAGATGGTGATGGACAGGGAGGCCTGGCGTGCTGCGATTCATGGGGTCGCAAAGAGTCGGACACGACTGAGTGACTGAACTGAACTGAACTAGACACAGTAGCTGCATACTGATTTGTGACATGGACACAGAATTAGAACCAGTTCTTCCTCCATTCATGGCACAACCTTGCCTTCAGCACTTAACTGGGTGCCAGGCACTGTGCTAGGTTCTGAGAATGCAAAGTTAAAAGAAGCTCATGATCTGATAACTAATCCTTACAGTGTGGGGGACCAGGTGCTGTCATAAAGCTCAATGTGATATTGAGATTCATAATAAATACCTATTCAAAACAGAGCCATACAAAAGAGATCAGATCTGTGCTTACCAGCGATGAGGGAGGGTGGGAGATGGGGAATGGGGAAGGGAGACTGATCCAGGACAGGCAAAGGCACAGACTTCCACTTTATGAGACAAACAAGTGTTGGGAATGCAATGTACAACATAATAAATATAATTAACATTGCTGTAGGTTATATATAAAAGTTGAGAGTACGTGCTGGGAGTTTTCATCACAAGAAAGAAAACATTTTTTCTGTTTGTTTGATTTTTGTGCCCATATGAAATGATGGATGCTTACTGGATTTAGTGTGATGGTCACTTCATAAAGTATGTAAATCAAATCATTATGCTGTATATCTTAAACATATACAGTGCTGTGTGTCAACTATGTCTCAATGAAACTGGAAGAAAAAAAAAGGATTATGCTACCAAATGAAGGAAGGAAGGAAAAGAGAGAGAAGAAGAGAGAGATAAATACTTATTTGGTCATCTTTTTGTTTCTGGCACAGAGCTCCTGAAACCCTTGAAATCTCCTAAGTAATAGGAAGTGAAAGTCACTCAGTCATGTCCTCCTCTTTGTGACCCCATGGGCTATACACTCCAGGGAATTCTGCAGGCCAGACTACTACTGGAGTGGGTAGCCTTTCCTTTCTCCAGGGGATCTTCCCAACCCAGGGATTGAACCCAGGTCTTCTGCATTGCAGGTGGATTTTTCACCAGCTGAGCCCCAAGGGAAGCCCAAGAATACTGGAGTGAGTAGCCTATTCCTTCTCCAGCGGATCTTCCCAACCCAGGAATCAATACAGGGTCTCCTGCATCGCAGGTGGATTCTTTACCAGCTGAGCTACCAGGGAAGCCCTTAAAGTGATAATATTCATAATATTCAAAGTGATGAGTGATAATATGCATAATAAGCCCCTTTCAACCACAGTTGAGTTTGTTAATGCAGTGATTTTTGGAAAGTTTGGAAGAATGGGGGCTGGTTGCCAAGGAAACCTGACAGGTTTGTAATTTTTAGTCCTACCCTCTGACGTCCGGAGGTGTTGATTTAATAAATCAGGCTTGTGTAAGAAGCCTCCATAAAAGTTCAACAGGAGAACTTCCCGGTCGGTGAACTCTTATTGAAGGTTGGGAAGACGGCTTGGAGGCTCTGAGCAGTTTTCGCATACCTTGCCCTGTGCATCTCTTTCATCTGGCTGTTCTTGAGTTAAATCATTTTACAGTAAACCTGTAATTTGGTAAATAAAGTATTTCTCTTAGTTTTGTGAGCCACTTGAGCAAATTAATCAAACCCAAGGAAGGGGTTATTGGAACCTCCAATCTGTAGTCGATTGGTAATAACCTGTGCTGGCAGTTGACCTCTGAAGTATTGGGGTGGAGGCACTCTTACAAGACTGAGCCCATAACTTTGGGAATATAATGTTATCTCCAGGTAGATAGCAACAGAATTGAGTTGAATTGTGGGACACCCAGCTGGTGATGGAGAATTTCTTGGTGTGGCAAGGGGGCAGGGCGGTGTGGGGCAGGCAGGGGAACTCATACATCAAAATTGGTGTCAGAATCAGAATCATAGAAGGTCTTACTGGAGCCAAGAGGAACAGTCAAACAGAAACCTTTCAGTTTGGATTTCACACAGTACACCACAGCCGTCCAAGTTATCTCAAGCAGGAGATAAAATGAAAAACTTGTGCAAGAGTTTTCAAAAGAGCCTTGGACCACAAAGAATATGTTCAGCTGCTAGTAACAGAGCACCTCACCAATACTGACTGAAGCAATAAAGGTGATCAGGTGTGCTGAGTGTGCTCAGTCGCTTGAGTCGTGTCCGACTCTGTGACCCCATGGACTGCAGCCCACCTAGCTCCTCTGTCCATAGGATTTTCCCAGCAAGAATACTGGAGTGGGTTGCCATGCCCTCCTTCAGGGGATCTCCTCGACTCAGGGATCAAACCCACGTCTCCTGCATTGCAGGTGGATTCTTCCCTGCTGAGCCACTGGGGAAGCCCAAAGGTCATCAAGAGTTCCTCACAGCCAGAAGTCCGAGGGTGGTGGTTCTGAGCTCGGAACAGCAGCTCAGTGAGGTGCTTTAGGGTGCGGGCTGCCTTGGCCTTTTTGGCTGCATCATTTTCAGCTGGTAGGTACTGTCTTCCCTCTGCCACCAGCATGAGTGTTGTCACCCTGGTAAGCAAGTCATTTAAATTTCCTGGGTCTCCATTTTTCCACTATCAGATGAGATTAGATGATGAGTAAGATTTCCCCTCTCTTTTTTTTTTTTTTTTTGCTGTTAACTTTTTCTAAATTTCATTTTTGTTTTAAATTGGAATGTAGTTGATTTAGGTTTCCTAGGTGGCTCAGTGGTAAAGAATCCGCCTATAATGCAGGTTCAACCCCTGGGTCAGGAAGATTCCCCTAGAGAAGGGAATGGCAACCCACTCCTATATTCCTGCCTGGAGAATCCCAAGGACAGAGGAGCCTGGAGGGCTACAGTCTGTTGGGTCACAAAGAGGCGGACACGACTTGGTGGCTAAACAGCAGCAGTGGCAGCATAGCTGATTTACAGTGTGCTGGTTTCAGGTGTACAGTTAAGTGGTTCAGCTATACATACACATCCATTCTTTTTCAGATTCGTTTCCCATATAGGTTACTACAGAATACTGAGTAGAATTTCTTGTGCTATACAGTAAGTCACTGTTGGTTACCTATTTTGTATATAGCAGTGTGTGATATGTTGTATATTGGTTATCTATTTTATATATAGCAGTGTGTAATGTATTGTATACTGGTTATCTGTTTTACATATAGCAGTGTGTATATCCCAGGCTTCTAATTTATACCTCCTCCCACATTTCCCCTTTGTAACATATGTTTGTTTTCTGTTTTAAATTTTTTATTGGAGTGTGGTTGCTAATGTTGTGTTAGTTTCTGCTGTACAGCATCGTGAATCAGCTGTGCATACACACACACCCCCTCTTCTTTGGATTCCCTTCCCGCCTAGGTCGCCACGGAGCGCTGAGCAGAGCTCTCGGTCCTGCACACTCGGCTCTTTTCATCTGTTTTGTACGCAGCAGTGTGCGTGTGTCAGTCCCAGTCTCCCCGTGCGTCCCACCCCCTCGTCCCCTCTGGTTATCCATATGTTTGATCTCTGTGTCTCCCTTTCTGTTTTGCAAATAGCTTCATCTGTACCATTTTTCTAGATTCCACATATATGCGTTAATGTACAATATTTGTTTTTTCTGTCTGACGTACGTTGTTCTGTGTGACCGTCTCACATTTGTTATCCATGTCTGAGTCTGTTTCTGTTTTGTCAGTAAGTTTGCTTGTATCATTTTTTTGTAGATTCCACATTTTAGTGATAGCATATGACGCTTGTCTTTCTCTTTCTTACTTCACTAAGTATGATAATCTCTAGGTCCATCCATGTGGCATTATTTTGTTCTCTTTTATGGCTAATATTCCATTGTATATACATGCCACATCTTCTTTATGCTCCTCTCATGATGGACATTTATGTTGCTTCCATGTCTTGGCTATTGTAAATAGTGCTGCAGGGGACACTGGGATGCATGTGTCTTTTAGAATTACAATTTTCTCCAGACATATGCCCAAGAGTAGGATTGCTGGATCATATGGGAGCTCTAGTTTTTTAAACAAAGTCAATACTATTCTCCATAGTAGTTGTACCAATTTACATTCCCATCAACAGTGTAAAAAGGGTTCCCTTTCTCCATACCCTTTCCAGCATTTACTGATTGTAGACTTTTCGATGATGGCCACTCTGACTGGTGTGAACTGATACCTCATTGTAGTTTTGATTTGCGTTTCTCTAATAATAGTGATGTTGAGCATCTTTACGTGTTATTTGTGACCAGAGTAAGGACTCTTTTGGACCTAGATTTCTGTTACACCAACTGCTGCTCAGGGATGAGAATTTAACCTAATTGTTCTCAAGCATGCATACAGTTTTGGATTTAAAAGTTCTGGAGTGGGGTCTGGGAATCCTAATTGTTCTCAAACATAAGCATGCATACAGTTTGGATTTACAAGTTCTGGAGTGGGGTCTGGGAATTCACAAGTTCTAACATGCAGGTGCTGCTAAGAGTGCTTGTCTTGGTACCACAGCTGAGAGCCACAGGTCTTAGCCGTCAGGATGTCAGTTTCCCTGCCTGTAAAATTAAGGAAGGATTCTTTAGTGACCATATCACTCCTGGATAATTGCCAAAGTCTTTCGGCAAGCTTTTTATAAAAAATACAGGTAGTTGAGCCTCATCCTTGGAGATTCTGATGCAGTGGGGCAGGGGCTGGACCCTAGAATAGATTCTTTATTCAACAACTCCCTGGATGATTATGAGGTTAGAGCATCACTGAGATCCTCCTAACTCAGGTTCTAAAAGGCTCATCAGTTTCAGCAACTTGAGTAGTCACAAAGGAAAAATAATTGCAAAGGATGCAGTATTTTTACACATTTTCCTCTCAAATTCAAAGATACCTAGGAATTGATGTATTTTATTTAGTTAAACACCCACCCCTGGGGATTAAAAAAAAAAAGTGAGGCATTACTATTCTAGACTCTGTAATAATATCTCAAGGAACAGTGAAAATTCAACCTCTCTCCCTCCTCCTGGAAGTATGTAATCTCTCCCCTTAACTCTCTTAGCATTTTTCCATATTATTACTTTCCTATATATGTATTTATAACTTTTTATGCTTCCTAATGTATGAGCAGAATTTTAAAAAATCAAATAATATAAAAGGTAGCCCCCTAGCCCTTTGTGGTGATTGGGCATTTAAAATACAGATTCTCCAAATTGAGGTGTGCTGTAAGACTTAGTATGAGAAAAAGACGATAAAATATTTAATTAATAATTTTAATACTGATTACATATTTAATGGTAGTATCTTGGGCTTTTTGGATTAAATAGACTATAATGATACTACTGAAATGGATGTTGCCTGTTTAGTCTTCCTTTTTTAATGTGGTTGCTTAAAAAATCAAAGTTACAGTGTGGCTTGTAATATCCTACTGTTGGACAGCAGTGCTCTCAGATGTATCATCTTCTCCATTCTGTTTTCCTTTTATTATTCCATTTTCTTGAAAATTTCATCAATTCCACATACCAGTATTTCTACTGAACTTTTAATAACAGCTGTCATCTTTTTAATCTCCAAGAACATTTTGTTGGTCTAGTAGTCTTCCTTTTACCTAGCACATTTCATTTTTTTACAAGTACAATACTTTCTCATCTCTCTGATTTTGTGATTCTAGTTCTCTTGACATTTTTTTTTTCTGTTTGTGCCACTCTAGGAGAAGACAATGGCACCCCACTCCAGTACTCTTGCCTGGAAAATCCCATGGATGGAGGAGCCTGGTGGGCTGCAGTCCATGGGGTCGCTAAGAGTCGGACACGACTGAGCGACTTCACTTTCACTTTTCACTTCCATGCATTGGAGAAGGAAATGGCAACCCACTCCAGTGTTCTTGCCTGGAGAATCCCAGGGACGGGGGAGCCTGGTGGGCTGCCGTCTATGGGGTCGCACAGAGTCTGACATGACTGAAGTGACTTAGCAGCAGCAGCAGCAGTTTGCTACAAGCTTCTTCATTCTCTTTGCTCTCCATGTTTCAATTTGGAGGCTTTCCTCTGGTGTAATAATTTTGGGCTATCCGTTGAGTTCAAGAGGCACCAAAGAGTTGCCTGGAAATCCTGTGTACATGGTTCATTGATTGGCGGTCTTCACTGTGGGTTAATGAGATGGAAGGCTGAGCTTTCTTTAAGAGATACCCATCACCACCAAGTGTTAGGGTGTGGAGGCTTTTTCTCTGGTATTTTTTCAAATTTCTCCAGAGAAGGATCCTCCAGGCTGCTAATCTTGGTAAGTAGTTAGGGAAAAGGAGAGAGATGTTGGGAGTCAAGTTATCACTTGCTGGTTAATTCCACTGTCTTCAGCACCTTACTCCTCCGGGACCTCCCTGATACTTTTTCAAATCCGGATGGTCTCAGGTTCAGTATCTCTAGAGAATAAATTTCTGCTTCTTGGGAAAGTAGAGGGAGTCGCATGCCTGGGCGTTGAGATGGGAAAGAGGCTGCAATCTATCCAACCCTGAACTCCTCCGGTATGCTCAGGGCCAAGGGCCTCCCGTTTTGGGTTCCCTGTGTGCTCCTTGGGTCGTAACTTCTGCTACATCTGCTTTTTCTGCTTTGCGTTCTTAGAAACTGGTTAAATCTTTCGTCTACTGTTTTCTTGTCTGTGTGGGTTAGCTTTTAATTATGTAGTACTCTCTGTTTTTTCTGTATTTTCTGTATGCATGTGTTGGCTGTGCTAGGTCTTCGGTGCTGTGTGGGCTTTGCTTCAGCTGCAGTGAGCAGGGGCTGCTCCCTGGCTGTGCTGCGCAGGCTCCCGTTGCAGTGGCTTCTGTGGTTCCGGAACACGGACGCTAGGCCCACGGTAGTTGCGGGCTTCACTAGTCGGAGCTCGCAGTCTTCGTTGCCCGCTGGCGTGTGGGATCTTTCCAGACCAGGGACCCCTTGTCCCCTGCATTGGCTAGTGGATTCTCAACCACTGGACTGCCAGCAAAGTCCTGTGTAGTATTTTCTTAGTGGGGTTTCAGTAAAGAAACCTCACATGTATAGCCAATTTTCTCATCTCTACCTGGAAGCCCTGTTTCTACCCTGAGCTCTGGTTATTTATCGCTTTTTATTTTCTCCTTAAAGAGAGGGTAGATGAAGGTCTGCTCTATCTTTTGAGTGTACCCTCTCAGCCCTCTTCCGGGCATCTGTGTGTTACTTTTGATATCCTGAGTGCTCCACAGAGAAGGAAGACACTCGTGTAAATTATCTGTACTTTTGAATCTTACTGGCTCCCTGAATGTCTAGAAGTAAGTCACTTTATCTCTCTGGGTCACAGATCTTAGACTAGAATCTGGTCTCTAGATGATTTCCAAAGACAGCTTTGACATGAGAATCTACATAACCAGTTACTTTCTTAGTTTTTCAGTGTTTGCTAGTGTGTATTTTATCATTACTTGGGCATCTGATGTTGTAGAGACTTTGTAGAAACCTTTTGCTAAGGAATAAAATTTAAATCCATCAAGAGAGACAATAATTAATCCTAGTTAAAGGGCTTATCGTCCTTGATCAGTAGTGGTGACCAAGTGCAGGATTGAAAATGGAACGGGAATAGCAAGTGCGGTAGAAACAGTGCGTTCTCCCTGTCCTCGCTGCACAGGTCTTGGCATGAGATGTGGGAGGATGGAGGAGAAAGGTAAGGTGAAGCTACTGGAAATTGTTTTAAAATGTACCCAGGATTTTGGGTTTATGCTGATATGGCGAGGCCAATAGATCCAGAGATGATTGCCACTGAAAAGACTGTTACTTACAGTTCCTGCCATGCCATATGGGACCACATAGGGAAGCACCAGGATCACGGGGATGGAGGGGAAAACCTGGACGAAAGACTTTTTTTTGCAGTGGTTTTTAAAATTTTATTTTATTGAAATGTAGTTGATTTACAACGTTGTGTTAATTTCTGCTGTATAGCAAAGAAATATATATATATTCTTTTTCGTATTCTTTTCCATCATGGCTTGTCACAGGATGTTGAACATAGTTCTCTGTGCTCACAGTAGGATCTTGTTTTTCCGTTCTGTGCGTAACACTTTGCATCTGCTGATTCCAAGTCCCCAGTCCTCCTCTTTCCCGTTCTCCTCCCCCTTGGCAAGTCTGTCCTCTATTGTCTGTGAGCCTGTTTCATAGATAAGTTCGTTTGTGTCACATTTTAGATTCTGCGTGTAAGTGATCTTATGTATTATTTGGCTTTTCTTAGTGTGATAATCTCCAGGTTCATCCATGTTGCTGCAAATGGCATTATTTCATTCTTTTTTTATGGCTGAGTAATATTCTGCTGTATATCTGTGCTACATCTTCTTTATCCATTCCTCTGTCGATGGACATTTAGGTTGCTTCCATGTCTTGGCTATCATGAATAGGCCTACTCTGAACAGAGGGTGTGTGTGTCTTTTCCAGCTGTAGTTTTGTCTGGATGTATTGGCAACCCACTCCAGTATTCTTACCTGGAGAATCCCATGGACAGAGGATCCTGGTGGGCTGCAGTACACGGGGTTGCAAAGAGTCGGACACGACTGAGCGACTTCACTTTCACTTTCATGCCCAAGAATGGGATGGCTGGATAGTATGGCATCTCTGTTTTCAGCTTTTTGAGGAACCTCCATACTGTTTTCCATAGTGGCTGCACCAAATAGTCAAAACCCTTTATTGTGGTTTTTGCAGGAAGGAATAGGTGAGGCAGGGTAATAAGCAGGTTCAGGATCGGGTAGTTTGATAGTTTGAATAATTGATAGCAGCCTCTGGGTTGTAAGAGTGGTCCCCAGTTGTCCATTACCTGGACCTGGGTTGATTGGGGCAGAAAATAATTGCATAGTGTGTAACAGCCACTCAGGGGAGGTGGTTCAGGTTCAAGACTCTGGATTGGTCATTTGGCATTCGAAAGGTACGCTCCCCAGTGAGTTGTTTGCTGTCTCCTAAGAACTGACTAAGCTCTGGGAGTGTCAGTCTCCCTAGTCAGCGAGGCCCCAGATGTCAGGGCATCAAAAATATAGAAAATAGGAAGATACAGGTACTACAAAAATGGTCAAAGACTGAGCTAAAGTGGTAAAAAGTCATGATGAAGCAGGCAATGAGGCAGGAGTGACACGGCTTTTGGTAGGAGTAGGGTGAAACTTTTAAGAACAAAGTTAGAAATGCTCTGTGTTCAGGAAAACACTCGCTGTGGCATCATCGTGGATGGAGGCAGATGAGGTAGAATGTATCGGTTAGGTGCCGCTTTCTTATACAGCCAGGAGCCTGGGGCTATAGTGAAGGGCCGAGCCAGCCCCTCAAGGAAGCCACCCCAGGTCCAGGCTTCCTGTCGCTTCCTGTTCCACCAGCCTTTACCTGTGGCTTTTGTTCACATGGTAACCAGATCCACCTGCCTACCAGCTCTGAGTCCAAGTCCCAAGCAGGAAGAAAGACAAGGTGCAATGATGGAAGGCAAATTCCAGCTGACATTTTTCCTTTTAATCTGGAATTCCCTTTCCTGGAACCCTACCTTATAGATTTCTGCTTACATTTTATTGGCCAGAACTGGGCCACTTGGGTTTACCCCAGGAAACAAGAGTTCTGGGAGAGGTAATTGTTCTAACATTTACATTGCTGCCTCAAGCAACATGGAGATTCTAATGTTAACGATGAATCCATACACGAATAAATTCTATTTAACAGTGTCCACCAGACAGGGAAAAAGGAAATATGGGTTTTTCTCCTTCAACTAGGTGAGACACAAAGGATTTTAGCACCATGCTTAGCTTAGAGTGTGTGTTCAAAAATAAGTTTGCTTCTGCTGCTACTGCTATTACTAACATTAATAAAATGTATTACTTCATCATCTTGATTTTTCAGTCCCATTCTTTCAGGCTTCCCTGGTGGCTCAGATGGTAAAGAATCCGCCTGCAATGCAGGATACCCAGGTTCGATCCCTGGGTCGGGAAGATCCCCTGGAGAAGGAAATGACTACCCACTCCAGTATTCTTGCCTGGAGAACTGCATGGACAGAGGAGCCTGGAGGGTTACAGTCCATGGGGTCGCCAAGAGTTGGACACGACTGAGTGACTGACACGCACATTCATTGAACAAAAGTTTATTGCACCGTTACAACATTCGGCCTTTAGGAGCTAGGGGTCAGGAAAGGGGATAAAACCTCATCCTTGGGACTTCCCTGTCAGTCCAGTGTTAAGGCTTCACCTTCCAGTGTAGGGGGTGCAGGTTCAGTTCCTGGTCAGGGAGCTAAGATCTCACATGCCTCATGGCCAAAAAGCAAAACAAAGCAGAAGCAGTGTCATATCACGTTCAATAAAGACTTAAAAAAATGTCTGATTCTGGCCTTCTAAGAGCTTACCATCTGTGTAGCTAAATGCACAATGAATTGGAGGGGAAAAAAGCTTCAGCAGAGGCGAGCTTGGAAGGTATTGGAAGAGGACGGAACTTGTGAGCACCTGGGTCCACTTGAGCCCCTGCTTTCACAGATGAGGAGAGCGGGAGCCCCAGGGACTTGAAGCCTCGCTGCAATCACTCGGCTCTCTGTGTAGAGGACAGGGCCTGGAGCCCACGCCTCCTGACGCCCAAGCTGGGGAACTTTCTATTACACTGCCCTGTTGGAAGTGATTTGGAAACGCAAAGCTGAATAAAGAGACTCAAATAATCTGCTCTTGCCCTTTGGGGAGGAGGATAGGGGGATGGGCAGGCCATCTCACAGAAGCAAAGCCGTGGTCCAGGTGGAAACATGACCAGCAGAAAAGTAACTGAACTCCCAGGATTGTGATGATGTGTATGCCGACATGAAAATGAAGGCCCCTCTGAGCCACAGGCAGGACAGGTCCTCTGGGTCAAGACTTTTATTCACTCTGTGATTTTTAATTAGCAGTCTTGATTTTTCCAAGGATTGCATTAAATCGGCAAATGCTTCTTGCATAGCTCTCTACTCACTCATTAGACAGTCCAGGTCACTAAGATGTAGGAAAAAAGGGAATTTTGGGATCCTGGTGCTTGATGCAAGATTAGATGAGGGAAAGAGCCATGAAATGCCATTCAGAAATATTTTAAAGATGTTAAATGCACTTTGTTCACTACAATGACCACTATGTTTTATTTAATTAAAGAATACTTTGTTCTGCTTAGCATAAAGTATAGCACTAGCTTTTATGGGAGGCTGCTTTTGGTGGTTGTTTTTAAATGAAGTTAATGAAAATCACATTCTGTCTGGCTGAAGCAAAATAAAGTCACATCTGGAAACAGCTGCACTGGTAATTAAATGGCATTTAATGTGACTAATATCAAAAGGGCAGGTTTTTCTCCCCCTAGCATTAGGGATGCAAAATTCAAGCTTCTGAGCTGCTCTATTGTAATAGTTTTGAGTCAGTGGGTGTTGAGAAGTCATTCTGATATTTATAAAGAAAAACCCCCAGTGAGCCATAGAAGGGGGAAAAAAAAAAAAAAGGACAAGAGCTGCACAGTTTGAATTTTGAAAACTGGCATAAATTTTACGATTTTTTTTTTCTAAGCATTAACTGTTCAGTGTTTCAATTCAATGAAATAAAGGCCTCCTGTTTCCCATACCAGTCAAGTGACCTCCTGCCTCGCTGTAATTAGTGGTAAACTTCAATATGCAAGCTAAAAGGCCACCTAATTAAAAAGTGTAATTAATTTACATAGATCATTCAAAACGGCTAGATTAGATAGCTTATGGAGATAATGTAAAACTCTTTGAGCTGCTTTTATTGGCTTCTTTCCCTGCTGTTCCTCAGGTTCTGAGAATTTTCATGGGAATGAGTTTGTCAAAGCGGGAAGGGCTTTGAGGTGATGGTTTTAGCTAATCACTGCTAAACGTTTAAAGCTTTGCAATTATTTTTTATCAATTACCCAAGTGTAAAACAACCAAAAGAAAAAAAAAAATGGCCTTATCTTTCCTCTTGGTGCTGAATGGCCTAATGTTATTAGTATTTATTAAGTGCCTGTTGAGTGCTAGATGCCACTTAAAACACACCGTGATTTTAGAACTCGCCATGATTAGCAATGACTCCTCTCTCTGGGCTAGACAGCACTTGGATTCTTCTCATCACAGTGAGATGTGTGCAGGACCCAAGAGCAAGATACTGGCCGAAGGGTTTCTCTCTCCACTCACAGCGCATGATGCCAAGCAATATTCTATATCATCTACTCTTCAATACAGTGTTGGAGTCTAGAGCTTGTGCAGGCCCCTGGGTGACAATCAGGCAGCTGTTTCATTGGTGAAATAGAAGAGTTCTTTCCATGGTGCAAAAAATGTGGCCCTATGGTGACAACCAATTGTAAATTTCTTTCCTCTTATCTGAGTTGCAAAGGAAGAAGTTTCTCCTCAGTTTATGTATGGAAGCAAAATACCAGAAAATTAATTCAACAGAGCTTCTAAACAAAGATGCTATAGACAGTGGATCTGTTAATATAGCCTGTCGTTAGGGGAGAAGTCCTGGGACCTTGGCAGCACCTTGCCAAAGAACAATAGATAAATCATCACCCGTTTAAAATTTCATCTGCTTCTCCTAAGAGGGAAAGATTATCATGTCATGTCACTGATGATTTTGGCCTAACTACAGAGCTCAGTGCATCTCATAACAAGGGCAAATACGGATTTTCTAGGTTTATAAAAAGCAGAGCAACCAGAGATCAAATTGACAACATTCGTTGGATCACAGAGATAGCATCATCTTCCAAGATTTTAAATAGCTCCACGGGAATTCTGTCACCTCCACTAGTTTTGCAGGAATGTTTCCTAAGGTCCACTTGACTTCACATTCTAGGTTGTCTGGCTCTGCTTGAGGGACCGTACTATCGTGGTTATTAAGTCATTAAGACCTTTCTTATATAATTCTTCTGTGTATTCTTGCAACTTCTTAATCTCTTCAGCTTCTGTTAGATCCTTACTGTTTCTGTCCACTATCATGCCCATCCTTACATGAAATGTTCCCTTGATCGCTCCAGTTTTCTTAAAGAGATCTCTAGTCTTTCCCATTCTGTTGTTTTCCTCTATTTCTTTGCATTGCTCATTTAAGAAGGCCTTCTTATCGCTCCTTGCTATTCTCTAAAACTCTGTATTCAGATGAATACATCTTTCTCTTTCTCCCTTGACTTTCACTTCTCTTCTTTCCTCAGCTATTTGTAAAGTCTCCTCCAACAACCACTTTTCTTTCTTGCATTTCTTTTTCTTTGGGATGGTTTTGGTCACTGCCTCCTGAACAGTGTTGCAAACCTCCATCCATAGTTCTTCAGGCTCTCTACCTCCAGATCCAACCCCTTAAATTCACTCGTCACCTCCACTGTATAATTACCATAAGGGATTTGATTTAGGTCATATCTGAATGGTCTAGTGGTTTTCCCTACTGTCTTCAATTTAATCCTGAAGTTTGCAATAAGGAGCTCATGATCCAAGCCACAGTCAGCTCCAAGTCTTGTTTTCACTGACTGTATAGAACTTCTCCATCTTTTACTGCAAAGAACATAATCTGATTTCCCTGTTGACCATCTGGTGATGTCCATGTGTAGAATCGTCTCATGGATTGTTGGAAAAGGGTGTTCGCTATAACCAGTGTGTTCTCTTGACCCAACTCTGTTATTAGCCTTTTCCCTGCTTCATTATGTACGCCAAGGCCACACTTGCCTGTTTTTCCAGATGTATCTTGACTTTCTACTTTTGCATTCCAGTCCCCTATGATGAAAAGGACATCTTGTTGGGTTTTTTTTTGGTGTTAGTTCTAGAAGGTCTTGTAGGTCTTCATAGAGCTGTTCAACTTCACCTTCTTCAGCATCAGCGGTTGGTGCATAGAATTAGATAACTGATGTTGAATGGTTTGCCTTGGAAGCAAACAGAGATCATTTTGTTGTTTTTGAGATTGCACCCAAGCACTGCATTTTGGACTCTTGTTGATTATGAGGGCTATTCATTTCTTCTTAGAGATTCTTGCCCAGAGTAGTAGATATAATGGTCATCTGAATTAAATTTGCCCATTCCTGTCCATTTTAGTTCGCTGATTCCTAAGATGTCAATATTCCATATTGCCATCTCCTACTTGACCACATCCAGTTCACCTTGATTCATGGAGCTAACATTTCAGGTTTCTATGAACTATCGCTCTTTACAGCATCAGCCTTACTTTCACCACCAGATACATCCATAACTGAGCATCGTTTCTGCTTTGGCCCAGCCTCTCCATTCTTTCCGGAGGTATTAGTAACTGTCCTTCACTCTTTCCCAGTAACTTATTGGGACCTTCTGACCTTGGGCAGTCATCTTCTGACGACATATTTTTTTGGCTTTTCATACTGCCCATGAGGTTCTCCAGGCAAGAATACTGGAGTGGGTTGCCGTTTCCTTCTCCAGTGGACCACATTTTGTCAGAAGTCTTCGCTATGGCCTGTCTGTCTTGGGTGGCCCCGCACAGCATGGCTTCTTTGAGTTATGCAAGCCCCTTTGCCAGGGCAAGGCTGCGATCCATGAAGGGGACCCCATATCTTAGGATAAATTCCAAACAGATTAAAGACTTCAATTTTAAAAATGAAGAAACCATGAGAGACCCAGAAGCCAAGAAAAGATTGATAAATCAGACAATCAAAAACAAAAGACAAAGTTCAATGTTTTTGTTTAATAGTATATTTAGATATGGCTTTGCATAGGCATATATAAAGAGTCTTCTCACTCTTCTCTGAGCTACGCAGGACTCCCTGTCATGGGTGTGTCGTCATTTATTTAATGCGCCCCCTACTGTTACACATTTAGATTGTTTCTAATCTTTTGCCATTAAACATGGCGCCGCATCATTTCACACACGTGCAAATGCGTCTGTTGAATAAATTCCTAGAAGTAGAAGGAAGTTGGAGACAAAGTGTTTGTAGCAAACTGCCACCCAATTTATATTTCTACCAGCAATCTATGACAATGCCTATTTTCTTATCTCCTGGCTAATCCGGTGTGTTATCAAACTCCTGGACCTTTGCAAATTTGATGAAAAATAATATAGTTTCAGTATACATTTCTATTATTACATGTGGAGTGTTTTTCCACTTATATTTAAGAACCATCATATACACAGTCCTATTCATAAAATAAATAAAGGACCTACTGTACAGCATGGGGAACTATAAGCAATATCCTGTAATAACCTATATGGGAAAAGATCTGAAGAAGATGTAAATATATACAAAGTTCAAACAGGGAAAAAAAAGTATTTATAGTGCATATGTATAAAGTGTTACTTTTCCTAATATATATATATATATATATTTCAGAAACTCAGTAAGAAAGATCCGTGACCAAATAGAAAAATGAATAGTTTATGGACAAAAAATATTGGTGGTTCTTCTAATTTTTTACTGAAGTGTAGTTTATCTACAGTGCTGTGTTAGTTTCAGGTATACAGCAAAGCCATTCAGATTTATATATATATGTGTATATATTTACATCTTCTTCAGATCTTTTCCCATATAGGTTATTACAGGATATTGCCTATAGTTCCCCGTGCTGTACAGTAGGTCCTTTGTTTATTTTATGGATAGGACTGTGTATATGATGGTTCTTAAATATGTAATAATAGAAATGTATACTGAAACTATACTGCTGCTGCTGCTGCTGCTAAGTCACTTCAGTCGTGTCTGACTCTGTGTGACCCCGTAGACGGCAGCCCACAAGGCTCCCCCGTCCCTGGGATTCTCCAGGCAAGAACACTGGGGCGACTTCAATTTTACTTTTCACTTTCATGCGTTGAAACTATATTATTTTTCATCAAATTTGCAAAGGTCCAGGAGTTTGATAACACACTGGATTAGCCAGGAGATAAGAAAATAGGCATTGTCATAGATTGCTGGTAGAAATATAAATTGGATGGCAGTTTGCTGCAAACACTTTGTCTCCAACTTCCTTCTACTTCTAGGAATTTATTCAACAGATGCATTTGCACGTGTGTGAAATGATGCGGCGCCATGTTTAATGGCAGAAGATTAGAAACAACCTAAATGTGTAACAGTAGGGGGCGCATTAAATAAATGACGACACACCCATGACAGGGAGTCCTGCGTAGCTCAGAGAGGAGTGAGAAGACTCTTTATACATGCATATGCAAAGCCATATCTAAATATACTATTAAACAAAAACATACAAGATGTGAAATAGTGTATGTAAATATGCTGCCATTTGATTAGAAAGCGTATAAAAGGTAAATACATGATAGATACATACATCCATAAATAGATGTGAAAGTGTTAGTTGCTCAGTCCTGTCTGACTCTGTGACCCCCCTGGACTGTAGCCCGCCAGGCTCCTCTGTCCATGGGATTCTCCAGGCAAGAATACTGGAGTGGGGGGCCATTCCCTTCAGGGGATCTTCCCACCCCAGGGATCGAACCTGCCTCTCCTGCATTGCCGGTGGATTCTTTACCATGTGAGTCACTATATAGATAGTTAAAAAAAAAAGTTTAAAAAGAATAAATATGTTGAAATAGAGACATACATATAAATAGTTGTATATACTTAAACTCTATTAGGGAGCATACATAAAAGACTAGCAATTTTTGTTGCCCAATGAGAAGAGGAACTGGGTAGCTTTGGGACATGAACAACAGAGACTTTTAGCTGTTTGCCTTTCTCTAATTTTAGAGTTCTAAACCATATATTTACCCACAAAATTAAAATTTTCAAAATACCAAAAATGCAGTATAAATGTACTTGCAATTGAATACATTTAAAATTTGAAAGAAAATGTTTAGAGGACAAACCACAGGGCAGGCAGGACTGATGAGACAGGTTCTTCAGGGAAGGATTTGCTGCAGGGGGGACATTGGGTAAGAGCTGAGTGAAGTGAGGAAGTGAGCTCTGAGCCCCATTTAGGAGGAAAAAAATGCATTTCAGGCAGGAAAAGGCCAATGCAAAGCCCCTGAGGGGCATGCCTGAGATTCGTTGGGGCAGAGGAGGGGCCAGCACGTCTGGAGTGAAGTGAGGGGGAGCGGTTTCAAGTCGTTATCAGAAAGGGGCCAGGGGCCTGGCACACAGCCCTCGTAGGTCATGGCAGCGGTTTGAAGTTGACTCTGTGTGATCACTAGAGATTCTGAGCAGAAGGGGGACAGGCTCAGTCTTCGTCGCCCCTCTAGGTGGGGAGTAGCCATGCCCGCCCTCCCAGAGCACACTGTGCGGTGGGAGCGATGGACGGTGGGTAAGAGTGCGCTTCACAAACAGTGAGGGCCTGGGAGAGGGCTGCAAGGCTTCAGCAGGCTCTGGGATGGGAGGCGACCACGGGGAGGAGAGGGCCACTCTATTTTATTTGTCTTTTCAACTGAAGTAGGGTTGATTTACAGTGTTGTGTTAAATTCTGCTGTGCAGCAAAGTGATTTAGTTATATGTGTATATGTACATATATAATATACATACACATTTTTTATATTCTTTTCCATATGGTTTATCACAAGATATTGAATATAGTGCCCTATGCTATACAGCAGGACCTTGGTTTATCCATTCCATATATAAAAGCTTGTATCTATTAACCCCAGCCTTCTGTTCCATCCCTCCCCTAGGAAAGGGCCAATTTAGAGGGTAAAGGAGGGCTTCCCAGGTGGCTTAGTGGTAAAGAATCCACCTGCCAATGCAGGGGCCACTGGAGACATGGGTTCAATCCCTGGGTCAAGAAGATCCCCTGGAGGAGGGCATGGCAACCCAATCCAGTATTCCTGCCTGGAGAATCCCATGGACAGAGGAGCCTGGTGGGCTACGGTCCACAGGGCTGCAAAGAGTCAAACATGACTGAGCACACACGCATGCAGAGGGTTAAAGAAGACCTTGCCTAGGAGGTGAGATTTAAACTGAGATCTGAAAGCTGAGAAGCAGCTATGTGAAGGACGGGAGGAGGACTTTCAGGGCAAAGGGAGCAGCAGGTCTGAAAGCCTTGAACTAGAGGGAGAATTGTTTTATAAATTTCCACAAGGCCAAGGAGGGTGGCATGTAGAGACCAAGGGGAAATACGGAGGTGGGCAATGATGCTTACTACCAAGGATGGAGAAGAGTTTTAGAGTGTGGGTGTTTGTCTCTGAAAATCAGTGATTTGATGACACCTGGCTTCAGAATTCTGGAAACAAAAGAGGCAGACACAGTTTTCTGCCAAGATGTGACCTAAATATGTTTGGTGCTAGTTACTGCACCTCCTGTCTTTCCTTCTAAAGTTGGGTCCCCATTCTTTTCTTTGAAATGAACAACTTTTCACCCCCAGGAAGATAGAGATCTTGCAATTCCTTGAGAGCCCAGGTCAGGTGGTATCCTAGAACCCCTTCATGGGAACTTCCCTTAGCCCAGGTCACTCCACTTTGCACCTTCTCCTCCTGAGAAGGTGAAAAGTTTGGTGGCCGTGAGTAGGGAAGAAAGAACTACTGAAATCAAGATTTTCCAGCATTGAGCTGCCCACGTGGTGATGGGACGTGGCCTGAGCATCAGGCACAGTGCTGTGTGGGGCGGCCTCCGTCTCTCACGAGCATTGCGCCCCGTTTCAGAAGGGGAGAGCAGAGCAACGTAATGGCATGCTAATGAGCTGGTCAACATTCTCAATTTACCTCTTTCACCCCAGGGCCCAAATTGAAAGCGGAACTGGGAGGCCCTCCCAGGGCTCCCTCAGGGCATGTCCCTGCCCCGCAGAAGAGCAGCAGCTTCTTGCCAAGGAGGTTTGGGGCACCCACCGGAGGAAACCAGGTGCTGCCTGGGTGCTCACAGACCTGTCCCCAGCTACTTTAGATGCTCCTGGCACTGGGCCTGGTTGGGAGGTTACCTCTTGTAGACACTGTCTCAAATCTCCGTCCTGTGTTATAACAGAACTCCAGCGCCCAATCCTGTTTCCAGAATCACTGTGGTCAGTAATACAACCTCAGCAAGAACGTGGGAGATTTCTTTCTCAGTAAGAACAAATGGATAGGAATTAAAAGTGCAAATGAGGGGGAATTCCCCGACAGTCCCTTTGTTAGGATTCCTTGCTTCCATTGCACGGGGCCTGGTTTGATCCCTCGTTGAGGAATTAAGATCCCAGAAGCTACACAGCACAGCCAAAAAAAAAGGTATGTAGCGATAACTGTCACACTAATCACTGTGAGACCTTGACTCCTCTTGGCCCCAATTTCTCATCTTTAAAGACAGAAATGCTAGGCACCGATCCCTAAGAGTGGTTCTGATGGTTCCTGTATTTTCCAGTCCCCTGTCCAAATACTGAGTCCCTCGCCACCAGTGAATGGCAGTCCCTGCCCTGGGCCTCTTTCCAGGGCTGAAACCTGAGCACAGAGCTGGAGAGGGAGAGGCTGACTTCATTTGCAGTGGGTGCCTCGGGGCCGCCCTGACGCCCCACTGCCAGTCTCATCCTGCACTGCGCTACACAGAGTTGGCCAGGTGAACCCCACTCTGAGTGGGGGGCCTGAATCCTTGGTAATACAGATCGCTTCATAAGGGTGATTTGATTTGGGAAATCTGATTCTCAACTGCTGTTGACCATCTAGACCATTCATTCATTTTTCTTTTCATTCATTAATTCAGCTTTTTTTTCCTTAACATTATTATATAGTAGGCACTGTACAGGGCTCTAGCGATCCTGAGGTAAGAGGACAAAGATTCAGCCCTCATGGTGCTGGAATTCTATTCGGGAAAGAGACATTAACCAAGTAAGCATGTAGCACTGTTTCCGGTAGTGATAAATGCCATGCTGAAAAAAATAAAGCGAGGTAAGGGATAATAAATGATATTTTGACTCTTTGGGGGAGTTTTTCAGGGGAAAAGGAATTTAGGAAGGGAATTCAGGGAAGACCTCTTTATCAGGGTAACATTTGAGCAGAGATTTGAATGAAGAGAGAGACCAGACTAGGTGAAGGTCCAGGCAAGTGTGTTTTAGGAAGGAGGAACAAGCAAAGTGCAATGGTGCTGAGGTAGGAACAAGGATGCTTATCTGTGGGTCTCTGGGTAGCAGCCTTTCCTCTGAGGGGTGAGAGTTAGCCTTCTTAATTTAACTGGTCAAGTATGAGCTACAGGGAAGGAATCTTATATAGTGTGTCTTTAAAGATGACAACGTAGGTGGCAAGACAGGCTCACCTCTAACATGTGCAGGATCTGGAGCAGGTACAGGTAAGCAAGTACTATATGTCTAAATATTGCAAAATGGTCAATCAGGCTAGTACAGGAAGAGGCCCATACAAGCCCTGGAATCAAGAGCAGGACTGTTGGGCAGGGAATTCTGGAGCACCAGGTGGTCCAGAGGGCAGAGAGCAGGCTCTGGATGGGCAGCGGCTTGAGAGGGTCCAAGGGGACCATGCAAAGCCAGGGTCCAAGGCAGGGGACCTGCTTGGCCAAGAATGACTGATACTATAGATGGTTCCTGAATGTTTAAGAAAGGATCCTTCATACAAAATTAAACTGCAAACCAGGAAGTGAGGAATGTTGTCAAGGTGCCAGAGGTTAAACCTATGGGACCAGAGTGAGAAAGAGTTGATAGATATCTTGGACTATTTAACCAGGAAGTTTACAAATTTCTTATGTTTTCTGTTTATTTCTTCTTTGTTCTCTTGACACCTTTAGCCAACTCTTTGAAAGCTCTATTCAGTCTTGGCTAAGGGAACCCACAGAAAGGTGTTCATCTTTGCTTGAGGCAGAATATTTAAGGGGGAAGCACCACCTGAAGGGGTGGCAGGAACTCAAGCAGAAGACCCTGAAGAAGTCCCTCCAAAACCCCTAGCACCACACACACTCCTGAAAGTACTCTTTCCAGCACTAACGTTGCAAAGTGCGAAGAAACCCTTTTAGTACAATAAGACTAGTAGAGGCTCTCAGTATCTGCTCAGAGGCCCAGTGTTACCTGCACCACAAGCGGCCAGGATAAAGACACTGCTTCTCACGCTTCCTTGAAGCGCGGTCTGATCATTGGACCAAAGTTCTAGTCAATGGGATTGAATAGAAGTAATTTGCATAACTTGTTCTTCTAAAGGAAGAAAGTTCCTCTCCTCTTCCTCCTTGTCCCTTCCTGCTGGCTGGAGTGCGACATGGTGGTTAGCCATCCTGAGCAACATAGACAAGGGGACACCCTCACAGGCAGAAAAGACAGAAGGGACTGGGTCCCTGACACCATAGACCTAACAGGGCAGTCTTGGCTTTCTTACATCTGGACTATTAAGTGAGAAAGAGCTTCTATCTTGTTTAAGCCACTGCTGATTTTGTTGTTGTTGTTTGTCTCTTTTGTAGTTGCTGAAGCCTCATCCCAACAAAGGCAGTACTTTTACTACCTCTTGGAGGTAACAAATCTCACAAGTTTAATTTCCCCTGTATAAAGGACTTCCTTTCATTTGCCTTGAAGACTATGGGTTGTCTCCTAATCCATGTTTGTTCTCCTGTAATTCTTTCTGAATTACATAGACTTTGATCACATCACTGCTCAGCACATGTCTTTCTAGTCTATATTCTTTGAGTTTTAGTCTGACCTCATGGAGAATGCCTCTGCATTTCCTAAAATTCAGTGACTTCCCTTTTATTATCCTCTTTCAGTAAAATGGTACCGGAAGCTTTTGTCTGTGGACTGGAAATCTGGCCCAGGATCTACAAATGTTTGTTGAATTAAGTTGAATTGAACTTCAAAAAGGAGTTTCTCTTTAAGAAACAGAATGAACTAAGTTCAAGTTTCCAGACAGCACAGCCCAGGGTTTCATATACTATGTCAGGTAGATTACATGAGGCCATGGAAGGAGTTAAGACTTGGAGAATATTCCTTTACAGGAACACTCTTCATCTTCTGCCCCTTCCCACCCTCAAATTCCTGGCCAGTGCCTATCTACCCTTCTTGTCTCAGCTTAGACAATGCTTCCCAGGCTCCTAGACCAGTTGCTTTCCTCTGTGTTAGTATCTCATAGCCTCTGGTACTTGTTCTTTATTATACACCTCATGCTTGTATTTATTCCTCTGCTCTCAGTTTTGGTCAGCTATAAAGGCATGACTGCACCCCACTGTGTGTCCATAGAGCCCAGGCCAGTGCTTGGCTTACGGCTGGTGCTCAGTAACAATTTGGTAAATGAATGAGTGAATAAACAGCCAATGAATGAATAGCATTATTGTGACTCCTCTCTCATACCCCATATTAGAAGCGAATCCTAGGCTCTTCCTAAGGAAAATTTTCAGTTTCTAATCACTTATCACTTTGCCTGCTGCTCTCATTCTGATGCGAGTAACCATTGCTTCTCCCTTGGATTATTGTATTAGGCTCCTAACTGGACTCTCTGGTTCTACTTCCCTTCTCTCCTCCCCCTCAAAACACACACCAATCTTTCAGTGCAAATTCAGAAAAAAAGTGAGGATGTCATAAGTCATAAGTGAAGGCCATGTCGAAGATAACAATTATGTGCTTCCCAGAGCAGAAAACTCATAAAAACCTCCTTTTTTAATGTTATCACTACTTCGGGTAAAGACTACAGTTCTCATTCTCTATTGAGATAGATTTTGGTCAATGCACTGTGAGAAGAGACAGGTGCATCTCTGAGCCATACCCTTTGTAAGGGTATGAAGCTGCTTCTTCATTTCCCTTTCCAGCTGTCTGAAATACAGATGTGGTGGCAGGAGCTGGAGCAGCCATCTTAGACCATGAGATGGAAGCCAAATGTTGAGGAAGGCAGGACAATAAAGAAGGGCGAGTTCTCAATCGTTTGGAGCTCTGTATGGAATGTGAGAGAGAAATAAAATTCTATCTTGTCTAAGCTACTCCAATTTGGGGTGGCTGGTACAGCAGCCTAATATGTATCCTACCTAATACATCGTCCTTTCCCTAATGCAGTCGCTTCATGAGAGTGAAAAGGAGATTATGAAAAGTATATAAGAAAAGTCAATAGCCCTTCTGATGGGGACCTCTTGAAAAGTAAGGGAGAGGTGGAGAATAAACCCTTATTCTAAAGCAGCCAGGAAAGCGTTACCTTCCACCCAGGAAAGGCTCTCTGGTTCCATATGTTAACATGTTGGGGAAGCGTGGGAGGGCAGAGAAGGCGGTCCTGCTGCTTGGCTTCAGGCTCTAATGTGGAAAATGCCTTTGGGGCGTGAATAAGAGAATTAACTTAAGCTCTGGATTTGGGGGCTTTAGTGGGCTTACAACAGACTTTTAATCACCCTTCACTCCCTGTGGTCCCAGTGTGTGAATTTTAATACACTCACTTACATCACAACCCAGGACAAGGTCTGCGTATTTATGACACACCATTGTGTGAGGCTGCTGCCCTCCCCAGCCAGAGTGCCAGATGCCCAGGGCCTGCATCTGGGGACAAGAGTCGCCACCAACAAGGTAGTTTTCCCGACAATTCTCTACCACATTAAAACATTGTATATAGGTTTGGATTAATATCAACCTATATCTGGGTCAGATGGAAGATGTGAATTTGTTATAAGTCTGTCAGACTGCATGCATCCACTAACCAGTTTTTTTCGCTGAAACTTACTGGTTTGGCAATTCAGTTTTGATTCTTGACTCAGCTCCTCCCTAGGTTCAGATTGATTGATAGAACTCCTCTGGATATTTGTATTATTTCTCCTCATAATCACAAATGTTAAAGATTCACCTGCATGTATACCACCCTTTCACAAGCTGGGGCTCTGGGAGGCCTGCACACCTCCCCAAGTTGTTTACAAATATATTTGCATTTTAGTGGGAGGAGGTGTATAGCTTTCATCAGATTCTCAAAGGGATCTGTGACCCCCCTAAGAAAAAATTATTTTAAATACAGGAGTTACCATCAGAGCAAGCCAGGCTGATTAGGAAAGCAGTCATTTTGGACAGCAGTGATTTATCCCCTAATCCTCCTCTTTCAAGCCTCCCACTACCACCAGGCAGACATGGATGTCATTTATCTAGGCAATTTGCCTCACCTTGCATTCCTCTTTTAAAATGGGAACATTCTATAAAAGGTATTACATTAACTCTTAACACCTAAAATTACTTTCTTCCTCAGGATCCGTGTTCCTGGGTGGAAAAAGAACATTGATTGGGAAGATGGAAGGGTCAGAGCATACTAAAACAGCTGCTTCCCACGTTTACCGCTGCCTCTCTCAGGGCGAAAATGCCTAATGGCCAGTCCACCATGGCTGAAAAACGCAGAGCAGAGCATGCTGGACTGTAAGCTCCACCGGGCCAAGGATCTGACCCTCTGTTCACCTCTCACTCCCCAGGACCCATCACTGACCCTGCCCAGCACATAGAAGGAGCTGGGCAAATATTGGTCAGCAACCGCATCAGTCACTTTGTGTGGAGAGTGTATTTCCTTGTCCAGCTGAGAATGGTTCCAAATGATAAAACCAGGGAGAAAATTAATAACCTAATTAGAAATATAGATATGGAAGTATCACCACATCTGGACACCAGGAACATGCATGTGTACACACCTTGATGCAAAGAAGGAATGCACTGCTGCTGCTGCTGCTAAGTCACTTCAGTCGTGTCCGACTCTGTGCGACCCCATAGACGGCAACCCACCAGGCTCCCCCGTCCCTGGGATTCTCCAGGCAAGAACACTGGAGTGGGTTGCCATTTCCTTCTCCAATGCATGAAAATGAAAAGTGAAAGTGAAGTCACTCAGTCGTGTCCTACTCTTCACGACCCCATGGACTGCAGCCCACCAGGCTCCTCCATCCATGGGATTTTCCAGGCAAGAGCACTGGAGTGGGGTGCCATTGCCTTCTCCATGCATGAAAGTGAAAAGTCAAAGTGAAGTCACTCAGTTGTGTCCGACTCTTAGCGACCCCATGGACTGCAGCCTACCAGGCTCCTCCGCCCATGGGATTTTCCAGGCAAGAGCACTGGAGTGGGGTGCCATTGCCTTCTCCGAAGGAATGCACAGGCTGTCCTAAACCTAATACACTGGAAAGATTAGACCTACCCATTTAAGAAATCTTTGGAATAACTTATTCAAGACTTTCTCTTTTCCCCCTACGAGGTGCTCAAAACAGAGTTGTTGCTTTTTCAGTACTTTAATAAGGTTTGGACAATGACTCGGACAGACTGAGACCCCCAGGGCCATTGCTCGTCAGGACTCAATGCCAGTGAAGGCCCAGTCTTTGCCGCGTGCAGACGCGCCCGCGGAGATGCTGCGCTGCCCCGGCACACACCTGCCCGTGTGCTGCTCTCGTGGGGTCGGAGTCACGTCCACCTATGCCCACAGGTTCCATGGACGGCCCCTCGGCCCCCGGCCCAGTCCGGGGCTCCTCGCTCCGACTGGCGCCTCCAGCGACCGTTGTCCTCGGAGTCGTCGGTGCAAACCCTGCTCGCGACGCCGATCGCGGGCGCCCCTGTCCACCCGCGCCGGCCCGACAGAGGCGCGGGCCCGGGGAGGGGGCAGGCCGCGCGGCCGGCGCAGCGCCCCCTGCGGGCCGGGCGGGGGTCGGCCCGGGCGCCCCTCCAGGACGGTGGGGCCGCTGGGCGGCGGCCGCTTCGGGCGGGCGGACCGGGCCAGCAGAGGAGTCGGGCAATTTTGTGACGGCACCATCCACCCAAGCCTCATTACCACCTCTTAATGAGACCCCTTTACTCCGTGACGTGCAACCGCTCCATCTCATTAAGGAAATCGCTCTTCAATGCTGATTATTTTATTTGCAGCCATAATTATATTTCTTTCGGCTAAATCACGGTTTAATCGAGCCCACATGGAGGGCAGCAGCACTAATTACGGCGGGGGATGCGGCGGCGGCGGTGGCGGCGGGCGCGGACCGACTTTGGGGGGGAGGGGGCTGGGGAGGGGGCGCCCGGGCGGCGGGCGCGGCCGGGGGGCCCGCGGGCGGGGAGGGGCGCGGGCGGGGGGCGGGGGCCCGGGCTCAAACACAACAACTTATTACTTCTAATTCCCCAACTGTCACCAAATCACCTGCACGAAACAAGAATCTAATTTGTTAAGCTGGCATGTCTGCAGATGGAAGATCGATCTTCTCTGTAGATTTCTCTAATTGAGTGAATATAGACGCCCGGAATTAGCCGCGCTCGGGCCGCGGGGAAGGGGGGAGGGAGGGGAGAGGGAGGCAGAGGAGAGAAAGGGGAGAGAGAAAGGGGGAGAAAAGTCTGAGAAAGGGGACTGCAGGATGGAGGCACAGGGAGGGAACGAGAGGAAGGGATGGGAAGGCGGAAAGGCAAGAGAGAGGAAGGAGGGAGAGGGACGCGAGAGGAGAGGGAAGGGAAAAGGGAAGCGAATGGAGCGAGGGCAGGCCGGCCAAGAGAGGAGAGGGCAGCAAGGAGGAAATCCTCCTGGACGACGGCTCCATCCCCCTAGAATTTTATCGCCCCCCTCCCCACCCCCCAAGTGCACTGTAGCGGGGGAAGCCCGGCGCCCGCGCGGGTCTCAGGCCGGGACCGAGTTGCTGGCGGAAAGAAGGAGGTTGGGATAGTGGGGCCCGGCGGGGAGCGAGCGCGGAGGTGGGGGCGCCAAGAATGGCTTACAGAATCACATTTGTTTTTCTTGTGATTTTATTAAAAGTCACTCCTCATCTCCAGAATGCGTGAAAATATCTACTTTCCACTCAGATACACCGCATTAACTTGTTGGAGGCGAATTTGTTTGTTTGTCTATTTTATTTATTTGCTAGATAAGATTGATGCAGTCTTATTAGCGCTATATCTAGTTATAGAAAGAGATAAGGATGAGATGTTTTTCTTTTTATTCCAATTACTAGCCTTGTCACCTAACTGAATAGCTGATATATGATTATTCATCCTGAGTAAATAGAAATCAGAAAAGCAGCGAACTTAACACATAACAAAATCTCTATGTCACTTATTATATTCCGTGTGGCTAATTGGGGCCATTAGAATTGCAGGGCTAAATAAAGGCGGGATAGAGGAGATACGGAGTCAGGCGGGCGGGACTGATCCGTCATTGTTTTGTGCCGAGTGTTCTGCGTTGAGGACTGCGAATGTTAGTTGTTGGAAGGCAGAGATTGAAACAATAAGCAAGGGACCCACTCCAGCGCCCACGAAGAGTCATCAGGTGGACTGCATGGCTGTAGTTTGCAAACTCGAATGTATGGGAAACTTAACTGCGGTGGAAAAAATATATATATATGTTGAGGTCGAGTATCGCCACGGGCTTCTGGGAAGGGTAGGAAACCAGACTCTGGCGGCGGGTTTTCGCTCCTCCGCCCCCTTGGCACAACCCCGAGATTTCGGGTGCGCAGGCAATGGACACAGACTGCTCGCACAAACGCCCGCACAAGTACACGCGTCACGCGCACGCAGCTCCGGCTCCCTGCGCCTAAATAATAATAATAAATAAAGTCTAGAGTGTGGATCTTTGGCTTCTAGCTTCTGAGCTGGAGCAAGGATTTTTTTTGGCCACGAGCTCCGCGGCGACATCAGTGGGAAAAAACCCTGGCTGAGAGAGGCCGGGAGTCCCTGCTCTCCCAAAGCAGAAAGGACTGGAGGATGCACTTGGGGGCCGGGCCCAGACCTGTTCGGCTAGGGGTTGAAGGCGCGCATTTAGCCCCTGGAGAAAGAACCGAGGACAAACCGAGGGCCCTTTCCCAGCGGCCGGACAGGAGTGCTGAAAGCCTCTTTGGCTATGGCCTCTTTTGCTGGGGACCTCGATAGTGTTCTTTTATGCAGAGAAGTGTGGAAGCACCTGTCACCCCTTCCCAGACACTTGGCGGCCCTCCCAGGTCCTTTTCCTTCCACTCACCCCATCCTCCCATCGACTGCCCCCAGATGAGACATACATCCAGCCATCCTAAACCGTAGTGTGCGCCACTGACCCCTTTCCGGGACGGGGTGGGGTGGTAAGGGTGAGTCCTGGGGAATTTGAAAGTTGTGGGAGAAAGTGGTTACCCTTCTTTCCAGCGCAGTGGACTTGAGACCTTTCTGTTTTTTTCCTCGGGTATTTGCCCCCCACTCTTTATTCTGTTTGAAGTTTTAAGGTAGAACGCCATCTGACTTGCCATCGCGCTTGGGTTATTGCATATCTGGAAAAGTAAACAGGAGTGTTCAAGTCACTTGATTTGTTTTCTGTAAGCAAATAATACCCAAAAGCATGGCTGTAATTTACCACGAATTAAAATTGATTCTTTTCATCAGGCAAGAAAATAGGAAAATGTGAGATCGTTAATTATTGAGGGAGGCGCTCCTCATTAAAGGGAACAATGTTACAATTCAGCATTTAATAGCAGGAATGTGAATAATAACGCGCCGTATTTCAGCCCACTGTCTGCAAAAAAAAAGAGAGAGTAGTTTACAAACAGCCCAAGCAACCGAAAGTTACATTTAATAAACACCCAAGGCTTCTGTAAGTGGAAAAAGCAATTAGGGCTCTGGGCACACTACCCATTTCTTCAGGAGCATCTGGTATATATTTTTATTCTCTCTCTCTAGGTCTCTACAAAGGATTCGCAATGAACGCGGAAATATAATTAGAGAGAAAATCAGAATTACAAACCTAATCAGCATAAATCCATCATTAAAGCACTTGCTGCCTGGATCTCCCATACCATCCCACCCCTCTATCCAGTCACACTCTATTCCTAAATCTTGCTCTGGACCAGGATGGGAAAGTAGAAGGAAAGGCACCAATTTTGTAGTTGCTGTATTGGTAGTTTACATAATCAACCTTTGAGGTTTTGTTTTCTTAAATATATACACACACACATATCCCTGAAAACCACCTTCTTTCAAAACTACAAAGTTCTCTGGTTGTGTCCCAGCGCGTGGCCCAGCGAGAGCTGGATTGGATTCCCTGGCCTTTAAATGCTCTTTGTGCTTCGTTAAAAAGAAGAAGCGGGGAAAAAAAAAGAAAGAAAAAAATGATTTCCCTGTGCATCGCCCCTTGGCAGGCTCTTGTACAAAATTCAATCTCTATTTTTTATGAGAAGTAAACTGTCTAAATAAATTTTATTAGGGGCAACCAATATATTTTCTGGTAGTTCCCTTTGTTCCACTTCTACGTGTGTGTAACAATCTAAAACCTATTTATTGAGGAAAAATCACTGGATCCGTCATAGAAAATCCTTTTACTTTGCTTTGAAGTGATTTCTGAAGACATTCTTGTCATTCCGAAGATTTGGGGGCCATTGGGCTAAAGCCTCGCCTTGTTAGGGACTTCAGTTCCCATGATCATGTGGGAAATGCCTTAAATTATCAATAGCAATGGGCCTGACCGGCACTTTCCCCGCTGCCCGAGGAACGTGGGAAGATGACGGAGAATAAAACTCTGGTAAATACATCTCAGGAGCTGCCCAGGTGGATTCAGACATTGGCCAAACGAAACGAGCTGCAGAGAGGGAACCGAGAGCGGGGGCGAGCATTTTACGTCCAGACTATTGTCATTTTCCTCGCCACGCCTGCTGGCAGCCGACTGCTGACTCGCCGGCCAGCCCCAGCTTGTTCCCTCCCCACCTCGACGCCCCCACACCATCCAGTCACCCCCTCCCACTCTCAGATTTCCCTTTCTTTTTTTTTTTTTTTCGCCTTTCCTTTTTCCCTCTCCCCCCAACCCCCACCATCAGATGCTTATGCTCTGAAGTCTTGGAAGAAATGATTTAGTTTGTTTATACTGCTATAAAAATCAAGACCAATAGAAAAGTCATAAAATGAAGCGGGCTATCAATCACGCCGCAACATTGTTATTCAGCGGTTACTAACAGAGATGGATAATCCTTTGATTTCGTCCCATTGTTATTACTCTGATGTGTCTTCACATTAACTGTTACACATTTATTTATCGACCTGAAAGATGCAACAAAACAGAATATACGAGCGTGTGCGTGTGGGAGAAAGCTGCACGACCCGCGGCTGTTCTGGGCGGCTGTGGGACGAGGCCCCGAGCGCCGCTGTGCACACCTGTGTAGGGCCCGCGCCCTCTCCTGCCTCCCCAGGTGGCAGCTTCTCCTCCCGCCCCCAGGCAGGGTGCGGAGCCGCGGGGTGCCGGCTTCCGAGGACCCGCCGGTGTGAAGGAGCGGGGTGCCTCCGCCAGGCCTCGTCCCTAACCCTGACACTTCTGCCCACCTCTGCCCCCGCGTCCTCGGCCACCCCCGAGCCCCACCCAGGTGGGCACAAACCCCCTCCCAGTCCCCGGGGACGTGCTGCCAGGTGCGCATTCGGGAGCCGGGTCCAGGGAGTTAGTCGCCGGGTTCCGGGCCGCTAGCCTCCCTCTTAGAGCGCGCGCCAGGCTCTGCAGCTTCTAAATTTGGCGTTTCGTTGGGGAAGGGGAAGCTTTTATAGAAAGGACTCTGCTTTAGGTCTAGGTATTCGCCTCTCAAACAAAGCTTTTCTAGAAAGGACTTTAGGCAAAAGGCGAACACCCTCGCGGCCCCTAATCGCGCCGCCGCAGCTCGGGCTCCGCCAAGCCGCAGCCCGCGGTCCCGGCGCCCCAGTCCCGTTTAGGCCGCTTTGGCAGCAGCTTCCGCGACGATCGCGGAAGCTCGGCCCGGCCCCGAGCTTCCGGAGAAGCGATCTCCGCTGCTCGGAAGGAACCGATGTGGCTGATGCCGGACACTCACACTTGTGTGTGGATGTGCGCGCGCGCGCACGTGTGTGTGTGCATGGGAGGAGTGGAATGGGCTGCAGGAGAGAAGAGAAAGCAAAACTGCCCCAGAGTTCGCCTTGCAGCCTCCTTTGTCTACTTGCTCGGTCCCTGTCATACACATAGCTAAGGACACAAGCGCGCGCAACCGCAAGCGCGCGCGCGCGCACACACACACACGCGCGCGCGCACACACACAATTCCTCTCGCATCTGCTCTCAGGCAGCATTTCCAATGTTTTGTGTTAAGTCAATTGGACGGCGAACAAAAAAAGCCATTTGCTTGGTATTATTTAAAACAGACTTCATAGGGCCACCCTTTTGTGGAAGCTTTATTTGCACTAAATGAATAATCTTAATTGCATCACTCTCGAATTAAAAATCAATGTTAATCAAGTTGAGAGTAGTAAATATCAGTTTTCATTGTGCCTGGGAAGAGGGCATTTTTCTTGTGTTGCAAATAAAAATACAAGTCAAATAACTTTAAAAGGGCATTATGTTCTGCTACAAATACAATTGAAACGGATTGTTTAGGAGCAGATCAGAAACGGTACAGAATTTTGCACTTAATTTCCTCAGTTATCATTTACAATAAGAACCTCTGGTCTTGACAGCCAAGTCTAAACAGTAGTAAATTAGTACAAATTTATACTGATTTTACTCTAATAATAGTAATAAAAGCTTATAGATTTGGCACTAATTACATAAATGCCTAATGATCTTGAAAATTACTCTGGTTAGAAATATATTACTAATCTAAACTTTGTTGTTGGCTGGCTCTGAAAAATCAGAACATTAGAAATGGTTCGCTTCACTTGTGCAAAGCACTTTAAATTGTTCAAGGAGTTTAACACATTCGAGAGGAAAATAAAGAGCATTTAATTTTATTTACAGCCTAAAGTGGAGTTGGGAGACGTACTGAACTTAGAAACTTTGACCAAAGGAGCAGGTTGTGGGCCAGGATGCCAGCGTAGGCTGGCTGAGAAGCTGGATCCGGGCGTAGGAGGTGCAAAGTGCAAAAAAGACACCACGCTCGGGTCCACGAAGTAGACCTCGGGGCCTGGAAGAGCGGAGGGCCGGCGGGCGCGGGGCGGGGTGGGGGGTGGGGTGGGGAGAGGGGCGGAGGAGGAAGTCGGGTACTGTTGTGCGCTCAAGCCATGACCCGAAAATGGGATTCTGTAGGCCCGGGGTCCCAGCCAGGGCGTCTGGACAGTAGGTGCAGGCCTGCTGGGCGGCAGCGAAATATAGGCGCGGTCTGGAGGGCGCCGTGCCTTGTTGTGCTCGGATTGTCAGGCCTGCGCCAGCAGCAGGCCACTGTTGCCCAGCGCGCAGGCCAGGGCTACTCCCGGGTCACCAAGGGGTTATGCCCTGCTCTGTCCCCTGCCCTACCTCTGCCCCCGGGAAGATCCTAGCTCAGAGGCACAGAGCTGCGCCTTTGGAGCGACCTGGGCGGGACCAGAAGGAAAGGTGTGCCTGGAGAAAAATCTCAGGGAAAAACTACCGTAGGTCGGGCCCAGAAGCGAGGCCGAGGCGGCCGCCGCTGCTTTAGCAGCTGCTCGGGGCTGGAGCAGCCCGGGCTGCGGCCGCCGCCTCCTCGGGCGGGCGCGGGCGGGCGGGCGGAGTGGGGGACTCTCCGGGCGCTGACATTTGCAGGCTGCCCTCCTGATTGGTCCCCTCGCCGAGCTGCTCACGGGTTCATTCAACTGTTAAGCACCTCCCCGTCTCTCTAAAGGACATTATAATGCAAGAAGCCCCCTTTTTAACCACAAACCGAATTTTCTTTCATTTAGGTGATCTATATATATCTATATCGTATAGCTTATAGCTTATATCTATTTTAAATAACTTAAAGCCGCTAAAATTTGGGGGGGAACAGCTTTCGCCCTGGAGCGGTGCGCGATGCTGTCTCACGCCGACCTCCTGGACGCCAGGCTAGGTGAGTGCGCGCCTCTCGCCCGGGCAGCCAGGAGAAGCCCGGGCAGGAAATTGTCAATTTGTTCCTTATTTTACCTTAATGTGCCCTAAATGGACTAATTTCTTTAAAAGTAATTGTGCTGCATTAAAGTTTAATTTAATTTAACATCGTCTTAAAAAAAAATCTATGGAATATGTAGATTCAAAGGAATTGGGTGATGTTACTTTTTGTTTTTCTTATTTTTTCACTTCCTCCCTCCCCCTTATTATTGTTTTTATTTTTTTGAAGGGGCGATCTACCCCGTGATAATTTGTTTGGAGGCGTTTTCTCTCTCTCTCTCTCTCTCTCTTTTCCCCTCCTGTTTACCTTAATTTCAGATTTCTTTCTTATCTTTTTCCCTCTCTTTCTCTCTCCCCATACCTGTTTCTGCTGCTCGTTTAACTATGGTTGAATTTGTAAAACTCAGTCTTAAAGGAGAAGCCACTGCAATAGAAGCAATTTACTAAGTGTACTCACTGAGAAAGGAGAAAAGCCAGATTCATCCTCGCAGGCATCCGGCCTGCAAAGGGAGTCGGCATTGCCAATCAATGGCTGAGAGGAACGTACCCTTTATATCTCCGGAAAGAAAAGTTGAATTCTCTAAAGTTTGATTCACTGTTATGTCTAGAGACTTTACTTGAGTTTTCTTAAAGATGTCTGGGTTACTGGGCTCTGGGTTTCCGGTTTGGGAATCTTTGGTGATGGATGTGACTCCATTTTCCAAACACTTTCTCTGATTTGAGGGGGAGGCGGGGCTGATTTGGGTTGATTTCAGGGGGTGGAAAGCTTGGAAACTTACTCATTTTCCGAAAGTGAGAGGGAATCGGCTGAGGGTCAGAGGTAGAGTTTCTCAGGCTGCCTAAGCGCAGGTGGGGCAGCAACGGAGAAAATTGTTTAATTTTCTTTCTTTTCTTCCCCCCTCCCCCCACCCCCCGCTCGGTTCTAGGATAAGCTCTGGAGTTCCTAGAACGCCGTGGGGGTACGGTTCATGAAAGGGTCTCCGAGGCATGTTTCATTGCCGGGACTAGGAATGTTTCATTGTGGGAGAGACGAAAGCATGTGTTGTTTACTAAGGGACCCCGCTGCGGAGAGAAGGGAAAAGGCCGGGAGACGGTCTTGCAACCTGGCAGTCCAGATCCTGGGGCCCCAGGCTGAGCACCCCGGGAGATTGCTCCGTAGGGCGACCGTGGGCGCAGAGGGAGCCGAGCACGGGGCTGGAAAAGGACCACGCGGGGCGTACAGTCCCTCCTGGAATGGCCAGAGCAGTAGTGACCGCCATCCCCTTGCCTCCTCAGGTATGAAAGATGCCGCCGAGCTTCTGGGCCACCGGGAGGCGGTGAAGTGTAGGCTGGGCGTAGGGGGCTCTGACCCCGGGGGCCACCCGGGGGACCTAGCGCCCAACTCCGACCCAGTCGAGGGAGCCACTCTGCTGCCTGGGGAGGACATCACCACAGTGGGCTCTACGCCGGCCTCGCTGGCGGTGAGCGCTAAGGACCCGGACAAGCAGCCGGGGCCCCAGGGCGGCCCGAACCCCAGCCAAGCCGGTCAGCAGCAGGGCCAACAGAAGCAAAAGCGCCATCGGACGCGCTTCACCCCTGCTCAGCTCAACGAACTGGAGAGGAGCTTCGCCAAGACTCACTACCCCGACATCTTCATGCGGGAGGAGCTGGCACTTCGTATTGGGCTGACCGAGTCCCGAGTGCAGGTACGCTGGGCTTGGGCGCCAGGGAAGAAGACAAGGAGGGCGTGGGAGGAATTAGGCAAAGGAAGCAGGGTCTTTTCTTCCCTTTCAGGGATCCTGGGCTAAGCTTTCCTGGGTGAAGTTAGCTCCTCTGCCCGCGAATTGGCCCCATCGATGGGCAGACAGTGCCCCCATCTCCTGCCAGTATAACCACATTTCCGCGGAAACTCCTCCAAAGCGAAGCCGGCGTCATTCGATTGCTAGGTCTCTTCCTTCCTCCCGAGAAGGAAATCTGCGGGTCTTCCACCTTCCGTGTCTCCTAGGCGGCGTTTTAACCCCCGCGGGCAATTCCACCCCAGCTCCCGTTATAGACAAGTATGTCATTACCCCCTAATGAGTTTGTGTCGTGTCTGGATAAATGGGAGAATGCATCATACAATACAGAAAACACGAAAAAGGAGAAAATAAGGCGAAGTGGGCGCCTTTCAGAAAAGATCCACACCTGGGTTTTCCTGCATATCACACTCCTGCCGCGCTCAGGCAAAATACCCTCTAGCTTCGATGCTTATAAAGGCTTCGAATCTGGTGGCCTACCAGTGCGCTGGGGGAGCTGGAGCGATCCCCCACAGCCTGAGTCCTGGTTTCCCCTAAAGTAACTTGGGCAGTGTGGGGGGGGGGGGAAGGGAGGAGGAAATAAGGGCTTTCTGGTATAGCTACCCGATTTGAAGAAAGGACACTTAGGTCAGAAAAGATTGACCAGTAGTAAACAAAATCATTACTGACCCCTTGTTGTTTCTAGTCCAACCACCCTCCAAGTTGTAAATTATATATAACTTACAAACCACACCTGTAACTTTTCTGAAAATTGGGGTATAAAAGTATAAGTCCGATGAATCTCAGATTTTTTCCACTTTTTAGAAGAATGAAAACATTATATCAAATATTTTATGGATAGGTGCTGGAGGTGAAATTCCAAGAGGGGCGGTTAGACTTGAGCTATCCAGGGTGCTGAAAACCTTTCTAGCCTGTCCTCGACAGGGTCTTTTCTGTTCCTTATCCTGTGTCAATCTCAGCTCTAGCTGCTATCAAAAATGTTAAAGATCTCCGTTTTACAAATTTTAAACATCAAAGTTTAAAGGTCTCAGTTACTTTACATTTGATCTAAAAGTCAAAAGTGTTCATAATCACAGTGTTGAATTTTTCTGTCTCCATTCAGCATTTTAAAGACTGTCTAACCTTCTATTTTAAACAGTCAGCAAATAAATGTCATTGGGGACTTAAGGTGGTCAAGTTAATAAAGGGTATAACACACTATATTAACATTTTTACTCAGTGTAAATCTGGTGGTTTCTTTAGTGAACTCTGGAAGCCCTGAACCATGGGCCACTGAAATTAAGCATCAGAGGCACGTTAATTGCATTGTACAGATATATATTATTAGTGCTCTTAAGCTTTTTTTTTTTTAAACTTGCTCCTCTTTTAAATCTGAAATTGAGTTCATACCTTAACAGAAATATACAATTTCAATATTTTCATTACTGTTACTGATAGTATTGGCTTGTTAAAATCCTGTCGGTTCAAAATTCATACATTTTTTTCACTCAAGAGAAATACTATATAATAATTTTTAAGGACTAAAATGCTGTTGCTTAACCTAGGCTTACTAGTAATTAGTTTGAATTAAAATATAACTTAGAATCACAAATAAAATATAATTGGACAACTGACTTTATGAAAAAAGAAAATGAGGTCTATTAAACTTTATTAGGTCTTCCAAAGGTTAATGGCAGTGATTCTTTTAATATAAGAAGTTATAAATGAAATAAAGCACAAACTATGTAATAGAAACAGTTATTTTTAAGAAGTACACAAAAGAATAATCAAGAAGGATAGAGACAGAGTACTTTAATTCTTCTAGCATAATGTTCAACCAAAGATAATAGCTTGATGCTGCTGATAGGAAAAATTTAATAGAATGGTAATTTCAATATTTTTAAAAATAATGTTCCATAGTTTAAAAAGTAATCAGATCAACATAACCTTCTTAATTAACATTTCAAAATGATTAACATTATGTAATGTAATGCAAAAATAATTTATGTAAAATGTATTTACTTCACAATTCACTGTATCTTTGCTCCTTGACCAAATTCAAATTAAGTAGTAATTGGTTTATGTTCTTATATGATGAGTACTTCATAGTTTTCTTTATAGTTAACAGATTGCCACAAATTCTTTTCAGTATGTGGGCCACTGCTCTGATTAAAAATGATCTAAACATTTAATTTATTGCAATTGTATGTTTTTAAAGATACTTTTTGATTCAGACTAAATGATCCAATATACTTATTTTTATCTATATCTGCCATATATCATCCTTTTAAGTATTTATTAAAGCACCTCTACTCACACGGAGGCCAATTCCATGTCTGATATCGCTCCTCTTTTCTGGCTAGTGTAATAAAACCATTCCTTTTATAGCATGCCATTATTAGAAACCAATTTCAGAATTATTTATAACCTGGAATGGCTTATTAAGCAGCAATGCGAGAATCATGCAAATTATGCGATCAAATGCAATATAATAAGCATAATCATTAGTCTCTAGCACGGATTAATTAACTTTCAATATTTTATTTACATAAAAACCAAATCAGTGAAATAACTTCTGCACAGTCAGGCTTGCCTTTCAATATTTTATACGAACAAAAATAATGTGCTGTAATTCCATTGACCGTGTCCCCCAGAATGGCCCTGTCACCTGCCACATCTTAATAGGGGGACAAGCCGAGAGTATTTTCTAGTTTTCTAATGGAATGAGAAATTGCATTTTCTTCCTCTCCCAGCACTATTAAAGTGTAATGAATTCGGCCCAGAGTTCACGGCTGGCTGATCGAAATGAACCTGAGATCTAGGCTTTAATACAGCTCCCCAGATTTCCTCCCAAATCTTCACATTAATCATTTGCTGGATTCCAATGAGATCTTCATAAAGCATTTGCTTCGAGGGGGGGAAAAAGTAATATTCTCTCTTTCTCCTCTCTTTCTCTATTTCTGAGCCATTTATAGGTGGGGAATTAAACGGGCTATATATTTTAAAATACATTTACAGTATGTCTATATTACTGTAACAGCAGATATCATGAAAGTGGATTTTTAAATTCCAACCTCCATTAGATTCTCACTGTTGTATTAAGCATCTTCTGAGAAGAGCTGCATTTCAAACTGAGTACAAAGTTGGCTGTGGCTGCGGTTAATATATTTCCTGGAGTTGTCATCTGTGCATTCTCAAAATCTCCCTTAGGTTTTACCTGCATTTTAATCCGTCATGCTCTAGTTTTCAAGTGGAAACATTCACATTTTAAAAACATATGCATCATACCTTGGAACGGAGGTGCTCAGACCCCATGCAGATTTTTTTTTCCCCAATCCCAGTAAGCCATGAAACATAAAAAATTTTGTAGCCATCATTTGACTACTAACCCTCAAACATAATTGAGCACAATTTTTTGATTATTTCTACAATATTTAGTTCTTCAACAGCTGTTCTTTTCCGCTTGTGCCTGAGATTCAGAAATCTTTCTGGCAGGCATGTTTTCTACTGAGATTCTTCTGGGCAATTCCTCCCCACTTTCTTCTGTTTCTTTCCCCACTCTCCACACCATGCCCACCGCAAACAGTCAGACATTTCAGAAGTCACTGACATTTGCAGGGTTCTGGGAACCGGTCTTTAATCTATAGATACCTTTCGAAATATACCTGGGTGCAGAATGTGAGGTATGCGGACCATTTTGGTCACAGACACCGTCCTGTCTAGGGCTCCACCTGGTCCAGCCTTGAATGGATAATGCAAAGCGACCTGTGGCAGTCAGTCTCCTAGAGGTGCTTTCCTGGGCTCCTGTGGGTTACTCTCTGCTAACAGCTCAATCCTCGGCCTGCTGCCGCATTGATCCCAGTCTCTTATCTAGGGCCCTGCTGCCTCGTTTAATCCACTGCGCCACCAGCTCGAGGGGTTTTAACAGGGAAAGGACCCTGCATCTTTACCCAATCTGGACACTACAGTAGGCAAAAACATGGAAAATGAGGTAGAAACCAGAAGAGATGAAGTGGTGGGTGATGATGCATGTATGGTAGAAAAGCCAGGGCCAGCCCAAAGGCTGAAAAGAATTCTAGATTGCAGGGCTCTTCATATTGGTAAATGGAGAGTGTAGCTCCACTTGCTTGGGCGTGTATAACTGGTTTACTGGGAAAGGGGATCAGGTACTCCCATACTTGTGATAGTTTGCAGAATAAACACTAAAGAGTTTGGATTAACGCATGACCTTACAGTGGTCAAGTTGCATTGACCAAATTAAATTATGAGAAAATTCAATCAGTACCTAAGCTGTGTCCCACATCATTTATATTTATGCATATAAACCTCCAGCTGACTATATGTTGAACTGCAAGCCTGCCAAATGGACAGGCTGGCTTAAAAAAAAAAAATCAAATTTAAACATGGGGTGAGGGGAAGTTTTCCTGGTCAGGCAGTTTACTTGATGTCTTTTGGGAAGAACCTTTCCTTCCCCTGTGGTAGTGAATTTGACATTGACAGGCAAATTTGTCTTATAAAGTCTGAACTTTCAGGGTCTACTGTTAAGAAAAAACTAATAGGAAGATTATTTTCATTTGGAGTATATTTTATCAAACACGTCTCCTTTAAAAAGACATCTGGGTTTGTCTGAGCAAAATTAAATTTGATTCATAGGTAGTGTGAGCTTTAAACTTGACTTCCTTTGGTTTGTAGTAGTCAGAAGATTTGCTTTTAATTTATAGATGAAATGAGGCGGGGTGGGGGTGGGGTTGAGGGAACTGGAGGCTTTGTTATTTGGGATCCTCAGTAAATTCTTGGAAATAATAGATTTGAAAGCCCTGAGGCTTAGGGCTCTAGCAGCGGGTTCCAGCACACCTGCACAACCCAGATAAAGGTACCCTTAGAGGGGCTTGAGCACGAGGCACGGACTTGCGGCAGTAGTACCAGTCGCTACGAATCAGGAGTCACTGTGGTGACCCAAACTACACCGTAGCTCAGTGGCGCTTGCTTTCCCACATGGATCACTATGTTAAGCTCTCCGCTCCGTCATCCGTGGCGTTAGGGGTTTTCTTTTGTCTTTCGATTTTGAAACCGGCTTTGTCATCCACAGCTCTTCATCAATTTCCAAATTTCCAGCGTTTCTGAAAATTCTATACCCCATCATTGTTAATGGCACGCTATTAGGCCACACGGGTACACATGTTTATCTTCATTTGTACACCTGTGGGTCCAGGTTTGACAACATGCCTGCCTGCAGACCAGTGCGTCTGAGCGGCTCGCAGAATATGCCGGCGCGCAGGGGCGTGGTGAATACTGCGTGTGGTGTCTGTCTGCTCGGTGTGTAAGTGCTCCCGGGCACGGTCACTCAGTTCTCCTGGAGTTGGCGCCCGGTGGAGGCCCGGGGCGCCGGTTGCCTAGGGCTGGTGGAGAACCAGGGTCCCCGGCGGCGTGTGGGGGCGCGCCGGGCCGATGGCACGTGTTCGGCCTGGGGCCGAGGGGGTGGACCTGCCGCGGGTTTCTCGGGCTCGGGTCCCCGACGCTCCTGGCCGGCCCGCGGGCTAACAGCGCCCTGTGTGTTTCCCCACCCCCGTCCGCTCCAGGTCTGGTTCCAGAACCGGCGCGCTAAGTGGAAGAAGCGCAAGAAGACCACCAACGTGTTCCGCGCGCCGGGCACGCTGCTGCCCACGCCAGGCCTGCCCCAGTTCCCGTCGGCTGCCGCCGCCGCCGCCGCCGCCATGGGCGACAGCCTGTGCTCTTTCCATGCCAACGACACCCGCTGGGCGGCGGCCGCCATGCCGGGCGTGTCGCAGCTGCCGCTGCCGCCGGCGCTGGGCAGGCAGCAAGCCATGGCGCAGTCGCTGTCCCAGTGCAGCCTGGCGGCCGGGCCGCCGCCCAACTCCATGGGCCTGTCCAACAGCTTGGCGGGCTCCAATGGCGCGGGGCTGCAGTCGCATCTCTACCAGCCCGCCTTCCCCGGCATGGTGCCCGCCTCCCTCCCCGGCCCCAGCAACGTCTCCGGCTCGCCCCAGCTCTGCAGCTCCCCGGACAGCAGCGACGTGTGGCGGGGCACGAGCATCGCCTCCCTCCGCCGCAAGGCGCTAGAGCACACAGTCTCCATGAGCTTCACTTAATACCGCCGCGCCCGGCCCGCTCCGCCCCCTGCACCGCCCCCCGGTCCGCCCCGAGGCCCCGGCGGCGCGCGCCCGGGCCCCCCGCTCCCTGCCCCGGCCCTCGCCCGGGCGCCCTGCCCCGTTCTCCCGCCGCGGCCCCAGCCCCGGCGCCCTGCTCCCTCCCCGCCCGGCCTCCACCACGTCTCGTCCGGCCCTTCCTTCCCTCTGTCCTCCACTCTCCCGGGCTCACCCCGAGCCTCGGCCCGCGAGGCCTCCCTCCCGCCTGATTCCGCTCCCCGCACCCTCCCCGCCGCACCCCACCCGCCTCACCTGGCCCCTCCCTCCGCCCAGTCGCGAGCGCCCGGCCCCACGCCTCCCCGCGCCCCGCCGCCTCCCGCACTCGCCGTGCTCGCGCCCTCCGCCTGGCCTTCCGACGGGCGGCTTGCCCACCCACACTTTCTCCACGACGCCTGCGGCCCCCTCGCCCCGCGCCTCGCCCCTGGTCCCTTCTTGCCCAGCTCCTCACGCCCCCGCCTCCCGCGCCCTGCCGAAAGCATCCTTCCCGCCATTTTACTTAGCAGGGAGTAGACTCAGGATATGAAATCAGATACCAGTGGACTGGTTTGTGGGCAGAAACACACACACCCGCACTCTCGCTCACTCTCAGACACTACACACGCGCGCGCACACACTCATACACAGTGCACCTAGGTCACACACGGACGTGTTCAAGGGACAGCACAATGTTAGGATTTTTGTCTAAAAGGAGGGCAAGCATCTACTACCAACCGCCTCATCTGAGGGCCTAACTGATTACAATTTGATTTATCCCTGTATTCTTGCACCGAACTCCTTTCTTTCTTCTCCCACTAGCCGTTCCTTGCCTTGTCCATCCAGTCACATACCTGCAGCCGTGTATTGGCTTGCAAGAGAACGTTTCTGTTTCATCTTACTTTTATTTTCTTAAGTACAACTATGTGAGGGTATTGAGGGAAGGCTTCTCAGGAGGAACATGTCAGTGGATTGGGTGGCTGGAAGTAGACTAAAGCAGTCATGTGATGAAGAGGTGATCTTACCCATTTTGATAAATGTCTTTATGAGAAAGAATAAAAGAAACACGTAAGAAAATTTTCCTTTTGTAAAAGCAAAAGCCACATCTTTTTTTCTGGATCCTTCAGGACTGGGGTTGGTTTGCTTCCTTTTTTCCGTTTCTCTCTCCTCGCGCTGCTCTGTGCCCTTGGTTGTTTTGTGGTCGTCCTGTCTTTCCTCGTGCCCCTCGGCCACTGCCCTGGCCCCTGCCGGCTGCCGAAGGGTGCACTCAGGCATCTACAACCCTGCAACTTTGTACAGAGAAACGCAATCAGCTCTTTCTGCATGTGCTGGTCAAATCCAAACCCAGAGAACAGAAGCGCTTTCGAAGAATGAACAAACATGTGAAATAGGATGTTTTGTGTAGATAAAGCATTCTTGTTACATACTGGTCAATTTGTGATATGTTTTAACTTATTGTCTGTGCTTATTTATGGAATTTGGTTTTCTTAATAAATGTTTGAGCTAATATAAAGCATATTATTTGACTTTTCCGAACAAGTTTATATCAAGTTAAATGTAAATGGATAAAATAAAATCATTTTCAGTATGTGATACGGAGAATGATGGGTTTTGGTGTCAGTTCGAATGACAGAAGGGTCTCGTGGGGGGAAGGGAAGAGAACTTTTCTAAGAGGTTCTCGGTGCCCAGTTGGCGGGATCCCCGCGTCTGAGACTCGTCTGCTCTTCGGTGGGCCTGGGTTCAGTTCCTAGGTCGCACCGCACCCTAGGCAGGACGCACGGATACAGCGTCCCCGCCGGCAGGCCTAGCCTGCAGTCCCCGGGTACGCAGGCCGGAAGTGAGAAGCCGCGGGGCGATCGCCTCACGCGAGCTCGAGGCCTCGCGAGGCTTCAGGTCGACCCCTGCCTCTGAGCCCGAGATGGGCCTCCGGGCGCAGCTGCCCGCACTTAACGCAGGGCCCGAGAGTCGACAAGCTTCTCGCGTGAACGGTCTCTACCGGACAAAGCAGCGGACGGGAGCCCTCGTCGTCGGGCTGCGTCTGGAAGCACCACGGTGACGGAAGCGTGGAGAGCTCCGGAGCTCTTCCTTCTGGCGTCTGCCCCAAGGTACCCGGTGGACTAGAGAGGCCCGGGGCCCTTCCCCGGGGGCCTAGGCTTCGAGGCCGTCCGAAGGAGGCGGCCGGTCCCCTCCGTGTCGGGGGTCCAGGCGAGGCCTCAGACACCTGGGGCTCCAGATGGGGGCACGTCGTCGGGAGAAGGGTGTCCGGGGCGCCCTGGCTGCGGATCAGGGCCTCTCAGGCCTTCCCTGGTTTATACTGGGTTTGCTTTAGTTTTCTGAGGATCCATGCTTGGGTCGAGCTAACCTCACATTTCGCCACGTGTTCAGCGCACGTCCCCACACTAACTGGTAGTGAAAAATTGCTGCAGTTTGTTTGCGGTAGAATGAGGCAGAAGGTTTCGGGTTTTTTTTTTTTTAAACTTGAAGGCAAATCGGTATCGCAGGCTTCCTTTGGAAGACTAACCAAAATCAATCTTGTGGTTTGAAATTTAACGGTCATTATAGGCATTAAAATGCACCCTTTCCCATGGGAAGATTTCTAATTTAGTTGCCGCAGAATGGAAACCCTAAAAACTCCCTTGTCCTAGAACACAATTTCAAACCGTTGGGCTAGGTGTGAGCTTAGGGCCCTGTTGTAATTTGTTACTCAACTGAGAGAACACAATGGGATCTCCTGGAAGGTGAGGACAAAAAGGCATGGTTTTCTATGATAATGAAAAATCATTGGTTCATGTTATCTTAAGAATTTTAACTAAAGGGGTTCACACAATATTTCACTTCTACATTTTCTAAAGGGTATATAATGTTAGAGGGTATTTCTAAAGGGTATTTAATATAATGTTAAAATATTAAAGAAGATAAAAACAGGCTCATGTGGGATTTCATATAAAAATGGAACAGTTTTATATTTTAGAACTCATCTTAGATTTTAAGTGTGATAACCAAATTTCTAAAATATCTGTATATGAAAAATACTTTTCCTTGCTTTTGCTTTTTGTCATATTCTCCGTTGGCTTGGTGCTTTTTTTTTTAAGGTGAATTTGTGGATACTGTAATCTCAAGTCACATTTAAGAGATCAGTACAAATCACACATTGTTTCACCACTGAGCATGGAAGGTTGTTTACAAGGATGCTAATTTTACAGCTTTTTTATGCTGCTATAAAGCATAACTTTATGATGTAGGAATGCAATAAAGGATGCTAAGTGGAATCTTTAAAAATTGTATTTCTGCAAGGCAAGGGAAATGGGACTTTCATTTGAAAAAAAATGGGGCAACTCAGAACACTGATGAGAAGTTGCAAATCAACTGAAGTGATAGATGCTTTCAAAGATACTTATATTTCATAATGTAATGGTTATTTATCAATATTATAATGAAAGTGTGCAGAGTTTTTCACTTTACCTGACTCTGGAATAATATTTGTTTCTATGGCAATAGATTTTTGTATTAAGAATTCTGAACATTCTAATGTCATAGATGCCGTTAGCATAAGGGAAGGCAACCTGGTCTAAATTGTTAAGGTTGACAGTTTAGCAGTGATAAAAAGCAGATAATAAGAATCTCAATCACAAGCCTGAGAGATTTCTGCATTTTGAGGGAGGAAAAAAAAACTAACAACAGAGTCATGCTTCATGTTACTTTTTTACTCCTTATCAGCAATTCTGACTCAAAACTGTTAAAGTTTTAAAAATAACTAATTATATTCCATAAGGGAACAGAGACAATAACGAACGATGAGTAATATCGGAGAACAAGGTAGATAAGTACAGCATGTCAGATGTCCTGCCTCTAATGAATTGTACTTTTTGCTGAGTAGTCTTTTTTGGCATTGAATACCATCACCACGTGCTAGCTAGGAAAAGTCAAAGTCTATCATGATGTAACTATATGATTGATTTATTTGAATATGCACTTTTATCTTTGTATCTTTATTTTTCAGTGTTGGTACTGAATATCATACGTGGCATGCAAGTGATGGCATAGTAATGATCTTGCACTCAGTTTACCTTTTGTTGATGGTGGGAGAAACAGAATATAGGACTTTAGCCTACCAGAGATGACGTTAGAGACCGAATAGAAAATAGCGTGCAGAGCAATATGGGTAAATCAAGGTAGATGTAAATGGAAAATATAGAGGAAGTTCTAACTTTGAGGCAATTTATGTTTGATGTCATCAGTGACTGCTTACCTTGAGCATGAAAACGTTTTTAATTTGTGTTGTGGACTTCACGTATGCATTTTTAGGGTAAAGAAAAAACTTCACCCACAAAGATGTGTCTTCTAGTAATGGCAGTAGTTAACCTGTCAGTTGAAAGAAGGTAACCTTCCTTTTCTCCTTTTCATGACATAAAGATAATCTCATCTGAGGGCATTTATGTGAAGAAATAACAGCATGGCATGGTGAAACTACTGGCTCATTAATCCTGGCATCTACTTCCTACAGGGTTCCTTGATTAGTTAGATTCATTCATCGGGCATTTCAGAGTTTTTGATTTGTCACCATTGGCTAGGTTCACTGAGTTCAGACTAAATTGAGCCAGAAGCAATGTTTATTAGTAATTTTGTAGTACAGGCTACCCTAATAATTCAACCCAAATATCTCATCTGAAAAATATCCATTCACCCTCGCTTCTAATGTGGGCTGCAGCTGTGTTCGTAGGGAATTGAAAGAACACAAGTGATTGGGCATGTATTTTCTAAATTATTAATATGATGGCTAATAGCTGTAAACCCATCTTCGTATCCAATGCAGAAATTATGATTCATTTTAAAAATGAAAGCAGCAGCAAAGGGGGGCACCCCCTGCCTGGCTCTCTGCTAGCTCTCAACAGTGCAGAGCATTTGGTACTGGAACCGTGGCCTGTTTACATGTGGTCATTACAGAGAGAAACAGAACAATGCTTTTCCGCATGCATACTCTATCAAAACAAGGCCTGAATTTGTACAACTTCCTGGAACATGCTTTTAAGGAATTTCAGACATGAGCTACACAGAGGGCCCGCTTTTGCTTTTGACAATGTCATAATGAGTCTTTAGGCAGACACAATTAGTTTGTGCAGGTAAGCTGCATCTTCCATCCACATGATCAGATATCCCATACATCCCAGTGTCCATCTTTAAAGCTACCTTGAATTATAGATGTACTTACTGCAGTTGTTCCTGCTGCCACAATTCGTCTTAGTTCTGAGTTGAAGTAATTCACAAGTACCAAGAAATATATAATTAACTCATAAGACACATATACTATATACTCTTTATGTCTTTCATTTAAATGTCACAGGACTTTACGTGCTTTTTACTCACAGTCCTTATTGATTCTGTTTCAGACGAATCCAATCAAGGTCAGTTTAAGAACTCCTAGAAGCCCTTAGCACCAAAAAGATATGTGATTCTTATGAAATTAGCAATACTAAATTGTAAAACACAAAACATAGGTGTACTGAAATTTAATTCTTTCTAGATTTTCTACTTTCTGAATTCTCAATGAGCTCAATGAAGTTGAGTTGGTCTCTTTTTTGCTGCCCTTGCTTTATTAGTTATCACCTGCTTAGTCTGCTATTAGGTACTGCAATACTGATTTCAGAAATAACATTTTCTGAGGGTATCTATTACTTTTCCTCCAGTAGCCTACATTTGCACCCCATTTTTCAGCTGCTGCTGCTAAGTCACTTCAGTCATGTCCAACTCTGCGACCCCATAGACCACAGCCCACCAGGCTCCCCCGTCTCTGGGATTCTCCAGGCAAGAACACTGGAGTGGGTTGCCATTTCCTTTTCCAATGCATGAAAATGAAAAGTCAAAGTGAAGTTGCTCAGTCGTGTCCGACTCCTAGCGACCCCATGGACTGCAGCCTACCAGGCTCCTCCGTCCATGGGATTTGCCAGGCAGGAGTACTGCTAGAGGGCATTATCTCATTTAAATCATCATGGCATCTTTATGAAGTAGATATTATAATCTCTATTTTGCAAAGAAATTGAAACTCAAAGGTAACTGTGATAAAATTAAACATGGTTTCAAGAGTGTAGGAATACTCATTTCCTGTTAGACTTTATCCTCTCTTTAGAGGTTAATTCTTTCATGATAGTTCTGGTGTGCCACTGAGAAGGCTCTCTATTGTATGAGCAATCTTTAGCAATGAAACTGTTCCCTGTGACAGCTCTGGGCTGAGGTGGCAGGAAACTTGGGAACTAGCTCTGGGGACGCTTGGCGCTGGCGGCGTCATACGTGAAGGCGGGATGGTCTGTCCACAGGGGAGAGGATCCTCAATGCCCTCGGTGCTTCCAGCATGTTTCTGTCTGTCCCTGCAAGATGTTATGGGATATCTTTTGATGTTGCTTTTATGTAATATGAAGTAGTCACAACTCAATATAAGCTATTTCTCACCCTTCTGTTCTCCACATATTACTAACCCTCTGTCAATCATAGAAGTAAAATCTTAGCATTTGAAGGGCTCTTTTAAGTCACGTTCAAATCTCTTGAGCACAGCTGTCTGTTTTTCACTTCCCCCCAAGTAGACCGGCAGATTCTGGTTGAACACAAAACCTCTACTATTGGCCCAACTTCCAGTAAGTGTTGGCTTGGCTGAGAAGTTCATTTGTGTTTTTCTGTAAGATTGAGCTTAGTCTGCCTCATGCTCTTTCTTCTATAGTCTTCCCTCATTGGGGACTTTCTATTACACCTCTTAGTACTGAAATTACTTTTCTTTTTAGTCTTTTATTAATATTTCTATCAGTCAGTATAACCACCGGGCTATGCTGTGGAACCAGAGAAACCTCTCTGGCTGAACATAAGTACGGTTTGTTCTTGCTTATACAAAGTCCACGTAAGTGAAGTGATTCTCGTGGACACCGTTCCTCCATGTGTGACTCAGTGATCCAAGCTGTTTTCATTTTGTGGCTTGACTACTTCATTATGGGGTTTCCTTCATCTTTGGGGAAGGAAAAGAAAGAACTTGAAGGTGTGAATTGACTCTCACCTTTGGGCCAAACTTCTGTTCAAGATTCAATAAGCAAGAGCTAGTTAGATGGCTTTCCCTAATTGCAAGAGGGCTGGCAAATGTAGGGGAGCGCGTGGATCATCAGTGAGTAGAATATCTCTGCCACAATCTTATTTTCCCTGTTGTAAACACCTCTAGTTCTCTTACTTTACATGTTTTTCATACTTGGAAGTCAGCTGTTTTTTTGTGTGTGCTTATTGACAAGGCATGGAGGTGGGAGGGTGCTAGAGAAATTGACACTATCCAAGCTCTTTAGAAACCTACCATGTGATTAAGGGGACAAGACAAATATATTTTAAAAAGAAAACTGTACAAGGCAGTTTTTAATGATTTGATCAAGTGCTCAGTACTCTGATCCTTATTTTAAATGGAAATTCAGAGAAGCAGGAACTCCTTGAGGATCAAATTCCTGGGCAAGGCTGCCTGAAGGGACTGGGCCGCAGAGGATGGCAGTGCCTTCCTTGAGATTTTCTTCTCCACTTAGTAGAGTTCTTTTGACCTTTCCTTGCAGGTTTCATTTCACATCAGTAAACCATGTTTGGTTTCCTATATCGTTACTAAATTCTCCACCTGTCCTCTTAAATCTGAAGCCACTGATCAGATTCAGGCCTCTAATGACCAGGACAAGCCATGGTGGACCAACTGCCATGCTCATGTTAGTAGCCATTCCTAATCTGATACAGTGTTATCAATATCACTGATACTACCCAGCTGGATAAATTGTAGCAGTATAAACCCCCGGCATCTAACATAGACTCTGGCACATAGTAGGTATTCAGTAGATGTTTATTAAGTTGAATTTCAGATATGTTGGTGTTAAACCTCCCTGCTTATTACACTTGGTGTTTGTCTGTCATATCTCAGGGAGTCGTTACCACTTTTAAAATATCATATATTAAAGGGCTTCCATTAAGGTGAAAAACAAATGAATTACTCCTGATAACAAGCAAAATAATAAATTCATTCTCACCGGAAGAGACCATGCTCATTCTATGGTGAGCTCCTTGCTCACTTGGAATAAACTGGCCACCTGTGGGAGGCTAATTACCTTTTCCAAAGAACTGAGGGCCCACGTAGCATCTTCGAAAAGATAATTTTGTAAGTGATGCTCAGGTATCTTGGAAGAGTTAATATGCCACTCTTAGAAACTCCAGTGACTGGATTGTTTTGCACAATAGAGGGAGGAGCACATGCTTGCCAGGAAACCAGCCGTTTTGAATTTCCCTGTTGGAAGACTTAAGAGCTTCATTTTCATTTTAAACTTAGTAGCTTCTCTGAGAACTGGTTGTATGCTCTGAGACATTTCAGGTTTGAAGAGTTATAATGAGAATTTTCTCCTTAGGCAGAACTCCAAAGCAGGACCTTCAGGTTCTGGTAGAGGTTGCTTGTAGGAGGTTGCCGCTTCTCAGGGAGATTTCTTTTTCTTTTAGTTATAAAATATCAAAATTTGTCCTGACTCTACTCTGTTATAGTTGGGGACCTTGAAGAAATGCAGCACAGTTTGAAAAACATAGTTGTAATCCTTGGTCAGCCGTTATCTTACTGGATGGTCTTGGTCCTGTCTCTTAGCAACTGTGCGGTTCTGTTTCCTCAGATGATATCTGACGTTCTTGCCCAGTGCTCACCATTTATGATACATAATTTTTGAACTCTGTATGGCTGACTAGTGTGGGCGTATCCGTTAAAACCACCTGTTAATCAGAGGCCTGCACTGACCTTTGTCTAGTCTGTTTCTTTGAAAGATATTGTCCTTTTATCTGGCAGAAGAGGACCTGATTCTGAGTCCAGTCAGCATTGTGTTAAAGGGAGTGAAAAGGTAAGCATAAAACCTCAGTGTTCTGCTGAAGAGGTCCTCCCACTCATAGTAACCTCTTTGTAATAAGACTAGGGAAGAGGTGGGGGCTGCAGTAGAATTATTTTCCAGAGAGGAAAGGAAGATTGGAACATGCAGATTTAAACTTTCCGTAGACAAATATGGCTGTGCAAGGGAAGCCCCATCGCTGTCCTGAAATCATTCATGCCATGGGGCTTGTGTACCATCCAGTGAAGCATGGCAGTTGGTGGTGGTCCCTGGTGGCTCAGTGGGTAAGGAGTCTGCCTGCACTTCGGGAGAGCTGTGTTTGATCCCTGGGTTGGGAAGATCCCCTGGAGAAGGAAGTGGCAACCCACTCCAGTATTCTTGCCTGGAGAATTCCATGGACAGAGGAGCCTGGTGGGCTACAGTCCATGGGGTCGCAAAGAGCCGGACATGACTGACACTTTCAAAGTATAGCTATACCATGCATTTAACTGAAAAAGAGAAATTAGGAAAAAAACAAAAAACAAAAACTAAAAACCCAAGACATAGTCTCCTATAAGAAGCACTCTTTGGATTTGGATTGGATAGATTGGATTCAGATAGTGCTAGTGATTTATATAAAGTTAGCAGTGCAACTGGACAGCTACTTAGAAGCTAGTGTGGGACAGTGACAGCATATTTATTTGGTTGCCAAGGCAATACCTTGCCACGGTATTTATCACCACGTGGGAGGAGAAACATGGGCACCCTAGAGTATGCTGTTGCTGTTGCTGTTAAGTCGCTTCAGTCGTGTCCGACTCTGTGCGACCCCATAGATGGCTGCCCACCAGGCTCCCCTGTCCCTGGGATTCTCCAGGCAAGACCACTGGAGTGGGTTGCCATTTCCTTCTCCAATGCATGAAAGTGAAAAGTGAAAGGGAAGTCGCTCAGTCGTGTCCGACTCTTGGCAACCCCATGAACTGCAGCCTACCAGGCTCCTCTGCTATGGGATTTTCCAGGCAAGAGTACTGGAGTGGGGTGCCATTGCCTTTTCCCTAGAGCATTCAGGAGAGCAAATGTACATAGGCTAGGAAGTATCTCTGGTCATAACCTCTCTTTATATATGGATGAAGGCAAATCATTAAAGCCCAGGAGAAACTGGTAAGGTAAGTGGAGTTTTATCGTGAGCCTCCAACTTTCTTCCCTCCTGTGAATTTTGAGACCCAGGACTTTCAAATCCTTTTCCTCATTCAAAATAGGAAATTAGCTGGTAATATTTACATTTTGACTGACCAGATTTAAAGCAGTGTCCTAACTCATTCCTTTAAAACTCTTTTGTTGTAGAAAGAATGTCTTTATCTTAATCTGTCTGAAAAACTTAAACATAAGGAAACAGCTGGGAATGATGTTGGAGATCATTTGCCCAGGGCAGTTCAAGGAAGTTATGCCACACCTGAGACGGCCCTCAGGCAAATCTGTAGTTGTTTGGGGCTTCCCTGGTGGCTCAGAGGGTAAAGCGTCTGCCTGCAACGCAGGAGACCTGGGTTTAATCCCTGGGTCAGGAAGATCCCCTGGAGAAGGAAATGGCAACCCACTTCAGTACTCTTGCCTGGAAAATCCCATGGTCAGAGAAGCCTGGTAGATTACAGTCCATGGGATCACAAAGAGTGGACACGACTGAGCGACTTCATTGTCACTCGGGGCTGCTCCAGGAGTTGGAGAGAAAAGGAGTAAAGGAAAACTTGCTTCGTTTGGGAGGTGGGAACACAGGTATTTTTAAAATTTTTCTTCAAATGGCATATATACTCTTGTTTGTTGGACATATTTCCCAATAAGAACACAACAGCAAAAGTACCAGTTGTAATTTTTTCCCTCCCTTGGTATCCCGTCTTCAGATATTAGCTTTTTTAGAGTTACCAAGATTTTACAGATTGCTTTAGAGATTGATTGTCTAAAAGCTTCTAAGTACATAGAGACACCTTCTATATTGTTTGCTTCTCCTTGGTGAAACCCAAGGGCTGGGCTGCAGAGTCACTTCAGCCATTTATCTGCCTCCTGGCTTTAAAGAAACAGTGGAAGTAGTGACAGACTTTATTTTTTTGGGCTCCCAAATCACTGCAGATGGTGACTGCAGCCATGAAATTAAAAGACACTTGCTCCTTGGAAGGAAAGTTATGACCAACCTAGACAGATTAAAAAGCAGAGACATTACTTTGCCAACAAAGGTCTGTCTAGTCAATGCTATGGTTTTTCCAGTGGTCATGTATGGATGTGAGAGTTGGACTGTAAAGAAAGCTGAGCACCAAAGAATTGATGGTTTTGAACTGTGGTGTTGGAGAAGACTCTTGAGAGTCTCTTGGACTGCAAGGAGATCCAACCAGTCCATCCTAAAGGAGATCAGTCCTGGGTGTTCATTGGAAGGACTGATGCTGAAGCTGAAACTCCAGTACTTTGGGCACCTGATGTGAAGAACTGACTCATTGGAAAAGACCCTGATGCTGGGAAAGATTGAGGGCAGGAGGAGAAGGGATGACAGAGGAGGAAATGGTTGGATGGTATCACCAACTCAATGGACATGAGTTTGAGTAAGCTCTGGGAGTTGGTGATGGACAGGGAGGCCTGGCGTGCTGCAGTCCATGGGGTCGCAAACATGTTCGGTCGGACACGACCGAACGATTGAACTGAACTGGCTTTAAAGAAGTCCTCTTCCCTCACTGGTCCTTTGGAAAATTCCTCTCCTCTTTTTCTTCCTTATTTTTATTTCTTGGCTTTGAAATCCCCAGAGTCCATTTTTTTTTTTTTTTTTTTACTGTGTAACATTCTGCTTTGTGGAGAAGGAAATGGCAACCCATTCCAGTGTTCTTGCCTGGAGAACCCCAGGGACAGAGGAGCCTGGTGGGCTGTGTCTATGGGATCGCTTGGTCGGACCCAACTGAAGCGACTTGGCAGCACTCTGCTTTGAGTCTTCTTCTTCCCCCCTGTGGTGATCCTGTTGTTTCTTCTTGACAGGCAGCACTCATGCTCCTGCCCCTGAATGTCTGCTGCCCTCTTATCCTTCTTATACTGCTGACAGAGGGTAGTCATCTGCTCCTCACATTTAAATTTTGTGGTATTCCTGTGTTCTGTCCTGTAGAGCTCATTACTCTAAAACTTTATTTTGCAAAAGCTTTATTTGTATATAAATATTAATGCAAAGCAACATGAATGAAATCCACTTAAAATCTCTTCCTCTGATTATTTTCATTGGTTTGTGATCCCTTTCATTCCTTATATGTGTGCCCATTTAATTTGTTTAATATTTGTGACAAAAAATAGGTGATATTTTGCATTCTGCCTCTGTGTACTTTTCATATTGGAGTATGTCTTCCTATTTATAGGTTTAATGACTATAGTACTAGTCATTTTTCTGATTACATAGTCTTTTCTGTTGATAAATATTACCTGTTTATTGTAAGAATTAAGTCTAAACACATTTATTCATTCAAAATGTATTTGAATGCCTGATTCTGTAACCCATCACCTAGTTAAGCGCTATTAAGATTTGATGTATTAGTGTTCTGTATGTGTATAGATGAAAGAGAATTATTTTAAAAGACTCTTTTGTGCATATCAAGTGTCCTGAGTGAAAACACAACAAAAGAAAGTTCTATGCTCATAGCCACATTATCCAGTATGATAATTACCAGTTACATGTGGCTAAGTGAGTGTTAAGTGTTAGTCACTCAATAGTGTCTGACTCTTTGCAACCCCATGAACCATAGCCTTCCAGGCTCCTCTGTCCATGGGATTTCCCAGGCAAGAATACTGGAGTGGGTTGCCATTTCCTTCTCCAGGAGGTCTTCCCGACCCAGGAATTGAACCCAGGTCTCGGAAATTCCTTACATGTGGCTGTTTAAGCGAAATTAAAGTTAATTAGAAGTTCACTTCTTCAGTCACAAGAGCCATATTTTAAGTGCCTGCTGCTACTGCTAAGTTGCTTCAGTCGTGTCCAACTCTGTGCGACCCCATAGATGGCAGCCCACCAGGCTCCCCCGTCCCTGGGATTCTCCAGGCAAGAGTACTGGAGTGGGTTGCCATTTCCTTCTCTAACACATGAAAGTGAAAAGTGAAAGTGAAGTCGCTCAGTCGTGTCCAACTCTTAGCGACCCCATGGACTGCAGCCTACCAGGCTCTTCCATCCATGGGATTCTCCAGGCAAGAGTACTGGAGTGGGGTGCCATTGCCTTCTCCGGATGTACTCTGCATGTAAGTTAAATAAACAGGGTGACAATATACAGCCTTGACGCACTCCTTTGTCAATTTTGAGCCAGCCTATTGTTCCATGTTTGGTTCTAACCATTGCTTCTTGAGCTGCACACAGGTTTCTAATGAGGCAGGTAATGGGTCTGGTAGTCCCATCTCCTGAAGAATTTTCCACAGTTTGTTGTCATCCGCATAGTCAAAGGCTTTAGTGTAGTCAATGAAGTGGAAGTAGATGTTTTTCTGGAATTCTCTTGCTTTTTCAATGATCCAATGGATGTTGGCAATTTGATTTCTGGTTCCTCTAACTTTTCTAAATCCAGCTTGTACACCTGGAAGTTCACAGTTCACATACTGTTGAAGCCTGGCTTGGAGGATTTTGAGCATGACCTTGTTAGTATGAGAAATGAGTGCAATTGTATGGTAGTTTGAACATTCTGTGGCATTGCCCTTCTTTGGGATTGGAATGAAGACTAACCTTTTCCACTGCCAAGTTTTCCAGATTTGCTGGCAAGTGCCTAGTGGCTACTATTTTGGGTATCATTATAGAAGGCTTTATGGACAGTGTGGACTTGTGCAAGTCTAGACTAGGGCGATGTAGAATCGAGTTTCTCTGCCTCTTGCTGAGTTCCATGGGACTTCACTCCGTGGTGTAGCTATGGATTTGTACCATGTAACTTGGCAGTGAGTGCTCCTGAGGGCCTTTGGAGAGATATGGGAGAACTTACGTAGCCATTGGGTTTCTACGTGGATTTCAAAGTAAAGGTTTTTCAAAACGGGGAAGGGGGACCTGAGGAAGAACGTGTTAATGACCTAGGGGTGTAGAGTGAGAGGGATGTGCGGTTCAGGTCTAGTATTTCTGTGCTTGCCGTATACCACTACGCTAGTCCACACTTGAGTGATCTGCTCTGTCAGTGTTAACCAGAGTCCCTTTATAATGAGGTTTTAAATTGGATCCATATGTAAATGTGGGACTATATGTTGATCATTTAGAGTTGCTATTTGGGAGATGTAGTGAGGGTTCAGGAGTAGATCAACTACAATTTAAAGTAGTTATATACACACTCAGATTCTCCTCCAGCAGTGTCGTAGCTGTTTGAGGAAACAACTGCCTTACCACTTACAGTTTATCCAGTGCCTGATCTGAAATTAGCCATACTTTGTCCTTAGGGTATCTTCAATTCCCTGAAGATCTTGAAAATGGTTCTACATCAGACCTGGTGGACCTGGTCAGATGTGCTGCTTCATTAATTATAATGCAGATCATGGTTGTGGATTCTGTATGAAGATGTGCATAAGAAGCCTGCAGATGTGCCCAAAGGGGTAGATTGTGATGGTTGACTACCTGCACTGGTAGCAGGCGTATTTATCGCAGGCTAGTCCCTGAGAATCCTGATGGATTTATTTCATGACCTGGGCAGTGTCAAGTATGTAAAGAGCAGAGATTCAACTGAGCTAATAGAAAAAAAAAAAAAAAAAAAGAATATATACAGTTCCTCCTCCCTCAAAACACGTAGAGTATGTTTAAACAGTTTTTTGGAGTTTTAAATGGTGATTTAAATATAACCAATTAGTTTTTTTTACTGTGGGAACTTAGTTTTAAAATGGAAACTTTTAAAAATGATAGCCTAGTATCCTCTTTGCTGACAATATTGGAGAATCACAAACTCATCATTGACTTAGTTTATATAGCATTGACTATGAATGCATGTTATTGTAGCATGCATTAATTTTTTAAATTATAAAAAAATTTCAAATATATACAGATGTATAGAGAACAATGAACTCCCCTATATCTATCACCCAGGTGTAATAAAGATTTTTTATTCCATTTGCTTCATTTATTATTCTTTCCATAATTTTTCTGTTTAGTATATTAAAGCACACCACACATTGCACATATTTAAATATACATCTCTAAAAATATAAATGGATAAGCGGTTTTAAGCAATTTTTAGAAACAAATATTTGTTTGGCTGTGCTGAGTCTTAGTGCAGCACTCAGAATCTTCAGTCTTTGTTGCGGCATGCAGCTCTTTAGTTGCAACATGAGAACTGTTCGTTGCAGAATGTGGGATCTAGCTCCCTGTTCAGGGATCAAACCTGGGTCCTCTGCATTGGAAACACAGAGTCTTAGCCACTGGACTACTAGGGAAGTCCTTTAAGTTATTTTTTTATCTTCTAATCTATAATCACATTTGCCTGTCTGAAAAATGTCTTTTTTAGAATTAGTTCGTTTGAATCAGGTCCAAACAAGGTCTATACATTATTTGTTCTTGTTCAGTGGCTAAGTCATATCTGATTCTGCGACCTCATGGACTGTAGCGTGCCAGTTTCCTCTGTCCTCCACTATCTTCTGGAGTTTGAGCTCAAATTCATGTGTATTGAGTTGGTGATGCATCTAACCATCTCAGCCACTGCTGCCCCCTTCTCCTTTTGCCTTCAGTCTTTTGCAGCATCAGAGTCTTTTCCAATGAGTTGGCTCTTCACATCAGGTGGCCAAAGTGTTGGAGTTTCAGCATCAATCCTTTCAATGAATATTCAGGGTTGGCTTCCTTGAGGATTGACTGGTTTGATCTCCTTGCTATCCAGGAGACTCTCAAGAGTCTTCTCCAGCACCACAGTTTGAAGGCATCCATTCTTCAGCCTTTTTTATTGTCCAGCTCCGACATCTGTACATGGCTATTGGAAAAACCATAGCTTTGACTAGATGGATATTTGTTGGCAAAGTAATGTCTCTGCTTTTTAATATGCTGTCTAGGTTGGTCATAACTTTTCTTCCAAAGAGTAAGCGTCTTTTAATTTCATGGCTGCAGTCACCGTCCTCAGTGATTTTGGAGCCCAAGAAAGTAAAGTCTGTCACTGTTTCCATTGTTTTCCCATCTATTTGCCATGAAGTGATGGGACCGGATGCCATGATCTTAGTTTTCTAAATGTTGAGTTTTAAGCCAGGTTTTTCACTCTCCTCTTTCACCTTCATCAAGAGGCTCTTTAGTTCTTCTTCACTTTCTGCCGTCTTGTGTCTGCCAGTGGTGTCATCTGCATATCTGAAGTTATTGATATTTCTCCCAGCAATCTTGATTCTATCTTGTGCTTCCTCCAGCCCGGCATTTCACATGATGCACTCTGCATATGAGTTAAATAAGCATTGGGACAATATACAGCCTTGATGTACTCCTTTCTCAATTTGGAGCCAGTCCGTTGTTCCATGTTCGATTCTAACTGTTGCTTCTTGACCTGCATACAGGTTTCTCAGAAGGCAGGTAAGGTGGTCTGGTATTCTCCTATCTTTCAGAATTTTCCAGTTTGTTGTGATCCACACAGGCAAAGGCTTTAGCATAGTCAGTGAAGCAGTAGTAGATGTTTTTCTGAAATTCTTTTGCTTTTTCTATGATCCGACAGATGTTGGCAATTTGATCTCTGGTTCCTCTGCCTTTTCTAAATCCAGCTTGTACTGGAAGTTCTTGGTTCACATACTATTGAAGCCTAGCTTGAAGGATTTTGAGCATTACCTTGCTGGCATGTGAAATGAGTGCGGTTGTGTGGTAGTTTGAGTGTTCTTTGGCATTGCCTTTTGTGATTGTATGAAAACTGACCTTTTCCAGTCCTGTGGCCACTGCTGAGGTTTCCAAATTTGCTGGCATATTGAGTGCAGAACATTCACAGCATCATCTTCTAGGATTTGAAATAGCTCAGCTGGAATTCCATCACCTCCACTAGCTTTGTTTGTAGTGTTGATTCCTAAGGCCCCCTTTTTTTGTTGTTGTTGTTTATCCATTTTATTTATTTATTTTTTAAATTTTATTTTATTTTTAAACTTTACATAATTGTATTAGTTTTGCCAAATATCAAAATGAATCCGCCACAGGTATACACGAGTTCCCCATCCTGAACCCTCCTCCCTCCTCCCTCCCCATACCATCCCTCTGGGTCGTCCCAGTGCACTAGCCCCAAGCATCCAGTATCGTGCATCGAACCTGGACTGGCAACTTGTTTCTTACATGATATTTTACATGTTTCAATGTCATTCTCCCAAATCTTCCCACCCTCTCCCTCTCCCACAGAGTCCATAAGACTGTTCTATACATCAGTGTCTCTTTTGCTGTCTCGTACACCGGGTTATTGTTACCATCTTTTTAAATTCCATATACATGCGTTAGTATACTGTATTGATGTTTTTCCTTCTGGCTTACTTCACTCTGTATAATAGGCTCCAGTTTCATCCACCTCATTAGAACTGATTCAAATGTATTCTTTTTAATGGCTGAGTAATACTCCATTGTGTATATGTACCACTCCAGGATGTCTGGCTCTAGGTGAGTGATCACACCATCGTGGTTATCTGGGTCATGAAGACCTTTTTTGTACAGTTCTTCTGTGTACTCTTGCCACCTCTTCTTAATATCTTCTGCTTCTGTTAGGTCCATACCATTTCTGTAAAGACTTTGCTGTAGTGAATAAAGCAGAAGTAGATGTTTCTCTGGAATTCCCCCCATGATCCAATGAATGTTGGCAATTTGATCTCTGGTTCCTTTGCTTCTTTGAAACCCAGCTTGTGTATCTGGAAGTTCCTGGTTCACATACTGCTGAAGCCTACCTTGAAGCATTTTGACATTGCCTTGCTGTGAAATGAATTCAGTTGTATGGTAGTTTGAACATTCCACGGCATTGCCCTTCTTTGGGATTAGAGTTAAAACTTACCTTTTCCAGCCCTGTGGCCACTGCTCAGTTTTCCAAGTTTGCTAACATATTGAGTGCAACACTTTAACAGCATCTACTTTTTGGATTTTAAATAACTCAGCTGGAATTCCATCACCTCCACTTGCTTTGTTCATAGTAATGCTTCCTGAGGCTTGACTTAACACTCCAGGATGTCCAGCTCTAGGTGAGTGAGCACACTATTGTGGTTATCTAGGTCATTAAGACCCTTTTTATACAGCTTTTCTGTGTATTCTTGCTTCATTTTCTTAATCTCTTCTGCTTTTGTTAGGTCCTGGCTCATAGCTTGTTTGAGTTATGCAAGCCGCTTTACTACAACAAGGCTGTGATCTATGAAGGGGCCCTCTGTTATAATTGTCTCTTATTACTTCTTTTTAACAGTTTGGTAATATTTAGTGGAGCTTCCTAGGTGGTGCCCTAATAGCTCAGTTGGTAAGAATCCACTTGCAATGCAGGAATCCCTGATTCCATTCCTGGGTCGGGAAGATCCGCTAGAGAAGGTGTAGGCTACCCACTCCAGTATTCTTGGGCTTCCCTTGTGGCTCTGCTGGTAAAGAATCCGCCTGCAATGCGGGAGACCTGGGTTCAATCCCTGGGTTGGGAAGATCCCCTGGAGAAGGGAAAGGGTACCCACTCCAGTATTCTGGCCTGGAGAGTTCCATGGACTGTATAGTCCATAGGGTCACAAAGAGGAGGACATGACTGAAGTGACTTAGCATGCAATTTCGTGATTAGCACAAAATTTAGTGATTGTTATAGAGTTGAGCAGCCACTATTATAAGCCACTTTTAGAGCTTTTCCACACTCCCCCAAATTTCTTCTAGACTATTTGCAGTCATTCTGTCCTTCAGCTTCCAGCCCCAGGAAACCACTGATGTGCTCTGCTTTGTATACATTTTCCTTTTCTGGACATTTCATATCTTAAGTCTTAAAATAAGAAGTAGCTTCTTTCTCTCTCTCTTTTCCCTGGGCACCCACTTACTGTTCTGTGGAATGCCCTGTGTCCTGGCCTTTTCTTTTTGCTTCTTTCTGGTGTCATTTACCCCTTTCCCTCTCCATGTTTCTTTCCAGAGCAGCCTTATACAGTAGAACTTCTGCAGGGATGGCAGTGTCCTGTGTCTGCACTTTCAGATGACTGCCTGTGGCTTTGAGCATGTGTGGTTGAGAATTTTTGATTTTACTTTTTAAATAGCTACCTGTAGCTAGTGGTTATCAGTGTAATCAGATGTGGGGTCAGCTCTTCGGGGTGTGACTGTTTCACAGGCAGTGCGTAGGGTTTGTATTGGTCACACCAAGTGGCGCCAACGTTTGCTTGTCTTTCAGTGATGCAGTGCTTGCCCAGTGGGTTCAGGTGGCGGCAGCCTGGCCTCCAGTGTACAGTTCCCCTCAACATTATCTAATGGTTTTGTCCATTTATCAATATTGCCTGAAGCAATTAGTTCACCAAGGCTTACAAAATGGTGATTTCCCACCTCATTCTGTTATTCTTTTCATATTTATGAGCTGGAATTCTTTTATCAACTAGAGTTATTTGGTTATCCTAAAATACATTTTGTATAGAAAAGACAAGATAAATGCCTGTTTCTTTTGCCTTTTAACTGTCAGTCTTCAGAATAAGTCATGTATGCCTTAGTTCTTTCCAGTAGTGTTCGTAGAGGGTGGTTTTTTGTTTTTTTTTTTTACTATCACTATAAACTTGACCTTTATATATTCATTGTTTTTTAGTCAGTTGTATTTATTTTGATGCTCAGAGTACCCCATCTTTGGCCAATAGGAGTTCTTCGTGTTGGCTTACATGTTCTTTTGATAAAACCACAGAGAATACTAATCATTAAGGAAATGCAAATCAAAACCACAGTGAGATACCACCTCATACCCAGTAAGATGGCTGCTGCTGCTGCTAAGTCGCTTCAGTCGTGTCCGACCCTGTGCGACCCCATAGATGGCAGCCCACCAGGCTCCCCCATCCCTGGGATTCTCCAGGCAAGAACACTGGAGTGGGTTGCCATTTCCTTCTCCAGTAACCTCCCGGCTGCTGCTGCTGCTGCTAAGTCGCTTCAGTCGTGTCCGACTCTGTTACTGTTAGAAAAACAAATAAGTGTTTGGCCAGGATGTGGAGAAATCGCAACCTGTATTGTATAGTGTGGTTGAGAATGTGAAATGGTACAGATGCCATGGAAAACAGTACAGTGATTCCTCAGAAAACTAAAAATAACATTACTGAACAATCCAGCAAACGCTTTTCTGAATATATACCTAAAGGAACTTAAAGTAGGGACTCGAGGACATTTTTGTTTACTCATGTTTATAGCAGCCTTATTCACAGTAATCAAAAGATGGAAGCAATCTAGGTGTCCATTGATGAACGAATGATTAAGTAAAATGTGGTAAATACATACAATGGAATATTACTTAGATTTTAATAGGAAAGATATTCTGACACATGCTACATTTTAGATGAACCTTGAGGGCATTATACTAAGTGAAATAAGCCAGTCAAAAAAGTACCGGTATTGTACGACTTCACTTACGTTAGGTACCAAGAGTACTCAACTCCATGCATATAGAAAGTAGAATGGATGTTACCAGGACTGTGTGGAGGATGGGAATTATTATTTAATGTATGTTGAGTTTCAGTTTTGTAAGACGTAAAGAGTCCTGTGGATGGTTGGTGGTGATGCTCGCGGCAACAGTGTACTCAGTGTACTTGATGCCACTGAGCTGTACGCTAAAAGTGGTTTAAGATGGTAAATGTTTTAATTTGTATTTCACCACAACTTTCTTTTAAAAAGTGGTTTCATCAGGGCACTCAAAGCTGGTGCACTGGGACAACCCAGAGGGATGGGAAGGGGAGGGCGGTGGGAGGGGTGTTGGGGATGGGGGGACACATGTTCACCAGTGGCTGATTCCTGCCAGTGTATGGCAAAAACCACCACAGTGTTGTAAAGTAATTAGCCTCCAATCAAAATAAATAAATTTTAAAAAAGTGGTCTCATGAAATTTTAAATGGGCACAAGCATGATTGGAGTACATTTAAGTGAGAATGGGAGGAATGGAATTGGGGAATTTAGATAAAGGCAATAGTTTGAAACCTTAAAATATATACAGAATCAACAAAAAGCATTTAAAAATTCATTTCTATGCCACTTAAAATGAAAGTTATTTTTATATATTTTCTTCATATGTGTGTGTATTATAAGAAATTTATGTCATTAAAAAATCCATTTTCCCTCAGTATTCTGTGACATTTTAAACACATTAGACCAAACTTATTGTGGAATATCAGATCTGTAGGAGTCACATAGAGCAAGCATCTAGTTTAATCTCATGTTTCTGCTCAGTGGTAGGTGGAGCTGGGTCTTGTCCCTGTGGAGTTTTTCTTCGTAGCATTTATCGCAGCCTCTATTCTTTCCCTTTTAGTAATGCCGTAATTGATCAATGGGTTCAAGTGGTGACAGCCTTACCTTCATTGTTTAGTTCCTTATTTAAACTTTTTATCTAATGGTTTCACCCACTGAGGAATATTGCTCTTATCCTAATTCAGAGCCTTATTTCTTCTTGCTTGTCCTGAGCTTTTTAGCTTTCTGTCTGCGCTACTGCTTGGTTTTTCATAATACATCCTGATCCTGCTTCCTTCTTACTCAGAAACTTCATGGCCTCGCAGAAGTCTGTGGCCTACAAACTATTTAGTGACTACAAAGTGCGTTTTCTTTTTGCTTTTAAATTTGAATGCTTTTAGGCAAGGCATAGACTCACTCCAGTTTGCGTGATTGTACTGCTTTTAACCAACTCACTTCATTCATCTGCACTCCCTATTTGTTTCTGTAGCCATTGTGAGAATGCCATCTTTCCTGATGTTTAGCATGGTCTTCAGTGCCCAAAATAATGTCTGCAGTGTATTTTACCAATTTTATTTCTCATTACTCCCCTATGCTGCTGCTGCTACTAAGTTGCTTCAGTCATGTCTGACTCTGTGCGACCCCATAGACGGCAGCCACCAGGCTCCCCCATCCCTGGGATTCTCCAGGCAAGAACACTGGAGTGGGTTGCCATTTCCTTCTCTAGTGCATGAAAGTGAAAAGTGAAAGTGAAGTCGCTCAGTCGTGTCCGACTCTTAGTGACCCCATGGACTGCAGCCTACCAGGCTCCTCTGTCCATGGGATTTTCCAGGCAAGAGTACTGGAGTAGGGTGCCATTGCCTTCTCCGATTACTCCCCTATAGGAAACCTTTATCCATTTTCTAATACCATTGTGCCTTTTCTTCTCTCTTACCCTTATGCAAATACCTTGAAAATTGGCTCATATCATAGTTATGACCAGTTTCTAGCACTGTGTGTGGAATTAATGGATGAATGAACTTTTCTGGTACAAGTTAGTCTCTTAAAAATCTTTCTTCAAGAAACTCAGACAGTGGAGACTGGGAGAAACTGGTATATAAACAGCTAACTTTAATAGTATTATAAATAAAAAAGGATAGTTGGAAAGAGTAATGAATTTTGCTTGGGAGGGCAGGTATGATCATTTCTTCCTGGGAGAGCCACAGCATCTAGCTTTCCCTGACTACTTCGAATCGCTGATTTCTTTCCTTGTCCTCTGACCATCCCCTTCATTAACACATATTTTTTAGTTCTTTATGACTCTAAATCTAATTATAATCTCTTTGAGAACAGTGATAGTATTTGTATTTTATACTTGTGTATCCTCCCCTGCTCATAACAGGTAACTCACATTTTTGTTGAGAGTATATCACTCAAGGTGTTTCATGACAAGAAACAGAAAAATGCCTTACAGTTGATAGTGCACAGCTTTCTTAGAAGGATGGTGGGGGCTCAGAAATGATATAGAACCCAGAGTAGAAGGCGAAGGCTTGGAAGATGGGCAGGAGCCAAGGGGGCCCCAGAGGGTTGGCAACCATAACAGTGTGCCCAGCTAGCTGCTGTCACCTCTGGATACTGCCAGGAGCGTGTCTTTGGTGTCTCATCCAGGAAGTAGAAGTTGGCTCCCCCAGTTGGAAAGGCTAGATTTTTTTTAAAAGGTAAAAAAAATTTTAAGTATGTAATGCATCTATATTGGAGAAGGCAATGGCACCCACTCCAGTACTCTTGCCTGGAAAATCCCATCGACGGAGGAGCCTGGTAGGCTGCAGTCCATGGAGTTGCTAAGAGTTGGACACGACTGAAGCGACTTAGCAGCAGCAGCAGCAGCAGCAGCAATACATCTATATGGTAAAGAATCAAAACATGATGGGATAGGGAGGGAGGTTGGGAGGGAGGGTCAGGATGGGAACACATGTACACCCGTGACTGATTCATGTGAATGTATGGCAAAAACCACCACAATATTGTAAAGTAATTAGCTTCCAATTAAAATTTTTAAAAAGTAATAAAAAAAGAAAACACGAGAAGGTCTGTAGTACAAAGCCTTCCTCTTGCCTTTGTTGCCAAACATTGAAATTCTCCTTTTTAACTGATAGTCATTAGTTTCATGTATACGCTAAAGATTTAAAAATTGCATTGTAAGCAAATGTAATTATATATTTGCTTCTCCCTTCTTTTGTACGAAATTGGTTACTGACATTCTGTTCCACTATTCTGTTGATTGCTTTTTTTCATGTGTATTGGAAAGCTTTCTACACCAGTACACAAAGAGCGTTTTCATTCTTTTCACATAGTATTTCATTGTATGGATATAATATAAATTATTTAAATGCCCTATTGATGGATGGTTGGAGAAGGAAATGGCAACCCACTCCAGTACTTTTGCCTGGGAAATCCACGGACAGAGGAGCCTGGTGGGCTACAGTCCATGGGATCATGAAAGAGTTGGACACGACTTAGAAACCAAACAGCAGTTGATGGACGTGTAAGTTGGTTTTGGTCTTTTTCTTTCTACATCTATTCAGCATCTCTACACCTAATGCTGTAGTAAATTATGTGGAACATAAATTGTTTCTGGTGTCTCTGTCCTTTGGATATTCTTGGAAGCAGAATTGCTTGGCTAAACCGTTTTGCATTTTTAAGATAATGTCAAATTATCCTCCCCAAGAGTTTTTAGTTTCAACAGTTTATGAGAATTTTGGTCTTCCCACAAATGAGGATGATTTTTAAAGATTCAGTCTGGAGATTTATGAATAGAAAAAGAGACTGAGGAGGAATTATTTTTTACTTTATTTCCACTCTAAGTCTCTGGGGGAGATATCAGAGGTAAGGAAAGATAAGCCACTGAGCAGTGAACTTGACATGTCAGTAACATTCAGAGAAGCAGCTTCTGATCGGAGCAGCAGAGGTTTTTCTTCTGCTATCCAAACTCTTAGTCACAGTGTGTTAGCTTATACAGCGTGTCTCCATGCTGCTTTTCTCTACTCTTCTAAACTTGCAATCTAAATTTTGTGAAAAATTAAGCATTAATATTATGCATAGTTTCTCTATTTTATTGACGTGCTTGCAATTCTTTCCGATGAGACTTTCAAGAAGATGAAATAGCATTACCATTTTCATCCCCTGGACATCAGCAATTGACTGATTCCCAGCAGTTGGAAAATAAAGTGATTTCTAACTTTCAGACCCAGTTTAGTTTGGAGTTCATTTCAGGTAGTATATGTTGGAAAAATTAGAATTCTATGAAGGGTCAAGTTTTCACTCTAAAATTTTCCTTCTGATAGCTAAAAATATTTTAGGTGATAATACCATTCCCACTTTACTGTCAGTTCCATGCCTCGTTTTTCATTCAGTTATAGTTCCTTCAGTTTCACAGGGACTGTTTGCCCTTATGAGCTTTCAGAACTCCGATGTTTGAGTTTTACTTGAATGCCTTTTTTGACATTGTCTTTGATGAATTTATCCTTGCCTTGGATGATGACCATATACAGAGTATTTAAGGCCTTTTAAAATATGTAGATAGATAATATATAGAGAAAATTTTATTTAGTAAAATTCATGCTTTTTAGATGTGTGATAGCCCAATACCAAATGTCGATGCACTGGCATTTACACATGCTTGTCATTTTCTATTTGCTAGGCACTGACTAGGTACTTTGACAAATGTAGTTGCATTTAATTCAATTCTCACAATGCCTCTGTGAGAGAATTCATTCTCTCTCAGCTTTAAGTTAAGGAGATAATCTCAGGTTAAGTCACTGCCCAGTTTCATATCAGTGGCAATTGCTAGAACCAGGAATTTACCCAGTCTTTCTGAATCCAGCTGCAGTGCATTTCCAGCACTTCCTCTCTGGTGTTTAAAAAATACCCTGAGCAGTAGCTGCAGCATCACTGGAAAATGTTTCTAGTTTCTCTAATTATTTTGAAGGTTGAAACATTCACCTGGATGTGTTTGTTTGTTTGTTTTCTGGATGTGTTTGTAAAATGATGAATTATATTGTTTCTAGTTTACTCCTTGTATATGCTCCTACGGGCTGCCTTCGTTCATCCAATAAGTATTTGTTCAGTGCCTGTTATGGGCCAGTAACTGTCCTAGGAACTGAGGATAAAGCTGTGAGTAAAACAAGGAGCTCAAGGAGCGTCTAGAGTAGCTTACATTCTGGTGTAGACAAAACACGAAAGGGAGATATAAAGTCAGATGAACCTGAGGCTTCCTTTTTTATTTAGATTACTGACGGCACTAGCCCTCACAGGCATTTATTTGCTGGCGAGCCATGGAATTTCTTTCATCGTTTGCTTAGTATTGACTCTTGATAAAACTACTCATTGAGGCCAGTCTCTGATCAGGGCCAGAAGCAAAGTAGAAAACTAAATGAGGTAGTTCTTTAAAGTCAAGCTGTAAGGAAAGCCTAATGAATTAAATATTCATTTATATTCAGAACACATTTTCTTCAATTCTGGATTGCTTTTAGAAAGACTTTCTCCCTCTCCCCCAACCTCTACGTTCTGTCCATACATTGTTGAGAGCAGTGATCCTCAAAGGTAGGCTGAAGATACCTGAGGGTCCCCTTTGAGGAGATTTGGGAGGTTAAAGCCATTTTCATTGTAAGACTAAGATATGATTAACCTTTTTTGCTCTGTTGATATTTGGTTTGATGGTACAAAAGCAATGGTCGATAAAAGTTGTTCATGTTTTAGAATGAATCAAAACTGTATCAGTAGTCATTGTATACTTACAGTAAAAAGGAAAGAAAGATTCACTTCAGAACATTTTGATCAATAAAAATTTATTTTATTAAGTCTCAACTCTTGAGTGTATATCTTTTTAATATTCTGGTGATGAAATGGGAAATGTACATAAAACACTTTTGCCTGCATACCAAAGTACAGTGGTTCTTGAAGAAAAACGTTTGTGCGATTGTTTAAGTTGTGAGCTGATCTAGCTGTTTTTTTTTTTTTTTTTCATGGAATACTATTTTTACTTGCAAGGGCAACTGACAGACTCTGGCTATTCAGAGTTGGGTGTTTGGCAGATATTTTTCTCAAAAATGAACAAAGTGATTTTTTAAGGAAAGTTCAAGGAAACAACAGAAAGTTTTGTTGCCAGTGATAAAAATTTGACCTTTCAAGTGAAAATTAGAAGTTTGGAAGACTTGTATTAGCCACTGTGAGCTTGATAGTATTCCAGTATTTAACGTTTTCTGATAAGATTGGTAAATGTGTTCTTTAAATACTATATAATGAAATGTGTCAACGTTTGAAAGATCTGCATAAATTAGTGAACTGATATTTTCCAAATAACCAATATCAGTTCAGTTCAGTCGCTCAGTCATGTCTGACTCTTTGTGACCCCATGGATCGCAGCACACCAGGCCTCCCTGTCTATCACCAACTCCCGGAGTTCACTCAGACTCAGTCCATCGAGTCGGTGATGTCATCCAGCCATCTATCCTTTGTAATCCCCTTCTCCTTCTGCCCCCAATCCCTCCCAGCATCAGAGTCTTTTCCAATAAGTCAGCTCTTCACATGAGGTGGCCAAAGTACTGGAGTTTCAGCTTTAGCATCATTCCTTCCAAAGAACACCCAGGGCTGATCTCCTTTAGAATGGACTGGTTGGATCTCCTTGCAGTCCAAGGGACTCTCAAGAGTCTTCTCCTACACCACAGTTCAAAAGCATCAATTCTTCGGCGCTCAGCTTTCTTCACAGTCCAACTTTCACATCCATACATGACCACTGGAAAAACCATAGCCTTGACTAGATGGACCTTTGTTGGCAGAGTAATGTCTCTGCTTTTGAATATGCTGTCTAGATTGGTCATAACTTTCCTTCCAAGGAGTAAGCGTCTTTTAATTTCATGGCTGCAGTCACCATCTGCAGTGATTTTGGAGCCCCCCCAAAATAAAGTCTGACACTGTTCCACTGTTTCCCCATCTATTTCCCATGAAATGATGGGACCAGATGCCATGATCTTAGTTTTCTGAATGTTGAGCTTTAAGCCAGCTTTTTCACTCTCACTTTCATCAAGAGGCTTTTTCGTTCCTCTTCACTTTCTGCCATAAGGGTGGTGTCATCTGCATATCTGAGGTTATTGATATTTCCCCCGGAAATCTTGATTCCAGCTTGTGCTTCTTGCAGCCCAGCGTTTCTCATGATGTACTCTGCATATAAATTAAATAAGCAGGGTGACAGTATACGGCCTTGACATACTCCTTTTCCTATTTGGAACCAGTCTATTGTTCCATGTCCAGTTCTAACTGTTGCTTCCTGACCTTCATGTAGGTTTCTCAAGAGGCAGGTCAGGTAGTCTGGTATTCCCATCTCTTTCAGAATTTTCCACAGTTTATTGTGATCCACACAGTCAAAGGCTTTGGCATAGTCAATAAAGCAGAAATAGATGTTTTTCTGGAACTCTCTTGGTTTTTCGATGATGCAGCGGATGTTGGCAGTTTGATCTCTGGTTTCTCTGCCTTTTCTAAAACCAGCTTGAACATCTGGAAGTTCACGGTTCACATATTGCTGAAGCCTGGCTTGGAGAATTTTGAACATTACTTTACTAGCATGTGAGATGAGTGCAATTGTGCAGTAGTTTGAACATGCTTTGGCATTGCCTTTCTTTGGGATTGGAATGAAAACTGATCTTTTCCAGTCCTGTGGCCACTGCTGAGTTTTCCAAATTTGCTGGCATATTGAGTGCAGCACTTTCACAGCATCATCTTTCAGGATTTGAAAGAGCTCAACTGGAATGCCATCACTTCCACTAGCTTTGTTCATAGTGATGCTTTCTAAAGCCCACTTGACTTCACATTCCAGGATGTCTGGCTCTAGGTGAGTGATCACACCATCGTGATTATCTGGGTCGTGAAGATCTATTTTGTACCCTTCTTCTGTGTATTCTTGACATCTCTTCTTAATATCTTCTGCTTCTATTAGGTCCATACCATTTCTGTCCTTTATCAAGCCCATCTTTGCATGGAATGTTCCTTTGGTATCTCTAATTTTCTTGAAGAGATCTCAAGTTTTACCATTCTGTTGTTTTCCTCTATTTCTTTGCATTGATTGCTGAGGAAGGCTTTCTTATCTTTTCTTGCTATTCTTTGGAACTCTGCATTCAGATGCTTATATCTTTCCTTTTCTCCTTTGCTTTTCGCTTCTCTTCTTTTCACAGCCATTTGTAAGGCCTCCCCAGACAGCCATTTTGCTTTTTTGCAGTTCTTTTACATGGGGATGGTCTTGATCCCTGTCTCCTGTACAGTGTCACAAACCTCAGTCTATAGTTCATCAGGCACTCTATCAGATCTAGGCCCTTAAATCTATTTCTCACTTCCACTGTATAATCATAAGGGATTTGATTTAGGTCATACCTGAATGGTCTAGTGGTTTTCCCTACTTCCTCAATTTAATTCTGAATTTGGCAATAAGGAGTTCATGATCTGAGCTACAGTCAGCTCCCCATCTTATTTTTGCTGACATCTTGTTTTTGCTGACATCTTGTTTTTCTCCATCTTTGGCTGCAAAGAATATAATCTATCTGATTGCGGTGTTGACCATCTGGTGATGTCCATGTGTAGAGTTTTCTCTTGTGTTGTTGGAAGAGGGTGTTTGCTATGACCAGTGCATTTTCTTGGCAAAACTCTATTAGTCATTGTCCTGCTTCATTCCGTATTCCAAGGCCAAATTTGCCTGTTACTCCAGGTGTTTCTTTGACTTCCTACTTTTGCATTCCCGTCCCCTATAATGAAAAGGACATCTTTTTTGGGTGTTAGTTCTAAAAGGTCTTGTAGGTCTTCATAGAACCATTCAATTTCAGCTTCTTCAGCATTACTGGTTGGGGCATAGACTTGGATTACTGTGATATTGAATGATTTGCCTTGGAAACGAACAGAGATCATTCTGTCGTTTTTGAGACTGCATCCCAAGTACTGCATTTCGGACTCTTTTGTTGACCATGATGGCTACTCCATTTCCTCTAAGGGATTCCTGCCCACAGTAGTAGATATAATGGTCATCTGAGTTAAATTCACCCATTCCAGTCCATTTTAGTTTCCTGATTCCTAGAATGTCGACATTCACTCTTGCCATCTCGTGTTTTACCACTTCCAATTTGCCTTGATTCATGGACCTAACATTCCAGGTTCCTGTGCAATATTGCTTTTTACAGCATCAGACCTTGCTTCTATCACCAGTCACATCCAGAACTGGGTATTGTTTTTGCTTTGGCTCCATCCCTTCATTCTTTCTGGAGTTATTTCTCCACTGATCTCCAGTAGCATATTGGGCACCTACTGACCTGGGGAGTTCATCTTTCAGTATGCTATCATTTTGCCTTTTCATACTGTTCATGGGGTTCTCAAGGCAAGAATACTGAATAAGCCAATATATTTTTAGTGTCAGAAAGTATGAAAATTCCATTGGTATGGTTTCACAGTCTGTACTGCAGCTAACTTCATTGCAGCACTATTTACAAAAGCCAGGATATTCCAGCAACCTAGATGTCCATTGGCAGATGAATGGATAAGGAAGTTGTGGTAGATACACAACTTATATACACTGAGAATATTACTCAGCTATAAAAAGGAATGCATTTCAGTCAGTCCTAAAGAGGTGGATGAACCTAGAGCCTATTAAACAGAATGAAGTAAGTTAGGAAGAGGAAGACAAATATTGTATATTAACACATAATATGGAATTTAGAAAGATGGTATTGACGATCCTCCATGCAGGGCACAAAGGAGACATAGATGTAAAGAACAGACTTTTGGACTCAGTAGGAGAAGGAGAGGGTGGGATGATCTGAGAAAGTAGCATTGAAACATGCACATTGCCATGTGTAAAATAGATGACCCGTGTGAGTTTGATGCATGAAGCAGGGCACTCAAAGCCAATGCTCTGGGACAACCTAGACAACCTCTGGGACACCGAGGACAACCCCTCGGTGGGGTGGGGAGGGAGAGGGGAAGAGGGGTTCAGGATGGGAGGGGTGCATGTATACCCATGGCCGATTCATGTTGATGTTGGCAAGAACCATCACAATATTGTAATTATCCTCCAATTAAAATAAATAAATAAATTAAAAAGAAACTCACTTGACACATTTTAGCTTTTTATCAAAGCAAAATATCCACAATTATCCAAAATTACTATTAAAATAACCTCTTTCCAGCTACATATCTGTCTGGGGCTGAATTTTCTCTTTAAGTATACTTCAGTCAAAACAACATACCATGACAAAGAGGAAGCTCATTTATAAGAATTCAGCTGTCTTCTATTAAGACAGTCTTTTTATTAAATTTTTTTGGAGGGGATACATTTACAGTTTGGGCTTCCTGGGTTAGCTCAGCTGGTAAAGAATCTGCCTGCAGTACAGGAGACCCCAGTTCAATTCCTGGATCGGGAAGTTCCCCTGGAGCAGGGGTGTGGCAGCCCACTCCAGTGTTCTTGCCTGGAGAATCCCATGGACAGAGGAGCCTGGCGGGCTACAGTCCGTGGGGTTGGAAAGAGTCGGACACGACTGAGGGACTAAGCACAGCACAGTGCACACACGTTTGCAGTTAACTCTTCAACAGTATGAGTTTGAACTACGTGGGTCTACTTCTGTGTAGATTTTTAAAAGTAGTGAATACAGTATTGCACTATCCATGGTTCATTGAATCCTCAGATGTGGAGCTAAGGATATGGAGAGCTGACTATATTATACTCAGATTGTTGACTGTGCAGAGGGTCAGTGTCCCTAACCTCATGTTGTTTGAGGATCAGCTATATCTTTAATAAACTATTTATGTTATTTATGTTAACATGTAATGAGTTTACTTTTGTTTCAAAATGAATTAATAAGTACTTAAAACTTTTCTCAGTTTTAATTCCTAATAGCACTTGATATAAACAAATGCTCTTTGAAGTCCTCAATAATCTTTAAGGGCCCAGGAAAGTTTGAGAACTCAAACACTGAGAATTGTTGTCTTCAGGGCTGTTTTTTCCTACTAAGGATCAAACTTTCTTGGTACTCTACTTTTTCTTCATAGTGAACCTAATCAAAGAGTCCCTCACAAAAGTGAAAATTTATTAGGGAATTCTTAAATTATGTGGTAGAATTTACAGATCTTCTCAGAGTCTAATTTCTAATAATGGAAATCTTAGAATACAAATCACTGGAACTTTTTATTAAAATCAGAGGAATTGGTTTCAGAACTAGGCTGAAGTCTGTCTGGTTAGGGAGCAAAAATAGGGCCAAGAAACCTCTCTGGTATATACTTCAGCAGATGCTCCTAAAACTCCTCACCTCTTTGCAGGTGAAATTACCTTTTTACCTCAAACTCATCCTTTTAGGTCCCTTCTCCAATGATGCCAAAATCTGTATGTTATAGTAGGAGACTCCCTAAACTCCCTGGCAGGTGGCAGGAGAGTGGGAAGCCAGAGCTGAAAGACAGGTGTTCTTGGTTTAAACTCTGAATGCTCTCTTCTATAGGAAATAAGACACCAGTTGTGGCTAGCTTCTATGACGAAGTTACATGTGGATGGAATAGACTTCTATGGGCTTGCCTGGGAGCCTTAGGTGCCCTGAATTCCAAATAAAATGTTTAGGATTTAATTTTTTTTCTAAGTTGGGAACTGTTTCTACTTAAAAATTCTACACTTTAAATCAGGATAAATATTATTTTATTACAAGGACAGAATTAAGAATGGTCTTACAGTGATAGAAAGGGGTCATTTGCTGTTTATGAGATAAGATTTGACCCATAGGCTATGAAATTAAGCCCACAGGCATGCTTAAACACAACAGAGGTAATAATCAAGCAGTACCTGAATTCACAAATTTTATAAAATAGCATCATATTTCTCAGGGCTGCTGGTATTCAATGAAAAAAAGAACATTCCACAAAATTGTCTATTTTCTAGTTAAACTGATGTCCTATAACTGTATCTAAAAAGCTAAGCTGTAATTTTGAGGACACCATGGATGAAAGAGAAAAAAATTACTACCACTAGTAACAGATGTGAAATTACATTAGATAAATATAATCATTAGTTTCAGTCTCACCCTGGTTAATTTGTTTGTGGAAATGTGCAACCCATTATTCATTAGATAATTTTTCACACATTGATTAGAAAGCCATGTCGAATTGTGACCCTGCACATTTGGGCTTACCTATCTTGCAATGAAGAACACCGCTTACAATAGTGGAAATGGGGGACAAAATGTTTATCTCAAGCTGATTTTGTGCCAATAAATAAAGTAAATCAATAGCCAGTGAAGTGTGAACAACATTTCTCTGCTGTATAATATGGTTTTGGGGGCAATTTGACATGCTACAAGGGGAAACAAGGGTCTTGAACAGAAAGGTAATAAAAGCAAATCATGCTGGTAACTGTTATTGAAGTCCTGTATTTTTCTATACTTGGACAGCTTTAAGATGTGAAAAATAATGCACATAAAATTATAAAAATATTGAGGCAACTTTCCCCCATATTTATAAACATTTTTTCTTATAGCTGAACCTGATTTATTGGTCATGCACTCTATACCTGTGACAAATCCTCTCTATTTTCTATTTGATCTAATTTAGTTCACAAATTCAGATAACTTTAATGTATTTAAGGCAAATTCAACACAAAGATCTTAAATTTCAAATAGACTTGATTAACCCTCAGTAAGATCCCATCTTCATTAGTCAGGTAACTAACAATAATCAAAAATCTCTCAAATTAAGAAAAATGTATTTTCTGCCTGGCAAAAAGCTTCAGGGAGAAACCGTCATTTTCTCATATTGTACCTTTCTTACCGTTTCAAGCCCTGCAGAACCATAGGAAAAGAAATCTCTTTTCTAATTCTTTGAAGGAGAATAATGGTATAAATGTGTTTGTAAAGTGTATCTTCTTGCCAGTTTGAACCTCAGATGTCTTTTAAATTAAGATGAAGGTAACACATTTTTCCACATAATGCAGGCTGTATTCAAGTAATTAATGGTTAATTAACAGCAGGTTTTTTCCTGTAGGTCAGACAGTGAAGGGCTGTGCTATATTACCATAGAAAGGAGGGGGTTAGGTTACTGGTTTCTAGAGGGAGCCTCTGCCCTTCCTGGCCTAAAATAAAATCATAGCCAGGGAAACCTGCAGATTCAAAGGAGAAATGGTTACTGGTGTCACAGAAACAGTGTTTTGCTGCCCAAGAATGTTATTTCCTTAAGAGATTCTGTGTAGCATTGTTAGAATTTCAAAAAACCACTGACCACAGACATTTTAATCATGTGTGCTAACATGAAGTATATCTGTTAACAGTCAATGACTTGATTAATGCCAAGTCCTACAAATATATGTATGTCTTTGTGTGTGTATATATATGTATACTGGAGAAGGTAATGGCAGCCCACTCCAGTATTCTTGCCTGGGAGAGCCCATGGACCGAGCCTGGCAGGGTCACACAGTCCATGGGGTCACAAAGAGTCAGACACGCCTTAGTGACTGAACAACACAAATATGTATATGTTCTTGGCTTATTTTGAGATTATCCCCCCTCTCCTGCCTTTTTAAAATTTGACAAGACTTCTGTCAATTATAGATACATTTTTAAGAATCTAGATTTAACCAGATTTATAATATTATATATAGTATAATGAGTAAAAGAAAAATTCTGTTCTAATTTCATATTTGAATGTCAGACTAACAGAAGTGTATCTGTGAGAGCCAATATAACGGAGAGACCATGGGTAATAAAGAATAAGTGTTATTTTGAGAGTTAGATCTTTGTTCTAGTCTTTACTGTCATTAAGTTCTGAAGCTTTTCTGGTTTTGGTAGACTGGATGAGCTCTAAGCCTTCCAGCTTTAATATTCCATGCATATTAATTTTTTTGTAAGATAGCATCATATTATACACGGATGAATCAACTTGGTGACTCAGATAATGGTCTACCTTTATAACCTGCTTTGTTTACATTTAATACAAACATTTTTCTGTGTCCTTATGTGTTCTTTTACATCATTTATAGTGGACATCATGTACAATGGCTGTATCATAGTCCATTATATGGGTTTATTGTGATTCATTTAACCCTTTTTCTGTTACTAGACACAATCAAAGGCATCGCCCTATCTTCCTTGTGATGCTGCCATAGTTTATTCATTGACATTTCTATTTCTGCTCTTGTCCCTTACAGTCTGTAAGCATTAAGTAGATAAATCTTTTCCTTTTTAATGGCAATCAAAGACAGCTCTGCAGTCATCATTAGACTGAACTCCAGAATCCTTAGCTGGCCTGTAGAGCGCTGTGTCATGCAGTGCCTACACGCCTTTGGAACCTTCTCTCTGCCTCGGCCGCTGCACCCCACCCTCTGCTTCCATGGCTATTCTCTTCTGACGTTACTGCCTCCCTTCCTTTCCTCCCTCCAACCCTCCCTGTCAGTAGTAGCTAAACTCCTTGAGGTTAGGACTACATTTGTTTTGTTCATCTTTAAAATCCCTAGCACCAAGAACTATGCCTGTGAAAAATATTTGCTGGATGACTGAAGGTTTTGTTTAGCATGTTTCTGTTATACATATAGTAGGATAAGAAAAGTTACTGTTTTGTCAATTGCCTTTGTTTGGAAAAACACCTTGATTGCCTCTTTACATGAGAAGTGTGGCCCTGAGGAAATGGGTTGAAAGAAAACAACAGAGACATAGCTAAAAGTAACTTGAAAAACGTGAATAATAATTTGAGAGTAGGAGAGAGGAGATGAAGAAGATAGGCGGATGAGTGGTGAGAGGGTGATGAACTTAGAACCAAGGCTGAAGTATGAGTAGGCAGAAATGACTGGGGGAGTTTTTTAAAGAATAGGGACATTTCGTATAGTTATGCACCAGTATAAGCTTCGCCCATTAATCCCCGAATCTCCCCAGCACACAGCTACCCCATGGCAGTGTTTTATTGGGGGAACTCAAGACAAGCCGTGTCTTACGCACATGAACTTGGGCAAACTCCAGGAGTGGTAAGGAACAGGGAGGCCTGGTGTGCCGCAGTCCACGGCATTGCTAAGAGTTGGACATGACTCGGCGACTGAACAACACCAACAAATGCTTTAGTCATAACCCAAGTGGTGATAAAGGAATAGTTTGTGCAGCAGAATGAACGTTCAGCAGAATCAGAAATGAAGCCAGAAGTTACAGGGAGGCCTCTGGATTGCTTACTGCAAGATGGAAGAGGGGATTGCAGAAATCCTATCCAGCATAGAAGAGTGCGCTATAGGCAACATGGTGGCAAACATCTGCAGCTAGTTCTTTATACTGTGTCCTATCCATGATCTATTTAGGGCAAATTGCTAAAACTGGAATCACTAGATCAAAATGTATTGACATTTTTAAGACTTTCAGTGTGTAATCATATTGTGTTTCAGAAAAATGGTGCCAACTTGAAATCTGAAATGTTTTACTAAAGGAAGAGTTAGTTTAGAAAGAAGGCTATTATAGACCTCACTGCAGATGGTGACTGCAGCCATGAAATTAAAAGACGCTTACTCCTTGGAAGGAAAGTTATGACCAACCTAGACAGCATATTACAAAGCAGAGACATTACTTTGCCAACAAAGGCCTGTCTAGTCAAGGCTATGGTTTTTCCAGTGGTCGTGTATGGATGTGAGAGTTGGACTATAAAGAAAGCTGAGCACCGAAGAATTGATGCTTTTGAACGTGGTGTTGGAGAAGACTCTTGAGAGTCCCTTGGACTGCAAGGAGATCCAACCAGTCCATTCTAAAGGAGATCAGTCCTGGGTGTTCATTGGAAGGACTGACACTAAAGCTGAAACGCCAATACTTTGGCCACCTCATGTGAAGAGTTGACTCATTGGAAAAGACTCTGATGCTGGGAGGGATTGGGGGCAGGAGGAGAAGGGGACGACAGAGGATGAGATGGCTGGATGGCATCACTGACTCGATGGACGTGAGTCTGAGTGAACTCTGGGAGTTGGTGATGGACAGGGAGGCCTGGCGTGCTGCGATTCATGGGGTAGCAAAGAGTCGGACATGACTGAGTGACTGAACTGAACTGTCTGTAATTTTAAAAATAGAAAATAAGAGTTGGTGAGGATGTGAAATAATTGGAGCTTTCATATATTGTGGGTGATACTGTAAAGTGGCGTGGCTGTTTTGGAATTGTTTGACAGTTTCTCAGAAACTGTAAACATAGTTACCATATGATTCCAACAATCCCACTTAGAGGTACATATCCAAGAGAAATAAAAACATACATCCTCACAAAAACTTGGATACAAATGTTCATAGCAGCTTTAGTTATAGTATCCCAAAAGTAGAAACAACCTGAATGTACCCAATAACTGAGAAAAGGATAAATAAAATGTGGTGTATCTATACAATGGAGTATTATTTGACAATAAATGAAGAACTGATCCATCTTATAACATGGGTAAACCTTGAGAACATTAAGTAAAAGAAGCCCATCACAAAAGCCTGCATATTGTATGATTACATTTGTGAAATGTTCAGAATGGGCTTTGGTTATTCAGTAGCAAGTTTTGTTACTTTTCCAGTTTTGTTTTCTTGACATACTGTTGTGTTCAGAAAAGACATTTGATAAAATTTTTTTGTCTTCTTAAATTTGTTAAGACTTTTGTGGCTTAACGTGGTTTTTAATTTTGATGAAGTGGAATTAATTTTTCATTTGTTACTCGTGCTTTTGGTATCATGTCTAAGACTCCCTTGCCAAATCCAAGGTTATAAAGATTTATCCTACATTTTCTTCTAGGAGTTTGAAAGTTTTAGCTCTTATGTTTAGGTTTCTCAACATTTTAAGTTACTTTTTTGTGTATAGTGTGAAGTGAGGATCCAACTTTCATTCTTTTGCATGTGGCTATTCAGTTGTCTTGGCATATGAAAAGATTATTTTTTTCTTCATTGAATGGTCTTGGCACTTTTGTTGAAAATCAGTTGTCTGTAGTTTATGATTTTATTTCTGAACTCTCAATTTTGATTAATGTGAAATGATTCTTTTTTTTAATTTTATATCTCTTGATTAGTACTGATATTGGGCAACTTCTTCTATCTTATTGTTGATAATTATTTCCTGGTTTGTAAATAATGCCCACTTTTCTTTCCCTTTCTTTTTTGTGGGTGATGTGGGGATGGAATATGGGGATAAATATTTGTAGGGAATATTTTTATATTGTGGTACTGATTCTTTGTTGGTTTCATGGGTTGCAAGTTAACTTTTTCCAGTTTTGGACCATAGCTGACTGACGTGCAAGTGACACATGACCCTAGTTGGGCCAATATAGTTCTTTCCCAGGGAATACAAAAGAAACTTAGAAAACACCCATCCACACACCCACCCACACCCGCTAAGAGAGCCTGGAATTGTGTTTGTACCTAGGCTTTTGGAAAAAATATCATCTCCTGAAGTCTCCAGGAGACTGGATGTCCTGGTTCCTTCACTTAAAATGTTGGCTCTTTCTTTGAGTCTGTGAAATATTGCAGTATCCTTTCAATATTCACTTATGTAAAAAAAAAAAAGTATTATGCAATCTGGAGTCAATTTCCTTTTGCTTATAACCACAAAAACAGATTTAAAAAAACAACCAACTTTAATACAACTCTCAAATTGGTCTGATAGTGGTGCTGTTAATCAAAATAGAGGTTATTGTAGAGGAGGAAGGAGTAATGTTGGTGGAAAGGTGATTGTTGCAGTTTTGGACATGTTGAGTTGTGCTGCCTGTAAAGTGTCCACATAGAACTGTCCAGGAAGAGTTTGGAGTGTGAAAAGAGAAAGGGTTAAGAACAGAAATCCACCTAACAGGATAGGAAGAGGAGGAGACAGTAAAGCTATCTGAGTTGAGGAAATCAGAGCTTTAGAAGAACTCATAGAATCTAGGGGTGAGAGGAGCTTCAAGAGGGAGGTTAAACAAGGAATAGAAGGCCTGAATTTCAAGGAGGGTGTAGTTGATAACAGCTCAAGTAAGATTTGGTGGTGAGGGGTCATAAATATGACCTTGGCTTGGTCAGAGGTTGAAAACTATCCTGGAGAAAATCAAGGAATAAACGACGTGTTAGAATGTTGAAGTGAGGGTAGAGCCTTATTTTGGGGAACTTGATGTCATGAAGGGAAGAAGAGAGGGAAGACAATATCTGGAAGGGCATATGAGTTTGGAGAGGGTGTGATTAAAGATGTGATAGGCTGTACATATTTACATGTGAAGGAAAGAGAACAGAAGGAGAAATCAGTTCAGTTCAGTCGCTCAGTCGTATCCGGCTCTTTGTGACCCCATGAATTGCAGCACGCCAGGCCTCCCTGTCCATCACCAACTACCGGAGTTCACCCAGACTCACGTCCATCGAGTTGGTGATGCCATCCAGCCATCTCATCCTCTGTCGTCCGCTTCTACTCCTGCCCTCAATCCCTCCCAGCATCAGAGTCTTTTCCAGTGAGTCAACTCTTCGAATGAGGTGGCCAAAGTACTGGAGTTTCAGCTTTAGCATCATTCCTTCCAAAGAAATCCCAGGGCTGATCTCCTTCAGAATGGACTGGTTGGATCTCCTTGCAGTCCAAGGGACTCTCAAGAGTCTTCTCCAACACCACAGTTCAAAAGCATCAATTCTTCGGCGCTCAGCCTTCTTCACAGTCCAACTCTCACATCCGTACATGACCACTGGAAAAACTATAGCCTTGACTAGACGAACCTTTGTTGGCAAAGCAATGTCTCTGCTTTTCAATATGCTATCTAGGTTGGTCATAACTTTCCTTCCAAGGAGTAAGCGTCTTTTAATTTCATGGCTGCAATCACCATCTGCAGTGATTTTGGAGCCCCCCAAAAATAAAGTCTGACACTGTTCCACTCTTTCCCCATCTATTTGCCATGAAGTGATGGGACTGGATGCCATAATCTTAGTTTTCTGAATGTTGAGCTTTAAGCCAACTTTTTCACTCTCCACTTTCACTTTCATCAAGAGGCTTTTTCGTTCCTCTTCACTTTCTGCCATAAGGGTGGTGTCATCTGCATATCTGAGGTTATTGATATTTCTCCCAGCAATCTTGATTCCAGCTTGTGCTTCTTCCAGTCCAGCGTTTCTTATGATGTACTCTGCATATAAGTTAAATAAGCAGGGTGACAATATACAGCCTTGATGTGCTCCTTTTCCTATTTGGAATCAGTCTGTTGTTCCATGTCTAGTTCTAACTGTTGCTTCCTGACCTACACACAGATTTCTCAGGAGGCAGATCAGGTGGTCTGGTATTCCCATCTCTTGAAGAATTTTCCACAGTTTATTGTGATCCACACAGTCAAAGGCTTTGGCATAGTCAATAAAGCAGAAATAGATGTTTTTCTGGGACTCTCTTGCTTTTTCCATGATCCACCAGATGTTGGCAATTTGATCTCTTGTTCCTCTCCCTTTTCTAAAACCAGCTTGAACATCAGGGAGTTCATGGTTCACATATTGCTGAAGCCTGGCTTGGAGAATTTTGAGCATTACTTTACTAGCGTGTGAGATGAGTGCAATTGTGCAGTAGTTTGAGCATTCTTTGGCATTGCCTTTCTTTGGGATTGGAATGAAAACTGACCTTTTCCAGTCCTGTGGCCCCTGCTGAGTTTTCCAAATTTGCTGGCATATTGAGTGCAGCACTTTCACAGCATCATCTTTCAGGATTTGGAATAGCTCAACTGGAATTCCATCACCTCCACTAGCTTTGTTCGTAGTGATGCTTTCTAAGGCCCACTTGACTTCACATTCCAGGATGTCTGGCTCTAGGTCAGTGATCACACCATCGTAGATAGGCAAAACAGAATAGGACTTCCAGGAGACAGGAGGAAATGGGGCAGAGCACAGGTTCCAAGAAGGAAAGAGAATAAGGATGTGTTTTGTCACACAGCAAATAATTACATAATGTTTAAGACGTGCTATGATATATGTACAAAGTGACAAGTTATGAAGGAGAGAGCTACTAAATCTTCATGGTGTCTTGAAGACTTCATCCGTTTGGTGAAGTTCATTTTGACCCGGTACAACTAACTGCTTCTCTGTGTAGCCTGAATACCCAAGGAACCACAGGCATGAGCTTTGCCACTTCATTGTCTTTGGGATCAAGGATATTGTATACTTGATGCATTTTTAGGGCACTTTTTCTTCTACTACATTAAAATTTGGCAGGTGGGAAAGAAAAGAAATCTTGCTTACCTTATAATTTTCCCCTATCTCTATATACAACTCCATGGGAAAAGTCTCAGTTCTTCATCAGGATTACCTTATGAATCAAGAAGCTTCTCTTGCAGTGTCTCCCAACCTTTTTTTTAATACATCATAACATACAGGGGAAAAAAGGATAGTATTTGTCCTGCACACTGGTGGAAACAACTGTTCACAGCTGGTACCAGGGGTTCCTGCCTGACTGCCCTAAGGACTCGAGCACACCTGAACACACACTTGTTCCTCGTTTGATGTGCCGTGATACCAACTGAGGTCTCCACTCGCCCACACTTTAAAGTGTGCTGCGTTCTCCCACTCTTTAATTTGCTTTTTAGTTTCTGCTATATGATAAAAGACTTTTCCCTTCTACCATTAAATTTTTTCACAAATTATTCAATGTCTAATATGGAAGGATGCATATATGCTGAAATCAAATGTTTGCTGTTTACATATCACCTTCATAAATGTACATACTATCTTAAAGAACCATCTACATTCAAATATATTTTATAAGTCTCTAAATTACCTCATTGTGAAGTTTCTGTTTCTCACTGCACCAAATCTGATATGTGTCATAGCTTATTCTTTGACTCGTTTTCTTTCAGAAACTATAGTTATTTCTTTCACAAGTTAGACTCGCTGGGAGAAAATATGTTCATTGTATCAGACATTATAGTATATACTTACTATACTTAAGTATATTAATATAGTAAATACATAAGTTAATAAATTAATAATATCATTCATATATCCTAGTAGGAAATAAGTTATCTTTATTTTTTTATTTTCTAAATGCATTTTAGACCTTTCTTCCATGGACAGAGGCCTTTATGAAATTTTATTTTTGTAATTTAAAAAAAGTTCTCATTTCCAGTTGTGCATAATTTATGTTTGGGCTCTGGAAATTAAGAAGTATCAATAACTGTATAGGCTGTTTGCTCTTAGAAAAGTTGTAGAAAGATGAGAACTTGGCCTTCCTCATTTAAAGTGTAACAAGAAAAATATAAGAATGTATTATGCAAGGAAGTGTTGAGTTGTATGGGAAATTGTGTTTTAAGAGCTCCTGTAGATCTATGTCGGTGTCTGTGAAAGAGAGGATAATTAGTGCCTGCACTCTCCGTCATATCAGACTAAAGGTAATGGGGTGTAAGAAATGGTTCATTAGGCCCTCTCAAGTACTTTTACTGTGTCCATACTATTTATACCAGCAGAAAAAATTCAGTCTTTAAAATCAAGTCAAAGCATTAGCCTTAGATTCTTCAATATGAGAAATAACATTGAGTAATGATCCCTTAAAGTCATATGAAAAAATATACATAAAAAACCTGCACAGTGTTTATTGGCTTATATGTCACCCACGCTGAATATTTGTAGTATCTGATCTCCTCCTTTCTTGACTTCTGGCTCTGCTACACCTGCTGTGTCTCTAGGAGTTTGGAATGGAGAAAGAGATAGAGTCAGAAACCAGTTTGCCAAACACAATCACATGCACGTAGGAATTTTAATTGAAAAGGATCTTTGTTAGAAAATGGCTCTTACTTAGGGTGTGATGGGTGGGTAGATGGGAGAAGCAAGGGATAATGAGGCCTTGGTTCTCACTCCTAGAAAAATTGGCCTATGGTGCTAGATATGAAATTTGAGTCAAATAACATAGGTGACGGAGAAGGCCATGGCACCCCACTCCAGTACTCTTGCCTGGAAAATCCCATGGATGGAGGAGCCTGGAAGGCTGCAGTCCATGGGGTCGCGAGGAGTTGGACACGACTGGGCGACTTCACTTTCACTTTTCACTTTCATGCACTGGAGAAGGAAATGGCAACGCACTCCAGTGTTCTTGCCTGGAAAATCCCAGGGATGGGGGAGCCTGGTGGGCTACCGTCTCTGGGGTTGCAGAGTCGGACACAACTGAAGCAACTTTGCAACATAGGTTACAGTGTCCTCTCACAACCTGTTCAGTGTTGCTCAGAGAGCTAAGGCAGAGGTATTAGAAAGGGGAAGGGTGGATAGTGTGTGTGATACTGCCTAAACCGCAGCTGGTTCTAATGGAGATTTCTGAGGTCAGTGTCTTTTAAACCTTTCCCCACTCTGATTCTTCCCAGTTCCTATAAAGCTGCTGAGATGCACCTCTGAGCTTTGGATTCAGCGCTGAATGGGCATTAGCTAGAGCTGGAAATTGTGTGACTTCTTGCAGAACAATTCCTCAGCCTGCAGAGGCACTGTGAAGAGCTGGTGGAGGAAAATCTACCAGTTATAAATGTTTATTAAGTTGTATATTTGATTCTTACGTAAGCCCCTTCTGCAAGTTTAGAGAATTGGGATAAAGTTGAATAACCTGTAATTTCTATAATGAGTGGGGCTTATGAATGTTCTGGTAATGTTCTGAAGAACCCATTAAATTAGGAGAATCGTGGAGTAGATAAGGAGAAATCCAGCACTTGACTTGTGCCTGGTTTAGTCTTTTGAGATCCCATTACTTTCTAGAAATCCCTAAGCCTTGCAGGTAGCTGGGCAAAGTGGTAGAAACAGTTCTGTCCTGGGTAAGAAAGGACCTTTGATTGTAAGCTTGAGGGCAGTGACATCTGAACCGCGTCTCTGTGGTTTCACGAGCAGCTGCGACACCACGTGCTGTTTTGGTTTGATTGGGATAGGAGAGGAAGACTAGTAAAGAGGAAGAGAGGCACAGGAGATATAAAGAGACTGCTCACTTCTTTGTAGACACAAAGAGCTCCTGTTTTTATACATCACTTTTGGGGCTGGATTGAACTAATGAAAGAGACATGCGATGAGGATCAAATAATGGTTACTGAAAAACTCAATTGCCAGCAGATAGATTTTGGTCAAATAAGTGCCAAGCAGCTTGCTTGAGGATTTTTTTTTTTTTTTTTAATTGACTACTTTGAGAAAATTTGCCTTGCTGCAAATAAATGTTTCTGCAATGTAAAGTGTCAGAATAGCAGGGAAGATGTTTCTTGACAGGCCAAATTTTCTGTTCTTTTGATGATTGACTACCTATTACTTCACTCTCGTTAAGACTGGCCTTCATTTACCCTCAAACTATGTCACAAAATTAGGAAATGGTTAGGTAAAAATTGTCAGTGGGAAATATCTACAATTACTCAATGTATTTATTAGATGTTAAGAGTTCCAAATCAGATTAAAGGTTTGTACCATAAAACAAGAAAATAAAACTCCCTTGAACTAACATTTCTAATGGTTATAGTTCATGTAAACCAGCAATCACTGAATACTCTTTCATATAAAAATTTCCCCTCTTCATTGAGATATAATTGACATTGAACATTGTGTAAGTTTAAGGTGTATAGGATGTTGATTTAATCTATGTGTATATTGAAAAATGATTAACACAGTAAGATTAGTTAACAGATCCATCATCTCACATAATTATCGTTTTTGTGGTAATAAATGTTAAGATTTACTTAGTAAATTTCACATATACAACATAGTATTGTTAATTATAGTCACTGTGGTGCATATTATGTCTCAGAACTCATTATTCCTGGAAGTGTGTACCCTTTGACCACTTCACCCTTCTCCCCTATCTTGCCACCCCTCATAACTACTAGTCTACTCTTGGTTTCTATGAGTTGGAATTTTGTAGATTCCACATATGAATGAGATCATACAGTATTTGTCTTTCTCTGTCAACTTATTTCAGTTAGCGTAATGCCCTCAAGTTTCATCTCTGTGGTCACAAATGGCAGGGCTTCTTCTTTTTGTGGCTGAATAATTTCCATTCTATATATATAAACCACATGTTCTTTCTGTGCTCATTTGTCACCTCTTAGTTGTTTCCATGTCTTGGCTGCTGTGCATAATGCTGTAAATATATCTTTGAGATAGTGACTTAATTTCCATCAGATATATATCCAAAAGTGGAATTGCTGAACCAAAAGGTAGTTCCATTTTTTAATTTTTTGAGAAACTTCCATACTGTTTCCATAGTGGCTATGCCAATTTACATTCCTACCTACAGTGTGCAAGAGTTTTCTTTTTTCTTCATCCTCACCAGTCCTTTTTATCTCTTAACCATTTCAGTGTCAGCGATTTTAACAGATATGAGCTGATATGTCATTGTGGTTTTCACTTGCATTTCCCTTCTTAATGGTGTTGAATACCTTTTCATATGCCTGTTGTCCATTTAAATACTGAATACTCTTGAGAGCTTTTCAAATTACTGTTAATTCATATAGCTAGAGCAGATACATGTCAGAGTTTTTTTGAATATGAGATTTAGAGTCAAAAGATCTGGATTCATATTTCAGCATTACTGCTTTCTAGCCGTGTCTCTTAATTTCTGAGTACTTATCTGTGAAATGGGTAGAATAACATTAAAAAACAGTATTTCTCACAATGGAAGTGCATTGTTATTGTTAGTTTTAAAGTGCTGTACAGACAGTAATAGGAATAGTGGTTGCTGTTATTATTAAGATAGCATTATAAAGTGAACCTTCTCATTCAATTTTAAGCCTGTCTTCCTCAACAATTTTCCACATTTTTTTGAAATTTCAACATCCATTTAATCCTTAACTTACTAACTCAGTAAGCCTAGAAGAACCCGGTCTTGGACCTCCCTTGGTTGCTTGCAGAATTGTGTGACCCAGAAGCGTACCATTTTTCTCACTTATTCAGGTCTTAAGAATGCAAATATTAACCCAGTTTTTTCCAACAGAAGAACATTCCCTCCCCGCTTCACTGAGAGTTGGGATTTAAACACATTAACAGCAATTAGTACTTGAGCCAAGAATTCAGGTTTTGATAAAAACGACGGTTGACATTTGCTCCTGGAAGAGAGAGTGAAAAATGGTCCATAAAGTTTCTATTAACTTCAAAAGCAGTAACATCTGCTGCAACCCACAAAGCTTTAGAGTCTGCCATGGAGGAAGAGTTCTGTCTGCAGGCCAGGAATTCAGCCAGCAGTTGTGTCCACCGTCTTCGTAGCTTGATATGAAAACACTGAAGGAGAGCGTTGGTTACAGCAAAAACTTGGAGAAGCCTTACAAAGCGAGATGTGAGCCCAGTGTTGCGCTTCAGATGGACTGAGGAAACGTGGAAGTGCAGCGGTCTGAAGCAGGTGCCGCCAAGTGCATCGATTTCACACATATGTTACTGCAGTTTCTCCTTCCTCCTCCCCTTCCTCTTCCTTCTCTTCTTCTTCCCCCCTTTCCTCCTCTTCTTCTGGCCTCTTACCACAAATATTTGCATAATTCATTATAGAACTCCTTAGGACTTTTCGGTGATAGAGTCACTGACTATTAAAAAAAAACGAAACCCTTTTCCAAACAATGCTGTGGTTTTCTCGGTTATGTTTCTCTCCCAAAATTCAGGGGAATTCCAGACCATTTTGCAATTAGTTAAGGACTATATTTCCTTATTTTTTATTAATTTTATGTAAAGTGGGATTTATCAGTGGAGCATTCATTGACACTGACTTCAATTTATTCTGATGAAACTGACTGACATCTGTGTGTGCTGTTCATCAGTCATGATTTAAACCATTCTTAATTGCATTAAATGTAAATTAAGACATTCAATTTCAGCCATTATTTTTCATAAAACACTGTGAACTGAGTTTTAGTGGGTCATGAGAGCTTACATTCAAGATAAATAGGGTAAATTCAGAACTTACCATTGATGATCATATTTCACCCTTTGTCGACTATTTCTTTGTTGCTTACTAGATTGGAACAATTAACTTGCTCTCTGAAGAGATGGATGGCTAAGGGAGATGTAGCTGAAATTTTTAATGAATGATTTTATCATTTTTAAAGCTTGCTTATGTTTTAAATATGTGATTTTTAAAAATCCTTACCTATTTATCTGAACTAAATTATAATTTAAATTGAAAGTGCTGAACTAGGTTTTCTGATTTGGAAATTGTGCCTTTAAGTCCTTGGATTTTAAGAATTTAGGATTATATTTTCTTTAAAAAATTACTTAGCTAAGCTTATATAACATTTCAGCACTATGGGTTGGATATACTAATGTGAAATTAGCAACATCTGTGATTTAGTACATACTACATGACATAATAAAGCATAATCTCTCCTCTCCCCCCTACTTGACAAGTGTTGTTTCTTGCAAATATTAATAGTTATTTTGGTTTCATGCGTAAGCAGCAGTCCCTAGTGCTCCCCATTGAATGAGAACAGTCTTTTAGTCATATAGTGATTACAGTGACAGTGATAATCATTAACAGTAAATAGTAATAGGTGTTTGCATGCTTTCTTTTTCATGAGAAAATATATAAGTCCATAGATAATATTTACCCCTAAAGAAACATTCAAACATTATAGCCTATGATGGAGAGCCTGAGAGAAAGAGAGCCTCAGAGAAATCAGGCCCAGGTGAAAACCATGCTGTTAGCAAGTGTTAATTTCTAATGGAATACAGTACTAAATAGCTGTGGCCAAAAGTGGATTTGGCTAGGTTCCTACTGCTTATTTTTTTCTAGCACTTTTATGGGTGGTGTTTATTTTGTTTTGTTTTTTTTGTATCTTTGTCTCTAACGTTACTACACACTGGATTATTCTGAGGTAGAAAAGAAGTTCCCAAGATCTTCTGGATCTTCCCACATACTGAGCCTATATTGTGCAGTGCAACACATTCCCCCCACCCCGAAGATACGTAGATTTATTTAAGAGAACATTCTTCTGCTGCATACCCCACTCAATGGTATAAGATCTCCTTCAGTGACAAACTAGCCAGAACTTTGCCATGTCATTAAACCCCTTTACTTTCCAAATAAAAGTTGGTCAGCAAAAGAAGGAAACTGTTATACTTGCCTAAGTCACTCATGTAGTAAAATTTTATATGACGATTATATATGACATTTACATTCCCATGTCAGTTCAACTGATGGAGAATGAAGTGTTGCAATAAGTCTGGAGATGGGTAGTGATGCAATCATCCTACCAGTTTCTTGCTATTAATATATGTCTCTTATTCATTTTTAAAGGAAGCATAAATGAGAGTACTGAATATAAATAGCTTTTGTAAGTCATTCAGGTCAGTGAAGCATGTCATTGTTTGCAACCCGAGTTCCATGAGAGCACCGGCTGGTTGATAGGCACACCATATATTTTTCTCATAAATGAAAAACACAAACAATATTCACAGTGTTAATGAATATTATAAAATAATACACTGTGAGTTTTCCATAGAAAAAACTAGTTGCATATACTTAATAGTGTGACCTTAGCACGCCATCTTTAGAATATGTAAAGCCCATATAGAAAAGCATTGTATAATTTACTTCTCCAGATGTAACACTAACAAACATTTCATTATGATTTATTTTTTGGCTCCTTGAAAGATGAAGTAAGTTCTTTAGTATTAGCATTGCTAATGATTTTAATGAGGCATTAAAATGTTGCAGTATTGTAGGAACATTTTTCTTTTTTTTAAACATTATTTCATTAATATTTCACAGGAATTTTAATGTTAAATTGATGAAAGAACCTGAGACCATAATCCACAACATGTCAAAAGTGCTCAGATAGGAGGAAAGCAGCAGAGAAAGGCAGAGCACAGCGACGCGGGGAGGTCGGAGGAGATTCTCTCTCTGGAAACACTCTGTGACATCACAGTCTCTCTCTGCTGAAATGAAGACAAAACAATTTTATTTTCTTGCTCAGGGTTTTTCTGCCACAGTCCACAGAAATCTAGTACACATACATATACTGTTTGTATTCCCGGATTAGGTGTGGGGAAGCCAGACACACACAGAGGAGCTTTTCTAGGAGAGCCCAGTGAGTTGATTGACTTCTGTGTTAGAATAACCTTCCTTGAACATTTATGGTTTGAATCTTTTCTGCTATGTACTATTTAATAATTTTTAGTGTTTTCATGGCATCTGAGAGTATGCAGACTGCTTTCATGGGTATTGTTTAATCCTCACAGAGACCCTTGTGAACTATGGGAATGTCAGGGGAAGTTATCTTCTCTCACAAATCATAATACCAGTGCAAGGAGCTGTTAATATTTGGGTTATTCACAGTTACTACCAAGTGACCACTCTTCAAAGTATATGGACCAGAGGAAATTTGGGCCAGAAGTTTTGTCCCCAGCTAGCAGAGTTATATAAATCTATAATTCTTGGAGGAGTGATTAGCTTTATTTTAGACATTTGAGAAAGTTTAGACACTAGGTCAACCAAGGACTAAGCAACCTCTGGAGCTGTACAGTGGAAATCCTGGCGCCAAGGGGAACTGTTCTTGAATAAATTCTTCAATGTCAGGCAAAAATAGCCCTTGTCATGGTTTGGCCTCAGCAGCTGCTTTTTTCTGTCTGGATCAGAGCATGATGGCAGGATCATATTCTGGCTGGACAGTATCACTGTCTTGTACATTTCATTATCTGTAAGCCTGATCTTGCCCTTAAGCAGCCCTTGAGGCTACACCTTAAACCTTCATACACCCGGTAACTGAGTACTTTTATGACCTCTTGCTTTAGAGGAAGTGTGTATTGGATCTTTAACATGGCCTGTAAGTCAGCATAGCTGATCTTGACTCAACTCACTTGGGGGTCGTAGGACCAGAAAAGCAACCCCCCCTCCAAAAAAAAAAAATCCTCTTTCTTATGGAACCAACTCTTTTTTTATGTCCTGTGCAGTGATTTTCAAAGTGTGGTCCATACATAAATCATTAGGGTCATGGTTGCGGTGAGGAGGGTGAGGTGTTTATTAAAATGCAGATTCTTGGGCCCAAATCTATTGTGTCAGACTCTCAGAAGGGAATTTAGGGAATCTTTTTTTCTTTTCTTTTAAACAAAATTTTTAGGTGATTCAAAGTAGCAGTAGTTTGAATATTTTTTCTTGATAGGTGCTTTAGGGTATCTGTATCACATTTACTTTAGTACATAATTAGCCTGTAAAGGTACTACTTACAAGTGATTAAAAATAGTTGCGTTCATGAAGCATTTGGACTGCAATTTGGAAGGAGAAGTTTACATTAATTCTGCAATGTCTCCAGGTTTATAGGTCAAGCAGCTCTGTGAGAATGGAAAATGGTAGTGCTTTTTCAATCCCAGCATCAGCCAGCCATCGTGCTTAGACAGTAGTTAGTTGGTCATAGTGGACAAGGTTGGAGTGCAATCTCCTTTCCTGTGGCTCATTAACACCTACCCAAGAACCTAGAAGGTGTACAGAAAGGATTGAGACCTGAAATGCAGGCCAGTCAGTTGCATTTGTTAGCTAATATAAAAGCTTCGTTGAGGAGAGATGACTTAAAACCTTGACTAAAATGAAATTGTGGCATTATCTATGGATTTCAATTATTCATGCTATTCTCAAACTTGAAAGCATGAAAAATCTGGAGCTTATTACTTGTTTTAGTAGAGCCACCAATAAGTATGTGGAAGTCAATGTTGGTGTAAGTGAGAGCAATGGACAATGTCTCTCCACCCCATTTGTTTTTTAGCATTTTAATAGGGCTCAAAGTTTCAACATATCTGGCCCAAAATACCAAGTCTGGTTCATGTACTGTGATTTTGGACTCTCTTCTGAATGTTGGAATTTATATTTTCCCATTGACGTGAGCTGACAGAAGTGTCTTATTCCATCACATGGAGTGCCATTTAACCCCAGTGACTTGTGCCCATCAGATCACGCTGACTGTCAGGAATACTAGACCCCCAGGCCTAGACACGCGAGCTGAGTGCAGTCAGCTCACACATCCTGAGATATAACAGGCCTGTGTGTCAGAAGTAGTACACAACATAAAAGCAGCATAGAAAACAAGTCACTTATTACCCTGACATAAACACACTTTGACAACTGCTTCCAAAAGGGTTTTCTTTAAGCCCCTGTGTCCCCTGCCCCACTGCCAACCAAGCACATACACACACAACCCCAGCGTGCTGATTTAACAAATGCTTTCCTTACAAACAAACAAACAAAAAAAACACAGCAAAAGTCCAAAAATGCTGAAAAGGAAACTACCTCTAATGAAATACATGTCTCAGCCTGCTTTAATGCCCTTCAAAATGGACAGTTTGATTCAGTGGGGATTTTTATTTGCCATAGATTTTGTTAGGTACTCATCACTGCAGCTAGTAAGTATACATTTAGTCATCTGAAGAGTTATGTAATAAGGGTATACAGAGAGATCTGAGAGACTTAAGGGACATGCAGGAAAGTGAATAGAAAACAGATGCCTTTAAATAAACGAACGTAAAGATTAACAAATAGAGTAATGTCTTCTTAATACTAGGCAGAGCTGGATGGCCACTAAAGCCCCATCTGGTGCTAATGTTCTATCATTCTGTTGGTTAAGAGCTCAAGCTTTGAAAAGATGGCCAAGGTTTGACTTTCAGCTCTTCCACTTGTGAACTGTGTAAGGGTGCTAAGTTATGTAACCTCTCTGCCTTTATTTCCTCAACCTCTCTGTCTTTATTTCCTCATCTAAATCTGAGTTTTATGTTGAAACCCTCTAGGTATGAGACCCTGGACTAGAGTCATGGCAGTGAGAGTTGAAAGAACTATTCAGATGTGGATGATGTCTTAGAAAAGAAACTGGTGACAGAAAGTTTCCATTCTGAGGAAGAAAGGTAGTTTGAAGGAAGGCATGCTGAGACAAGTTGTGAGCCAGTTGAGCTCGAGTTCATTTAACAGTGCATCATCCTGGAGCCAGGTAGAACCTGAAGCCCAGAGCACAAGTTGACGGTCAAGACTGGAGACAAAGATTTCAGGTCACTGGCATAGTGTTCGTGGCTGAAGCCATTAGAGCATGCCCCCACTAGGGGAATAAGTGCAGAAAGAGAAGAGGCCAAGTATTAAAGAGTACAACCTGGATATGATACCTGTCCACTGGAGAGAGAGACAGTAAAATGATTTCAGCCAGCAAGGGAGACAAAGAAGTTAGTCCATTTAGAATGTGAGATGAGTGAACTGGAGGATTCTGAAAGTTTAAAAAGTGGTGACAGAACTTATGTAGACCATCTGCAGATTATCCATGAAGTATCAATGGGCTGTTCTACACACAGGATTGAGGGCAGGAGGAGAAAGAGGTGACAGAGGATGAGAGGATTGCATGGCATCACCAACCCAGTGGACGTGAGTTTAAGCAAACCCCGGGAGTTGGTGATGGACAGGGAAGCCTGGCCTGCTGCAGTCCATGGGGTCGCACAGAGTTGGACACAACTGAGCAACTGAACAACAACACACAGAATATTAATGTATTGTGAAAGAATGCAATTTGGTGGTTAAATTATCATACTGTTTGTCCAGTGGTTCAAGTGCAAAGACTTGAAGTGGCTGACTTGTGAAACAAGAGCGTTAGGATTCGGTAGGTCTCTTTTAGGGGATGAGTACATTTCCCAAAGGAAGGAAATGGGAAGGAGAAAAATGTCACTTATTAGGTAGTAGGTGCTGTCTTTGCACTTACATATATTAACTTGTATAACTTATTTAATCTTTACAATTGCCTCAGAAAGTGTTATGCATATATATATATATATATATGTTTTTTTAAAGTTGCTTTTCTCTTGCTGCTTTTTAAAATTAATTTATTTTTTATTGAAGGAAAATTGCTTTATAGAATTTTGCTGTTTTCTGTCAAACCTCAACATGAATCAGCCATAGGTGTACATATATCCCCTCCCTCTTGAAGCTCCCTCCCATCTCCCGCCCCATCCCACCCCTCTAGGTTGACACAGAGCCCCTGTTGGAGTTTCCTGAGCCATATAGCAAATTCCCGTTGGCTATCTATTTTGCATATGGTAATGTAAGTTTCCATGTTACTCTTTCCATACATCTCATAGATGACAACAGTTTGGTACACAGTGATTGACTAACTTGCCCAGTGAAACATAGTTAGAAAGAGGAGTAATTGGGATTCTCCTCTAATTACTGTAAAGCAATAATCAAGACTTCCTTATTCTAAAAATAATGTTCTTTCATACAATTTATTGCAAATTTTCACTGCATTGTCTTGAATGGCAGAAGAAATGTGAATATCCAGGAGGATCAGAAGTAGTCTACTAAAAGTAGAGACTTCTTGAATTCTATGGTTTAAAAATTCAGGTAAATTTTGCATTCTGTTCCTCACTTGATTTGTGTTTATCATAATATAAAAATAATATTTTAAATTTCTTAATTTCCCCACCCAGTAAGATGTACCACTTTTTTTTTTTTTTAGTGACTTCCAAGTATTCCATGACACACTGCCTAGTACCTCGTGAGGGTGCATAGTGTTATATCCTAATTAACTTTACTGCTTGGTGCATAGTAGGTATTCATTAAAGGATTGATAAATTAATGTGTCAAAAGTTCAGAGAGGGTAGCTGAATATAGGAAGAAGGTAATTTCTCTTGAAACGCTTTTTAAGGATTTGTTGGAAATGGATGAAGTTTATATCATTTGAATTACCATGTGGTCAGTGAGGGAATCTAGGGATATTATACATATAAGGAATCTGAATAGCATATGCAGAGGAGTGTTGGTTTGGTGAGCTTGGCTGTGGATCTGTCTTAGATGAGAATTAGGTCTAGCATGTGGTTTTGCTAATGGAAGTCAGAGTCAGAAATCAGAACTATCAAAGTAAGATTGCTGAATGTTAGAGGGGCCATTCGCCCATGTGTGGTGATTGAAAAAGTGGAGATTGAGGAAGTCAAGCAGGCATTAGTGTTAATGATAAAGTCTGATAGCTTTAACATCTCCTCAAACTAGAGACTGCTACCATGGTGTAGTCATGTGAAAACATGACAAGCACTTATGTCAAGCACAGGGCCAGGTAAAGTGATGGGTATAAAAAAATAAAATAGAAGTGGGACTTGCTCTTAAGGAGCTTATAGTCTGTGGCAGGAAATGAGAGATATCTATTATACATGGTAAAGAGCAATAGTAACAGTAAAAAAAATTTACAGTCCAATACCAGTAAGAAGTTCAAGGAAGGAAAAATTCTTGGGAGAGTCAGGAATTGCTCACTTGAGTTGAGTCTTGAAGGATGAATAGGATCTGGTAACTTACAGATGTATGACTAATGTCTACTAGTCTCTTGGCTTGAATTACTCTCATCTAAGCCAGCACAAGTAACCTGTAGATTTAGATGGCAAAATTCACCTGTGTTTGTGTGTGTGTGTGTGTGTGCGTTTATAAACTGCTTATATGAAACAGCTTTCATTCGTTCAAGATGCCTAGGCAAAAAGACACATAGGCCAAAATGTTATATTTTGTCTCTAAATTATCTATTCCTATGACAATTATCATACCATTTTGTGTGCTCTTAGAAGGAAAAGATTTGGACATATGCAATTTTCTGTTGAAGACATCATTAAGTAGCAGAATTTATTAGCAACTATAGTTGAACCAAAGGACACACCAACTGATTGTTAGTTCCCTGCCATCAAATGAAGATATATTATCAGTATTTGTGTTAAATATTCCATTTTAACAGTGCAGATACATATTCATTAGCACGCAGAATAACCTTAGAGTTCGCGTTTTGCAAATGCTTGTATTTAAGGAAGTCAGAGCAGGTTTTAAAACTTTGTGTTACCTCCTGCATGTAATCTCAGAGTCTGTCATTCACATGTACAAAGCTCACTTCTCCATTTAGCCCGTGGTTGGTGAGATAGACATTTACAGGGCCCCTCTGCCCTTGGGCTGCTCCACTAGTGCATGGAAAGCACCTTGCAGCCTGTGACAAGCGCAGCAGATCGGCACTAAATCAAAAATCAGTGCCAGCCAGGGATCTAAGCCACCATGAAGGTCACAGCCATCAACTGCATGCCATCTCAATCCAAACAAAACACATTGGATACAGGGGGATTTTCACAACTCACAATAGGTGACAGAGACTTCATGTTAGAGTAATCCATAGCTCTGAAACTGGGAACTGACCTTTTAAGTACTTTTGAGTATTTAATCAAACTTTGAAAAAGCTGGAGGTGATTTTTGATAATAGTTTACATTTTAAAACAAAGCAAAATAAAACCTCCCAGCATGATGTTACTGTAGTTAGGATTTTGATCAAAAAATTCTTTTTTGTTTTTGCTATTCATGAATGCTTTAATGAAACAAAGTCATCAGAAACTTTATATAAAACTAGTTTTCATTTGCTTTCTTGAAATATGTGCCATTGATCCAGTATGAGAGGAGCAGTTTTTGTGTTAAATTACCCAGTTTTGCTTATCCTGAGAGTTTATTAGTAGCATTTATTAGATAGGAAATAATAGGACTAGTCTGATTTTAGTGTAACTTTACCTTCAGCAATCCAGTCCAACTGAGTCTGAGTTGCGTGTTAATAGGGTTTCTGTACTGTCCAGTGAGCGTTTTGAATAATACAAATATTATTTAAATGTTATGAGTCAAATTCCTTTTTTGCCTCTAGTTCAAAAAAAAATCCAAGAGGAAAAGTGTTTAAAATTATAAATTCTCTACCTACTTGGTAAGTTTTTTTTTTTTAGTGGCATTCTGAGAAATAATTGCCTAGATTAATAAGAATTGGACAGCCAAGCAAACTAGGCCAGATTTTGCTAAATTAACTTGGAAAATGCCTATGCTTTACAAAAATGAAAAGCTTATATCCAAACATTACTTTCATAATGGAACTAGCTTATTAATGTGATCTGATTGAATTATATCCACTACTCTGGAGTAGGGCAAGGCAAAAGTTTAGTTCTTCTACCTTTGAAGAAAAAACTGACGAGGGGTTAACATTAGAGAGATATATGGTGTCTTAACAAATTAGATTTTGTGAATGATATTCAACAAAGCAATGGATACAGAGATCAGAGAAAAAAATGAAATACTCTTTATAATCTAATCAGGTTCACAGTGACCAAGACTAATTTGGGAATATGCTATTTTAGAAACAAGTTACTGGGCCCAACCAACTCTACCATTGAGTGAATTCATGGTTAATTTATACTAGGTGGTGAAGTTTCATGAAACTGTAAAATCAAAATAGTTCAGCAGGAGTGTATGTAATGGAAGAATGCCATCTGCTGGTGAACCCTGTCAAACCCATATTTAATTAGGAAAATCTGAGGACACAAACACTGCATATGAGAAAGATTCAAAGTTTGTGGAAGCGTTTTTTTTTTATTTTGAGAACTCTGCTTTCGTTAGGCTGATGCATACCTTTGATATACATTATTCATTTTAAATTAACTTGATTACTAATTTCATGGCATCACTTGTCAGGAAAGCCTTGAAAGGAAATGGGTGCAAAGGGCTTTTTTCCCCTTTTTGCCAATTTACAAAGTTTTTGTATTCATCACTCATCAGTAGTCAACCAGTGAGTCTGTTCTGTTTAAAAGCTCTGGCTTTTCACTTAATGCATCCCATCTGTTTCTGAAATAAATTGCAATAATCCGTGTTTAATTTTAATCAATGTATTACTAAATATGCAAATTATATTAAAAGCCATGGTTTGAAAAAGCTTTCATTTGTAAATATGGTAGCTTAAAACAGGAAGCATATCTAAAAGCCATTTAGCTACAGTAGCCTAACACTAACACTGTAGCTGATTTATAAAGCAGATCACAAGTTGATCTTTCTCCCAGGAGGGGATATGTAAAACTGTTGCATATCAGATTTTGTTAACATCTGATGGGCTAGTGCTAACAGTGTGAGAGACTCATACACCAGCAACCGTGTCTTTTACATTTAAATTAAGGTAATCTTATTCCATTCTACATCTCTCCAATTTTTTTTCTTTTGCACAACCTAACACATGAATTTGCGTGATTGGTTTATGAATCACAGTTAAAGCAATTTGAGCAAGCCTTTCAATCAATCTTAAATTTTTAGTGTCTAATTTACTTGTGATTTGCATAATTAATTGTGGAAGGGATCCTTTGGGAGTCTCTCTCCCCCCCCCCACCCCCTTTTCCTTTCCTACCTTGTGTCTCTTTCACCGACTAGACAGTGGGAATGTTACTGGAGTTTTTCAGGCCTGCTGCACGACTTTGTTAAGAATTCAGAAATTCTCTGTTACAGTGTTCTGTCTGATCTGGCTGGACTAAAGGGTAAATTCTGAAAATTAAGGCTGCTGTCTGTAAAACAGTCCATTAACATTGCTGTTTTTGAATTGTGTGTGTATTTTACTGAGAAGTTACTTTGAAGGAGAACGTTGTGACTCTTTCTCATGTACAGGTCTTAAATGGATGGGAATGTGTATACGGTCACGTTCATGTCATTTACTGATTGTGCCAGTTTGGGGACATTACTGGTGCAGCCTCATAAGTGATAAGTTGCAACAAAGTGTCAGGAATTTTGCCAGCCTGTTGTTAAAATTAAAATCACATAAACTTACATTAAAATAAATTATACTGAAAACAAAGGCAGTAAATGCTGAAACATCACTTCCTAATTATTGTGCTACATTTTATTGTTATCCACGTGCTTAAGGTTATTTACATCTATTACATATGTATGGTGAAAATATTAGACAGTGATATGCTACTGGATATTTCTTCCCAACTCCACATTTAGTAACTTCAGATTGGTAGCTTGTAATTGGCTGTAGTGGGAGTATTTACACCAGAGAAACTGGCAAATGCTGGCAAATCAAGACCCCCCCCTTCCCTTCCCCCAACCATAGAACTGGTTGTTAACCATTTACCAGCACACCACTACTTTAATTACAGTATGTAACAACTCAGCGCATGTTCTCTGTAATTTATTCCTGAGTCCTTCCAAGAGAGTAATAATAGTTTTCCCAGAGCTTTTACAAAAAGCAATACATAAACATATTTGATAAATATTTGACTCCCTAGGGAACTTTAGCCCTAATTCTTGTTAAACTTTAAAAATGAAGTTTTTCCTTTATAGCATAGTAGATAATTTGGAAAATACAGAAAAATATTTTTTTCAGTGACTTCACTATTTTGAAAGGAGGAAAGTTATCATGTGCTCATAATTTATGTAGCAGTTCATGTCTTCCGTATTAATTCACCAGGCAGTTTATTGCTGAGTTTATGGGACTGACAAACAATCCTTAGAGTCAATGTGTTAGAAAACAGGTTTGTGGAACAAATTCACTGCAATAGTATAAATAGTAGAGCCGTGCCAAAGACCATTTTTGTTAAAATAAATTTATCTCTCTATGTAGATGATTAATAATTGTACCTCACTTCAGTTCAGTCGCTCGGTTGTGTCTGACTCTTTGCGACCCCAAGAACCGAAGCACGCCAGGCCTCCCTGTCCATCACTAACTCCCGGAGTCCACCCAAACCCATGTCCATTGAGTCAGTGATGCCATCCAACCATCTCATCCTCTGTCGTCCCCTTCTCCTCCTGCCCTCAATCTTTCCCAGCATCAGAGTCCTTTCAAATGAGTCAGCTCTTCGCATCAGGTGGCCAAAGTATTGGAGTTTCAGCTTCAGCATCAGTCCTTCCAGTGAATACCCAGGACTGATCTCCTTTAGGATGGACTGGTTTGATCTCCTTGCAGTCCAAGGGACTCTCAAGAGTCTTCTCCAACACCACAGTTCAAAAGCATCAATTCTTTGGCGCTGAGCTTTCTTTATAGTCCAACTCTTACATCCATACATGACCACTGGAAAAATCATAGCCTTGACTAGACAGACCTTTGTTGGCAAAGTAATGTCTCTGCTTTTTAATATGCTGTCTAGGTTGGTCATAACTTTCCTTCCAAGGAGTAAGCGTCTTTTAATTTCATGGCTGCAGTCACCATCTGCAGTGATTTTGGAGCCCCCCAAAATAGAGTCAGCCACTGTTTCCACTATTTCCCCATCTATTTCCCATGAAGTGATGGGACCAGATGCCATGTTCTTAGTTTTCTGAATGTTGAGCTTTAAGCCAACTTTTTCACTCTCCTCTTTCACTTTCATCAAGAGGCCCTTCAGTTCTTCTTCACTTTCTGCCATAAGGGTGGTGTCATCTGCATATCTGATATTTCTCCCAGCAATCTTGATTCCAGCTTGTGCTTCCTCCAGCCCAGCGTTTCTCATGATGTACTTGGCATATAAGTTATATAAGCAGGGTGACAATATACAGCCTTGACGTACTCCTTTTCCTATTTGGAACCAGTCTATTGTTCCATGTCCAGTTCTAACTGTTGCTTCCTGACCTGCATGTAGGTTTCTCAAGAGGCAGGTCAGGTGGTCTAGTATTCCCATCTCAGGATGCTTAATCATCAGTATAAACATATTAAAAACCTCAGCTTGTGATCCAAGGTAATTTTCAAATTGGAAGCAACTTGAGCCCATCCTAAGAAGGCTAATGATGTGAAAGTAAGGGGGTTCCCATCCTCTGGGGAACACAGCCCAGGTCAGCAAGACTTTTCTGGTGAGTGTACCAATCTGCTCTGCATCCACAGGCCGTTTGTATAACCAGACTCCCTGGGAAAGGTGGGCTATCTGCTGTTGCTGAGCCCTTATGTAAGAATTTTCCGTTTTCCATTTCGTTACTTTTTTCTCTTCTTCTTGGTTTTACACTCACTGATGAGAAATAGCTCATTATCCCCTTAAAATGTAGCCATGTTAAATTTTCCTCCCCTAAACAAAAAGAATTCAAGATCTATGGTATTTTCTTTATAAAAGGTTTTTTAACTTAAATATTAAAATATGTCAATATCTGAAGAATAAAATTTTGATGATTACATATATGTCCACTTCTATTTTTTTTCTTTTAAGACACTGATGTATAGAACAGTCTTATGGACTCTGTGGGAGAGGGAGAGGGTGGGAAGCTTTGGGAGAATGACATTGAAACATGTAAAATATCATGTATGAAACGAGTTGCCAGTCCAGGTTCGATGCACAATACTGGATGCTCGGGGCTAGTGCACTGGGACGACCCAGAGGGATGGTATGGGGAGGGAGGAGCGAGGAGGGTTCAGGATGGGGAACACATGTATACCTGTGGCGGATTCATTTTGATATTTGGCAAAACTAATACAATTATGTAAAGTTTAAAAAAAACAAAACATTTGTAGTACCCTGTGTACCCATCCCTTTCCTCTCTATTTAGAGGTAACCATTTATACTGACTTGGAGCTTTCATTTGCTTGCTTTTATTTACTGTTCTAACGTACTTTTTCTTCTATGCAGTATATTGATTAATTCTGCCAGCTTTTTGTCTTTATATAAAGAAATTTTTACTGTACATATGTTCTGTGACTTTATTGTTTCTCCTATGAGTGATTACTTTTCACTGTCATATAGTTTTATACAATATACTACAGTTTGTTCATTCTACTGTTGGTAAGTATTTGGGTTGTTTGCTATTTTTTATTATGAGTAGTGGTACTGTACTATGAATATTCCTTTACATGGTGTGTATGTGGACGAATTTCTTAAGGTACATAAAGTGTAATTACATACCTCCCACTCTACTAGGTAATGCCAAATTATTTTCTAAAATGATTATGCTAATTTATACTACCACCAGTACTGCTTGGCTTCTTCCCTGGTGGCTTAGACAGTAAAGCGTCTGCCTGCAGTGCGGGAGACCCGGGTTCAAGCCCTGGGTCGGAAAGATCCCCTGGAGAAGGAAATGTCAACTCACTCCAGTACTCTTGCCTGGAAAATCCCATGGATGGAGAAGCTTGGTAGGCTACAGTCCATGGGGTCGCAGAGAGTCAGACACGACTGAGCGATTCCACTTTCACCGCTTTCACCACTCCTACATGTGTTCTAGTGCCTAAAAATAACATAATATTGTTAGAATTTAAAATTTTTGCAAGCTTGGCAGATGTGAAATATTACCTCATTATGAGCATCTTTTGTCTTTTTATTGCTTGTGGCTACTTGTGCTTCTTTGTGAAATGCTTTGTTCAAGTTTTCTATTTTTCTATTGGATTTATCTCTCTTTCTTATTGACTTATAGTGATTCTTTATATTATTCTGGGTACAACTTTTTTTGATCATTTAGTGGGTACTACAAATAACTCTCCCAGTGTGTGTTTTATCTATTTACTCTTTCTGTGGAATTTTTTGATAAGTGGAAGTTTTTTCTCCCCATGGTGTGCTGTGCAATTTCTGTCAAAAATCAAGTCTGTTTCTGGGCTGTTTTACTCTGCTGGGTTTTTTGTTTGTGTTGCCAATACCACTGTCTTAATTGTCCTAGCTTTGTTATATTGCATCTCATATCTGGTAAGGCAAATCTCCTCATTTTGTTTTTCCTCCTTAAAAAGTCTTGGTTCTTTTTATATAAATTTTAGAATTTAAATTTTAGACTCAGCCTGTTTACACAAGGAAATCTTATGATTTTGGCTGGAATAGCTTTGAGTCTTTATAACATTATGAACTTAAGTAGTTCTTTAGTGTCAACAAAATTTTTAAATTTCTCTAAGAATCTTACATATTGTTTATATATCTTTTAGAGTTATTTCTAGGCACATTATATATCTTTTTAAAAATTTTATTGAAGTATAGTTGATTTACAATGTTGTGTTATTTTCTGCTTTACAGCAAAGTGATTATATGTCCAGGCACATTGTTTCTTTTTCAGTATTCTTTTCCATTATGATTTATCATAGAATACTGAATATAGTTGCCTGTGCTACAGTAAGACTGAGTTATTTATCCACTCTGTATATAATAGTTTGCATCTGCTGATCCCAAACTCCCAATCTATCCCTACCCACCACACTTTCCCCTTGGCAATCACAAGTCTGTTCTCTATGTCTGTGAGTCTGTTTCTGTTTCATAGATAAGGTCATTTGTGTCATACTTTAGATTCTACATATAAGTGACATCATATAGTACTTGTCTTTCTCAGTATGATAATCTCTAGGTCCACCCATACTGTTGGAAATGGCATTATTTCATTTTTTTATGACAAAGTGGTGCTGCATTGTGTATATATAACGCATTTTCTTTCTCTGTTCATCTTTCTGTGGATATTTAGGTTGTTTCCATGTTTTGGCTATTGTGAATAGTGCTTCTGTGAACATAGAGGTGTGTGTATCATTTTATAGTTGTGTCTGGATATATGCCCTGGAGTCAGATTGCTGGATCATATGGCAACTTTATTTTTAGTTTTTTGAAGCATCTCCATACTGTTTTCCGTAGTGACTGTACCAATTTACATTCCTGTTAGCATTGTAGGAGAGTTCTTTTTCTCCACACGTTCTCCATCGTTTGTTATTTGTATACTTTTTGATGATGACCATCTGACTCATGTGTGGTGGTTCCTTATTGTAGTTTTGATTTTCATTGCTCTGATAATTAGTGATGAAGAGCATTTTCCCATGTTTCTGTTGGCTATTTGCATGTCTTCCTTGGAGGAATGTTTAGGTTTTCTGCCCATTTTTCAGTTGGGTTGTTTGTTATTGAGTTGTATGAGATGTCTGTATATTTTGGAGATTAATCCTTTGTCAGTCACATCATTTGCAAATTATCCCATTTTGTAGGCTGTCTTTTCGTTTTGTTTATGGTTTCCTTTGCTGTACAAAAGCTTGTAAGTTTGATTAAGTCCCATTTGTTTGTTTTTGCTTTTATTTCTGTTTCCTTGATATACTGACCTAAGAAAACATTGGTATAATTTATGTCAGAGAATGTTCTGCATATGCTCTCTTTTAGGAGTTCTATGATGTCCTGTCTTATATTTAAGTCTTTAAGCCATTTTGAGCTTATTTTGAGTATGAAGTGAGGGTGTATTCTAACTTCATTGATTTACATGCAGCTGTCCAACCTGGCCAGCACTACTTGCTGAAGAGATTGTCTTTTCTCCATTGTATATTCTTGCCTTCTTTGTGGAAGATTAACTGGCCGTAGATGGGTGGGTTTATTTCTGGCCTCTCTATTCTATACCATTGATCCATATGCCTGTTTTTAGGCTCATTATATTTCTTGATGCTGTTGTAATGTCTTTTTTTAGATAATTGTAGATTCATATACAGTTGTAAGAAATAATACAGAGAGGTCATGCGAACAGTTTGTCCATTTTCTCCCAATGATAACCTTCTGCAAAACTATGATAAAATATTACAGCCAAGAGGTTAATGTTAGCCACTGATTTATTCAGACTTTCTGTTTTAATCGTATTGGTGTGTGTAAGTTCTGTTGTGTATCCACTATCATTATAGAAGATACTCAATATTCCCAACACCACAAGGATCCTTCCTCTTATCTTTTATGACTTCATCATCTTTCTCCCTCCTCTTGTCACTTTCTACCATCTGGTAATCACTAATCTGTCCTCCATTTCTAAAATTTTGTCATTTCAAAAAATTTACATAAATGGAATCATACACTCTGTATCTTTCGAGGGTTGACTTTTTAAAATTCAACACAGTTCTCTAGAGACTCATCCAAGCTGTGTATATATCAATAGTCTGTTCATTTTGATTGCTCAGTTGTATTTCATGCTATATAAAAAAATCACAGTTTATTTAATCATTCACCCAGTGATTTCAGTTTTCTAGCAGTTGCAAATAAAGCTGCTATAAACATTTACATTCAGATCATTGAGTGAAAATAATGTTCATTTCCATGGCATAAATGTCCAGGAGTCCAGTTAGTGGCTTGCATGCTTGTCCTGTGTTTAGTTTTTTTTGAAAAAACTGTTTATAGAGTGGTTGTAGCATTTCATATTTTCAGCAGTCTTATATGCATGCGCCATTTTCTCTGCATCCTTGCCAGCATTTGGTGTTGATTTTTAAAATATTAATGGTTATGATATGTATGTAGTAGTATTTCATTTTGGTGTTAATATAAATTTTTCTAATGTCAGTGATGATGGACATACTTGCAGACATTCAGTTTTTATCTGTATATCCTCTTCAGTTAAACGTCTGTTATCTTTTGCTCATTTTCTGACTGGACTGTTTGTTTCTTACTGTTGAATTTTAAGAGTGCTTTATACAAACTAGATGCTTGTCCTCTGTTAGATATTTGGTTTGCAAACATTTTCTTTTGGCCTGTAGTTTGTCTTTTCATATTTTTCATATTGGCTTTCATAGAGCAAAATTTCTCATTTCAGTAGGCCCAATTTATCGGTTTTTTAAAATGGATGGTGTATTTGGTGTTATGTCTGAGAGTCATTAGTTTAGCCCCAGATTCTGATAATTTTCTCTTAACATGCTTTCCTATAACAGTTCAGTTCAGTTGCTCAGTCGTGTCCGACTCTTTGTGACCCCAAGGACTGTAGCACGCCAGCCTTCCCTGTCCATCACTGACTCCCAGAGCTTGCTCTAATGCATGTGTATTGAGTCAAAGATGCCATCCAACCATTTCATCCTCTGTCATCCCCTTCTGCTCCTGCCTTCAATCTTTCCCAGCATCAGGGTCTTTTCAAATGAGTCAGCTCTTCACATTAGGTGGCCAAAGTATTGGAGTTTCATTTTTAGCATCAGTCCTTCCAATGAATATTCGGGACTGATTGCCTTTATGATGGACTGGTTTGATCTCCTTGCAGTCCAAGGGACTCTCAAGAGTCTTCTCCAACACCACAGTTCAAAAGCATCAATTCTTCAGCACTCAGCTTTCTTTATAGTCCAACTCTCATATCCATACATGACTACTGGAAAAACTATAGCATTGACTAGATGGATCTTTGTTGGCAAAGTGATGTCTCTGCTTTTTAAAATGTTGTCTAGGTTGGCCATAGCTTTTCTTCCAAGGAGCAAGTGTCTTTTAATTTCATGGTTGCAGTTACCATCTGCAGTGATTTTTAGCCCAAGAAAATGAAATCTGTCATTCTTTCCATTGTTTCCCCATCTATTTGCCATGAAGTGATGGGACCAGATGCCATGATCTTCGTTTTTGAATGCTGAGTTTTAAGCCAGTTTTTTCACTCTCCTCTTTCACCTTCATCAAGTGGCTCTTTAGTTTCTCTTTGCTTTCTGCCATAAGGGTGGTGTTATCTGCATATCTGAGGTTATTGATATTTCTCCTGGCAATTTTGATTCCAGCTTGTGCTTCATCCAGCCCGGCATTTCACATGTTGTATTCTGCATGTACATTAAATAAGCAGGGTGACAGTATACAGCCTTGATGTACTCCTTTCCCAATTTGGAACCAGTGTGTTGTTCCATGTCCAGTTCTAACTGTTGCTTCTTGACCTGCATACAGATTTCTCAGGAGGCAGGTCTCTTGAACAATTTTCCAATTTGTTGTGACCCACACAGTCAGAGTGGAGAAGGAAATGGCAGCCCACTCCAGTACTCTTGCCTGGAAAATCCCATGGACACAGGAGTCTGGTAGGCTGCAGTCCATGGGGTCGCTAAGGGTCGGACACGACTGAGCGACTTCACTTTCACTTTTCACTTTCATGCATTGGAGAAGGAAATGGCAACCCACTCCAGTGTTCTTGCCTGGAGAATCCCAGGGACGGGGGAGCCTGGTGGCTGCCGTCTATGCGGTCGCACAGAGTCGGACACGACTGAAGCGACTTAGCAGCAGCAGCAGCAGCACACAGAGACTTAAGTTTAGCCAATAAAGGAGAAGTAGATGTTTTTCTGGAACTCTCTTGATTTTACTATGATGCAGTGGATGTTGGTGATTTGATATCTGGTTCCTCTGCCTTTTCTAAATCCAGCTTGAACATCTGCAAGTTCTCAGTTCATGTACTGTTGTAGCCTTGCTTGGAGAATTTTGAACATTACGTTGCAAGTGTGTGAGATAAGTGCAGTTGTGTGGTAGTTTGAACATTCTTGTGCATTGCCTTTCTTTGGGATTGGAATAAAAACTGACATTTTCTAGTCCTGTGGCCACTGCTGAGTTTTCCAAATTTGCTGGCATATTGAGTGCAGCACTTTCACAGCATCATCTTTGAGAATTTGAAATAGCTCAACTGGAATTCCATTGCCTCCACCAGCTTTGTTTGCAGTGATGATTCCTAAGGCCAACTTGACTTCAGACTCCAGGATAGACATAGGGTTAGGCTCTAGGTGAGTGATCACACCATCATGGTTATCTGGGTCATTAGGATCTTTTTTTGTATAGTTCTGTGCATTCTTGCCACCTCTTAATATCTTCTGCTTCTGTTAGGTCCAACTGTTTCTGTCCTTTATTGTGCCCATCTTTGCATGAAATGTTCCTTTGGTATCTCTAATTTGTTTTTGCTAACTGTATAGAGCTTCTCCATATTCAGCTGAAAAGAATATAATCAATCTGATTTTGATATTGACCAACTGGTGGTGTCCATGTGTAGAGTAGCTCTTGTGTTGTTGAAAGAGGGTGTTTGTTGTGACCAGAGTGTTCTCTTGGCAAAACTCTGTTAGCCTTTGCCCTACTTCATTTTGTACTCCAAGGCCAAACTTGCCTGTTTCCAGGTGTCTCTTGACTTCCAACTTTTGCTTTCTAGTCCCCTATGATGAAAAGGACATCTTTTTTTTTGGTGTTAGCTCTAGAAGGTCTTGTAGGTCATCATAGAACTGTTCAAGCTTCTTTGGCCTTGGTGGTTGGGGCATAGACTTTGATTACTGTGATTTTGAGTGAGTTGCTCTGAAATGAACAGAGATCATTCTGTTGTTTTCGAGATCACACCCAAGTACTGTATTTTGGACTCTTGTTGACTATGAGGGCTATTCCGTTTTATTGAAGTCTGTGATCCATTTTTAGCCAACTTTTGTATAATGTGGAACTTAGGCTGAGGTTCTATCTTTCTTTAGCCTGTGGATGTGCAGTTGTTCTGACAAATTTTTTGGAAAGGCTATCCTTCTTTTATTGAATTGATTTTGCACAGTTAAAAGTCAGTATGGCATATTTGTAAGGGTCTGTTTGTGAGGCTTTTATTCTGTTCCTTTGGCATATTTGTGAGGATCTTTCTGAGACTTTTATTCTGTTCCATTGATTTATGTATTTCTTTCTCTGCTCATATCACACTGTCTTGATTACTTTGCCATCTAATAAGCCTAGTAGAGACAGAGTGGAGAAGGCGATGGCACCCCACTCCAGTACTCTTGCCTTGAAAATCCCATGGACGGAGGAGCCTGGTAGGCTGCAGTCCATGGGGTCATGAAGAGTCGGACACGACTGAGCGACTTCACTTTCACTTTTCACTTTCATGCATTGGAGGAGGAAATGGCAACCCACTCCAGTGTTCTTGCTTGGAGAATCCCAGGGACAGGGGAGCCTGGTGGGCTGCCATCTATGGGGTCGCAGAGAGTCAGACACAACTGAAGTGACTTAGCAGCAGCAGCAGAGACAGAGTACTTTCTGCCACATGTTCATTCTCTTTCTTTTTTTGGCATGATTGTTTTAGTTCTTTTAGGACCTGAGCCTTTCCATATAGAGTTTAGAATAATCTTGCTATGAAAAAAATCTTGTTTGTGTTGTGGTATGAATTGCAATAAACTGTAGAGTGATCCTAAAGGAAATCAGTCCTGAATATTCATTGGAAGGACTGATGTTAAAGCTGAAACTCCAATACTTTGACCACCTGATGCGAAGAGCTAACTCATTTGAAAAGACCCTGATGCTAGGAAAGATTGAAGGCGGCAGAAGAAGGGGACAACAGAAGATGAGATGGTGGATGGCATCACTGACTCAATGGACATGAGTTTGAGTAAACTCTGGGAGTTGGTGATGAACAAGGAGGCCTGGCATGCTGCAGTCCACGGGGTCGCAAAGAGTCGGACATGACTGAGCGACTGAACTGAACTGATGGACCAATTTGAGAGATTTTACGTGCTGACAATAATGAGTCTTCCAACTGATGAACATTGTTTCTCTCTCAAGTTTTCTTTGACTTTTTTAAAATCAGTATTTTTTAATTTTAGCATATAGATCCTGTATATGTTAAGTATATATGTAAGCATATAATTTTCCTTGAAGTGATTATAAATTTATTGTGTTTTTAATTTCAGTATTGGCATGTTCATTGTTAGTATAATTTATCCTTATGTGTCCTTTCATATTTATTTAAATAACCGATCCATTTATATTTATCTTAATTTTTTAGTGATTTTTATTTGTCCTGCCTTTTCTATATTTTTAAAGTGTTTTTTCTTTTTTTCAATTGAAGAATAATTGCTTTACCATATTGTATTAGTTTCTGCAGTACGTCAGCATGAATCAGCCACAGGTATACATATGTAGCCTTCCTCCAGACCTACGCATCCCACCTCTTGAGGTTGTCACAGAGCACTGGGTTGAGCTCAATCTACATTTCTTTCTTGTCCTCCTTTGAATCTATTGCATATTTTTTTTTCTCATTTAATCTCTCCCTATTAATTAGAAATTGTATATTCTGTTATTTTAATTTTGGTCACTCTAGAACTAGCTTTTGAATTCTAACTTACCAAAATCTAACATTATAATTACTGTCTTTACCCCTCTTCTTAAACATACAGAGTCCTTATTTTAGGTCTATTCTCAGCGCTCCTGGCTTGCATGCTTTGATTTGTATGCTGTTGTTGTTATGCATTATAACTTGTTCTTTTTGCTTAGCTCCAAAAATCATTAATATTGCTATTTTATAAGTATTGATGCTTAATCACATATCTACCATTTTCTTTGTATGTAAGACTTCCATTTGAGATTATTTTTCTCTATCTGAAGAAAGCCTTCCTCAGTGATCAATGCAAAGAAATAGAGGAAAACCATAGAATGGGAAAGACTAGAGATCTCTTCAAGAAAATTAGAGATACCAAAGGAACATTTCATGCAAAGATGGGCACAATAAAGGACAGAAATGGTATGGACCTAACAGAAGCAGAAGATATTAAGAAGAGGAGGCAAGAATACACAAAAGAACTATACAAAAAAAGATCTTAATGACCCAGATAACCGCGATGGTGTGATCACTTGCCAGACATCCCGGAGTCCAAAGTCAAGTGGGCCTTAAGAATCATCACTATGAACAAAGCTTTTGGGGGTGATGGAACTTCAGTTGAGCTATTTAAAATCCTCAAAGATGCTGCTGCAAAAGTGCTGCACTCAATATGCCAGCAAATTTGGAAAACTCAGCAGTGGCCACAGGACTCAGGACTGGAAAAGGTCAGTTTTCATTCCAATCCCAAAGAAAAGAAATGGCAAAGGACATTCAGACTACATACAATTGCACTCATCTCACACGCTAGCAAAGTAATCCTCAAAATTCTCCAAGAAAGGCTCCAACAGTACGTGAATTGAGAACTTGCAGATGTTCAAGCTGGATTTAGAAAAGGCAGAGGAACCAGATATCAAATTGCCAACATCCACTGGATCTTAGAAAAAGCAAGAGAGTTCCAGAAAACCATCTACTTTTGCTTTATTGACTATGCTCAAGCCTCTGACAGTATGGATCGCAACAAACTGTGGAAAATTCTTTAAGATGAGAATACCAGACCACCTTACCTGCCTCCTGAAAAATCTATATGCAGGTCAAGAAGCAACAGTTAGAACCGGACATGGAGCAACACATTGGTTCCAAATTGGGAAAGGAGTACATCAAGGCTGTATACTGTCACCCTGCTTATTTAACTTACATGCATAATATATCATGTGAAATGCCAGGCTGGATGAAGCACAAGCTGATTGCCAGGAGAAATATCAATAACCTCAGACATATGGTTGATACCACCCTTATGGCAGAAAGTGAGGAGGAACTCAATAGCCTCTTGATGAAAGTGAAGAGGAGAGTGAAACAAAGCTGGCTTAAATCTCAACATTCAAGAAATGAAAATCATGACATTCGGTCCCATCACTTCATGGCAGATAGGTGGGAAAACAATGGAAAGAATGACAGACTTTACTTTCTTGGGCTTCCAAAGTCACTGCAGATAGTGACTGCAGCCATGAAATTAAAAGATGCTGCTCCTTGGAAGAAAAGCTATGACCAACCTACATAGCATATTAAAATGCAGAGATATTTCTTTGCTGACAAAGTCTGTCTAGTTAAGGCTATGTTTTTTCCAGTAGTCATGTATGGATGTGAGAGTTGGACTATAAAGAAAACTGAGCACCAAAGAATTGATGCTTTTGAACTGTGGTGTTGGAGAAGACTCTTGAGAGTCTCTTGGATGGCAAGGAGATCCAACCAGTCCATCCTAAAGGAAATCAATCCTGAATATTCATTGGCAGGACTGATGCTGAAGCTGAAACTCTAATACTTTGGCTACCTGATGAGAAGAACTAACTCATTGGAAAAGACCCTGATGCTGGGGAAGATTGAAGGTGGGAGGAGAAGGGGACGACAGAGGATGAGATGGTTGGATGGCGTCACTGGTTCGATGGACGTGAATTTTAGAGCAAGCTCCAGGAGTTGGTGATGGACAGGGAGGCCTGGCATGCTGCAGTCCATGGGGTTGCAGAGAATCGGACATGACTGAGTGACTGAAGTGAAGAGTATAGTTTTGAATGTAACTTATCCTACTGTCATTATGATTTCATACATGTAAGACTTTCTCACTCTATATTCCATATCTCTTAATCTTTCTTTTATATTTTTATTTCCTTATCTAGACATGTGATTCTGCAGCATTCTGGACAGATTATTGAAATATATCCTCTTGCTCACTGTCTTTTTAGTTCTTTTTAATCTGCTATAGAACTTACTCATTGAGTTTGAAATTTCAATTATTATATATTTATTTTTCAGATGTTTAGTTGTAACTTATTTTTTCTTGTTTTTTGCTCATTTTAATTTCCTACTTCCCTAAAGATATTAAAATATTTATATTCTGTGATTGATATTGATATGTAGTTTTCATACAGTTGATACTGCTATTGGTTATATCTGCTGGTTCTTACACTGCCTTGTTTTCTTATGTGTTTTGTGAATTTTGGTGACTGGGAGTTGGTGTTTCTTAGAAGACTAGGAATTCTTTAAGGTCTATCTTGAAGGTGGTTGTTGCAAAGAGGATTTATATTTACTTCTGTTGTATGTCTGGAACCACTCTAATTTCTTGGTTTGAAGCTTTTCTGACCACCTAGGTAGCATGAATTCAGGATGCATGCCATGCGAAAGTTGTTGTAGATATTAGTACCTGGGATTTAAAAAATTTTTTTCCACTTTCATTTGTTCTGCCCTAAGGTAGGGAGATTTTCCCTGCAGTTCTCTTTGGAGGCATGGAGGAAGGGGGTTGGGATTATTTTTATATGATATATTTACACAAGAAGTGTAGTGCTTTATGGTCTCATCTTTATTGGGGGAATCATTTATTATACCTTGAGCAGGACCTGATCTCTTTCTTCTATCTCTCAACTCCTAGGAGGCCATGAAAATCTCAGCTCAAGATTATTTAACTAGGCATATAGAACCATCCTTTGATATCCTTAGGGAATTGGTTTTAGGACCCTCTTGAGGATACAAAAATCAGTGAATGTTCAAGCCCCTCATATTATCTGGTGTAGTCTTTACTTATAACTTACTCACATTCTCCTTATGCTTTAAATCATCTCTAGATTACTTGTAATACCTAATACAATGTACCTGCTACATGAATAGTTGGAAATACAGTGTAAATACTATGTAAATAGTTGTGATATTTGGCAAATTCAAGTTTTGCTTTTTCGAACTCCCTGGGATTTTTTTTCCTGAATATTTTTGATCAGAGTTTGGTTGGATCTGTGGATGTGAGCTTGAAGATAGGAGGGCTGATTGTACTCCCAAAAGAAGAGTAGAGTTTAGTGGGGATTTAGTAGATTTAGTGGGGATCTCTTGATCCCCATGTTTACTTAGTTTTTGATTTCTGAATATTCTTTAATATTTTACAAGGTCATTGATTCCTTTAAAAAGGAGGTTTTAATACTTCACATAGAATTTTAATGTTTATATTAGGAGATTAGTCAGGTCATTATGGTGGGTAATTAGTCCACCATACTTCTGGAAATTAAAGTTCATATTTATTTTGAAGGTAATTAAAGTGAAGGTTCTAGTCATCCTTAATGTTCACAATGATTTAAAATCATTTCTGTACCTAACATAGTTTATTTAGTTACCTGCCCTTTGTTAATTTTGAACCAAAGTATCTATGTGTGATGAGGCTTTCCTGGCAGCTCAGTGGTAAAGAAATCTACCTGCCAATACAGGATATGCAGGTTTGATCCCTGAGTCACAAAGATCTGCTGGAGGAGGAAATGGCAACCCACTCCAGTGTTCTTGCCTGGGAAATCCCATGGACAGGGGAGCCTGGCAGGCTGCAGTCCACGGGGTCACAGAGAGTCAGACACGACTTAGCAACTAAACAGCAGCAGCATCTGTTGTGATATTGACATTGAGTGGGACTGAGATATCCTCTATAGATGAAGTCACAAAAGTAATTATTAAGCCAAATAAGAACATCTGATACAACTCTCCCATTTTTGCTCTTTTTTTTTTTTTTTTGATGTACTGCATGGCATGCGGGATCTTAGTTCCCTGCTGCTGCTGCTGCTAAATCGCTTCAGTCGTGTCCGACTCTCTGCAACCCCATAGATGGCAGCCCACCAGGCTCCCCCGTCCCTGGGATTCTCCAGGCAAGAACACTGGAGTGGGTTGCCATTTCCTTCTCCAATGCATTAAAGTGAAAAGTGAAAGGGAAGTCGCTCAGTCGTGTCCAACTCTCAGCAACCCCGTGGACTGCAGCCCACCAGGCTCCTCCGTCCATGGGATTTTCCAGGCAAGAGTACTGGAGTGGGGTGCCATTGCCTTCTCCATTAGTTCCCTGACCAGGGATCAAACCTGTGCTGCCTGCAGTGGAAGCTTGGAATCTTAACCACTGGACCATCAGGGAAATCCCACACAATTTTTCATCATAAAATATAAGATGTTCTTTGCAAACAGTCCTATCAAGTTGCTGTTTTCTTTGTATTATCAGAGTATTGTTACAACGTGAAGCTGGTAACTACTGACTCATAATAGCTGGATTATATTCCATTGAATTGATATATTATTTTTATTTTAGTTGTTAGGATTAAGATTGGTTTCAGTGTTTTGAGTTTTTGTTTTTGTTGTTATAAATATGATGGTCGTGAACTTTGCTGATACGAGTTTTTTACTTACCCTTTTTTTTTCTTGTAAGAACATTCTTAGAAGTAGGATCTCTGGGTAATATAGAAATCTTTAATTATTAAAAGATGTACAGATGGCCAACAGTCACATAAAAGATACTCAGCATCACTTAATTACTGGAGAAATACAAATCAAAACCACAATGAGGTATCACCTCACACCAGTCAGAATGACCATCATCACAAAGTCTGTAAATAATAAATTCTAGAGAGGGTGAAGAGAAGAGGGGACCCTCCTACACAGGTGGTGGGAATGTAAATGGTGCAGCTGGTGTGAAGAACAGTATGGAGGTGCCTTAAAAAAAACTGAAAATGGAGTTACCGTACAATCCTATAATCCCTCTACTGGGCATATATCTGGAGAAAACTAATTTGAAAACATGTACACACTCCAGTGTTCATAGCAGCACTGTTCACAGTAGTCAAGACGTGGAAGCACCTGAATGTCCGTCAATAGATGAATGCGTAAAGAAGGTATGAAATGTAGTATGCAATGGGCTGTTACTCAGGCATGAAAAAGAGCAAAGTACTGCCATTTGCAGCAACATGGATGGACCTAGAGATTATCATACTAAGTGAAGTAAGTCAAAGTAAGTCTTCACTAAGTGAAGAAAGACAAATATCATACGATATCACTTACATATGGAATCTAAAAAAATGATACAAATGAACTTATTTACAAAACAGAAATAGACTAACAGATACAAAAAAATCAAACTTATGGTTACTAAAGGGGAAAGTGAGAGAGGGATATATTAAGAATTTGGTATTAACAGATACACACTACCATATATAAAATAGATAACCAGCAAGGACCAACTGTATAGCACAGGGAACTATGTTCAGTATCTTTTACCTTCTAATGGAAAAGAATCTGAAAAGAGTACATAACTAGATCTATATATTTATGTGTAACTGAATAATTTTTCTGTACACATTAAACATTGTCAATTAACTACACTTCAATAAAAAATTTTTTAAATGTCGCATATAGATATGTTAACTTGAGATACTGTATTCCTCAAGTTTAGAGTATTCCTTAGAGTATAACCAAAAATTTATAAAGATTGTTATTGTAGTGATAACCTCAGGAACTTTACTAGTAGAGGTCTTGAAACAATTTTTTTTCCAGGACTTCAACTCCCCTTGTGTCTGCCATGGTGTAACAGTATTTTTTCCTTTTAGTTGTCAAGCTGTCTCCTTCATTAGCTGAAGCCCACTGCCTTGAGGAGAAGGGGGCGACAGAGGATGAGATGGTTGGATAGCATCACTGACTCAATGGACATGAGTGTGAGCAAGCTCCAGGAGATGGTGAAGGACAGGGAAGCCTGGCGTGCTGTAGTCCATGGGGTCACAAAGAGTTGGACATGACCAAGCGACTGAACAGCAACAACATAGGCCTTAAATGTGAGACAGGTTTATAGAACTTGATTATAATGCAGCAGTTTGAATGTAGACTCAAAACTCTGTTTGAAATTTCAGAGTGTCAGTTAGCTCTTAGCAGTATATTTAACAGGCATTTTTGGCTTATTTGGACCCAGACAGCATGGCCTCTAAATGTCTAGCCACTCTTGAAAAGTTGTAAGAGTTGAGATTTAAGAGTTTCTTCGCCCGTTTCCTTGAGGCAGCTTGAGGCGACAAGACCAGTTCAAGGTCTTGGTGCTGCTGCTGCTGTACCTGCTGAGACATATCGACAGAATGACCACAGCTAGACTCATTTCATGGACCCCTTCCAGCTGTTACAGGGACATGCACCATCTCTCCTCTCCCCTCCTCCCCTGACCCCCTGCTCCTTCCCTCCCGCCCCTCCCCCCACCTCTTTCTTTTGACTCTAGATGGAGAATGCTGTCAGGAGTGATGAGAGACCATAACCATTTCCCTCTTAGCTGGGCAATTTCCCATTTTTCTCCTCACCAGATTAATGGAGGCTAGGAGACAGTCTTCTCTTGTGTTGTTGGAAGAGGGTGTTTGCTATGAGCAGTGCATTGTCTTGGCAAAACTCTATTAGCCTTTGTTCTGCTTCATTCTATACTTCAAGGCCAAATTTGCCTGTTACTTCAGGTATTTCTTGACTTCCTACTTTTGCATTCCAGTCCTGTATAGTGAAGAGGACATCTTTTTGGGGTGTTAGTTCTACAAGGTCTTGTAGGTCTTCATAGAACTGTTCAGCTTCAGCTTCTTCAGCATTACTGGTCAGGGCATAGACTTGAATTACGGTAATATTCAATGGTTTGCCTTGGAAATGAACAGAGATGATTCTATCATTTTTGAGACTGCATCCAAGTACTGCATTTTGGACTCTTGTTGACTATCATGGCTACTCCATTTCTTCTAAGGTATTCTTGCCCACAGTAGTAGAGATAATGGTCATCTTAGTTAAATTCACCCATTCCAGTCCATTTTAGTTCGCTAATTCCTAAAATGTTGATGTTCACTCTTGCCATCTCCTGTTTGACCACTTCCGACTTGCCTTGATTCATGGACCTAACATTCCAGGTTCCTATGCAGTATTGCTCTTTACAGCATTGGACTTTACTTCCATCACCAGTCACATCCACAACTGGATGCTGTTTTTGCTCTGGCTCTGTCTCTTCATTCTTTCTGGAGTTATTTCTCCGCTTATCTCCAGTAGCATACTGGGCACCTACCGACCTGGGGAGTTCATCTTTTAATGTCCTATCTTTTTGCCTTTTCATATTGTTCATGGGGTTCTCAAGGCAAGAACACTGAAGTGGTTTGCCATTCCCTTCTCCAGGCAATGCCAAAGAATGCTCAAACTACCACACAATTGCACTCATCTCACACGCTATTAAAGTAATGCTCAAAATTCTCCAAGCCAAGCTTCAACAGTCTGTGAACCATGAACTTCCAGATGTTCAAGCTGATTTTAGAAAAGGCAGAGGAACCAAAGATCAAATTGCCAACATCCGTTGGATCATTGAAAAAGCAAGAGATTTCCAGAAAAACGGCTACTTCTGCTTTATTGACTATGCCAAAGTCTTTGACTGTGTGGATCACAACAAACTGTGGAAAATTCTGAAAGAGACGGGAATACCAGACCACCTGACCTGTCTCCTGAGAAATCTGTATGCAGGTCAGGAAGCAACAATTAGAACTGGGCATGGAACAACACACTGGTTCCAAATCAGGAAAGGAGTACGTCAAGGCTGTATACTGTCACCCTGCTTATTTAACTTACATGCAGAGTACATCATCTGAAATGCCAGGCTGAATGAAGCACAAGCTGGCATCAAGATTGCCAGGAGAAATATCAATAACCTCAGATATGCAGATGACACCACCCTTATGGCAGAAAGAGAAGAAGAACTAAAGAGCCTCTTGATGAAAGTGAAATAAGAGAGTGAAAGAGTTGACTTAAAACTCAACATTCAGAAAATGAAGATCATGGCATCTGGTCCCATCACTTCATGGCAAATAGATGGGAAAACAATAGAACCAGTGACAGATTTTATTTTTGGGGGCTCCAAAATCACTGCAGATGGTGACTGTAGCCATGAAATTAAAAGACGCTTGCTCCTTGGAAGAAAAGCTATGACCAACCTAGATAGCAAATTAAAAAGCAGAGACATTACTTTGCCAACAAAGTTCCGTCTAGTCAAAGCTATGGTTTTTCCAGTGGTCGTGTATGGATGTGAGAGTTCGACTCTAAAGAAAGCTGAGAGCCTAAGAATTGATGTTTTTGAACTGTGGTGTTGGAGAAGACTCTTGAGAGTCCCTTGGATGGCAAGGAGATCCAACCAGTCCATTCTAAAGGAAATCAGTCCTGAACATTCATTGGCAGGACTGATGCTGAAGCTGAAACTATAATACTTTTGCCACCTGACGTGAAGAACTGACTCATTGGAAAAGACCCTGATGCTGGGAAAGATTGAAGGTGGGAGGAGAACGGGATGACAAAGGATGATATGGTTGGATGGCATCACTGACTCAATGAACATGAGTTTAAGTAAACTCAGGGAGTTGGTGATGGACAGGGAGGCCTGGCGTGCTGCAGTCCATGGGGTCACAAAGAGTCAGACATGACTGAGCAACTGAACTGAACTGAAGAGACAGTCTTCCAGGTTGTTCATTTTTTACCTGTCTTTTAGCTTGTGAACTATAGTCTCTGTGAAAAGGCCTAGTTATGTAGAAGAAAAGAACCTACTCTTGTTTTCTTCTTGGGAGGAGAAAATTAATTAGACTCTCATAAATACTCTTTTTGAAGGGTTGTTAGGTACCATTTTAGAGTCTTCTTGGATCTAAATTGGGTTTCTGAGGATGTTCTGAATATTATCATTGTTCTTGTTGCTGCTATTATTATTATATTACTGGTGTATTTTAGAAACTCTTCTGTTTTAGGGATCTGCAAGTATAAATGTCTTCTTTCTTGATGATCATTTCTGTGTCTTCATGTCTTCCCATAGGTGCTTAAAACAATTCCCTGGTACATTTTTAGAATACAGTGATCGACAGTGGTTGCTGTCATAGAAGCTACATTCTAGAGGAGGATGACAGAAAGAAAAAAAGATGTAGATAAGATTGGTTGGTATTCAACAAAATGTCTATACTGATTATTATAGCTGACATTCATTTTGATTGATCAGTGTCCATACAGGATATTAAAGATTTTGAATAGCTCCTCTGTTAGGTATACCCTAATCCTATTTTTCTTATCAACTCAGCTTCTGTAGAGAGTCAGAGATGAGGCAGAAACTAAAGCCTTAATCTTGGGACTTAAAGTCCAGTGTTCTTTATTTCTCTTTTAAAATATAATTCTGAACTATGTAACTCTTAAGCTTTTTTGACTTTGTTTATAATCCCCTTTTTCTTCCCTTCTCTGACTTCAGAAATGTTATTTTTAGTTCAACTGCTGTATTTTCCATGAAAGATTCTCTGGTATCTCCATGTAAATTTCATAATTTTTTTTCACTTGCTTATGCATCTTTTAGAGTCATTATTTCATTTTGCTTCATTTACATCTCTCTCTTAGTACTTTCTAAGCTCTTTGAGGGCAAGGGAGGTATTTATAGTGTTATCGTCAGTACCTAGTACAACAGGGTGCGCAGATAATAGGCTCTCAATAAATGCTGAAGTGAAAAGACTGGATTAATCATCAGGACACTTGTGAAAGGGCTTGCCCTTTTGAACCTAAGTCCTATATATAATTTTCCTCTTATGCTAGCATAATCTTATATGTATATATAGTAGATGAGGATATTTGCACTGAGCCAACAAAACAGTATATCATTCTTTAGTATATTCCATGGAATGGGAGACCGATTAGGCTAATCACCTTCAACTTTTTCTGGCTCAGATCTTGATGATCCAGGTTCATTGTGATGGTGAAATCCTTGGACAAAAACTTTGACTGTGAACTTATTTATCCTTATGAGGGCAGATGAAACCAAAAACATATTCACTGGCCCATTTCTCAGTAGAACTAAGCCGGTCTTACATGAGCTGAGCATGCAGATCCTAGCATGTGGGCTTCATTTATTCTCATTTTCATAATTTAGATTTCTGATATTGAGGCCTATAGCATAATACTCTAATCCAAAAGCAGAGATTATTTGGTCTTGTCATCTGCCAAATATTCATTAATACTAGTGACTGGTAAAAACTAGACAAATGAATAAAGACACTTTATGTGAGTCTAGGACAAACTGTTGAAGCTAGGCTAACTTTTTTCCTTTTCTTGTCACTTACGGAGTTGAACTTCCTAGTATTTTTGTGACTTGGGTAACCACTGTGAGAACTACTTGACTGGTGGGATGTGGCAGAAGATAAAGTCTTTGTTATTAGCCCTCTGGACTAGTTATCCCTGCCTCTGAGCTGTGCCTCCATAGAGGTGTTTACACATTGCAGACATAACTGACATCAAAGCAAACATAATGCAATAGATTTCCAAGAGAAAAAAGCTTTGTTGTTACCTTAGGGTCTGATATTACTTTTGACATTCTAAATCTCAGTGTTTATGAGAAACATCAATAATAATAACCACCCTTTGCATGAGTATAGCACCTTTCTCCCCACTTCCATGCATGTTTCGCACGCATGAGGTGTCCTGTGCAGAAGGGGAAGGTGGAGTGGGAGAATCTGGCCCCCGACAATTAAGAGAGAAAATTCCTCACTACAGTGAACAGGGAACAGAAGCGGGGCAACTCTTGGTTGGCTCCAACTGAGACCAAAGGAAGTTTAGCAAGACAGGAATGACCGGACTCAAGAGTTTATCCATCTAAAACTAATCATGACTCTCTTAAAATGAAAAGGCAGAAACAGCAAACTCAAACCATGAATAGCTCTGATATTTGCCCTAAATTGTTAAAGTCCCAGATACAGTTTAAGTTTAATTACTGTCTTCAGAGACTCATCTAAAATAACTACAAAATGATTTTGTCTTAATTTGTGGATATTTTATAAATACAATAAAAACATTCCCTTTTGTCTAGGGGAGTAAAGACACTGAGAACCATTACCACCACCACTGTACATCATTTATTGTTTTTAGGCTTTGATTCCTGAGGGCAGGACCTGTGCCTTATACTTCTTCCCATCCTTCTTGTTGTTGTTCAGTCACTCAGTTCAGTTCAGTTGCTCAGTTGTGTCCAATTCTTTGTGACCCCATGGACTGTAGCATACCAGGCTTCCTGTGCTTCATCATCTCCCAGAGTTTGCTCAAATTCATGTCCTTCGAGTTGGTGATGCCGTCCAACCATCTCATCCTCTATCATCCCCTTCTTCTCCTGCCTTCAGTCTTTTCCAGCATCAGGGTCTTTTCTAATGAGCAGGCTGTTTGCATCAGGTGGCCAGAGTATTGGAGCTTCAGCATCAGTCCTGCCAATAGATATTCAGGGTTGATTTCCTTTAGGATTCACTGGTTTGATCTCCTAGCAGTCCAAGGGACTCTCAAGAATTTTCTCCAGCACCACAGTTCATAGGTCATAGAAAAAGCAAGAGAATTCCAGAAAACATCTAATTCTGGTTCATTGACTATGCTAAAAAAGCCTTTGACTGTGTGGATCACAATAAACTGTGGAAAATTCTTCAAGAGATGTGAGTACCAGACCACCTTACCTGCCTCCTGTGGAACCTGTATGCAGGTCAAGAAGCAACAGTTCGAACTGGTCATGGAACAATGGACTGGTTCCAAATTGGGAAAGGAGTATGTCAAAGCTGTATATGTCACCTTGCTTATTTAACTTATATGCAGAGTATATCATGTGAAATGCCAGGCTGGATGAAGCACAAGCTGAAATCAAGATTGCTGGGAGAAATATCAATAACCTCAGATATGCAGATGACACCACCCTTATGGCAGAAAGTGAAGAAGAACTAAAGAGCCTCTTGATGAAAGTGAAAGAGGAGAGTGAAAAAGTTGGAATAAATTCATTAATAAAATAAAATATCAAGGAAAGAAGAAGAAGAAAAAAGATAAAGATATTCTTGAATACTACTATTAATGCCATAATTTCAGGATATGGAAATAATTTGGAATCAAAAAAAAATCTCAACATTCAGAAAACTAAGATCATGGCATCTGGTCCCATCACTTCATGGTAAATAGATGGGGAAAGAATGGAAACAGAGGCTTTATTTTTGGGGGTCTACAAAATCACTGCAGATGATGACTGCAGCCATGAAATTAAAAGATGCTTGCTCCTTGGAGGAAAAGTTATGACCTAGACAACTTATTAAAAAGCAGAGACATTACTTTGCCGAGAAAGGTCCGTCTAGTCAAAGCTATGGTTTTTCTAGTAGTCATGTATGGATATGAGAGTTGAACTATAAAGAAGGCTGCTGCTGCTGCTAAGTCGCGTCAGTTGTGTCCGACTCTGTGCGACCCCATGGACTATAGTCTACCAGGCTCCTCTGTCCATGGGATTTCCCAGGCAAGAGTACTGGAGTGGGTTGCTATTGCGTTCTCCGAAATAAGATTGAGTACTGAAAAATTTATGCTTTGGCATTGCCCTTCTTTGGGATTGGAATGAAAACTGACCTTTTCCAGTCCTGTGGCCATTGCTGAGTTTTCCAAATTTGCTGGCATATTGAGTGCAGCACTTTAACAGCATCATCTTTGAGGATTTGAAATAACTCAGCTGAATTCCATCACCTCCACTAGCTTTGTTCATAGTGATGCTTCCTACGGCCCACTTGACTTCGCACTCCAAAATATGTGGCTCTAGGTAAGTGATCACACCATCATATTTGTATGTATTTGTATTTCTCCAGCCAGAAATACAAATGTGGTTATCTGGGTAATTGAAATCTTTTTTGTATAGTTCTTCTGTGTATTCTTGCCACCTCTTCTTAATATCTTCTGCTTTTGTTAGATCCATACCATTTTTTCCTTTATTGTTCCCATCTTTGCATGAAATGTTTCCTTGGTATCTCTAGTTTTCTTGAAGAGATCTTTAGTTTTTCCCATTCTATTGTTTTCCTCTATTTCTTTTTATTGTTCACTGAGGAAGGCTTTCTTATCTCTCCTTGCTGCTATTTGGAAGTCTGCATTCAGATGGTTATATCTTTCGTTTTCTTCTTTGCCTCTTCTTTTCTCAGCTATTTGTAAGGCCTCCTCCTTAGACAACTCTCCACATCCTTACCTTATGTGTTTAATGTATAATGTATTTGAAATAGGAACCATATGACTAGTAAATTCTAAATAAGAATCTGAATTCACATCCTCTACCTGAGCAGCATATTTTTAAATCTTGGATTGCTTGATGAACTAGATCTAACCTGAAAGACCCACTTCTCCAGCCAGAAATACAAACGTGGTTATATCTTTTCTATTTCTTTAATTACTTGACTCCTCTTATATATTCCTTAGCAATACTAGGCAGAAGTCCAGAATCTTCCTCTTGGGACACCATTGGGCCAGTTGTCTGAAATTACTGGGACTTACTTGGGTCCAGAGTTGGAGCTGCTTCCAGAAATGAAGTGGTGAGCAATGGGGCATTTTGATCCTTTCACTTTAGGTCTCTGATTTAGGGTTCCCTTGCCTCTTTTTCCAGAGATAGATTTGTTCCACCACCCAGGTACTTGGGAATTTTCAAGTTATCTTTTAAAATATTGACATTTAGCTTATCTGCAGTGTGGTCAGAGAACATCTCTGTATGATTTCAGTCATACTCTATATGATTTCAGTTCTTTGGAATTTGTTGAGATTTGTTTTGCTGCACACATGCTCAATTTTAGAAAATGTTATACATGCATTTGAAAATATGACCAAGAAGGGAATCATATCAGGTATACAGATGTAAGCAACTCAGTCGTTATTTTTTGCCTTGACAGGTAGGGAAAATCTAGGTTTGTTGAATTATAATTACAGTTATATGACTCACACTGTGCCATCGATATATATATCTGTAATGTAATTTTACCTATGATATTAAAAGGACCTTTTTAATGGAGTTTTATTGTAATTTTAATAGACTAGAAAAAGTAATAGTAGAGTAACTAGAGTCATAGTTTATGTGTAGTGGGATGAAAAAGCAGGAAGGATAGCTAAGGTAATTATTGAATTGTTAAAAATATATCGAGACTGGGATAAGGGTTGGGGAGGTGGTACCTGAAGTTAATGACCTATGCATAAGACCCTTGTAAGTGAAGTACAAGTTCAGAATGTAAGTTTGTGAAAAGCAGGAGAAATAGGATTGTTGAATCCAAATGTTGAATACTGTTTTGTAGTAAAGTAGAAATAAATATTTTAGGCAGAATAACTGTAAAAAAGACATTTTTTGAGATAATTAAGGAAATTTAAATATTGGTTGGCTGTTAGATGTTATTAAGGAATCATTGTTAATTCTGTAGGTATGACCATATTACAGTTGTGTAAGAAATTGTCCTTATTTTTCTGATATAGACATAGAAGTATTTGGGGTTCAAATGACTTAGACATAATGTCAGGAGTTTACCTTAGAATTTTGTGGTAACAAATAAAAAGAAAAAAAGGAGAGGTAAAGCACATGTACCAAAATGTTAAAAGATATTGTATTTGATCAGTAGGTTTTATGAGAGTAATTGTACTATTTTTTCTAATGTATGTTTGAAAATTATAATAAAATTTTTTAAAGAAAAAATACATTCCTGAAAAACCACTGTATCATCTTAATATTAAAAATACAAATATTTTTTTAAAAAGTTTGTGTTTTCATGATGGATAAAATTTTTATATAAGATTTTAAAAATGACTCTCTCTGTCTCTGTGTTAGTTGCTCAGTCGTGTCTGACTTTTTGCGACCCCATGAACTGTAGCCCACAAGCCTCCTCTGTCCCTGGAATTCTCCAGGCAAGAATACTGGAGAGTGTTGCCATTCCCTTCTCCAGGGGGATCTTCCCGACCCAGGGATCAAACCTGGATTAAAAATGACTAGTGGCTAGAAAATGAACCAGAGGGTACTAAAGATAGAGCTGGCAATTGTTGTAGTGGAATGAGCACTGGCTTCAAGCTATTACTAGTGAGTCCCACCCTATTTGGCAGGGTACTTTACCAGTCTGGGCCTCAGGATGTATTTGTTTTTAAGATGGGACATTGGCCAAAAATCCTTTTCGGTTCATCTGTGGTTCTCAGTGTGCTGCATTTCTACTGGGCTTGTTGGAAGAACTTTTTATTTACTAGAATTGGGAATATATACAAGATACTAGGTTTCATATTGAGCCCTTAGAATTCTGGTGGTTTTAAGGAACTTCTTCAAGTGAAGGAAGAATGCTAAGTGACCAGTGATCTGGATCTTCCCTAAACCCCAAGTCAGTAGAACACCTCAGCTTGTGTTGTTAAAAATTTGATGCTTCCTTTTTTGTGCAGCTCCCCCAGGAAGAGTTGGTCTTTCTGTGCTCACTATGTGTAGATTATTATTATAGCTCTTACTCTGTTTACTTCCCCCAAGACTGAGATTCTCAAGGTAGGGATTTTCTATTTTGTTTTTGTATCTTGAGTATCTGGGACACAGTGTGGCATGTAAAGGGCCATAATACATATTTGTTGAATGAAAGAATAGATGAATGAATGAAAACGAACTAAAATACTTCAGTGGCATTTAATTTAACTTCATGGGACATAATGAAAAGAATATAAATCCTTCTTTACTATTAAATTTAGAAAGTTTTGGCTCTCCCCAATGGAGTGCATTTCCATTGTTCCACTCATCTCTATGTTACCTCCTTACCCCATCCTCACCAGTAATCCCCAGCAGCATGTTGTCTCTTGAAAAATTCATTTGATCAGAAAACATTATGTTCTCCCCTCATTACCTAAACTCCTATTGTTTTTCAGTCGCTAAGTCTTGTTCGACTGTGACCACATGGACTGCAGCATGCGTGGCTTCCCTGTCCACTATCTCCCAGAGTTTGCTCAAAACTCATGTCCATTGAGTTGGTGATACTATCCAACCATCTTGTCCCCTTCTAAACTCCTACAGCTATAGTTATAAAACAGGCTGAGAGGCCAGTAAGTTGGAAAGCCATTGGATTTGTGATATATCTTCCTGGGGGGTTGATTTTATTCAAATATTTAAGGAATTGTAATGTCCTTAAATGTAATGTCCCTTGAACTGCAAAGAAGAGCAAACCAGTCAATCCTAAAGGAAATCAATCCTGAATATTCACCTGAAGGACTGTTGCTAAAGCTGAAGCTCCAATACTTTGGCTACCTGATGTGAAAAGCTGACTCATTGGAAAAGACCCTGATTCTGGGAAAGATTAAAGTCCAAAGGAAAAGAGGGCAGCAAAGGATGAGATAGTTAGATAGTGTCACTGACTCAATGGATTTCAACTTGAGCAAACTCCAGGAGATAGTGGAGGACAGAGGTCCATGGGGTTGCAGAGTCAGACACAACTTAGTGACTGAACAACAACAGTGTAATTCGTAAATAATTTAGAGCACTGTTTTATTTTAAAAATCATGAATGTATTGTGAGGTAGAATGTTCAACTAACACAATTCTAAGATACATCATGAGATTATGGAGAGCCTTTTGGGCTATTAATGCCCTTCCTACCCCAATTCCTGGGTAAACGTTTTATTCTTTTTGTGGTACTTTGGTAGAAAATGCCTCAATTGCACTATATGAAAATCCTAGAATAGTAATATGGAAAAATGAATTATTTATTTTAAAATGTTCATATTCTCTTTAGAAATAACCTGTTTTGTCCTTGTGTATCAGTACAGGCACCCTGCTGGTTTGAACTGTGAAATATAATTTATAAGAAGTGTAAGGAAACACATTTATGAAAATCGTACCATATATACTTTTTGAAATAGCAAATAATTTGAAAAAGTTGTCAGTTCCTCAGATAATTAGATGCCTTGTTCCTCTTTAACAAAAGGACTGCATAATTCAAATTCTTAGTTCATTCAGGTCTTTTTTTCCCTCTTATTTTCTTAGGTTTCAAATGATTGGACATTTACTGAGCCAGTAGAGTCAATATTTAATGTTCATAATTCTTATTGAACTGTAATTTGATCTTTATTCTTTATAATCAGTTGTTTTTTCTTTTTTGGTATATATGCAGGTATATTTAAATCTTTTTTTTTTTTACCATTTAGAAGACTGTTGAATCAAGAAAGAGCCCGGTACTCCCGAGGGCTTATGTTGTTTAGTTGCTAAGTTGTGTCTGACTCTCTTGTAACCGCATGGACTATAGCCTGCCAGGCTTCTCTGTCCATGGGATTTCGCAGGCAAGAATACTGGAGTGGCTTGCCGTTTTCTCCTCTAGGGGAACTTCCTGACTCAGGGGTCCAACCCACATCTCCTGTGTCTCTTGCATTGGCAGACAAGTTCTTTACCACAGAGCCACCTGGGAAGCCTAAAGGGCTTATAGTGAAACTAAATTTAAATATTCCTAATTTAGCGCAGTTTGAAAAAAGTTATTAGGCACTGAATGATGCTAGGCACTATAATAAGCATGGCACTAGTATAACTTTCTGAATATAGTAGGTAATCAATAAAGGCTTACTAAGTAGGAGTATCACAGAAAACTAGCCAATCTGATCACACGGACCACAGCCTTGTCTAACTCAGTGAAACAAAGCCATGCCATGTGGGGCCACCCAAGATGGATGGGTCATGGTGGAGAGGTCTGACAGAATGTGGTCCACTGGAGAAGGGAAAGGTAAACCACTTCAGTATTTTTGCCTGAGAACCCCATGAACAGTATGAAAAGGCAAAATGATAGGATACTGAAAGAGGAACTCCCCTCTAGTCAAGGCTATGGTTTTTCCAGTGGTCATGTATGGATGTGAGAGTTGGACTGTGAAGAAAGCTGAGCGCCGAAAAATTAATGCTTTTGAACTGTGGTGTTGGAGAAGACTCTTAAGAATCCCTTGGACTGCAAGGAGATCCAACCAGTCCATCCTAAGGGAGATCAGCCCGGGGTGTTCTTTGGAAGGACTGATGTTGAAGCTGAAACTCCAATACTTTGGCCACCTCATATGAAGAGTTGACTCATTGGAAAAGACTCTGATGCTGGGAGGGACTGGGGGCAGGAGGAGAAGGGGACAACAGAGGATGAGATGGCTGGATGGCATCACCAACTTGATGGACGTGAGTTTGAGCGAACTCCGGGAGTTGGATGGACAGGGAGGCCTGGTGTGCTGTGATTCATGGGGTCGCAAAGAGTCGGACACGACTGAGTGACTGAACTGAATTGAAGTAGGAGTAGTAATAGTAATGAAGAAAGGATTTAAACCTTTGCCTTTACTACATCTGTGAAATTAGTTGTTTCTCCTCATAAAAGTTATAAAGCAGAATAATATGCTTTTCAAGTACTTGATAAATGTAAAGTTTGTGTTTAAAGACAGAAATGTTATTTAGATGATTCTAAAAAATAGAAAATGTTATTCCATTTTATTTTTCAAATGCATGAGTTATTTACCATTATGTACATTTCTAATTTTCCTTTTCTTAACTGACTACTGCAGTTGTTTATATTCTTTCTCACATGAGGGCTCTGAACTGTTACCTTCGTTTCCTCACCACACATCACACCTTCCTTTATAGTCTTTACTGAAATTACACTTTCAAAATCTCTAGTGGCTTCCTTCTAGTCAAAATGATTACCCTTTGCTCAGTTCAGTCCAGTCACTCAGTCATGTCTGACTCTTTGCGACCCCAGGACTGCAGCACACCAGGCTTCCCTGTCATTCACCATCTCCTGGAGCTTGCTCAAACTCATGTCCATTTAGTCAGTAATGCCATGCAACCATCTCATCCTCTGTCATCCCCTTCTCCTCCTGCCTTCAGTCTTTCCCAGCATCAGGGTCTTTTCTAATGAGTCAGCTCTTCACATCAGGTGGCCAAAGTATTGAAGCTTCAGCTTCAGCATCAGTCCTTCCAGTGAATATTCAGGAGTGATTTCCTTTAGGACTGACTGTCTTGATTTCCTTTCAGTCCAAGGGACTCTCAAGAGTCTTCTCCAACACCACAGTTCAAAGCATCAGTTCCTCAGTGCTCAGCCTTCTTTATGGTCCAACTCTGGACCATACATGACTACTGGAAAAGCCATAGCTTTGACTATACGGACCTTTGTTAGCAAAGTAATGTCTTTACTTTTTAATGTGCTGTCTAGGTTGGTCATAGCTTTTCTTCCAAGGAGCAAGCGTCTTTTAATTTCATGGCTGCAGTCACCATCTGCAGTGATTTTTTAGCCCAAGAAAACAGTTTGTCATTGTTTCCTCATCTATTTGCCTGAAGTGATGGGACCAGATGTCATGATCTTAGTTTCTTGTATGTTGAGTTTTAAGCCAGCTTTTTCATTCTCTTCTTTCACCTTCATCAAGAGGCTCTTTAGTTCCTGTTCACTTTCTGCCATAAGGGTGGTGTCATCTGCATATCTGGGGTTATTGATATTTCGCCCAGCAATCTTGATTCCAGCTTGTGCTTCATCCAGTCCAGGATTTCGCATGATGTACTCTGCATATAAATCAAATAAGTAAGGTAACAATATACAGCCTTGACGTACTCCTTTCCTAATTTGGAACCAGTCCGTTGTTCCATGTCCATTTCTAACTGTTGCTTCTTAACCTGCACACAGGTTTTGCAGGAGGCAGGTCAGGTGGTCTGGTATTCCCATCTCTTTAAGAATTTTCCATAGTTTGTTGTGATCCACACTGTCAAAGGCTTTAGTGTAGTCAGTGAAGTAGAAATAGATGTTTTTCTGGAATTCCTTGCTCTCTCTATGTTCCTGCGGATGTTGGCAATTTGATCTCTGGTTCCTCTGCCTTTTCTAAATCCAGCTTGAACATCTAGAAGTTCTCAGATCATGTACTTGAAGCCTAGCTTGGAGAATTTTGAGCATTATTTTGCTAGTGTGTGAAATGAGTGCAACTGTGCATTAATTTGAATATTCTTTGGCATTACATTTCTTTGGGATTGGAATGAAAACTGACCTTTTGCAGCCCTTGGCCACTGCTGAGTTTTCCAAATTTGCTGGCATACTGAGTGCAGTACTTTCACAACACCATCTTTTAGGATTTGATACAGCTCAGCTGGATTTCCATCACCTCCACTAGCTTTGTTCATAGTGGTGCTTCGTAAGGCCCACTTGACTTTGCACTCCAGAATGTCTGGCTCCAGGTGAGTGAACACTTATCATGGTTATCTAGGTCATTAAGGTCTTTTTTGTATAGTACTTCTATTCTTGTATTGGCAAGGTGACAAGCTGTATTCCTGCCACCTCTTCTTAATATCTTCTGCTTCTCTTAGATCTGTACCATTTCTGACCTTTATTGAGCCCATTTTTGCATGAAGTGTTCCCTTCAGTTGAGTTCAGTCGCTCAGTTGTGTCGGACTCTTTGCGACCCCATGAATTGCAGCACGCCAGGCCTCCCTGTCCATCACCAACTCCCGGAGTTCACTCAGACTCATGTCCATTGAGTCAGTGATGCCATCCAGCCATCTCATCCTCTGTTGTCCCCTTCTCCTCCTGCCCCCAATCCCTCCCAGCATCAGAGTCTTTTCCAATGAGGCAACTCTTCGCATGAGGTGGCCAAAGTACTGGAGTTTCAGCTTTAACATCATTCTTCCAAAGAACACCCAGGGATGATCTCCTTTAGAATGGACTGGTTGAATCTCCTTGCAGTCCAAGGGACTCTCAAGAGTCTTCTCCAACACCACAGTTCAAAAGCATCAATTCTTCAGTGCTCAACTTTCTTCACAATCCAGCTGTCAGATCCATACATGACCACTGGAAAAACCATAGCCTTGACTAGACGGACCTTTGTTGGCAAAGTAATGTCTCTGCTTTTCAATATGCTATCTAGGTTTGTTAACTTTCCTTCCAAGGAGTAAACGTCTTTTAATTTCATGGCTGCAGTCACCATCTGCAGTGACTTTGGAGCCCAAAAATATAAAGTGTGACACTGTTTCCACTGTTTACCTGTCTATTTCCCATGAAGTGATGGGACCAGATGCCATGATCTTCGTTTTCTGAATGTTGAGCTTTAAGCCAACTTTTTCACTCTCCACTTTCACTTTCATCAAGAGGCTTTTGAGTTCCTCTTCACTTTCTGTCATAAGGGTGGTGTCATCTGCATATCTGAGGTTATTGATATTTCTCCTGGCAATCTTGATTCCAGCTTGTGCTTCTTCCAGCCCAGCGTTTCTCATGATGTACTCTGCATATAAGTTAAATAAGCAGAGTGACAATATACAGCCTTGGCGTACTCCTTTTCCTATTGGAACCAGTCTGTTGTTCCATGTCCAGTTCTAACCGTTGCTTCCTGACCTGCATATAGGTTTCTCAAGAAGCACGTCAGGTGGTCTTGTATTCCCATCTCTTTCAGAATTTTTCACAGTTTATTGTGATCCACACAGTCAAAGGCTTTGGCATAGTCAATAAAGCAGAAATCGATGTTTTTCTGGAACTCTCTTGCTCTGATCCAGCAGATGTTGGCAATTTGATCTCTGGTTCCTCTGCCTTTTCTAAAACCAGCTTGAACATCTGGAAGTTCATGGTTCACATATTGCTGAAACCTGGCTTGGAGAATTTTGAGCATTACTTTACTAGCGTGTGAAATGAGTGCAATTGTGCGGTAGTTTGAGCATTCTTTGACATTGCCTTTCTTTGGGATTGGAATGAAAACGGACCTTTTCCAGTCCTGTGGCCACTGCTGCGTTTTCCAAAGTTGCTGGCATATTGAATGCAGCACTTTCACAGCATCATCTTTCAGGATTTGAAATAGCTCAACTGGAATTCCATCACCTCCACTAGTTTTGATGGTAGTGATGCTTTCTAAGGCCCACTTCACTTCACATTCCAGGGTGTCTGGCTCTAGGTGAGTGATCACACCATCATGATTATCTGGGTTGTGAAGATCCTTTTTGTATAGTTCTTCTGTGTATTCCTGCCACCTCTTCTTAATATCTTCTGCTTCTGTTAGGTCCATACCATTTCTGTCCTTTATCGAGCCCATCTTTGCATGAAATGTTCCCTTGGTATCTCTAATTTTCTTGAAGAGATCTCTAGTCTTTCCCATTCTGTTGTTTTCCTCTATTTCTTTGCATTGATTGCTGAGGAAGGCTTTCTTATCTCTTGTTGCTGTTCTGCATTCAGATACTTATATGTTTCCTTTTCTCCTTTGGTTTTTGCTTGTCTTCTTTTAACAGCTATTTGTAAGGCCTCCTCAGGCAGCCATTTTGCTTTTTTGCATTTCTTTTCCATGGGGATGGTCTTGATCCCTGTCTCCTGTACAATGTCACGAACCTCAGTCCATAGTTCATCAGGCACTCTATCTATCAGATCTAGTCCCTTAAATCTATTTCTCACTTCCAGTGTATAATCATAAGGGATTTGATTTAGGTCATGCCTGAATGGTCTAGTGGTTTTCCCTACTTTCTTCAATTTAATTCTGAATTTGGCAATAAGGAGTTCATGGTCTGAGCCACAGTTAGCTCCTGGTCTTGTTTTTGTTGACTGTATAGAGCTTCTCCATCTTTGGCTGCGAAGAATATAATCTATCCGATTGCGGTGTTGACCATCTGGTGTTGTCACGTGTAGAGTCTTCTCTTGTGTTGTTGGAAGAGGGTGTTTGCTATGACCAGTGCATTTTCTTGGCAAAACTCTATTAGTCTTTGCCCTGCTTCATTCCGTATTCCAAGGCCAAATTTTCCTGTTACTCCAGGTGTTTCTTGACTTCCTACTTTTGCATTCCAGTCCCCTATAATGAAAGGGACATCTTTTTTGGGTGTTAGTTCTAAAAGGTCTTGTAGGTCTTCATAGAACCATTCAACTTCAGCTTCTTCAGTGTTCCTGGTTGGGGCATAGACTTGGATTATTGTGATATTGAATGGTTTGCCTTGGAAATGAACAGAGATCATTCTGTCGTTTTTGAGATTGCATCCAAGTACTGCATTTCGGACTCTTCTGTTGACCATGATAGCTACTCCATTTCTTCTAAGGGATTCCTGCCCACAGTAGTAGCTACAATGGTCATCTGAGTTAAATTCACCCATTCCAGTCCATTTTAGTTTGCTGATTCCTAGAATGTTGACGTTCACTCTTGCCATCTCCTGTTTGACCACTTCCAATTTGCCTTGATTCATGGACCTGACATTCCAGGTTCCTATGCAATATTGCTCTTTACAGCATCGGACCTTGCTTATCTTGGTATCTCTAATTTTCTTGAAGAGATCTCTAGTATTTCTGATTCTATTGTTTTCCTCTATTTGTTTGCACTGATCACTGAGGAAGGGTTTCTTATTTCTCCCTGCTAGTCTTTGGAAGGCTGCATTCATATGGGTATATCTTTCCTTTTCTGCCTTTCCTTTCACGTCTCTTCTTTAATCAGCTATTTGTAAGGCCTCGTCAAATAACCATTTTGCCTTTTTGCATTTCTTTTTCTTTTGGATGGTCTTGATCACTGCCTCCTATACAGTGTTACAAACCCCAGTTTATAGTTTTTCAGACACCCTATCTATCAGGTCTAATCCGTTGAATCTATTTGTCACTTCCATTGTGTAATCATAAGGGATTTGATTTAGGTCATACCTGAATAGCCTAGTGACTTTCCCTACTTTCTTCAGTTTAAGTCTGAATTTTGCAATAAGGAGTTCATGATCTGAGCCACAGTCAGCTCCTCAGCTGCTCATCTTGTTTTTGCTGACTGTATAGAGCTTCTCTATCTTTGACTGCAAAGAATATAATCAGTCTGATTTCAGTGTTGTCCATCTGGTGATGTCCATGTGTAGAGTCATCTCTTGTGTTGTTGGAAGAGGGTGTTGTTTCAACTGCATTCTCTTGGCAAAACTCTGTCAGTCTTTGCCCTGCTTCATTTTGTACTCCAAAACCAAACTTGCCTCTTACTCTAGGTGTCTCTTGACTTTTTACTTTTGCATTCCAGTCCCCTATGATGAAAAGGACATCTTTTTTTAGTGTTGGTTTTAGAAGGTCTTTTAGGTCTTCATAGAACAGTTCAACTTAAGATTCTTTGGCCTTACTGGTTGGGGCATAGACTAGGATTACTGTGATATTGAATGGTTTGCCTTGGTAATGAACAGAGATCATTCTGTTGTTTTTGAGATTTCATCCAAGTACTGGATTTTTGGACTCTTTTGTTGACTATCAGGGCTACACCATTTCTTCTAAGAGATCTTGTCCACAGTAGTAGATTTAATGGTCATCTGAATAAATTTACCCATTCTGGTCCATTTTAGTTCACTGATTCCTAAAATGTTGATGTTCATTCTTGCCATCTCCTGTTTGACCACTTTCAATTTACTTTGATTCATGGACCTAACATTCCAGGTTCCTATGCAATATTGTTCTTTATAGCATCAGACATTTACTTTCACTGCCAGATACATCCACACCTGGGTGTTGTTTCCACTTTGGCTCAGCCTCTTCATTCCTTCTGGAGCTGTTTCTTTGCTGTTCTCCAGTAGCATATTAGGCACCTACAGACCCAGGGAGTTCATCTTTCAGTGTCATATCTTTTTGTTTTTTCATGTTGTTTATAGGGTTCTCACAGCAAGAATACTGAAGTAGTTTGCCATTCCCTTCTCCAACGGACCTGTGGACCTCTGTACGCAGGTCAAGAAGGGACAGTTAGAAATAGACATGGAACAACACACTGGTTCTAAATTGGGAAAGGAGTATGTCAAGCTGTATATTGTCATCTCACTTATTTAACTTATATGCAGAGTACATCATGTGAAATGCTGGACTGGATGAAGCACAAGCTGGAATCAAGATTGCCAGCAGAAATTTCCATAACCTCAGATATGCAGATGACATCACCCTTATGGCAGAAAGCAAAGAGGAGCTAAAGAGCCTCTTGATGGAATTGAAAGAGGAGAGTGAAAAAGCTGGCTTAAAAACTCAACATTCAAAAAACTAAGATCATGGCATCTGGTCCCATCACTTCAGGCAAATAGATGGGGAAACAATGACAGATTTTATTTTCTTGGGCTCCATGCAGATCATGACTGCAACCATGAAATTAAAAGACACTTGCTCCTTGGAAGAAAAACTATGACAAACCTAGACAGCATATCAAAAAGTAGAGACATTACTTGACTGACAAAGGTCTATCTAGTCAAAGCTATGGTTTTTCCAGTAGTCAGGTATGGATGTGAGAGATGGACCATAAAGAAAGCTGAGTGCCAAAGAATTGGTGCTTTGAATGATGGTGTTGGAGAATTCTTGAGAGTCCCTTGGACCACAAGGAGATCCAACCAGTCTATCCTAAAGGAAATCAGTCCAGAATAGTTATTAGAAGGACTGATGCTGAAGCTCCAATACTTTGGCCACCTGATGAAAAGAACTGACTCACTGGATAAGAACTTGATACTGGGAAAGATTGAGGGCAAGAAGAGAAGCGGCGACAGAGGATGAGACGGTTGGATGGTATCACCGACTCAATGGACATGAGTTTGTATAAGCTCTGGGTGTTGGTGATGGACAGGGAACCCTGGAGTGCTACAGTCCATGGGGTCGTAAAGAGTCTGACACATCTGAACAACTGAACTGAAGTGAATTTTCCGCTGATGGGTGGCCTGTGTTCCCTCCCTGTATTTTATCCTGAGGCCAAACTATAGTGGGATAATAGCTGTAATAGGGACCGCCTTCAAAAGGCCTTATGCCAGCATGCTGCAGCTCCCAGGACGATTTTATTCAGTGCCCCAAGCCTGCAGCAGGCCACTGCCGACCCACACCTCTGCCAGGGACTCCTGGACACTTGTAGGCAGGTCTGGCTCAGTCTCTGGTGGGGTCACTGCTCCTTTCTTCTGGGTCCTGGTATGCACGAGGTTTTGTTTGTGCCCTCCAAGTGCCTGTTTCCCCTGTCCTACGGAAATTCTGTAATCATATCCCATTGGCCTTCAACGTCAAGTTCCCTGGGGGTTCTCAGTCCCTTTGCTGGATTTCCAGGTTGGAAAATCTGTTGTGTGCCCTAGAACTTTTGTGACAGTGTGAAAACTTGTTTGGTATAACTGTTCTCCAGTTTGTGGGTTTGTCTGCTTAGTGGCTCTATGGTGGGGCTAATGGCCACCTCCTCCAAGAGGACTTATGTCTCATGCCATGCCTCCCAAGTCTGCTGCCCCCAGAGCCCCATCCCCGCAGCAGGCCACTACTGGCTCATGCTTCTGCAGAAGACGCCCGAACACTCAGAGGCAGGTCTGGCTTAGTCTCTTGTGGGGTCCCTGGTTCCTGGTGTGCACAAGGTTTTGTTTGAGCCCTCTGAGCATTTCTAGTAGGTATGGGGTTTGATTCTAAATGTGATTTCGCCCCTCCTACCATCTTGTCAGGGCTTCTGCTCTGCCCTTGGACGTGGGGTATCTTTTTTTGATGGGATCGAACATTCTCCTGCCAATGATTGTTCAGCAGCTAGTTGCAATTTGGAGTTCTTTCAGGAGAAGATGCGTGTAGGTCCTTCTACTCTGCCATCTTGTAAAATCATTCTGTGTGTACTAGTGTTTAAAACACTTCCTGCTTATTCAGTTGAGTTTCTGGGTTTTGAGCTCAGTTTCATCTGTTCGCATTACATGTATGATTTTTAGGAAATTCATTTCTGGAGATTTGACTTTTTCATGTAGAAAATTAAGCTAACCATACTTATATCTGACTGTCTCACAGAGAAAGTGTGAAAATTAAGAGGTTAATGTTGGAAGAGCAGTTAAAGATCTTTAGACAAAAGTGCCATTGTCAATTCCATCATAGAATCATTTGGACTCTAGAATAATGCATCTAATGAGATCACAAAGATAGTATTTAAGCATGTTTATTCTTAAATATTTTTTCAAGTTATAACTGTGGTTTCTAGTTTAGCAAATCTAAATTTATTTAATCAAATAGGTTTGGAACCCAGTCAGAGAGTGGTCTTACACCAAAAGGGAAAGATAGATAATTATCCTTGTTTTCTTATCTGTTAGTTTTCCAATTATGCAGTTTTTCCCAGGAAGGCTATGCATGAGGCCTCTGAAAGCAACACTGTACTTGATTTGAAGGAAAGCAATTTAGAGACCTAAATTTTTAAAGTCATTTTTCTTTAGCTTACTAAAAAAACAAAATTTTAATGTACTGGTAATGCATATTGAAGTATATTACACTGAAAGAATGATGTTCTTTAATATTGGCTGTGAATAATCAGAGTCTTAATTAAACTTCTGGAATTTTGAATATAATAGCTTTCTTCTGTGTATGCATGTATGTTAGATGGCAGAAAAGATTTCATGCTTTTTGTTACCATGAAATTTTTAAGTATACTAGTGAAAAAAATTTAAGTGCATGCCTAGAATTGGAAAAACTTTGGCATGGACTTTACATTTAACATAAAAATGCAGATTCACATAAAGATGAAAATTAAAGATTAAAAAGTCTTTTAAATTACCTAATCTAGATGCAGACTAGACTGTTTCCTTCAGGACAAGGTAAGGATGCTTGGAGCTTTAGTTCTTTGTTCTCTTAGTGAACACGTTTTCTGCTGTGCTTTACTAACTCTACGGTGTGCTTGTGTGAATGAATGGCGTGCCCTGTGTGAAGCAAGTAAGGAGCCCTGCTCTGCGGTTCCACGGTGATCTCATACGGCTTATGGCAGAAACCTGTTGGGGGGTTATACCGACCTGCCAATGCCAAGAGGCACCCAATGTCTCCTTCGGGAACCGACCAGAAATGGGCAAAGCGTGTGTACCGAACTCTCCTTTCTCAGTCAAACTTTTCGGTCTCTTTGACCATTTCATAACTCTTTGGGAATTAGAAGTACTAACCTAACGTATAGGATCATAGACTTTCAAGGGACTTGTGATCTATACTGTTATTGTATACTAAGGCTTAGGTCCCAAACTTGGATTGGTAGTCAAGAAAGCGCCTAGCCTCGCTAGGAATAGAAAGTTTAGAAGCTAGATGGAGCTGTAGCTCCCAGAACATCTCTGAGGTTAAAGGTTACTCAGATTGGGACTGCAATGGGTTTTTTCCTTTGGTAACACCGGCTCTTAGTGGATCAGAGGAGGCTGTTATACTGGTGTGGTGATGCTTGGAAAGAACATCTCAGTTTTATGTTCGTGTAGGTCTTGTTGTAGTCAGGAAATACTCAGGGTCGTGCACAGGCACTCAGGTGACGAACGTTTCCCCCAGTAGTCTTAGCTTGGGAGGCATTCTGGAAGGTTACTCTGATTCATCCCGGGTGACATCAGAGGCAAGCAAGGTTAAGGGTGAAGAGCTGGACGTCAAGTAGGGATGCTATCAGGTCTACCCCTGGTACATCCTCACCCCATCTCGGTGGTAGAACCGGGAGGGACACAGACTGCGCCTGCGTCGGTAAGGGACAGACCAAGTCCGACCAGGAAGGAAAAGCTTTTGGTGTAACATCTGTCTACAGCCCCATCTAGAGCAGGGAGGGACGCCTCCAGTAGAAAAATGGCCTTGGTTGCTTTTTTTCTCTCTTGCAGATGGGAGCTAACAATTCCAGCCTCACTCCTTTGAACTGTATCCTGAAAAACCGGGATAGATTTGATCCCCCGGGCTTAAAGAAGACACACTTGGTCTTCCTATGTGATACTACATGGCCACAGTATCCATTGGAGGACGGCGAACAGTGGCCAGTTGGAGGGTCTCTTAAGTATAATACTGTTCTACAATTAGACCGGTTCTGTAAGGAACAAGGGAAATGGGTAGAAGTAACATGGCACCCCACTCCAGTACTCTTGCCTGGAAAATCCCAGGGACGGGGGAGCCTGGTGGGCTGCCGTCTTTGGGGTCCCACAGAGTCGGACACGACTGAAGCGACTTAGCAGTAGCAGTAGCAGACTGTTTCTATCAATATTGCTTTAGAAAAAATTTTAAAATCTGTTATGTTTTCACAGGAATCTATTTTCAAGTTGAATCTTGAGTAATTACTTCTCAATAAATAAAATTTTGTTTGAATTTCATAGTACATTAAGTTAGAGGTAATTTTTTCTTTTTTATTGAAATATAGTTCGTTTGCAGTGTTTTAGGTGTACAACAAAGTGACTTATATATATATATATATATATATAAAAAATATGTATGTGTGTGTTAGTTGCTCAGTCATCTCCAATTCTTTGCAATCCCATGTACTTTAACTTGCCAGGCTCCTCAGTCTGTGGAATTCTCCCAGGCAAGAATACTGGAGTAAGTAGCCATTCCTTTCTCCAGGGGATCTTCCCAACCCAGGGATAGAACTCGAGTCTTCTGCATTGCAGGCAGATTCTTTAATGTCTGAGCCACCAGAGGAAGTCATATATATATATGTGTATATATATATATATTGCTATTGCTAAGTCACTTCAGTCGTGTCTGACTCTGTGTGACCCCATAGACGGCAGCCCACCAGGCTTCCCCATCCCTGGGATTCTCCAGGCAAGAACACTGGAGTGGGTTGCCATTTCCTTCTCCAATGCATGAAAGTGAAAAGTGAAAGTGAAGTCGCTCAGTCATGTTCAGCCCTCAGTGACCCCATGGACTGCAGCCTTCCAGGCTCCTCCATCTATGGGATTTTCCAGGCAAGAGTACTGGAGTGGGGTGCCATTGCCTTCTCCAATAAATATATACATATATTTGTATAAATAATATACATATATATATTTGTATAAATAAATATCCTTTTCCACATTTTTTCCAGTATAGGTTATTCCAATGTATTGAATATAGTTCCTGGTGTTCCTAGCGGATCTTTATCACTTATTTTATATATAATAGGGTGTACCTGATAATCCCCAATTCCTAATTTATCCCTCCCATTCCTTTCTCCTTTGGTAACCATAAGTTTGTTTTCTATGTCTGTGAGACTGTTTCTGTTTTGTAAGTAAATTCATTTGCATTTATTTTTTAGATTCCACAGATAAGTGACATGATGTTTGAAGTTAGAGATAGTTTGATACAGCAGTGGGTAGATTAAATTTGGAAAGAACATTGGAATTAAATTGCAACCTAAACCTTCAACTTAATTATTATGTTGATTATTTAGTAAATAAATATATATAAAAATTAATGTCCTTAGAAAGTGATACTGTAGAATTGATGATGATGTTTGTTGTCAAGTATAGTTTGATAAATTTTGTATTACCTACTTTCAGAATAACTTCCAGAAGGTTGTAGTGTTAAAAGCTTATGTATTCAGGCGCGTAGAAATGCAACTTAAACAAGTTTGTCTTTCTGAATGTAAATAACTGGGCAGCACATTTTAATAAAAATTATTTTCAGTTTAGTATTCATGCAGTAATTTACTCTTGAATTACATTAGTCACATGCCCGACATTGCATTTATTGAATACACAAATTCCATTATTTAGTATTAGCTGAAAACATGCTATTCACACTACTCCTAGCATTTTACTAGAGATCTCAAAGGTGTTTTCAGTTTAAGAAAAGTGAGTGGTCTTGCTTTGAAGAGAAACTGAATCTAAGAAAATTAACAGTTTTTCAGCAGTCACATAGAATTAGTGACAGTGCTGATAAAGTTCCTTCTCACTGAGATTATCCATTTGAGATTGCATTTATTCTGTGCATATATATTTATTTAAACATATTATTGGATTTTAGAGATAAAATAGTATCTCTGAAAAATTGACATTTTGTTCTTTTTGGAAGTTTTGGTTTATGAACTATTTTATTTGAAAAATGCTTTCTCTTAAAACATAAATCAAATTCATAACTACTTCAGAATTAAGAGAACCTACTCAAAGTGAAGAAGTGAACAGATTAAGAAAATTATATTTTTCATATCCATGTTTATCATAGGAGTAAAGGGAATTTCTTGTTTGTTTCTGATCTGTGCCATATGAAAACGAATGACTTAGGAAAAACAAGGCTATAATGCCATCTGGGGGCTTTTAGGGACATCACAGTTCACTAAAACTGAGACTCCTATAGGGTAATGTACAGTTATCCCCATTTGTTCTTCAGAACTATAATTACCATTCATTTTTCCCCGTTCACTGATTTACAGTAATTATACAGGAAGAATACTGGCTCAGATATCTTACCTTATCAAGATATTTCTTTCCTGTGGCCAGGCAATGTTTTTTTTCCTCTCAAAAGGTAGGATATGTACAACATCAAATGTCTTAAAATTTTACAGTATAATTTGCAATAGGATTGCAAGGTGAAACCAAATAAGAACAAGCTTAACCAAAAGGCGTATACTAATATGCGTCTATGGCAGTGAAAATAGGTTGCTTTTTTGGCTTAGTCACACCAACAGAGCCACCTTAGAGTAAGGGTAGCATTTGAGAAGTGGTTGTAGTGCAAGACCCATTTTTGAGAGGTCATTTGCATCGGTCCCTTAGCAGTCCTAACTGAAGGCTAGTTTGCTGAATATTGTTAAGAAAAAGAAAGACCCTCTGTGCAATCAGGAGGTAGCATGAGATAAAAACATATAAGAGCTGGTAGTGTTTTATTTATAGTATTTTTGTTTGTTTATTTTTTTTTTACAATTTCAAGAGTGACTTTTGCTATCTGATGCTTTAACTATATCTTTCCCATTTGTATGATTTTTAAATCCGTATTGCTGTAAGCAGTTTAAATCTCATTATTCTATTTGTCATTTTTTTCGCATCTTTTTTTCTTTTTGCTAATTACCTATTAGCTTGATATATAGTAGATGTTCAATAAATGAGAATAAGTCAATTTTGGAGTTTTCTAATTGTCTCAACATAAAATATATTAATATATCATAAGGGAAAAGAAAAAAGTTGAAATAGACAGTGGCTGGATTTGTGAGATAACATGTTTGGTTGTTTGCAGCCTGATTCTGTGACTATTTTATGCACATGTTAAGAGGACTCAAAGAAGTCTAGCTGCTGTAGGGCCCTTTAAAACAAGGAGAACAAACTTGTGATGAAATCTGATCCATTTTTTGGTCAACTGGTCATGATTGCATCTGCCAGAAGCTCTAGTTAGAGTTGATGAGATTTGTAATATATAAAAATGACATCTGTAAATTATCTGTTATTTGAACTGTATTACATTTCTGTGGCAGAAGCTAGTTGTAGTTCTTCAGTGTTTATCCTTGTCAACAGAGATGGAATTTAAAAAATTATTTGTATTGAAATATAGTTGAATTACAATATTAGTTATTGCTGTACAACAAAATGACTCAGTTTTACATACATATTTTTTTCATATTCTTTTCCATATAGTTTATCAAGGATATTGAATATAGTTCTCTGTGCTGTCCAGTAGGACTTTGTTGTTCATCCATTGTATATATACCAGTCTGTATTTGCTAATCCCAAACTCTCAATCCAACCCTCCCCCCTCCCCCTCCCCCCCATTGGCAACCACTAGTAGAAATAGGATTTTAACTGAGGATTTGACTACCCCAAATAGAGTCTATATTTCTGTGACTCAAGTTCTAGCCTATGGGTTATAAATAGAAATACCTCGTGGCAACTTCTGGAAAACATTCTGAAGAGCCATTCTTAAGTGGCATAAGCCATTTGCCTCCTCTTCATCCCTTCGTCTGTCGCTGCCTGGAACAAAGATGCTGCTCTCTTGGGCTGTCAGGTAGAGGACACGCCGAGTAGATCTATATGGAACGAGCCAAGGTCTGTGGAGCACCGTACAGCTGTAGGCCACTTACCTGGGAGGGAAGTCAACTTCTACTCTGATGCAGTTATTTGGGTTTTCTATACCTTGCAGCTAATCACTGACTCAATGGACATGAATTTGAGCAAACTCTGGGAAATAGTGAGGGACAGGGAAGCCTGGCCTTGGGATCACAAAGAGTCAGATACGACTTAGTGACTGAACACACAACAGAAAGTAAAATTGTCATGTAAAATGCAGATTCATTTATTGATTCAAGTAACTAAAGGTATATTCATATTTTCAAATTAATTTTTAAATAACATATCTGTATGTTATTGCACTAGTGTTGTCCATCCTTGTGATACCATCATCATAATATGGTTAGAAAAGGGACTGTTACAATTGAGTAAAGAAATGCAAATAATAAACATAAGAAAAACATTCAGCCTAAAACTACAAGTGTAAATTAAAACAATAAAGTGTCTTGTATCTGTTAATAATGTAACAAAAACATTAAAAAAGGGAACTGCTACACTGATTTATTGCTTGTGGCAACATAAATTGGAAAACATTTTGGAAATATGTGTTAAGTGCCACAAGAGTATCCTGGGAAACAGTTCTAGGGAAATAATTGTAGATATTGAAAATGTTATGCACACAAAGATACTCAGTGAGGCATTATGAATAATGGTGACACTTTGGAAAAATCTAAATGTCCATCAATAGGGATTGGTTAAATAATGTGTGATAGTATATATCAGACAATTGTCAAATGACCATTGAAAATGAGGATTACTTATTCAACATTTGTTGGCACGCAGTGCCATGTCAATAAATATTTGTTGGATGTGGGTGTCTGCTACATTTCAGGAATTTTTGTAGGTTTTATACCTACTGATGGACAAAAGCAGACAGCCATGGTTTTGGTTCTCTTGGAGCTTATAGTCTTGCGGGAAACAGATGACATAATTATGCTCTGGGGACTTCCCTGGTGGTCCAGTGGTTAAGACTGAGTTTCCACTGCAGCGGACATGGTTTGAGCCCTGATTGACAATTAAGGTCCCACATTCTGTATGCTGGGTGTGGCACAGCCAAAAAATTAAAAAAAAAAAAGAATTGCACTATAGTTAGTGTTATGTAGGAAAGGAACATGGTTCTATGAAAGCAAATAACAAGGCAACCTTACATAGACTGAGATGTCAAGATAGGTATCATTAAAGATGTAACCTTGAATTGAGATCTGCAGAATGAGCGGAAGTTAATCAGGAGAATGGATAGAAACGTTATGTAGTAATACCATGGAAATGCATAGATTGTAGTAACTGGAAAACTCAGGACACAGAAATGAATCCACAATGTGATTATTTGCAGTAATGTACAGAAAAAATACTGGAAGGGATACATCAAAATACTAAGAATGATTTAAATAGTGGTAGGGTTATATGCGATTTTTCCCCTCATAAATATTCTCAATTTTCTACATTGTGCTATACTTCTATGAAATTTTTAAGAGAGAGATTCTATTTCCCCATTATGTTAACATATAAAACTAATAGCACAACAACTAGGGAAGCTTTGACTCTTACAGTACAAGAAAGAAAACAGTGAAAGTTTTTGTAGGACAAAATAAAACAAATGTTTGATGAAGCAATCCTTGATGAAGAGAGACTTCTGTGGGTGTGTGCAGAGGGTGTAAAAATTTGACTGCTCTCAATTTAAGAGGAAGAAGAAGGTTTTCTGTCATTCTGAGGGTCTTTCATAATCAAGGGAGCTAGATGAATTAATTGGGCTCATAAACATTTAAAAGCCATATGTAAAATCTGTCAAATAGTATGTGGAAATGATGAACAGTTTTTGGAAGTTGTTCTGTTAAGGTATGTTTTAAGTTTTTACAAAGGAAAGAAAATCAGTAGCCCTTTTAAATGCCTGGTTTGGAAAAACTGGGCAACTTCTTTATGATATTTCTATAATTGTTTGCAAAATACATTTTATACCTTCACTGCATGCAAGGAGGAAGGAGGCAGATGGATGAAAGGGGAATAGTAATTTACTTCCCAAGGAAACATTTTGCTAATTGGAAAAAAGGGCAGGATCAGGATCTGTGGCTATAGCAGTGTATCCGGACAGCTATGAATTTTTCTACTGTTGTTTTCTAACCTTGAAAGGAGGAGGAAGTTGCATTACAGATTTTAAGAGCTAATTTAGTTATATGGTGTATGCTGACCATTAGCCACATAAGAAAGGCAATGCCACTGAAGAATTCAGGTTGTCACTGGCAGATGCACAGATCTGTAGAGTGCCAAGCAGGAACGAAACAGTGAATTCTGTCAATTAGACTCAGGAATCTTCATAAGAATTCCCTAAACAGGGGTTAACAGAAAAAAATCTAGAAAAGTACATATGCCATGTAGTTCACATTCCGTGTATACTCAAAGTACTCCAAAGACCTAAGTGTTCTAGCCAGCATCTATGGAATAAAATAATTATTTAAATTAGGCCTTTAGGCTGCAGGAAAAAATAAAATAGGAAAAAATCATAAGCTGTTCTATTCGGTCTGAATCAGAAAATTTCCATTGCTACTTGAGATTCCCTGAGGGTTAGAAACGGGTTGGCATCTGGTAGGAATGTATTATATATGTGAGTGTTCAAAATAATAATGCATTTATATACTGATTGCTGATTTCTATTTTCAGAGTTTAGAAAATCATTCTGCTACTAGGAATGTTGAGATCTCCACTCCAATTTTATGTCCTATGGATTCCTCCTTGTTACCCTTCTTGTCATAACAGCTTCTAACATGTGTACTCACACAGACAAGCAGAAATACACACAGTTACAAACCTTGGCTTTTCTTAACTTTGGGTTTGTGTTACAGTCATCTGGGAAATGTTTTAAAAATCTGATACCCAATTTGCTCCCTAAGCCAGTTACATCAGATTCTGGGTGGAATGCCAGCATCAACATATTTGAAAAACTATTCACGTAATTTTGATGTGCAGCAAAGTTGGGAATCACTGTTCTAGATAAACAAGTCAGCTAGCAAAATTATAAATTCATTTTAGTTTTCCCCCCTTTAGTCTAGCTAAAGGCATAATACTGTTGTTCTTTACCAATAATTACTGGGTGTGTGTGCACAATGGAATATTGTATTCATTTATTGACTAATTCCTTAAACCCCCAAGGATGGTGAAAATGGAATAGGTGGTAAAATAAATATAATACACATTATTTATTACTGATTTATGAAGTGTCTTAAATGTGCTCATCTGCAGTATTAATAATTAGGGTGACTTCTGGGTAAGAAGTCAAACTTAAGTAATGCTTCTCGGTGACCTAAACGGAGATTTAATATCTCAGAAGTGTTATGTACTAGAATTCCAAACAGTTACAGTAATAGTAAAAATAAAGCAATTAAGCTCATCTATTCTTGCAACTTTCTAGCTACTGACAGTGAACTAACCTAAGCTGACTTTTGCTAATAGAACTGCAGATGTAATCAAACTGTGGATGGATATTTGAACAGATTCATATTGTTAAAAGATTGCTCGACGGTTTACACAGAGAGAAGATAAAAATTCTTTGCTTGTGTTGTTCAGGAATTTAATATGATACACTGTTGAATGACTGTGGTTGATTAATAAGGCATTAAATAAGAGTCTGAACCTAATGCAGACGGTGGAATATGTTACGGTGGATTTCTGTCATCATCAATGCACTCATTACAAATACTATAATTATGAACGAAAAGCCATTAGAGATAGAGACTGAGAACTCAATTTAAAATTCTGCTGCATTCTACTGAATTCCTTGAAGTATACAACAGACTCTTTAGTGGAAATGCAAAATCTTTAGCTGGACGATTCCTTGTTCGAATGGGAGCACAGGATATATTGGTGCAATCGAGTGTGTTGAAAAGAGGTCAGCTGGAGAAAATGAACTGGTTGTGTTTGTTGGAGGGGAAAGTAGGAGGGAGCTTTAAATAAGAATTGTGATTTAAAGGATCGTTCGATGGGAAGGTCTAAAAGTTATAAGTAATACTTTATCCTAATTAGTAGGGGCGTGGTTTTTAAAATTCTAATTTAAAGTCTTGAGTCACAAAAACCTGGCTTTGAATCTTGGCTCCATCATTTAACAGACAGTGTAAATAACCATGATTAACATCTTTGAGACTCAGTTTTATTATCTGTAAAATGAAGCTATTTCTCCTACCAACTTCGTAAGTGGTTATGAGGAACAATTAGGGTAGTGGAAAGGGATTCAAACCTGAAAATGCTAAAATTAAGTGTGTGGCAAACATTATTGATGTCCTATGCCGCAGCCGTTCTCTTCTTCACTGTTGTTGGCAGAACCTTAATTTAGGAATTGACCCGCTTCCCGTGGGGTAAATCGTGATCCAGTCTGGGGATGCCAGTTCCATATTAGTGTCTGGGTTAGAAAGGGAGAGGAGACCCAATCTTGGGCAACAAGACGTGACGAGGAAGTTTCTCAAGAGGTTCTAGTAAAGACTCACTTTCATATGTTGGCAGAGGAGCAAAATTCAGTGACAGCTTCAGGTTGCCAATAAATGTCTTAATGACTTGAATTTTAAAATAGTTTTATTTTATAAATCATATAGAGTTAACCCATTTAAAGTGTACAGTTCAATGTTTTTAATATCTTTACAGATATGTGCAGCTGTTACCACAGTCAGTTGTACAATGTTTTTATCATTTCAAGAATAAACCTTGTATCCTTTAGTTACCATTGCTCTGACCCGTTTCCCCCAGCCCTAAGCAATCACTACCCAAATTTCTGTATCTATAAATTTCCCTATTCTGGACTTTCATATGAATGAAATCATATGGTGTGTAGTTTTCTGTGACTAGCTTCTTTCACTTAGCACACTGTTTTCAAGGATCACCCGTGTTGCAGCATGTATCAGTACTTAATTTCCTTTTATGGCTGAATATTTTATTTTCATGTATATATCACATTTTGTTTATCCATTTGTCCGTTGATGGATATTTAAGTTGTTTCCTCCTTTGGGCTGTTATGAATAAGGCTGCTATAAATGTGCATGTTACAAGTTTCTGTGTGGACATGTTCTCATTTCTCTTGGTATGTATGTGGGAGTAGAACTTTGGGGATCTCTGAAACAAAGGGAGTTCCCAGGTACATGGCACAGGATACCCCAGCTGTCCTGTGCTGTACAGCTGTGCATCAGGCCTTAGCAATCAGTTCATATTGGAGTAGGAAGTCAGAAGTCTTGAGGAGGAAGGTCTCCAGGAATAAAATGGAATTCCTACCTTATAGGTTTGTTCAATTAGAAAATTATATTGAGAGCAGCAAAGTAAATCATAGGCCAGTTCAAGAGAAAGAACCAAGGGAAGGGTCAGTTAAGAAGAGCCCTTCTGGGACTTCCTTGGTGGTCCAGTGGTTAAGACCCTGTGCTTCTACTGCAGGCGATGCAAGTTTGATGCCTGGTTGGGGAACAAAGATCATGCCTGCCACAAGATGTGGCCTCTCCTCCAAAAAAGAGGAGGAGCCCTTCTGGGAAAAGAACAAAATAAACTGTGAACACTGGGCTCAAAAAGTATCCATTCCTGAACTTTATTGGATCAGATTTTGGAGCAGTTTCTACCCCAGAGCAACAATTAGCCAACAATTAGTGGAGACTGATAGCTGGGTATAATACCAAAAGTGGGGAAGAAAGATTAAAGATTAGGGAATGAAGCAGAGAGAGTCCTTCTAAAACCAGTCAGTCCATGGTGACTATCCCATCCGGAAGGCTGTACGCTCTGATGAGGAAGAGAAGAGTGTTTATTCTGGTGTGTGTGTGTGTGTGTGTATGTGGAACAAGGGTATAATCACTGGTTTGTCAGTTTAGACACTACTCTCTTAAAGTTTAGTAATTTAGTTTAGCCAACCCACTAAACCCATTTAGTTTAGCCAAATCAATACACAACCAAACAATAACAAAAACAAACACCTTCAGAGAGGAAGGGATATAAGTAGCCAATATTGCTACAGTATATTACCTAAAAAGCTCAGTGTTCAACAAAAAAGTTGTGGCACGTGCAAAGAAATAGGAAAGTGTGACCTATACATGGGGAAAAAAGCAAGTATAAGAAGCTATCTGCGAAGGAGTCCAGCTATAGGATCTAACAAAGAGTTCAGAGCAGCCTTTATAAGTATGCTGAAAGAAATAAAGGTATAATTCTTAAAGAAGTAAAAGATATTGTGATGACATTGTCTCATTAGAGAATACCAATGAAGAGATATAATTTCTAAAAAAGAATCAAAAGTGTACAAAGGTTCCCTTTTCTCTACACTATCCAGCATTTATTATTTGTAGACTTTTTGATGACAACCATTCTGACTGGTATGCACCTTATTGTAGTTTTAATTTGCATTGGTCTAATTATTTAACTTCTATGCAGAGTACATCATGAGATACGCTGGGCTGGAAGAAGCACAAGCTGGAATCAAGATTGCCAGGAGAAATATCAATAACCTAAGATATGCAGATGACACCACCCTTATGGCAGAAAATGAAGAGGAACTAAAAAGCCTCTTGATGAAAGTGAAAGAGGAGAGTGAAAAAGTTGGCTTAAAGCTCAACATTCAGAAAACGAAGATCATGGCATCTGGTCCCATCACTTCATGGGAAATAGACAGGGAAACAGTGGAAACAGTGTCAGACTTTATTTTTGGGGGCTCCAAAGTCACTGCAGATGGTGACTGCAGCCGTGAAATTAAAAGACGTTTACTCCTTGGAAGGAAAGTTATGACCAACTTAGATAGTATATTGAAAAGCAGAGACATTACTTTGCCAACAAAGGTTCGTCTAGTCAAGGCTATGGTTTTTCCTGTGGTCATGTATGGATGTGAGAGTTGGACTGTGAAGAAAGCTGAGCACTGAAGAATTGATGCTTTTGAACTGTGGTGTTGGAGAAGACTCTTGAGAGTCCCTTGGAGACTCAAGGAGATCCAACCAGTCCATCCTAAAGGAGATCAGTCCTGGTTGTTCATTGGAAGGACTGATGCTGAAGCTGAAACTCCAGTACTTTGGCCACCTCATGTGAAGAGTTGACTCATTGGAAAAGACCCTGATGCTGGGAGGGATTGGGGGCAGGAGGAGAAGGGGATGACAGAGAATGAGATGGCTGGATGGCATCACCGACTCGATGGACATGAGTTTGAGTGAACTCCAAGAGTTGGTGATGGACAGGGAGGCCTGGCATGCTATGATTCATGGGGTCGCAGAGTCGGACATGACTGAGCGACTGAACTGAACTGAATCATTAGTGATGTTGAGCATCTAGAAGGGTAAGCACCGAGGAACTGATGCTTTTGAATTGTGCTGAAGAAGACTCTTGAGAGTCGCTTGGACTGCATGGATATCAAACCAATCAATGCTAAAGGAAATCAACCCTGAATATTCATTGGAAGGAGTGATGTGGAAGCTGAAGCTCCAATACTTTGGCCACCTGATGTGAAGAGCCAACTCACTGGAAAAGACTCTGATGCTGGGAAAGATTGAGGGCAAAAGGAGAAGGGGGCGGCAGAGGATGAGATGGTTAGATAGCATCACTGATTCAATGAACATGAGTTTGAGCAAACTCTGGGAGATAGTTTGGGACAGGGAAGCCTGGTGTGCTACAGTCCATGGGGTTGCAGCCAGACTGGACTTCACGACTGAAAATCAACAATAATGCCTTCTTTGGAGATATGTCTACTTGGGTCCTCTGCCTATTTTTTGATTGGGTTATATTTTTATTTCTGATATTGAGTTGTAAGAGCTGTTTGTTTATTTTGGATATTTATACCTTGTCAGTTGCATCATTTGCAAATATTTTCTCCCATAGGTTGTCCTTTCAGTTTTGCTCATGTTTCCTTTGCTGTGAAAAAGCTTATATACCTTTGGTTAGATCCCATTTGTTTATTTTTACTTTTAAAAATATTAACTTATTTATTTATTTGGCTGCACCAGGTCTTAGTTGCGGCATGTGGGGTCTAGTTCCCTGAGCAGGAATCAAACTCTGGCCCGCTGGATTGGGAGCATGGAGTCTTGGCTCCATGCTAGGACTCCATGGAGTCTTGGCTCCATGCTAGGACTCCATGGAGTCTTCCACCAGGGAAGGAAATTTAAATGCAAATCAAGGCATGTGATACCTCAGCTTTGCTCTTTATTTCAGGATTACTTTGGCTATTCAGAGTCTTTTGTGGCTCCATATACATTTTATAATTGTTTATTCTATTTCCATGAAAAAGGTCTTTAGGATTTTATAGGAATTGCATTGAATCTATAGATTGCTTTAGGTAATGTGGACACTTTTTAACAATGTTAATTCTTCCAAACCATGAGCACAGAATGCTGTTCCATTTATTTTTGTCTTCAGTTTCTTTTAATGGTGTCTTACAGTTTTCAGTATATTGGTCTTTCACCTCTGGGTAAATTTTATCACTAGATCTTTTATTCTTTTTGTTATGATTGTAAATAGGATTGTTTCTTAATTTCTCTTTCTACTAACTCATTGTTGAGTATAGAGAAACACAACAGATTTTTGTGTATTGATTTTGTTTCCTACAGCTTGACTGTATTCATTTATCATTTCTAATAATTTTTGGTGGTGTTTTTAGTGTTTTCATGTTGTCTGTGAGTATTGACAGTTTTATTTTTCTTTCCAATTTGGATGTATTTTATTTTTTCCTTACCTAGTTGCTCCGGCTAGGACTTTGTAATACTGTTGAGAGTTTTTATCATAAAAGAATGTTGAATTATGTCAAGTGCTTTTCTGCATCTATTGAGATGATTGTATGGTTTTTATCATTCATTCTATTAATATGGCATATCACATTTATTGATTTATGAATGTTGAACCATTCTTAGAAAAATTCCCACTTGATCATGGTGTGTATTTCTTTTATTGTGCTGTTGAATTTGGTTTGTTAATCTTTTGATGAGAACTTTTACATCTGGTGCTCAGGGATGCAGGACTGTAGTTTTTTTTGCAATGACTGTATCTGGCTTTGGTGTCAGGGTAATTCTGGCCTCATCAAATGAGTTAAGGGTTTTTCTCTTGCCTTTAGTTTTTTGGAAGAGTTTGAAAAGGGTGGTTATCAATTCTTTGCTTTTTTCTTTCTCTCTTTTGACTGTGTTGGATTTGAGCTGTAGCACACAGGATCTTCGTCGTGGTGCTTAACGCTTCTCTCTGGTTTTGTCAGACAGACTGAAGGGTGCATGGGCACTCTAGTTGAGGTGCACGGGCTCAGTAGTTACCGGCAGCATGGGGGACCTTAGTGCCCTGACCAGGGTCAAACCTGGATCTCCTGCATTGGAAGGCAGGTTCTTAACCAGTAGACCCGCAGGGAAGTTCCACTGTCAGTTCTTCTTTGACCCTGGTAGGATTTGGTTCCAGGCTTTTCTTTGTTGGGAAGTTTTTGATGACTAATTCTCTTCACTCATTGGACTGTTCATATTGTTCTGTTTCTTCATGATTCAGTCTTGGTAGGTTGTATGTTTCTAGGACGTTTCCCTTTTATTCCAGATTGTCCAGTTTGTTGTTGTTGTTCATTTGCCAAGTTGTGTTTGACTCTTTGCGGCCCCACGGACTACAGCACACCAGGCCTCTCTTTCCCTCACCACTTCCCAGAGTTTGCCCAAGTTTATGTTCATTGAGTCGGTGATGCCATCTAGCCATCTCATCCTCTGCCGCCCTCTCTTCTCCTTCTGCCTTTCCCAGCATCAGAGTCTTTTCCAATGAGTCAGCTGTTCGCATCAGATGGTCAAAGTATTGGAGCTTCAGCGTCAGTCCTTCCAGTGAGTATTCAGGGTTGATTTTCTTTAGGATGGTCTGGTTTGATCTCCTTCCTGTCCAGGGTACTCTCAAGAATCTTTTCTAGAACCACAGTTCAAAGGTGTCAATTCTTCGGCATTCTGCCTCCTTTATGGTCCAACTCTCACATCCGTATATGACCGCTGGAAAGATCATAGCTTTGACTCTACAGACCTTTTGTCAGCAAAGCGATGTCTTTGCTTTTTAATATGTGTCTAGGTTTGTCATAGCTTTCCTTCCAAGAAGCAACCGTCTTCTAATTTCATGACTGTAGTCACCATCCACAGTAATTTTGGAGCCCAAGAAAAGGAAATCTGTTGCTGGTTCCACTTTTTCCCCCTCTATTTGCAGTGAAGTGATGGGACCGGATGCCATGATCTTAGTTTTTAAGCAGGCTTTTTCACTCTCCTCTTTCACCCTCATAAATAGGCTCTTCAGTTCCTCTTCGTTTTCTGCCATTAGAGTGGTAGCATCTGCATATCTGAGGTTGTTGATATTTCTCCTGGCAGACTTGATTCCAGCTTGTAACTCATCCAGCCCGGCATTTTGCATGATGTGCTCTGCATAAGTTAAATAAACATAGTATACAGCCTTGTACTCCCTTCTCAATTTTGAACCAGTCTGTTGTTCCATGTAAGGTTCTAACTGTTGCTTCTTGATCTACACACAGGTTTCTCAGGAGATAGGTAGGATAGTCTGGTATTCCTATCTCTTTGTTTTCCACATTTTGTTATGATCCACACAGCCAAAGGCTTTAGCATAGTCAATGAAACAGAAGTAGATGTTTTTCTGGAATTCCCTTGCTTTTTCTATGATGAAAGAAATGTTGACAATTTGATCTCTGGTTCCTCTGCCTTTTCTAAATCCAGCTTGTACATCCAGAACTTCCCGGTTCATGTACAGTTGAAGCCTAGCTTGAAGGATTTTGAGCATTACCTTGCTAGCATGTGAAATGAATCCAAATGTGGGGTAGTTTGAACATTCTTTGGCATTGCCCTTCTTTGGGATTGATATTTTAATGATCTTTTAAAGCCCCCAAATTTTGGCTTATTGATTTTATGCATTCAAGTTCACTGACTTTTTTCTCTCTTCTGCTTTTCAATTCATCCAGTGAGTTTTAAATTTTGATTACTGTTTTTTTAATTCTGAAATTTTCATTTGGTTATTCCATTTTATATATTGTATTTCTTTACTGATACTTCTGTTGTTTAGTTGCTAAGTAGTGTCTGACCGTTTCGTGACCCCATGAGGTGTACCCTGTCAGGCTTTGTCCATGAGATTTTCCAGGCAAGAATACTGGAGTGGGTTGCCATTTCCTTCTTCAGGGGATCTTCCCAACCCATGGATCCACTCCTGCATTGTTGGCAGGTGGAGTCTCTACCACTGGGCCAGCTGGGAAGCCCTTGCTGATCCCTTACTTTCCATTTTAACATTTGTTTCAAGAGTGTCACAGTTGCCCTTTGAGCAGTTTTATAATAGCTCTTTGAAGTCATGTCAGATAATTCCAACATTTGTATCATCTTGTCATTGGCATCTTTAATTATATTTTCCCATGTGAGTTTTTTGTATTTCTTCATACGCCAAGTAATTTCAGATTGAATTTCACACCTTTGTATGTATTACACAAAGAACCTGTTTTAAGTCCCCTTGAGAACGTTGGTATTTTTATTTTAGTAAGTGATTAACCTGGCTAGTTCCAACCTTATGTGACTGTGGTTCCAATCTTGGTTCAATTTTAAAGTGTCAGCAGTGGTATTTGAATTTGTCCTCATTGTACCATCCAGGAATTACCCTTGGGTCTGAGTGAAATTTTATGTTAGCTAAGTTCTCAGTGTCTTTGGTATGCTAGTTATTCAGGTGCGAGGAGTGACCTCAGGAGTTAATATAAAATTCCCTGTGGTGTTTCCTTTTCCCACTATGTTTTTAGTGTTTTCTGGTTCTTTGGGGATCTCTCTTTTGGATCTGATTAGAAATCAGATGCTCCAGTTTTCTCTGAACTTTAAAGATTCCTATTCTGACTGTTCTAGCCATAAATAGAGGGCTTTTGCTGCTTTTTCCTGTCTATATGACTGTGCTTACTTCTAGATTTGAGGCTGCACTGGATATAGGCTGGGAGAGCAGTTGTTGTTGTTTAATCGCTAAGTTGTGCCTGACTGTTTGCAACCCTATGGACTGTAGCCTGCCAGGCTCCTCTGTCCATGGGTTACTGGAGGAAAAAGAAATGCTGAGTTGGTGTTGTTTTGAATTCTTTTTTCCACCATTGTTTTTTGACTCTCATACAGCTGCACTGTCCAGGTTTTGTAGCGTTTACTTGGAAAGAAAAGGAGTTGTATATTTAATCTGTCTTACCCCAAGTTGGACCTCTATGATGTTTTGAAAGTTTATATTCTGAATTTACAGTCTTTATCAGGTAATTATTGCTGGAAGGGGGACCGCTTCTAGGGCCCAAGAGTTGGCTCTTGTCTGACACTCAGAAATGAATTGTCTGAAGAGACATATGTGCTGACAAAGCAAGAGACTTTCTTGGGAAAGGGGTGCCTTGTGGAGAGCAGGAGGGTAAAGGAACCCAGGAGGACTGTTCTGCCGTGTGGCTCGGGGTCCCTGGTTCTCTGGTGATGGCATTAGTTTCTGGGCTGTCTCTGGCCAATCATTCTGACCTAGAGTCCTTCCTGGTGGCACACTCATTGCTCAACCAAGATGAATGCCAGTGAAGAGGATTCTGGGAGGTAAGTAGGACATGTCTCCTTTTGACCTTTCCCAAATGCTTCTAGTTGGTGGTGGCTTGTTAGTTCCATGTTCCTTACCAGGACTTCTTGTCCTAAAATAACTCATGTGAATAGTTACTATTTCACTTTCATCAAAATGAAAGTGAAAGAGGAGAGTGAAAAAGCTGGCTTGAAACTCAACATTCAAAAAACTAAGATCATGGCATCTGGTCCCATCACTTCATGGCAAACAGATGGGGAAACAATGGAAACAGTGACTTTATTTTATTTTCTTGGGCTCCAGAATCACTGCAATGGTTACTGCAGCCATGAAATTAAAAGACGCTTGCTCTTTGGATTCGATGGATGCGAGTCTGAGTGAACTCCGGGAGTTGGTGATGGAGAGGGAGGCCTGGTGTGCTGCAATTCATGGGGTCGCAAAGAGTTGGACACGACTGAGTGACTGAACTGAACTGCTCTCTGGAAGAAAAGCTATGACCAACCTGCTGCTGCTGCTGCTGCTAAGTTGCTTCAGTTGTGTCCGATTCTGTGCGACCCCATGGACTGCAGCCTACCAGGCTTCTCTGTCCATGGGATTCTCCAGGCAAGAACACTGGAGTGGGTTGCCATTTCCTTCTCCAGTGCATGAAAGTGGAAAGTGAAAGTGAAGTTGCTCAGTCGTGTCTGACTCTTAGCGACCCCATGGACTGCAGCCTACCAGGCTTCTCCATCCATGGGATTTTCCAGGCAACAGTACTGGAGTGGGGTGCCATTGCCTTCTCCATGACCAACCTAGACAGCATATTAAAAAGCAGAGACATTACTTTGCCGAGAAAGGTCCGTCTAGTCAAAGCTGTGGTTTTTCTAGAAGTCATGTATGCGTGTGAGAGTTGGACCATAAAGAAAGCTGAGAGGCAAGGAATTGATGCTTTTGAACTGTGGTATTGGAGAACACTCTTGAGAGTCTATTGAATAGTTCAAACAGTTTCTGACAAGTACATTTGTTGTCTCGATGGACAGAGGAAGGCTTAGTACTTCCCACTCTTTCTGCTTTCCTGAGGTTTCTCTAGTATACTCTTATGAAATTCTTTCTCTGCTGCCCTAAAAGAAAGCAAAGGAGGAATCTGGACCAGTGCTTTCTAGATCAGAAGAGTATTCTTTAAATTCTGGTGTACGCATATGCCACTGGATTAGTCCAGATGAAAGGGTTCAGGGAAGTATACCTTCTCCAGGCATCCCTTTAGTAAACTGCGGGGAGAGGGAAAGATTTCCTGATCCCCAAGCCAAGTAAAAGATGCACAAGCCATCTAAAAAAGGAGGGTAGTATTTCTTTCTGGCATGAACTTGCTCTGCTGGATCCAGCTGCAGCGCCACGCACGTCCACTAGGGGCCGCTCCAACGACCCAATCTGGGCGCGCAAACCGGGCGACGCCCCGCGCGTGCTCACTGGGTGTAGCGTACGCCTCTGAACCTCCGCGGACACCCTAGCTTTGGGCTGCTGCTCCCCTGGTGGCTACGCTAAAGCAAACCTCTAGCAGCTGGGTACGGCAGCTCTTTGGGGACAAAAGTCTTCCGTCTGGGGTGGGCTCCGCTTCGCGCTCACGGATCTTTCGGGCAGACCTGAGCCGGCAGGTATCAGAGGGTGCGCTGTGCTGCTATCGGGGACCAGGAAGAGGCCGGGCTTGCGCGGAGTTGAGGTTGACCTGGGCCGGGGCCCGCGGGACGCCGTCGCTGCCCGGATGTTGCGATGGCTGATCGGGGGAGGCCGAGAACCACAGGGACTGGCCGAGGTAAATCGCCGGGTGGACCCTGCCTGCCGCCGCAGCGGCCTAGCCTGCCCGAACTCTGGCTGCTGTCTGAGCCCGGCTCGCATCTGGACGTGGGACACCCGGCGGAGGCGGGGCCTGCGGGTTCCGAGGGCGAGGTCGGCGCGGGTGGGGGGCCCTTTCCCTGCTAGGTAGACCCCATTTCCAAGAGGTGTGGAGACGGAAACTGATGGAGTCCAACGACAGAATCAAGGATGCCCAACTAGTCTTCTGCCTACTTAAAGCAGTCTCATTCTAATTTAAAAAGCATCCAATTTAGTAGAGAGTAAGACGGTGTGACTGCAGATTTACACTTTTGGTTTGTTTGATATTTTGTCACTTCCCAACATCAACTGATACGTACTCAGGGAATATGAAATTAGTTTCATTAATTCTATAAAACCAAAAAAGATGTGATTATTTTAAAAATCAATAATTTGCTTAAAAGTTAAAATTATATTCGAATTATTTTGAGTTCCATAGTCACACTTTCTTCATGGGGCGAATAGCTGAATAGACTTAAATGTTGAGAATAAAGTAATTTTGGAACCTGGAAAGTATTGAGGTCTGGAATTTATTTCAAATGCTATTCAAGAATAGGATTCATGTTGAATTCTCTTTTTTATAGGGAATATTTTTGATTGTTAAAAACGTGCGTTGTAAGGAGTCTTCTCCTTTTTAACTTCCTCATATCTTTGCAGTTGAGGCCTATTATTCGTTGTCTTAAAAAGTATTTCTTACTTAAAATTAGGTTTATTACAGATAGGCTTAAATTCTAAAGATTGTGGAAGAATTGTGGAAAATTGACTAGTTCCTATGTGATATATGTGACAGTTCCTTATTAACCCAATTCTTTTTTTAATCATAGAATTTGATTAACTAATTCTGCCCTGTTTAGCAAGCTTTCATTTGGAGGAAGTAGTGTACAGTTTTCAAACTTCTTGCATTTGCTTTTTCTCATCAAAACCACTGCTAGAAGGGCGATGGGATAAATGAAAAAATTACTGCTTTGAGTTAACTTTTTTTAAACATTAATGAGTGTTAAATTGTATATTTATTCGTGTAAAAGTACTTGTGTTTTATAACTGCTGTGAATTTGTACATTATCCGAACCAGTGATTCTTCGTTCATTATGCAGGAACTTTGTATCTAGGCTTCTAGTTTAAAGCAGTGTTTGCCTACTGGGATGGTTTTGCCCATTGAATGACATTTGGCAATGTCCAGAGACATTTTTCGTTGTCATTATTGAGGGGTTCAGGGAGAGGTTGGATTTCTATTGACATGTAGTGTGTACAAGCCAGGAATGATGTTCAGCATTCTGAAATGCACAGAAAATCCTCAACAAAAGAATTACCTGGTCCAAAATGTCAGTATTGTCATGTTTGAGAAGCTACAATTTAGAGGTTAAGGAAACAAGTTTTATCATGAAATAGTACTGGATTTGACTATAGGAATGGAATTGGTAAGATCTACCTTACAGAACTATTCAGTGAGTTATAAGCCATATGTGCCTTTATACAGTGTCTGGCATATGGACTGCCACTCACATGTTTTCAAATAGAAGTGAAGGTGTGTAGGTCTTAGGACTAAGCATCATACTGTGTAAATTTACCAGTAATCTTTATCACTATTGTCCAAATTTGAATTTATTGAATTCATTGACTATGAATTATTTCATTTTTCCTTTGTTCATTCAGTACGCATGTCAAGTGCCTGTAATGGCGTAGGCACTGTTTTAGTCTATGTTATATTTTACCCCTTTGACTTAAAGTTGTATTTCTGCCAAATTTTGAGAAACACCCATTTAAAAATTTTGTGTTGGTTTGGCCCATTAGTTTTTTAGATCAGGTTTATTGAGGTATAATTTCCATAAAACAAAATGCATCCTTTAAAATTTATTTTGACCTGAAATTATTTAAATTTATTATGTGGATTTGTGGTAAGAGAAATGTTTTATGTTAAGTTGGCAGTTACTTAATATTAGGGGAAGTAATATATAGTATTAGGATATCATATATTACAGTTTCTAAAATCTTGTGTTCTTAGATGTATACCATATAGTTTTATTCCAATATTATCTTTTATCATAAATCATTTTATGTTTTTTTCTGTTTCCCCCATTACAAGAAATCTCCTTTACAGACAATAGGTGAAGAACAAACCCAGAACCCCTACACTGAACTGCTTGTACTGAAAGCTCATCATGACATTGTACGGTATCTGGTACAGTTAGATGACTCAAGGTAAGCAGCTCTAGTTACCCAATTGACTGCTGTTTGGAAAGAGTTTTTTTTGGGAATTTTACAAAATTCAGAATCTAGCTTTTGTAAAAATTTTGGAACTGATCAGTAATAGCATTTAGTAGAAATTGACCTCAGTGGCTTGATGAAATATGTGTCTGAAGTCTTTTTGCTCAGAAGTTAGGGTATCATTTCTGGTGATTTGATGGTTATTTTTGCTTGTTCAAAGTTTTGGGTTTCTTTTTTGTTATTGTTTTTGAGTACTCAACAAATACTCTTGTTAGTTTAAAGGAAATGTGTGATTTTAAAATGTTGATGGGAGTTTTAACTGTATGTTAAGGTGAATCTAAATTTGAGAACCAGCCCAGGTGGCACAGTGGTAAACAGTCCGCCTGCCACTGCAGGAGACACAGGAGATGCGGGTTTGATCTCTGGGTCGGGAGATCCCCGGAGAAGGAAATGGCTACCCACTCCAGTATTCTTGCCTGGAAAATTCCACGGACAGAGGAGCCTGGTGGTCTATAGTCCAGGGGGGTCACAGAGTCAGACATGAGTGAGTGCACGTGTGCGCAGACACACACACACGCACACACACACACCCCACATACACACAAAATGTTTAAATATCAGGTACCTCCCAGGAGTGTACTATTTTCAGTAGAAGATTAGAAAAGTATTTAATTTGAATTTTTTGTTATTCAAAATGTACCTTATTCTTTTTTTTTTTTTTTAACACCAAAAACAGTTTGTATTGGGTTATAGCTAGTTAGCAATGCTGTGACAGTTCCAGGTGAACAGTGAAGGGACTCAGCCATACACATCCATACATACCCACATATCCACTCTCCCCCACACCGCTTCCATCCTGGTTGGCACATAACATTGAGCAGAGTTCCATGTGCTATTCAGTAGGTTTTTGTTGTTATCCATTTTAAATATAGCAGTGTGTACATGACCTTCCCAAAGTCCTTAAGTATCTCTTCTCCCCAGCAACTGTGAGTTCATTTTCTAAGTCTGTGAGTCTCTTTCTGTTTTATAAGTTTATTTGTGTCGTTTCTTCTTAGATTCCACATGTAAGGGATGTCATATGATATATCTCCTCTACTTCACTCGGTGTGACACTCTCTAGGTCCACTGGTGTCGCTGCACGTGGCCTTACTCCATCCTTTTTAACGGCTGAGTAACATTCCCCCCACTTCTCTCTCTCTGTCTCTCTGTATATATATGTATATACACGCATATATATATCTTTCTTTCTTTATCCATTCCTCTGTCAGTGGACATTTATGTTGTTTCCATGTCTTGGCCGTTGTAAACAGTGCTGCAGTGAACATTGGGGTGCGTGTATCTTTTCAGGCCGTGTTTTTCTCTGGATATATCCCCAGAAGTGGATGTAGGGTCATTTGGTAGCTCTGTTTTTAGTTCTGTAAGGGACCTCCATACTGTTCTCCACAATGGCCTATACCAATTTACATTCCCACCAACATCGCCGGAGGGTTCCTTTCTCTCCACTCCCTCTCCAGCATTTGTTGTTTGTAGGTTTTTGATGATGGCCAGTCTGACCAGTGTGAGGGGATGTCTCACTGTAGTTTTGATCTGCATTCCTCTAATAACTAGCAGTTTTGAACATCTTTTCACGTGCTAAAGGCCATCTATTTGTCCTCTATAGAGAAATGTCTGTTTAGGTCTTCTGCCCATTTTTTGAGTGGGTTGTTTGTTTTGATGCTATTAAGTGTCATAAGCTGTTTGTAAATTTTCGAGACCAGTCCCTTATCAGTCACATCATTTGCAAATATTTTCCCTCAGTCTGTGGGTTGTCTTTTTGTTTTGTTTATTGTTTCATTGCTGTGAAAAAGCTTTTGGGTTTAAGTAGGTCTCATTTGTTTATTTTTGCTTTTATTTCCATTATTCTGAGAGATGGGTTAAAAATGATTTTGCTGCGATTTATGTCAGAGAGTGTTCTACCTATGTTTTCGTCTAAGTTTTATAATGTCTGATCTTACATTTAGGTCTTTAATCCATTTTGCACTTATTTTTGTGTGTGGGTTTAGAAATGATCTAATTTCGTTCTTTTACATGTGGCTGTCCAGTTTCCCCAGCACCATTTGTTGAAGAGACTCTTTCCAACATTGTGTAGTCTTGCATCCTTTGTCATAGATTAATTGACTAGGTGCATGGGAAAATGAACCTTATTCTATACTTCCTTGCTAACATGTATAATGTTGTGTTTAGTATATTTGCAAATAGAGAAGGTGTATAGGTCTTAGGACTGTAGATTTAGCTTGTTATTGATCTGTAGATCTGTTTTATTAAGCCTCTGTTCAACTATATGCTTATCCTTTGTAGCATCTATCACAAATAATGATTACACAAGTAATTGTGTAACTGTATAAGAGAGTGAGGGACATTTTTTTTTCTTATTCTCCACAGTATCCTTAGTACCTGGCATGGTGCCTTACATGTAGCAGGTAACTAATTGTTAAATGAATGAGTGACTCCCTCAACTATTAAGTGTACATGTTGCATGCCATCCTGAATCCCTAACCCCACTTCTTTTGTCTCTATCAACTACTCCACTATCATCTCTTAACTTTCTCTTTTGTCTTTGATACCACCTTTATTATTTTTCATCCATTTTGAACTCAGTGGGTGACTGCTCCTGTGATTATTTCCAATTCTCAATATCATTGCTGATGTCCTTTAACCTTGTCTTCTCTGCTTTTCTTATGTCTTTGGTGTTTAGTTGATTGTCCCACATGCAGTGCAATTCTGGCAATACCTGGAGTTGTGTTGAATTTTAAAGGTTAAGAGGACAGTCCTGTTTAACAGTCCCTTCACCACAGTCACAGCTGCAATCTCTGGGGTTCCCAGGCCACCTGCACTTTTGGCCAGTTAGCTACAAATTCTCACTACCCCCTCAGGTTTGATAATTCTCTAGAATGACTAACAGAACTCAGGAAAGCACTATATTTATGATTACAGTTTTTAAAAAATTAATTAAATTGGAGGCTAATTACAGTATTGTAGTTTTTTGCCATACATTGACATGAATCAACCATGGGTGTACATGTGTCCCCCATCCTGAACCCCGCTTCCAACCCCCTTCCCATCCCATCCCTCAGGGTTGTCCCAGTTCACCAGCTCTGAGTGCCCTCTTTGCATCGAATTCATGCATTGAATTTGGGCTGGTGATGTATTTCATATATGTAATATACATGTTTCAGTGCTATTCTCTCAAATCATCCCACCCCCGCCTTCTCCCACAGAGAATATCTGTGTCCCTTTTGCTGACTCACATATAGGGTCATTGTTACCATCCTTCTAAATTCCATATATATGTGTTAATATACTGTATTGGTGTTTTTCCTTCTGACTTACTTCACTCTGTATAATAGGCTCCAGTTTCATCCACCTCATTAGAACTGATTCAAATGTGTTCTTTTTAATAGCTGAGTAATACTCCATTGTGTATATGTACCACAGCTTTCTTATCCATTCTTCTGCCGATGGACATCTAGGTTGCTTCCATGTCCTGGCTATTATAAACAGTGCTGTGATGAACATTGGGGTACACGTGTCTCTTTCAATTCTGGTTTCCTCAGTGTATATGCCCAGCAGTGGGATTGCTGGGTCATAAGGCAGTTCTATTTCCAGTTTTTTAAGGAATCTCCATACTGTTCTCCATAGTGGCTGTACTAGTTTGCATTCTCACCAACAGTGTAAGAGGGTTCCCTTTTCTCCACACCCTCTCCAACATTTATTGTCTGTAGACTTTTTGATAGCAGCCATTCTTACTGGCATGAAATGGTACATCATTGTGGTTTTGCTTTGCATTTCTCTGATAATTAGTGATGTTGAGCATCTTTTCATGTGTTTGTTAGCCATCTGTCTTATTATAAAGGATATGATTGGGGCTATCCAAATGAAGAGATACAGAGTCAGGTCTAGAAGGACACCAAATGCAAAGTTTCTGGGTCCTCAGGACACATCCCCCTTTCAGTGTATCAGTGTGCATCACCAGTGAGGAAGCTCCCTCAAACTTTGGGTGTCCAGAATTTTATTGGGGTTTTTTTACATGGGAATGATTATTTCACTTATTTGCCACATGACTGAACTCAGTTTCCAGTCCTTCTCTACCTGTCGTCCCCTCCCTGAGCCCCCAGGTTGGGAGGTTAAGATGATACCCCATGGCTCAAAGTCCCAAACCTCTAATTACATGGTTCATATTTCCCACATGGCCAGTCCCCATCCTTACATTGTCTAAGGGTCTACCATGAGTCATCTCATTAACATAAACTCAGGTGAGGTCTGAGGGACCCAGCTTTCTTTTAGAAACCAAGGATAAGTCCAGCCAAATTATTGTATGAACACATGCTCCTCAGATTTTTAAGATTTCACATTGATTGCTATCCTTCAACCAGAGAAGGCAATGGTACCCCACTCCAGTACTCTTGCCTGGAAAATCCCATGGACAGAGGAGCCTGGTGCGCTGTAGTCCATGGGGTCGCTAAGAGGGACTTTACTTTCACTTTCCACTTTCATGCATTGGAGAAGGAATTGGCAACCCACTCTGGTGTTCCTGCCTGGAGAATCCCAGGGATGAGGGAGCCTGGTGGGCTGCTGTCTTTGAGGTCGCACAGAGTTGGACACGACTGAAGCAACTTAGCAGTAGCAGCAGCTATCCTTCATAGTGTCTTCTTGACTATTCTTGTTACATAGTTTGAAGAGTTTGAAGAAAAGGCCATCTCCTAGAATAATGATCATTGTACAGATACTGATATTTGATTGCATTTTCCCAGTGTGGTGCTTGTGTGAAGGCTAAGTCTCTTTAGTTGTGCCTGACTCTGTGACCCTATGGACTGTGGCCTGCCAGGCTCCTCAGTCTATGGGATTCTCCAGGCAAGAATACTGGAGTGCGTTGTCATGCCCTTATCAGGGGATCTTTCTGACCCAGGGATCGAACCCACATCTCTTATGTCTCCTGTGTTGGCAGGCAGGTTCTTTAATACTTGTGTATACTTCAGTTATTCAGTGATGTAGTAAGTGTTTTGTCAATAGTACAAAGCTATAGAAGAGAATATCAGCTATCTATTACCATTGTCAAATATCAGCCCAAGCAGTGACTGCAGCCATAAAATTAAAAGATGTGTGCTCCTTGGAAGAAAAGCTATGCCAAACCTAGACAGTGTCCTAAAAAGCAGAAACATCGTTTTGCCAACAAAGGTCCATATGGTCAAAGCTATGGTTTTTCCTGTAGTCATGTACGGATGTGAGAGTTGGACCATAAAGAAGACTGAGTGCCAAAGAATTGATGCTTTTGAACTGTGGTGTTGGAGAAGACTCTTGAGGGTCACTTGGACTGCAAGGAGGTCAAACCAGTCCATCCTAAAGGAAATCGCCCCTGAATACTCATTAGAAGGACTGATGCTGAAGCTCCACCTGATGCGAAGAGCCAACTCATTGGAAAAAACTCAGATGCTGGGAAAGATTGAGGGCAGGAGAAGTGGGTGGCAGAGGTTGAGATGGTTGGATGGCATCACTGACTCAATGAACATGGGTTTGAGCAAACTCTGGGAGATGGTGAAGGACAGGGAAGCCAGGTTTGCTCCAGTCCACGGGGTTGCAAAAATTGGGCATGACTGAGCAACTGAACAACAGCAACAAAAGCAAACAATTTATTGCACTATTTTGTGGGGTGACATTTGGGTAGGCTCAGCTTGATGGTTCTGTTGTCTGTGCCAGGATCAGCTGATCTTGTTTAGGTTCATGTATGCTTATGTGGTTACCTGGTGGATTGGTTGGGGTTGGCAGGTTCACGGTGGTCTCAGCTGGGATGACTGGGGATCTCTCCATGTGGTTGCTCAAGTGCTATTTCAATAGGAATGGAATTTAAATACTGGTAAAAGGGCAAGCCCCAGTGTAAAACTCTTCAAGTCTATTTTCAGTATGTTTGCTGCTGTTTCATTGGTTAAAGCAAGTCAGAAGCTGGCATGAATTCAGTAAGTTGATGAATGAACTCTATCTCTTGATGGGAGAAGCAAGTAAATCCTATTGCAGAAGGTGGTAGATATAGGGAGGGAGATTGTTGGTCACGTTTATTGTATACCACAGTGAATCTAAATGTCTTGAATAGATTTTAAAACAGGCCAACTTTTTTGGCTTTTGCAATCAGGTAAACATATTACCATATGAACCACATTTAATTCTTTGTCTTCAAGTCATGACTATGTCAGAATTTGCATGTAATTAGGTATGAAGTTTTTCACTCAGTTGCAGACCTGAAGAACTTTTGATCTCTTTTGTTTGAAAAAATTTAATTCTGTAGTGTACTTTTAAAAAACCTGAAAGAGTCATTATTGGTAAGAATTACATTAAAAATATGCAAGTGATGTAACTGTTATAAGCAGAAGAGCGCAGTGTTTTCATTCTTAATGTAATAGTTTAGATAGTTCAGATATAGCTTTCCCATTACATATGTTCATTATTTATGCATTGTCAAATTACAGAAATACCTTTCCAGTATTTAAGTAGTATATCATTATTCCTTTTATGTTTTTATTTAGTTTTTATGGACATCACATTCTGGATTTTTGGTCAACTGTTGTAATCCAGGTTTCACGCTTCAGGTCTTTAGATAATATCATTTTATTGAGAATTTTGCAGAAGGATTTTCTTGTTTTCTCGGTGGCTCAGCTAAAACCAGTGAGTGGAAAATTTTCTCAGATTGGTTTTTGAAGATACCAAATAAATCCTGTATAACCTAACAGACAGCTGCCTTTTCTTTTCTTCTTCAGTATTTTTTGAACATGAAGTGAGGGTCATATTGATTGGGAGATCACTAAAGAAGGCTAAGCCTCAGCAAGAGTCTTCCAAAAAATGGACTGTGCTAAAATTGCATGTAATACTCTAGCATTTGACACATTAAACTAAACTGAGTTCATAACACATTTTAAGAATAGTTTTCTCTGTTGCTCATTTGACCATCCCTTGCTTCTCCAGGAAACAGACAAGGTTATGTAGGATGGTGATCATGACTGGAAAAGAATCAGATGACCCATGAAATGCCAGGCTGGAGGCCAGCGTGTACCCCTAGGATGACTGTGAAGCTGTACATTCACAGGGGTCTAAACAAACAGTACAGTTTGATAATTCACTAACAGTGAACAATATGCTACATCTTTAAGAAAATATTCTAAAGCTAAGAATAACATTTAGAGAATAGAGATCAGTAGTCAAGACCATTTAGATCCTCCTAATACCTCAGTTTCCTGGGAAGTAGACAATAAAATGGAGTTAAGCATGAAAAAGTATTGTTAGAAATACGAAAGGAAAGGGAAGAAGCAGGATTGGACTAGGGGAGCCATCTCAAACTGTGATGGAGATTTGACCAAGTCTCTGTAAGCCCAGTATGGACTCTGGAGGAAAGAACGCTCTTTAGATGGTCCTGCTTTAGGGAAATAACTAGGACTGTCTAACCTGCATTGCTTGGACACTGGCTGAGGGTCATCCAGAAATGTGCCCTGGCTTCCACCACCTTGCTTCTGTCCCGGGGACTGGGTGCCAGCTGAGAGAGTTTGCGTGCGTGCTTAGTCGCTTCAGTCGTGTCCGACTCTGAGACCCCATGGACCATCGCCTGCCGGGCTCCTCTGTCCATGGGATTCTCCAGGCAAGAATACTGGCGTGGGTTGCCATTTCCTTCTCCAAAGAGGTAGTTTAACTTCAGCTCAAGAGCTGAAACGGACTCTGAAGTCAACAGCTGGAGGCAGATTCACCGCCTTCCTCGTAACTGGGCAGCTAGTCCTGTCTTGAAGGGGTATCTGCAAGTCAAGATCTATACTGCCTTTCTATACAAACTCTATCTTGAGATCAGTAGTGTTTGATGAGAGGACATTTTCTTTATAGAAGGATTCAAGCTAGGAAGAATCATAGAATTGGACTGTTATTTTGCCATCTCTAATAGAATAACAAATTTAGGCAATGCTTATTGATAGCTGTTAACATCACAAACACACACACACACAAGATTGCCAGAAATTGTATTTCCTATTGGGGAATATAAACTCCTTATGAAGAAGTAGTCTTACCAGATAGTCAAATTTAAATATGATTAAGTCTCTAGAGGTCTCAGTTTACTAGAAACACAAGGGACACAGATGCATATCAAATGATAACGCAAGAAGGTAGCTGACAAAATCCAGAGTGTGAGAACTCTGAAGACAAATGCATAATTACAAGGAGGAAAATATATGAAGAGAGAATAAAATAAGAGAGACTTTAGAGATATATCGGTCAGTTGCAGTATATGAACCTTATTCATGGACTGTATCATCCATGAGGTCGCAAGCAGTTGGACATGACTGAGTGTCCAACTTTCACTTTTCACTAGATCTTACTTCTAATATACTTAAAAAACATTGTGAGACAAATTTGATTACATTGTGGTGATGTTAAGGAATTAAATGTTAACTTATTTGTGATGTAAATACGTATTGAAGTATTTATTGATGAAATACGGGATTTGCATCAAAATAATCTGCAGGGGGCGGGTATTGACTGTGGTACAGATGAAACAATATTGGTCGTAAGTTGATAATTATTGAAGACGTGATGAGTACCTGGAGATTTTTGTTATATTGTTCTCACTTTTATATGTATTTAAATTCTTCATAATGAACAGTTTAAAATGATATACATTTGATATAGAGGGAAAAACCCTCCAGTTTAAAAGCTATTTTTGTTTCAGATGTTTTTTCTTGGATATTATTAGAAGTAGGAATCACACACATAGACATGAACCCATCAGCTTAATAGCTAGATTACCAGCTAGCAACCCAGCTAGCAAAAAGCTGGATTAAAGGATGTAGCTTTGATATACAACCACAGTGGGTTTCCTAATTTTCACCCTGAGTTATGTAGACTTATTCACTGAATTGCTGGTACAGCTGGACATTCACAAGCTTCCCACTCCGATGTAAGTTTACCTCAAAAGTAAGACCAAACCAGACTGTTCCCTTGCTGTGCTGTGCTGTGCTTAGTCGCTTAGTCGTGTCTGACTCTGTGACTGCATGGACTGTAGCCCGCCAGGCTCCTTTGTCCATGGGATTCTCCAGGCAAGAATATTGAAGTGGGTTGCCATGCCCTCCTTGTTCCCTCGCTATGAACAGACAAATCTCAGAGAACCCAGAATGGTCTGATCTGAGCATACTCAATGAGTTCTTTAACCTTATTTATTACTCAGTGGGACAGAGAGAGGCCAAGGATATTTCTGTAGTAGAAATTCCTTCCAGAGAAGGCAGTGGAGCCTGGTAGGCTGCAGTCCTTGGGGTTGGGAAGAGTTGGACACGACTGAGCGACTTCACTTTCACTTTTCACTTTCATGCATTGGAGAAGGAACTGGCAACCCACTCCAGTGTTCTTGCCTGGAGAATCCCAGGGACGGGATTGCCTGTTATAGTGGGCTGCCATCTATGGGGTCGCACAGAGTTGGACACGACTGAAGCAACTTAGCAGCAGCAGCAGAAGTTCCTTCACAGGTATTTGAGCTCAGAGAGATGTAGTTTGCCACCAATTTAAGTCACACAGATTTTTTTGTATTCTAATACTTATAAACTTGATGTAGTTTAACTTTGTGATTTGGGGGAGGTGAAAGCTTATCAAAGATTTTACCTTTGCAAATAACTGGGAACTAAAGATTTTTCTGTCTTTATGCTATTTGTGAGATGTTTGTATTAGAATTGTGTTAATTAAATACATGTGCTTGTGCTTAGTTGCTCAATCGTGTCCAACTCTTTGTGTTACTTCAGTTCAGTTCAGTCGCTCAGTCATGTCCAACTCTTTGCGACCCCATGAATTGCAGCATGCCAGGCCTCCTTGTCCATCACCAACTTCCAGAATTCACTCAGACTCACGTGTTACTTAGTCAAGGGAAAAATTTTTTGATGCTAGAGTAGATCATGAAAGAGTCAACAGCATAAATATCTATGGTTCCTGAAAATGCTTTGAAGTTGACTTCAGCTTCTCTTACAAGTTTCTGTCTACAAACTTCTCTAATTTTCTTCAAGTAATTCTAGCATCAAGGTAAGTAAAAGTCTATTTTAAATGAAAATTTTGACATTTTTTATTTTTGTCTGGTTTCTGATATTAGCATTTTTCAACTTTATTATAAAACTATATATTATTTTAGTTGCATTATGATTAGAAAGTACTTGTGGATTTGGTGGAAAGGGACTTCTGCATTGTCATAATAATACTCTATTTTTATTTTTCCAGGACTTTATGGTTATGTAAATATTGAATACAAGAAAATTTATGTTTAGGTTTATGGCTTATCATTTTTTATGTCCTTTAAGGTTATATTTGAATCTGTAGCACCTTTGATTTAATTAAAATAAATTCTCCTGAATAAGAACTATTAAATAAGCACTTAAGTGAGGGCTATAGGAATTATTGCAGTAATACTTGATTTTATACAAATCTTTTTGAACTTTTGCTGTTCTTTCAGCCCACAGTTGGCAAGAATGAGAATACTTTTGCTGAGCTATCCAGAGGAAGGTGTTTATAGGAACTGATTCCTATAAATTGAAATAAGCATTACAGAATTCTCAGTGGACTGATTATTTGGACCCTGTAGCATTCCATCATACTGCAGGCTGTGAGCCCTTCAAAGACAGGAACTTAGCTCATTGATCTTTACTTTCAGGATCAAGCATATAAATATATAAAATTAATGCTTAATGTATAGGTAAAGCTTACTAAAGATTTCTAGAATAAGTAAATCATTGTTCAGTTCAGTTCTGTCGCTCAGTCGTGTCTGACTCTTTGCGACCCCATGAACCGCAGCACGCCAGGTGTCACTGTCCATCATCAACTCCCAGAGTCTACCCACACCCATGTCCATCGAGTTGGTGATGCCATCCAACCATCTCTTCCTCTGGCGTCCCCTTCTCCTCCTGCCTTCAATCTTTCACAGCATCAGGGTCTTTTCAAATGAGTCAGCTCTTTGCATCAGGTGGCCAAAGTATTGAAGTTTCAGCTTCAACATCAGTCCTTCCAATGAACACCCAGGACTGATCTCCTTTAGGATGGACTGGTTGGATCTCCTTGCAGTCCAAGGGACTCTCAAGAGTCTTCTCCAACACCACAGTTCAAAAGCATCAGTTCTTCGGCGCTCAGCTTTCTTCACAGTCCAACTCTTGGAAAAACCATAGCCTTGACTAGATGGACCTTTGTTGGCAAAGTAATATCTCTGCTTTTCAATATACTATCTAGGTTGGTCATAACTTTCCTTCCAAGGAGTAAGCGTCTTTTAATTTCATGGCTGCAGTCACCATCTGCAGTGATTTTGGAGCCCAGAAAAATAAAGTCAGCCACTATTTCCACTGTTTCCCCATCTATTTCCCATGAAGTGATGGGACCAGATGCCATGATCTTAGTTTTCTGAATGTTGAGCTTTAAGCCAACTTTTTCACTCTCCACCTTCACTTTCATCAAGACGCTTTTTAGTTCCTCTTCACTTTCTGCCATAAGGGTGGTGTCATCTGCATATCTGAGGTTATTGATATTTCTCCCGGCAATTTTGATTCCAGCTTGTGCTTCTTCCAGCCCAGAGTTTCTCATGATGTACTCTGCATAGAAGTTAAATAAGCAGGGTGACAATATACAGCCTTGACATACTCCTTTTCCTATTTGGAACCAGTCTGTTGTTCCATGTCCATTTTGAACTGTTGCTTCCTGACCTGCATATAGGTTTCTCAAGAGGCAGGTCAGGTGGTCTGGTATTCCCATTTCTTTCAGAATTTTCCAGTTTATTGTGATCCACACAGTCAAAGGCTTTGGTGTAGTCAATAAAGCAGAAATAGATGTTTTTCTGGAACTCTTGCTTCTTTGATGATCCAGCAGATGTTGGCAATTTGATCTCTGGTTCCTCTGCCTTTTCTAAAACCAGCTTGAACATCTGGAAGTTCACGGTTCACATATTGCTGAAGCCTGGCTTGGAGAATTTTGCGTGTGAAATGGGTACAATTGTGCGGTAGTTTGAGCATTCTTTGGCATTGCCTTTCTTTGGGATTGGAATGAAAACTGACCTTTTCCAGTCCTGTAGCCACTGCTGAGTTTTCCAAATTTGCTGGCATATTGAGTGCAGCACTTTCACAGCATCATCTTTCAGGATTTGAAATAGCTCACCTGGAATTTCATCGCCTCCACTAGCTTTGTTCGTAATGATGCTTTCTAAGGCCCACTTGACTTCACATTCCAGGATGTCTGGCTCTAGGTCAGTGATCACACCACTGTGACTATATTTTTGCTTATTCACACTGCTTGAGAACAGTGCTTTCTTGATTTTATTATAAGTCAGCCACTGTGACTTTTATTATAAGTCAGCCACTGTACAAATTATTTTTTTTTTGCCTTTTAAAAAATTTTTATTTATTTTTTAATTGAAGGATAATTGCTTCACAGAATTTTGTTCTCTGTCAAACCTCAGCATGTATCAGCCATAGGTATACATATATCCCCTCCCTCCTGAATCTCCCTCCCAATCCCACCCCCTCTAGGTTGATACAGAACCCCTGTTTGAGTTTCCTGAGCCATACAGCAAGTTCCCGTTGGCTATCTATTTTACATATGGTAATGTAAGTTTCATGTCACTTTTTCCATACATTTCACCCTCTCCTCCCCTGTCTCCATGTCCACAAGTCTTTCTCTGGGTCTGTTTCTCCATTTCTTCCCTGTAAATAAATTATTCAGTACCATTTTTCTAGATTCCATAAGTGAAAGTAAAGTCACTCAGTCATGTCCGACTCTTTGTGACCCCCATGGACTATAACCTACCAGGCTCCTCTGTCCATGGAATTTTTCAGGCAGGAGTACTGGGGTGGGTTGCCATTTCCTTCTCCAGGGGATCTTCCTGACCCGGGGATTGAACCTGGGTCTCCCGCATTGCAGGAAGATGCTTTACCATCTGAGCATATATATGGATTAGAATATGATATTTATCTTCCTCTTTCTGGCTTACTTCGCTCTGTGTAATCTAACCTCATTAGAACTGACTCAAATGCATTCCTTTTTATGGTTGAGTAATATTCCACTGTGTATATGTACCACAGCTTCTTTATCCATTCATCTGTTGATGGACATCTAGGTTGCTTCCATGTTCTAGCTATTGTAAACAGTGCTGCAGTGAACAATGGGATACATGTGTCTTTTCAATTTTGGTTTTCTCAACGTATATGCCTAGGAGTGGGATTGCTGGGTCATATGGTGGTTTTATTCCTAGTTTTTTAAGGAATCTCCATACCATCTTCCATAGTGGCTGTATCAGTTTACATTCCCACCAACAGTGCAAGAGCGTTCCCTTTTCTCCACACCCTCTTCAGCATTTGTTTGCAGACTTTTTGATCATGGCCATTCTGACTGGTGTGAGGTGATATCTCGTAGTTTTGATTTGCATTTCTCTAATAATGAGCAATGTTGAGCATCTTATCAAATTATTTTTCTTGTTAGTATTTGTATCATGGTTGCCTTCTACTCTACAAAATATAGATGATTTTTTTTTTGCCATGTAGTGAATGGATGGTAAAGAGTAGGGAAAAGCTATAATTTAGTTCATTAGTTCAGTTCAGTTCAGTCGCTCAGTCGTGTCCGACTCTTTGTGACCCCATGAATCGCAGCACGCCAGGCCTCCCTGTCCATCACCAACTCCTGGAGTTCACTCAGACTCACGTCCATCAAGTCAGTGATGCCATCCAGCCATCTCATCCTCTGTCGTCCCCTTCTCCTCCTGCCCCCAATCCCTCCCAGTATCAGAGTCTTTTCCAATGAGTCAACTCTTCGCATGAGGTGGCCAAGTACTGGAGTTTCAGCTTTAGCATCATTCCCTCCAAAGAAATCCCAGGGCTGATTTCCTTCAGAATGGACTAGTTGGATCTCCTTGCAGTCCAAGGGACTCTCAAGAGTTCTGCAACACCACAGTTCAAAAGCATCAATTCTTCGGCGCTCTGCTTTCTTCACAGTCCAACTCTCACATCCATACGTGACCACTGGAAAAACCATAGCCTTGACTAGATGGACCTTTGTTGGCAAAGTAACGTCTCTGCTTTGAAACATGCTATCTAGGTTGGTCATAACTTTTCTTCCAAGGAGTAAGCGTCTTTTAATTTCATGACTGCAGTCACCATCTGCAGTGATTTGGGAGCCCCCAAAAAATAAAGTCTGACACTGTTTCCACTGTTTCCCCATCTATTTCCCATGAAGTGATGGGACCAGATGCCATGATCTTAGTTTTCAGAATGTTGAGCTTTCAGCCAACTTTTTCACTCTCCTCTTTCACTTTCATCAAGAGGCTTTTTAGTTCCTCTTAACTTTCTGCCATAAGGGTGGTGTGATCTGCATATCTGAGGTTATTGATATTTCTTCCGGCAATCTTGATTCCAGCTTGTGCTTCTTCCTGCCCAGAGTTTCTCATGATGTACTCTGCATATAAGTTAAATAAGCAAGGTGACAATATACAGCCTTGACATACTCCTTTTCCTATTTGGAACCAGTCTGTTGTTCCATGTCCATTTCGAACTGTTGCTTCCTGACCTGCATATACGTTTCTCAAGAGGCAGGTCAGGTGGTCTGGTATTCCCATCTCTTTCAGAATTTTCCAGCCATTTTTTCATGCCAAGAAACAAGGACTATTTCTTTAGTCTTTTAAACCTGCTAGAGGTAATCAGAAATGTGTTGGACTGGAAAGTGCCATATTGGAAACATAAATAAGTACGATAATTACTATATTTCATTGATTCTAAAAAGCCTATTTTTGGTACAGTAACATCTCTAAAATTTGGATACATCATATAATTGGTGTCTTTCATTTATAACTAACAGCATTTTTCCTTAATAGTACATAAAATAATAGTATGTCTTACAATTGATGTCTTATATTTCTTTAGTACATTTTTAAACAATCACTGAATTTTAAGATCTTGAAATAAGAACCACATGTAATTGATTTTGGCATTTCCCTAACACATGATGTGAAATCTTACTATTTTGTGTGTATCAGTAAAGAAGGATTTCTCTTAAAATCTTTAGACTTGAATCTTTGGGTTCTATTAATTTAGAGTGTTTAAAAATTTTTTTTTGTATATTATTATATGGCAGTATAGCCCCTATTTTTTCTTCCATTGACTATATTAAACATTATTGGCATTTAATTACTTCTTTTATTGTTCCCTACTTCTTTTCATAGTTATAGTGTATCTTACTGTTAGGGATTCTTAGATTGAAGTTTCATTTCTCATTTGGAGATGGCTAGAGTGTGTGCTTCACGGATGAGGATAAACTGATTTAAGATAAGCTGATATAGTGCTGCCAGTTTTCAGTTATCCATGCTAGGAGAATGGATAATTGTCATTTGTGAATGATCTTCCTTCCCTTTATTCGTTATTTTATGGCTGGTACTGGTATGTAGCAAAGTCAAACTGGTTTGCATTTTAAAGCTTCACGTTTCCTCTTTAGAGCAGGTAATAATAAATACTGGAAAGGCAAAAAAAAAAAGAAAAGGCAATAGAATATGAGAATTGAAAAGCCTGAATAATACACAAACTGGATAATTGACCTCTGAATGATAAAAAGAAAAAAATGGGCTGTGGATTCATGCATTACTATTGAGCATTGTTTAGATTTAACTTTTGTTCACCACTGATTGAATTAAAGTTTGAGATGAGATGCTCTGTATTTCATTTCTAAACTCTCAACCGTTCAATCATCTCTCATTGTGAAGTCATGAGATTCAGACATGATAAAGCAATAATGAGAAGTTAAAAATCAGGGCTAGAAAAAAGTATATTTTAAACCTGTACTTTTCTAAAAGGGAGAAAAGCAATTATAAGAGTTTCAAGAATCAATAGAAATTGATATTTTATACCAAAGAAATCTTAAGACCTTGAGTTCTGCCCTCCCCTTCATCATGGTACAAGTAAAAAGAAATCAATAGCCCTAGAAACATAAGCTGTTAAAGATCGACATCCAGCAGTATTTTTGATATTTAAGGCATTGCTTCGTATTCTGATTCAGACAGTCTGTGTAATTAAGCATAAGAAATTGTTTTTAAATATAAAATTGTTTTCTTTTTAGTCTCCATATCTTTTATATATTTCATTTTGAAAACAGAATAAATGTTACGTATGGGTTTAAAAATAGTTCTTTGTATGGTTTCTATCTAGTTAACTAAGACATTTTAAATGGTCCTTTCTGTTAAAAAGATAAGTAGTTCTTTATTAAAAGTTACTAATGGACTCTGTCAGACTCCATTAGGCCAATTTCCCATCTCCTAATCTCTTAGCTCCTGCAGTAGAAGATGTAATCAAAAGATTCTGCAGCAGGTACTGAGTATGGGAATTGTCAGAGCCAGTGAGGACAGTAGCTATATATGAGGCTTTGAAACTGAGTGTGAGAAATTTGAACTTGATGCTCAGTTTGGACTGTTAAGGGAAGTGTTATATGACTGAAGTAGGGAGATTATATGGATCTCTATAGGGTAAAATTCAATAGAACAGAGACTCTCAGGGCCAAAGTATTAATAGTTTTTGTGTCCTCAAGTATCAGTTCTCTACTTTTCTCCCAATGGCGCACACACAGCTCACAATGTTTACTTTAATGAAGATGTTTAAGGCATGCCCAGATTTTTGTGAAAATATGCTAACAATCTTGCATGGAAGTACACATTTTCTAAACACCATAGCTGCTTGTGGAGTACCACTTATTAATGGTTATTAACCATAACCAGATGCAGTTCATAGCTGGCTCTGAATAATACTACCTCCTTCTCTCCCATCCAGAAAAGCAAACTTTTGAATTCAAGTGAATAAAAAGTGATATTAGAAGAACAACTTGGAATCGATTTTGATTATTTACACACTTGTGTAGTACATTATTAACAAATCAGTTGACATGGTTAAAATGTGACTGCTGTATACCACTGTGTTGGGACACTGCTTGAGAACAATGCTATATTGATTTTATTATAATTCAGCCATTGTGATGAATAATCCTGTACAGATTATTTTTCTTGATAGTGTTTGTATCATGGTTATCTTCTACTCTATAAAGTATAGATGGTTGGTTTTTGATCTGTAGTGAATGGATGGTAAAGAGTAGAGAAAAGCTATAATTTAGTTCATTACAATTCTTTTTTTATGCCAAGAAGCAAACTTACCTTTACCTTTTTCAAGAATATTCATTAAAAAAGCAAAACAGAAACCAAACTTTCCAAACCAAAAGACATGAAAGGGAGATGGGATATTTATGTGGAAAGACCACAGAACTGAGAGGAACAAAGGAGAGATACTGGCTTTAAATATAGTAGAGTTAAAATATCTAAATACCTTTACCTAGAATATAAGGAATCTAAGGACAAGATTCCTTTGGTCTACTCCTGGGATATCACTTCCTGTCACTGTAGCTTTTCCTCAGCTTGGTTTCATGTCACTTCAGGGTTTAATCATATAATTTTAAAGGAAGGACTTTAACGATCATTTATAGATCTCCCTTATTCTTAGTCTAGCAGTTATAATTCTCTGAATGGTCTTATTCATTTTTGGATTTGCTGTACCTGACACAAAAATTAGAAAGTATTCTATAAAGATTTATTAAGTTGGCTTAAAGAACTTAATGTACATTGATATTAGTAAGTCAGAATGCTATTAATAAAGTCGGGTAATTCTTTTTTAAAACTTTTATTCTTACTTATTTGACTGCGTCAGGCCTTTGTTGTGGCATGCGAACTCTTAGTTCTGGCACGTGGGGTCTAGTTGCCCAACCAGGGATCGAACTCAGGGCTCCTGCACTGGGAGCAAGGAGTCTTATCTACTGGACCACCCGGGAAGTCCCTAACGTCTGATTAGTCTTAGTAATTTTAGCACTTAAATGTCATCAGTAATTTTTTGTTTTTCTTGACCTTTTTTCTCTAACCAGATTTGCATCTGCTGGTGATGATGGAACTGTAGTTGTGTGGAATGCCCAGGTGTGTATTGATTCTATGTGGATTATCTAACACAGACATGACTCTATAGTTGAGTATGTATTCATAAACATTACCTGGAGATGAGACTGCATACCAGTAGACTGAGCCGAATTAATGTTTGAAAAGGGCTGCTTAGGATGAATCCATTTACAGTGAGGACCAATGTTTCATATATAGTTTTTAATTTAAGATTTTTCCTGAGAAACAAATGCTAAATTATGGAAATAAATGTCTTAATTTTAATTAAGCAAAATTTAAGTTAGCAGCTATGTACTGATTCTGAAAATGAATCAGGTGTTGATTTTTGTGAGAGACAGTTTTTTCCAAATTGACAATTTTTTCTGAATTTTTCTAAATTGTGCATAATTTAGACAGCATAATATTCTTCACATGTTTCACTTTAATAGTAATGTAATAAAAGGTTTATTTTTAAAAAAATATTTAAGGCTTTACCAAATTTCTCTAGGTCCTCTCTCCCTAATCCTTGGATTCTCAAAGTATTCTCTTGGGAAGCATTTATCTCCTCACCCTTGTTTGGATTGTTACCTATTCTGACTCCATCAGATCCTCATTTTTCAATGGCTTTGCCTGTGATGGACACAGTTTAACATTACATTCATCACATACATCATGAAATCCTGCAACCTTGGAGAGATTTGAAATTTATGTTACATTTTCTTTGCATTTTTGTATTTACTACTTGGGAAGTCAGAGACTGATGGATGAAGACATTGGATGGATGGAAATAGCTGTTGATGTTAAATAGAAATAGAGTCAATACTGACTTTATGAGTGGTTGATATATTATTGGGCATCTACATCCAATTGTTACTGTTTGTTGACTTTTATTCTGCAGTGTTACAGGATGAGATAATAAATACTTGGATAATGAAGACTCCCTATATTTTCCCTGCCAAGTTACTGATATTTTATACTTAATTTACACAATTATAATCTTAAAACCAAATGGAAAGTGTATTCCTTAAAGTTTCCTATAACAATCTGTTATTTTCTATTAGAAAATAATTAAAATTATTTAAGCCTACTCTTGTAGCATCTGTTTAGATTCTATTGCTTAAATTATAAAATCTAAGTAATTTCAGATGGAATGTATGTATTTTCTACCTGGTGGTTTTGCTTAATGTTGTCATTTAAGATTAAGTTATAAGATATAAAGTACTGTTAACATTTTTATTGATATTTCAGACAGGAGAAAAACTTTTGGAACTCAATGGACACACTCAAAAGATAACAGCTATTATTACATTGCCTTGTTTGGAAACTTGTGAAGAAAAAAATCAACTGATCTTGACAGCTTCTGCTGATAGAACAGTCATTATATCCTTGAATCTAGAACCAAGTGAAATAGCTATGGTGATCCAAGGGACCAGTACACACATTATTAGACTTTATCCTCCTGAGGCCTGTCTGTACATTCATGATTTAGCAAAAATGGTTTTGTTCTAGCCTTCATAAGACGCTTCTTGAAAGTATTAGGTGTCTGAAAAAAGATTGGAAGTAGCAAGTTAAGACTTATTGTTGATGGAAACTCCATAACTAAAGCTATTCTTCCCAGCTTTATATAAAATTACAAAAGATGAAGGAAATGGAAGAATGTAGGCTTAAAAATATTTATCATCTCAGTTTGCTTTTCAATTTAGAGAAACAAAGATGAGTTGAACCGGAGAATAATTCACATTTTCTTATACGCTTATTGTACAGCAAAAGAAACTTAATGGTCCCAACCCATAAGAACCTTCTGACAATCCAAGTCTGGCAGAAAAGTGAATTAGCATGTGCTCAGTGTTTTATATGGAGAAGGCAATGGCACCGCACTCCAGTACTCTTGCCTGGAGAATCCCATGGACGAAGGAGCCTGGTGGGCTGCAGTCCATGGGGTCGTGAAGAGTTGGACACGACTGAGCGGCTTCACTTTCACTTTTCACTTTCATGCATTGGAGAAGGAAATGGCAACCCACTCCAGTGTTCTTCCCTGGAGAATCCCAGGGACAGAGAAGCCTGGTGGACTGCCTTCTATGGGGTCACACAGAGTCGGACACGACTGAAGCGACTTAGCAGCAGCAGCAATGTTTTATATATTTAGTATTTTAAAACAATTAAAAAATGTAAATTACCTTCCCTCCTTATACTTTTAGTTGAAAATTTAAGATGTAACAGCCATAGTAAAGTTTTATAAATTGCATGTATGTGCCAGGCATTGTTCTGTTTTGCATTTACTAACCCATTTAACCCTTATAATAAGTATTTTTATTATTTTCATTTATAAATAAGAAAAGAGAGGCACAGAGAGGTTAAGTAAATGGCCCAAGTTTGTGCAGCCTGTATAGGGCCAAAGGCAGTAGTAGTCTGACTGCAGAGTCAGTGCTCTGAATCACTGTGTGATACTGCTTTCATAAAATATTTTTCTTAAACAAAGTTGGCCTTTTTATATTTGTATGAGGAATTTAATCTGTGAAGGCTATAGCTAATCTTTCATTGCCTTTTTTTTTTAAGTGTCATAGAATAGCTTTAAAAAGTCTGTGCTTATCTGAGAATTCTATTCACATAACTTCAGGTGTTAGTGAAGTTGAGTTTTGGAGTAAGCCCAAAGGTGTAGGTGTTTCTTAGGCTTCTATAGAACTAAGACATACTTTATGACACACTTTAAATAAGCTTGTCAGCTGAAGTGATTTTTAGACAGATTGCCAATAGGTGGTAGAAATTCACAAAAAGATTTAGGTGGAGATAAAATGATACACTGTGGTGATGACAGTGTTGCATAATCAGGGGCATAAAATGCACTTTAGTATGTTTAGGTCACAGTAGCTTTACTACCATTGTTCTATTGAGGCACATGTTATTTTATGGACTGAAGCTATTTTTTGTTTGTTTTCCATATCAGTATAATCTCTGCAAAAATAGAATATAAAATTCTTTTTATTAGACTGCTTCTTAAGTACTAGAATACTATTTAGCTGCTAAGTCACTTCAGTCGTGTCTGACTCTGTGCGACCCCATAGATGGCAGCCCACCAGGCTCTGCCGTCTCTGGGATTCTCCAGGCAAGAACACTGGAGTGGGTTGTCATTTCCTTCTCCAGTGCATGAAAGTGAAAAGTAAAAGTGAAGTCGCTCAGTCATGTCTGACTCTTCTCGACCCCATGGACTGAAGCCTACCAGGCTCCTGCGTCCTTGGGATTTTCCAGCAAGAGTACTGGAGTCGGTTGCCATTGCCTTCTCCTATACTATTTAGAGATAATTGTTAAAATTACTATTACAGGACAGACATGGGTAACTGGGACAATATCAGTATAAACTTTAACGGTAAATGCTAGTAGAGAGTAATTTCCTTTGCTGAATGACTTTTCTTGTTAAAAATAATTTCAGGTTGCTTTGTTAGTAGTTCCATTTATTCAGATGAATTTTAAATTTGTCATGCTTGGGTATTTGCTGTTAACTAACTTCATTAATTAAATGCTGAGGGTAGATTTTTTTTGTCAAATTATAATCTTAAGAGTCTATATATGTGTGTGTATATACATTTATATGTAAATATGTTCTCATATAAAATGTATATCTTACCGTAGGAAATGGTATGAAAAATTTGAAAATCGTTATGTTCCTTAAGTCAAACTAATCTTGGACCTTTTATGAGAGGTCTTGAAATTATTTTAAATATGGATATAGGTATTTGGTTACTGTCTTCTTTGAATTAAGATAACTAGTAAAATCATGCCAGGCATGTTGAGGGAGCTTTCAGTTAATGTTAATTAATGGATGTGATAGTTTTTAGTATGAGTATTTTATGTTCAGTGTTTATTAGATTATGGTAGACTGTTTTGGAGAGTAAAATTTAAATTTTTTATAGTTGCAATATTTAATGCTTATAAAGATTTGATATTCAGACCATCCATTCTGTTGGTATTTTCAAATGGTTTTATAGTAAAATTCACATCAAACTTATTTTAGATTATAAGCTTGCTATGCTAAGTTGATTTTTGTAATAGTATAAACACAAGGTACTTTATGCTTTGTATATTTTCTACAAAAATGTGTAATATTTATAATTATTAGAAAAGTTATCTCATAATTTTTTGAAATTCTGCTTAGAAATTATTTCTTAACATAAATTTAGGAATGGGATTGTGATACTGGTAGACAAGTTCAGAAAGTGTCATGCTTCCAGTCTACTGTAAAGGTAAAATCTTAATCAGATACTTTATGGTAATAATCTTTTTATTTCAGAAAAAGTTATCTAATGATTTAGATGAAATTATCTTTGTAGGTTTTAAAAATTATGTCTTCTGCACATACCTACAGCTATTTGATTCTTCTAAGACTAGATTTTGGGGAGTATGTATATTAAATGCTAGAATGTTTGAATTTTAAATTAGAGCAAGAGATGAATCTCTATAGTAAGATAAGGAAAAATGTAGTACCTAGTATGTTTCTAGTTGGAGAAGGCAATGGCACCCCACTCCAGTACTCTTGCCTGGAAAATCCCATGGACGGAGGAGCCTGGTAGCTGCAGTCCACGGGGTTGCTAAGAGTCGGACACGACTGAGTGACTTAGCAGCAGCAAGCAGCAGTGTATTTCTAGTTGGTAATTCTAGGAAGGGATACTACTTTCCAAGTGATATGGCAGTAGCTAGTCTTTTTTTGTTGTTCTTTGTTTTAGCTTTAAACTTGAAACACGGAGCTATTTGTGCCTCACTATGTTTTCTGTAAAATCATAATTTAGTAGTAGTTACTTATTTCCAGAACAAAATCTTTTGTGGCTTATTGGTGGCTGGCTACTCTTAGGTTCATTTTATAAACATACTAATTGGGGCTTATTATTGATAGAAATTCTGCTACAGATTGGAGAAACAAACTTGGATAAGACTTGGTTACTTGCATTCCTATAGAAGAAATTACCTTAGGTGGTCTCAGAAAGTGCTACTGTTTTTCAGTAATTTAAGCAGGCTTGGGGAAAGATACTAGTAAAGTGAAATAGTATTTCCTCATTTACTTTGAAGATTACTGATCTCTTGAAGGGAAAGGGTATCAACTTGTGGACATATTTTAAAACCACTGAATGCTTGAATTTCTAAACTGATAAATATTTTGCATGAATTTTACAGTGTTTAGCTGTTCTTCAGAGACTAGATGTTTGGCTCTCTGGTGGGAACGATCTGTGCGTGTGGAACCGAAAATTAGATCTTCTGTGTAAGACGAGCCACCTTTCTGATACAGGTAAAAACAAATCAAGGTACTTGTGAACCATGTTAGACACTAAAATAAAGACACAGTGAATCTTCAAAGAGACTTTGCATGAATACAACAGTAATATAGGAGCTTTTCTTTTTAATTCTGAATATAAGATGTAGTCATATTTTCCAATTCAGGTGAAGGGTTGTGTGAAATATATTTCCATTTCAAATTGGAAGGAAAAGATTTTCCCTCTTTTGGCTTCTTCACCCCTTCTAACAGAATTTCTCAAAAGTGAACAATAAAACCCTTTTCTTACATGTTCCTGGACCATGTCCTAAACTGAGTTTACCTGGAAGCAGATCTTTATGACTTTACAAAAGTATTTTCTTCATTTGTGGGGTCATCAGACTTTGCATAGAGTCCTAAGGATGCCCTCATTTTACAGTTGGTTTTACTAAGGAAATTTCATTCATGTGAAAATGTAAAAACAGAATTCTGTTTTCTCAGAAAAAAATCAGTTTTGACTTAACATTGGTATCAAGGAACTTAAAGAATAAAAATTTATTCAGAATAAAAATATTTAAGTATAAATGAGTAAATTTAAATGACAGTAACCTTAAAATGAGCTGAACTGAACCTTAAAATCATGTGATCCACTATTAACTATTTTTGTTTCTAAAAGTAATGAAACGAACCCATGGTCATCCTAGAAAGAATACAGGCATACCTTGTTTTATCGCACTTTGCTTTGTTTGGCTTTGCAGATGATGCATTTTTTACAAATTGTTTGTGGCAACTCTGCATCATGCAAGTCTCTTGGCACCATTTTTCTGGAAGCATTTGTTCACTTTGTGTTTCTGTCAATTGTGGTAATTCTTGAAATATTTCACGCCCTCCAACAGCAAAAAGAATGACTACCTGAAGGCTCAGCTAATTGTTAATAGTTTTTTAGCAATAAAGTGTTTTACAATTAAGGTTCATACATTGTCTTTTAGACATAATACTATTGCACATTTAATAGATGACAGTATAATGTTAACAACTATTATCAGTTCAGTTCAGTTCAGTCACTCAGTCGTGTCCAACTCTTTGCGACCCCAGGCACTGCAGCATGCTAGGCTTCCCTGTCCATCCCCAATTTCTGGAGCCTGCTCAAACTCATGTCCATTGAGTCAGTGATGCCATCCAGCCATCTCATCCTCTGTCGTCCCCTTCTCCTCCTGTCCCCAATCCCTCCCAGCATCAGGGTCTTTTCCAATGAGTCAGTTCTTTGCATCAGGTGGCCAAAGTATTGGAGTTTCAGCTTTAGCATCTGTCCTTCCAATGAATATTCAGTACTGATTTCCTTTAGGATGGACTGGTTTGATCTCCTTGTAGTCCAAGGGACTCTCAAGAGTCTTCTGTAACACCATAGTTCAAAAGCATCAATTCTTCGGTGCTCAGCCTTCTTTATAGTCCAACTCTCACGTCCATACATGACTACTGGAAAAACCACAGTTTTGACTAGATGAATCTTTGTCAGAAAAGTAATGTCTCTGCTTTTTATATGCTGTCTAGGTTGGTCACAGCTTTTCTAACAAGGAGCAAGCATCTTTTAATTTCATGGCTGCAGTCACCATCTGCAGAGATTTTAGAGCCCAAGAAAATAAAGTCTGTCACTATTTCCATTGTTTCCCCATCTATTTGCCACAAAGTGATGGGACCGGATGCCATGATCTTAGTTTTTTGAACGTTGAGTTTTATGCCAGCTTTTTCACTACTGTTATAAGCAGTGGGAAATTAAAAAATTTGTGTGACTTGCTTTACTTTGATAATTGCTTTATTTCAGTGGTCAGGAACCAAACCCAAAATATCTCCAAGGTATGCCTGTTATTAAAGCATATTATTGTTGTCTTAGAGTAGTAGGAGCCCTGTGAGTTGAATTTACACTTCTTTATTGGAACTAGCTTATCTCCACATGGGTATTATAAAATACTAGAAAAATAATATAATGTCTTAATAAAACTAAATCCCTATCTTACTAGGATTTATAGTTTAACTTCTTAGTTCACCACTTGATCACTAGTAATCTTGTTTGTAGTGGTAAAGAACACCCTGCCAATGCAGGAGACATAAGAGTATGCGGTCAATCCCTGGGTCAGGAGGATCCCCTAGAGGAGGGCGTGGCAACCCACTCCAGTATTCTTGCCTGGAGAATCCCATGGACAGAAGCGCCAGGCAGGCTACAGTCCATAGGGTTGCAAAGAGCCAGACATGAATGAAGTGACTTAGCATGCACGCACACATGTTGTAAAATACTGAAATCAGGGCTAAAAAAGGACCTTTTGCATGTTAATGGAAATAATCACCTGTTATTGCAATTCCCCTTCCTTTGCAAATTAGCTTTGAGTACTGTACTTTAAGTAGTTACAGTATTGCCCTGTTTATCAGTAAGAGATAGCAGTAACCCTTGAGAAAATTGGTTAGAAAGCTTTTAAAAGACCTTAAGTTGCCATTGGTGAGCTTTTCGTGATTTGGATTTTCCAAATTACCAGATGCCAAATAGTTAGCAGTACTAATAGATCCTTACTTTATGAAACTCCTTTCACTAAGCCTTGCTTGATTTATGGACTGGCAGGGCTTTTAGGAACAATTATTATGTATTTGGAAATAAGCAAAAATAATCTTAGTATGATAAAATGGAAGGAGCCTTGGACTAGAAAACAGGACATCCATGCCCTTTCCATCACTATGGTCTGTGATTCTGTGCATTAAGTTGCTACTTCTGGATTATTGAGTTTACAGTAATTTTATTTCATAAATAATCAACATGTTTTTGACAAGCTGTTTTCTGCATCTGGAATTCTCTGCTGTTCTCCCTCCCCCTGCTCTCCTCTCTCTCCTACTTCTTTATCCTGTACACTGCTGCTCCCGTTTCTCCTCCTCTACCATCAATGCCCTGTCCTTGACCATGGAAAAATATAAAACATACTGGTAAAACCTATGTGGAAGAAAGATGTTGGCCAGAAATACTCCCCAAGTGGGAAGGTAAAGCAGATGAGAATATTTTCCCAATTAGCATATGTGTTATGAATTACTGTATAAAAATTACATATATTTTTAAGGGAAAAGTTAACTTTAATTAACAAGTTTTGTGCCAACACATATGGTAATTCTAAATCTAACACGTGAATTCTTTAATTTTTGCTGACAAAAGTGATAATTATAACATATATTACAGAAGTTGTGGTTATCCTAAAATCATTTCATGATTCAGCTATAAAAAATGTACTTAGCACTGTATGCTTAATAAGTGAAATGTAATAGAATGTTGAATCTGATTATTCTAGTAATACAAGGAATTTTGTAAATGTACTGATCGATTATAAACATACTATTTGAAGGCCACTTTCTTAGCTGTTGACTGTTGGCTCATTTATTTGCTGCCAGGGAGTTCACCCAGGCTTCTTAAATTTACATTGAGGAAAAATGCCAATTTTGTATTCCATTTGAGCTAGCCATCTTGTAAATGGCAATGATGATTATCTTAAGGGGTCCCTGGTAAATAAGTTTGCCATAATAGTACAAATATTCAAAGAGAATTTTCTACCCTTAATAAATCAATAAAGCCTTCGAGAGACTTTACTGACTTTTCACAAAGTCGTTTTCACATGCAAGTGTGATGTAGCGAATTGTGTGAGCTTTATTGTTACCATCCCCTTTGAAGAAATGACTAATATAAATCTGAAAATGTTTTTGATCTAATCTATTAAGAAAATAATTTAACTTTTATATGTTTTTGAAGGGATCACTGCTTTGATTGAAATACCTAAGAACTGTGTTGTGGCAGCAGTTGGCAAAGAACTGAGTGAGTATGATTTTCTCCCCCATCATTTCTTCTTTTTTAAAATTTTAAACTAGCCTTGTATAAACATTTCAGAAAGACTAATTTGACTTTTTATTTAAAGGACATCTTTCCCTGCCCCCAGTCTTGACCTCCTGGAATTATTGAAGTGATATGGAACCTGAGACATTTTCAAGATGTTAGGTCGGCTCTTGTACCACACTTGGTCTAGCATAGGCAAGTGGGCAAGGTAACCCCACTCCTCTGATGCTGGAGAGGCCTATTTACATCCCACAGTCCTCTCTGTTGACCCACACTCACTCACTCAGCAAAAACTTTAGCTACGTAAAAGAACGCCAACATTCTGAAAACTAAAAACGAGCTGGGTTTGGAAGAGGGTTATTATGGGAGTTCAGTAAGACAGGAGCTGTGGAAACCAGAGTGGGACCCGTCTTCTTGGAGGGTGGAGTTTGCACCATTTCCCTCAGAGTAGTGGGATGGCAGGAGGGAGAATGAGAGGATGTGGTAAATGTACTGATTATAAACATGCCATTTGAAGGCTAGTCTCTTACTGTTGACTGTTGGCTCACTTATTTACTGCCAGGAGTCTGCAGTTTAAAAAAAAAACAAACCTATTATGCTCATTACCTTATGGATAAAAATTGTGTGCTGAGAAGTTGCTTTTTAAAATCTGCTTTTTTCTTGAAGAATTTGTCTAATGAAGCCCAGAGGGCATTTGATATTACTTGTGCTGCTACTTCTAGATGCCAGTCTCGAGATTTACTGTGATCACCAGTTGGCATGTTTGCAAATGCCAGTGAGAAACGAGCTAATGGTTTACCAGTTGTAAGCTGCTATCTGCAGGCTCTGCTGCTTTGCAGTCAGCTTTTTCTTTCTTCCACTCAATTTCCCTGTGTAGTCATGTCTGAGAAGTAATTTTTAGACCCAATGCTTATGCTTGCTTTTCATAAAGCAGATTCTAAAGATAAAATTTAGTGTTTAAGTTTTTTTTCTTTTGTTCTTCCTTGCAGAAATTCAGTTTTCCCGTGTTCTTTATTGTGCTGGAAAGATGCCTCGCTTTTCTCTGCTTTTTACCTCTTGTTGCTAATCAATCGCTTGTGTTTTGCTGGTTTTACTCTCAGTGGTTCTCAAAATGTTGTGTGCATGAGGATGACCCGAAGGACTTGTTAAGAACACAAAATACTGGGCCTTACTCCCAGAGTTTCTAGTTCACTACTTCTAGAGTGGGGCCTGAGCGTCTGCATTCTAACATGTACTGTGAGTGCTGAGGTGGTCGGTCTGGGGCCATTCTTTGAGGGCGGCTGCTCTAAATATTTTGGTCCACTTCTTTCCATCTCACTAGTGTTGCTCTGTTCAGGTACTCTTCTCCTCTTTTGCCTGGTTGGACTGTTGTGATAGTCTCCTGACTTATTTTCATTCCTCTACTTTATTTATTTTTTTTAAATGTGTACTTAACAATGTGCAAACTATATTTTAGCCATTGCCGTTGTCTGGAGAACACATTGAAAGTATAAATATTTACGAAAGATTATTGTATTCAGATAATGATGAAGTATTAGTAAGATGTCTAAATATATGTAATGTGGAGTGTCCAAAGGGCTTCCCAGGTGGCTCAGTGGTAAAGAATCCGCCTGCCAATGCATGACATACAGGAGGCCCAGGCTGGATCCCTGGGTTAGAAAGATCCCTTATAGAAGAAAATGGCAATCCATTCCAGTATACCTGCCCAGAGAACTGCACAGACAGAGGAGGGTCACAAAAGAGAGTCAGACATGATTGAGCATGCATGCCCAGAGTGTCCAAATATAATCACCCCATGATAGAGTTAGTAGCAAGTAAAATAAAATCTCTTTAAGTATATGCCTGTTCAGCATGCCTGCATGCTTAGTCGTGTCTGACACTTTGCAACCCCCTGGACTGTAGCCCGCCAGGCTCCTCCGTCCATGGTCCATAAGGGCTCTCCAGGCAAGAATACTGGAGCAGGTTGCCACTTCCCTTTTCAGGGGATTTTCCTGACCCAGAGATCGAACCTGCACCTCCTGTGTCTCCTGCATTGCAGGTGGGTTCCCTACCTGCTGAGCCATCAGGGAAGCCCTTACATTGCTAATTTATGTGGCTATTGGCATATATTTAAGATGCTTGCAAACTGTTGCACAAATATTGTGACTGTTTGAATCCATATCAAAATTTGGATACCAGTGAAATTAATTCACCATGATATAGCTGCTTGGTTGGCTGGATAGGTATGGCCATTCCCTTCTCTGTTTTAGCGGTTCTAAACAATGTTTTCAGTGAAAACATTGAAAACTCCAAACTGGAAACAAAATAAGCTACCATTTACCACCCTCATTTTGTAAAAATAACTTTTTAACAACAAAATATGAAGAACATGACCTCAGGAAAAAAGTATAGGGCTTTAAATTTAATACATTTAGTTTTATTAAGAACAAACAAACTTATGTGGCCTTATTTTTTTTCTCATTTTTGCTCCAGATGAATGAAATCTTTGCCCTAAGGATGAATGTAATCATGCCTACACAATGAAGTCCAGGCCTTTCAGCATATCAAGTCATGCCTTCTGTGATCTCCCTCTGCTTCCCTTGAGTCCTGTCCCACTGCTGGCTAATTTGCATTTCCTGGCGCTCCCAGCCTGAGGCGGTTCTCACCACCGTCCTTTCTCTTGCCACCTGTATTGGACTTGGCCGTCTCCCCCTGCTTCCATGGAGTCTTGCGTAACTGCTGGCTACTCCACATTTCCTGGAACCCCCCAGCCCGAGGTGGTTCTCACCTCTTCCTTCCTTTGTCTTGTCAGCCATATTGGACTTGACCACGTAATTCATCGTCCTCTTTAATCTGGCTCATTACTACTTACTCTTTAAGAGCACAGCTCTAGTATTTCTTTTTCAAGGATGAAGCCTTGCTTACGTTATGCCTCCCCTCCCAGAGGTTTTACCTGTGTATTCTCATAGTCTCATGTCTACCATTTAAGTTACCACTCTAAAAACTTATGTTTGCTTTTTGGTCTCTCTTTGCCCCGCCCCTTCAGAATATTAGTGCCTTGGTGACTGAAACGTTCTTCATCTTTCTCCTAGCAGATAAACAGATTTTTATCAAATGAATTAGTGAATTCATTGAAATAGTAATAAACACTGATGCCTCAACAGAAATTGGAATATCATCTAAAAAAAGGAAGAAATTAAAGTTGGTTTTATTCAAAATAATTTATAAAAAGTACAAATATTCTTAAAAATAAGGGTTTCCATTTTACTTAGCCTCAAAATAGGGCTTCCCTGGTGGTTCAGACAGTAAGGAATCCTCCTGCAATGTGGAAGACTTGGGTTCTATCCCTGGGTTGGAAAGGTCCCCTGCAAAAGGGAACGCCTACCCACTCCAGTATTCTGGCCTGGAGAATTCCATGGACAGAGGATCCTGACAGGCTACAGTCCATGGGGTTGCAAAGAGCTGGACACCACTGAGTGACTTTCACTTTAACTGTTTCATAAAGTAAATATGTAGTGTCATTTTCCTTATGAAAAATAAGTTTTATTCCTCTAAATGTACTATCTTTTCTATTTCTAAGACAAGCTTGTGCCCCTGTCCTTGGTTTTAACTGTTCCATACCAATTTCTCTTTTTCTAATGTGAATCTTCTCAACAGGAAATAAAATTTCTGTGTGCACTGCCTGTAGTTCCTTTGAGGCTTTTATTAGCTGGGCAGGACTATCATCACTCTTTGAGTACTTATCCTGGTTCAAAAGTTCAAGATTTTTCTGTTAACCCTTTTTTAGAATTGACTTGCTTTTCTTTTATCTTCTAATTCATGTTTATTTCCTTGAAGTTATTACATATGTGACCCTTGTGAATACTTGATTGTAGAGACTATATTTATGAACTTGTTTCTTATTATCTTTAGTTCTTTGTAGTTTTTTGGTCAGTGTTTCAGTTTGTTCTCCCTGTTAGTTGCATTAAACAGTAGAGTACCTGCTTGTTATTCTGTAATCTTAATCTCAGCGTCATTTGGTAGTATTCCAACTACAGGAGAATTTTCGCTCTATTTTGCTAGGTATCAGAAAGAGTCCTTTTTCTGATAGACAACCACAGTTTCTGAGACCTTCATCTGACAGCCACAATTTCAATGTGAATGGCTATCAGTAAATGTGCCCAGAGACATAGAAGGAAATGTGGTGTGACCTGTTTTCCAGACAGAAGTATGAGAAAGAAGAGAAACTTAGTAATAAGCCATCACTTGGGAGGAATATGACCTCTGAGATACTAGTTTTTCCAAGCTGTGAGCAGCCACAGCACTTGGTGCTGGGGCCTGTTATAGCACCGACTACATTGATTCTGAGCTTGTTTATAAGTCTCACTCCCACTCTCAATGACTATTACAGGGCAGTAACTGGAGCCTAGTCATATATAATATTTAAGTTCCTGGAGCATCGTAATAAGCGTTCACTAAATGTTTATTGAATCTTTCCAGTTGATTTGATTTTGAGTTTTCTATACTGTTTAATGTTAGGATTAACACAAGTTTATATAAAACTGTTTGTTAAACTCAGTTGAGTAAAGCAACACTATAGTCCAAAAGAACTGTATAACACACAAAAATTATAAGGCGTATCTTCTCAGAGAATTTGTAATTTAATGGTGTAAGCTTAGATATCAATTTGAAAAGTAAATAAATAAAAACTGCTGAAGTCTTCACCGATTTGAGGTTAGGCACAAATTCATAGCTTATTTTGCAGCAGTATTTACTGGCCTGGCGTGAGGAGAGAAGGCTAATGGTTGGGGGTGATTCAGGGATCCGGACCAGTGCTGGCTAAGGAGAGAATGAGGTGGGAGAGCTGGTCATACACTGAAGGCTTAGGGAGGATGGGACTTAATGGTTGGTGGGGGTTTAGAAGAGTTTTAATAAAAGGAACAGAGTTTTGAGGTCACACTTGGGATTTTAGTAGATCATTGCAAACATCTCAAGGATTTGAAAGAAATGAAGTAGTGTGAACAAGACTGTCTTTGGAGATGGGTTTTTTCAGTATTTTAGGTATTTGTCACTTAGTAAAATTAGTTTTTTGAGCAGAAATGGAACTTTATCTTCTTTGACTATTTCAGTAAAATTATATCGGTCTTTTCATTTAGTAATTTTCAGGTTGGTAGCAGCCACAGAGGGATCACTAGGATGGGATATTCTTGAAGTTAAGCGCCTCCTTGATCACCAAGATAATATTCTCTCACTGATTAATGTCAATGGTAAGCTCATTGTGTCCATGTTTATATTATGTACAATTTTTTACTTGTTAACCTGTTTTGAACTTTAGTTTTATTTTGTCATAGGATTCTAGAATTAACATCATGAAAATGATGCTATTAATAAGGAGAGAGTGGCAGTCTTATTTTCTGAGGTTTAAACCAGTAGAATTCATCAAGTTTCATAGATTGGTAGGTCTTAGATTTAGGCATGGGGGAGGGATGGAGTTGGGCAGAGAAAAGGGGTGATGGAGGAGACAGCGTACTTACCTCAGGGGTTACTTGGCAGCTGTGGGATGATTGTCGTAGGCTATCAGTACTAATGCTTGGTAGCATTTTGGCTTTGGGGGCAAACGGTTCTGGCTCTTTTCTCTTTTGAAGGTCACACAGGACAAAATTATATGCCACTCTATTCACAGTAGAATGAGCTGGATTCAGTCCACCATGAAGAGCCAGAGAATAGCACCAGACTAAAGGTCTGCAGAAACGGATCATACCTGCCCTTCCTCATGGCTGTGTGTTTGGTTTGCCAGACTTTGTATTTGGCTTTATCATGATTTTAATGAGTATCTCTTGTGAGGTGAACCTGATATCAGATGACAGGATAGGATCACAAACCAAAAATCCTGGGATTTAGCTACTTCACTTTCAAATAAACTGATAGCTTATATCATCAGAGCTCTCCTGGGTGGTCTGGGCTCTGAGGTCAAATGTGAGGACTCTTGGGTGGCTCCAGTTTGATAGTCTGGAGGAGACTTGTAAGAGGGTCCTGTAAGGATGCTGTGAATATGTTGTAGGGGAGTGCACTGCACCCCACGACCTAGGCTGGCTCTTCCTGAGCAATACTTTGTAGAAACATGAGGCAAAGGGAAAGGGCCACAAACAGTACTAAGTGTAGTCTCCATCTGTAGGCCGTTCAGTCACGTTTTCAATTACATCAGTGAGAATGGCCCGATCAATGCCAGAAACTTCCTCTCTAATAGCTATTTACTTGTTCAACCTAGCTGCAAGTCTTTCTGAGGACTAGATTATCTGTATGATAGAAATAACAATGTGAGGAGCACCCCTTTTGTCTTTTTCTGGGGACTCTTTCCTTTAGCCATGGTGGCAGCCCAGAAGGCAAGCTCTTATTTGGAAGTTCCTCTGACACTGAGCCAGCAGCCCCAAGGCTGGAGCTGTTGAGAAGAGCACGGCAGTGTCCTGGCCGTTACAGTGGTCACATGGTCACACCTAGTTGTCCCGTTTTAGCAGTGAAGTATTGGGACCAGGAGCTGGCACACTTCTATAATGGAGTTGAGGGAGCCTCAGCTTCATGGCACTTCTCTGTACCTCTCTGTGATGTACAGAGATACTCAGAACAGCTGAATTAGGAGTGCTCGTGTCAAGTCTTTCTTTGCCATCATCTTAAGAAAAGGAAAAGGGAAAGCTAAGGCAAAGAATAATTTGTTAATGGAAATTACACAAAACCCCTAGTACTTTTTACTTTATAAATTCCGTGACTATAAAATCACACTGCAGAATGCTAGCAAGCCAAAAGCATATTTAGGAATCATATGGATGAGTAGTTTGGTAAAATTTGAGAATGATACTGTGACGGTCTGTCATAATAGATGTGTCTCCCATGCTGCAGATTTAGCCATCCTGAAGTGAGTATGTTGTACAGTTCCCAGTTCCACCCTCAGCCCTTTATCCCCACCAATTACCAGTCAAAATGTGGCCAGTTACTGGGTTTATAACTCACAGGGAAAGTGCACGTTCAGTGAGTTGGTGCTAGGACAACCTTAGCAGAGCATTTGTTTGTAGCAGAACTCGCACAAATGTGGATAATGAATACTGGGTTTGCCCAAGAGCTCTGAATGCCTCTGCAGAGATTGTCTAAGACCGACGTACAAGGTAACCTTGCTTATCTCTTCTGGCAGAAGGCTCTAGGTGCTGCTGCTTTATTTTATTCCTTTTCTTGTTTTATACTGACAGCATGATATGGTAGTATTAGAACTTCTGAGGGATGGGTAGACAGGCTTCAGGTAAGATTTTCGTACTAAGTGACTTCTGATACTTGCCTAAGGGTCAAAGTCCATCCACGTACAATACATTATTGAGGCTGTTTGGTGTGAAGCATTTTGAATGACCAGTTTGGGATAATGTACACAGCACTAAACTGCACTGACTCAGGTCAGTGTCAGCATTTCGTTTCTAGTGAAAAATTATAACTGGGCTCAAGTACTTTGCTTCTGTTGCCTGGATGAATTACAGACACTTGGAGGAGATCAGAGCAGGCAGCTGTGTGGTCTCAGTAGGTTAGCTCTGGTATGGTGACATATGCAGAGTTGGAGTCGAGAAGAATCTTCACTTGTTAATGTCTCTGGTTCTTTTGTAGTTTGAGTGAGATTGAAAAGAGGAGGGGAAGGGATAGAAAAGAAGGTCATGGAAAGATTTCTCTCCACACATGAGAAATGAACTTAATTCTTCACAGACTGAATTCCAGAGAGTCTGTTATTAAACTATGGAAACTGGACTTGGAACCAAGGAAAAATACTATTTACCTGTATGATTGCTGATAATTCTTTATTTTGAAGAGATTGTTCATCTAGTTATTAGAGATTTCTGTCCTGGTTTATTTGATAAATGAGATAGTTAAATCATAACTACTCGTCCATGTATTCCTAAATTACAAGTAACTGGATGTTTTAATACTATTAATATGAAATAATACCAGGGGCTCAAAATAATACCAGGGACTCAAAAGATAACATTCAATGTCTTTAAAGTGGCTACACATTTATTATTTAATTTTATTTCTACAATCATCTTCATTTAATGCCTAAGAAATGCAAGATAGAAAAAGGTTAAATGACTTTCTAAAGGCCAACCACATGGCTAGTAACAGGCTGAGTCAAAGTTAAAACTTGAGTTTCTAGACTCACAGTGCGCTGCTCTGCTCCACCTTCCTCTATAAAGGAATTAAATCACATTTCTTTATGATAGTTTTCAGTCTTAGCAGTTGTACATTTTCCTTAAATATATAATTTGTGAAGTGTCTTAGCCCACTAATTTCATTTTCATTAAACATTTTAAAAACTTGTTATTGTGCAAGTAATACATAGTCATAATAGAAAAATGAGGAAATAGAAATATAAAAAATGTAAAAATGAAAATGAAAATCATTCATGTAGTATTAAGTAGAGGTTCACGTCCTTCTAGGTGTTTTTCTGGGCATGTATACATATGGTGTGCTTTTGGTAACAGCTTGTCATGAGTATATTTCTGTATTAACATGACATACTTTTACAACTTAGTTTTTGGTAACAGCATTACTGTTTCATTTCGTGGATGTCTGATTTATTTATTCAGTCCCCAATTGGTTTCCGATATCTTTAGATAGTCATTAGATAGATCATGTGTGTGTGATGAAGTTCCCATAAAAATTCCCACAGTGTGGGGTTCAGAGAGATTCTGGGTTGCTGAACACGAGTGGCCTGCTGGAGGGGGCCGGGTGCTCTGAGACGCCTCCCACGCCCCTTGCCCTGTGCGCCTCCTCCCTCTGGAGGGGCATCTGTCTTTCGGCATACCCTGTATGATAAAGTGGTGAGGTTGTTTTCCTGAGTTTTGTGAGCTGCTCTAGCATAGTAACTGAACCTGAGGAGGGGATGTGGGACTCTTCAGCTTACAGCCAGTTAGAAACACAGGTAACAGCCTGGATTTACAATTAGTATCTGAAGTGAGAGAAGTCCTGCAGGACTGACACCTTAACCTGTGGGAACTGACGTTATTTCCAGGTAGATATGGCCAAAGCTGAGTTAAATTGTAGGGGCATTCGGCTGGTGTCACATAATTGCCTGCTGTGGGGAAGACCCCCACACGTCTGGTGTCAGGCGTGTCGTGAGTATGGGAGTACAGAGGAAACAGAAGTGTGACTTTTTCTTAACTGTATATGATCCAAGGTAAAATTCTTTTGTCTTTGTTCCCCAAATACTTAACCAAGTATTCCAGCATGACTTCTTTCTTTCTCTGTTGAATTGAAAAGCAGTTACTGTCATTTACTAAATGTGTGAGTAGACTTGAGTCTATTTCCGGTCTTTCTGTTCTGTTAATCTTCCTGTTTGGCTTGTCAGGTTACCTCCCTGTTGTTAATACTGTGACTTTATAGAGCAGCACTACTCGGCAGTTCATTGGTTTTCACCGTAGCCCAGGTAAATGATCAGTAAAGAGACGTATGAACTCTGCCTAGATGTCAGTTTTGTATCTGGCTCCCATGTTGGGGAACTCATCGTCTGGGACACCCTGGGCTGGACCGTGCAGGCCTGCGAACGCAACTTCTGGGACCCATCTCCGCAGCTGGATGCTCAGCGGGAAATAAAACTCTGTCAAAAGCCAAACGACGTTTCTATTCATCATCTCACATGGGATGAAGAGGTAAAAAAAGTGGAGAAAAATTTCTATAATCTTAACATCTTTTACTAAACTCAGTTTCTAATTGGGAAAATTTAATGTCATGATATAGAAAGGTGTCATTCCTTGCGTCCAAGTTGTGCTTTAAAATGTATTGATGTATTTCGAAGATTACATCATTTGCTTTAAAAAAAGCATTTTAATCTTTTACCACCTCCTTGAGGCAAGGAGGTGATTAAATGGCCACAGATTTTAGAACCCATTGAAGTTTTGAGCTGTATTAAATATTCCCATAGGATCTGAGGATAATGCTTAAAATTGTTTTAAGGAACACTTTGGAAAGAATCCTTTTGAAGATTCCGGTGCATTTCCTGGAGAAATAAAGGGAATTAGAAACTTCAGGAATGCCTTTCTTTTAGTCTTCTAGCATCCTGGGCAAGGTGATTGTGTGAGAATTACAGATTTCAGTCCTTCAGGCCCGTTGCTCTTGAAGCACGTTACATCTTTTTTTGCAGTAAGAGATTAGTACCAATGGACTTCTGAATCTTGGCTCTGATCTGAACATCTCCTCTTTTAGCTTTAGGAGCTCAGAAAATATGTTTAAAATGGGGTTATTTTTCTAAATCTAATCACAAGAAATGTTCCCATTGTAAACTTTGAGGAAAGGGGTTGGAGGAGGCTGTTACCTTTATTTTGTGCCTCCCTATACTGTTTAAATCTTATAATTTTATTTTTTTTTATTTTTATTTTAAAAATGAGTAATAGTGTTCTAGATGGGGAGAGCATGATCCACTTTTTTTTTTTTGGCTTTCTTTGAACCTCTTACTTTAAAAACCAAACCAAAATAGAGCAAGAATAGGTAAAGAACATTATTGTACCTAAAGATTAAGTTTCTTTATATTCTAACTTTACTTTGGGGGAAAAAGAGTACTAGGGTGGGTTGCCATTGCCTTCTCCAGGGGATCTTCCCGACTCAGTGATCGAACCCAGATCTCCCACATTGTAGGCAGACCTTTACCCTCTGAGCCACAAGGGAACCCCCGAATATATATGATAAAAACAATAGTCTCAGGAAAGATAGAAACTAGATTTCTAAGAGTTGTAGCCCTAAAAATTATATTTTTAATTTGATACCTTTTTCTCATTGTTGTAAAAATTAGTGCTTTAAGTTTTTTCATTTTGCATTCTCTTTCATCTTAAAATTTTGATTGATGTTTATTAAATGCTTAATAAAGCATTACTCAGTTTTCCCTCATTTTCTTTCTTTTATAAGAGTTTTTTTTTCTTTCTATGGGGGGTCAGTTATTGTTAATGACAAGAGATTGATAGAGTGATTCTGTTGAGTAAATACTGTCCCAAAGCTTATTAATTCTCTAGTTGTATTGATAATTTTGTGGGTTTTGATAAAGCATTTGAACTCTGCACAGATTTCTTGGTCCATATAAACTAGTTTCTGGGGTTTCTTTGCACTGAATGTTTCCCAGGGCTCTAGATTTTAGCAAGCTGGCTAGCTGTTTTTATTTTTGTGTATGGCACTGGTCCTTAGCTAGCATTGCTGTGTGCAGAACATCAGTCCTGAGGGTCAAGGGAGTCATTGCAGATTTAGAGTCTGGTAAGCCTTGGAGGCATGTTTGGTTTAGATGCTATAGGTCTGAGTTGGCATTATAGCCTTTGAGGCTGCATGAGAAGTGTTCTCTAGTGAGAACAGGAAGGGAAAAGGATTTTTGAAAGGTCTGTCTCACTGGCATACCTACTGAGTAAGAATAAATGATTCTTAGACAAGAGCCACTAGAAGTCTAGTGATTTGCAAAATAAGTTCAAAAGCTATGTGGTATGGTATGAGGCAAGAATAAGGAACTGGAGTAACATGACCTGAATTCCAATACCACCTTTCATGTCTTAATTTTTTGTGTGATTTTAATCTTTTATTTTGACTTGTTATTCTGCAAAATAGCTTTTCCTACATTAATGAGATGTTGTGAAGCTGAAGTAAGATAAATATTGGTGAAAGTGCTTTCAAAAGATTAAAGCTGTTTTAGTAGAAAGGAAAAATGGAAATTTAGTAGAACTGGAAAAAATGTCTTTGTGAAACCACTATATATATATCTCTGCCACTCTAGCATATGCTGTTTTGTATACTTCATAGTTCTTGTGATGCTTAAGATGTGGAGCCCAAGTAACTTTGCTCACATTTTTCAGGCAGCAGAAGCTAAGTAGTTTCCCAACGGTACGGTATTATGTGAATGAAAACCCAGGGTGGACCCCAGCAGCTCCGCCTCCACTGCACCCGTCTTCCAGCCGCAGCCCCTGCTCTAGCTGTCACGTTTCAGTAAGGAAGGCAGGGATGCTGCGGGGTGTCATACATAGAGTTCGCTCTGTATTAGCAGTTGTGTCCTTCGACCTTCTAAATGCTGAGCTTTCCTTTGTGCTTTGATATTTTTGGACTTTAGAGGGCAGTACAGTAATTTGGGCTGAAGGCTAGGAATAGGGAAGGCAACAATGACATTGTGATCTCACACCAAGGCTGGAAATCTGTTACTCTGGGTAGTGGTGTTCGTTTTATGTGCATTTCTGAACTTTTATCTTCCCCAGAATGTATTTGTTGCAGTTGGAAGGGGTTTATATGTGTATAACCTTCCAATGAAGCGTGTGATTGCCTGCCAGAAAGCTGCGCATGACTCCAGTGTCCTGCACGTTGCCAAACTCCCAAACAGGTATGAGTCTCCATCCACTCCGTAACAGGTGGGAGAAACGCACAGTTCCCAGGGCCACCAGTGTAACTGCTCAGGGTGCAAAGTCGCCTGGCTCTGTTGCTTGACCAACAGGTTCTTTTGAAAATGGAGACTACCCTATGGCTGTCTCTAACAGAAGAGTTTGTGGCAATATATTACAAAATTTACAAACAGCAGGGTTCAAACAAATTATTCTGAATTTCATTGTAAGAAGAGAGAATTTAAAAGTTGGTATTTATTTTAATAGTTAGAAGACTTTGGGGCACTATGTTCTAATTTTTTAATATTTTCCACAAAGCCACCTTTTTGGTAGTGTTGCTTATGGCCAGAATTAAATGGTGGTCTCCTTGTTGGCTGAGGCTACTAACTGAGGGCTTTCCTCTCAGGGCAGATGTGGCCATTGAACTTCTAGGGATGAATTCTATGAAGGAAATGGTAGTATTTTCGGGGCTTCCCTGGTGGCTCAGCTGGTAAAGAATCTGCCAGCAATGCAGGAGACCCCGGTTCGATTCCTGGGTCGGGAAGTTCCCCTGGAGAAGGGACAGGCTACCCACTCCAGTGTTCTTGGGCTTCCCTGGTGGCTCAGATGACAAAGAATCTGCCTGCAATGTGGGAGGCCTGGGTTGGATCCCTGGGTTGGGAAGATCCCCTTGAGGAGGGCATGGCAACCCACTCCAGTATTCAGGCCTGGAGAATCCCATGGACAGAAGAACCTGGTGGGCTACAGTCTGTGGGGTTGCAGAGAGTTGGGCACAACTGAGCAGCTAAGCACAGCACAGCAGTATTTACTCTGCAGGATACTTTCAGAGTGAGAGGGGAGAGAAAGGAATGGGGCTTCTCAGGATATTATGAGAGTATAATTCATAACCTGTTTTCCTGCATGCATTTTTTAAAATGGAAGCGATACGTGTTTGAAACATTTGAGCTAGTCTCACACTATAATGCATGCCTTTCCTTTGTATTGTAAAGCCATGTTAAAGTGTGATTTTTTAATCAGCTCCCGCCAGGAGCTGGATGAAAGCAGATAAAGGCTGCGCTGATGGTTTTCCCTGCGCTCCGAGCACTTGCCCTCCATGGTGCTCTCTCTCTCCTGACAGGCAGGTTATCTCATGCTCAGAAGATGGCAGTGTACGCATTTGGGAGCTACGAGAAAAACAGCAGCTTTCAGTGGAGCCGGCGCCAACGGGTGTGTATCTTCTCTCAAAAAGGTGGTCTTGCTTTTTTTCTCATGTGAAAGACAGACGAAAGGCAGTTATGTGTAACCACAGGAATAATATACAGTGTGCTCCAAATAAGCATGTTTACATGAAGCATTTGGGAATCAGGATGGGGGACTCACATGTTAATATTTACTGCAGGACCGCCTGTTTATTTCAAGTCAGCTAGGATTCTTTGAGGGGAAGCTAACTGATCTGACTGATCAAATGGGCTTCCCTGGTGGCTCAGACTGTAAAGACTCTGCCTGCAATGCAGAAGACCCAGGTTTGATCTCCTGGAGGATACTGAAGTGGCTACCCACTTCAGTATTCTTGCCTGACTGACCAAATGGCCTAATTAGCTATTTATCAATGTATTGTAATTATGTCTGGTATATAAACATAATGTGTACCATCAGGCATCAAAGTTCTTCAGCCTTGAAGCATTAACAGTGAACTCAGTTTATAAACAAACACTTTTGTGTTTATGTCGTTAATCTCTTGAGCTGTTGATTTTCTGGTGCTTGATTTGAAAAACAAAATCCTGGTTAATTAGCAACCTTCGCATAAGAAATCAAATGCCAGTAGCCTCGGAGTTTCTTCTAGTTATTTGAAATCATAGGGTATTGTCACACATGTTGCTTTTTGCTTGTGCTTAAGTTGTGACCTTCCTGCCCCCACACTGCCACTCAGCCCTTTCATTTCTCTCCACTTTGACTTCCATTGCCTTTTTCTCATGTTAACACACCTTCAGCAGTGCGTGAGTAGGGGCAATAAGAAGAGCTGAGCAACAGACGTGGGTAGCTAAGAGGAAATGAAGTAACATATTAAAAAAAAAACCCTAGCATAGTGCCTGGTATCATCTGCTCACTTAGCCCTTGATGAAAATAAGTGAGAAACACCTTTGCATTTAAGTTTTGTTTTTCTGATCTTACATTATTATTGTTAAGGAAAGTGAAAGTCACTCAGCCGTGTCCAACTCTTTGCGACTCCATGGACTATACGGTCCATGGAATTTTCCAGGCTAGAATATTGGAGTGGGTAGCTGTTCCCTTTTCCAGGGGATCTTCCCAACCCAGGGATCGAACCCAGGTCTCCCGCATTGCAGGTGGATTCTTTACCAGCTGAGCCATAAGGGAAGCCTGTTAAGAAAAGAGCATAATTTTGAGAATGACTAAAATGGTTGTGTTTTTCTAGGTTTTTTTAACATGTGGGGATTTGGAAGAGTAAATAAACAAGCCAGCCATCCTGCTAAAAAGCAACAAGAAAATGCCACTTCCTGTTCACTAGAGCTTATTGGAGATTTAATTGGACACTCATCATCTGTGGAGGTACTGTTTTTAATAAGCATAGAAGTGTCCAGGGGAGCCTTGCTTTTTGCATCTCACTGCTGTTCATTCATTTGGTCTCATAAAGACCTAAAACTTCTCTTATCAATAAGTTTTTGCTGATTCTAAACATGGAGTGGGATAGGTTTTAGTATGTGTGGTAAAGATCTCCCTATACAGAGAAATGATTTGAAGGAGGAATGTCTTGCTTCTAAAAACTGGCTTAATTAACGTTATGAATGAGATGTAGGTAGACAGCTGACAATAAGGACAGTGTTGAATATATGAGTAGTAAATACTGTTAAACAGTAGTTAATACAGAGGGTACACGGAGAAGTGTGCTTATATATGTAGAGGTAAAACCTTACAGACTAATTCCAGGGGGGCATTACCAAATTCATGAATAGAAGTCTGTTTTACTTCGTTTTGAAGGATAATAGTTAGCTTGGGTAAAACCCAGTGTCTTGATTATCATTGTGGAGTTCAGAATTATAGGGTGCATCCAGTTCTAACTTTTTATAAATTCAAATGCATTAATATTTACTATCAGCACCATTGCCTGTAATGAAGAAGGAAAAAGACCAGTTGAGGTAAAGAGATAATTGCAACTGGTAACCGTATCACCACAGCCCTGAGTAATGAATTTCTTAAATTATGCTTTTGTTTCATAGCCAGGGAGGAACAAATTAATTTTTCATTTGAAAGTGCATTTATTCTTAAGAGCAGCAACACAACACCACCTTATTATTGAGCATTTCCTGTGTTTCAGGCACTATACTGGACATTAGAGTTTACAAAGGGATATAAAATAAAGTCCTTGCTGTTGTGGAGCTTCCACTTCAGTAGCCAGGAACAATATAGGGAGACTTGATAAGCTGTTAATCTAGGTTGCTTATGATGGACCCAGATGAGTAGTGGAATCAGGAGTTAGAAGAAAATGGTTAGTGGAAGATAATGGATGGGCCTTGAGCTGAACCTTGATGCTTCAGAGGAGTAAGACAGTCTTGTGGCCATAAGCTCCCTGAGGGTGGGTGCTCATGTCTTACTAATTTCTGCCTTCCTGTAACAGGCAGCCCAGTTGTTTTCATTCTGTTTTTTAACTTTGGGAGTTGTGCAGATGGAATGTACAGAATCTATTTGGTGGCAAGGAGCAGGTTGCCTAGGCTGGAGGTCTGTGTTCCAGTCAATGAACACAGTAGGAGATAAAGTAGTTTGGGGTCAGATTATTGAATGTATGGCTAAGCAGTTTGGCCTTTTAAACTTTTTTAAAGAGTGGGTTTTAAAAAAACTATTGAAGGTTTTTAAATGGTGCGGCATATTTGACATTATATAGAAGCGTCAGGGAGAAGGCAATGGCACCCAACTCCAGTACTCTTGCCTGGAAAATCCCATGGACCGGAGGAGCCTGGTAGGCTGCAGTCAATGGGGTCACTGAGGGTCGGACACAACTGAGCGACTTCACTTTCACTTTTCACTTTCATGCATTGGAGAAGGCAATGGCAACCCACTCCAGTGTTCTTGCCTGGAGAATCCCAGGGATAGGGGAGCCTAGTGGGCTGCCATCTATGGGGTCGCACAGAGTCAGACACGACTGAAGCGACTTGGCAGCAGCAGCAGAAGTGTCAGATTCTTAGAAATTTGCCCGAGTAGAGGTGTTGACATTTAATTATTTTTAAAGTATCTCTGGCTTCACTGAGAAAACCTTGGCTATTTCTTAGATTTTCTTTTTTTAAAAAATGTTTGTCCTGACTCTCAGCCTAGTCCTATATACCTGTGTGTACTGAATTCTCACTTGTGCATCTCCTGAGGGATTTTACTCTCATAGTTCTTCCCCTTTCACTACTGCATCATCAGCTCAGACTGTTTCCTGTTACGTTCAGAAATGTATACGTTATTCCTCAGAAAGCTCACATCCTATTTCTTTTATTTCACTCTTTCCCTCGAGGAGCTCATCTTTTTCATAGTTTCGTTTGTCTCCTCTCTTATACCAGCTCTCTCCATAGGATGCTGCCTTCTTATCAACACTCCATTTTCTTGTTCTTAACTTCCAGCCTATCCCTTCACTGGGCATGACCTTTTATTTGGAGAGTTTAATGTTTTGTTAGCTTTCTCAGACAATTTCATTCAGTATTGATATGCCTCCTTTTTCTGCGGCAAATCACAGCCTGAAGTATAACTTAGTACCTAATTACATCATCTTTAACTGATACCCTTACTGTTTCAACTAAGATTCAGTTTTCACAGCTGAATTAGAAGCTTCTTGAAGATAGGGATTATAAACATATAGATAACACTCAGTAAATGCTTAAGGATTGATTATTCTCTGTTTATATAGAGAGCTAAAGCTACTGTTTATCTTGGAGAACTTGGGATTCAGATATTTTATTGTGGCCGTTTTTACATTAATAAGAAGGCCAGCAGAAATGATTAAATGAATCAGGTTTGTCAGGACTTCTGCTGAAAAAAAATCTTAAAACCTATTCTTGAAGAATTAGATAATGGTAAAATTTAGATGACACTTTGGGAATTAAAAAAAAATAGCTGTTATATATATAGCTATATATAAATATAATATATTATAAATACAGCTCTGTAGTTGAGTAGTGTTTACAAAGTTCTGATTATTAAAATGTTAGATATGGGTCTGGCATTTGTTATTTGTATATGACTATCCCCCACACTTAAATTTCTCATGAAAGATACAGAGTTTCATAGTCAGATCCAAAGACCTCTCCACGGTATGCATTTCGGCAAGGACCTATGTTAGTCTACTTGGTATTGGCCGCTTCTCTTCTCCTTGAATTTCCTATAATCAGTAATTAATTTTTTTCTACAGATGTTTCTGTACTTTGAAGACCATGGACTAGTGACTTGTTCTGCTGATCACCTCATTATTCTCTGGAAAAATGGAGAACGAGAATCTGGATTGCGCAGTTTAAAGTTATTTCAAAAATTAGAGGAGAATGGTGACTTGTATCTGTCTGTCTAGGTTAAGGAATTTAAATACCTGTACATGAACCTTGAACATCAAATATAGGGTAATGCTCTGAAAACCATTACCATATTGATTATTTATTTAACTTTGTTTAATTTTTAGGGGGGTCTGCAAACCAGCAAGGTTTGCTTCTGAGGTATTAGTACATCCACCAAAGAATATGGCACAAATTTTTCATTTGACTTTCCTCATAAATTACCTGAAACCATTGTAGGAATGGGTCTGATTTCAGCAGTGACTTTTCAGAAAGTGTTCAGACTTCAGCACAACTGTCTGATGAAGCAGATTTAAATTATACCACAGTATCCTCACAGAGATAAATTTTTTATGCTTTAAATTTTACACTAGAAATTGTATAATCTTATGCTTAATGAAAAGAATAGTACTCAGAACCTCTCTCTGTCTTTAGTGTTACTATATTGCCTCTAACTAAATTCATCACCAGGAATTAGATTTTTAAAGTTTTACATGTAGTTTCTTTCATTTAGCCTTTCTGGGTTTTGAAATACCTGTTATCCAAAACTAATATTTTATCTATGTGACCACCTGTCATTCTTTTAAATACTTATTTAAGAAACCTGCTTTAATGGAAATAAATATACATGATAATTACGGAAGATATTTTATGAGAAAAATGAAAACTCCACTGAAGAATAAATAGGATGTAGCGTATCTTGAATTTAAACCTTGAGCTATCTAGAAAACTGATGCTTTCCTGGAGGAAATGAAGATTCCATAGTAACTGTCTGTTGTTGAACTGGTGAATGCTGTGTTTTAAGTGTCTTAATTTGAATCTAGACCCTGGAAGGAGGTAGAAATAATAGTATTTTTTTTATTCTTTGGTTTCCTTTAGAACCTGTTTGATTAAGAATTCTTGTGATAAATATCCTTTCTCCTACAAATTCCCCTGGTCTTTAGTAACTACCACTGTGCCATGAAACAAACCTGAATCTCACTGTTCTAACATCAGCTTTTAAAAAAATTTTTGGTGCCAACTTTTAGTGACTGAACAATAACCACCGTTTGTTTATATCATTCATTTTTAATTCTAGCTGCTAAAATCCCTATCAACTCAAATCAGTAGGAATCTTATTAGGGTGTATTTCTTCCCTCTAGCCTGAACACCCGTTTGGTACAAGACCAGCGGCTGCCCCTCATATATGTTAGAGATGAGAGCTAGATCAGTAGTGTTACCAAAGTGCCTGATTCATCTTACCATTGGCTCAAATATGAAATGCTTGAGACAGGCTTTACTTAACGTAGTTTCTTGCAGTTACCTGAGATTAAATCAGCTTCATCACCCCATCAGCCTTAGAGTACTGTTTCTCCCTTTTGGTACTAAAGGATAAAAATTAAAAAGTGTCCCATACATTAAAAAATGGGTGGTTTTAACTGTGGAGTTAAACTGCTGATGAAAGAATCCTATTGAAGTAACTACAAGGGGGCTGATGTGTTAGGACTGATACTTCTCAGAGAACACTTTCTGTGTTTATTCATCACACACACCCCTAACAGAATCCACAGACCCTAATGGAATCTTTGTAAAAAAAATTTTAGCTAGTTTTACCTTTGACAGTTGCTTCTGTTATTAACTACCTGCAAAGTCTGGATGAGCTATGGTCCTCTATGCCAGATGAGTGCCAAGCCCAGTCAGGTAAGCCCTTCTAGTTAGTTAGCTCAATTCCCATTATCAGTGAACAGCTTTAAAAAAAATATGAATGAGAGAGAAGGGCTTATATGATCACCCCTTCAGCAAAACCAAGTAATGTTCACAATCATTGTTTTAATTCACAATGAAAACAGATTTATGGAGAAATACAAAATTTACATAACCTCCATTTTATAATAGAAAAATCAGCACTGCCTTTTAGCCAAGATCGTTATGGCATAATTGAGTGTGTACACAGAGGCACCTCTAATCTCACCCTGAAATTGGCACATGGGTAGAATTCCTAACCAAGCCAACGTGCATTTTGGTCTGAGTGCATCAGATTATTGATCAGTCAGTTTTAGGCTTTTAATTTTTCTCCATAGATGGACTTTGCCCTATTACTAATTAGCTTTTTCTTTGGAGGATCTACATTTTTAGGTCATGAGTTTATAAACTCTTTTTGAATTGTATAAGATATTCAGTGAATTATAAAGGAATTCATAGATTCTTAACTGCTTTTCCTGTTTTGTTCTGGATTAAACAAATCTATTCACAAGGAATGTTAGAAATCCTAGGTAAGTTTGGGGAGCAAATAGCATAAGTAAGTAGCACTGTGAGTCCCTCTGTTATTAAAATTTAGAGAAACTTGATGGTTTTGATTTCATGAATGCCCTAAGGTCAGAGATGGGAGAAAACAATGAGATGGGAGAATCTAGCCGGGACTCATACTTGATGGCTGCTCACTAGTTGTATGGAGACTACTGCTAAAAGTTGAACTTTCAGATTAGAAGAATACTATAACTGACATCAATATATAGTATATGCATTTTTTTTTCATTTCCCTAGCTTAGCTTTCAGTGCTATTATATTTGAAACACCAGATATAATACTGTACTCTGGGCCTTGTCATTTTTACTTAAAAATACCCTTATCACTTCATTTTCTGGCTTATTCACCTAAGAGCCTAAACTTCAGGGACACTGTATCTTTGTCAAGTTGAGTGGCTTCGGATTGAAGAGATGAGGCATCCTAACTCTGAAGGCAAGCATAATTTTAAAATCTTAAATTGGAAGTAAAAAAATAACCTAATTAAATTATAGTGTTATTTTGGTCCAGGCAACAGTGTTTTATAACTTTTGGTTCAGTAGTAGTAGCAGTAATATGACCTTTCTCTAAATGAGATTTTATTTTCCTAAATTAATAAGGCTCCCCTCAACAGAGAATATTTTAGTAAATAGCTTATTTACTGATTAGTAAATAAGAGAATAATTTATATCTATGTGATACATATACCATCTAAAAGAAAGACTATTTCTTATAAACTATTTTTAGGAATGCACTATTTAATTACCAACTCAGTGAAAGATTACACCATAGAAAATTACACTGGTAAAGAGCAGAGGTATGCTAAAGCTTTAGTACCTGGCAGGGTTAATATGAAATTAATTTGAAACTGAGTCAGCTATAATGTTCATATAGAAAAATGTCAGACATCTGATGAATGTCACTTACCAAATGTAACCAAAAGCGAGATGGTCAGGAAAAGATTGTTGTCTCAAGCAAGCTTCTGAAGCTTAGACAAATTATTTAACTCCTTAAAATGGGATTCTGACATCCTGAATTTAATGTGTTCTGAAAACAAAGTGTGTGACTCATGAAATAAAGAACACTTAACTGGAAATTTGAAATTATGAAAAATTTAGGCCAAAGAGTTAAAATAAAAACAGCTGTTAGGAATGAAAAATGGCTGTAGGAATTTAGTTACAAGTACTTCACAAAAACATTTTCATCACATTTACATAATGCAGCATTACAATACAAAGCTAGCTGCTCTCCTGACCAAGCAAGTTCTCTTAGCATCTAACAAAAATAATTTAGGTACATTTCTTTCTTTGCATGGAATTGTCATATATGTTTGCATTTTTTGGTACAAAACATAGAAAAAAGCATTGGCACATTTTGTAGTGATTAAGTCATTTTTTCCCCATGTACTAGTTCCAAGTATGCTGCATTCAGATTTTCATTTGAAAAAAAGTAACTACTGGTTCAGTTAATTTAATCTCTGTTTATACCTCTTAGGAATGCAGCATGGAGTACAGAGAATTTAAAAGAAGAACAAAGATTTTGTTTACTAAATCTCTAATATTTATAATACACAGAAGGGTTGGCTGGTAAAAGAGAAAGGAAAATCTCAAGACTGACTTGATGTAGATCACAGAAAGTTGTGAAAAGAGCTGTATAAAAATATGCACTTGTGCTTTAGAAGCTTTTAGCATACAATTAATAGCTTAAAATAGTATTTACTGCTTCCCCATACGCCTGTTTTCTGATATATTTACACATCTTGCAGTCTTTTTTTTTTTTTACATCATTAAAGCTAAATGGCATGATCGTAAATATAGATAGGTTAAAAACATCTGAACCTTGAAACTTTCTCTCTCTCCTCGGTAACATGGCACAACATACTCCATGGACTTAAACCCAGAAAATTTAGATTGCTCTAATAAAAAATTTTAAACAGCAAATGTATATAAATTTTTTTAAAAAACAAGCTTGTCCAAGGGTAGTCAGATTAATGGCTTGTGTATAACACTCACTGTAGTGCCTTGTGACTGCCTCTGTGAACCAGAAATAAAGCTCTTGGATTACCCCCAAACAAGATGTCACTTCCTTCCCCTTCATGGATGGCTTTCTGTTAGGATGAATCCTTTTTTGGGAGAGAGGGCTATGCAGGCTGCTGATACCAGTCTAAAGAAGGCACTCACTAGGCCAAGGCTGTATTCTAATTTGAGTGTCACACCATTAGTCAGAAGAACCACCTAGCCATGGAGGCTCTGAAACTAACTAGTTTATCAGCAGTTTGGTCCCAGTTGTTTTGCTCGTTTTATATAGGTTTTTAAAAATTAGATATTCTTAGGCATCTTTTAGATTGATGCTCTTGAGGAAAATAGTCAAGCCAAACCATGATAGAGACTTTGATGGCAAAGAATGAGCTAAACACTAGCAAAGCCTCATGGTCCATCCTCCACAGATGGTGGGCACGTGGGCACCAAGTCTGCTGCACGTGCCCTGCTAGTTACAGTGAGTCAGCTGCGTGGTTTGATGAGAGCACACAGGTTACAGCAGGGCAATGGGTTTTGCCATGTGTGTGTTCCATCACTCAGTGATTGTTCCAAAGAACATATATTAATATTTTTCTTCACAGAACATAGTTTTCTAAAAATGAAATTTGGGAAGTTGAATGATTCAAGGTCAGATATTAAACATTAGCTCCTTAACCTATACCTGTCATTTGCATTATGAAGGAACGCTTCTTACACTACTGTGATTCACAGTGCCCTTTGCCGATCCAGAGGTCCCCTCCTCTGTCCTGGCTTTAACTGTCAGATGGAAGCCTCAGACTTTTGCACTTTAGGTCATCTAATGTCTTCCAGTGTTTGTAGTTATCAGCCAAATGTTGCATCAGCGTTGGCAGGTGTGCAAAGGCTGCAAGGACATAAAAAAATATAAAGAAGCCTGTTAGATTCTAGGAGCATTTATAAGGTTGAGGCTCTCTGGGACAAATTTGGGATCAGAATTGGAGGTGAGGTGCCCTAGGTTAGGCCTAAGGTGAATACAAGTGTGAGAAGGATAAGTCATTAAACACTGGTTTCTAAAATAGGAACAGGTCCTCTTAACTAAAAATTGCTAACAAAAGACCAGAAAGAGAAATTAAGGAAACAGTCCTATTGATAATCACATCAAAAAGAATAAAATACCTTGGAATAAACCTACCTAAAGAAGCAAAAGATCTATACTCTGAAAACTATAAGACATTGATGAAGAAACTGAATATGACACAGACAGCTGGAAAGGTACCATGTTCCTGGATTGGAAGAATCAATACTGTGAAAATGACTATACTACCCTAAGGCAATCCCTAGCCCTATCAAAATACCAATAATATTTTTCACAGAACTAGAAAAAATATTTTAAAATTTGTATGGAAACACAAAAGACCCCTAATAGCCAAAGCAACCAAGAGAAAGAAAAACAGAGCTGGAGGAATCAGACTCTCTGATTTCAGACTATACTACAAAGCTACAATCATCAAAACAATATGGTCCTGGCACAAAAACAGAAATAGAGATCAATGCAACAGAACAGAAAGCCCAGAAATAAACCCACACACTTATCATCAATTAATTTACAACAAAGGACACAAGAATATATGATGGAGAAAAGAGTGTCTACAATAAGTGGTGCTGGGAAAACTGACAACTCAGTGTAAAAGAACTCAATTAGAATGTTCTCTAACACAATACACACAAATAAACTCAAAATGGATTAAACACCTAAATGTAAAGTCAGATACTATAAAATTCCTAGAGGAAAACATAGGCAGAACACTAGTTGCCACAAGTCACACCAATATCTTCTTGGATCTACCTCCTACCTAGAGTAATGAAAAAAACAGACATAAATGGGACTGAGTTAAACTTAAAAGCTTTTGTGCAGCAAAGGAATCCATAGACAAATCCAAAAGACAGAATGGGAGAAAATATTTGCAAATGAAGTGACTAACAGGGATCAATCTGAAATATACCAACAGCTCATGCAGCTCTAGATCAAACAACCCACTCAAAAAATGGACTGAAATAGATATTTTTTCAAAGAAGACATACAGATGGCCAAAAAGCTCAACATCACTAAATGAGAAATGCAAATCAAAGCCACAATGAGGTATCACCCTCACACCAGTCAGAATAGCCATCAAAAAGTCTATGAATAATAAATGCTGAAGAGAGTGAAGAGGAAGGAACCTTCCTACACTGTTGGTGGGAATGTAAATTGGTGCAGCCGCTATGGAGAACAATGTGGAGTTTCAGAAAACTTAAAGTAGAATTACCATGCTGCTGAGTCACTTCAGTCGTGTCCGACTCTTAGCACTAAATGAGAAATGCAAATCAAAGCTACTTTAGTCGTGTCTGACCCCATAGACAGCAGCCCACCAGGCTCCCCTGTCCCTGGGATTCTCCAGGCAAGAACACTGGAGTGGGTTGCCATTTCCTTCTCCAATGCATGAAAGTGAAAAGAAAGAAGTTGCTCAGTCATGTCTGACTCTTAGCGACCCCATGGACTGCAGCCCGCCAGGCTCCTCCGTCCATGGAATTTTCCAGGCAAGAGTACTGGAGTGGGGTGCCATTGCCTTCTCTGAGAATTACCATATGACCCAACAATCCCACTACTGGGCATATATCCAGAGAAAGCCAAGATTCAAAAAGATACATGCACCCCAGTGTTCATTGTAGTACACTTTACAATAGCCAAGGCATGAAAGCAACCTAAATGTCCACTGACAGATTAATGAAGCAGATGTAGATACACACAATTGGTGAATTTAACTCAGATGACCATTATATCTACTACTGTGGGCAAGAATCCCTTAAAAGAAATGGGGTAGCAATCATAGTCAACAAAAGAGTCCAAAAAAAATGCAGTACTTGGATGCAATCTCAAAAATGACAGAATGATCTCTGTTCGTTTCCAAGGCAAACCATTCAATATCACAGTAATCCCAGTCTACACCCAGACCAGAAATGCTGCTGCTAAGTCACTTCAGTCGTGTCCGACTCTGTGCGACCCCATAGACAGCAGCCCACCAGGCTCCCCCGTCCTCTGGATTCTCCAGGCAAGAACACTGGAGTGGGTTGCCATTTCCTTCTCCAATGCTAAAAGTGAAAAGTGAAAGTGAAGTCGCTCAGTCTTGTCTGACTCTTAGCGACCCCATGGACTGCAGCCTACCAGGCTCCTCCGTCCATGGGATTTTCCAGGCAAGAGTACTGGAGTGGGGTGCCATTGCCTTCTCCAAGAAATGCTACAGAAGCAGTTGAATGGTTCTATGAAGACCTAGACCTTTTAGAACTAACACCTAAAAAAAGATGTCCTTTTCATTATAGGGGACTGGAATGCAAAAGTAAGAAGTCAAGAACTACTGGAGTAACAGGCAAATTTGTCCTTGGAGTACAGAATGAAGCAGGGTAAAGGCTAATAGAGTTTTGCCAAGAGAATGCACTGTTCATGGCAAACACCCTCTTCCAACAACACAAGAGAAGACTCCACACATGGACATCACCAGATGGCCGATACTGAAATCAGATTTATTATATTATTTGAAGCCAAAGATGGAGAAGCTCTATACAGTCAGCAAAAACAAGATGGGGAGCTGACTGTGGCTCAGATCATGAACTCCTTATTGCAAAATTCAGACTTAAATTGAAGAAAGTAGGGAAAACAACTAGACTATTCGGGTATGACCTAAATCAAATCCCTTACGAATATACAGTGGAAGTGACAAATAGATTTAAGGGATTAGATCTGATGGATAGAGTGCCTGATGAACTATGGATGGAGGTTAGTGACACTGTACAGGAGGCAGGGATCAAGACCATCCCCAAGAAAAAGAAATGCAAAAAGACAAAATGGTTGTCTGACGAGGCCTTACAAATAGTGAAAAGAAGTGAAAGGCAAAAGAGAAAAGGAAAGATACACCCATCTGAATGGAGAGTTCTGAAGAATAGCAAGGAGAGATAAGAAAGCCTTCCTCAGTGATCAGTGCAAAAAAATAGAGGAAAACAATAGGATGGGAAAGACCAGAGATCTCTTCAAGAAAATTAGAGATACCAAGGGAACATTTCATGCAAAGATGGGCTCATAAAGGACAGAAATGGTATGGATCGAACAGAAGCAGAAGATATTAAGAAGAGGTGGCAAGAATACACAGAACTATACAAAAAAGATCTTCACAACCAAGATAATCATGATGGTGTGATCACTCACCTAGAGCCAGACATCCTGGAATGTGAAGTCAAGTGGGCCTTAGGAAGCATCACTACAAACAAAGCTAGTGGAGGTGATGGAATTCCAGTTGAGTTATTTCAAATCCTCAAAGATGATGCTGTGAAAGTGCTGCACTCAATATGCCAGCAAATCTGGAAAACTCAGCAGTGGCCACAGGACTGGAAAAGGTCAGTTTTCATTCCAATCCCTAAGAAAGGCAATGCCAAAGAATGCTCAGACTACCGCACAATTGCACTCATCTCACACGCTAGTAAAGTAATGCTCAAAATTCTCCAAGCCAGGCTTCAACAGTATGTGAACTGTGAACTCCCAGATGTTCAAGCTGGATTTAGAAAAGGCAGAGGAATCAGAGATCAAATTGCCAACATCTGTTGGATCATTGAAAAAGTAAGAGAGTTCCAGAAAAACATCTACTTCTGCTTTATTGACTATGCCAAAGCCTTTGACTGTGGATCAGAACAAACTGTGGAAAATTCTGAAAGAGATGGGAATACCAGACCACCTGACCTGCCTTTTGAGAAATCTGTATGCAGGTCAGGAAGCAACAGTTAGAACCGGACATGGAACAACAGACTGGTTCCAAATTGGGAAAGGAGTACGTCAAGGCTGTATATAGTCACTGTGCTTATTTAACTTATATGTAGAGTGCATCATGAGAAACGCTGGGCTGGAATCAAGATTGCCGGGAGAAATACCAATAACCTCAGATATGCAGATGACCCCACACTTATGGCAGAAAGCGAAGAACTAAAGAGCCTCTTGATGAAAGTGAAAGAGGAGAGTGAAAAAGTTGGCTTAAAACCCCACATTCAGAAAACTAAGATCATGGCATCTGGTCCCATCTCTTTATGGCAAGTAGATGGGGAAACAGTGGAAACAGTGACAGACTTAATTTTTGGGGGCTCCAAAATCACTGCAGATGGTGACTGCAGCCATGAAATTAAAAGATGCTTGCTCCTTGGAAGAAAAGTTATGACCAACCTAGACAGCTGAGCGCCAAAGAATTGATGCTTTTGAACTGTGGTGTTGGAGAAGACTCTTGAGAGTCCCTTGGACTGCAAGGAGATGCAACCAGTCCATCCTAAAGGAAATCAGTCCTGAATGTTCATTGGAAGGACTGATGCTGAAGCTGAAACTCCAATACTTTGGCTATCTGATGCAAAGAACTGACTCATTGGAAAAGACCCTGATGCTGGGAAAGATTGAAGGTGGTAGGAGAAGAGAATGACAGAGGATGAAATGGTTGGATGGCATCACCGACTCAATGGACATGAGTTTGAGTAGGCTCTGGGAGTTGGTGATGGATGGGGAGGCCTGGCGTGCTGCAGTTCATGGGGTTGCAAAGAGTTGTACAAGACTGAGTGACTGAACTGAACTGAATGTCACTCAGCCATGAAACAATGAAATAATGCCATTTGCAGCAACATGGATAGAGCTAGAGACTATCATACTGAACAAAGTAAGTCAGAGAAAGAAAGATCATATGTGGAATCTAAAAAAAAAAAAAGACGAAAATGAACTTATTTATAAAACAAATAAGCTCAGAGACTTTAGAAACAAACTTATGGTTACCAGAGGGGAAATGTGGAGGGAGGGATAATTAGGAGTTTGAGATTACCATCTACACACTACTATGTAGAGAATAATCAATAAGAACCCACTGTACAGCACAGGGAACTCTACTCAACAGTAGATAATATTCTGTAATAACCTATATGGGTTAAGGATCTGAAAAAGAATGGATATATGTATATATGTAACTGAATCACCTAGCTGTATACTTGAAAGTAACACATTGTAAATCAACTATAATCCAACATAAAAATCAAAAAAAATTAAATCTCAGTGAAAAGCTGTTTATCAGGTGACATTACTGAAAGAATCTGTGATTCAGAGTATACTTATATTTTATGTTCTCTAGAATTTCCTCCAATGATATAATAAAACTCCTTTAAGCTTTGGAAATATGTCCTTTGAAGAGTTCAACACTTGTTTATCCAGGTACCGGACATCCATTGAGTCTTCCATACACATGGTCTGTGCTGAGGATGCAGAAAGTGTCCACGTACCCCCACCATATCTGGCTACAAACAGCTGACATTTTTTTAAAAAGTAACATTTAACACCTTTAGTCCTGGCCTCTGTCATTAAAGGTAATCATTATAAAGCATAACAAGATATTCTGTTTGTGGGTAACAAAACATGAACCATCTTACCATCCCAAGCATCAAACATGTCTGTTATGAAGTAGTCAATAAAGGAGATTTGGGACTTGGGGATGCTACAGGTATTCCGGTCAAACACTGGCATCACTACGGGTAGCCCCTGTCTCTTCTCTTCATCCGTCTGTAAGAAATAATACACACAGGGCTGTAGGGCACACGAGGAGCTGTCACAGTAGCATCGAGTTTGTCAGAACCACCCTGTGAAAAAGGGGTCATAATCCAGTTGTATCGATCAAGAAATAGGCTCAGCATTTCCCAGGGCTTACATAACTACCTGATGAGCTGCAGTGACTGGATTCAGGTCTTCTGACTCTTAAATGTGTTGGATACTATCTTACAGCTACCCACCCCCCCACCCCACCAAAGCACTGATTTCAGGATTCATACCCTCTTCTCTAAGATCTGTTTTCATGATTGCAAGGTCGACAACTTTCAAAGTAATACTACTAAATACTAAGTGGAGTTTACACTGAGGGCACAGAAGCAATGGTGGGTTTAAAGCTGCAGATGTCTCAGCACGAATCGAAGCACTGGCACCAAGCTGTATCAACAGACATTGTATTATTCACTGTTACATGCTTGCAGTGTAAAAAGAAAGTTTCACTTAAGAATGTCTAAATTAAAGCAGTAAGAATTATTAACCTTACTAAATTTGACCTTTGAAAATACCTTTTTTAAATATTCTGTGTGACAAAATCCGAAGTACATACAAAGCCCTTGTGCTGCACGTCTACGGGTGTGATGGTTGTCTGGAGGAAAAGCAGGCAGGCAGTTGAGCTGAACTAGATTCTCTTTTTCATGGAATAACTACTTTTTACTGAAAAGAATGACTGACAAACTTGTTTGGCTGTCTGTACTGGTCATGCATGCAATTCTGACGATATGTGTAAATTGAGTATTTTGCACATTGAAGTTTATAATGCATAATAAGGTCATAATTCACAGGACTGAAGTTAAAATCCACATTTACTGGTGGTGTACTGAGCCAGAGACTGGCTAACCAGAAACCTCATTTGTAACTCAATTTTTAGGTCACATTGTCATGTGAACATTTCCTTTATGGGAAAAGGACACCTACACGGGGAAATTGCATTAAAGAACTTAAAAATGGTTCTTTCCCATTCCCCATTCACATACTTTGAGAATATCTAGGAGTAGGATTTTAAGCCTTCTCTGTGGGTCCTAGAAAGCCCCATTAATGGTCTCCTACCAGTTCCAGCTCAGCTTGCTCATTTCAGGTCAGTCGATCAGGCAGCCTTAAAATATCCACCGCTGTTCAAGGAGTGGTTTGGGTTTTTTTTCCCCTTTTCTGGCAAGCTCAGAGCTGGCTGTCCTAATTCCCATGGACTCTCTTCCCATCCTTGAAAACTACAGCTAACTTACTGCATCCTTAGCTGGTTTTTGCTCTGGCAACCCTTCTAGACACCGTTGGCTAGTCTTTACCCTGCCTCAGTAGTACATTCCAGTGAGATCGGCACTCCCCCTCCCCAAATAATTACTTGTAGCTACTTGGGATATGTTTGTCTTTCTGTCCCACATCATAAACATTAGTCCCTAAAGCCTATTCTTTGGAAGTAGGCCTCTATTTCAAATGGCATCTTGTGGTCTGCTACTTTTTGGGTTATTCTGCAACTCTTCACACTGCCAAAGTTACTATTCTTATATAGAAATTCTATGTTTCCTCTTTACTAATTTTGGTCATAACACTTGGTTCTCTCAGAATGTCCTTTCTCATTTCTAAATTTTGAAATCCTTAAAAAAAAAACAACAACCCAGCTCTAACACCTTTTCCACCTTTCTAGATAAAAGCCCTTTTTTTTTATTTAGAAAAAAAAAAAAAAAAACACCTTTCTGAACTCTTAGGACTTAACATATCCCTCCTTTAGAAGTGTTTTCACTTAAAAAAAAAATACATTGTGTGGACCTATTTATGTCTGTGTCCCCTACTGCATTATGAGCTACCCTCAGGCAGAGATGTGTCCTATGTCTGTGTTTCCCACAATACAACGTGGAGATAATAATCTGATGAATGAATGGATTTCCCAGTTTTTGTGGAAGTTCAGGATCTAAAAACTTGAGAATGAAAAGAATCCCAAAGGCTCAGTTTCTCTCCTTCCCCCTAGAGAGACTCTGAGTAGTGACCAGCCATGCCAGTTAGTCTCTTGAGGGACCAGAATTCTATTCCAGGCAGGGGTGAGCCATTTCTTTCTGAGGAAGAGTCATTTACTTGTTCACTCATGGCGCTTCCCCAGAGAGGCAGCCCACCTGCGCAAAGTACTCCTCAGAGATCCTCCCAGCCCATTCAATGCACAGGTCCAGGGGGCGGCAGGGGTTGGCTACATCCGCACACTTAATCATCATGCGCTTGATCAGGGTCTGGTTCTCAGGGAAGTTCTTCCCAGGAGGGCTGCACTCGCAGTCGCTGCCGTCAATCTGGAAAGCAGACGAGGGTTGGTTCAATACCATGGTGAAGCCCACAAGAGTCAACCGGCTAGATACTAGACGGCGGTCACCCAGGCCACCTCAGGCGTGAGACGGGATGAAGGAGGTGTTCCCAAGTTACTCAAGCACTACAAACAGAGAGCTTAAAAGTTCAGTGTTCCTATCACCACCCACCTCATGGTTTTGTTTTCAACCAGTCACTCCCAATTTAACTGTCTACAGTCTTCAGATACTGATAGGTACTTAATGAAGATCAACAGGAATATAGTTCTTTAAAGCATCTAATTCTGAGGTCTCCCAAGAGCCCAAAGAACAGAGAACTAGAAGGGTTTGAATCCTCTAAAACGCCACCATTTATTCCAGTCTCTGCTGTCTGCAGGCTCCTCTCATCGTCGTCTTTGGGCCTACTTTCTTTTGTCACCACTGGCTTTATTTCAGGGCTCTTCTTTCAGGGAGTTCAGAGTTGCTATGGACATTGTCAATCTGTTCTTGTCCCCAGGGAAAACAAGTGGCCAACACTTTCAGCCCTTCCTTACCAACTCCAAGTAAGCAACCATCTTGTATTCAAGACGGAGAGAAAATGCTTTGAGGCCAGAGTATAGGGTATAACGGAAACACACTCTGATGTGTATTATGACATGTGAAGTGCTTACCTCAGCTGCCATTGGCTTGTTAATGCTGTTCACAAATTTGTTCACATGTTCAAAGTGTTTTGTCATCTCTGTTGCTAAAACCATGTCGATAATAGCTTGGCGCAGTGTTCGATAATGGTTCCTGAAATGACCAGAAGACAAAGGGCCTTTGTTCAAATCATGCCCTGTGAATTAGAACTCTTCTGCCATTTCCCCACACTTCCCACAATCCAGGAGGGAGCTAGGGCCACTGAAGACATGAGTGAAGACCACAAAAGAGTTTACCCGCTCATCTTCCTACCAAGCCAGGACTTGGTGACACTACCATCTTCCCAAAGATAGCTGACCCTCATGTGATTTGTGAGTATTAAAAGAGGCACCACCTGTCATGTGGGCACTTATTTTACAAGGTGATGCTCTTCTGTCTGCCCTTGGCAACATCAGAACAGCAAGGCAGAAGGAAATGACGAGTTCCTTCCCTGTGAGGCTGGCACAGCAACCTGACGAGCTGTCCCCTGGTATTCGCTGCAGACAGCGATTCTTATTACAGAGAAGTCTTGTCATTTCTTTTGATGACGGCTTTGGAAGAGTTTTTCGATTAACGAGCAATTGTCTACATTGCAGTTACATACAAGTGGTAATGGAAGGAGCAGCAACCCTGCTCAAAGTCACTGCCCAGTTCCTGTCATCTTTTTCTAAGTCCAGGAGTCAGAATGAGGAACTGAATAAAACTGGCTATCGGCAACAATTCCTCTGAAAGTTTTAAAAATAGTACCTGATACTGACGAAGCCCTCAGCTGAAGGTGGAATAACTGAATATTTTCATATTATAATAACGAGATTTTCTCAGGTTTCTAGAGACCAAGGTGATCGGTTCGGGTTCGTGGTGACAAGTGATCACTGAAGCCCGAGCGAGCTCTGCGCTCTGCTTGCACTGCCCTGTCTCAGGGGGTCTTCTCTCCAGCCTGGCTGGTACTGTGTTGGAAATATTCAGTCTGACTGCAGGGCTGTGTCAGGCTAGAAGAATGTCTCCTATCTGTTCACATGTGGCCAGCTCCCCAGAGGAGGGGGTACAACAATGAGGGAAAGCCACACCCCCCTCCCCGTGGACTCCACGAGCTCTGCTGGGACTGGGGAACAGGGTCTCCTCATGAGTTAGGATTTTAAGTGGCCAAAAACTGAGCTGGGGAAAGATGGGGAAGGATACATTTCCTTGAGTTACACCAAAGACATGATGTCCTTTTGAGAGAGTAGAAATATCTGTTACATTTATTAGTAACAATAATCTGTAGAAATCTTTGCAGCATATTAAACATTTTCATGAACTCACTGAAGACCAAATGGAGTTTAAAAAGATGAAAACAGTCTAAAAAGTACAGCTAAGATGAGAAGGGCAAGGCTATTATTTTACTGTCTGATACAATGGGAAAACTATTATTATTTCCTCTTCCCCACCAAGAGGAAGCTGAGTACTTGGAGAAGTCAGGGAAAACTGAGTTTCCACCTTACATTTTACAAACCCAATCAACAAGAGCCTGAGCACACAAACCTGTCGATATTCTTGAAAATGTTGCATTTGCTGTCCTTGACCGTAAGCTGGAAGGCCAGGGCTGTGTGGTGACTCTCCAAGACAGCGGTGTCATTATAGAGCACAGCGAGCTCACTGCCCGCGTTGCACAGGAAAGAGTTGGTCCTTCCCGGGTGGTCCACGTCGTGGACTGTGGCAGCGATCAGGGCAGCCACCTCGTCCAGCTGATCCAAGCTTCCCTGGGGCCCGGGGGAGGCAAGGTTGAGTGTTACCCACTGGAAAATGGAGACCTACACTCATCCCTGTCTCCCAGGAGGGCGTACGCCAGGGGATCCTTCTCTGACTTCCTAGAAGTTAAGAAGCCACCTAGGATACATCACATCACCTTGCTGTACCGTGGATTATCTGGAGGGAAACAGAAATCTGAGTTGCGGTTACAATGGATACCTGAATTCTTCCTCCAGAGTCCATTTACTCTAGTTGTTCTGCAGGAAAGTGACAAACAGGACTGCGTGCAACGTGGCCTGGTGCCATGACTCTCTTCCAGAAGCGGACGGAGAAGAAAGTGGCCTAGGATCACAAGTGTTACCTTACTTGCCTACTTCTGAAAAGGTTCTGAGGGTGTGGCAGTAAACGGCACAGATACAACAACAGATAAAACTCTCCACAAAGATACAAGGAGTAGAGCCAAGTAACAGGATCAAGGGGAGGAAGAATTTTCCCAGGAAAACTGACGCTAAGGGGCTCTCACATAAAGAAACACAATTCGGCTCTGGGCTAGCAGGTGGCAAAGGCAAAGAGAGGGACCCCTCTTCTTAATGTACACATTATATAATTAAAGAACACAACCCAGAGCGTCAGGAGACACAACGGTTTTCTCAGCTCACAGCTTGAGGAAGAAGTTATCCAATGGCCTGCTGTTGTAGAAGACACGGTACTTTATGAATTCTTTCCTTCAGCCACCATTTATTGGAGGCTTGCTGGGCGCCAGCTGTCTTGCAGGCTGCAGGAGTTACGGTGGTGGATTACTCTGGCATAGTGTCTGTGCTAACGCAACTGGCCACTTACTGGGGAAGGCATAAGTAACTTACTGGAAGGCGGGCTAAGGAGGTTCGTGCAGGTGCTTTGTGAGTGTAGCCATGAGGCCTGATCTCGTTTAGGGCAGTGCTGTCCATTCAGCTTTCTGTGGTGATGGAGAAGTCTGCACGTGGGCTCTCTAATACCGTAACCCCTCATCCCTCATGACTCCTGGACACTTGAAATGTGCCAGTGCACCCAGGGAATGGAATGTCTCATTTCATTTTAATTAAATATGACTATTGGCTGCTCTGAATGATGCAGATGCAGAGGGTGGGCAAGAATGGGCTCTCTGAGGGAGCGATTTTTATGCTGGAAACTGAAGGATAAGCAGGAGTCAGCCAGGCAAAAAATGGCAAGGGAGAGAAATCCAGGCAGAAAGGTCAGTCTATATGATGCTTCTGATGCGAAACAAAGGGATTTATTAAGAGGGAACTTAAAGAGCATCATTGTGACTGAAGGGTAGTGAGCCAAAGGAAAAGTAGTTCCCAAGATGAGGCTCAGGGTAGGGGTTGGGGTGGGCATAATTTTTGGTTTTCCTGAGTTGCTTTCCTAGGCTATTGGAGGAAAACCCTGCAAACTGCTTCTTAGATGTGAACAGGTAAGAAACAGTGATTCTGAAGCTCAGCCCTGAAAACTTTTCTGAAAACTGTCCCTTCCAGAAGGAAGACATTTCCATTTTCTGACTGACCTCCTGGAGCTGGGGGACAGTCCTGGCTTAGCCTCGGTCCACATGAACCACCTTCCCAGGCGGGCAGAGCAGTCAAGGCCATTCTTCTTGGTTCTTCCCAGAGACTGATGCTGTGATGCCCAGGGCGAGCAAACACGCCTAGCCCCCTTTTGATGCTGGTTAAGGAGAGGCCATGGTAACCCACAGGGACAGTCAGGGGCCCGGGCTGCCCCTGCTTGGCCATGCTCACTGGTTCTCCCTGTGCAGTGAGGCCCGTGAGGCCCAAACTTTGGGCCTCCAGCCCGTGCTCCTGGAGTGTATCCTATCTTGGAGTATGGGGCCGGTTTATTTTTACATTCTTCAGTGACATAGACTCAAGCGACTAGAGTAGACAACAAATAGCATTGAGGAGACACGCCCTTCCAGCTTGGCTGATTTGGGCCACGCCCTTTACAGCGCTATCAGGGCCGCGCCCTGAGTTGTGGTGGGCAGTGTCTGCTAAGAAATGCAAGGGAGGCAGGGAAAGAAGGCCAGGCTGCTCACTAGCAGATGGGAGGAGCAAGGCTCTTCCCACAGTAGGGACAACTGTCTGTGGAAGAAACTCCTCCCCGCAAACCCACGGGAGGAGGAATGCAGACATTTCTGCAGGGTTGTCTTCCTTCAGCCAGGAGGGTCAGAATGCACTCCGTCCTAGACTAGCCTTTGCAACAGCTCCTTTACTAGGATAAACAGTTACACGCAGACATCACAAAAGAATGCTGGCTATCCTGACCTCTCCACTAAGAGTGGGTCCTGGGAACAGGTAAGAGTGGGGAGGGGGCAGGGTCTGTAAGGCACTGAAGGAAAACGCCGGCTCTGCACACGTTCTGGCTGAGGACGTGGAGCTGTCAGTGACGTTAAGAGCTTCAGCCTTCTAAAGAAGTTAGGGGTGACGGATGACATGGGCATTTGGTAAGAACATTTTTCTGACTCTCTTGGGCAGTGGAAGCAGGTCTGGTGGAAGAGGCCTCAGGAAGCGCTTCCCAGTGGACTAACCAGTGATCTTGGCCTGCTACTAAAGCTTTGAGCTCAGGAGTCCCTTCCAGCCCAACTCTCCAGGGTTCCTTGCCGCTCTAACTTATCTGATTCTTTGGCCTCTTAGAAAATGTCTTTTGGATTACAAGCATATTGTATCTAGTCTTAGACTTATTTGTATTGCTATTTGAGAATTTAATTAGACTCCGAATGCTCTAGCAGAACAAATAATTTAAAGAAAATTTCTTATTTTAAGGGAGGGAGAGTAAAGGAGATAATAAAGTGACTAAGCATTCCTTAATTGACCAGGCATTTCATCTATACTTTTTCTAGAGTGATTCTGTTTAAGAGGACTTCATCTTGAACTCAAGGCTGCAGTGCCTACAGGTCAGTTTGGTCTCAGCATTAATGCCCAAGCTCCTGTCCTCATTTGACTGTGTGCAAACTCTGCTGTATCGTCTCTCATGTGGTGGAAAATGGAGGGATGTGAAACTGGAGAGGAATCTCGAAGTGTTTTAGCTCTTCACAGAGAGAGAAGCCTGCGTGTCGTGACCGCAGAAGCCCGTGAGTGCCGCACTTAGGGAAAGCTTGTGCACCGCAACGAAAAGCCCATGCAGCCAAAAACGGTGCCGTAGAAACAGGCTGTTATCACCTGTGATGCCACCTTTTTTAAAAGAGATAGAAATCATACAAAAGCATCATCCTTGAACCACCCTATTTGCTTTCTTGCTGATGAAAATAAACGCCAGGGTCAGTCTTTGGCAACACTGAGAAGGCAACACCGCCCCCTCCCCGTGTCGGTGCCTTTTCTGCCCCTCTTGCCTGTCCAACTACCACTCTCCTCCTTGAGCACCTAGGGTCTAAGACTAAGTAGGAGAATGACTGCCTGGTAAGCATCTGCAGGTTGATGTCAGCCTGTCTCTATAGCACTTGTCCCAGGGGTATGTACTTTCTAAGCTTCACTTCTAATTGTAGCAGCAAAGAATTACAAGCTGCACTGAAAGTGATGATAGTTGGGAAAGAGGGGAGCTGGGGCTCTCTTGCAGCCACACGTGGGGTATACACAGAGCTGCCCTGCAAACCAGCACCTTAAATGATGGTGCTGACTTCTCAGATTAAGGGACTTGGAACTCTTCCAGAAGTACAGAAATCATTAGCACACAGATGTTCACAATTCACACCTATACAGAACACGTACGTACGTATATAAATCAGAAGGATGCTGAACGGTTCATAGCTATCTGGACTATAACATACCAATGACAAAACTCTGATCTTAAAACTTAATCTCTAGACCTAGTAACCATTTGCTATAATAATTAAGTTCTGTCCTCTAAGCTGGTATCATGAAGGGCTCCTAGTGAACATGTGGAGAATGGGTTTATGGATCAGCCAGACATGTAAAGGAGTCCTCACAGTGGCATAAATTATTATTTTAGGCATTTGGGGGAAGGGAGGACTAGGAGAAAAGGCCGTGTCTTTACAACACTGAAAGGATCAGTCACTTCGGTAGTTCAAAAATTCTGTCAAATGGGGTCCAAAATCGCTGTTTGCTTAATATATTTATGAAGGACGAGTTCTTAGTGAGTTCTCCAAAGGCTGTGCAGGTAACTAGATTGCGCTATCAAAATTCTACCTTCACTCTCTCCTTGCCGAGGAAGAAGGCTGTGGCGTGCAGGACGTCAGCGGCGTGGGTGGAGTTGTGGTAAGCGTTGGAAGAGTGGTAGTTGGCTTCGATCACCTGGAGCCAGGCCCGAAGAGTAGTTTCAGAACAGTGTAGGAATTCACATACTCCAAACCGGGAGAAAACTTTCAAGCCCAGGTAAACCAATGGCCTGAAAAACAGGAACGTACACTCTGATTCATTGTATTAACTGCTCCAGAAACTGCTTTCTTTGAAGATACCGGGCAATTGGTTCACCTCCCTCCGATGCTTACTCCATAAGCACAGGGGCATAAAAATCGTCCTCTCCAAATTAGAAGGTGATAGAGCCTCTCCTCCTCACCCGTCACTTCTTTAAAACTAGGTGCCTCGTGGTGGCTAATCCAAATGACTTCTAGACTGTCTCTAAGTCATCTGCCCTTCAGTAGCTCTATAACCAAGAAAGGCCTCTTACAGTCCCTCTCTCTGCTTCCACATAGGCTCCACACTTCTGTGTTCCCTGAGGAAGTTACTGAGCCTGGGGATAAGAGGTATGGCTTGTGTGGGCTCAACAGAGTCATGTCAGAGAGTCAGTTACTTATTTACAGGTGAGTATCATTCATATCCAACACCCCTGGAAGAAATGAACTTCTGTAATAGGAGAGGACTTTCTGAGTTATCGGGTCTTTCTCCTGCCTATAGGGTGAATCCAAGGAAAAGGCTACAGTGCTCTCAAACCCATGCTGTAAGCTGGAACTTTAACAAGGTCGGGGCTGAGAATGCTTAGAACTCTTGGCTCACTGGCAGAAAGGATGACCTGGCTAGATCTGAAGAAGACACTCAGTATTTCTTCATCCTGGGTCGTCACCGGGCTGATCCCAGATCTTACCCGCTGATACTCCCTGCTCCATAGGGAGCTCACTCCAAGGACCATGCCCTCTCTGCATGATTGAAACTCCTCCAGCATGGCATGAAAAGCAGAGCCTGGGTGGTCACCTGTGGCAAGGACTCACATCTCCCTTACAGTTTCCAGATGTGAAAGTCTAGAGTGTATCCATCGACCCTCCCCTGCCGGCAGCCAGAGAAGCCATGTACCTTTTGTGCGTCACAGCTTCCAGTTCAAAGATGTTGAACTCCCAGCTTTCCTCATTGTCAAGTAGTTGGGCGACGGAAGGGGGCACGTCGGTGATGGTTCCTGGCATTGCAAGGTGACTATGACTCTGGTGTACGTCTGAGCAAACAGATGGGGCAAGAAGGGTGGGTAACTGGGGACTCGTGAGTGCTGCTCAGCACCTGTCATCTTCATGGGTGCTGCTGGAAAGAAAGTCTTGAACTTCCAGGGGCAGGAAGATTTTCACCTCAGGGTTCTCTTATACTTCTGAACTTCAAGATCCCCCAATAGAAAAATAATTCAGCTTAACTGAATTAACTGTTTACACATAGACAGATTTGTGATTCTTACTCTGACAGTGCACAGAGAAGTAATTTATATTAGGAGACCTGGTTTCAAATGTAGACCATAGAGATGTTTAAACTCCAATGAGACCAACAGGAAGTATCACGAACACCCTCCCCAAACAATAATCACAACACCAAGGGAGACAGAAGGCCAGGGACAGGTTACCAGTTACAGGTGGAGAGAGGGCAACTTACTCTTAGTGAACACGTACTCGTTTCCTGACAACCTTCTCAAGCCATCCTGGAATAAAGACAGATGCTGTGAGAAGCATGCTTTCTATCCCATTATCATTATTCTCTCAGTTCTTTAATTAGCCAAAGGGATTTGAATCCTGAATAACTCAGTCAATCTGCAACTCCAGGTTGAAGCTCAAAATTGGATCAGAACAACAGCTACAAAACAGGGGTTACTCTCCTTTTCGTGGCTATTAACTGCAGGGGATGGAGAACCGAGAATTAAGTGTCTGTGACTGCATTTAGCTCTCTCACCTGAGCTGTGAGCTGGCTCTGTTCTCATGCCGTCTTTCTTTTGTGACATTTTGAAGCCACATCGATTGAAATCACAGAAGTAATCTTGTTTTGGGTGCATGTTAATTTGAAAGGAGCCCAGTCATCCTCATGAAAGTGAAAGTGAAAGTCGCTCAGTTGTGTCCAACTCTTTGTGACCCCAAGGACTACACAGTCCCTGGAATTCTCCAGGCCAGAATACTGGAGTGGGTAGCCGTTCCCTTCTCCAGGGGATCTTCCCAACCCGCGGATCAAACCCAGGTCTCCCACACTGCAGGCGGATTCTTTACCAGCTGAGCCACAAGGGAAGCCCAAGAATACTGGAGTGCATAGCCTATCCCCTCTCCAGGGGATCCTCCCAACCCAGGAAGCACAGGTGGATTCTTTACCAACTGAGCTATCAGGGAAGCCCTAGGGACTGTTACTTGGTGTTCTTAGACTTACATCCTGGGGAGCCAAATCCATGGGCCACATTTGGGGTATGATCTAATGTAAAGCCTTTAGAGTGCTCAGTCGCTCAGTTGTATCGACTCTTTGTGACCCTGTAGACTGTAGCCTACCAGGCTCCTCTGTCCATGGGATTCTCCAGACAAGAGTACTGGAAGGGGTTGTCATACACTCCTCCAGGGCATCTTCCTGACCCAAGGGTCAAACCCACATCTCCTATACTGCTGAGCGGATTCCTTACTACTGAGCCACTGTGGAAGCCTCAAAGCTTTTAAAGGTTGGGTTAATTTTTGACTAACATCTAAATTAACTTTTTTCCAGTTATAGTTCCTATCTTATAACGTGAGCTTTGCTGTTAGCCTTCAAAGGAAGTTTCTGGACTTGAGGTCTTGGGAAGGGCAGCACAGGACGGAATGCCTGTGTCCCACCATTTAACAGGCTCTTGAACTTTAGTCCCCAGATGCTCTTCAGTGTCAGTTCCTATCCTCTACCTTCTACCCGAGTACCTAATTATTTACATCTTTGCTTAAAAGTCACTTATAATTGCTTGTCATCCTGCGAAAGTATGTGCTAAGGTTTAACGTGTTAATGAAGGGCTCTCCTGAAGTCACACTTAGAATCTTCAGGCCAAGAGCTTAAACTTTCAGAACCAGATAAACAGATGAGGCGTGACGGCCGTAACTCTCCCGCCTCTAGGGCAGGCATCGCAAGGGGCTCCTCTGTCGTCGTTTTCATGTTTTCCTTCTGCTTCTAATTTGCCTTTGTCTCTTTCCTAACGCTTCGTAAGAATAGGCGGAAGCTTGCACTGGTTCCTCACTGCCCGACCTGGAGAGGAAGCCCATGGTCTGGCAGCGGGGAAAGGACAGCAGGTAACTTGTTCTGGGAACCCCAATCTTCCCGCAGCAGCTCTGCAGTGGCCAGCCTCCCCACGGCCCTCGCCAGTCTTCCTTTGTTTTTTCAATGGAAGTATTGCTGGTCCTCGATGGTGTGACAGCTTCAGGTGTGTGGCAAAGCGGTTACACGTGTGTGTGTGTGTGTATTCTTTTTCAGTTTCTTTTATAGATTATTATAAGATTTTGACTATAGCTCTCTGTGCTGTTCAGTAGGTTCTTGTTGCTTATCTGTTTTATATATAGTAGTTTGTATCTGCTAACCCTAATCTCCTAATTTATCTCCTCCACCACCCCTTTCCCCTTTGGTGACCATAAATTTCTTTTCTATATCTGTGAGTCTATTTCACAAATAAGTTCATTTGTATCATTATTTTAAATTTCACATATAAGGGACACCGTATGATATTTGTCTCTCTCTGACTTACTTCACTTAGCTTGATAATCTGTAGGTCCATCCGTGTTGCTGCAAATGGTGTTATTTCATTCTTTTTTACTGGCTGAATAATATTCTGGTGTGTGCGTGTATCCTTTAGAAATAGAGTGTACACTGCACTGGGATGGGTGACCAAGGCCAACCCAGGGCCTTGAAAGGAACAGGTTACTCAAATCACGGGGGCGTCAGGGACCTTTGGTAAAAACAAGGACAATGGACCAGAAAACCAGTCAACATTCTGCATCTGGTGGCAGGGCTGGACAGAAAACTTGAAAGTAAAGCCCTCTGGTGCCTCAGTCTTTGTTCTCCCAAAGACTTCTTCCAGCTTCGGTCTCCAATAAGAAGCACAAATTAATAATTTGAACTTTCTTATTTTTCTTCACTTGCTGATAGATGATGATTACAGACAGACAGATCACAGCAACACCAACAGGCCAGGACAAGGTCCTTAAGAATCAGCCACTTCTAGTGGGTAGATGGTGCTACTGGAGTGCTGGCAAGGGGCGGCCCCTCCCCTCCTCCCTGTACTGAGCCACAGTGGCTCCACTCTGTTTTTATTGATTATAAAGGGAATGCTATGTAAAGCTTCTATTTAAAGAAAGGATTCTACAGGTAAGATTTTGGAAACTAGTGCTGTCACCTAAGTACCAACCAACCCTTTCATTATATAAAGAGCCTGAGGTCCGAGGAAGCCAAGGTCTCGATGGATAACCATACCGGGTCAAGGGGAAGAAGTCAACAAGGGCCCCATTGTGATAGCTAGCCTTCAATCAACTGTCCATTTACTCCTTACTGTAACACGAATTCTGAAGGACAAATTATTCATTTGTGTTCCTGCCACTGCTTCTAGTTAGCTCACACAGCAGGTATTTCTACACCTGCCGGTAATAGTTTATCTGTTACATGTACTCGGGAGGACATTCGATGTCATCTGCCCTGCACTTCGGTTCCTTCTCATCACTCACAGTCATCAGCCCTCCCACGAGGTCGCTGGTGTGGGGATCTTCATCTTTGGTACCCAGCTGAGGGGAGTACAGTTCCGTAGTTCGTAAAATTTCTAAAACTCTGTCCAAGGCTTCTGCCACTGTGACAGGACTGTTTTCTTGGGCTGCATTGATTATATTTATAACCTAAGGAAGGGAAGAGAGAGAAAGAATAAATTTGAGGACATTAGGGTTCTGCTTCCCAAAAGTCACTCATGAATCCAGAATCTAAAAGAAATTAGACGGTAACACATCTTATTGTTCAAAATGCCCCGTGTCTTCACGGCAGCACCTCGTTGTACTGGGGCAAGCTTCTCTCGCCACCCTCTCTGGTGTTTCTCTTACTTCAGCAGCTATGTCTTCTCAGGCTCTTCTGCTGATCTGTCTCTTCCAGCTCTCTGCCACAGGCTGCAGTCCCTCAGAGATTAATGCTGGGCCTTCCTCTCTCTCTACAATTCTCTCAGAGACAAGCTTTTTCCTTTCCACGACTCCAGACACGTACGACCCGCATGCCAAGGACTCTCAAAATTACAGCCCAGCCCTGAACTCCATTTTGACCTTCAGATTTATACATTCAGTTCCCTGCCTGACCTATCTACTGGATTATCTTATTTACATGTCAAAAACTAAAGTCATGACCTTGCTCCCCTCTTCCCAAAGCAAGCAAGTAAACATAAAAAAATAAAATAAAAAGACAAGAGCTGCACTCCTTTGGTTTCTACACTGCTGTGAAAAAAAAAAAACAACACTTCTATTAATCTTGTGCTCAAACCAAAAGCCTGGGAGGCCGTGGTTGACTTCACTTTCCCTCAATTCTCGCCCTACCTGACAGTATAATTCATCATCAAGAGAAACCGAAGTTACTCCCAAATATTTCTTGATCTACTTATTTCTCTCCACCTCGACTGCTGTAATTCTAGTACAGCTGACACCTTCCTTGCTTAGAATTCTGGAACAGGTCCGTAAGTGGCTTCCTCTCTTTCACTCCTGTCATCTCCAGTCCATTCTCTGCATGGCAGCTGGGTGTTCTTTTCAATAAACATACCAGGTCATGTCGCTTCCCTCCTTTAAACTCTTCCGTGGTTTCTGCTGCACACAGACTAAAACATACACTGCCTATGGCTCAGCTGGTCAGCATGCACTGAGCCCCCCACATTGCTGTAAAACATACACTGCCTATGGCTCAGCTGGTCAGCATGCACTGAGCCCCGCACATCGCTGTACCCTGACTCCCCTCTGCTCGCCAAGATCCAGTCACGCTACTTGCTTTCCAGTCCTCAGTGGCTCCGTTCCCTCCTCCTCCCACCTCGGTGCTCATCCCCTGCTGTGCCCGCTAGAATCCTCTTCTCCTAACATTTTTGCATCCTTCAGGTCTTACTGCAAATGTTACTTCCTCTACAGAGACACTCCTTGACCACCCCTTTCACCCAACCGAAACAGGGCCCTAACCTAATTCTCCCTCATAGACACCTGCTGTTTTCCTACGTATTTATGATGTGTTTATTTGTGTTTCCTTTACTATAAACTCCACGATATTGGTAGTATGCCATTCATCACTTTATCTCCAGAATACAGCGAGGGCTCAGTGGCCCTGGCGGCAGAGCAGAGGCCGCAGCTGCCACTCACCTTCGTGATGGGAGCCTCAATGGTCATGGAGTGGATCCGCGCCATGGATGGGTAGCGACGGTTCTGCAGACTTGGTGCTGGAGAGAAGTCAAGAAAGCTGAATCTGTTGCTGGTGGCTCAGCTGGGTTTCAGTGCAGCAAAGGAACCCTTCATGGACCCGGGGCCTGATTCTCACAGGACCACTGTCCTCCATTGCACCCCACAAAGCAATGAATTCACCCATCTCTTAATCTTAAACTGCTGAGAGCTCAGCCACTACTTGCCAGGGACTGGAAAGGCTGCTCTGGCCTAGAACTTTGATGACAGGAAGGTGTTATGAGTCTCAGGCCCACAGAGGGATTTCAGAGAGGGTTGATAGGATCCAGAAACCTCATCCCAAGAGCCTGACGATGCCCCAGGACTCACTTTCCCTAAGTCACTAAAGCCCAACTTGGGCAGGTCCATCACTTTCAGCCTTCAGCCACAGACCATGTAGCCAAATAACGGCAGTGTAGGAGGGAAAGTGTGATCCGTGACTAGGGTTGGGGTAGGCAGGAGAATGAGCCCCCCCCCCCCCATTCTGAGTCTTCAGGGTCTTAACACCAAGAACCTTTGGTGGGTCTAGCTCTCATCTATAAAAACTGAGCTAGTCCGGCTGAAATTCCCTCATCCATTATCCTCTCCATAAAATGGATATCCTTTCCATCTGTCTATACCCTCAACCCACTGGGGAAAATGTCAGTCTGTTTTTGTCATTTCATTTTTGGTCCCAATCTCTTGCATGCTGTGTGCTTTAGCCATCTTCCTTTATGAATTATGCATCTTATTTCTTTGGTCCGTGTTAGTTCAGCCGCCTCCCTCACGCTCAGCTTTCCCACTGTGACCTGAAGGATAGCCGCTGAGAGGGACTCAGCTATCGAGGCTGAGGTGCTCCAGCGGTTATGTGTCCTAACACACATTAGGGCATAAAGGAACCAGCCTAGCATCGTTTCATAGGGAAGACAAAGACTATAAAAAGTAAAAAAGAGTAAAAAGGCCTAAAATTTTTCTGCTTACAGAAAAAAAATGCCAGTTTAGTCATAATCCTACTCTTTGGGGTTTAGTTTATACGCTGACGAATTCTTGAATATATTCCTACGTCATTTCCTACACTTTAAAGTCAAGGAAATATGAACTTCTTACCATCACTGCCTCGAGATGATATTGATTTCACATCAATGGACTCTTTCCTCCTGTTCTTATATCTGAATGAATGAGACTCTAAGGATTTCAGATTAGTAATGGAGAGTGATTAGTTTACAGCTTATTCACAGCAAAGTCTGTACATATTTTTTTCCCTCATTCTCCAAAGAAAACAAGGTTACTTTTTAAGCACTGTAAAAATATTTTTTAAGAAATAGCGAACCACTACGTCTTTAAATCCTCAGCACACACAGTATTATCAGTAATATTAATTGTAAAAAGATGCCCGTTTCTTGCGGTACCATATGACACTGTAGTGCAGCTTATTATTAAGGGTTATTTAGTTCCATTAATAAATATCTTCTTGAAAATAGACATTAAAACTTGGGGAGAATTTTGAGGAGTTCTTTTTGGCTTGAAGGACAAAGGATGGGAAAGGCTTCTGTGGGGATATCTGAGGAAATAAACTGCTAGTCAAATCGATAGAGAGCTGAATTTATTTGAGAAATCAATTTGGACCAATCTTAGGTCCCTCTGAAAAGTCAGACCTCTAGACGGTTTTCTAAGTTCTCCTGAGAATATACTTTCATCAAATGATGTAGATCCCGGGAAGGAAGAGAGGGAAAAGCAATCTTATAATCCCAACAATTTCCAATGATTTAACTTTCACTTTCATCCCTGTTTCTGGTGAAAAAAAAATAAAAAATGTGTCTTTGCAGACTTTGAATTTAACACTCAAAATGTGCTGTCACATTCATGTGAAATCTAATTAAACAGTGCTACTGATGATACCAATGAGGACCAAAGGGTGAACATGTCAGAGGGGGCTTCAGAAAGATACATTTTCAGGGCATCTGCTGCTTGTAAGAGTTACCCATGAACAAGGAGAAAAACTTAGCCATAAAACAGAGTTTTTCCTCACTGCGCAGATTTCAGCAGGGGAAATGCTTTTCCAGACACCAATAAGTGACCATATTTCAAGAGAGAAAAAGAGATGCAGTGATTTTTACAGAATTGTCTAGTGACACTAAAAAGTACAAGAGAACACAGTAATTAACAGAAGCAGTTCCAGAGCGAAACTGCTGAAATTCCAATCTCCACTACGCCATCTAAAAGCTGTGTAACCTTGGGGATGTTCCTTCTGAAATCCCAATCTCCACTGAGCCATCTGAAAGCAGTGTATCCTTGGGGATGTTCCTTCTGTGTCTCGGTATCCACAAAATGGGGATGATTACAGCATCTCATTCACAGATTGTTGTGAGATGTAAACGAGTTAATTCATACATAGCACTTGGGACAGCCAGTGCCTGCTACGTACGTGGTAAGTATACAGCTCATGTTGTCCATTATCGTGAATCACATCTGTTCATCTGCATGTATAACTTCTTTTCAAGCACACATGGGATCATGTTACAGTATTATTTTATTACTTGTTATCATTTTGTAATATGTCTTCGATACATCTCTAGGTCACCTTTTAACTATTTACATATGTTCTTAAATATCTGATTCAACTTTAAACAGTTTAAATCAGCAACTATAGATAGCACTTTGAAAAATCTGATTCAAGTTTAAAAGTTTAAATCAGTAGTAACTAAATCTGAATTATATTTATATAGCTTAAAGCGGAAGGTGCATGTGTGCTAAGTCACTTCAGTTGTGTCGGACTCTGTGATCCTATAGACTGTAGCCCACCAGACTCCTCTGTCCGTGGGATTTTCCAGGCAAGAATACTGGACTGGGTTGCCCTGCCCTCCTCTAGGGGATCTTCCCAACCCAGGGACTGAACCCAGGTCTCTTATGTCTCCTGCACTGGCAGGCGGCTTCTTTACCTCTAGCACTACATGGGATGCCCAGAGTGGAAGGGTGAAGTATTACAAAGTTAATCGGAACAACAAAGCCTTAGGATCTTGCCTTAAATCACCTAACTTGAAATATTTTACTATCCCTTTGTGTATTTTTCTTTCAGATCCTGCCTTAATAATTTGCCTGGCCTTGGATTTAAGCTTCAGTATTTCTTTAAAAGGGATCTAGAGGAGGCGGTACTTCAAGTGATATTGTTAGGATCATATTGCATCTTCCAAACCTGAGAAACTGATGGTCATTTGCAAGACACTGGTTGTGAGCCTGTTCTGCAGCTTAATAATCATATACACCCCTAACATTTGTTTATCAGATAACAAATTAAATCTGACTTATTAAATATTGAAGATTAAATTCAGGATTAAAGAGCACAAGAGTTCCTCAAAGTGCAGTTTCCAAATAAAGCTAAACTAGAGAGACTATATACAGCCCAGGGTGGCTGGTTGAATTCTAAATCATTCATTAGAATTATTCAAAGATGGGAAATGCTTATTCTTTCAGACTTCAAAAAACTAATATAATTATGTAAGGTTTAAAAATAAAATAAAATTAATTAAAAAAAAAAAGAAAAAAAAAAAGAAAATCTTTAACAACAGAAAAGATCAAGGGTTTGCAGAAATTATTTCTTCAATAAAGGCCATTTAAATCAAAGAATTCATTTATTCCTTCTATCAACAGATGTTGTGGAATTTGAATTTAAAAAGACAAACAAAGGATGAGAGATTCAAACAGCCATACTCAATGGCAAAAAAGGATATAGTGTCATCAATTCAAAAAAATAAATAAATAAAAACCAGCTACCATATACTGAGTACTTACTATGCATCAGACGTTGTGCTTTACTATTTATAACGATAGTAAATATATAATCATTACAATGAAGTACAATCTCCATTTTACTGATGAGGAAATTTAAACTTGGAGAAATTGTGTGGGTAGCTCAAGGTCAAAGAGCTAATACGTGGCAGAACTTCTGCTTCCAAGACGGGATGGTTCCAGTTTATCATCAGTGTTCTGTATCTGTTGAGTGTCTATCATATGTAAGGCAATACTGGGCTTCATAAAGGACATGAAAATGCTTGTAACAGTTTTTAGCTGGTAGGTTAGTTAAAACAATACTCTCACTAGGTTAAGGAAATAAACTAAACCATCTGTGAAAGAAACAAAGTGTGGAGGGAAGAGGAGAAAGATACCAAACAGTTAATTCATTTGACAAATGAAGAAACTGAAGGTCAGATCAGATGAAATCTTGCTGAGTAGGTGAAAACACGGTCCATTCCACAACGGAGGAAAGGAATGGCAGAAAGTGAAGAGGAACTAAAAAGCCTCTTGATGAAAGTGAAAGTAGAGAGTGAAAAAGTTGGCTTAAAGCTCAACATTCAGAAAACGAAGATCATGGCATCTGGTCCCATCACTTCATGGCAAATAGATGGGGAAACAGTGGAAACAATGTCAGACTTTATTTTTTTGGGCTCCAAAATCACTGCAGATGGTGATTGCAGCCATGAAATTTAAAGACACTTACTCCTTGGAAGGAAAGTTATGACCAACCTAGAGAGCATATTCAAAAGCAGAGACAGTACTCTGCCAACAAAGGTCCGTCTAGTCAAGGCTATGGTTTTTCCTGTGGTCATGTATGGATGTGAGAGTTGGACTGTGAAGAAAGCTGAGCGCCGAAGAATTGATGCTTTTGAACTGTGGTGTTGGAGAAGACTCTGGAGAGTCCCTTGGACTGCAAGGAGATCCAACCAGTCCATTCTGAAGGAGATCAGCCCTAGGATTTCTTTGGAAGGAATGATGCTAAAGCTGAAACTGCAGTACTTTGGCCACCTCATGTGAAGAGTTGACTCATTGGAAAAGACTCTGATGCTGGGAGGGATTGGGGGCAGGAGGAGAAGGGGACGACAGAGGATGAGATGGCTGGATGGCATCACTGACTCGATGGACGCGAGTTTGGGTAAACTCTGGGAGCTGGTGATGGACAGGGAGGCCTGGTATACTGCAATTCATGGGGTCACAAAGAGTCAGACATGACTGAGCAACTGAACTGAACTGAACTGAAGTAGGCCAGGGCCTACTACGTACTACGTTAAGTACTCCTAAGTGGCTGGGAAGCCCCCAGCAGTGGGGAGAAGGTGCTGTCTGTACAGGAATGAGAGTTGTACATTGTTGGTGGCAGACTGATTTTTCCCTCTAATGATTCCTCTAAGATCATTCCAGACCTTTCCGATGTAGAGGTCATTAGTTCAGCCCCCTCTTTTCATGGGAGAGGAAACCAGGAGTCAGTGAGCCTTGCTCAACGGATGACATGTGGGTGTGGGCAGCTGAAATGGTGACTCGCTGCCCCTGATCCCAGGAGGGCCTATTCACGTTTCACTGACAGCTGCAGAGAAGGGGAGCCTGACTGCGGTGTGACGACAATGCACTCTCTGGACCTCCAAGCCACGCTCTGTTGTGAGTTTATCTGCTCTCCATGGTTTCTAGGCAGCAAAAGAAGCCAGGATGGGGAAGGCGTTCAGGAGAAAAGGTTGCCATGAATGAAGATTCAAAGCCTTTTAAGGGATCCTGCTTTTAACCTGGCTCTCAAACCTTTCATTATCAGCACTGAGGTATCGGCAATTCAAGTTTCCAGGGTGGTGAAACTGCCAATCCAGGCTTCTTCAGACTGATTCATAGACTTGAGCCCACAAATCCCACCCAACCGTGTAAGAGTGAAATTGCAGTATTCTCACCTGTCTGAGAATTGTCTCCTGAATCACGATGAATCTTGAGAATCTAAAGTTGTTCAGAAGTTTGGTAAAAGCAAGAAAAAGAGATTTAAAATATGGTATTAGTTACATTTCCAACCAATTTAATTAAAAACTCTGACGAGTTCAAGAAAGGAAGACATTGCACAGATGATATGAACAGATGAAAGATGTACATTACAAATTCTCTATTACATCCAGACACTTATAAAACGCCTGCATCTGAGAACAGGAAGACAGCCAAGGGATGCTCTTGCTAAGCAAGACATCTAGATCTCCAGTCAGCTGTTCTCATTTTTGACAGTCTACAGAAATGCAGAAAGACAAAAAAAATTTAAAACAAGATTAAACATTTTTATCAGGGTTATCATATGTACCCTGTTTTTATTTCAGACATACTGTACATTTTTCCTGTAATATAAAAGCAGTCCGAATTTAAGCCTAGAATTCAAAAAAACCTTTCAAAGAAGCTCTTCAAACGCACATCAATTATAGACAGAGTCAATTTACTACACGTTTCTTCACAAGGTCTTAACTTCAGATTCAGTTTGGCACCTATTTCTTTCTCAGTATCAATTTTTTTGTGCTGCTGCTTGGTAAATATCTGTCAAACGCTGAGTGAAGTCATTAACAGTAGAAATAATAAATATGCTTTCTTTGGGGGGGTGTTCTGCATTTCTCATGTTGATAACTCAGACATTGATTCTGGGTACATCTAGCTGTCATGATTATAATCAGGCTGCTCTGCTGCTAAATCCACCTATTTCCGGTTTCTAAAACCACCATCCTTTTGTAGGCACTGAATGAATGGAGTAAGTTAACCTGAAGAGCAAGACAGATGAGTGTGTAGGACTGTTTATGGAGGAAGACAGTATGGTTTAGCAACGTCAGCTGTAACAGCCAGAAGTCCCATATATTAATATATCAGATACAGGTAAAATGTTCCAGCTTGATTGACCCATTGAAAAATAATCACATAAAACTGAAGTGTTAATTATAGGGGGTTTTGTATGAACTGTTCTGCACAGTTCATTCCATGTAATTACAGAAACAGTTTCATGGCCAGCCTGTGTGAGATCTTGGTCTTACAGGTGACCAAAGGGCTCTGACTCATTTATCCCACAATTATGGGATCTTTTTATTTCTTCTGTTTTGTTCTGGTTCTTCTTACATTTTATTTGGCTTCACTGGGTTTTAGTCAGAGCATGTGGGATCTAATTCCCCAACCAGGAATAGACCCCCGGGCCCTTTGCATTAGGAGTGCAGAGTCTTAGCCACTGGACCACCAGAGAAGACCCTGTTTTGTTTTTTCTTTACAAATGAAGACCATCTGCTCAAAGCTACTGAGTGCAATATCAATTTTTGATATACCAAATGAGTACAGCTTTTTCTCAGTCAACTTTTTAGCTCAAAAGCAAGTCATCGTTAAATGAAAGTTTTCTCTCTGAATCACAATCCACCTTTCCTTAAGGACCAAAGTCCCATGGCTCCCCAGATCACACACCAAAAACCCTTTCTTGTCTTTCATTGAGCTCCCCAGGACCACTGACTGGACTGTGGACCTCCCAGGAGGGCAACACAGGCTTTGTATTCAGTCTAATGAAACTCGAGGAAGCCCAAGGTCCAAGCAAGGCCCAGGCCAGCCCTGCCTCTAGGATGACGGGCTCCACGTTATGGACAGCAGAGACTGGAAACCCTCCTCAACCAGCCGACCATCACTGGCTTCACGAGCAGAGCTTCTGAGTGCCGTGTCAGGCCATGACTCGCTTCACAGTCCTCTGTGGTCAGAACTGTGCCTGGTGGCAGCTGGCCTCCCACACCTCAGCAGGGCTAGGTTCTTACTGAAGCTTCTGACTCACAATCCATGTGCCTCTCCCAGACACCTCCTTTTACAACCAAAGGTTCACTTGAATGAAAAAAATCTTACAGAATTACAATTTTCTTGGAAGGCTAAACCCATCCATCGTTTATAACTTGGTATGAATGCTTCCACTACAATTATTTCCTCATAATTCTCAGTCACTTGCTGAGAAAACGGGCCTCCCTCGTGGCTCAGTGGTAGTGAGTCCACCTGCAATGCAGGAGATGTGGGTTCGATCCCTGGGTCATGAAGATCCCCTGGAGGAGGAAATGACAACCTACTCCAGTAATCTTGTCTGGGAAATCTCATGGACAGAGGAGCCTGGCCGGCTGCAGTCCAGGGGGTTGCAAAGGGTCTGACGTGACTAAAGTGACTGAGCACACAGGAAACGCACAGAAAGTGAGCGGCTGTGTGGCTGGGCATTCACTGGTGGGCAGTCAGATGAGGCTCGTGGGCCTGCAGACTGTGGGCAGTAATAGAGGAGGGGCCACCCCTCCCGTGACTATGGCAGCCTTCTCTTCCGTGTTTGCACAGGGCTAGCAGTTCGACACCGGCAACCTGGTCATTACAATGTCCGTGCAAGGGAGGGAGGGTCGTCATTCCTTCTGACAGATGGAGAAGTCAAGGGACTTCCCTGAACCACACAGCCAGCACTTGGCAGATCTCAATTCCAAACCCGGCTCTCTCTAGATCTAAAGCCACTTCCTCTTTGTCACATTGCTCTCTAGGGTTAGGCCCCAGAAGGGCAGCCTGGGGCTCAGGCTTGTTAAACTGGGTCTGCAGACACAGTGCTCTGGTTCGGTGAAGGGCATCTGTTTGAATATAATTCCCTTTGTAACTCTGGAGAAGACATGACTCTGCTATGGATAGGCTTTGTCACGCACAAGCTAAAGCGAAGCAAAGAATCCTAATTTAAAGGCCACGTGACAGCCAATCTCTCCAGAGTATGGTGTTTTGTTCCCCCTCTTGCAATGGAAGTGCATCTATAAATGACTAAGAATTCTGATATCCTGTGTCCCACAGGCTTCAGCACGAAGGCGCTGCAATATGAATGCTGCTGGCCTGGCCGGTGCCACGCCTGCCAGAGCTCAGAACTGGAATTTCTTATTAATAGCAAGGCCTTGGAGGCTTACAGCCTATTTTTGGGGGAAAAAATTCATAATTCCAATGTTTTAGTTACCTAACATACACTAGGTTCCCCTAAGTGTTGCTGTCCTTGTGCTAAATGCCCTGTGTACAGACACTGGATTACGCTTGGCTCTTAAAACACTGCAGGTTCTAGGTGTGTGTGCATGCATGTCAAGGTCATTTGATTGTTTTCCTCTTGAAGAATAACCGTTTAACAGTGATATTCTCGGGACTTCCCTGGTGGTCCAGTGGTTAGGAATCCACCTTGCAATGCCGGGGATGCAAGTTTGATCCCCGGTCAGGGAACTAAGATTCCAGCCGCTGCAGGGCAGCTCAGCCGACTGAAGCCCACGTGACCCACCTAGAGAGCCTGCATGCGGCAGTTACTGAGCCTGCACGCTCTGGAGCCTGTGTGCCACAACTCAGACCCAACGCAGCCAAGTAAATAAGTATCTAAATAAATAAAATTGTAAAAAGGTATTTTCTCTGCACATCCACCAGAACGCATAAAACTAAAAAGAAATTCTGTCAAGTATGTGCAACAACTGCAACTCTTACACACTAGAGGGTATATAAAGTTGTACAGTCACTATGAAAATGGTCTGGCATTTCTTATACAATTAAATGTATGCCTACCCTGTGACCCAGCTCCTCGGTGTTCAGTTCCACTCCTGAGTTATCTACCCAAGATAAATGAGAGCATATATTCACAAAAAGACTTGCCTAAGAATGTTCAAAGGAATCCAAATGGAAAGCAGCTCACAAGTCTATCAACAAGAGAAATAAACTGTGGTAGAAATAAAAAGGAAAAAAAATACTGATACATAGAACATACACGCATGCTGAGTCACGTGTCTGACTCTTTGTGACCCCCTGGACTGTAGCCCGCCAGGCTCCTGTCCATGGAATTTCCCAGACCAGAATACTGGAGCAGGTTGTCATTTCCTTCTCCAGGGGATCTTCCCGACCCAGGGATCGAGCCTGCATATCCTGTGGCCCCTGAACGGCAGGCGGCAGGTGGATTCTTTACCACTGAGCCACCTGGGAAGCCCACATACAACGTAAATGAATCTCAAAACATTGATGATGAATGAAAGAAGCCAACACAGAAGAAGAGACGCTTCAGGAAGCTCTGGAACAAGCAAAACTAATCTATGGTCACAGAAGTCAGAACAGTGTTACCTCCGGGGGTGGGAAGGAAGGGAGTGGAGGCAGGGATAACTGGGAAGCGGGCGTAAGGGAATGTCTGGGGCGGGCAGGTTTGAAATCTTGATGGGGTCTGCGTTACAGAGGCACATGCATTTGTCAAAATACAAGGACTGTTATGCTTAGGGTTTGTACATTTCACTGTATGTAACCTTTACTAAGAAATGAAAAAACTCTCAACCACATATTAAATTCAAATTAATAATATGCATGCCAAACTACCAAGGGGTGAAATGTCCTGATGTCTGCAACTTAATTTGAAATCTATCAAAAGAACAAGATGGACTGATGGATGAATCGAGGGAGGGATAGATGGACTGATAGATATATAGATAGATGATTGAGCAAAGTGTTAATTACAGAACCTAGGTGGTAGGTATACGTGTATTTACTTACAATTTTTCTCTTCTGTGTTTGAAAAAATTCATAACAAAATTTTGAGAAATTATATGTTCAACTGAGAATATGGATTGATAGCTAAAAATTGGAAGTCCGAAACAATTTCAAAATCAGTGAAAATAAATAAGACGAAGAAAATTGAGAACAGCCTGAGACTGAGCGGGGTGAATGACAAGTCCCCGTCCTGGGGACTCTGCCATGAACCTGGGTGTGAAAAGGATGTCCCACTTCAAACCACAGCTATGGAATTGTAGACAGCAGCTGCCAATCTTAGAAGCATAAGATTTACCTAGGTAACTATTTAATACACTGATTTTAATAATTTTATTGATTGATTTTGTGCATCATGGAGCTATAAATGAACCTAAATCCTGATGTCTCTTCTGGGAGAAAAACTCTGAAATAACTTTTTAAAAAAATGAACAATCACAAGACTTTTTAGCAGTTAAAATGAGTCAAGGCCAGGATGATTACAATAACAAGCTACTAAGCAAAGAAACACTAGATCCCTCCTTCAGTGTGCATTTCGGAATCACCCTGGGAGAGTGTGAACAGACCTTGGGTAGAAATGTCTAATCTGCTTTTGTCGCCATGGTATGACAGAGTGATACAAGGACTGTAGTTAAAACCACCAGATTCCCGGTATGTGAGCTGTGTGTGTGTGTGTGTGTGTGTGTAGGTGGGGCGGCCATCCTTGATGCTTCCTTTTCTCTCATCCTCACATCTAGTCCATCATCAAATCTTATAAAATCTCATTTCTAAACCCTTCTGGGATTACCCACTTCTCTCCACTGAAAAAGTACAGGCTCCCATCAGTTCTCATCTGAACTCTGACCTCGGCAATAACCTTCCCAACTTAATCCATTTTCAACTTTTCAATCAGGATCCTGCAAAACTGTACATCGAATCCTGCCACTTTCCTGCTTAAAGCTCACACTTCCCACCTGGTCTTGGGGTCAGCCCCATGTGACGACCCGGCTATGAGAGGCTGCAGTGTGGCCTGGCCCTGCAGTTCCCCAGAGGCACCCTTGAGCCCTGCCACTCTGCCCTGGGCTCCCAGTTTGTGGGCTGCACTGCCATCCCCGTCTCTCTGATTTTCCCATGCTCTTTGCTACCACACATACACAAGCCCGGAAGCTTCCCAGTCCGCTCTCTTCCTTTTGCCCATCTGTCCTCCAAATCTGAGCTGAGGGTGGCTCTCAGGGAAGCCTTCCCAGGTATTTCCTGCCCATCCCAGTCCCTCATTAGGTTAGGTTCTAGTTTCACATGTTCTCAATGGGCTTTGCCTTTGTTGCATTTTATACAGTTCATAACTCTGTACTTATTTCACTGTCTGTCATCCTTCGCAACTACAAGTCCCACTTACAGCAGGAGCTGTGTCTCACTTGATTACCCTTGTATGCTTGACTACCCTAGTACTCAGTGCTAACACAGTATCTGCATGCGTAAGTACACTAAATATCAGTGCACACAAGAGGGAGATTACTCAGGTTCTTTACCTTATAGCTTGTGGTGAAAACACTATTAATGATTTGCCCATCATACTGGTTTTTGTTGATTATACTTAATACTGACGTCTCTAAAGTGCTTCACGGTACGGTTCAGTTCAGTTGCTCAGTTGTGTCTGACTCTTTGCAACCCCATGGACTGCAGCATGGCGTGGCTTCCCTGTCCATCACCAACTCCCAGAGCTTGCTCAGACTCACGTCTATCGAGTCAGTGATGCCATTCAACCATCTCATCCTCTGTCGTCCCCTTCTCCTCCTGCCCTCAATCTTTCCTAGCATCAGGGTCTTTTCCAATGAGTCAGTTCTTCACATCAGGTGGCCAAAGTATTAGAGCTTCAGCTTCAGCATCAGTCCTTCCAATGAGTATTCAGCTGATTTCCTTTAGGATGGACCTGTTGGATTGCCTTGCAGTCCAAGAGACTCTCAAGAGTCTTCTCCAACACCACCATTCAAAAGCATCAATTCTTCAGCGCTCAACTTTCTTTATGGTCCAACTCTCACATCCATACATGACTACTGGAAAAACCATAGCTTTGACTAGACGGACCTTTGTCAGTAATGTCTCTGCTTTTTAATATGCTGTCTAGATTTGTCATAGCTTTTCTTCCAAGGAGCAAATGTCTTAATTTCACAGCTGCAGTCACTGTCTGCAGTGATTTTGGAGCCCAAGAAAATAAAATCTCTCAATGTTTCCATTGTTTCCCCATCTATTTGCCATGAAGTTATGGGACCAGATGCCATGATTTTCATTTTTTGAATGTTTTAAGCCAGGTTTTCCCACTCTTCTCTTTTACTTTCATCAAGAGGCTCTTTAGTTCCTCTTCACTTTCTACCATAAGGGTGGTGTCATCTGCATATCTGAGGTTATTGATATTTCTCCCAGCAATCTTGATTCCAGCTTGCGCTTCTTCCAGCCCAGCATTTCTCATGATGTACTCTGCATATAAGTTAAATAAGCACAGTGACTATATACAGCCTTGATGTATCCCTTTCCCAATTTTGAACCAGTCTGTTGTCCCATGTCTGGTTCTAACTGTTGCTTCTTGACCTGCATACAGGTTTCTCAGGAGGCAGGTAAGGTGGTCTGCTATTTCCGTCTCTTTAAGAATTTTCCACAGTTAGTTTTGATCCACAATCAAAGGCTTTGGCATAGTCAATAAAGCAGAAGTAGATATTTTTCTGGAATTCTCTTGCTTTTTCTATGATCCAATGGATGTTGGCAATTTGATCTCTGGTTCCTCTGCCTTTTCTAAATCCAGCTTGAACATCTGGAAGTTCTCAGTTCACGTACTGTTGAAGCCTAGCTTGGAGGATTTTGAGCATTATTTTGCTAGCGTGTGAGATGAGTGCAATTTGTGCAATTGAGCATTCTTTGGCATTGTCCTTCTTTGGGATTAGAATGAAAACTGACCTTTTCCAGTCCTGTGGCCACTGCTGAGTTTTCCAAATTTGCTGGCATATTGAGTGCAGCACTTTCACAGCATCATCTTTGAGGATTTGAAATAGCTCAGCCATCACCTCCACTAGCTTTGTTCACAATGATGCTTCCTAAGATCTGTTTGACCTCGCACTCCAGGATGTCTGGCTCTAGGTGAGTGATCACACCATTGTGATTATCTGGGTCGTGAAGATATTTTTTGTACAGTTCTTTTGTGTATTCTTGCCACCTCTTCTTAATACCTTCTGCTTCTGTTAGGTCCCTACCATTTCTGTCCTTTATTATACCCATCTTTGCATGAAATATTTCCTTGATAGCTCTAATTGTCTCAAAGAGGCCTCTAGTCTTCCCCATTCTATTGTTTTCCTCTATTTCTTTGCATGGTAGTGTACTGATAAGGAATTTTCCCAGTAAATGTGCTCCAACGGCGCAGAAGAACTGGTGGGACGTCGAGCAGTCACACTCCTGGGTGTACCTCATCCCGGAACTTGCTGCCCCTCTGATTCACTGCTGTGTTTCCTGTCATAATCTATGCAGTTATCAACCCGGCAGCTACTAGACATTCATTTATAAAGGAACGATGAGTGACTTTGAAAGATTTTTTGATCATACAGAAGAGTGTTGGCCTTGATCAGTTTTCAACCTCAGGCTTGGAGAAGGCGATGGCACCCCACTCCAGTACTCTTGCCTGGAGAATCCCATGGATGGAGGAGCCTGGTGGGCTGCCGTCTATGGGGTCGCACAGAGTCGGACATGACTGACGTGACTTAGCAGCAGCAGCAGCACAGCAACCTCAGGCTTTACATTATTTGCTTGTTTTCTGCATCTTCCCCTAACCCAAATATTATGAAAAACTGTACAAACCTGGTTAAGATGAAGAAAAGTACTATTCTCTTAAATACTCAGTGTAAGCAGTCTGGGAGTGAACATTCTCGATCAGTGACTTCATGACAAAACTGAATGCTTTGATGTACTTGACAAGACTGCAGTAATAGTGGAGGTTGAATGCTGGATGAGAGATCTGATTATGGGAACTGAGTCATTCAAGACCCTCCCTCATTCACATGCAGCCAAAGTGACAGAGTAAGTGGTATAATACAGAACTGCTTTGATCATCTTTACTAAAAATACTTTGATGAGTTTTCCCTTGGAAGGTATGAATATCTGATGTAGAGATCAAATATCCTTTCTGTCTGCTCTATTAAAAAAAAAAAAACACAACCACTTGAAGATACTCTTCTCAAACTTCCCAAACAGCAAAACAAATACCAAACAATGAACCCAAGAACACTGAAAGAAAATTCATGCCACATGCTGGATCCCCGGCCTCAATGGTTACCTTTACATAAGCTCCCAAAGTCAGGGCCGAGTTGGTGCCATTGTTTTCATGCAGAGTCTGGTTTCTCAAGATACTACAGCACCAAGACAAAGAAGTTGCATGGATGCCAACCTTGATGCCTGGTGTCAGATCTCCTCACTTTAGGTAATAACAGACTCAACATGACATTCTCTCTCCTCTTTTATCTTGATGGTAATTGAAAATGCTACTTATATCAAAGCTACATGCATTGGCTTGATATAAATGAAAATACATACAAATATTTGAGATTACAGAAGATTAAAAAGAAAGATCTCAAGCTGCTTTTTTTTTTCAGGTCATTTGCTATATTCGAGACAAATGTAGAAATAAACATCTCCAGTTCTGGAAGGTAAAATCTTGGAAAGATTTTAACACCCTTCTGTGCAATGTCTGATCTAGCATGTTCAGATATCACTGGTATCCCTTGGTCAAAATTTCTTTTACTTCAGTCCTAGTATCCCCTGGCCCTACATTCAACATGCACTTGCAGGAACCTTTACACAGAGAAGGACTCTCATTACGTAGCCCAGTGATAATCATTTCTGTATGCTTCTCTCACGGGGAAACACTTAATGCAAGCCACCGTTCAGGTTTAGATGGCTTGTCTTTTTCCCCTTGTCCAGTTTCTCCTTTAATTGCTATCAAATACCTACAATGTAAGCACCACCTTGCTGCATACCTGGACAACAGTGGGTTTTCTAATATGGAAATAGGATAGTGATTCTCAGACTTCCTCCCAGAACTGGATCTCTTAACAACTTCCCCGGTGAGCCAGGGCTGCAAGCATGGGGGCCGCACAGCAGTTCCTGAGGCCACCCTCTTCAGCACGCTCTGTGCACCAGCAGATGGGAACACCTGGGAGCTTGTGAACTCTGCTGTCAGGCTCACGCTGAACAGAATCTGCATTCTAACGCGTCGTCTCTAAGTGAACGGATTATAACTACAGTTTGAGAAACACTGATTCAAGTGGAAAAATGATAGGCTCGCCAACAGATTTTTTAAAAAATCTCCACTCACAGCTGTATAAACTTATGAGCTTCACTGAGTCTCAGTTTCCCTAATGGGTAAACAGGACCAATGCCTACCTTTTAGGATCTAAGGGGATCAAACGAGATAATGTGCACAAAAGGCCTGGCCCACTAGCGCTCAGGCTGGTCTGTTACGCTGCAATCCCACAGAAGGCTGGGAAACCACACAGCTGTGCCCACCCCCATGATGTCAGTAGGTCGAGGTCAGGGCCCCAGAACTTGCTTGAAATGCAAGTTCTGTGAGGCTGAGGCTGCTGAGTCAGTGGCCCTACTTTGAGAACCACTGGCCTGGCAAATAGTGGATGCCCAGATAAGGCTGGATCCCTCTGCCTACTCTTGCAGAGAGGTATCCTGTTTCCTGAGAATCTGGCTGCAGTGCCAGCAGCTCACTATGCCAGGGCTGATCTTAGTTTACGGAAATCATTTCCTTTAGGCAGACACATAAGCAGCACACGTGCGTTTTTCACTTTCATGCTGTCATTTCTCTAGCCTCTGTCCCCTCACTGTTAGGGACAAAAAGAAACTTACAGATAAATCACCCCAGAAAAAAATGTCATTGTGCTTAAAGCTCTTGCTCTCAAGGAACTGTCCATGATTGATGGCACTTTTGTTAAATATTCTGTTGTGTGAACTCAGATGACTGCTACATTTTGTCAGGAGAGGGAGGGAACTGCAGCAATCTAACGTTTTCCCCACTCCTGTTACTCCAGCACTCGACAGAGTCATTAAACTGCTTAATGACACCCAGGCTTTGCTGGCACTGTGATTAGCAAAAGATAGAAGCCACCAGCAGGCCCCTTGCTTAATAAATCAGGCCCTTTGGAAGCTACCCAGAGGCGGGGACAGCACAAAAGGAAAAATAAGCAATAAGGAGAGGACAGAATGGTGAAACAGCTTTATCACTGTGTCCCGAGGTTCTGAAAATGCTGTTCATCAGAATCTTTGCTTCCATTTTGTGAAAAGTCACCCCTGGGAGGGAAAAAGGGTATCTCTAATGGATACCCCTTCTTCTAACTTCAGCTGAAGAATCATTTATTGGTTCTGTGAGACAAAGATGTTTAGGACCTGCTCTCAAGGGATTTACTAATAGGGGACGAAAAACAAGTTCTGTCACAATGAATTTATTCATCCCATGTTTGATGAGCGTGTACCATGTGTCAGGCAATGTTCTAGACACTGGGAATGCGACAGAAAACAAAACAGATAGTTTTAGGAAGCTGGTTTGAGTGTCAAGATGGCATTTCACAAATGGTGTGATGCTGAGGGGTTAAAATTCAAGTTTGGGGCATTTCAAAACTTGATGCTAAATAGCCTGGACTCTCCTATTCAATTCATCTGTCCTCTAATACTTTTCCAAGCCTTCTGGGTTTATCAAGGAGAAAGCCTCAGGCGGGTCCCAGTCTCCAAACTTTCAACCGACAGCTGTAGTGTCCAGATTTGCTAACTCCGTGGGGTTTTTCCTGCTCTGATCTGTTCTACTGTTATCTTCCATTATGACCAGTGGTTACGGCATTCCATTTTATGGTAGTGACTACCATGATGATACAAAGTATTACAAGCGACTGCTTCAAGGAAGAGGAAGAACTTTCTCTACATGCAGATGAGATGGTACCATACCTAGAAAATCCTGAGGACTCCAGACAAAAACTACTACAGCTAATAAGTGGATTCAGCAAAATAGCAGGATACAAGATCAGCATGCACAATCAGTTGCATTTCTTTACACTAACAATGAAATAACAGAAAAGAAATGTAGACAAATAATACCTTTTAAAATAGCACCAAAAAAAAAAAATACCCAGGACTAAACTGACCAAGGAGGTGCAAGACGTGTGCTGAGAACTATAAAACATTAATAAAGGAAATTGAAGATGATTCAAAAATGTTAAGATATCCCACGCTCTTGGATTGGAAGATATTGTTAAAGGTATTGTTTAATATTGTTAAAATGGCAATTCTACCCAAAGCGATCTACAAATTTAATGTGATCTCTATCAAAACACCCATGACATTCTTCATAGAACTAGAACAAATAATCCCAAAATAAATAAAAGATCCAGAACTTTCAAAGCCATCCGTAAGGGAAAAAACAAAGCGAGAAGCATAACTCTCCCAGACTTCAGACAATATCACAAAGCTACAGTAATCAAAACAGTGTTAATGATACCAAGACAGACATATGGATCAGTGAAACAGAATAGAGCCCAGAAATAAACCTACACATTTACAGCCAATTGATCTTCAACAACGAAGGTAAGAATATAAAATGGGAAAAAGACAATCTCTTCAGCAAGCGGTGTTGGGAAAGTTGGACAGTGCATGTAAATCAATGCAGTTAGAACCATCCTCACACAATGTACAAAAATAAACTCAAAAGCCTTAAAGATTTGAACATAAGACACCATAGAACTCCTATAAGAGAGCATAGGCAAACCATTCTCTGACATAAATCATACCAAAGTTTGCTTAGGTCAGTAGCCCAAGATAATCGCCACTCATTTGGAGCCGTTTCTTTGCTTTCTTTCCTCTTTTAAAAATTATTTATGTATTTAGGTTTTCAGCGCTGGGTGGGGGCTTTCCCTGGTCGCACTGAGTGGGCACTACCCTTCCTGCAGTGTGCAAGCTTCTCTTCGTGGTGGCTTCTCTTGTTGCGGAGTGTGGGCTCCGCAGTTGCAGTGCTCAGGCTTAGCTGCCCTGGGGCATGTGGAATCTTCCCGGACCAGGGATGGGCCCTTGCACTGGCAGGCGGATCCTCTACCACAGGACCACCACGGAAGTCCCTTTGCTTTCCTTTCTATCTCACGCCCACAATACCTCATTTGGCAGAAAGTATGGATAATTCTTCGGTCAAAGCAACTCTTCCATGCATCTTTTCTTTTCCATGCATCTTTTCTTTTCCATGCATCTTTAAGATGAAGACTATCCATGCTCCTTTATTTCTCTGTTTTCCTATATCTGAGTATTGTCTATTTGACTTAATAAAACTAGAACAGAGGGCGCCTTTTTTCTTCTGGGTAGCTCATCAAGTCCCTTTCCGGTGATTAACTTGTAAGATATAATGCTGATAACTTAAGTATGAATAAATTCAGATAACCTAATTTAATCTGAGGGTTTCTCTGGTGGCTCAGTGGTAATGAATCTGTCAATGCAGGAGACACGGGTTCAATCCCTGATCTAGGAAGATCTCTTGGAGAAGGAAAGGGAAACCACTCCAGTATTTCTGCCTGGAAAATCCCATGGACAGAGGAGCCTGGTGGGCTATAGTCCCTGCCCCCTCTTCTCCCACCCCTCCTCCCATGCAGAGAGGTGGACACAACATCGCAACTAAACAACCACAACAATTTAATGTGAATGTGTCCACACCCACCTTGCACTGCATAAGGCCCTTCAGGGAAGGGGCTGTCAACATGGAGAAGAAGCTGAAAGCTGTGTGGGGTGACAAGTGGAGGAGAAGAGAGCCTGGACAAGGCCCGTGTGATGCACCAGAAAGTACAGCCACGGCCCTCACAGCCCAGAGGTCACTCTGAAGGGGCCATGCAGCTGGACAACTGGATTCCTGTATTTGCCTCATAATGCGTAACTGAGACTTTGGAACCAGAGTGAAGGAAGGTGCCAAAAAGCTCAGCTTTCTAGAGTGTAGGCTCCAGGGGGAGAGTGTGTCACAGGAGTGACAGGGGCCACGTTCTGGAACTTATGTCACCTTGGCAGACCTTACAGGCAACAGAGAGCCAGTAGCAAATTTTAAGGTAGAAATGAATGAGCTGAGTGGTGTCCTGGGAAGATGAATTTGGCATCTTCCCAGATTCATCTTCTGGTGCAGGATGGACTGGGAGAGAAGGACTAGCTTCCGCTCAGGAACTGTGGAGAAAGGGAGTGTTCTCCTGGAGGAGGAAGAGAGTTGGATCTGAAAGACCATGCTGAAGTTGCACTTGCTTCTCTAAATTCTGCTACTGAAAATGGGATGCTGAAGGTCGAGTTCTCTTGGGAATCAAATTATCTTCACACTGGAGGAACCCTATCCTCCTGTGGGGGAAGACTGGTCACAAAGGCCAGGCCATCTTCACTGGCTCCTGCCGATGGGTTGGAGGTGACAGTCGCATTCTAGTGGGACAGCCATGGGAGCCAGCGCACAGATGAGAAGACACACAGATGACTCACCTATGTCTGCGACTCAGTGTCATTACAGCCTCAGCAAAGTGCAATCTTCTCCAGGCTACAACTGGTATTTCCAGAATTAAAGGTCAGGGTACTGCCAGCCAGACTAGCTGGAAAGTGTGCTCTGGGCCAGAGATTACATCAGCCACAGCCCTGCTTCACAGCGCCCTCCACGAGGGGTGACGCCCTCTCTCTGTACCCCTGAACCAGGAGGAATGCAGACCTCACCCCGGAGAGTGCATCAGGACTCTGGCTCACCTTCAGCTGCAGAAGGATGAGATTTGTTCTGAACAAACCCAGACCAGTGGTTTTCCTTTCCTTTTTTCCGTTCCCTTTTTAGGAAAAATATTGTGTTGTCTCAGGAAACTAAATTTCAACACCCACTCTTCTTTGTGCTTTTGAACTGTGGTGTTGGAGAAGACTCTTGAGAGTCCCTTGGACTGCAAGGAGATCAAACCAGTCCATCCTAAAGGAAATCAATCCTGAATTTTCATTGGAAAGACTGATGCTGAAGCTGAAACTCCAATACTTTGGCCACCTGATGTGAAGAACTGACTCATTGGAAAAGACCCTGATGCTGGGAAAGATTGAGGGCAGGAGGAGAAGGGGATGACAGAGGATGAGATGGTTGGATGGCATCACTGACTCAATGGACTTGACTTTGAGTGAACTCCAGAGTTGGTGATGGACAGGGAGGCCTGGCGTGCTGCAGTCCATGGGGTCGCAAAGAGTCAGACATGACTGAGCAACTGAACTGAACTGAACTGAAATTCTTTGTGGGCTTTCGTACTGGCTCAGATGCTAAATAATCTGTCTGCAATGCAGGAGATCTGGGTTTGATCCCTGGGTTGGGGAGATCCCCTGGAGGAGGGCCTGGCACCACTCCAGTATTCTTGCCTGAAGAATCCCCATGGACAAAGGAGCTTGGTGGGCTATAGTCCATGGGGATCACAAACAGTCAGATATGACTGAGCAACTAACATGACTCTTCGTAAGTTCACAAATAGCAGTCAATATTGTCTCAAACCCACATTTTGAAAGGTCTTTTTTCCCCTATCAGTTTACTCTCCAGCTGCAAGGGAAGCTGATGAGTGGAGAGGCCCCCCCACGGGCCTGGACGCCCCGGTCCCCACCCTCCCCCCCGAGCCTCTGTCCTGCTCTGCGCCTGATGCCCTCAATCATGAGCAAATCCTCGAACCCTGAAGCCCCCACGAGTCCTGGTTAGGTTTTGTAAAGATGTTCTATTTTAATGCCCGCCAGAAAACAACTCTGGAACAACCACTCAAACAACTCCCCGAGCGCTCACTGATTTATCCAAAGGTAAGACAGGGCCTCGCATACAAGGACCGGCCCAGGTCCGGCCCCGCCCCGCCTCCGGTCAGGCGGGAAGGCACTGCATCCGCAGCAGTGCGGCCCCAAACACGGGCGCCGCGGTTCTCAGGCCCAGAGGAAGAGCCGCGACCACGGTGAGGGCTGATCTCCTCTGAAGAAGAAAGTCCCCCCCGCCCGCCCCGCCCCCGGAGCCTGGCCAGTGGGCACGGGTCAGCCCTCAGGTCAGCTCCGAGGCTCTGAGCTCCCAGACCGGCCTCGCAGCACGGTCCTGGCTTCCCCCAGGGAAGCACCGTCCTCTCCGCACCACCGCGCGATCCACTGTGCGATCCCAGGACAGGAGCCGGGCCGCACCCTTCGACACGGGCGCTTACACACGTTCGTGCTTCTGTGGCTAAAGGGGGCAGCCTCGGCGGGGGGACCACGGTGCCAGGGAAACAAGACTTGGCCTTTCTGCCCTGGAGAGCCATAAGATGGATGATCTATTGAAAACACTTAAAAAGAAGTCACTGTCATGGCCTAAAGGGTACTGGGTGAATTTCTTCCATTTAAATGGAAACAGAAATAGAATCCCATGTACACCATTACTTCCCCAACCAGATCTCCTAGCCACAAAGTGTTCGTGTGGAAAAGAAATGGAAAAGAAGGATACAGCCAGTTAACATATAACAGGGCCTGGGACCCAGACGGCGGAACTAATTTCTGTTGCATGTGTCCCCAAGTCTCCCTGTGATCAGGAGGTCAGGTGCCTTTGGGGCAGCCCCTGAGGATACAGCAGCTCCCATGCCTGGGACCAATCTGAGGTCGGGGGACAAGTACGGGGAACATCCCCCATCAGTTCTGGGGGTGCCCTGCCCCCGCCCTGCATGCCAGGGGCCCTCTGAGAAGACAGGCAGGGTCTCCACCTCCACAGCCTCTGGAGCCAGCAGAGACAGCGCTTCCTCCACCCGCCTTCTCTAGGGCCAGTGCCTGTCTGAGACGCCCTTCCTGCCCACTTACTGGAACTCAACGTCAGTGCTGTGCCCTGGGCCTCCCAGTCCAGACGCTGCCTGTAGACGAGTCCCCGCAGAAACCTCAAGAAACTGCCGCCCAAACCCCAAGGCTTTGCTCCTGCAGGCTGCAAACACCCATTCCACGGACATTTTCTGTGTGTCCAGGCCCGGGGGGGACATGCAAAGATGAGGAAGGCTTGGCCTCACCCTTGGCAGTTCCACGGTGGCCTGGCCTCCCCTGTGTGAATTACACACAGGCCATCCTTCTGTTCGCTGACCTTTCCACAGTCCTCTGGTCAAACCACACTGCTGCTGCTGCTGCTAAGTCACTTCAGTCGTGTCCGACTCTGTGTGACCCCATAGACGGCAGCCCACCAGGCTCCCCCGTCCCTGGGATTCTCCAGGCAAGAACACTGGAGTGGGTTGCCATTTCCTTCTCCAATGCATGAAAGTGAAAACTGAAAGTGAAGTTGCTCAGTTGTGTCCAACTCTTCTCGACCCCATGGATTGCAGCCTACCAGGCTCCTCCATCCATGGAATTTTTCAGGCAAGACTACTGGAGTAGGGTGCCATTGCCTTCTCCGCAAACCACACTCTTCTCCCCTTACAAAACGTCCAGCAGAAAAGTTCCCTAGACGAACCTAACCCGTCACACCAGATCCAAGCCACTCTGTAGCCTGGTGGTTCTCGACCTTGACAAGTACATTAGAGTCTGCTGTGGAGCTCTTGGAAACCCCATGCCCAGTCTATACCCCAGCCCCTTCTATCAGAGCCCTGAGGGCTCAGCCATCACTAAATTTTTTTTTTTTTAAATAACTCTCTAGGTAGTTCCAACATGCAGCCAAGACTCAGAACCACTGCATTAACCTAACCTGACCACCTTCCTTACCATTTAGCATGAGTGCTCACAGGGGCAGCTGTTCACTCATGCTAGTGGGTGGCTGTAACACTCCTCCTGTAGGGACATCCGTGGTTCTGTGTTCCATATGGATTATCCCCTGCCTGCCCTCAACCTGCCTTCCTCTCCGTGTGTAACTCTAGAGTCAACGCTGTGTGCCTAGGCCCTTAAATTCACTTTGATAGTTGTAATGCTCTGACACCTGCGGACCAATGTCTCCTAGACTCAAAGGCGCCTGAGAGCAGGCTGCACCTGTGGTTTCTCTGCATTGTCCCGTAGTTCTCATTCATGCTCAGGATACAGCAATTCAACCAGCACCTGTGGAATAAATGGCGCTGGGCTGAGACGGGCCGTTCATTTCCTCCCCTCTTGCCCCTGAGTACGTGTCACACCTGTTCAGCTCTCTGCCCACAATCACCTTTCTTGACTAATAAGGAAAAGCATTATTTACCCCACTCCTTACACCGTGATGGGCTTCCCAGGTGGTACAGTGGTCTAAAGAATCTGCCTCCCCAGGCAGGGTTCAACCCTGGGTCAGGAGATCCCCTGGAGGAGGAAATGGCAACCCACTGCAGTATTCTTGCCTGGAAAATTCCATGAACAGAGGAGCCTGGTGGCCTACAGTCCATGGGGTTGCAAAAAGTCAGACACGACTGAGCATGTACGCGTGTTAGTTACACTGTGATTCTAAACTAAAGAAGGGGCGGACGTGAAGATGAAGAAGATGCTTTCTTCAGTGCCCTGGAGCCAGGCTCTGAAACCACAACCAGAAACTCAGCCTTCAGCAAACCCGAGTCAGATTTCTGCAGTAGTCAGATTTCTCCAAAATGGGGCAGAGCAACTATAATAGAAAACATGCCATTTACCATTATTATGGGAAAAAGCTTCCTCTTTCTTGCTCCTTTTTCTAGCAATGGTACTGGAAGAGAGCATACTTACTGGAATTTTCTTTTTAGAAATTATTTAAAAGACATCATATCTGTGAAGGTCCACAAGCTGGAATAAAATCCTCAGAGACAAAACTCTGCTCTGACTGTAGTTGAAACAAATGATCTTTTAGGCAAAGGACTTGGAGACACTGTGGTTGGGGTATTAAGCTTCGACTGGCTGCATATGTCCAAATAAGATGGGAAGATGAATTCTGAAGCACCGCTTAGATCTGACAACACTAAAGGGCATTACTGCACACCTAACGAGTACCAAATTCAGACTTAAATTGAAGAAAGTAGGGAAAACCACTAGACCATTCAGGTATGACCTAAATCAAATCCCTTATGACTATACAGTGGAAGTGAGAAATAGATTTAAGGGACTAGATCTGATAGACAGAGTGCCTGATGAACTATAGACTGAGGTTCGTGACATTGGACAGGAGACAGGGATCAAGACCATCCCCATGGAAAAGAAATGCAAAAAAGCAAAATGGCTGTCTGGGGAGGCCTTACAAATAGCTGTGAGAAGAAGAGAAGCGAAAAGCAAAGGAGAAAAGGAAAGATATAAGCATCTGAATGCAGAGTTCCAAAGAATAGCAAGGAGAGATCAGAAAGCCTTCCTCAGCGATCAATGCAAAGAAATAGAGGAAAACAACAGAATGGGAAAGACTAGAGCTCTCTTCAAGAAAATTAGAGATACCAAGGGAACGTTTCATGCAAACATGGGCTCAATAAAGGACAGAAATGGTATGGACCTAACAGAAGCAGAAGATATTAAGAAGAGATGGCAAGACTACACAGAAGAACTGTACAAAAAAGGTCTTCACGACCAAGATAACCACGATGGTGTGATCACTCACCTAGAGCCAGACATCCTGGAATGTGAAGTCAAGTGGGCCTTAGAAAGCATCACTACAAACAAAGCTAGTGGAGGTGATGGAATTCCAGTTGAGCTATTTCAAATCCTGAAAGATGATGCTGTGAAAGTGCTACACTCAATATGCCAGCAACTTTGGAAAACTCAGCAGTGGCCACAGGACTGGAAAAGGTCGGTTTTCATTCCAATTCCAAAGAAAGGCAATGCCAAAGAATGCTCAAATTAATGCACAATTGCACTCATCTCACACGTAAAGTAATGCTCAAAATTCTCCAAGCCAGGTTTCAGCAATATGTGAACCGTGAACTTCCAGATATTCAAGCTGGTTTTAGAAAAGGCAGAGGAACCAGAGATCAAATTGCCAACATCCGCTGGATCATGGAAAAAGCAAGAGAGTTCCAGAAAAACATCTATTTCTGCTTTATTGACTATGCCAAAGCCTTTGACTGTGTGGATCACAATAAACTGTGGAAAATTCTGAAAGAGATGGGGACACCAAACCACCTGACCTGCCTCTTGAGAAACCTATATGCAGGTCAGGAAGCAACAGTTAGAACTGGACATGGAACAACAGACTGGTTCCAAATAGGAAAAGGAGTACATCAAGGCTGTATGTTGTCACCCTGCTTATTTAACTTATATGCAGAGTACATCATGAGAAACGCTGGGCTGGAAGAAGCACAAGCTGGAATCAAGATTTCTGGGAGAAATATCAATAACCTCAGATATGCAGATGACACCACCCTTATGGCAGAAAGTGAAGAGGAACTAAAACGCCTCTTGATGAAAGTGAAAGTGGAGAGTGAAAAAGTTGGCCTAAAGCTCAACATTCAGAAAATGAAGATCATGGCATCTGGTCCCATCACTTCATGGGAAATAGATGGGGAAACAGTGGAAACAGTATCAGACTTTATTTTTTGGGCTCCAAAATCAGTGCAGATGGTGACTGCAGCCATGAAATTAAAAGACACTTACTCCTTGGAAGAAGAGTTATGACCAACCTAGACAACACATTGAAAAGCAGAGACATTGCTTTGCCAACAAAGGTCCATCTAGTCAAGGCTATGGTTTTTCCAGTGGTCACGTATGGATGTAAGAGTTGGACTGTGAAGAAAGCTGAGTGCCGAAGAATTGATGCTTTTGAACTGTGGTGTTGGAGAAGACTCTTGAGAGTCCCTTGGACTGCAAGGAGATCCAACCAGTCCATTCTGAAGGAGATCAGTCCTGGGTGTTCTTTGGAAGGACTGATGTTGAAGCTGAAACTCCAGTACTTTGGCCACCTCATGCAAAGAGTTGACTCAGTGGAAAAGACTCTGATGCTGGGAGGGATTGGGGGCAAGAGGAGAAGGGGACAACAGAGAATGAAATGGCTGGATGGCATCACCGACTCGATGGACGTGAGTTTGAGTGAACTCCGGGAGATGGTGATGGACAGGGAGGCCTGGTGTGCTGCGATTCATGGGGTCACAGAGAGTTGGACACGACTGAGCGACTGAACTGAACTGAACTGAACGAGTACCTGGTCCTGGTGCTTCAATAACCTTCACAAGCAGCAGACATACCAGGTTCCAGCTTTTCTCAAGAAGTTCCAGGCTCCTCTGTGGACACTTTGCTACCTTACCTTCTTATTCTACATGGGCCCCCAAAATGCCCTGATGTAGTTTACTTTCATGGCACATCAAATGCACGTATAAACTTGATTTCATTGGTATGTGGTGGTTGGATTAGGGCGTGGAGCACATGACGTGATTTACTTTGATCTAGACACCCACCAGGATGTCCCGAGACCCTGATATGCCTGGGGAAGGGTACAGACTGTCAGAGGAAGGTATAGACAGGCAAAAGAGGCAGGGAGCTGAGAGGCTGAGCCCCAGCCTGACTCTCAGCCGCATCTCCTCTGGTCTACACCACACAAGAGGGCAGGGCCAAGCCACACCATTCCTGCTTCTCCTCTGGTTATCTTTCTGCTCCTGGATGGGCTTCTTCTCCCCAAGGATGAATAATATTCCACCTCAGTCAACGCCTCCTCCATGAAGCTGTCCCCCAGCTTAGCCAGTAAGAGTAGCCTTTCTCTTGTATGGTGGTGGTGGTGATTTAGTTGCTAAGTCATGTCCAACTCTTGCAACCCCATGGATTGTAGCCTGCCAGGCTCCTCTGTCCATGGGATTCTCTAGGCAAGAATACTGGAGTGGGTTGCCACTTCTTCCCTAGAGGATCTTCCTGACCCAGGAATCGAACCCAGGTCTCCTGCATTGCAGGCAGATTCTTTTACCAACTGAGCTATGAGGGAAACCCTTCTCTTGTGTAACTGCCTGTAATATACACTTGTATTTATTTTATAACCTTACTGGTAACTACTCTAAGATGTGCATTCTGGTTCTGTCATATAGCATCTACATGCAACCATTCCAGGCCTCAGTTTCCTCATCTGTAAAATGGGGGTCATTATATCTACCCTCATGGAGTTGCAGTGAGGATTATAGGAGTTAATGTATGAAAAATGCCAGCAGAGTAAGGGATACAAAGTCTTCAATACATGATACATCTTATTGTGACTCTTAAAAACATAAGATCCTTGACAAGCTCCACTGATCAGAAGTTACGACTGAAGGACATCCCTGGAGGTCCAGTGGTTAAGAATTCACCTTGCGACGCAGGGAATACAGGTTCCAGCCCTGGTCAGGGACTTGAGTTCCCACACGCTGTGGAGCAACTAAGCCCGGATGCTGCAACTCCTGAAGCCTCGCACCAGAGGCTGTGCGCCACAATGAAAGTGCCTGCATGAGACAACAGAGATCCCACGCGCTGCAACCATGACCTGATGCAGCCAAATTAGTTCATTGGAAATAAAATTATCAACAAAGAATGCATTGCATGAGTTCAGTAGCATCAGCAGGAGATGGGGAGGCAGGATGCTGGGACATGAGCTGCCCTCGATGAGCAGGGTCTAGTGTGAAAAGGGAAGCCAAAATGTTAGTTGCTTAGTTGTGTCCAGCTTTTTGTGACCCCATGGACTGTAGCCTACCAATCTACAGGATAGACTGGCAGAGTGGGTGGCCATTTCCTTCCTCCAGGGGGTTTTCAGAAGAGCTAAATGCACTCAGTAGGAGAGAGGGGGAGAGGGTGGCCAGGAAAACAGCACAGGGGGAAGCCTGACCTGGGTCAGGCAAGCAAGAGTCCCCAGGTGGAAGGAAGAGTAGGTGGGGGGTGCGTAGGAGCAATGCCCACACACGTGAAAAAGCTGGTGTGTTTAGGGAACTAGTAGAGCCTGGTGTGGCTGGAACAAAGTGCAGTGAAAGTGGTGGGGAGTGTGCAGGCACACAGAGGACTTTGTTTGCTCCAGAAAGATACCTGATGATTGCTTTTTAGACCCCGAGGAGCCACTGGGGAACACTTTAGAATGAGGACTATGGACTGGATGGGATGATGATTTATGTGTGTGGGTAAAGACTTGACTGGCTGAAAAATGTATACATAGCCATAGCTACCTTTATCACACCTTCTACTGATGGAGAGTAGACAAAAGTAAGGCCTGGGGCCAGTCAATCATCTGGTTCTGTAGATACAATATTATAGCAAAGCCTTGACCACTCACTTACACATCACCTATGGCTGCTTTCCTACCACAAGAGCAGAGTTGAGATGGGCAGAGGCAACTGAGACTGTAGGATCTAAAATATTTACCACCTGGTCCTTTAAGGAAAAAAAATGCCAACTTTCTAAAAAGATGTGTAGCACAGTTTCCAAATAATACTAGAATATAAAATACTCTTTACCATAAATTCCCTATAGTCAATGATTCTCACAAAATACTTCTGTTGACTTTTCTCTGAGCTCTTGTCTGAGTGGCCTAAGTATGGTTGCAACTGATTAATGAGTGGATTTTCAACCCGAATGTGAGCTGATACTTTAATGTACACTGAGCAGTAAGACGGAAGCAAGACACCCGCTGCACAGGAGCCCCACTTCCTCAGCAATGATGCGAGAAGCTTCTTCGTTGATTCACGTAATTTTTGAATACTGGAGGGATATCTTTCTTTACATTTTGCACTATTCACAATGAAACTGCTACAGACTTGATGCCTATTTAAATTTAATCTGCACAATTAACATTCTCTCCACCACTTTCTTAAATCTAGAAAATCAACCACAAAATAAATCCTGGAAATTTTAATATTCAAGATGGTGACACAGGAGGATCTTCAACTCACGGACACACCGAATCTACAACTACATAGGGGACAATTCCCTCTGGAAAAAATCTGGAAACGAGCTGAGCGACTCCTACACGAGTGAATGAGAAAAATCGCACACTGAAGTTGCGGGGAGAGGTTGAGCAACCATCTTATCACAAACCCTACCCCCAGCACGGCAACACAGAATCAAGTGGAAACCCCCAGCTTCTCCTGAGAAGCAAAGAGTTTGGATGCCACAGCTGGCCACTTCCACCTGAGATATGGGACCCCAAATGTCTAGCTTTGAAGCCAACAGTGCTTGGATCCATGAGACCTGCAAGGCTGTGGGAAACTCATAGTTCTTAAAGGGCCCATGCAAACTCATCATGGCTAAACCACAGGGCTCGGAGCAGACAGCAAACAGACATTCACTCAGTCTTTTTGTGAAAGAGGTCTATTTGTTTATCTTGAAGCTTTGATCTAAAGGGCAGGCTTCAAATTTAACACACATCTTGGGACCAACTGCAATATTATCCAGGGACTGGGAGACCAGCAGAGGCCATTTTTGCACTCTCCTTCTGCTTCATGCTGCTGGCATCTCCCTGAAGTTAAAAGATGATTGTTCCTTGGAAGGAAAGCTATGACAAACCTAGACCGCATATTAAAAAGCAGAAACATCACTTTGTTGACAAAGGTCCATCTAGTCAAAGCTATGGATTTTCCAGTAGTCATGTACATATGTGAGAGTTGGACCATAAAAAAGGCTGAGAGCCAAAGAATTGATGCTTTGGAACTGGGGTGTGGGGGAAGACCCTTGAGAGTCCCTCGGACTGCAAGGAGATCAAACCAGTCAATACTAAAGGAAATCAGTCTTGAATATTCATTGGAAGAACTGATATTGAAGCTCCAATACTTTGGCCACCTGAAGTGAAGAGCCAACTCATAGGAAAAGACTCTGATGCTGATAAAGACTGAAGGCAAGAGAAGAGGGCAACAGAGGATGAGATGGTTGGATGGCATCACTGACTCAATGGACTTGAGTTTGAGCAAACTCCAGGAGGTGGTGAAGGACAGGGAAGCCTGGCGTCCTGCAGTCCACGGGGTCTCAAAGAGTTGGACACGACTGAGCGACTGAACACCAACAACAATCTCCTGGAAAGGAGCTTGTGCACATACATGGCACCTTGGTTTTTGTGGCTGCCAGCCAGGAGACATCCCTTGATTGCATGGCTCTGGTAGCCAGCAGGGCTTCTTTCAGAGGTTCGACAGGACTGCAACAAATGGAAAAATAGTTCTTAACAGGCTGTCCCCCAAGGGCACAGCACAGAGAAATGCCCAGTCTCACCTGTAAGAGCGATGGTGATTTAGTCATTCAGTCATGTCCAGCTCTTTGTGGCCCCATGAGCTGTGGTCTGCCAGGCTCCTCTGTCCAAGGGATTCTCCAGGCAAGAGTACTGGAGTGGCTTGCCATTTCCATCTCCAACTTCAAGAGCTGCTGCCTGAGGGTCCCGTTTCCAATCAGCCTCCATCTGGTTCTGACTAGATCCTCTCCACTGAGACACTGACAGGTCTTGGCACACCTTCAACTCTAGAAACCACTAACTCAAAGCAGGCTGCCCAGACAATCACACAGACACGAGGGCCAACCAAGAGCTCGGGCAGGGTAGAGCATTAAGTTTCATCAAGCTGTTTTTTCTAACACACAGAACCAATACAGAGAATCAAGTAAAGTGAAGACAGAGAGAAACATGTTCCAAATGAAAGAACAAGACAAAAAGCCCCAGAAAAAGGCCTTAAGTAAGTAGAGATAAGTAATTTACCTAACGAAGATTTCAAAATAACAGTCATAAATGTGTTTACTGAGGTCAGGAGAACAATGCCTGAACAAAGCGAGAATTTCAATAAAGAGAGAATATAAATAAGTACCAAGCATAAATCCCAGAGCTGAAACTCCAAAAGAGGAGGGCCAACAGCAGACTAGATGAAGCAGAAGAAAGGATCAGTGAGCGCAAAAGACAGGGTAGTGGGCTCACTCCGAGCAGCAAAAAGAAAAAAGGAATGAAAAAGACTGAAGCACACAACCAATATTTGCATTACAGGAATTCCAGGAAGAGAAGAGAGAAAGGGATAGAAAGCTTAGTTAAGAAATAATGGCTGAAAACTTCACGGTTAGTGAAGGAAACCGATATCCAGATCCACGAAGCTGCAAAATTTTCAAATAGATGAATCCAAACAGACCCACACCAACATACATTATAATTAAATCCTCGAAAGTCAAAGACAAGGGCTCATCTTAAAAGCAGCAAGAAAAAAACAATCTGTTATGCACAAGGTAACTTCCATATGACCCTGAGCATATTTTTCAGCAGAAACTTTGCAGGCCAAAAAGGAATGGCGTGATATATTCAAAGTGCTGGAAAAAAAAAAAAAAAAAAACAAAAACTGTCAACCAGAATTCTTCAGAATTGAAGGCGATAAAGAGTTTTACACATAAGGAAACATTGAAGGAGCTTGTAACAACTAGATTGGCCCTGGGCTTCCCTGGTAGCTCAGCTGGTAAAGAATCCGTCTGCAATGCAGGAGACCCTGCTTTGATTCCTGGGTTGGGAAGATCCCCTGGAGAAGGGATAGGCTACCCATTCAGTATTCTTAGGCTTCCCAGATGGCTCAGATGGTAAAGAATCCGCCTGCAATGTGGGAGACCTGGGTTCGATCCTGGATTGGGAAGATTCGCTGGAGGAGGGCATGGCAACCCATTCAGTATTCTTGCCTGGAGAATCCTCACAGACAGAGGTGCCTGGTGGGCTACAGTCCTTGGGGTTGCAAAGAGTCACACACAACTGAATGACTAAGCACAGCACAGCACAAACCGGCCCTAGAAGAAATGTTAAAGACACTTCTTTAAGGTGAAATAAAAGAGAACTAACTAGTAGGAACACAAAGTATAAATCTCACTGTTGAGAGTAATATACAAAAAACAATCTAATGTTGTAAAGGTGGTAGATTGTTACTTATAAAAGACAAAAGTAATAAAAATAACTATAACTAAAATAATTTGCTAATAAATATGTAAGATAAAAGGATGCTGAACAACAACATTCGAAAGAATAAAAACTGACCAGTATTTTACGTTCCACAAAAAATCAACTTGGAATGGACTGAGGACTTGAATTTAAGTCCTGAAGCCACGAAACTCCTAGAAGAAAACATAGGAAGTAAGCTCCTTAACACTGGCCTTGGTGATGATTTATAAAAAATCTGATACCAAAGCAAAAGCAACAAAAGCAAAAATAGACAAGACGGACTGCATCACACTAAAAGCTTCTGCACAGCAAAGGAAACCATCAACCAAATGAAAAGGCAACCTACAGTATGGGAGAAAACACCGCATATCTGATAAAGGGCTAATATACAAAAGAAAGAACGCATATAACTTAATAGCAAAAAAAAATCATCCAATTAAAAAATGGGCAGAGGATCTCTCTAGATATTTTTGTAAAAAAGATATACAGATGGCCAACAGGTATACAAATAGGTGCTCAATAACACTAATCATCAGGTAAATGCAAATCAAAGCCACAACAAGATATCAACTCATATCTGTTCAAACGGCTATTATCAAAAAGATAAGAAATATCAGGTGTTGGCAAGGATATGGAGGAAAGGGAACCCTTGTGCGTGGTTGGTGAGAATGCAAATTGGTACAATCACTTTGGAAAGCAGTATGAAGAGTCCTCAAGATACTAAAAATGAGACTATCATATGATGCAGAATCCCACTTCAGGGCATTTATTCTGAGGAAATGAAGTCACTGTCTTGCAAAGATAGCTGCACCTTCATGATCACTGCGGCATTATTTACAACAGGCAAGACGTGGAAACAGCCTCTGTGTCCCCTAGTGAATGAACAAATAAAGAAAATCTGGGAATGAGTACAGACAATCCAGAGGAGCCCAGGAATACTAGAGTGGGTAGTCTATCCCTTCTCCAGGGGATCTTCCCAGTCCAGGAATCAAACGGGGATCTCCTGCATTTATATATACAATGGAATATTACTCAGATATACTAAAGAAGGAAATTCTGCCATTTGCAATAACTGGACCTTGAAGCATTATGACAGGTGAAATAATTCAGAGAAGGACAAATACTATGACATCTCTTGTATGTGGGATCTAAAAACAAAAAGCCTGATCTCACAGTTGCAGAGAGCAGACTGGCGGTTGCCAGAGGTGGGGGGTTGCGAGGTGGGTGAAATGAGTGAAGGTGACCCAGAGATACCAGCTTCTAATTATGAGGTAACAAGTTCTGAGGATACACGTACGCATTAGTAATACTGTATTGTGATACCAGCTTCTAATTATGAGGTAACAAGTTCTGAGGATACATGTACGCATTAGTAATACGGTATTGTGATACCAGCTTCTAATTATGAGGTAACAAGTTCTGAGGCTACACGTATGCATTAATAATACTGTATTGTGTATCTGAGATTTGCTTAGAGAGTAGATCTTATATTTTTCCATCAAAAGAAAAAAATTTCTAACTGGGTGGTGATGATGTTAACTTACTATGTTGATAATTTTGCAATGTATGTCTATCAAACCATTGTATGTTCACTTAAAACTAATACAGTGTTATTTGTCAGTAATGTCTCAGTTTTAAAAATCTGAGCCAATGCAGATAAAACTGTGATCTAGACTAAGTCACATACATAAAGTTTTTTTATTTTTAATCCATATGAACCATGTCTTTCCTGAGCATTTTTCCTGCAATGAATTTCTCTGTTCAGAATTTTCCAAGGGTGTATGATGCTGTAGAAAGATTTTTAAGATGTGAGTAGTTAACAGATACTTAAATACAAATTAAAACATTCTTTGGAGGGAGGGGGAGTTCTCTGCTTTCACCACAATAATATTAAGAAGAGCACTTAATAAACTGTGCTTTTTTTTTTTTTAAGTCCTGATTTATAGCATTTACTGATTTCCTCAGTCTAAAAATATCCCCACCATTGCTGTTTGAAGCTACCAACATGATATCACTGAACATGGGCTGGGGAGATGTGAGATACTTTCTATGCACTTCCCCCATGCAGGTAAAAGAAATGTAAGTAACCTCAAGAGCACAGATAATAGTAAAATGTGGTAACACCCAATAAGTTGTAGATTTTTGAGTACTTATTACCTGTTTTAAAAATTTATTTAGCAGCATGATTTAATTTTAATAATGACTCACAGAACTCCAGAAATTGAACGGTCAGCTCTCATGAGCCTGTATGAGGCGGTCCCTGCACACCGCTAAGTGGAGACAGAGAGAGCAGCCAGGGCGCTCCTGCAAGACAGCCAGAGGCCGCCATGGGGTGGGATGAGTGGGGCCCCGGGGCAGAAAAGGGTCATGAAGCCGAGAGCTGCGAGGAAGACACAGCCTTCAGAACTAGTGGCTTCACGAATGCAGGGAGATGAGGAAAGTAGAGGTGCTCTGAGTTGATTCCCAGGTTGGGGGTGGTGGGCCTGAGTGGAAGGGGTGGTCCCGTGAGCTAAGCCAAGGATTTCAGCAGATACGGGGTAGAACATGGTGACTGCATTCTCAGCCATCCTGTCTCTTCTACAGGCCACAGTGCTGGAAGGCCGTTGCTGCTTACTGACTAGAGGAATGAATGCGCAGCTTAGGTGAGCACGTGTCCCAAACTGAAAAGTTCTCAGTGTAAAGTGAAGTAATTCCTTCAGAGGAGGCAACCACCAACTGTTGCTCTGGAAAAAGAACAATTTCCTATCAATTGCTAATACTTATAAATTGCATAAAAACAGGTTAAGTAAAACTTTAACCTAAATCAGGTCTCAGTTCAGTTGAGTCCCTCAGTCGTGTCCTAGAGTGAAGTCAGGTCTAAGGTAAGGCAAAAACCTCTCGTGCTGAATTATTTTAAGTCTCCACAGTGAGCAAATATTGCTCACTTAGATAATATATACCTATCATTAGTGTGAATGACACCAATCATCCGAAAATGCAGTCTTGGGAATTTTAGCTAAACTTTGAGAGGAAAGCCCTTCTTCTCAAAGACCAACAGAGAATTTCCTCTTTCAATCCTAGTTGTCTTAAATGTGTCAGAGATCAAGAGGCAACATTAACATTTAAGAAATAGCTCAGCTATGTCTGTTTACCATTCATCAGCAAGACGAATTTGTCTTCCTCTTTAGGCCTCGGTACTGAGGCCCCACAGAATGGGGCGGGCTGTACAGGTGAGCGGGCGTGGGGTCTCACACAGAGGGAAACTGGATTCCCGGCTTGGCCTTAGGAACTCCTCCCCCTCTGTTCTTCCCATCCTCTGCCTCCTGGCTGTCCCCACCACAGGCTAGCTCGCTCGTGCTAAGTCACTCAGTCACGTCTGACTCTGTGCGACCCCATGGACTGTAGCCCGCCAGGCTCCTCTGTCCATGGGACTCTCCGGGCAGGAATACTGGAGTGGGCTGCTGTGCCCTCCTCCAGGGGATCTTCCCCACCCAGGGATCAAACTCAAGCCTCTTATTTCTCCTGCACTGGCAAGTGGGTTTTTTGACCACAGGCGCCACCTGGGAAGACCCATAAATACCTCCTGCTGTGGAAGAGAGAACTGGATAAGGAGCAGCCAGGGCAAAGGTGTCCCATTCCAGTGGCGGGCAGACAGCCTCAGGCCTACTGCCCTGCTGCCCACAAGGGACGGAGTGCCTGCGTCTACCTGAAATGAGGCAGCCTCCTTTCCCACGGTGCTAAGCACAGGTACACGTGCCCAGAATATTCTCAGTCACTCCTCCCCCTTGTCAGCCAGGTGACTCTCTCAGCTTCAGCCTCTGGGGTCTCATGAAGCTTGCTGTGCCCAGCGCCAGGCCTAAGGGCCCCCTCTCTCTCCTGCGAGCCAAGGCTTTCCCACACACATGACCCACGGCTGCATCCTCAGCATCCTGTCCTGTTCCCTGTTGGGAGCTCCGGGTTGTCTTACCCTCAGACACCCCACAGATATGCACCCTCCTCTGCTCAGGGTTTTGGTCGCTCCAACGTGGTTTCTCAGGAAAAGCTGTGGTTTTGCAACACCAGAGGCCTTTCTTTAAATAGCTCCACGTAAATATGTACTAAAGCTAAATGGGAAAATTTTGTTTACTTAGTGGCTTTACTAAATCTATCGACAAATATTTGGGGCACCTACTGTGAGTCAAGTGCATCTGTACAGACGCGGTGCCGTGGTGATGCACTGATGGCATAAAGGCCATCTCTAAACATGAGCAGCCATGTTCAGGGATAACTCGAGCTGTGTTTTCAGCGGCAGTGTCCTTCTTCTCCCACTTCCTTTTAAGAAGTCACACTTGGATATGTGCCATGGGAAAACACAGCAGATATTCTTCACAGCAGCATGTGATATGTGTACAGATCAAAACTCTACACGTAATAATAACTTGGGACTAGACAAGGCTGTCCCTTTGATTTCCTATGCCTTCTGAATGTCACTGTACTAAGGAGTAAAAGCTGGCTTTCAAAATACTTCCCTGATATCTACTGGGCACACACAGTGGCCCAAGGTGAGAACTGACCCAAAGCATATGGATGATACAGAAACACAGAGTCACCACCACCCTCACCGTGGGGACAGAGGAGACAGGCAGGTTCAGGAAGATTCTTGGAAGGGAGAGAACCTGGATTGAAGGAAGCTGAAAGGGTCTGCATCATTCAAAAAAGGGTGACACAGACAATCCAGACAATGCTCACTTAAAGAGGACATATATTACATATCTGGGGGACAGAAACGGGCTAGACGAACTTCCCAACAACTCTGTGATTCTGTGTTCTTATGGTCAGGAGAAGTGCATCTCAGATATATTTGCCACCAAAGGCAACAGTATAGAAAGTGAGGATAAAATCAACACTCTAATAAAATCCAAGTAGAATTAGTTGGATACTGAGGTCCTCAACAGAGCAGAAACTTGAAGAGTGTATTTTTAGGATGCAGAAGTATAATGGTGTTATTAAAAAAATTCTCCCCACCTTGTTTCCATGGATACATTTTCTATGTTAGCACAGGAAATAGAAAACAAAAAACCCCCATGCGATACATCTCAAGTAGTGGGGACTGAGGATGCACTGAAAATGTGTTTTATCACCGGAGATCAGCAGCGACTAGAAAGGAGCAAGTGACTCTCCCCACCTTTCCCTCCTGGGTCCCAGCGCCCGCCATACTCTTCCCGTCTTACAGAGAAGGCGGTGGGTGAGGCTGTCTGAGCATTAAGCCCCTGTTTCGTGCACACTGAGGGTAAGCACCTGAATCATGCAGATGTCTCTCAGCCGGGCCACCTGCCTGGAGGGGCAGGATTGGGGGAGACTAGAGGTCAGGGCAGCAAGAGGCGAGGCACACCCAGAGAAGCCAGCCTGAGGGTGGGAACTCCAGGGCCGTGGGGGCGGTGGGTTGGGGGGAGGGGGGCCCCTTGCTCCCCACTGTCTACCCTACAGCTTTGGAAAGTGACAGCTAGATTTCTGCGGCAGTTTGAGAACCAACGAAAGGTGACCCTTACATCATCCCAAACAAAAGTGTTTCTGGAAGTCTGCTTCAGCACCCGTCACGTCACGGGAAAGCATTCCTGGGAGGCTCGGTGAGTCTGCGCTGACTCTGGCAGGAGCTGGACTGTGTGCACAGCTACGTGGGCCCCTCTATCGCCTGTGAGAGGGCGCGGGGAGCTGGCTCTGGGGTACGATTCAGCAGGGGAGGGAAGGGCCAGACCTCCAACAGAAATATTGTGAGAGCCACACATGCAGGTCACATATACAGTTTTACGTTTTCTAGTAGCTGCATTGAAAAATAAACAGGTGAAATTAGTTTAATATTTTAAGCACAGTATGTGCAAGATGTTATCGTTTCAACATGGAATCAACATGCGACTGAGATATCTTTAATGAGCTAATCTATGTTCTTTTTTCATACTAAGTTCCTAGAATCTCATAATGGTTCACACGTGGAGGACGTTACCATTGGATGAGCTGCAGTTCAGTCTGGGAAGGGCAGGTCTAGGGCATAAGCTGGGCAAACACAGAGCATGCTGGGGGTCATCTGGACACAGGATTCTGAGCCGCCTGGGTCAGGGGCCTCAAGCTCAGGAGGGGAAAGCTGGAGGGCCAGAAGTGAAAACCAGCTCCTGACTCTATCAAATCCAGAACAGCCTCTGCTCATCAACCTGTGATTGGAATTCACATAACAGAATCTTGAAACCATTCCTCTTAGCCAGTAGCGCTTAAACTTCCGAGTGAGTCAGAAGCACCTGGAAGGTTTATTAGAACAGGCTGGCAGGGGCTTCCCTGATGATCCAGTGGTTAAGAATCTGCCTGCCAGGACAGGGAACGCAGCCTCCGATCTCTGGATCAGGAAGATCCCACGTGCCACAGGAGAATGAAGCCTGCACGCCTAGAACCCGTGCTCCTCAACAAGAGAAGACACCGCAGTAAAGTTCACACACTTCAGCTAGAGAGAGTAGCCCTCACTCACCGCAACTAGGGAAAGCCCACACGCAGTAATGAAGAGCCAGCAGAGCCATAAACAAACAAACAAACAAACAGGTTGCCCAGGCCCACCCACTGAACTTCTGATTCTGTAGTTGAGCTCTGTAAGTCTGACAAATTCCTGGGGCCACTACTGCTCCTGGGAACCACATTTAGAGAACCACTGCTCTAGTCTAACCTCCAGCCAATGTGTGACCTTCCTAGACAGCTTTTCCCACTGAAGGCTCATTGTACTTCTATTTGATTACCTCCCATGGTACTGAACTCACTACCCACAAAGGCCACCGATTCCACTTCAATTCTAATAATTCTTTCACATATTAAGCCTAATATGATACCTTAAAACTTTCCACTGCTCCTGCCTTCAGGGCTCCATTTCTCCTTCCTCACTCAAAGTCTTCACAAAACTAAAGATCTGTTCCGTTCCTTTTTCTCACTCCCTGGCACCTACATCCTTTGTATCTTGTTTTAGGCAATTATGACAGGCTTAGTATTATGCATTATTATTACAGCAAAGTTCTATTCTCCCCTAATATTTACAACAATTTCAAGATTAAATAGTTTACTATAAAACAAAATACAGTCATCCCTTGGCATCCATGGGACCCACCCCCCAGTCGTCCTCCACCCCCATGGATATCAAAATCCACAGACATTCAAGTCTCTTGTATAAAATGGCATGGTAGTATGAACCCTGAAAAGCTTATCTCAAAACAAGGTTTCATAACTGCAAACTTGGCCAATTCAGTCCCTATTTCTGCCTCTACTATCCCCAAAATAAGTCACGTGTGTGAAAGTGCTTTTAAAGCAGGCACTTCCACATGCCTGTCCCCATACTGATATTAGTCCGTGATGATGATTGCACACATTTTCACTGTCAGAAACAAAGATTCCACTAAGCCAAATGGATTCACATTAAATAGCTCTCCTGCATTCAGAGATTATCTCCTTCCTATTTTCCAGGGCTGAAACAACCTTCCTGTCATGAGGGTGAGGAGGTGCTCAGTGAAATTCCGAAGGCAGGAACTTCTCTTGTGTAGCTCTGGAAAGCCCTGTGCAAAGTCCAGGTCAAATTGGTCTCAGTCTGCTCTCAAACAGCCTCTGTCCTGTAATGTTAGTCAGAAAGCAGACTGCCTCCTCCAAGGCCGGCCATGATTTTCTCCTGCTACTACCCCGGGGAACAAGGGAGTCTTTTCGGGAGCTGCTCATTGGGTGGGCTGTGCTTTCTGACTTCACAACAAAACCACTTCCCCTTATTGGACATGAGACACGTGCGTCTCCCAGAGGCTTTGCTACGGCTGTGTGTCTCCCTCCTCCTGAGAACACGGACAGGTGATGCAGTCTGACGGACCTCACCAGCTGCAGCCCCGCACTTGCCCCAGGGCTCCAAGCCTGCCACGGACGCCTGGTGTTTGAGAGCACTATGCTCCCCAGCAAGAATACACAGAAGAACTACAGAAAAAAGATCTTCACAACCCAGATAATCACGATGGTGTGATCACTCACCTAGAGCCAGACATCTGGAATGCAAAGTCAAGTGGGCCTTAGGAAGCATCACTATGAACAAAGCTAGTGGAGGTGATGGAATTCCAGTTGAGCTATTTCAAATCCTAAAATAGGCCAGCAAATTTGGAAAACTCAGCAGTGGCCACAGGACTGGAAAAGGTCAGTTTTCATTCCATTCCCAAAGAAAGGCAAATGCTTTGGGATTTGCTTAAAGTTTAAGAATGCTTAAACTACCGTATAATTGCACTCATCTCACACGCTAGTAAAGTAATGCTCAAAATTCACCAAGCCAGGCTTCAGCAATACGTGAACCATAAACTTCCAGATGTTCAAGCTGTATTTAGAAAAGAGGAACCAGAGATCAAATTGCCAACATCCACTGTATCATCAAAAAGGCAAAAGAGTTCCAGAAAAACATCTACTTCTGCCTCATTAACTATGCCAAAGCCTTTGTGTGGATCACAACAAACTGTGGAAAATTCTGAAAGAGATGGGAATATCAGACCACCTGACCTGCCTCCTGAGAAATCTGTATGCAGGTCAAAAAGTAACAGTTAGAACTGGACATGGAACAACAGACTGGCTCCTAATTAGGAAAGGAGTATGTCAAGGCTGTATATTGTCACCCTGCTTATTTAACTTATATGCAGAGTACATCATGAGAAATGCTGGACAAGATGAAGCACAAGCTGGTATCAAAATTGCTGGTAGAAATATCAATAACCTAAGATATGCAGATGATACCACCCTTATGGCAGAAAGCGAAGAACTACAGAGCCTCTTGATGAAAGTGAAAGAGGAGAGTGAAAAAGTTGGCTTAAAACTCAACATTCAGAAAACTAAGATCGTGGCATCTGGTCCCATCACTTCATGGCAAATAGGTGGAGAAACAGTGGAAACAGTGACTTAATTTTTGGGGCTCCAAAATCAGTGCAGATGGTGACTGCAGCCATGAAATTAAAAGATGCCTGCTCCTTGGAAGAAAAGTTATGACCAACCTAGACAGCTTATTAAAAAGCAGAGACATTACTTTGCCAACAAAGGTCTGTCTAGTCAAAGCTATGGTTTTCCCATTAGTCATGTATGGATGTGAGAGTTGGACTCTAAGGAAAGCTGAGCACCAAAGAATTGATGCTTTTGAACTGTGGTGTTGGAGAAGACTCTTGAGAGTCCCTTGGAGACTCAAGGAGATCCAACCAGTCCATCCTAAAGGAGATCAGTCCTGGTTGTTCATTGGAAGGACTGATGCTGAAGCTGAAACTCCAGTACTTTGGCCACCTCATGCGAAGAGTTGACTCATTGGAAAAGACCCTGATGCTGGGAGGGATTGGGGGCAGGAGGAGAAGGGGACGACAGAGGATGAGATGGCTGGAAGGCATCACTGACTCGATGGACGTGAGTTTGGGTAAAATCCGGGAGCTGGTGATGGACAGGGAGGCCTGGCGTGCTGCAGTCCATGGGGTCGCAAAGAGTCAGACATGACTGAGCAACTGAACTGACTGACGCTCCCCTTATTCTAATGGCCAAGGCTTGCAGGAATGAGAATGTGGGCTGCACTGAAACTGGGCTGGGGGGTAGGTGCTATGGGGGAGGCAATGTTGACACCCCCTCTGCTTTGACCAGGCCAGCTTAGGAAGAGCTGGTGTAAAGCTGGGATCCCGGAAGCCTCCTTCTGCTATACATGTCTGACCCCTGGACTGTGTTTTCCAGACCCCTGAAATCCCACAGGCATGGAGGGGGCCCTTCCAGAGGACTGGCAGATGGTCCCTGACCTCAGAAAGTAGGAGATCCAAGAAAGAAAATCACCTTTAGAAATGAGGCAGGCAAATTTTTTCTGTAAAGGGCCAGAGAGCACTTTTTTAGGGTTTGCTGGGCACACGGTCTCCACTGTACCCGCTCGACTCTGCTGTTGAATAAAAGCAGCCACAGGTGCTATGTAACCAAGAGTGAGGCTGTGAGCCAATAAAACTTTATTTACAAAGCAGGCCACGCTTGGCCCGTAGCTTGTAGCCCTCTGTCCTAGAGGACACCGAAAAAATCACAGCCAGCCTCAGTCGGTCCTGTGTTCTGTGCTTCTCGAGCACCCAGTTCACACCTCCCCACGCTGTGCTCTAGAAACGTGTCCTATTTATCTGTCTGTGGACCCCATGGCTTCCGGAGCAGAGGCTGTGTCCCTGGAACCAGACGGAACAGCTCGTTAATATTAATACTTTATCTGGGGAGAAAGTGTGAGAGTGCTGCAGGGGAAGCTGATGTTGATAGCAGACAAACCTCCTGGGGCATTTCCAGCCTTTTGGCAAAAATTTACAGGAACAAGGGAATCTTTTCAGGAGATGCTGATTAGGTGGGCTGTGCTAGGAAAGATCCAGGAAGAAAAGATCTTTGCTGATGTCAAGCACCAGCAGGAGATAGCCGCCTGGCTTCCAATTTCATCCTTTGTTAAAATGCAGACCCATGGGTGGATTCTGACATCAGGGCTAAACCCCAGAAAGCAGTGCTACCGGAGCTGCCTGTAGACGGGCTGCTCCCACCCCCAGGGAGCCTTCCTGTCACAGACCCATCAACTTATTCACTGCAGCCTCCTTTGATGAGGAGGAAAAACACCATGGCTGGCCAGAGATATAAAAATCCTTTGTTATCGGAAAGTCTAAAGTGTCTCTCCAGGCCAGTGTAGCACCGGTAGGTGACGTCAATGGCTCAGGACATCTGAGCCACGCGTTTTCACCCTTCTCAGAACAGCAGCTAATTTATGGCAGTAAAGACATTTCTATTTCGAGCCTCAGAAAAGAGGAGGTGGCCCCTCTTCTTCTGCATCCCTAAGTCCTGTGCGAAGGGCTTGCCTCCACCCCGGGAGGCAGGAAGAGCTTACAGGTGGCAAGAAGGCAGGACCAGAACATTCACGTCCATCCCAGCTCACCGACGGCTTGGGAACCCACTAGGTGCCAGGCAGCACAGGCACGCAAGCACAGCCCAAGGACCCTGCTGGAGAGAAGAGGGCAGGGAGGCACACGGGTAGCATCATAAGGGTGGGCACAACACAGCAACGAAGGCACTTCAGGGGCTTGAGGACGGAGCTGGAACTTGATGTTTCTGGGGCTGGACCATGGCTGGCTGGCGGAATTTGGGGACATGGAGCTGCAGGGAGAATGATAACAGGAGACAGGGTCGGATTCACTAAGAAAGAAAGTGGCAAAGGAGAAGGAGCAAGCCCTGGCCAGCGGCGGAGGCTGTGCTTGGCTTTGGATGTGGGTTGACTTGACTCATTTCTGAAAAGGCGTGAACGCACCCAGTGGGCCTGTGTCCTGCACTGTGGTGTCACAGCCCCTACGCTGGCTTGCCCTGCCTGGGTTCACTAGTGTGTCTCTAAAAAGCCCCCAGGATATCCTATGGTTCTCCCTGCACCCATTTCACCTCTCACGCAGACCTCATCCTTCCGCCTGCAATGTCTAAGCTTGGCGGCTGAATTTTTTTTTTTACCTATGAAAGTCAGTTCCCCTCCTTCCTCAGAGGTCTCCAAGGACTTGCTTCTCTGCATGGACTTAAGGTATTAACACATAACTGACTGGAGACATAGTAACACCACAGGTATCAGTTTCTACAAAAATCCCCCTAGTGAAAACTGCTTGATTCCAGATGAAACCATGCTGATGGAGGCATTTTTATGTTGAACTAAACCTTTCAAAAAAGTACATGGTTGCTTTTGTTATTCTGGAATGCTTTTCTAATATTCTTAAGAAAGAAGAACAGAGCTGGAGGTATCACACTTTGTTATTCCAAACTATGCTACAAAGTCATAGTAGTCAAGACAGGATGGTACTGGCATAAAAACAACACACAGATCAACGTACCTATTGATGTAGATCACCAGAGAGTCCAGATATAACCCACATATATATATGTATGGTCAATTAGTTTATGACAAAGAAGCCATGAATATACAAAGAGGAAAGAATAGTCTGTTTAGTAAATGATGTTGGAAATTAAATACCTACACGGGAAAGAATGAAACTGAACCACTGTCTTACACCATACACAAAAATCTACTCAAAATTGATTACAGTTTTGAACATAAGACCTGAAATCATGAAACTCCTAGAGGAAACCATAGGAGATAAGCTCCTTGACACTGGTCTTGGCAGTGATTGTTTTGATAGCAAAAGCAAGGGCAAAAAAAGACCCCAAAAATAAATAATTGGGACTACACAAAGTCATCAAGAAAATGAAAAGATATCATACCAAATGGGAGAAAATATTTGTAAATCACATAGCTGATAAGGGAGTTAGCATCTAAAAAATATAAAGAAATCATACAAAAAAAAAAAAAGAAATCATACAACTCAATAGCAATAGTAAACAAACAATCCAATTAAAAAATGCATGGAGGATTTAAACAGACATTTTTCTAGAGAAGACTTCCAGGTACACAAATAGGTTTTCAACATCACTAATTATCAGGGAAATACAAATCAAAGCCATAATGAGATATAAACTCACACTCATTAAAATGGCTATCACCAAAAAGTAAAATAAAATAAAATAAAATGGCTATTACCAAAAAGTAAATAAAAAACAGAACAGGAGTGGTCCAGGATGTCGAGAAAAGGGAATCCTTGTGCACGGCTGGTGGGAATGTAAACTGGTGCAGACAGTATGGGAAAGAGAAGAGGAGTTCTTAAAAAAATTAAAAATGGGACTACCATATGATCCAGAAATTCCACTCCTGGGTATTTATCCAAAGGAAATAAAATCACTAGCTCGAAAAGATATATACACCCCATACTTACTGCAGCGTTATCTACATTAGCTAAGACGTGGAAACAACCCAAGTGTCTGTGGATGGCTGAATGGATAAAGAAAAAGTGGTTTCTATACACACAATGAAATATTATTTAGCCACAAGAAAGAAGGAAATCTTGCCAATTAAAACGACATGGATAGAGCTTGAGGGCACCATGTAAGTGAAGTAAGTCAGGTGGAGAAAGATACAATATGTAATCATTTATATGTGGAGTCTAAAACAAAAACTCACTCATACAGACAATAGTTTGGTGGTTGCCAGAGGTAGGGGTGGGGTGGGTGAAACGGATGCAGGAAGTCAAAAAGTACAAGCTTCCAGTTATAACAAGTAAGCGCTGAGGATGTGGTGTATAACCTGGGCTATGGTTAGTAATGCCACGTTGCATATTTGAAATTTGCTAAGAGTTGGTATTCAACATTCTCATTAAAAGAAAAAACTTGTAACCATGTATGGTGATAGATGTTAACTACACTTACTGTGGTGATCACTTCACAATATATACAAATACCGAATCATTAGTTTCTAAAGAAGCATGGACATGGATACCTTCCAAGGGTTTACATACCAGCTGGAAGCTCACTGCACTCAGCCTGTGTCCTCGGAAGCCACCTTCTCACCGGGAAGAGCCCAGGAATCTTCAGTCTGCAGTTCCCTAGTTTACCTGCTTGCCTGGCCAGGCTTCCTCCTGACCCCAGCCACCTCCCAGGTCTCCGACACGTTACCCGAAAGGGATTAAGCCCTGAAGCCCTTCATATCCTTGATAGACACTGTCCCTTCGGTTAAAATCTTCATCTAAGTCAAAGGCCATGTTTGAAAGGTTTTAAAAAATAGATCACACACACACAAACACACACAATGGAATACTATTCGGCCATAAAAAGAATGAAATCTTGCCATTTGCAACAACATGGATGGATTTGGAGGGTATTACGTGAAGCGAAATAAGGCAGAGAAAGACTGTATGATATCACTTATATGTGGAATATAAAAAATAAAATGAACAAACAAGAAAGACAGACTCAGGTATAGAGAACTAGTGGTTACCAGTGGGAAAAAGGAAGGGAGGAGAGGAAAACTGGGCAGGGAATTAAGAGGCATAAACTACTAGGCATCAGATAAATACGCTACATGGATATATGGTACCACACAGGGATTACAGGCAATATTTTATAATAACTATAAATGGACTATAACCTTTAAAAAATTGTGAATCACTATGTTGTACTGAAATTTACATAATATTGCACATCGAGTATATCTAAATAAATAAATTTTTATTAAAAAATAGACCATTGGTAATTATGTTTGTTGAATAGCTTTTAATCAACAAACTTTAAAGCATAAAGTGACAATACACACAATCCAGTACTAGAGTATAAATCAATAAGAAAAAATGACACACCATTGCTGTTCTCTATGATAAAACTACCTAAATAAAGTTCCTAAATATAGCAACATTAAAATTCTTTTACTTCAGAAAACACTCAAATACATTGTTCTGCATGCTGCTGCTGCTGCCAAGTCGCTTCAGTCGTGTCCGACTCTGTACGACCCCATAGATGGCAGCCCACCAGGCTCCCCCGTCCCTGGGATTCTCCAGGCAAGAACACTGGAGTGGGTTGCCATTTCCTTCTCCAATGCATGAAAGTGAAAAGTGAAAGGGAAGTCGCTCAGTTGTGTCCGACTCTTCGCAACCCCATGGACTGTAGCCCACCAGGCTCCTCCGTCCATGGGATTTTCCAGGCAAGAGTACTGGAGTGGGGTGCCATTGCCTTCTCTGATTGTTCTGCATGACATAATGGTTAAAGAAAATCGCAGTACTAATTGCAAATGATTTCTGTTTTTGACACGAATTTATAGGGGTGAAATGCTCAAATAAATATATACTTTTCATGTAAGAAATTAAGGTAGAAAATTAGAATAGCTTTTATTTGGAAGAAAAAACATTTTATGATCTCATTAAATATATTGGTCCTGCGCCGTTCAGTCACAAGCTAAATCATAACCTATGGAGCATTACTAATAAAGTGCATAGGCTTGCTGGAGAATCTTTTCTTTTACTCTTTGTCTAAGGGCCTCATTTTGCCCTAAAGCCTCTAAATTGGCAACTACCATAGATACAGAGAAAGACAGACAGAGAGCAGTGGTGAGGGGGTAAGGGATGCATGGTCACGCCGACAAAGCACATGAAGCAAACTGAAGGCCTTACCTGCTTGTTTTTGTCAGTGCTACAACACAGTTTCTTGAGGGAGACGAAATGCCTGATCTTCCTAATAACATGAATAATCCATGATTAGTGAGTCAGACATGAGACAATTCAACAAGTCAGCAAACGAAAACATCAACAGAATCTTCTTCAAGTAAAAAACTCCAGGGTCCATTCTGGGGCAGGTTTTAAATTCCAATAAAACACAATCTATAAAAGATGCATTTTTTTTTTTTTTAAACACACAATCTACACCTGCCTTCAAAAACTGGGCTCTCCTTTTAATCACGGCTGGCTCCGAAACACTCTCCTAATGGATACTACATTTCTAACTGACTCCTGAGGGCTGGCTCCTAGACAGCCTTGGTGACAGGATGAAATGCTACTCCAAACGAAATGGGTTTTAATTCTGCAGACACGAACACTTTTATGGCTTATATAGAAGGCACTCATTTGGTGAGTACTCAGGTACTGACCAAAGTCCATGGTTGCTATTTTTATATTTAATATTCCACACTCTTTCACAGCCTGGTCATCATGCACAATGGCACTTTTCAGGGCAGAGAGAAGTCCTCTTATTTTCAGTTCATGGACAGAACCCCGAGACAGCCTGTGGTCTTGGCCGTCACCACAGGGAGACGGAAAAGACAACAGGTGTCTTAGTGATACACAAAGGTCAGCTCCAGGCAGACTTTTCTCGAGCGCAGCTAGAATTTCACAGGGCCACGTTAGGTTCCACAGTAAGGAACCTCTTTTCTGTGTTTCTGTTTCTGTCTCTTTGGTTCTGTTTTCTCTGGAGGACTCTGAAGAGAGAATCGAATATGCTGGTTATTCTGTATTGAGCTTCACTAAATAGGAAGAGGTAAAATGTCCCCACCCTTAATAAGACTTTCTTCTGATAGTTCACTGGGGGAAATACGGGTGGGGTGTGGGAAATAACACTGCCTCTGGACAACAGAACTTCTTGCTCTTACCTGTAAAATCAGAAAGATCAGAAAAACTCAACCTGACAGAAATCACCAAACAGTAACATGGTCTCCTCTGCTTTGTAAGCTAATAATTCTGGTCATACACAACACACAAGTCCATCTTAGGAAGAAAACACAGTCCCCGGATGCAGTCGGAAACAATGACGTGACGGCCGGCGTGGCCCTGAGTTCTGACTGCTGCTGGGAACGGCCCCGAGGAGGCCTGCGTGCTCAGGGGAGGCAGGGGGGCCCTCAGGGGCCTTTCTCTGCAAACTCGTGACCTCTGCTCAGGGCATGCCGGTGCCCCCGCCACCTGGAGTGAAGCAGAGCAGCAGGAAACATGGGACAGTGGTCTCTGAACTGAGCAGGAACAGTTTCAAAACTAACCAGTAAGTGAAATCAGAGGGATAGCACCCTACAGACACTTTGCTGGCTACAGATTGCCTTCCAACCTTCCCCAGTGGCTCAGACAGTAAACAATCTGCCCGCAATGCTGGAACCTGGGTTCCATCCCTGGGTCAGGAGGATCCCCTGCAGGAGGAAATGGCAACCCACTCCAGTATTCTGGTCTAGAGAGTTCCTCGGACAGAGGAGCCTGGTGGGCTACCGTCCATGTAGTCACAGAGTCGGACATGACTGAGTGACTAACACACACACAGTAAGTCACAGACGGGGCTCTCCTGCCTGGTTGTTCACACCGTAACTGCTCTTTTTCCAAAATGTCACCCAGTGGCGTGTGTACCTTGTACACCTATACTAAGAGGCTGGTTGGTTGACTCCAGGCTCCTTTACAAAGGCTCCTCGGTGGGGCACTGTTAGGGGTCCTGTTTGGCTCCATAAACCTTCTCACAAAACAACTGGGAGAAGGAAAAGGAATTGCATATTTTCTTTGTTTCCCTGCAAATGAATAGGCTCCTCTGGTAAGCTGAGGCTACATGGAATCAGCTGCCTCAGCTTCTGGTCAGACACCTTTCTCTCCTAAGCATGACCCTCGTGCTCTGTCCTCTCGTGAACAAGCCCTGAGGCCTGGAGAGAATCATCACAGAGCCAGTACCCCAAAGAAAGGAGCTCGGCTCCCAGGCGGGGCTGAGGCAGGGAGCCCCGAAGTTCTGTAGTTGCAGTGATGACAAGGGAAGGTCTAGAAATTGGCCCCTTGGGGTGTGGGGACAACCACAGACAACCAGGCGGAGGTGGACAGTTGGGCTGAGGCTTCAGAAGGCCCACAGGCAGGAGAAGAGGGGTGATTTGTTCAGGGGCCGCATGGAGGCGGCCTCGGCACGCATTATGTACACACCCAGTCCTGTTGTACTGGTGGGTTTAACCCACTTGCATTTCCCACATACAAACCCAATGCCCACAGGGGCCCCTCAAACAGCAGAGGTTAAGAGTGGGCGCTCACCCTCCTTGGCCGATCACTGGTGTGATCTTCACGTGCTGCTGGATGCTGTCGCCGGATTTCCGTCTGGCGTAGTAGACGCCCTGCCACTCCTACAGGGACAAAGAGAGCTCTCAAGATCCTTCCGTCCAGGTACTCAGTGGCTCCTACAGAGGGTCTCATCACGTTCAGCAGTGAAATTCCCAGGTGCTTTTCCTACACCCCACAGAACACCGCTCTCTAGCTGCGCCCACCGTGGTGCTGACTACACAAGGCTCAGACCCACAGGGCCCAAGGCCCACAAGGATCAAGCCCAGCCACCACCAGGCTGCCCCTTCCAGGCTCTGGGCTCTCAGCCCCGTGGGTGTAGCGGCACCAGGTCAAGGAATTCTTTAAGGTCTCTCTTGAGGTCTTTATGACAACCTGCGAGCCTGGTATTCATCACCCTTCATTTGCAGATCTGTCCACTGAGGCTCAGAGATGCAAACTAATCTGCCCACACGAGGAAGTAGAAAACGTGGTTATAAATCTATCTCCACTCCCCTTCTACTATCCTCTGGGGCCTCCAGTCAAGCCTTCTCTGGGCTTAGCCTGGCTCCTGGTAGGTTCCATGGATGAGGCAAAGGGGAGTGTGAGGTTCCTCCCGCATCCAGACCCGGTGGAACTGGGCAGGACGAAGAGCCTGGCGGCCTCCAGGGGGAGCCTGTGGCACCTCCACTGCTTCTGGGAGGAAGTGGCTGAATCAGGATGCGAGATGCTCTGCCGCCTCTTCTCACCCAAACACTCACACGGGAAGGCCAACTGGTACTCAGGCTGGGGCCACCAGGGGTGTGGCAGCAGTCTTCCAGTAAAGTTTTCCTGCTTCCTTTTTGGTCTCACTCCCCTAATATTCTTCTATTAATTCTGGCCATCATATATAATCCAAACTTACTGTATTCCCATAAAATGGTCCCCCAGTGAATAAATGCAAAGCTATCGAACTCTTTCACATCAGAGAAAGCATCTGAATGCTTCCAAGAAAATGCCCAGGAAGTTCCAGCTCCAAGGGCAGTGGTCTGGAAGGAAGGGCTTGTGGGAGATGCCCACCGCATCCACACCACTGCCTTCATCTGCTGGGATGCAGAGGAGGCTGCCGGACAGACTGCCGAGGCAGGGACAAGGGAGTTGTACGTCTCTTCTCAACTGTGATGAGTAAAGAGAATAGAAAAAAAAAAAAACTGTTTGAAAAGTGGGCCTATGAAACATGTGAATACTGATACTAAATCCTAGTCCTTCAAACTCTGAATAAACTAAATCCTGGGAGGAAATCTGCTTGGAGATAGGCATGAATTTCCAGCCATCACAGGTGAGACATAATCACACGAAGGAAGAAATTTCCTTGTACAAAATCTTCAGATTCTATATCATTGTGATAAGCACCAGGTTTGCCTGCTATCCAAAATTAACTCAGATTTGAACTCATCTTACAAACGTAAGAGATTTTTCACCTAATTGTAACATTAAAGAAGCCCATGTGAAAGAGATGACACCTTAGTTGGGCGGGGGCTGTGGATGGGTCGGGTTTCGCCCACCTTGCCCTTCTTGATGCAGGTGTTGATGGTGTCGAGAAGGTCCGCCCGGTTCTTGTCGCTTTTGGGCAGCTCGGCGAGTTCTTTCCCCAGCAGTTCGCCTTTGTGGTAGCCCATCATCCTCTCGAAGGCTGGGTTGACATACTGCAAATGGGAAGTGGATATGGGTCAGGACAGGTTGCTGTGTGCCCGCAGAACACTTGTAGGGCACAGAAAATGTGCCCCGGGCCAGCGTTCTCTGATACAGTCCGACGAGTCCCCCAGCCCCAGGGGGTGGGCTCCCTCCTGACCAGCAATAAGCTCATTCAACTGCCATCCCAGCACCCTAGGCCCTCTGGAAACTGGAAGACATTCTTCAGCAGTAAAAATAGCAAGAAACCTTTATTTACCAGTGCCAGCTTGCAATGGGCCTTATTCACCACCCACTGCCCATGAAATAAGAAAAAACTCAGAAAAAAAAGAACACAGAAAAATTAACTAGAGGGATGTCCCTGTTGACCCAGTGGTTAAGACTTTACCTTCCAATGCAGGGGATGCGGGTTTGATCCCACATGCCTTGCAGCCAAAAACCAAAACATAAAACAGAAGCAATATCGTGACAAATCCAATAAAGACTTGAAAATGGTCCACATCAGAAAAAAAGTCTTAAAAAAAATTAACTAGAACTCCACTCAACAGGTCATGGCTTCTATTAGTCACATTTCTACAAGGAAGCAATTTGATCTCTTGTGTCTAGATAATATTAATAGATAATTGCCACTGTCTATTAACTAGTGCTATGCCTTGAGGCCACTTCTGGTCTAACTGAAGCATAAATTCAGTTAAAAACCTTGGGCAGGAGGGAGTCCTTTCGCAGCTGGGCACAGCGCAGGCCTGAGGCATCGTCCCCACTGAGCACATGTTGGGATGGGCAGACTCAGAAGCTTCCTTCCAAAATTCTGTCCAGAGCCCTGGAATTTAGAGCTATCACCTTGGCTGCCTCCCAGCTCCTGTCCACAGCCTCCCATTTCTTCTCAAAGAACAGAATCACCAGATGAGCAGGTGAGTGGAGGGGACAAGCAACAGGATCGTGGGGAGAATGTGAGTGCACTGCATCTAGGTCACGGATTTCTTTGGGCATAACTGACATCCACGTGCTGCTTTAGAAACGGTCTTGCCCATGGAATCACTTTTGCCCTCCACGGGGATGACAGCAGTAGGGAACACAGTGATGCAGGCACACGTGGGGAGCTGCGCCCTGGGGAAGCCGGCTTCTACTAGCACCGTCCACCCTGGGAGGAGGAGGGGCTGGGAGGTGGCTCTTGGGCCTTCCAGGGGTCACTGAAGAGGAAGGGGTGGTGACACTGTCTTCACTGACCTTCTAGCACTTTCCCGTGGTGGTCGCCGCCCTCCCTGGGTGGGCAGCAGGACCCCTGCTCATCAGGTCGGGCTCACAGTCCCCGGGCCCGCCCTGCCTGCAGCTAGGTGGCCTGGGCTTGTCTCCCAACCTGTGGGACTGTGCTCTCTGCCTAGAGGTCCTTCCCCACCTCCTGGTCATGTCAGCTCTGATTTCCACCCCGCTCCAGCAAGCTGTCCTTAAGTCCCTACCCAGTTGGAGCCTGTGCCTCTCCGACGACTCCCACCCCATCCTATGCAGGCTTCTGATGCCCTATTACACTGGACCTAAATTCTTTTCTTTCTCTCTCCCCGACTAGACATGAAAATCCTCAAGGGCAAAGGTTACTTCAGATTTGTCTTTGGATATTCAGGACTGTTCAGTAAATAGCTGAGGAATGAATAATACTTGAGCATGTATTGTTCTCCTTATTTGTTGGCCAAATGCTCATATCTTATGTGTTTACTCTGCTTTTGCTACTTGGCTGTAAATACAGGTAGAAGTCATAGGCCTTCATTCGTGCCAGGCGACCTCACAACGCAACAGGTACTCCAGGACATGGACTGCGAAGCCAAGGCACTCAAGTTCACACCCTGGCTCTGTCCATCACTAGCACCACGGGCAGTTTACTGATCTTCTCTGGACCTCAGTTTCCTCATTTGTAAAACAGCTCGGACAGTAGTACCTGGTTCATAGAATTGTTTTAAGAAATAAACGAGCATGTGCAAAATGCTAAGTACTGTGTCTGGCACATGGTAAGCACCACTTAAGTGTTTTGAAGCAAACAGTTTCAGTGGATGGAAAGGGAGAGAGAGAATATTTATGAATGTCAAGTGCTTCTGCCACCTGCACTAAGAGACACATGCCCTGAGAAGCAGAGCTGCCCCGAGAAGGACTCTGGTACTGAATACGTATATGATGCAACTCACTCATGATGACACCTTTTAAAATCTATGGCACAAAGGCCTTTTAAATTTGCCCCTTATATGTAACATCCTCTTTTCGACTTCCTCCTTGTGCTTGAGTTTTATGTTTAGGATGCTGGCAGGCTTGTAAAGGGGCCTGAGAGGGTGCCCCAAGGGAAACCCTGCAATCAGTACAGTTTCCCTTTTAATACGAGGATTCCCCTAACCAGGCACCCACCGTCCCGAGCCTCTGCTCCTTCCTATTTGAGGTATAGGCTGGTGGTGATTCATAGCTTGTGACACCACCAGCCTACCGCCTCTCCCAGAGATGCAGATTTCCTGACCATCAGGAGCTAACTGGAGAAGGAAGGACTCATCTGTCTGTGAAAGGACTGCCTGCAAGATTACAGCTGGTAGAGAGCAGACAGCCCCTTCCCCTCATCACTAAAACCACCCCCGGCTTCCCTGTAAAAGCTGGAGGTGTGAGTTCACGCCTTTTCCCTGGATATCTCCTTGGTATGCAAGTATATATGAAGAAACTTCGGCTTTTCTCTCGTAAAGAAAGAAAAAAAGAGGGAGGTGCCAAACAAATGTTTCATGAACAGAACTGACGTTCGAGTCCAGGTGGAAGTGGACCTGCACCCGGTCTATAACAGAAACATGTCTGATTTCTCTGTAGTTCAGGGCGGATCCGCGGGCAGGTGGGCCGGTGACAGGCGGCATCATGAGGAAGCCTTTAGACCCATGTCATGGAAATCAAAGTCCAAAAACCAGCCAAACAGGGAACCAGGTGGGAAGGCTCCGGAGTCAGAAAGACATGGCTGGATGTTTTGGTTCCAGTATTTATTACCGGGGTTTTCCTTGGAGGAATTCCTCGGCCCTCCTGGGCCTCGGTTTCCCCATCTGTATACTGTATGTCTCTTTCATGGGGTTCCTGAAGGGAAACGAGGTAACTCCACGAGCGCGTGGGTGACCAGGCCCACACACAGTGGGTAACTGCTGTCACCAACCCCAGGTGGGAGCAGGGTGTCTGTGTGGGCAGCGGGCTGTTTCCCAGGAAAGCGTGTGAGACACTGTCGTGGGCGCTGTGCTGGACACAGTCTTTATCTCTACCAAGGGCAGCGAGCCTCTCACACTCAGCGCCATGATGCAGACCAAGGGCGGGCAGACCAGTGCCCGTCAGTGCAGAGTCTACATTTCAGAATATTTTCTAAGTGTAAATGTCTTATAGTGTTAGTTGCTCTATTGTGTCTGACTCTTTGTGATCGCATGGATTTATTATAGCTTGCCAGACTCCTCTGTCCATGGAATTTCCTACCTTCCAAAAATAATAAGACAACTTTATTTCCACAAACGTTTGTCTGCCAAACACATTTCCTTAGGAAGACGACTTTAATATTATCTAAGTGTACATGCCAAGTCACTTCAGTCGTGTCTGACTCTTTGGGACCGCATGGACTGTAGCCCACCAGGCTCCTCTGTCCATGGAATGCTCCGGGTGAGAATACTGGAGTGGGTGGCCATGCCCTCTGCCAGGGGATCTTCCCAGCCCAGGGATCCAACCCCAGTAGCCTGCATTGCAGGCAGATTCTTTACCACTAGTGCCACCTGGGAAGCCCCTATATTATATAAGACTACTTTATAACTGGAATACCAACTGTAGGCAAATCAGTGAGGACCACTGATAATATTCTGTTCCCAAGGTATTTATAAATATTTACAGTTCTGACATACTTTGGTATAAACAATGTCTTTCCGCAAAGTCTAAAGAATTTACCCCGTCTCTGTCAGAGAAATCGCAGGTTCTGATCTGAACTAATTTTTATTCCTACTGAGTATCTAATTCTCAGCCGAAGAGTATTAGTTTTCTTTGCATACTTTGATGTTCCTTTCTCCAAAGAAAGTGTGCTGAAATGTGAGAATTAGAGCAAAGTGCTCAGAAAAGGGTGGCTCAGACTTGAAAGGCTCTCTTTTGATGTCTAAAGATAAAACGTGCCCCCCATACCTGGATCACGTGGTCATCGCTTGTGATTTCTATGGCTTCATGACAGTGGTCTAACGCTGTAAACACTGAATTACAGGCCCTGAAAGTTGCAAAAGATTCATGTTAGTTCTGTGAGAAAACCATGAGCGTTTCATCTGTTAACTTATCAAAGTAGACAGTTCCTCAGATTCATTAAAAACAAGTACCTTTTGATATTCTGTTTTGGAGGGAAAAAAAAGGAAACCTAGCCTTTCAAATGAAATAAACAATAGCAGATACTTCTACGTATATCACACAAGGAGAAGAACATTATCCAGCCGATTGTCATGGGTCATGGAATGACCTCTGCGTGTGCTGGATGGAACCTTCGTACCGACACAAGGAAAGAGACACGGAGAAGCCGGTCTCAGAGGCGCCTGTGTTCTACGTCAATGACATTCTGCTGTTCCAGTCACAGCACTGTCATGGAGAAGTCCCGTCCCCATCAGCTTGGAAAACCTAATTAAGCCCATACTGGATCTGAGGTATTCTGGCCTTTTGCAACAGACATAGAAACATTTTGTTTTTTCTTTCCTTACTTTTGATGACCTTAGTTAAGAAGACTTTATAGTACTTTGCTTTCAACTATACCCACCGTCTGATGAAAGGCAAAGAGGGCAGAATTCCTCTTGCCTGGTTCATTTTACAGGTCTCCAGGTGGGCACTATTCTTGATGACCTTCCTTGTATATCTAGAATATTTAAAATCATTTCAATTTCTCACGTAACATTCTAGCTACCTTACAACCTAGAGCAACTCCAGATACAGTAAGCTACTTACCATCTAACTCAGGAAGTATGTGCCTAGTTTCCAGAGCTTTCTTATTCATGCTGGCTATTTAAACAAGTCCAGTGAAGGCTTTCTCACACATTCAGTTCAGTTCAGTCGCTCAGTCGTGTCCGACTCTTTGTGACCCCATGAATCGCAGCACGCGAGGCCTCCCTGTCCATCACCAACTCCTGGAGTTCACTCAGACTCATGTCCATAGAGTCAGTGATGCCATCCAGCCATCTCATTCTCTGTCGTCCCCTTCTCCTCCTGCCCTCAATCCCTCCCAGCATCAGAGTCTTTTCCAATGAGTCAACTCTTCTCATGAGGTGGCCAAAGTACTGGAGTTTCAGCTTTAGCATCATTCCTTCCAAAGAAATCCTAGGGCTGATCTCCTTCCTTCAGAATGGACTGGTTGGATCTCCTTGCAGTCCAAGGGACTCTCAAGAGTCTTCTCCAACACCACAGTTCAAAAGCATCAATTCTTTGGTGCTCAGCCTTCTTCACAGTCCAACTCTCACATCCATACATGACCACAGGAAAAACCATAGCCTTGACTAGACGGACCTTTATTGGCAAAGTAATGTCTCTGCTTTTGAATATGCTGTCTAGATTGGTCATAACTTTCCTTCCAAGGAGTAAACGTCTTTTAATTTCATGGCTGCAGTCCCCCCACAAATAATGTTAATTTACTAGACAGATGTTTCTTCTCATAAACTCTTAAAACATTATTCATTTTTTCTCTCATAAAGCATCTAACTTTGCCATTTTACTTTGAACTGTTTACAAGGCAGAGAGTAGAAAAAAATTGGGTGAAACTTGGTTCGGTATTTTGCCAGTGATGGGACCCTGGGCAATGTTTTCTCTTTGCTGGGTCCCAGTTTCCTCATATATAAAATGAAGTGAAGTGTTAGTTGACCAGTCATGTCTGATTCTTTGTGACCCCAGGGACTGTAGCCCGCTGGGCTCCTCTGTTCATGGAATTCTCCAGGCAAGAATACTGGAGTGGGTTGCCATGCCCTCCTCCAGGGGACCTTCCCAACCCAGGGATCGAATTTGGGTCTCCTACATTGCTGGCAGATTCTTTAAATTTCGTTGTAAGACTCAACATAGATAGTTTATGTGAGCTATGTCTCAAAGTACTTGGGACAACTTAAGATTTCAAGACATGGTACTTAATATTATTTGCAAGATCTCAGAATAATTCTTTGTTAAAGCTTTCAAAGGCTGTTGGTGAGAAGAAAAGTTAATCATAACCTATACTTTCTCATGAGTGTATCTGAAACATCAAACCAAGAACTGCTTTCAATATTAACAAGGCAACCTGCATGGAAAATGAAGGATTTTAGTCCATTGATGGGTGGTGTTCCTGTCACTGCAGAGATGAAGACGCCAGTGTGGGAGGGTATGTACAGTAAGTAATCGTGATGGAGGTGAGGGGAGGAGAACATAAACCCCACGCAACCAAGATGCCCAAAAGGGTAAGGCATTTTCTTATTCAAATTGCTCCAAACTATGTTTCTCAAAAAACTGTAAACAGAACTACCATATGACACAGAACTATCATCAGATCAGATCAGATCAAATCAGTTGCTCAGTCGTGTCCGACTCTTTGCGACCCCATGAATTGCAACACGCCAGGCCTCCCTGTCCATCACCAACTCCTGGAGTTCACCCAGACTCATGTCCATCGAATCAGTGATGCCATCCAGCCATCTCATCCTCTGTCGTCCCCTTCTCCTCCTGCCCCCAATCCCTCCCAGCATCAGAGTATTTTCCAATGAGTCAACTCTTCTCATAAGGTGGCCAAAGTACTGGAGTTTCAGCTTTAGCATCATTCCTTCCAAAGAAATTCCAGGGCTGATCTCCTTCAGAATGGACTGGTTGGATCTCCTTGCAGTCCAAGGGACTCTCAAGAGTCTTCTCCAACACCATCAATTCTTTGGCGCTCAGCCTTCTTTGCAGTCCAACTCTCACATCCATACATGACCACAGGAAAAACCATAGCCTTGAGTAGACAGACCTTTGTTGGCAAAGTAATGTCTCTGCTTTTGAATATGCTGTCTAGGTTGGTCATAATTTTCCTTCCAAGGAGTAAGCATCTTTTAATTTCATGGCTGCAGTCACCATCTGTAGTGATTTTGGAGCCCAGAAAAATAAAGTCTGACACTGTTTCCACTATGACCCAGCAATTCCACTCCTGGGTATACATTCATGAAAAACAAACACACTAATTCAAAAACATACATATGCCCCAATATTCGTAACAGCATTATTCACAATAACCAAGACATGGAAGCAATGTAAGTACCCATTGACAGATGAATGGATAAAGATGTGGTGTAGATATACAATGGAATATTACTCAGCCACAAAAAGAACAAAAGTTTGCCATTTGCAGCAACATGGATGGACTTGGCGGGCGTTATGCCAAGTGAGATAAGTCAGAAAAAGACAAATACTATATGATATCACTTATATGTGGAATCTAAAAAAATCAACAAACCAGTGAATATAACAAAAAGCAAATTCACAGATATAGAGTACAAACTAGTGGTTACCACTGGGGAGAGGGGAGAAAGAGATACAAACTATTAGGTATAAAATAAGCTATAGGGATATATAGTATAATATTTTATTATAACTATAAATGGAGCATAACCTTTCAAACTTATGAATTACTATATTGTAACATAGGGGCTTCCCTGGTAGCTCGGTTGGTAAAGAATCCACCTGAAATGCTGCTAAGTCACTTCAGTCGTGTCCGACTCTGTGCAACCCCATAGATGGCAGCCCACCAGGCTCTTCTGTCCCTGGGATTCTCCACGCAAGAACACTGGAGTGGGTTGCCATTTCCTTCTCCAATGCATGAAAGTGAAAAGTAAAAGTGAAGTCGCTCAGTTGTGTCTGACTCTTCGAGACCCCATGGACTGAAGCCTACCAGGCTCCTCCGTCCATGGGATCTTCCAGGCGAGAGTACTGGAGTGGGGTGCCATTGCCTTCTCCAGCCTGCAATGCAGGAGACCCCAGTTCGATTCCTGTGTCAGGAAGATCTCCTGGAGAAAGGAGAGGCTACCCACTCCAAGTATTCTTGGGCTTCCCTGGTGGCTCAGATGGTAAAGAATCTGCCTGCAATGTGGGAGACCTGAGTTCAACCCCTGGGTTGGGAGGATCCCCTGGAGGAGGACATGGCCTGGAGAATCCCATGGACAGAGGAGCCCAGTGGGCTACAGTCCATGGGGTCACAAAGAGTTGGACATGACTGAGCAACTAAGCACAGCACATATTGTAACATATGGTACAGCAGCTATACTTCAATTAGAACAAAAAATAAAGTAAGTTGCTACAGCCTACCTAACATGAGCTGTATACTGTCCTGTTAGCAACGCTATATTTGTAAACATGATCATTTAAAATGTGAAAAAGAATCAAGGAGGACTTTAAAATTGCTACCAAAGTCATTACTGCACCACGTCTTATGAAGAAGCAAGAAAGAGCTAGTCTCATCGCAGTGTGTTCAGGCCTTTGGGTCCAGCACCCAGCCCAGCACCACAGCAAAGCGAGCCCTATCTCCAGCAGTCCCACAAGGAAAAGCAAGTCTGTGTGGGCTAGTTCCTTAGCTTTGGGAGCTGGATAATGAAGAGCTAACACGTCTGATCAGATGATACATTCCCCTCACACCCAAGTATTTTCTTGAAGGACCTGTGTGGCTCAATTAAGTATGTAAACAGCTACCTCCAAGTATGACTGTTTCTGTCAATTCAAGAGGTTGCTTTCGTACAAGATCTTAGCTCCAGCTGCCAAAATGGATCTATCGGATGTTCACTACAAAGCATACACTCTCTGGTGAGCATCACGCCCCACGGAACAAAGCAGATTTTTATCAATAGTTAAAGTGAAAGTATACTGGCAGGACCAGCAGATTACTGTCTCTGGCGACGAATGGTATGGGACTGCCATGTGTAAATCTAGGCTTTAAATCAACTTGGCTGATGGTTCTGTTTAAATAAACCTGTAGCAAAATGAAGTAATTACTTTGAATCATGTTCCTAGAGTTTGAGAATTAAATTTCCTGCATTAATTATTAATATTCTTCACATAGAAGAAATTTAGCTTAATTTTTCTGTTCTTATGAGCCATATAACACAGCAATGTGAATGTATTTTTGTAGTCTTCTGGTTGAGAAGTTGAAAAATTAGAAAAAGCTCCAGAGAAACAGAATATTGTTGTGAAAAGCCAAGAAGTACTAGTAATGTAACCATTTCCCCTTCATCTTCTTAGTTGTCCATGAAGATTCACATGAAGCAGGTAAATATCACAAAGCTATGATAAATCTAGACAGTGTATTAAAAAGCAGAGACATTACTTTGCCTGCAAAGACCCTTTTATCAAAGCTTTGATTTTTCCAGTAGTCGTGTATGGATGTGAGACCATGGATGGAACATAAAGAAGGCTGAGTGCTAAAGAACTGATGCTTTCAGACTGTGATATTGGAGGAGACTCTTGAGAGTCCCTTGGACTGCAAGGAGATCAAACAAGTCAGTCCTAAAGGAAATCAACCCTGAATATTCATTGGAAGGACTGATGCTGAAGCTCCAAGACTTTGGCCACCTGAGGCAAAGAGCCAACGCATGGGAAAAGACCCTGATGCTGGGAAAGAGTGAGGGCAGGAGGAGAAGGGGACAACAGAGGACGAGATGGTTGGGTGGCATCACCGAGTCAATGGACATGGGTTTGAGCAAACTCTGGGAGATGGTGAAGGACAGGGAAGCCTGGCGTGATCATCACAAAGAGTCTGACATGACTGAGCGACTGAACAACAACAGGCAGAACATCTACAGGGAACACAGTGCTATGACGGTGTGCAGAGTGCGTCTGACTTAACACAGGGTGCCTGGATTCTGCTCCAGCACTGGCACCTACGTATCAGGTCCTCGTGACCGTGCCAAGAGTCTCTCTGGCTCTCAGTGTTTCCTCTGTGCTGGGGTGGCTGGGTTACATGATCTCTTGTGTTCCTAACAAAGGGACTCTAGAATCTACTCCAACAAAACATGCACAGCCCTCTGAGACATACACACCGAGGCTGTAGAACCAGGGTAGGATGCACTGTGCAAGGTGATGGCGGGAAGGGCGACGGTTCTGGACACAAACTCACATCCCAGCAGGAGTGTGCAAGTGGCAGGGAGGGAGTCGTGGACGTGCCACCAGCCAGAAGCGCTCCTGGGCAGCGATGCAGCGCAGGCCACTTACTTTAAGCCATCACAGCTCGGTTTCTACTCCTGTAACATGACGACTGTCATGCAGAGCCCACGTGAGGATAAAGTGCTCTATAAACATCGGTTGGTAACGAGAGGTGTAGTGTTCCACAGAATACCAAGGTTTGCGCATCAGGAATTGATTCTTTCTAAAATGGAGGACTGCTACTGTCTTAAGACTTGGAGTAAAATAAACTGATCCAGGTGTAGGCCTCAGATAATGGGTATCAGACTGCCTAATGACGAAACAATAGCTCATCCTTCATCAGTGTAAACTCACAGCCCATAGGGGTGGACATGACTGAAGCGATTTGGCAGGCACATCAGCTTAAACTCCCAGTAAATACCCAAATCCTACTGATATTTTGGTTAACGTAGTTCTTTTCACGATAAAGAAGCACAAGAACATAAGTGATAAATGGTCATCAGTTCCCCCTTGTCTCCCTAGCCATTCCCCCTCTCATGAATTCTTCTGTTCAATAAAGCGATCCACCACATGTACACAGAAGTATGCTTCTGTTCTATCTTTAAAAGTTATTCTCATATAACGGAATTTCTAGATTAGGTATCTTATGTTTGATTACATGATCTTTTTTCTTGGTTAAGTAAATGTGGTCACCATCCACGAAGACTGGACAGAAGTGTCTGCCTCCAACATCCAGTATTATCCACGCAGCACAGCGTGTCCTTGCTGAATGCTAGTAATGTCACATATTTAGCTGCAGCTGGGGGTGGAATTGCAGGGAAAAGTATTATATAATTAGACTATAATTATTCTGGCATTGTATAACACAGAGCCTCATTTCCCCTATCAACAGCAAGTCACAGAGTTGCCTGTCAGCCCCTGGGGTGCAGGTAGATGGTTTAGATGTCCTGAAGCACCCTAAGGAGCTGGAGAGACCATGGAGGGTCACTGTCTCTCCCATCCACTAGGCCTAGGGAGAATCAAACCACACACCCCACCGCTACTTCTCCAAAACACAAGAAGGGCGCTGAAGATAGTTGAGGTACAACCAGCCAAACAGCATCAGAAGGACCTGACCACTTACTCCTTCCTCCTCTGTCTTCTCTTGCAGAGAACTTGCCTGCCTTCTCCGCTGCAGGGACTGGTCCCAAGTGCTTGGGACTGGGAAGGGAGGCTTCCTATCAGCCAAGCTGAAGCTGGTGCAGAAGATGAGGGGGTCAGGGTTCTGAGTAAACCCACCTTCCTGGGACCGCAGCTGCTGGGCCAGGTCTGTTCACCAGCGTGATGCAGATTTGGACTAAGAACCCAAGGCATTTCACTACGACTTTACAGTGAGCCCAACTCTGCAAACCAGCTTCAGCCACTGTCGGGTGAGAAGTTATGGGACTTGCACACTGTTAGGTGCTTAGAACCTTGCCGAGTTCTGAATCTGTGAGTCCTTGAGAAGTTCTCAGTCCCCTGGCTCTGAGAAGATTTCATCAGCACGATAACCTAAAGCCCTTTCCTTTTTATCTCCAGTGCTCCCTGCGGATGTTTATTTCAAATTGCCAGATCTGCCTTCGCCCCACTCCCCCTTGACGAGGTACCTTCTGCCCTCTGACCTGTGCCATCAAACTTCATGCTGCCTAGGAAAACTCAGGCAGTCATTTCAAATAAAATGAGGGAATTACCGATCAAAGCAGTAAGGCGTCTGCAGTTCACTGTAGATCATACACTGTTGAAGAATTAAACCAAAATGAAATCTCTCTTTTCCTAATCCTATTTATTGTGAAAACATCTAAAATAAAAGTACAAAGTCTTTTTCACTCTCCATAAAAACAGAAGAGACCCCCAGGAATAAAAACAATTAAAGTACAATTAAAACTCATAAATTGCTGTAGTAAAGGCAATGTGGTTTCCCTAAGAAATTCTATGAAGTTCCCTGAAGCTAATAAATATATGGATACAAAGAAACCAAGGGATTTATTTTCCTTACCAAAGAACTCCCAACTGGTTTGAGATTCTCAATTGTTTAAGACTGCAAAAGGGAGCGTTTACCCCACACTTCTTAGGGCTGTCTAGCCACCAAACAGTTGACTTCCCTGAGCAGGGGGAATCACAGAAGAGCCTGTCTCTGTGGGTTCATGTCCATCCATTTTTCTTTCAAGGAACAGAGGATGGCCCAGAAAAGTTAAGTTTAGAAAGGGTTTTGTTCTCTTTGAAAGCAAATTCAGTAATGAAGTTAAGAAATAGAGCCATTTCAAAGATATGCTGTCTTATTTATTTTTCGCTGAGTCTGAAAGCCTGGCAGGCTACAGTCCATATGGTTGCACAGAGTTGGACGTGACTGAAGCAACTTAGCACGCACGCACACACTGAAAGCCAGGTTGACCCCTCAATCTGCTGGAGAGAGGAGCCAGGGCCCTTCTAGCATCCTGTAGCCTGCAGCCCCTTGAGACTGGCCTCCCAGGGGCTACAAGCTGCCCTGAGCCTCTTCTTTCCCCTGCTCTCTCTGCTCATAGGGACAGGTTGAAGAAATCAAGGTCCTGAGAGTGTGCCAGAGCAGAGCCTGAGCAAAAGCAGGCATGGGCTAGAACTCAGCTGTTTCAAGAAGCCCCAGAAGCAGAGTATCCTACCACCCAGACACCGAGAGAATCCATTTATCTCAGAAGTGAGCACCACAGAGAAGCTAAGAGCACCAGACATGCACACAGAGACTTCAAAACGCTCTCGAAGATACCTCATGCATCCTGAGGCCACAAGTAGGTCTCAGGCAACTGCTATCACAAATAGGTAACAATTACCATAGTTAGCATAATAAAGATACCCCTGGGTCTGCCCCCATCTATACCAATCCAAGTAGGAATTTATAAATGTCGCAGGTACTAAGTACTAATGCTCAAAGGCTATTCTTAATCTCCATATAATTGTACAGAAGTTAAACAGTACTTTTCCTAGGGTACAATTTTAAAACTGCTGTAAATAGTGGAAAATATTGTCAAAAGAAGAAATGCTTCCAATTTATTTCATTATACCAAAGGGCTCCCAGTTTAGACTCTGTCTTTTAGCAGCTACCATCACTTGCTCAATAGCTGCAGAATCGCTGGGGTTCTGCTGTGACCCTCAGCCTGAGGACAGACAAGCTTGGCTACAGAACGGTTAACCTCGTGTTCATCCTATTTCACTACATACCTTAATTTGAACTGTGAGAGAACTTCCCCATGTTCTATTTGAATCAGTTCATTGTAGCAAGCGATTATGCTGCTGTTCTCCATAAATCTCTGGGGGGAAAAAAAGCAAAGATAATACATAAGACAAATACAATTACTTCTTAAACGGTTAAAAAAGGCTTGTTTCTCCAACCTCAGGTAACTTTGTTATATAAGACAACTAGTAAGTAAGATGAGATGAAATAAAACAGCTGTCAGGGTATTTGAAATGCCTGTTAAAATGTATACGAAACAAGAAAGCAGATAATATTGTACAGTTAACTATAACAAAGATGGGGAAAAGTTCATTATGAACATTCATAGGAAAATAAACACGCAAGGGTTGGAACACCTCCCCAGCCTTGCTAATTACTGAAGCATCTGGGCTGCTGCTGCGCGGAGGGAAGTCCTCTGAAACCTGAGCCTGGAGTCCTTCACCGTGTGTGCACCGTGAGTGATGTCTCCTGGACGGAAGGGAAGGTCTTTGCTTCTTTCCTCATTGGAGTGCCTCACACTGCTCCCTCTCCCGTGTTTGTCTCCTTCACACACATGTGCGCGCATGCACACACACACACACTTCCACATATGTAGTGTGGACGGCATCTCCCTGGGGATCACCGGCAAAGCCCCCCCCGACTCTCCCTGTGCCTCTGGTGCCACTATCCCAGGAAGAAGCTGGGAAGGGCTAAGAACCCAAGGGGAACCATGAAGACACACGGAGGGAAATACTTCCTATTTGCAAAACAAAGTCAAACATGGTGAAGTTTTGGTTGAGCTTCTGGGCAGCTGGAGATTACGTGTCAGTCTGTATCCGAGCTCTGGGAAGTGTGAGATGATGCTTCATAAAGCACAAAAAATGATCATAATAAAATAAGTTCTTGAAAAGGATGAGATAAAGTTATATTTCTTTTTAATAACATTAAAGTGTATAAAGTGTAGAAAAATCTCCAAATCACTGATAATATCATAAGGCTAGAGATATCATTAATTTTGGTTTATTTACCTTAGATGTTTATTATATCTCTGTATATATGGATATATTTTATATGTATAAGCATACATATTATATGTATATGCTTATATATATAAAATATAAAATGATGTTATATTTTCACTTTCATAGCCAAGTAGTAATTTTTTATGATTCTTATTTTCCTTTAGGTCTCCTAAGAACTTTCAGTGTGGTAAAGGTCAGCCTTCCAGTGGGTGACAGTTTCTAAACACTGGAGTGCTTTGTTTGCACGAAAGAGACACTCAGTGAGTGTTTTATAGACTAAAGGCAGTAGGAAAATCTTTGGGGAATTTTAAGACTATAGTTCAGTCAGTCAGTCAGTTCGGTCGCTCAGTTGTGTCCGACTCTTTGCGACCCCATGAATCACAGCACGCCAGGCCTCCCTGTCCATCACCAACTCCCGGAGTTCACCCAGACTCACGTCCATCGAGTCAGTGATGCCACCAGCCATCTCATCCTCTGTCGTCCCCTTCTCCTCCTGCCCCCAATCCCTCCCAGCATCACAGTCTTTTCCAATGAGTCAGCTCTTCGCATGAGGTGGCCAAAGTACTGGAGTTTCAGCTTTAGCATCATTCCTTTCAAAGAACACCCAGGGCTGATCTCCTTCAGAATGGACTGGTTGGATCTCCTTGCAGTCCAAGGGACTCTCAAGAGTCTTCTCCAACACCACAGTTCAAAAGCATCAATTCTTCGGCACTCAGCCTTCTTCACAGTCCAACTCTCATAGTTAATGCAAAAATCTGAAATAAACTGAGTGAACCAAGAACAGTGCTCCTCAAACTTCAACATGCTAAGAATAACATGGATGTTTGGTTAAAATGCAGATTCCCGGGCCCTGCTCCCAGAAATGTAGGCATGTGTCTTTAGCACAGTATTTCTCCACACGCTCAGGTGACACCAACAGGCACTGTACGTTCCCAGGACAGGAGGAGGAGAAGCAGAGTCTTCACTGATTTTTCACACTCACTTGACCACAGCAGCCTTTTGTCATGGACGCCTCGTAAGAGCTTTGGCCACTAAAATTCCTTGAAACAGTTTGGGAAATATGACTTTGGTGGACCAGGCAAGGAGTTGGCAGTTAAACACCGTAGATTTGCATCTTGACTTGTTTTGAGTATGAGCTCTGCAAGCTAGTCATTTGAGTCTGTTTCCTCTTCCACAAAAATAGAGAAAATACCAAACCTCTCATCTGTAGATGAGGATCAGGTCAATCACCTAGAATGGGGTCTGACAAATAGTAAGTCTTAGTTCCCCAATTCTTCCTCCATAAGACACCTCTGCAAGGAGGAACTGTCTGATCACTGCATCCTTGACACACAAGCACAGTGCCTCACACAGAGCCTGTGTTCCCTGAACACCTGCTGAATGAACTCGTAATGATATCCCTTGGAACGATTCCACTGCAATGATGTCATGTCAACGTCATTCCAAGTAGAAAAAGTGGTACACACAGGTTGATGCAAAACCCAGCTGCAATGGCCCTCTGCTGAGGTGCTCTTTCTAAAAGGCTCGGAGTAGCCCAAGCGCCATGCAGCCGGCCGCTCGCTCACACAGAGCTACCGAAGCTTCGAGCAGAGCTGCTGCGGGGTACTTGATGGCATGGCGTGTTCCCGGGTCCCCATTCAAGACCCATCGACTGAAGCACTGGCCAATTAGCTAGTGACACAGAGCTGAGTTTCAGCAGATGATTTAGCATAAGCAAAATAACTCAGAGGTGGGAAATAACTTCACAGAAGGCAAGAAGAATAGCTGGCATATTTGGAAGGGTGCTTGGGTAGAAAGTTGCCAGAGACAGGATTTTGCCCAAAAAAGGAGACCGGCCACCTGGGGAGCAGCCTCAGCCGATTCTGTGCCGTGGTAACTCGGGATGGAAAACCTGGCAGGTGTGGTGTGCTTCTCTGGGAAAGAGCCCCAACTACTTGGGGGCACCCTGACCTGGCTGGCAAATAGCCTTGATCAGGCCCAGGACTAAAGAATACAGGGTGGCCCCTGACGGCTACTGTTTTTCATGCTTTCACAAAGGGCTTCATTCCCCACGGCTGTCCACAGAAAGTAGTACTGTATCTAGATGGAGAAGTGAAACCTTCCAGAGCAGCACAGACAGGTTACAAAAAGAATAAAAAGGAACAATTGTATCATCCCTCCTAAATTTACTCAGTAGCATTTGCACCCAAAGTGGACAGGTGTTTCTCCTGAGATTTTCTCTGAGTAGACAGGCAATCTCAGCCCTCCAGACAAGATGCACCACTCCAAACACCATCAGTCTCCACACTGATGGTGGGGAACATCACAGTTGTTGGAAGCAGGATCAGTGAACCTAAAGCTGAATTCCAAAGGGACACTCAACAGCACACACGGCAATAGGGGCTCATCGCTGTCCCCATGGTGTGTTGTGCCTTCCCCAACCTGCTCCCGGGGAATGGAGAGGACCTCCACGCTCATATTCTGAGAGGCCCTGCCTCAGACGTGAAGGGCAGAGATGGGCTGGGGTGCAGAGGTGGTCAATGTTCCACAGCAGATTTACGAACACCAGTCATTTCTCAGAAAATGAGTCAGTAAAGACGTTCCCACAACATGACTTCTTAGATGATTTTCCTCGTGCAACTAACTCTCCATTCGGAAGCTCAGAAGCACCGTCTCATTAAGACGGAGCGGCACACGAGAAGAGCGTCCAGAAGCGAGTGCCAGCCTCTGAAGGTGTGATGACGGACAGGAGGCAGGTGTCAGGGGTGAGTGATGGGGCTGCCCAGAACCACGCGACCCTGTCACGTGTGAACCGTGGCACCCCCTTCGATGTTTTACATACCACTGTTACTCCCCCACGGAAGCACACTGAAGCCCAAAAGAAAGGCATCCCACGGGCAATTTCTGCTTCTCTGGGACTGACAACAAAAGAGGGATTCTCTTTCTGAACCTAGGAGAGTGAAATACCCATTGCTTAAAGCACCCAAAGGACTTCTCATAATTCACAAGGCTCTGGCGGTCTCCTATTTTTGCAGGAAAAGGATGCATCGTTCAGATTACCCCAATCACGGGATTCCGAGACACCAGGTAAACCCAGTTATCTAGTTTGGTGGTAAGTCTCCTTAATCAATCTTAATCTTCTAGTTGAGCTTCAGTGTTATTCATGTAGTTGTCACAGAATTTTTCTTTGCTGTTGTTTTTGGTTTAAAGCAGCAGCCCTCAAACTGCCTAAGTCAGCTGTGGATCCCTGTTTTTTTTTCCAAAGGGTAATTTTTTATTTTCTAATAAAAGAAATAGATGCTTGTTATTAAAAAAAAAATCAAGTTGTGTAGAAAGTGAGGTCCTCCACAATTTCTCTGTAAGGATCTGTAATACCTTAATCTTGTGAAATATATTCCCTTTAAGCAGCCATATTTTGATGCTCTTTCTCCACCCCTTTTTCTTCTCTCTCAAACTGATTCCATCATGGGGCTTTCCATTTGCATGCACAAGGCCTCACCTCCAATCAAACCTTCAGACTGCTCCTCCCCTGAGCTACTGGTAAGCCTCTGGAGCTTGTTAAGTTTCCTTGAGTAAGCAGTCTTCATCTTAAAATTGAATATCAGGGTTACTCATGGAGCCATCACTCAGAATTCTTCTTTGCTGACAAGTATGGTTTCAACTAGGAGTTTCTCAGATGCTGTTGGAATCAGGGGCCTGTGTCTGGGGTGTTAGCTCTGGCTGGGCCCTGAAGACCATGGAACCCTGTGCGCCGATCTAGGGACTACTGATAATCACATACACATATGCTAACTGGTTTAAGAGGGATTACTTTGGGACTATGGAATTTTGACCTGATATAGTAAGACAGATTTTTAGCTATTACATATCTGTTGCTACGATAAATGAAGTTATGAGAGAACAAGGGAAAAAGCCTGGCCAGCAGACGCTTGTCACCCCCCCACGAGAACAGCTTTCCCTCCCAGTCCTGGGGCTGAATGTCTGTGACAAGACACACAGCTGCACCTGTGGGAGGTGCCAGGTCGTCCTTTACGTACCCTGTTGAAGCCCGCGTGCAGAAGAGGGAGCACAGAGGCCTCTTCATAGTTGCCGGATCTGCCACAGAGCAGAAAACGTGATCACTCAACAGATACAACCAGGGCTCTTCACACTGAAATGTTGAGACAGTGAGGAGGAAGCAGGGAGCTGGCTCCAAGAGTAGCTTACTGGCCAGCACACACCTGCAGCGGGCACCTGTCTTACAGGAAGCCAGACTCCCACATCCGCCTCTGGATGCAAAAAGAGCAGAGACAGTAGAGGGAACTCCAGCGGTGTGGGTGAGAACGGTGGCACAGGTACGCACGAGAGGCTCCCTCAGAGTTGGAGCAAGTGTACAGGAGCAGCGCATCGAGGGATGACGTATGTGCAACGCTCACCCTGCAGAGCACTGTGCCCTTTGACACCCCCAGACATTCTGGAAGCACGACGCCCACCCCTAGACCTAGCTGGGTCCAACTCTCAGGAGGACAACTGGCATCAGAGGCCGCAGCGCCCCAGAGCCAACAGGAGAGGAGAACCATCAGGAGAGCCAAGTTAGAGGGAAGGAGACAAAACTCACTGGCTCTCATTTCACGGGGTGGCTTCCTGCACTGAGCCTGCCTCCAGGTCTCAGAGCTGCAGTTTAAGTACAAGGTGGGGATGGGGTCAGCTGATCGTGAAGTCGTGCTGAAGCTCTGCTGTCATCTTTATAAGAGATGGTGTCCCCAAGACAGCCCGCAAGAGACATGCAGCACGTGCCGTAGAAAAAGGGATGAAAAATAGGACACTAGGGATTGGCCGGAGAAGCAGACAGCTCTGCCTGCCCAGAAATCCCAGGGCATATCTGCCTCATCACCTGTGGCTGAATCCCACATGACAGGGAAAAGCTCTTCTCCCTCCCTCTTCAGGAACTCAAGGTTCTACCCTCTCTGGTCAATAAATAAGTAGGGGCACAAAACGGGCTCCAGAGGTATGAATCATGTCCTACTTCATAAGCCGGATGGTACAAGCAGCATTAATTTTATTACTGTGCGTGCCAAGTCACCTCAGTCGTGCATGACTCTCTGTGACCCCATGGACTATAACCTGCCAGGCTCCTCTGTCCATGGGCTATCCCAGCCAAGAATACTGTAGTCGGTTGCCATTTCCTCCTCCAGGGGAATCTTCCTGACCCAGGGATTGAACCCGCATTTCTTATGTCTCCTGCATTGGCAGGCGAGTTCTTTACCACTACCCGCCACCTGGGAAGCATTATGAACTTCCTCTATAAATGAAATATTTTCAAAAAACAGGGAAAAAAGTGAAAACTCATAACGAGACACAAAAAACCACCACTTGTCAAGGACAAGCACACATTTTTGCTATATGAGCAGGAAAAAAACGAATATTTTGTTTTTGGGCCCATGGAATCAGCCATGCTTGGGCAGATGCTGTGTGGTCTGGTACCCACGTCAAGGCTCCAAGACCCTGTTAAGAGTTCTCAGTCCCCAGAAGATAAAATATAAGCAAGGAGGCTGAAGAAGGCTAGTCCCCTCGCTCTTTCCCTCGAGATCCTGTCATCACAAGATGCTGAGGCCAGTGGGACAGTTTCTTTACGTTCCTTGCCTCATACCCTGTGGTAGGTGTCAAAGTGAAGAGACACAGCTCCTAACAAGACACTCAAGGAGTCGCAGGTCAGGAGGAGTCTTTGGATAGGGCAAGACTTGGAAGCCAGGACTTCTTACTGTCCCAATATGGCCTCGGAGAGGATATTTTAAATCTCCCCCTGGGTAGGGCCCGTCTGAGGGAGACTGACACTCTGAGCTGCTGGTCTGTTAGCTCCTCCGGGGCAGAATCTGTGCCAACTCTCAGAACGGGGCCAAGTCCAGTCAGTCCTGGGCTCAAATTAAGGTCTTATGCTCTCCAAAGCTAGTGATAGCCATTAAGTGGCTACGACACATTTTGGGATGGGCAAAGGGTCTCATCATGCCGGCTGTACACGCAGCTTTTCTCCTTCCTGGCCTCTCATTCTAAGTGCGGGCCATGTTCTACACGCAGCACAGGGGTTTCTCATCCCACAGTCTCCGACCTACAGCTCAAGCCCTCTTTTTCCCTTCCAGCTCTGGCATCCATCCTTTCGTCCTGCTTCTAGCCACATAACGGTCCTAACAGAGATTGCACATTCCTTTTCTGGCAGTGGCTTTGGTGCCAGTTCTCATGGTATAATTTATTTTTTCTTAAGTGAAAAAACAAGCATTTCCCTATCTCTTTTCTTCAAAGAAAAAAGGTAAGCTGGAACAACGTTCTGTTCAGACCTCCTCCTCCTGAGATTTTCCACTCATTTCTGGCATACAGTGAGTAACCATTCTTTTCCTGAGGTGCTAACAGAAATTAGAGAGGATAAAGAGAAAGGCCTACATATTTCTAGAAACTTGCAAAACAAGGAAAATCCCAAGTGAGATCGAAGGTTGCTGGTGTCAGGCCAAAGACCTCCCCCGTGGCTTTGCTAGCTCTGAGAATGTGTTACGTCAGAGAAGGTTTCAGGAGGAACAGCGGGGCTCCCAGCGGGGGGCTGGGGGTGAGCTTACGCTTGTGAGACCACGGCGAGGATCACTGCGTGCTCCGAGGGGTTCGTAGCCCGGATTGACCTGAAACAAGAAAGCGCCATGTCAGACCAGGCGATGTGGCCTCGTTCTGACGACTGACTGACTGTGGGACTTCTTCAAAGGGAAAACGGAAGGAAATCAAACGTCCCTGTAAAGAAGGAGTCTGAAAACATGTGGAAGACAACAAAGGAAGATGCTCTTATGGATCAGGACAATCTTTGTTTTACTAAAAAAAAAAACAAACCCAAAAAACCAAACAAAAAAAAACACACCCCCCCCCCAACACATCTAAAAGAAATTCCCGGGCAATTCTCCAGTAGGTCAGATCTGCCAATGTTCCACTTCAAAAACTGGCAAATTCCACTTAAATTCCATGTTTTCTGATTGAAATTCCACTCTGCAAGAAAACTGGCAGTCCGACAATTCTCTAGTTATCAGTTTGTACTTGAGGAGCTAATTAAGTTGGACCTGTTTTTCTTTTAAAATAATAGATAGTTCAGAAAGTTGATCTTAAAAGAAGGCAGCTGGATACACAGGTGCAGGCGAAGGTCTTTTAAAAACTGTACAAAGGACCACTCCAGTTTTTTGGTTGTACTGTTATTTTTGTTCAAATACTTTAAACAGCTGAGTCATCAACTAGGGCTGAGAAACGATCAATGCAGTAACTGTTACTATAATGATGTCTGTTGTACCATGACCACCTGTCTGTCATTTAACGGAGAAGGCAATGGCACCCCACTCCAGTACTCTTGCCTGGAAAATCCCATGGGCAGAGGAGCTTGGTGGGCTGCAGTCCATGGGGTCGCTAAGAGTCGGACACGACTGAGCGACTTCCCTTTCACTTTTCACTTTCATGCATTGGAGAAGGAAATGGCAACCCACTCCAGTGTTCTTGCCTAGAGAATCCCAGGGACAGGGGAGCCTGGTGGGCTTCTGTCTATGGGGTCGCACAGAGTCGGACATGACTGAAGCGACTTAGTAGTAGTAGTAATAGTAGTAGGAATTTAACAGGGTTAAAATACAGAAGAATTCTGAAGTCCAAGAATCTTCCTGGAAACTGTGCTATGCTACAGTTTAGATTCTGGTTTAGACCCCTGGTCAGGGGTCATGAGTCAATGAATTCTTAAGAAAGGGCCACATATTGGAACCTTCATACAAATAAGCATGTCTGTTTCGATCCATCTCCATGGTCTGGCCTCTCCGTATTTCGAGATCCCTCACAAGGGAACCATCCGCTCTGAGAAGTGAAAGCTCAAGGCTGCTCCTGAGGAATCTGTGAAGCAGCTTATATTCGTTTCTTTCCAGCTCCGGGCATTTCTGCTCCTCTCCATTTTAATGTGTGTGCACCAGTGCTCCCCCAGGGACAGCCAGCTCATACTGCTTCACCCTCGTGACTAAATGTTCTCACCTTCCTCTAAAAATGTACCTTCCCATGGTCTGTTCCTTGAGACCTCACTCCATGTGAGGAGAAGGCTCAAGACGATGGCCAGCTGCTGTCTTTCTGGGAAGTACAGGTCTCCTTGTGGATAAATGGTATTTGAATAAGCTCCTTTGAAGAGAGGCCTGAACTCACTGTGGACAGCAGATTACTTCCTATGGCTCCTCTGTCCATGGAATTCTTCTGGCAAGAATACTGGAGTGGGTTGCCATGCCCTCCTCCAGGGGATCTTCTTGACCCAGGCATCAAAACCACATCTCTTCCGTCTCCTGCACTGGCAGGCAGGTTCTTTACCACGAGCGCCACCTGGGAAGCTCCTGTCCCTACCACGGACTGGTCACATTAAACTACACTATCTCCTACTTAGGAGCCTTCTACTGAATTCTCAGCAGAAATACCAGGAGCACCTAATGAAAACAATGGACAGCATCTCAGAGGTGTGCGCTCATCTCCAGGGAGCTGCTGCGCATGCCTCACTTTCCTTCAACCTCTTCCACCCCCTCAAGGTGTCTGGGTGTCTGTTGGGCTGCATTCTAAGGGGTGGGGCTTAGGCAAGAGGAAACATGTTATAACTAGCTGGAGCTCACTCAGCTTCTTTTGAGACTGGTGTCTGTGTTTTGGGTCCCTTCCTGCCACTGATCTCTTCTCTCTCATTCCTCCAAAGAAGGAACAGGTGTGGCCAAAGGGACTTGGACCTCTTTCTGCTTGAGAGGACTAAGGGGGGTCCGGGGACTGGTGAGGCTGAGGTCCAAAGAAGCACACTAAGGTCCAGCCCAGCTCAAAAGCCAGGGGTCCTGGACCGCCGACGACAATGAATAACATACATCTGCTGGGAATGCGTCTCCTCTCATTTTAGGGCGGACGTGCTCACAATCCAGCATTCAGGAATCTCTCCATCAAGTTGACCAGTAACTGGAAACGCACCAGCAGAGACGTAACCTGGCTTTCGAACTGCACAGATGCTTCAGTGTTTTTCTGAGCAGCTAAGACAAAAAATTCCCTCAACAGGAAACAAAACCACCTTCCTGTATATTCAAGGAAGATTATAAAGTTTATCTACTAAATTGTGCCTTTGCCTGAATTAAAAGAATTCTTCCTATTCATTTCTTCTTTTTATAGCTGAAGCCTGTCTTATATCATTCTATATATGTATAAAGGATTGTGCTATTTCTACTAAAAAAATCATGTAACTGTAAGTGGAGATCAAGAAAATACAGATATATTTAGCTATAAGAGACTCAATTCTAGCCTGACAATCATTTTATACACACAACATACATACATATCCACATATGTACATATCTATTTCTTATTACTTCCCTGGTGGCTTTCCTGGTAACTCAGACAGTAGAGAGAGTCTGCCTGCAATGCAGGAAACCCGAGTTTGATCCCTGAATCAGGAAGATTCCCTGCAGAAGAGAATGGCAACCCACTCCAGTATTCTTGCCTGGAGAATTCCATGGACTGAGGAGCCTGCCAAGCTAAAGTCCATGGGGTCACAAAGAGTTGGACATGGCTGAACAACTCTTTCTTCCCTTAATACTAAAAATACGAAATATTTTGTGATATACTTTATTATATAGTTAAACAGGCAAATGTTTCTATGCAGGAAGATAGGATTATTTGAGACCTATAAGACATTTTAAAATAGGTTCCTTAAGAAAGTTTCTTCTTTGGGAAACTGAAAATGGTCAAAGAATAGCAAGGTGATGCCTATGAGGAGAAGCTTCTCTTAAATGCACTCATTTCTTGTCAGGGTACCAACAGGTCTAAGAAGCCATTTCCCTGCCTTTCATTTCGCTTGCTAATAGTCAAGACAATTCCCATTCTGTTTGTAACTGGAGTCTGTCCTGGTCCCGCATTTAATTAGTGACCTCTTCCCATTGAGCTTCAAAGCATTCCACTTGTGCCAAATGGATGGGTTCATCCAGAGCTAACTCTGATGACTGCATTTATTTATGAACAGACAAGCGTTTCCTCCCCAGAGTGCAAGCATTTCTGTAAACAAGCAGGGGCTTTGGATCCTTGGGAGATTCTTCTGCTGCTGAAAAGTGGCTGCCTTTCCTCCCCAACTGCTGTAAAATCTACCCATCTGTTGCCAGGCAGGCAGAAATGGTCTATTTCACACATTTCTGATGTTCATTTTGGGACAGAATAATTAGGATTAAAATATCTGGTTTAAATCCAAACCATATCTGTGTAATAAGAACTGTGTGAATCTCATTTTTTTTTTTTAAGTGCAACATGAACAATACTCAAGGGGAAAAAATGCCCTAAAGTTTTCAGAGGAGCCCAGCTCACACCTCTAAATTCTTTGGAAGGCAAATGTGGAAAAATAGAAAAGGCCATAGGAGGAGCTATAGCTTTCATCGTAGAAATCTATATATACTGCTTAGAAACATCAACACATATTTTAGAGACATTTGGGCTGGAACTAAAGACATGTATACGTGAATTTCATTTTAAGCTGTTAAGTGGACATTTGCTAATATATTAACATAACTACGGTACCTGCACACTGCTTCTGCATCGAAGTTTCGAGTCTGTCTGTGATCGATTACAATAATCTCATGATGTTTATCTAGAAAGCATTCCAGGGCTGACTCTGGAGTCCGAGCAATATTGCAGCTGTAACCGGCTCTGTCACAGGCCCACCAGAATCCATCACTCTGACTATCTTCCTTTGCAAAGATGAGCAAAACCTGAAACACACAGAAAAGAGGATCTTGACAGAAGTCATCATCCTTAGAGACGATTGGAAGCAGACCTACATGATACTGGTGGAGGATGCAGCCTCTGGAGAGAAGCCCCCTGGGTTCAAATCCCAGCTGGTCCCCTGCTTCCCGGGTGTCTCTGAACAAGGCAGGGCATCTTCAGCCTACAGCTTCTCCAATATCAGATGTGCTAAAAACAGTGCGAAGTAAGCGAGCTGGGAGGTCTGAGTGAGCACAGAAGACAAGCTCCACCACTGTTGGAGGTTGCTACCCATTTATAATTTCCTAAGTGGCTCTGTCTTCAAATGGACTGATCAGTAAAATGGTAACAGGCTCATCAACATAGGTTAGCCTGTGGTTCACATGCTCATGTATTTGGGGTCAGGGCAGTTGGGGTTTGCCTGAGGTACCTAGAGGCTGCCTCTCCGAACTTAGCACTGAAATCTTTATCCAGACGCAAAAAGGATGGAACTCAAAACATCCTCAAAAACTAACTGCAACACCCAGCACTTGCTGAATCTGGAAAGAACAATCATGAAATGTGAAGCTACTGGAGCTAAGGTGAGGAAGCAGGCCTCTTTTTCTTCACAGGAAAGTACAGCCCCACTCCCTGGAAAGAAGACGGCAGTGCTTACCACCACCCACGTGCCCTCATCATTCCCTGGGCTCTGGAACCCAGATGCCCTGGGGGCCACAATGCCAGAGATGGCCACACCAGCACCTGAGCTTGTTCATTTGTTTGTTTATGGTCTCTCTTCCCCACTAGAATGGAGTTCGGGGCAGGGAAGACCTGTCTGACTTGCTCCTGCTGTGACCCTGCCGGGCAGCACTTGGTACCTGAGTGACTGGATGACTGAGCACAGGGTTTCTGTAAAATAAAAGAGGGCTTTTACTGTCAACTGGAGTAAGACTACATCATGCAACAGACCGAATAAGAAGTACATATATTAATAATCTCAGGATAATGATAAGCATTTAACATTCTTCACCATTCAGTTCTCATTTAAACAATTACGAACAGAAGGGAAGTTTCTGGTCCTTTAAGCCCATAGTCAATACCAATCTTCATGATGAAAGGGTGAATGTGTTTCACTTAAAATCAGAAAGAAGAGAAATTGGTCAATAATTACCACTACATTTTAAAAAATCCTTCACTAACTGAAAACTGAAAATAAACAGAATAACGAAAATAACAGGATAATGACTCTCATGGACCCATCACCCAGTTTCAGCAGTAAGCCACTCCTGGCCAATGTGACCTCAATGCTTTCCCTACCCACTTTCCAACTCTTGTATTACTTTACAGCAAATCCCACATATTTCACCTGTATGTATCTATTAAAGAAAAAAAACTCTTTTCTAAAAAGAGAAAACCACAATACCATTTTATACCTAAGCCTCTCCAATAATCCTTTATCATTTAACATCTGAATGCATCATAAATGTCAGTTGTTCTACACTGCTTGAATCATTTCCTGTTTTCTCAAATACCGTGATTCCAGAAGAGAAATCATATTTTTAAGCATGATTTTGATATTTTCTTTTAGCACATGGCTTGAAATCACATGCCAGTAACACGTGAGGCAGCCACCCTTCTTCATGGCTCACTGTGGGCAAGGGTCCGTCAGTCCTCAGGCCAGGCTATCCCCCAGAACCTTCGCTACAGACCTACTCCTGGAAAGAAGTGGGAGGCAGCTCTTCCAAGAGAAGTGAGGGACGCAGCCTTCCGGATCTTGATAGTGAAAAGAAAGCCTTCAAATGGAACTGTTAACAATGGAGCTACAGTGAAAAAAATCAGGTAGAATAAATTGGTTAGTACAAAAAGTCACTGGCCTTTGACTTGATGTAGCTGTGGTATTAGCATGAGAAACTCAATATGCAAAGGCTAAACGTCAGGGAAGGTGACAGAACCTCTTGTCCCATCTGTCTGGCTGAATAATGATTGCTAAGCAAGAATCTCAACACTTTATATTTCCTTTCTACATTTATGCCTCAATATTTGACTAATGCTTCCCTGGTGGCTCAGTGGTAAAGAGTCCACCTGCAATGCAGGAGACATGAGTTTGACCCCTGGGTCAGGAAGATCCCCCAGAGAAGGAAATGGCTACCCACTCCAATATTCTTGCCTGGGAAATCTCATGGACAGAGGAGACTGACAGTCTATAGTCTACGGAGTTGCAAGAGAGTCGAACATGACTTAGCAACTAAACAACAACATTTGACTTATGCAATAAGAGCCTAACTGTATTCCCATAGTGGCCACTGATACAGGTACTAATCTCTGATGTCTTATGTGTCCTTAAAAGACTGGAGTGCTCCACTTTTGGAAAAATAATGTCATTATTCAAATATTATTGAGCACCTACTATGTGTAGACATGATTTTTTAATTGCTTAGAGTATGCTAACAAAATAAATATGACCTCTTGACCTCAAAAAACAGGCATAATAAATAAACAAATGATATGGAATGCTGAAAGTGGTAAGTGTTAGGTGAAACAGTAGAGGCTGCTGGGAGCAGTATTAAGTAGGGTGCTTAGGGTAAGCCCCACCAAGGAAGTGACATATGAGCAGATGCCCAAAGAAAATGGAAAAGTCAAAATGATCACTAAAGATAAATCATCCCACAAAGAGGGAACAGACCCACTGGTCCCTTCAGTGGGATGCATGGCTGATGCGTTCAAGAACTGCAAGGAAGCCAGTGTGACAGCGGAGAGGCCAAAAGAGAGGACAGGAAGTGGAGGTCACAGCAGAGGGCTTCCTTGTGTAATGCCTTGTAGCCACTTTGGGAAGTTATGCTGGATTTCACATGGAAACTTACCAACCAACTGAACATGTAGGGACTTGTATTAATCATGCCTTAAAATTTTTTTTATTTTATTTGGCTGTGTTGGGTCTTAGTTGCGGCACTCAGGATCTTAGGTGGCAGCATGTGAACTCTTAGTTGTGGCATGCAGGATCTAGTTCCCTGACCAGGGATCAAACCTGAGCCCCCTGCATTGGGAGTGCATAGTCTTAGCCAGGTTAACTTCTGCATTTCTAATGCTTTGATGTCTGGAGCCTTGCTGACCCTGGAGAGATGCCTAGAGAAAGCCAAGGACTTGCCTAGGAATGCATTTTCCATATGCAAACCAATCCGGAGTCGGCTCCTACCACCTCTACCACTCGCTAACCCTCTGGACTACTATCCGCCTGTCCTAAATCACTCCAGGGCCGGGTACCAGGCAACTAGGGACGGTCCTTCTGCCCAACACGTCTCCTGAGTGATTCAGCCAGTCACACCTGTCTACCCTGCCAGCCCTGCCTCACCGCTTCGCACAGAGAGCATAACCACAGCTCCTGACCACACTTTGGCCCTCACACTCCCTGCCTCCAACCGGCCTCTGTGCTTCCCTCTGTGGTCCTGCGTGGCCTGCCCCTCCTCTCAGAACTGTGAGGAATAAACTATCTTTCAATGACAGTCTCTCCTACTCTGTTGGCTTCACTCTACCTGATTAAAAATTAAAGTCTACATACCGAAACAAGAATTTTTATAAAAGTACTCACTAGAAAACTCTCTCTAGGTACTATTCAAAATTCTTTCCATTTATAAAAGATTAATTCAGAAAGATTACTTTTCAATGATTCAATTCCTAAGCAAAATGAAAATCTATGGCAATTAAAATATATATACATATATTTTAAAGTACTATAGCCGTGACATTGTTGTTAAGGTCTGCCTATCTGGAAAATTCTATTTTCTCTAGGAAGACGGCATAGCCAAAGTTATACTCTCTGCCCCTATCTCCTAGGCCACAGCTGGGCTAATAATGTTGTTTTGGGGAATTTGAAATTTGAACAGAGAGACACAGAGGCTGAGAATCAGGACCCATGGGCCATTAATATAGAGAGATTGAAGGAAAAACCGCAAGTTCCTTCTGTCAAAATACTCAGAAATGGCTCACTGCCACCCTTTCTAAACCATGGCTTTCAACTCTTCCTTGGATTCTGGGGGAAAAAATACACTAATACATTTCTTATTCATTTACTATTTTGTGAAAGGCAACTGTTACTCCAAACCAAAGAATGCAACCCCTAAAAAACCTTATGTGATATAGTCCCTCTTCAAACTTATCATTTTATGTATCAGTATTTAGTTTCTTGTTAAACACGTCAATGTGGAAATGTTTACCGACCATTCATTGAGGCAAATCCCTTAAAGTGATTTTTAAAGGGATGATTATTAAATGATTTTTATGATTAAAATGATTTTTACAAAATAATTAACGAAAGCATATAGCCGAACTTGGGACTTCCCTGGCGATCCTCCACCTTCCAATGCAGAGAGCTCCCTGACCAGGGAGCTAAGATCCCACATGCTGCAAAGTGTGGCCAAAAAATGAAAATTAAAAAAAGCATATTGCTTTTTATTTATAGAGTAAAAGTAAACTCACTCTCACCTACTCTAAATAGTATGTGGAACGTTCCTTTGAAGAATACTTTTGTTGATCTATCGCCTAAGATATAAGAACTGGGAGTCAGAAGCTGACAGAGACAACTAGAGTCCAGTGTCTGCCCCCAGGACCAAGCTGGGGACACGTTCAGGTAAGCAGATAAGCACGAGGGATGCAGTACTAGCCGGTGGCCAAAGACAGAGCGTGGGCACGGCATCCAGGGAAGGAATCCCCGCGCAGCAGAACGGGAAGAAGGAAGCAGTTTTGTTACACCAACCTCACTGTGCTGTTGCAAACACAGCAAAAGAGAAGAAGACTGAAAGCAGCCCTGTAGTGAAGCCTGGGACAAGGAGGAAACGTCTTCCTCTGGAGCAGGTCTTGGCCAACTTGGGTTTGTCCAGGATCGGAACACATACACAGGCAGCGCCCACTCTGCACGGTAGCGCCAGATCATACAAATGGCCATGCGAAGCAAACTGAATGAAGAACGGTCACAACTACTTTCTATGACATTTAGAAACTTTGTCAAAACATACAAAACCTTTATTATTGGTTATAAATGTACAGGGAAATGAAAAATGTAAAATTAACACTTATTCAGTGCACTTTCTTTGAAACATTAGAAACTGAGACTCTGAAGTTTTTTTTCAGCTTACTGAGTAGTTTGAACAGTGCTTGCTTTCCTCCAGCTGTATAAATTATATGAGCCTCTTTATGCCTTGGTGAATTATAAACTCCTAAGTTTGGATAAACTTCCAACATTTTATCCTCTGTACTTTCAATGTCATGAAATGTCCCCAGAGTTCCTTTAATTAATGTGCAGTTTTCTGTTGGCATCACTTCATCTGTGATATTTCATCCTTTTCGTCACAACCACTTTCTTCACTTAGCTCAATGAACTTGCGTTGAGACTAACTTCCCATGGCTACACCCTGGAATATCTCACTGGCAGGAGTGAGCTTTCTCCTGCCAGCCAGCTTTCTCCTCTAACTCCATTTACACTGCCATTCACGTCTAGCATTATCACCTTCCACTTCTTTACTATGCTTTCATTTTGGGCGGCTAACTTCCTCTTTCAATCATCAGCTTTTGTGTAATGTCAGGTAGGTTATCACAGAGAAATAAAGGGGCACACTTTGCTTTAACAGAGACTGTGAAACAAGCCTCGAGATTGGCACCGTCCAGGCTGCACATCTGTCTCTGATCACGCTGCATGTTTGTAATTTCTGTAATGACTTGTGGACTGAAGAACTATCAGAAAAGTTTGTAGCAACTTCATGCAATTATCACAGTTCAAACACCAACGTGACTGCAATCTTTGTGACCAGGCATACACAACCTAGTCTGTGTATACTGACACTGTGCAAAGTGAAGGCTACTTGTGTGTGCTGTGTGCTCAGTCGTGTCCGACTCTTTGTGACCCCATGGACTGTACCCCGCCAGGCTCCTCTATCCATGGGGATTCTCCAGGCAAGAACACTGAAGTGGGTTGCCATGCCTTCCTCCAAGGGATCTTCCTGACCCTGGGACTGAACCCACGTCTCTTGTGTCTCCTGCATTGCAGGCCGATTTTTCATCTGCTGTGCCATTGGGGTATGGCTTTTCAAATGTAACAATGAAAACCTCAGACTGTCAGGCTGGGCCTCCCTGTATTTCTACCTACATTTTTTGGAATTGCAAAGTTTAAATCATCTTTCAACCCAAGCCAGATTGATGAAGTAATGGATAACCCAGGGCAGGGTCCAGAGAATAAGTGCGGGGGGTCTGGTGTAAGAGATTGCAGAGGGGTAGCAGCCAGACTGCAGGTGACCTGGGGGGTGTCCTAGAGGCAATGACAGGGGGACTATGACTCTCAGGAGTTTTCAGGGCAGGAAGGGACTCTGGGGGTGACCCACCATCACCTATTCAACAGATGAGGGCAGCAACTCCCCTGATCAAAGCAGTTGCAGAGCTAGACCCGTAATCCCCAGCTCCTCCTTCAGTAATCCTTCTGATGTCCCTGGGCTGTGTTGGAAGTATTATAACCATTCCTTTGACATGTTTTATCAAGAAGGTCTGAAAAACTATCTTTCTAAGGATAGCAATAAGCTGTCTTTCACAGTTAAATGAGAATGAAACTATATAATTACAAAAAAGATGAAAAAAAAAAAACCCTAACTTTTCTTTAACTTGCAGACAGTGTACATTTTCATCATTATTAGTGTTTTTTCTAGAAAGGATATGCCTCAATTCAGTTGAGTTCAGTCACTCAGTCGTGTCCGACTCTTTGCAACCCCATGAATCACAGCACGCCAGGCCTCCCTGTCCATCACCAACTCCCGGAGTTCACTCAGACTCACATCCATCAAGTCAGTGATGCCATCCAGCCATCTCATCCTCTGTCGTCCCCTTCTCCTCCTGCCCCCAATCCCTCCCAGCATCAGTCTTTTCCAATGAGTCAACTCTTCGCGTGAGGTAGCCAAAGTACTGCAGTTAATCCCAGGGCTGATCTCCTTCAGAATGGACTGGTTGGATCTCCTTGCAGTCCAAGGGACTCTCAAGAGTCTTCTCCAACACCACAGTTCAAAACCATCAATTCTTCAGCTCTCAGCCTTCACAGTCCAACTCTCACATCCATACATGACCACAGGAAAAACCATAGCCTTGACTAGACAGACCTTTGTTGGCAAAGTAATGTCTCTGCTTTTGAATATGCTATCTAGGTTGGTCATAACTTTCCTTCCAAGGAGTAAGCATCTTTTAATTTCATGGCTGCAGTCACCATCTGCACTGATTTTGGAGCCCAAGAAAATAAAGTCTGACACTGTTTCCACTGTTTCCCCATCTATTTCCCATGAAGTGATGGGACCGGATGCCATGATCTTCATTTTCTGAATGTTGAGCTTTAAGCCAACTTTTTCACTCTCCACTTTCACTTTCATCAAGAAGCTTTTTAGTTCCTCTTCACTTTCTGCCCTAAGGGTGGTGTGATCTGCATATCTGAGGTTATTGATATTTCTTCCAGCAATCTTGATTCCAGCTTGTGTTCCTTCCAGCCCAGAGCTTCTCATGATGTACTCTGCATATAAGTTAAATAAGCAGGGTGACAATATACAGCCTTGACGAACTCCTTTTCCTATTTGGAACCAGTCTGTTGTTCCATGTCCAGTTCTGTTGCTTCCTACATGTCTCCAAATGGATTGTCAATGTCCACAATTAAACATCTAATTTTCAGAATACTTGGTTTGGCTTTAAGCAAAAGCCAGGGAACAAGGAGCTCCTAAGAGTAGACCACGTGGATAAGTGGTCACTGAACAACTGGCCAATGTGATCATAGGTGGGGTCGATTCATTTGGAGACAACAGTTTGGGAGCTTTCCTTAAATGTCCCTAGGAACGTGATGCTCATATACTTTGTTTAATACATCTTTTTGGTTATCTGATGTTGACTAAACTCCGAAATTTGTGTATACTGGAACTATGCAAAGTGAGGGCTTTTTCAGGTAGCTATAGTTTGATGAGAATTTAAGGGCCAGCCATGATATTGAAAGGACTTTAAATACACTACCTCATTTAGTAACCCTTTCACAAATCTTTCTTTGGAGGTGGGCATCATCCCCACTTACAGATGTGGGAACTGAGGTGTGGAATGGTTAAGACACACACCCAAGTCAGCAGCTAACAAGATCTGAAGTGTGGTTGACCTGACCCTCAAGCTTATAATAATCATAAGTAACATGCTCTGTTTTTACCCCTAAAATACTGGACCCTAACAACTAAAGTCACTAACAACTCTGTGGTTCCATGAAACTGGCTGGGTAGAGGACACGACTTGGTGCCAGCAATCAGGACAGACAGGAGAGAAGACGCTAACCACAGGGAGTTAGTGAATCTGAACATTTCCATCACTCCATCACTTAATGTATCAAGATCAGCTTCCCACAAGGCCAGAGGATTGCCAGATAAAGTCTCCAATATATAATGGTTCCAGGGGGAAAAAATAAAATCCATGTCCACACAATATGGAAGTATAAGTTTTAAAGGAAACTGCTGTCTTGCTGGGAGAATGCTCAGGTCACAGCAGTCAGGATCTGCTTCCAAGGCCAGCTGGAAGGCTCAGTCTGAGGGGTGGGGGCGGCAACAGCCTAAGCAGAAATAATTCCACACACTGGAAAGTGAATACACTCCAGGCATTGATGAAGGAAGGGCCTCTTGGTTTCCAGATGGTACCAGTTGATAAAAATCTATTGCCTCATAATATTCCCTCTACTTTTCTTTTTTGCTAAGACTGGAAAACATGCCCTGCCATGAGTCACAGGCATTCACCCAGGAGAGCTGTCCTCTACAACTCTGCAAGGCACATCTACCCACTCCACCCCAGTAGCGCTCCACCAGCCCACATCACACTGCCTGGCCACCACATGGGAGCAAATCCCCTCCAGTGACCTCAGAAAAGCACCCTCCAAAGCAACCACATCCTGGAATATGCTTGTCAAGTAAGTTCCTCCCAAGTCCTACGGGCTCCAGCTGACACAGTTAACATTTTCAGCAAGGCAGTGAAATTACAGAGCAGGTATTTTTTTTCTCCAAGAAATAAAATGTAAAAACTAAGGTTCTAGGCCCTTTCTAAGACGGTTGCAATGACAGTATCAGAAGCACAAGAACACTTGATTGGATATCCCTGCCCTTCCAGTGAGAATGTAAAAGACAATAAAAAAAACCAGCCAGACTCCCTGGGCGGTCAGTGGTCATCCTGTGGCTCCCTTCTTCCCGACAACACCTGCTGTGGAGTCTTGAGCATGTGGACTTGAACTGGATGGATCAGTGCCTAAAATTATGCTTGAATGAGACCCAGGAGTAAAGGCATCCTTGGTTCTAAGTTGAGCTTATTTTTTAAAAAAGAGTTTTCTTCATTATTCCGCCCCTCATTCAGAGAGGGACTCTTGACTACTTTTAGCTGCTGTCACAGGGCCCAAACTCATGGGACAGGAACCAGGCAGGTACATGGTACCACTGGGAACATCCCACCTCTTATGCTGGCTGATGGATTCACAGCATTTATTTTATTAGTTACTATATTTCATAGCTTATGAGCACAAATTTAAAATGTTTTATTATGCTTTAACATACCAAATGTCAGTCAAAACTTACAGACAACTGAGGCTATTATAGAATATTTAAATACTGCAAAGGACTACATCATACTTCAGAGGACAGAAATATAGTATACTTGAGACTTTGTTACAAAATTTGACTGCTAAGCAAACATATTAAAAATAATTTAAGGAAAACCACTAAAGTAGGAGCCTAACTTAAACCTTCTAAAACAGAGACAGTAAAAGGTAATTCTGAAAACCATTTTAACAAATAGTAGAAACAAGGGGAAAAGGGTAATAAAATAGAAAATACAAAAGAAGACTAATTATATCAGTAAGCACACTCAATGTAACCAGATTAAACTTACTTATTAAAGTTAGTTTAGCAGAATAGGTTTTAGAAAAATAAAACTATGTGTTCCGTATAAGAGGGATATTTAACATAAAGTTATAAATAAAAATGACAGTGAAAAGATAGAAAAAGATATATCAGGAAAATATTAACTAAAGAAAGCTGGTCCAACCATATTACCAACAAATAAAATATAAATTAAGGTAGAAGTTTAAAGAGGGACAATATATAAAAGCAAGAGTTACCAAGAACATACATAAATCTAGAACTTGGATACAGATTAACGTGGCAGATTCAGAACATCAGAAAATATTTTAAAAAATATTGAGGCTACTGACATAGCCATTACAACAGAAACTGACGGAACACAAAAAGTTAAGATAGAAGTGGTTTGAATAGCGTCATTAATAAAGGTGAATTAATTTCACAGATACAGAAGCCTGTCTTCCAGAAACAGGAATATATCTTCTTAAAAGTTTTATGTGGAAAACTTAATAACTGGCTATATTACTTACTGGCTGCCAAACAAGTTGCAACAAGTATCAAAGAATCAGTAACAAAGGTATCAGGTGATAATTCAGTGGAGCAAGGAATAGTCATTTCAACAAATAGAGCAAGAATAATGGGGCTTCCCAGGTGGCTCAGTCAGTAAAGAATTTGTCTGCAATGCAAGACACCCAGGTTTGATTCCTGGGTTGGGAAGATTCCCTGGAGGAGGAAATGGCTACTCACTCCAGTATTCTTGCCTGGAGAATCCCCTGGACAGAGGAGCCTGGAGGGCTACAGTCCATTAGGTCCCAAGAGTTGGACATGACTTAGCAACTAAACCACCACCACCATCTGGTCAATATGGAGAGGGAAAGAGCCTTAACCTCTTTATTACACCATACATAAAAGTGAACTTGAGTTATAAATCTAAATTAAAATTTAACAATAAAGTTTCCAGAAGAAAACAAGTAATCTTCAACCTGGTATTAAAAATTCTTAGAACACAGAACCAAAAAAGGAGTGAGAAATTAGACTACATCAAAACTAATATTTTTGTTCAAAATCTAAATTTATGAAAATGAAAAGAAGAGCCACGGTTTAGAAGAAAATATTCTCAAAATCTGACAGAGGACTTGGATAAGAATACGTAAAGAATTCCCACAATGCAGTAATTTTTAAAAAGTCAACCCAAATAAAAAGGAGCCGAAGTTAACTAAACATTCATAGAAGATTTTTCAAATGGTCAAGCAGCAAATTAAAAATCGGCCCAACATTATTAGTCATGGAGAAATGCAAATTAAGTTACCGTAAGTCAGTACTACTCACCTAGTAGATGAGCTAAAATTAGAAGACTGAAACATATATTACCAAGGATTTGGAGTAATCAGAACTCACATTGCTTATAGGAGTGTAAAATGGTACAGCTTTAAGAAAAGATCTGGCTATATCTTATAAAACTAAACACAGATCTGGATATCTTATAAAACTAAATATACTTGTTATGAAGGTTCAAGAGGACATTAGGCAAACAGTAAAAGGCATTCAGATTGGGAAGAAAGTAGTAATGATGTGATTTTGTATATAGACAATCTTAAAAAATTCACAAAAATGTAAAAGCTAATAAGTTCAGCAAGATTTCAAGGTACAAGATCAATATACAAAAATAAATTTTGTTTCTACACATTAGCAATGAACAACCCAAAATGAAAGTAAGGAAACAATTCTATTTGCCATAGTACCAAGTAAATAAAATATTTAAGGAATAAATGTAACAAGAATAGGAAACACATTCACTAAACACTACAAGACAGTGATGAAAAAATTAAAGAAAATCTAAATAAATGGAAAAACATATTAATGGATTAGAAGAGAAAATGGTTAATATAGCAATAGTCCCCAAACTGATCTACAGATTTATTGCAATCACTATCAAAATCCCAGCTGGTCCTCCCCTCCCCAAATTCACAAGCTGGTCTTGAAAATGGTATGAAGATACAAGGGACTCAGCAAAAACAATCTTAAAAAATAAGAAAGGGGATTCACACTTCAAAGCTACAGAAATCAAGGCAGTGTGTACAGACATATATCAACGAAATAGACTTGAGAATCCAGAAATAAACCCTCACAATTAAAACCACAAGATTTTAGGAAAAGGAACCAAGACAACGCCATGGCGGAGGGAATATTCTTTTTAACAAATGCTGCTGCACAACCAGACATCCATATGCAAAAGAATGAAGCCCTACCTCACACCATATACAAAAATTAAGTCAAAATGGATCACAGAGCTAACTATAAGAGGTAAAACTATAAAACTCTTGGAAGAAAACAAAGGAGTAAATCTTTGCTACCTTAGATTAGGCGATAGATTCTTAGGTATCACACTAAATGATGAAGAAAAATTTCAAAATGATGACTACTGCCTGATGCTTTTCAAATAAAATTTAAGGTATTCAAAACAAAGTGTTAATGGATACATAGATATGCAGAAGAAATACACAAATACCTATCATAATCAATCTCCAAATAGTGGTTACTTTTAAGGAAGAGAGAGGAGGGCAAAGGGAAAAAATAGAGTTTATAAAGTATCTGTAATCTCTTGTTTCTAAAATGAGCTCAAACAAATAGGACATCCTTGATAAAATAAATTTATCATACGTGATAAAATTTGCATATTTGATAAAATTGGTTATGGGGATACACATGTACTTTTATGAATATTTGAAACACTTTACATTTTAACAAACATAACAAAATAACAGTATTTTAAAAGAATGAGATGTCCTTATCATGAGCATTCATTGCCAGTACAGCACAGGGTAAAAAATGAAGGTAAATTACATTAACTGATCTGAAACCACACAAATTCCAAGAAAGAGTCTGGATATTACTTTGGGAATAAATACTGATATCAGAACCTTTGTCACTGCCTTTATTCAAAATGGACTACAAAGTCCCATGCCCTTAGGATGAATACTGGAATTTTCCACTTGTTTGTATTCTATATAAATAGTTGGGGCTTATGTTTATTTTAATAAATTCTCACTCCCTCTCTCTCTGCTCCTAAATTTGTTTCATCCAATTTTCCCAAGCTTAAATCTCTTGTTTCACTCCCCCTGCCCCAGATTTGCATTTCCTTTTCCAAGAAACACTAAATTATTTTCTTTTCCAATCGCTCATAAATCAAACAACACATTTCTCTGGTTGGTTTTTCACTTTCATCTACATGTTAATTGGTTTGTTTACATGTTTCCTGCATCTTTACTTGTCCGAAGTGCAGAACAAACTGGTGTTAAAAAGCGACAGTTTCACAAGGAGAAAGGTGGCCCACATAGGCCTTACCAGGAAGATGCAGACACAGATGAGGACTTAACACGCCCCTCTCAGACCTGTTTCCCACAGGGCGCCCGTGACGCCGGAGGGGCTGTGGGGAGGACACAGTTGCTGTCACAGTTAGAGGGAAGTTAGTGCGCAGGTGCTGGCCCTTCTCTCCCCGTAGATGGTAGCCTTGGTATCTAAGAGCCCAGTAGGCTGCCTGGCCCAAGACACACAGGACAACAGATATCACCCCTGAGCACCTTCCGCTGCCAGGCAGGTGTCCCAAGCACTTGATGGTTATTTCACTGAACTTAGGAAGCTCATCATTTCCTAAGAGGGAGGCATCACCATCTCCACTTTACAGACTTCTTTACTGGGTAGAGAAGTGAAGCAATACATCCAAGGTCACACAGCTGGAAAGGGCAGAACCAGGGTTCCCATCTAGCTGCGGCTCATGGCAAAGCCTGCCCTTTACCGCTCATGGCTTCTTCTCTTTCCAGCTGCAGGAGCGGCATGTAGAATAGACACGTTTTTTTTGGTGAAGCATTTTTGTTCCTTACAACACACCATGCAATCAATTTACCTATTATATTATACTCCAAATGGGGCAGTATTTTCTTCAAGAAAACAATCTGATATGTCAAGTATGACATTAATAAAAACCAGCGTTTGCACACAGACACACACACAGACACACACAGACACACACACACACACACACACACACACCATGTATGGATGCCTGGGTGTGCATCTCACAGCAAGGGTGGCATCTGCTGTAGATGAGGCGAGCCCCTGAGATGGGGCTTCTATAACTACTTGCTCTGCAAACCGAGCCCCTAAGAGGAACAGAGGTGTACCTGGATAGGATCCTGTGTCAATCTCATGGGCCCGATGCGTACCTCCGCAGAAGAAACCTGCTAAAAAAATAAAAGAAAAAAGCACGTGAGATGTGTCGAGTCACAAGCTACAAGAATTGACACATTCTTCCTGATACTGGATATTATATCATGCTCCTTTGCCGCTAAATAAAAGGATCCAATTTAATGACATGGAGACAGTTGCTAAAACATTCTGTACAATACAGCTGATTTTGTAAAAGTACACATACATTTATATGCCTTGAAATGTCTGAGAGGATATATCCCCAAATGCTAAGTGGTGGGATTTCAGGTTATTTTTCTTTTAAGTGTATGGCTTTTTACAATAAGCACTTATTATTCTTTATTCTATGAGAGAAAAAACTCTGATTATTTACTGAGCACCTGCTATGCTGCATATGATGCCAGGTTGTTACTCCTCTGAAATTTCTAAAGAATAAAAATTTCTCTCATATGTGGAAGCTAAAGCATTTCGATGGTTTTAACAGCTTTTCCCATATTTAGATCTTATTTTTTATCTTCATGTTTTAATATAAGGAATAAACAGCTCACTCTTATCTGTGTTGATCATGACTAAATTATTCATTTCAGTTGCACTTCCTCAAATAAACTGAGTAACCCCACACCATGACCACAAGAAGCTGAACTCTGCCCCACGACTCTAGGAACGAGCTTAGGTGTTCACCGGCCCACACCATCTAATTGCCTTTGGCTGCAAGCAGAGACCAGATACGTATCTTCATTTTAAACTACTGGATTGAAGGTTCTGCCTCACCTCCATGGATCCAGATTTGTTTTTCTCTAAGAGGCTGCAGTCATTCTGCCTCCGCTTAGCTGCGTTTCCTGCAATCAACACACTAGGTTGGCTCCCGTGAGTTGGATGGGACACCTTCAGAGTTCATAGGACCAGAGACGCCACAGGGACCCAATGGTCAGGGGAGGCTTTATCAAGTAAATGATAAGGCAGAACTTTCTTTAAATTAGACTTTGAAGACTAAATACTTCCCTTTCAGGCCCTTTAACTTTCGGTGAGCATGGTGTGAATCTTCTCCAACACCTGACCATGAAATGCCAACATTCTACAGTCCACGGGGTCACAAAGAGTCGAACATGGTTGAGTGACTGAACTGAACTGAAGCAAAGCAACATCCTGCAAGGCATCTATACTGATACCCATGCCCAGCATACGTGTGCAGCCCCAGAATTCCACTGGGAGAGGAGCGTCACCAGGGTTCCTGCATCAATGGGACTCTGGCCCCCCATGCAGCTTCACCCTAAGAGCAGTTTTGCTTGTTTTTGGTCTAAAAACAGACATGCCTCTTCAAAAATAGTGCAACTGCCAGAATCCTAAAAAGTTAATGACTAAGAAGTGAAACCAACTTGGTACAGACAGATGGATCTGATTGATAACCTAAGCTACCTCTGCACTCTCTGTGATGTCTGCTGGGTAGACTGCCTCTACCACACACAGGCGCCCCTACCCCTAACCCCCCCAACAAGGCCTCCTGTGGTTGCTCCAGCAAAACTGGCCCTGAAGAGGGATGCCCAGGGACGGAAGATAGATAAAGTGAGAAATCAACAAGAGTTTAAAAGGAATAAAATAAAAAGTGACTCACTTTGGAAGGCTAAGGGATTGAGGGAAGAGCAGAGACTGCCCCCTAAACGGACACACGCGTACATACTCTGAAGGAACCAAGATGTGCGTGAGGTCATTAAATGGGCCATCTTCAACTCTGCCAGGAAAGCACGTGAAGACTGTGGGAGCCCCATGGCCCCCAGCCCTGAGCTGAGCCCTTACGTGTGAGCAACCTTGGCAGGAGGCAGGCCGCAGCCACTGAGCAACTGCACAGAGATTCAGGAGCAACCCTCAACCTAGAAGATCTTTTTCCTGCTGTCATATAGGAAAGGCCCTCCAGCTTTCTCCGGAGCCACAAGAGTTCCCTGCCTGCATCCAGCATGATAACCTTGACCTGACCCAGGTCGGCTGGAGGCTGGCACGTGAGGCCGAGCCTGGCAGCGTTGCTGAGCCCCCTCCAAGGCTTCTCTCTCCCATCTCCACCCAGCTCCACCCCCAGCCCCACGTCCCTGGGCCGCCTCCCTGGGAACACAGGTCGCCCTCGGCACCAGCCTGGGGGCCTCCGCTTCTGTAGCCGACGTCTGTGTAGCCGAGCCAAGATTCTCTACTTTGGAGATTGAACTGTGAGTTGACTACAGAAACACAGATCCTCAATTAGCATATTAGCTCTGATTCCAGGAAGTCACCACATTTGCCAAGGACACAGAAGCAAGAAGGAGGCTGGGGTCATGGGTATTACAATTCCAGCTCTGGAGAGCAGAGGAGGAAGAGAGGAGAGACACACTTCCTAGCCACCTTGACCACGAGCTCTCCCCTCAGCCTCACGAGGAAGCTCTGCTGGCCAATGGTGCGCTCCTAAGCGACCAATATTAACAGTGTGTCAAATACGCGTATGCACACATGTGAGTGCACAGTCACTTACATACATACATGTAGACATGTAGCAGGGTCACCAGTTCACATTCAGATGAGTTGGCTCTTCAGGAAAAAAGAAAAGTCCTATTTTGTAGCATTTGCTGATTCTATGGAAATGGCAATCCACTCCAGTATTCTTGCCTGGAAAATCCCATGGACAGAGGAACCTGGTGGGCTACAGTCCATGGGGTCGCAAGAGTCGGACATGACTTAGCGACTAAACCAACCACCATGGTGTAAATACTTTCACCTTGGCTGTAATCAAACCAGTAACCTAGGTCCCTGAATATGCAACTGGGAGTATACCTTTTCATTCCGAGAGGGTCTGTGAGAGACACTCTTTCAGACTTGGCTGATGTGCCCATTTCTATCATTGGCTTTTGTTGGAAAGTTCAGTAAGATACAAAATTCTGATTGGTAGACATTTCGCTTTAGGCTTTGAGGTTGAGAGAAACAAGATCATCTTTCTGGCTTTGAAGGTGGGGAGACCAAAGACTCTGATGCTGGGGAAGATTGAGGGCAGGAGAAGGGGATGACAGAAGATGAGATGGTTGGATGGCATCACTGACTTGATGGAGATGAGCTTGAGCAAGCTCCAGGAGTTGGTGAGGGACAGGGGAGCCTGGTGTGCTGCAGTCCATGGGGTTGCAAAGACTCGGACATGATTGAGCAACTTAATGACAACAACAAAGATCGAAGAAGGCTTCATGAAAACAAGTGGGTCATGGATGAGAAGAAGAGACCAGGATTGGGAGAGGAAATTCCAGACATAGGGAACAACGAAAGCAGGCACAGAAGCAAGAATGCAAAGATGCTTGTGGGGAAGACAACACGGGTCTAGAGAAACTGGATTACAGAGCACGACAGGGAAGACTATGTTGGGGTCAGATCTTTAAAAGGATTTTGGAAAGGAAATCCCTTTTGATTCTGTAGGCACCAACCACGCGGCAGGCTTTTGAGTGGAGAATTACCAGGATCAGATTTATGAATTGGGAGGAAAAAAAGAAAAGTTTGGTTTTCCCACTTTCTGGATAGTCAAGCACAGAGATTTCGCAAACACAAAGACACTGCTATGAGTAGGAATTACAGCAGTGAAAACAAGTGGGGAAAATGCACCACAATGATTAAGAAAAAAATAATTACCCCCAGTCCCTGCACGGCTTGGACTCATTTCAAAGGAGAGGGAACACCCAAGAAGAAAACCAGATGGTGCAGGGCAAACAGATGAGAGACTGAGTCTGGGAAAAAATCAAGGCCGTTCACATGGCCCGACCGTCACCATAGCACACTCTCTGCCGCGGGCATCCACAGTTCTCGGTAGCCTCAGGAATTGCGTTAAACAACTTGGATTCTGGTTTTAGAGCTCCCCTCCAACAAGGAGGAGGAGAGAATTCAGGCCGAGTGGTTGACCTGGAAAGGCCTTCTTCTCACATCTGCTCAGCTGACGCCTGCTCAGGGGCTGCTCACGTGCCCCCCACTCCCTGGAGGCCGTCGAGGCCCAGCTGCACCCCCAAAAGACTCAACACTCTGCTCAGCTCCTCCCGTGCTTCAGGGCACTAACCTTACTACTCACTTAAATATCTTTCTCCCGGGAAAGGTTGTGAGTGTCTTGAGGGACACAGACGTTGCTTTTTTCCCACAGTTTTGTCCCCAGCATCTAGAAAGTGCTCAGTCAAGGCTGGTGCTCAATAAATAAGTGGAAATGAACTAAACTGCCTAAGACCACATAGATTTGGAGTAACAGAGTCAGGACTGAGACTTCATTTTTCCTGACTCCCAGTGTGCTGCTCTTTGATTGCGCTCCAAATTGTAAAGCCTCAGTTCTGACTGCACTCCCCATATTTCTCTTATGGGTTTCTGGACTCTGTTCCAGTCTTGCAGATGGATCCAGCACCTGGTGATTCCCTGCTCACACCCTAGGAGCCTACGCTGCTGCTAACAGGGCTGCCACCAGGATGAAGAAGTGAAAGCAGTGAGTTGTGTGTCCGTCTGGGGCGGGGATGGATCTTCCCATCGCTTCTGTCTTCCAAAACAAGCTCAGAGCCTGAATCCTCCCCACTTTCAACAACTCCTTGGGAATCCCATCCTCCCCGCCACCTGCAGAACTGAGTGTTCATGCACAGGTATATACACACACACAGCTCAGGGCCAAACCAACTTCATTTCACAAAGAGGGGACTTCATTGTAAAGATCCTTTTTATTTTTCAATGCCCTTAATCAATTCTGCCTGCTGCCCTGTTGGCTCTAATTTTAAAATAGTATTTACATCTCTAAAGGGGTCCCCTTTATTTTTGGGGGCTCCAAAATCACTGCAGATGGTGACTACAGATATGAAATTAAAAGACGCTTACTCTTTGGAAGAAAAGTTATGACCAACCTAGACAGCATATTAAAAAGCAGAGACATTACTTTGCCAACAAAAGTCCATCTAGTCAAAGCTATGGTTTTTCCAGTAGTCATGTATGAATGTGAGAGTTGAATTATAAAGAAAGCTGAGTGCCAAAGAATGGAGGCTTTTGAACTGTGGTGTTGGAGAAGACTCTTGAGAGTCCCTTGGACTGCAAGGAGATACAACTAGTCCATCCTAAAGGAAGTCAACCCTGAATATTCATTGGAAGGACTGATGTTGAAGCTGAAGCTCCAATACTTTGGCCACCTGATATGAAGAACTGACTCACTGGAAAAGATTCTGATGCTGGGAAAGACTGAAGGCAGGAGGAGAAGGGGACAACAGAGAATGAGATGATTGGAAGGCATTACCGACTCAATGGACATGAGTTTGAGTAAACTCAGGGAGTTGGCGATGGACAGGGAGGCCTGGCGTGTTGCAGTCCATGGGGTCGCAAAGAGTCTGATACAACTGAGCGACTGAACTGAACTGAACTGAAAGGGAACCCCTGTCTTCACTCCATTCCCAGGCCAAACGTCTTTCTTTACTCCTCTGGCCTACAGGAAGCCAAAGGTTGTATTTGACTCGTGCCTTTTAAATGAACCGAGGCCTGCCCTCTGGCTTTTGGTCAGAAAGGCACCAGCGCTGAGGGTCCAAGGCCCAGCCCTGCCCCAGACTGCGAACCCCTGGCTGTCCTAACTCCCTTCCCTGGCCCGCTGTCCTCCAAATATCCAGGATGCTTCTTTGCTCCTTCTGTCTCTTTTCAGCCACAGGCCCCGATGATCAGCCTGACCTCACACTGACCTCCAGCCTTCACTGTGCTTTGATTTGAGCCACGTTCTACTGCCTCGTGGACCTTTCTGAGCCCAGTAGGTGGTCTCAGTCCTCCCCTGCCCTTTCTGCCTCCAGTTCTCTGACCTGAAGCTCTCAACCTGGACTTCCTATTAGAAGTATCTGAAGAACGTTTAAAATATATTCGTGCCTGGGTCCTACTTCAAGCCAAGAGACTTAGCATCTCTAAGGATGAGGCCTGTGCATTAATCTCAATGGCAACCAGATTTGAGAACCACTAGTCTATTCTTCCAAGCAGACACATCTATTGTTAACTTCAGATGCTCTTACATATTCATTATGCAACAGATATCAACAGAGTACTTAGCTGGCGGAAGGCACCAAAGCCTACCCGGACTCAATCATCATGCTTGAACCCAGACACCCATAGGGTTTTTTCCAGATACAAGATGACCACTTAGGTAAGAGGAAGATACAGTCCTTCACATTTGATGATTCTGCCACCCTAATAGTATCCCTGGACATCCCTGGTGGCTCAGTGGTAAAGAATCCGCCTGTCAAGCAGCAGATGTGGGTTCGATCTCTGGGTCAGGAAGATCCCCTGGAGAAGGAAATGGCAGCCCACTCCAGTATTCTTGCCTGGGAAATCCCACGGACAGGGGATCCTGGTGGGCTACAGTCCACAGGGCTGTAAATGGTCAGACACGACTTAGTGACTAAACACCAACAGTATCCCTAAATTAGAATCAAAATAAAAAAATGTCATAGTCTTTTTTTGTTACACACACACACACGTTATATATATGGAAGATTACTCATAGTCATGAGATGTTCACAGTCGGTGACAGCTCCACCAACTTTGTATTTTATGCTCTGCTGTTTGGAATATTAATTTGGCAGTATAAGGTTTTATCACAAAAATACAGACATATAAATGTCTACTATCAAAATATACAGCCATAAAAGAAAAGATCCATCTGGCTTTAAATTTAAACCTCCTATTCACCAAAAGTAAAAGCAAAAAATACTTTAATAAAACAGAAAAAAAGATAGGTGCTGGCTTAAGAAATGACATCTACAATATAGGAAACCAACAAATATTAGTAACTGGAACATAACAAAATCCTTAAAAACAATAAAAACACAAACAGAAAGAAAGTTGGGCAAAAGATTTGAAACAGAAAGGCGCAAAACAGGAAATACAAGTATGAAGAGACGCTCAACATTTAGTAATCAGGAAAAGAAAAATTTCAAATTACAATGAGATAAACCCTGATGCTGGGAGGGATTGGGGACAGGAGGAGAAGGGGACGACAGAGGATGAGATGGTAGGAGGGCATCACCGACTCGATGGACATGGGTTTGGGTGGACTCCGGGAGTTGGTGATGGACAGGGAGGCCTGGCGTGCTGCAGTTCATGGGGTCGCAAAGAGACATGACTGAGCAACTGAACTGAATTGAACTGAACCATGTCACAATCAGCTGTTGTTTTGATCAACAGAACAGTAGAATTAAGAAGTCAAACACCATCAAGCACGGGCAAGGAGACCCACAGGAGCTCATACATTGTTGCTGGGAGAGTAAAACGGTTCAGCCACTCTGAAAAACATTCTGCAGATTTCTAGTAAAGGTGAGGCGAACGTGTGACCTATCACCCACCTACTACATGAATGGATGTCTAGGCTCGATGAAGGACACTTGTAAGAACGTTTGGAGCAGATTTAGAACCAATTTTTGGAAACAGCCTAATCCACATCCATTAACATCCATCACCAAAAAACTTCTGTTGAGAAATATTCATATATTGGAAATTATGTGACAGTGAAAATGAAACAACTAAAGCCACCCATTCAAAACGAAGGAATCTCACAACTATCAAGTAAAAAAACGTCGTAAAAGAATACAGACCATAGAATCCTGCTTAAGGTTTTAAAATATTTAAAACAATACCGAGTATAAGCGTAAGAGTGTAACAGGACAAAGAAATGCTTCTAAATTCCCAGTTGAAAAGTGGCCCTGCTAGTGAAGAAGGGGTATATTCAGGGACTTCAGGTATTATTCATCATTGATTTTTTTTTTAAAGCAGTGAATACTGAGGACATAGGTGTTTACTGAATTATACTTTCTGGTTTGTTGCTATCTTAAATACCAAAAAATAAAATTTAAATACATTTAATTTTATGGGAAAAGTCTGTTTTGGGGTTAATTGAGCAAGTAGTCACTATGCAAATAAGAACACATATACTTTTTCCCCCTAGTAAAGTCTTTATTTGGGAAAATAAGATGCTGTATTTAAAATTCCTCAGAATAGGGATAGAGTTTTCCTGAAACTTGGTAAAATGCAATGCTAGGAAATGGGTCTGGAACTCGGGGGACCTTGCTCAAGGTAAATAACTGCTCTGTGCCCCAGTAAGACAAGAGGCAATTGAGGGCCCACTCGCAATGTGTATCATCCCCTGTAACAGGCACAGCAATCTCATTTCCTTAAAGCTAGAGAAATGCAAACTCCAGCCAGGTTACTCAGCTCACTTGAGGGCTGGATTTGAGATTAATGCCTATACCCGCCTTTTGTGGAAGGAAGGTTATGGTCTTATTTACATGTTCACTTATATCTAGACGCAGTGATGGGCTCCCCAGCCCTGGGTCTTACGACTCCGCCACCCCCATCCCTGCCCTGTCCATTCTCCACTGTCCCTGTTCCGGACAAGGCTTCTCTTAAGAAGAATTGCTACTACACTCAGTGAGCCTTCCTGGCAAGGGGAGAGAGGAGGACATATCCCACCATGCCTGGAAAACACCGCAGTGACAAAGGACAGAACCACCCTCTGGCTAGCACTGGAACGGTGCTTCAGAGACAGTTAAAAATACAGGCAGAAGGCATCCCAAAAGCCAAGAGATACAACCCATGGAAAATGTGGCCAGCATAGTCTGATGGAGAAACCATTGCACTCCCCAGAAATACCAGATGAAAGAGAGAAATTAGTTACACAAAGGAGTCATTTCATTTACAGCCATCAGAACTCAGTTTGAAACAGACTACGTGTTAAAAGCTGGGTGGGGCGTGTAGAGAAAGGTCTACAATACAATTCATGAAATGGTGAGGACAGGAAGGCGGCTAGCATAGCACAATGAAGCCTTAGAGAGAATTGGGCTTAGAGGGAAAAAATCCTAATTACACTTCAATATCATATTTACATCAAAAGGCTTTGCATCATACATGCCGTGCAAGAATCAAGGCACCACACTTCTTATTAAGCTAGCAATTCAGCTGCAGCATCACAGGCCAGCCTGTGTGTCAACAGAACACCATTCCCAGATTCCAAAGGTCAGATTCAGGGCCTGACTTGGAGAACAGAGGAATTTTAAGGCAACCACAAAACGTGACATCCCTCAAGCAACTTCCTTCCTTTTATTAGAGATATTCCTGATAATAGAAACAGCCAGACAACTTCAAGCATTTAAAATCACACGTGTAAAACAGAGGACGAGCAGAAATCGTGGATCTCTGATTGTTCAGAAGGCAATTACTTGGCCTGTGGAAAAATCCAAGCCTTTCTGAGGCCCTTCCATCCCGCTATATGCCTTCTCCTTAACATTAAATGAAGGTGGGGGAAACTGGGGAGGGACGGAATTCAAATCAGTCAGTTCTGCTATGTGGTCAGCGGTTCTGGTAAATAGATTTGATGGCAAGAAAACAGAAACCATCTGCTAAATATGAGTTTCAGAGATATCCTGTGGATTTCAATTATGCAGGCTGCCTCTGTCCTCAGTTTCATCACTGAAAACCTAGAACCACCTTAAAGAACCAGGAGCCTCCCTGCTTGGCTCCAGGAAAATCTCACACTAGGCCCCCGGGGGCCCATGAAACTAAACTGGATTTTCAGCCACCACTGGCACCCCACCAGAACCAAATCATGCCCATTCTCCTGACTCTGGTATGTCGGGGCCCCTATGCTTGATGAACCGTCACAGTCAGACCCTCAGTCCATGGGCTGCATGGTTGTTGGGGGTGATGGATCCGCGTGGAGTGCTGCTGCTGCTGCTGCTAAGTCACTTCACTGTGTCCAACTCCGTGCAACCCCATAGGCTCCACCATCCCTGGGATTCTCCAGGCAAGAACACTGGAGTGGGTTGCCATTTCCTTTTCCAATGCATGAAAGTCAAAAGTGAAAGTGAAGTTGCTCAGTTGTGTCCGACTCTTTGCGACTCCATGGACTGCAGCCTACCAGGCTCCTCTGTCCATGGGATTTTCCAGGCAAGAGTACTGGAGTGGGGTGCCATTGCCTTCTCCACGTGGAGTGCTGACTCCCATTTAAAAGCTTATCCCACTTCAACAAATCCCACTTAAAGGTAACAAACTCATGAGAAGCCACCCACAAAATGTCCACTTTTGTTCAGAAAGGAATTTTACTTCGTTGGCAAAAAACAATGATTTCCAAATAGTTATTCATCATATGTACAGTTCACATCGTAGGTAAAGCACTATACGATGAGAAACTCAACATTTTGAGGAGCTCAGCATATGGACAGTTGACCCCGAGTCCAGCAGAACAAATCTTGAAAGTGCCCCCAGCCTTCACCCCCAGCCCTTTGCTCCTCCCCTTATCTAATGAAGGTGCACACGTCTAGGGCAGGGGCAGGTCCCTGTAGGTCCACACTGGCTTCCATCAGAAGTCAAGATGCCAACACCCACAATCTTACTTCTTTTTAAAAAGCAGTACTTTTTCAGATTTAAAGAGGACGACACGGGAACATTGTGAGGGTGGGGGTGACCCCTTCATGGGCATGTGGCTGAGCTGAGGAAAGGCGTCCAGGGCAGCACTCTCCTCCTTCTCCCAGAAACCCAGAGAGTCAGAAACGGGCAGAAAATGAATGTGTTCTCTGGGGGAGGAAAAACCAGAAAACTCCCAAGCACAGCAAAAGATAAGTCTCCAAAGACCATTTTCTACTCAAAGTACATTTCTTTAAAAAGGTGGTTCAAACTCACAGCCTATCTTGGATTCCCACACATCTTCCTCTTCTTTTGGCTGGAGACCAGGCTGAAGAACACACTCCTGTCCAACAGAGGAAAGGAAGCGCAAGGCCCCCCTCTTGTTCTTGCTCTGAAGCTCTGCCCACTTGCGCCTTCTGCCCTGGGGCTCTCACCTCTCGGTACTCAAGGCATTAGGTACCTTCATCTGAGAGCACAGCACTAGGCAAACAATTCAATAATGGTGATAAGAAATAAGCCAGAGGTACCTGCGGGGTGCTATGGGAACTCAGGAAAGATGCATTAAGCTCCTGCTGGGAATTGAGGCAGAATTCCAGGAAATCACAGGAGAGCTCAGTGAAAAAGGTGGCATGAGGATGAGACGGGTGAAAACCTTGGAAGGGGCATTTCAGGCCTATGGAGGACCTAAAGGAATGGCAAAGAGCAGACTTCCCACGGGCAACCACAGGCTTTGTGGGTCTGTGGGTGGGGATGGTGAGTCTGACCAGGAGGAAGGAGTCAGCTCACAGCCTTGCCTGGTGAGCAACTTGGACTTACTAACCCTCTGGGTAGCACTGTTGCATTAGTATTTAGCTGCTTCCCTGGTAGCTCAGGTGGTAAAGAATCTGCCTGTAATGCCAGCGACCCAGGTCGATCCCTGGGTTGGGGAGATCCCCTGGAGAAGGGAATGGCTACCCAGTCCAGTACTTTTGCCGGGAGAATTCCATGGACAGAGAAGCCTGGCGGGCTACAGTCCATGGGATCACCTGGTGGACATGACTGAGCAATTAACATTAGTTTTTTTCTGGCTGAAGTGTGGATAGAGTAAGGGCATCAAGGCCAGAGGACCGGAAACCAGAAAGCAGCTGCTGCAATGATCCAGCCCTGTGGTTCTCAAAGTGTGGTTCCTGAACCACCAGCAGCAGTCTCACCTGGACTTAACTAGAAATGGACCCCCTCAGGCCATTCCAGACCTGCTGAGTCAGAAACTCTGGGGGTGGGCCCAGCAATGCGTGAACTGACCGGCTCTCCAGGTGACTGTGATGCTCACTAAAGTCTGAGAACGACTCGTGCAGACAAGAGGGGATGGGTGCCTGCATTAGGGACAGTGTGGGGGACAGAAGGGGATGGATGCAAGGCTAAGACAGATTGTAAAATCAACTGAGACGTGTGTGTGTAAGGGAGGGTCAAGAGAGGAAGTTCAAGGACTTTGGTGTGAGTGACTGATTGGAGCTCAAGAATACACGACGCCGAGCAGGCTTTGAGGGCTGATGAGTTATGTGCTGGACGTGGGGAGCTGGAGCTGTCTCTGGGCCATGCAGCTGGTCAGGCTGTGGCATACATGAGTAGGAAGCTCAGAGGAGAGCTTCCATGTGACCACTCAGAGCAGGAGACCAGAGACAGAACTCTGAAGACACCAGTATCAGAGGGCCGAGGAGAGACAGAGAAGCCCACAGCAGTGCCAAAGACGGAAAAAGAGAAGCGAAAGGAAGACAAGCGGGTTCTCCCAGAACCTCTGGTCCTTCCACAGGGCATAGCTAAGCAGGTTTTGTTCTAACCTAACACTGTGCTGTGCTAAGTCGCTTCAGTCATGTCTGACTCTTTGCGATCCTACGGACTGTAGCCCACCAGGCTCCTCTGTCCATGGGATTCTCTAGGCAAGAATACTGGAGTGGGTTGCCATGCCCTCCCCTCCAGGGGATCTTTCCAACCCAGAGATGGAACTCGCACCTCTTGCATCTCCTGCCCTGGCGGGCAGGGCCTTTACCACCAGTGTCACCTGGGAAGCACCCTGAATATTAGGGTATCTTTTATGTAACCCACCATCACCAATAAGGTAAAATCAATACATGGTCATCTCAAGAGATGCCTAGATGCCACCATCACCAATAAGGTAAAATCAATACATGGTCATCTCAAGAGATGCCTAGATGGCATTTTGATCAAGTCCAGCATCCCTTTTTAAAGTTTCTTTTGACAGCCTCTCCAACATCCACTTCCACCCCCTCCTTCTTTCTTCCCAGGGGCCACTGACTCCTGTTTGGGGAGCTAAGTAGTTCTAAAAAAAAAATGTGAATTTATATGAATATGGCTAAGCATTTGGCTTCCTTGGCTATGGTGACTGGTTAGAGGCAGTCAAGTGACTTAGTCTGGTCCAGTCAGAGTTCTATCATGGGATTTTGCTAGGAAGGCTGAGAAAAGGCAGTTCTCTCTCTTCCCACTGCCTCACTCTCTGCCCCTCTCTCATGTTTAATTCTCCCTGGCTGTCAAAAGAAACATTTATTCAACAACTGCTGACCACCCAAGATATTACAGTCACTGGGAAAAACAATTGCTCATTACCATGCAAGTTAATACAGGGCTCAATTTGAACTTGAACTCCTTGACTTCACAACCTGTGCTCTCACATATCAGACTACCTGAGCGTCATCAACGAAGACTGAAATAAATGGAATGATATATGCCTTCCTGGATGGAAGACACTATTACAAAAGTGTCATCTCCTCTCAGCCAATCAATATATTAATTACTATAAATATTCTGGTGGTGGTTGAGTCTCTCAGCCATGTCCAACTCTTGAGACCACAAGCACTGTAGCCCTCAGGCTCCTCTGTCCCGGGGATTCTCCAGGCAAGAACACTGGAGTGGGTTGTTGTGCCCTCCTCTAAGGGATCTTCCCAACCCAGGGATTGAACCCCTGTCTCTTATGTCTCCTGCATTAGCAAGTGGGTTCTTTACCACTAGCGCCTTCCCAGGTGTGGGTATCTTAAATGATTAGAACCTTGGAATGTATTTAAGACTCTTTAAATTGCTGTTCCCTTTCTTCTGCTTATATATCTACCACAATACAGGCATACCTCATTTTATTGCACTTCACTTTACTGTGCTTCTCAGATACTGATTTGCTTCATTTTTTTTTTTTTTTTTTTTTACAAATTGAAGGTTTGTGCCAACCCTGTACATTGTCAGATAATGATTAGTACTTTTTTTTTTTTAGCAATAAAGTATTTTTGAATAAGTTATATACTTTGTTTTTAAAGTCATAATGCTATTGCACACTTAACAGACTATAGTAATCATAACATTAATAGGCACTGGGAAAGAAACAAATTCGAGTGACTCCCATTATTGTGGTATTTGCTTTATTGCAGTGATCTGGACAGGAATCCAAAATATCTCAGAGGTATGCCTGTATTTATCATGTAATAATTTTGTCACCATTACCACAAACTGTTGGGGGCAAGAGGACCCAGGAGACAAATGGCAACTCCATCCAACCAGTCAGAGAAACAGTAAATGATCAGCTGTAACAGGATGCATCCAGCACCCAACACCCAACCCATCTGCACAATCAAGACTCACAGATATTTGGTGCGTGGGTGTTTCATTTAATACATCATTAAAAAGCCAAAAAAGCCCTTGGTACATGGAAGATTACTCTGCTCCTTGGCACAAAATGCAGGCTGCTGGAGAGCAAAAGCTGCCAATGTTGATTCGGTTTTGAATGTAAAACCAAATCTGGAATTCCTTTTCCCCATGTGTAACTGAGAGGTAATAAGACATGCCTTGGGGAGGGCTGCTGCTGGCTGTGCCTTATTCACGGATGTACCTCTAGGGCTTGGCACATCAGGCAGTTGATAAATGATACATATTATTATGCTGATCTCTCATTCATTCTTTTGGAAAAGTCCTTACTAATCCCCACAGTAAGCCAGAAACCAAACATTTGTAATCTAACTTAATAAGCTGGATCATCATAACATAAGCTCTTTCTTTAGTTTGCATCAAAATGCGGTCCTAACATATCTGACATATTTACATGAAAACACAAATGTCAGCTTCTGTATCAGGTAACTTTACCACCTTTCTCCCCCCAGTATCACAGAAGACCAAGAACTGCTTTACATTTTTACTGTCATTATTACAACAAAGTCTTCAAGGCATTGACCTCATGGTGAAGGATGATTTCCAACAATTTGGGAACTGGAATGCTTCCAAGGGGTCATCTTCTTTAACCCTTTCATTTACAGATCACCAAGTAAGGCCTAAGAGGGTACTGCTATATTCAAGGTTGTACACATAAGATGTCACAGTGGAATAAAATCAAAGTCTTCAAGTTGCCAGGCTAATGATACTTCCACCCTGCCCCCAGTGTTTCATGGTAACCACCAAAATGCTCTCCCGTCAAAAATAGAAGCATAGAACACCACATTTGCAAGCCTTTTAAAGAGAAGATGTTGGAATACATTAACTTGTGGTTAATTTTATCTCCTATTCCCTACCTCACAATTCTGCTTATAATTTAACATAAGGACCTATAAATATATACCATGTGCTTGAGAGAATGGCAGCTAAACCACAAAAGTTAAAAGCCTTTGTTAGGAATTCTGAGATTGTGAGTTATTTTTAAATAAAGAGGCCAATCAAGAGTTTACAAATTCCTCAAAGGCCTCCTTGTATTATTTTCCTCTTTATCTTATTCTCCAAAGCCTCCTTCAGAATCTAACATAATATATTTAGCGATGAAAGGAGACCAAACTAATTAAGCAGTCTCTGTAGCCATTCTATGAGAAGAAGTGTCTTTCAGTGTGGACTTACCTGTTGGTCAAAGACAAGATACAAGTGGCAATGTGAGAGACTAAAGCAGTGAGGGAGAGTAGGAGGAAGGGGTAAGAGATCACTCTTGTATGTTGCTAACTAATGTCCAACTTTTTGGCAACCCCATGGACTGTAGCCTACCAAGCCCCTCTGTCCATGGGATTTTCCAGGCAGGAATACTGAAGTGAGTTGCCATTTCCTTCTCTAGACTCTTGTATATGGTTAGGTAAATCAAGGACAACTTCCATAAATGAGAAGGATCTTCCTGGGCCACTATGATGATTTACTAAAGCAGAGACAGAGGTCTGGGTCCTTGAGTAATAATAAAAAATAATAGAAGGCATCAAGGTGCAGTAGGAAAAAACTGACTGAAGATCAAAGATCTATATTCTGTCCCAACTTATACATCAACAAGCTGGGCGATCATGGACAAACACACTATTATTCTGGGTAACCAGTTTTGTAACATGGCAGGTAAACGCATAGCTTCCAATACTTATCCACAGACATACCCTATTGACGATGGTTGGAGATGCAGGCTGCTTGAAACCCCAGATTTCTTTGGTCTTGTGTATCCTATTTAAAAATATTTCAAGGACAGTCCCACTTCCAGGGCCTGTATGTCCCTGAGCAACTTATTTTATCCTCTGTGAACCACAGTTTTTTTGAATCAACCCTTTTAGAAGAATAACTAGAAAATTTGGGAAGAATATTTTTTAAAAAACATCCATTAGAAAGTATTAATGTGATCACAAGGCAGTGAGACATTGTCAGGTCAAGATATGGGAGAGAAAGAAAGGCGAGAAGCAAGAACATGGCTTTCGGTGCCCACAGCCTCTCCAGGCCGTTGACAATTCAAAAGCAGCAGATGACAAGCTGAGCAGAGCTTCTGTACATCTCACAGAAGTGGAAGGACAAAATTGGGGCCCACTAGGGAGAAAGGATCTTGGTAAACACCTTAGGTCTCCAGTTGAGCAGCAACCTATGACGTTTCAGTGAGCTACAACCTACAAAAATAGGACTGACCTGGAAACAGAATAGTCTTCACATGGAATGAAATCTTTCTTTGAATCGTCTCTATCACTGACTGAAGTATTATCATCCCTCCCTCGTCCAGCTGCAAACTAAAAGCAAAAGAATGTTCTATCTGAAGGAATATGCCATCATCTAGAGTCTCAATTTATCTCTAAAACTGCTCAAATATAATGTCCCACATACAATAAAAAATAACTGGGTTACAATGAAAATAAGATTGACTAAAGGGAGACAATAATTAAGTATACACATAGAAAATCCAGATAATGGAGTTATCATACACAGACTTTAAGATAACTGTGGTTAATATTCACAAAGAATAAAAAGACAAGATGTAAAATTTTGGTAAAGAATTAAAAATTATAAAAAAAAGAAATGGAAAACTTCATTTTTCATTAATGTACTAAAAAATTTAATAATTAAAAATAGTCACAAATGAGTGGGTTTATAAGAATATGAGACACAATGGAGAAAGAACTAAAATAAATGTCAGAAGAAAAGATCCAGGTCAAGGTACAGAGAGACAAACGGATGGAAAAATGTATGGAGTATATGAGCCATTTCTGAAACACAGAGAAAAGGAGTCACATATACGTAATTTCAATCCCAGTAGGGCTGGAAAGAGAATGGGGCAGAAATGATATTTGAAGAGGAAATGGCTGAGAATTTTTCAATAGTGAAGAAGTGAATCAAATCACAAATTCAAGAAGCACTATAACCCTAAGAAGAAAAAATACAAAGAAAATCACATGTACTCACACTATAAAAGAATTGTTGAAAGCAAAATGCAAAGTGAAAATGTTTTAAAATAGCCAAAGAAAAAGACACATTGCTTTAGCAGAGCAATAGTCAAGACTGACAGCAAACTTCTCAATGGAAATAATGTGAGGTGGAGTACAATGAAATGATATCTTCAAAGTGCTGAAATAAAATACATGACAACCTATAATTCTACAAAAATAATAATAAAACAGATGTTTCAGACAAACAAAAACTGAGAGAATTTTTCAGTAGAGGAAATACTAATAAGAGACCTTTAGTCATTCCAAGACAAATGATCTCAGATGGAAGCTCACAGATTGGAAAAAAGATACATGTGTGAGTAAGTCCAAATCAATTTTGTGTTTAGATAACAATGACAATGTCTTCTTGAATTTAAAAATATAGAGTGTTAAAATACATGACAACAGGAGAATAAAATTAGTAGGGAAATAACAAGAGGATAAAACTCTAACAAAGAGCTGACCACCAATCTTGTCTAAGGAACCAGAAGATGGAGCTTGAGGCAATGAGTGTTGCTAGGCAGCGAAAGGAGAATTTCAGCAAGAGGGAACCAGAAAAGGGGGATTCTAAACTCTTCCCAAAGCTCTGGCTGACTCTTGAACCACAAAAGAACAGGGAAAACTCCAAGGAGTCCAGCTAAAGATAAAACAGCTTAATTGAGATTTGAGCTTCTAAACACCCTAGAGGACAGAGTGTTTACACTTTGAGTCTAATCAAATTAAACTGCCTGCAAAAATAAACCAAAAAGTCAACACTCTTCGGACTAAAACAGAATTCAGAGTCTCCTCAACATATCATTCTCAATGTCCATGATATAAACAATGGCAACCCAGAGATAACCCAGATATTGAAATTATCAGACAAGACTTTAAAGCTGCTCTTACAACTATACTTAATGAGGTAAAGAAAAATATGCACACAATGAAAAGAGAAGAAATCTCAGCCCAAAATAAAAAAGGTAAAAAAGAACAAGTAAAAATATTAGAACTGAAAAATAGAATATCAGAAGTATTCACTAGATGGGATTAATATCAGAAGAGAGGTTTCAGAAGAAAGTTCATGAACATGAAAGTACATCAATAGAAGTTATCCAACCTGAATAAAAGAGAAAAAGGTTGAAAAAAATAAACTGAGACCTAGGGATCTGTGGGCAATATCAGAAAGGTCTAACATATTGATAATTAAAGTTCCAGGTAGAGAAAAGAAATAAAGAAAGGGAGATGAAAATATTTGGAAAAAATACAATAAAACTGTCCAAATTTTCTGAAAGCCATATGTTTACAAGTTTAAGAAGTCAAAATCACAAATGAGACAGAGATGAAGAAAGTTACTCTGTATGAATAATCTGCTGAAACCCTAAGAAGAAAGTTAGCCAGAGAAAAACAACAGGTTACACACAGTGGGACAATGACTCAAAAATCTACTGCATTTTTGAGGACTGTGGACAGAGGAGCAACAACCTTAAAGTTAAGACATTTCTGAACAAAGGAAAATTAAGACAATTCATTGCCCACAGACCTGCAGTCTAAGAAATGCTAACATAATTATTTTAGGATTAAAGAAATGATAACAGAAGGAACAGAGTGAATAGAGAGTATCAGATATAGTAAATGTGAAAGGTTACTTCATTTGGGTTAACATAAAGAACAAATATAAAAGATAAAATGGTAAGGGTTTTAAAAGATAATGTAGGAGACTATCTTCATGACCTTGGGGGTAGGGAAAGATGTCTTAGACTACATTAAACTTCTACTCATCCAAAGACATATTTTCTATTGCCCAAACTGGGATGATTCTTAGAAGGAAAGAGAACATAATTAGTTATTACTCTGGAAGACTTGGAGAAGGGAACAGCTACCTACTTCAGGATTCTGGCCTGGAGAATTCCATGGACGGTATAGTCCATGGGGTCGCAAAGAGTTGGACATGACTGAGCGACTTTCACTGGAAGACTAGGCATATACTGGGATAGTTAGGCACAAATTGGAAATATGGTGACATTACTTATCTATTCACAGGTAAATGCCCAACAGGAATGTGCCCATATGTGAATCAAAAGAAATGTATAAGAAAGTTCATAGTCACATTATTTATAATAGTCGTAAATGGTAACATCCTAAATGTTCATTACCAATAGATTGAACAGTGGTATAACCGTGCAATGGAATACTATGCAGCAATGAAAATGTATTAAACACAGCAAAATACAACATGAATTCATCCCTGAAATATAATATTAAGCAAAAGAAAACAGACATAAAATAACATATGCTTTACGATTTCATTTACAAAGGTTCAAAAATGAGCAACACTACTGCATGATTTTATAAGTCAAAATAGTAAAAGAGAGTAATGATTAAGAAGGGTTTCTGGGGGTACTGGTTCTATTTCTTCACCTGTGTGATAGTTACAAAAATGTCTACTTTGTGATAATTCATCACATGGTATAGTTATGATTTTCAAACTCTGCTTGGATATTGTTCTTCAATTTAAAAGTTTATAAAAACAAAACCTAGACCTGAATGTAAAATGCAAAACTACAGAACTCCTAGAAGATAAAATAGGTTAGATGACTTTTTAGATGGAACACCAAAGTCACAACCGATGAAAGGAGTAATTGATATGCTGGGCTTCAATGAGATGAAAAACATCTACTCTGCAAAAGACTATATCAAGAGAATGAGAAGAGAAGCCTGGGAGAAAATATCTGCAAAAGACACATGTGATAAAGAACTGTTAATCAAAACATAAAAACAATTCTTAAAACTCAACAATATAAAAAACAATCTGATTAAAAATGGGTGAAAGATTTTAGCAGACATCTCACCAAAGTAGATATATAGATGGCAATAAGTCTGTGAAAGTATGCTCCACATCATATGCCGTTAGGAAGTTGCTAATTAAAACAGTGACATACATGCATCCATTAGAATGCTGAAGACATAAAATATGATCAGTGCAAAATGCTGATCAGGCTGTGGAGTTACATGAACTGCCACTGCTGGTGAGAATGCAAATGATATAGGCTCTGTGAAAGACGGTTGGTGGTTTCTTACAAAGCAATTGACACTTTTATAGCAATCATGGTTTTCACACTGACCTAAAGGAGTTGAAGGGAGAAGGCAATGGCACCCCACTCCAGTACTCTTGCCTGGAAAATCCCATGGACGGAGGAGCCTGGTAGGCTGCAATCCATGGGGTCGCTAAGAGTCGGACACGACTGAGCAACTTCACTTTGACTTTTGACTTTCATGCATTGGAGAAGGCAATGGCACCCCACTCCAGTACTCTTGCCTGGAAAATCCCATGGACAGAGGAGCCTGGTAGGCTGCAGTCCATGAGGTCTCTAAGAGTCAGACACGACTGAGCGACTTCACTTTCACTTTTCACTTTCATGCATTGGAGAAGGAAATGGCAACCCACTCCAGTGTTCTTGCCTGGAGAATCCCAGGCACGGGGGAGCCTGGTGGGCTGCCGTCTATGGGGTCGCACAGAGTCAGACACGACTGAAGTGACTCAGCAGCAGCAGCAGCAGCAGCAGCAGCAAAGGAGTTGAAAGGGGTTTCCCTGGCGGTTCAGTGGTAAAGAACCCCCGCCCCTGCCAGTGCAGGTTTGGTGCCTGGGTCAGGAAGATCCCCTGAAGAAGGAAATAGCAGCCCGCTCCAGTATTCTCGCCTGGGAAATTCCATGGACAGAGGAGCCTGGTGGGTTACAGTCCATGGGGTCACAAAGAGTCAGACACGACTTAGCGACTAAATAACAACACAGGAGTTGTACATTTACAGAAAAGTATGCACCTGAACCTTTAGAACAGCTTTGCTCATAACTGCCAAAACTTGAAGGCAACCGAGGTGTCCTTCAGTAGGTAAAGGCGTGAATAAACTGTGGTACATCTAAACAATGAAACATTATTCAGTGGTTTTAAAAAAAAAAGACATGAACTCTCAAGCCATGAACATACAAGGAAGAACCTTAAATGCATATCCGTATGTGCTGCTGCTGCTGCTGCTAAGGCGCTTCAGTCGTGTCCATAGACGGCAGCCCACCAGGCTCCCCCGTCCCTGGGAGTCTCCAGGCAAGAACACTGGAGCGGGTTGCCATTTCCTTCTCCAATGCATGAAAGTGAAAAGTCAAAGTGAAATTGCTCAGTCGTGTCCGACTCTTAGCGACCCCATGGACTGCAGCCTACCAGGCTCCTCCGTCCATGGGATTTTCCAGGCAAGAGTACTGGAGTGGGGTGCCATTGCCTTCTCCCATATCAATATGTGAAGGAAGCCAATCTGAAAAGACTCCATACTATATATTCCCAACTATAGGACTATGGAAAAGATAAAACAATGGAGACAGTAAGAAGATCAGTGGTTATCAGGGGTTAGTGAAGGAGAATGAGTAGGGAGAGAGGAGGATTTTTAGGGCAACACGTGATATTATAATGGTGAATATATGGCATGATAGCTTGTCTAAATCCATCGAATGTACTCCACCAAGATTGAACCTTCATGTCAACTGTGGACTTTGGGTGACAATGATGTATCAGTACAGGTTCCTCAATGTTCAACAAACACACCACTCTGGCAGAGGAGGCTGATGGAGGGTGGCTGTGCATGTGTGGGGATGTGGGGGGGGGGTGGTATATGGAAACCCTCTGTACTTTCTATTTAGTTTTGCTATGAATCTAAACTGCTCTAAAAATAAACTCTACTTAAAAATAAACTATTTCCGGACTTCCCTGGTGGCCCAGTGGTTGGGAGTCCACCTGCCAATGCAGTGGACAGGGGTTCGACCCCTGTTGCAGGAAGAGTCCACATGCTGAAGGGCAGCTAAGCCTGCACACCTAGAGCCTGTGCTCCACGAGAGGAGCCCTCGCAGTGAGCAGCCGGCACACCCCAGCTAGAGAGCAGCCCCTGCTTGCGGCAGCTAGAGAACGCCTGCGGGAAGCAAGCGGCAACAGAGACCCAGGGCAGCCAAAAATGAATGAAGAAGTCAGCAAAATTAATTCGTGTTGAGGTTTGACAGAAAACAACAAAAATCTGCAAAGCAATTATCCTTCGATTCAAAAAATAAATTAAAAAATAATAAGCCACTTCAGTTCTTACTTACATAACGTAGAAGATACACAAATAACTTGTATTCTCATCAATAGTCTATCCACACTGATATGACAGCACTTAGATTCCATGGGATTTCATAAACTCCTAGTCTGGGAGAAGGCAGGATTCACCTGTGGATTCCTGATGCTGCAGGCCCAGTGTGGACAGCCCCGGGGCGTGCACCTCTCACAAAGAAGCCCTCACTGAGCACTTTCTAAGGTCGGCCTGCAGTTTACGCCCTAATTCTCATGACACATCCCTTTGCGTGCATTTTATGGTTCCACTGACTGGGGATTCAGGACAGGCTGACCTGGGAAGCCATCGGAGGGAGCTTGGCTCTCTGCCACATCTGGCTTCTGCCTCTGGCTACCAGGCAGGGTTCTCGATTTCTAAGTTTTCCTAAGTCGGCTGTACACTGCACCACCAGAACTCAGAATGTGCTGTCAGGGAGGATGACTCACAGCCTAACAGCCTTTCCCAAAACCCCAGTTGCTGCGGTACCAGCGAGTGTTGCCAGCACCGCCTCCTAAATGGAAGCAGAAGGCCCCAGAGGGTCCCAGGGCTGCCAGAAGCCAAGGCAGGTTCCCAGGAGCACAGGATGGGAGAACGTCCTCCGGTGCCCTCTCCTGTCTGACTTCTAGCCAGGAATGCTTAACGACACATCATGACAGGACCAGCACTGGCCGATGGCCAACTTATTCCTGTCCAAAGGCTGCCTGGAAGAGTAGGGGCTCTTCTCACAGTCACTCACTTTGGTTCAGGAGCTCTTCTGGGAGAGGGTGGAAGTGTTCTTCCTGGCTTCTGGGGGAGGTGCATCCCACAGGCCAGATGGGAAAGGAAGGGAGCTGAATCAGGCTGGGGCACTAGCTCTGGCCTGTGACTGGTGCTTGGGGGTAGGAGACGTGCTTGAAGTTCACCTCTCAGGGGCTGCCCCTGTCCAAGGGCAGCCTGGCGGGGAGGTGAGACCTACAGCATGGGGCCGGACTGCCTGGGACTGCATGCGGCTGGACACCTACCTGCCAGGGGGCCCTGGGCAACTGTCTAATCTCCTGAACGTGCCGTTTCTTCATCTCCAAGTTGGAAGCCACAGCACCCCTTGGGTGACTTTGAGGATTAAATGGCTAATCTACAAAGTCTTTAGCAGAGTGTCTAAAATGCAAATTACTCAATAACTATTAGCTGCCAGACCAGTGCCCCCAGCCTCTGACAACCTCAGACCCAACAAATGATTCCACCTGGCAGACGGTCGTGTGTGTGTGTGTGTGTGTGAAGAGTGCACACGGCAGAAGCAACACCTATAGTGGGTCAGATGATAATGACCAGAATTCCCAAATCTGGAGATGGTAGGCAGAACACTGTCCTCCAAAGAGGTCCAGCTCCTCTTCCCCAAAACTTGGGCAAAAGGGTCTTTGCAATTGTGACTGAGTTAAGGATCTAGAGACGGGGAGATTATTTTGGATACCAGAAGGGGCCATAATTGTAAATACAAATGTTTTCGTAACAGGCAGATGTGACCACGGAAAAAGGCCATGTGATGTGAATGCAGAGATTAATGTGGCCACAAGCTAAAGAATGCTGGTAGTCAACAGAAGCTGGGAAAGGCAAGACTGAACTCTCCCCTACAGCTTCATGAAGAAACCAGCTTTGTCAAGGCCTAGATTTTACTCCATAAGACTCATTTCAGACTTCTGGCTTCTAGAACACTGAAAGAATAAAAGTGAAAGTAAAAGTGAAGGTGTTAGTCACTCAGATGTGTCTGACTTGGCGACCCCACACTCTATAGCCTGCCAGGCTCCTCTATCCATGGGATTCTCCAGGCAAGATTGCTGGAGTGGGTTGCCATTCCCTTCTACAGGGAATCTTCCCAACCCAGGTCTCCTGCATTGCAGACGGATTCTTTACCATTTGAGCCACCAGGGAAGCCCAAGAATATTGGAGTGGGTTACCATTTCCTTCTCCAGGGGATCTTCCCTACTCAGGGATTGAACCCAGGTCTTCTACATTGCAGGGAGATTCTTTAGCATCTGAGCCACCAGGGGAGAGAAAAAAGTTCTGTTGTTAAAACTACTCAATGAGTAGTCATCAGTTACAGCAGCAGTAAGAAACTGATACATTTTCTCGGAATCCTGCCAACGACCATGCGTCCAGACAGAAGTATGGAAGTCTGGAGGGAGAAGGCTGGCAGGGCCCTCTCTGTGTCACAGCACATCAGTCAGGATTCCGGGCTGAGTTCTGGGACCCGGGGAAACCGGCACAGAACTGAGGCAGAGACCGAGCTTCAAGGGCAGAGCGCTGATGGACAACAGCAAGGGACTGGCACTGCTCCATGCCCAAGCATTCCACACGCAAGCCGATGGCAGTGGGCGCCCCTCCAGGCCTTGGCAGGAGGACCTGCACCCACACACGTGCTGCCAGCCTCCGTCAGGGTGAGCGCTGGGCCAGCTTTTCAAAGTGTCCTCTGTAGGCTGGTACTAGCCTGGAAACTCTTCTCCAGCAGCAATGAGATAAGGATGAACATTGAGAATACTGCTTAGAAACTTAGAGCAATTTGGATTGCCTTCATCTTTTTGGAAATGTAATTTTACTGCTGCTGAATCTTCTGATAAAATATTTCAGCTTTTATGTTTTATATGTCTTTTATAAAAAGTAATTTTTCTAGTAATCCATTTTGATTGTATTTTATGAATACTTGTTTGTAATAAATTGGAAATTACACACATACACACTTAGAGCATTGGTCCTCTACCACCAATAGGGCTCCTGAGAACCACACTGCAGGTGGAAGGGAGGAGGCTTCCAGGCAACCAGGTGTGATCAGCCGGTGGTTCCAGCAGAGGGCTGGCATACAACTGCCTGGAAGATGAAGGCCAGGTGCCCAGAAGACAATACAATGCCCAGGCTCCGTGACGGGCTCTTTGGTACACAGCTTAACACCCAACCACCTGCCCTGCGTGGCCTTAGGGATGGTCCCATCTCTCAGATGATAAACGGCGTTAAGGGTAAGGCTCTCAAGGGCATACCTCTCCTTATCACCACCTTCCTGCATAATTAGGCACTTCCAAATTACCTGCACTTCCTCGGTGCACACGACCAGAGCTGGGGAGCATGCTGGGTGGCAGGTGAAGTGCACCCACCGGGAGATATTGCTACCCATAACCAAGAAAGGGGCAGCTCACTCCCATGCCGTTCAAGTAGCGCCATGCCACTCACGCACAGGACACCGGATAACCCTGACAGACTAATACTGTCACTCTTGCGTTAAAGAAAACCCAAAGTTGGCTCAGAGAAGCATGTACAGGGCAGTTAGTCAAGTGCAGGCTTTGGAAGTAAGACCTGTATTCAACTCTTATCACTAACCAGCAGGGTAACCTTGCAGTTATCTAACAGTTCTGGACTTGAGTTTGCATATTTATAAAACATGGATACTAATACCTTCATCACAGAGTTCTTATAATTAAGTAGTTAAAGCAATGTCTGGAAAACACTTAACATATAGCACCTGGCCCGAAGTTTCCAATAAACACTGACCTTAAAAAAGGGGGGAGGGGGAGATGGGAGCCACACTAAGGTGTGAAAAAGCTCCAAGGACAGAGATTAAAAGAATACAACAATGAGAACATCAAGATGGAAAAATACAGAATAAAATAAAAGTAACTGACATGAGAATAGCAATTGCAGCTCAAGTCATGCACCACATTTTGTAAATACAATTTAAAAAATTATCCTGTTTACAATCAAATCATCAAAGAATTGGAAATTCAGAATTAAGCAAGTTTATTTTTTTGACCCTCTTGAATCTAAAGTCTCTCTTCTTATTATATATACACACTCATCAGAGCTCCACATAATCAAGAGTATTTAGCAAAATGTGACATTAAAATATAATTATGGAGGGAACAAAAACACTTTAAGAAAGCAATTAAAATGATTTTGCAAGCTGGGGTACATCTGTTTGATTTCAGATGTTTACAGCAATTAAAGTGTGACACTGACCACTGCCACAGTCAGGAGAGACAGGAGCCACACACGTCCTATCCTCATATCATGCACTTCATATCCTGTATGAATGGGAATTGTTTGAAGCACCAATTTATATTAAGCAGGTATTTGCTGGGAAGAGAGAAACTAAAATGAAGATTGATTCTATACTATGTTTTCAGTATTAGCGTTCATATGCCAACCTGTCCACTCAAATATTTGAAAAGCTTTTCTCTCTTTAAAATAAGATGGCATCTTGTTATGATCTCAAGTAGAAGTCTTCAAAGACACTTGGCCCCATGATTTTCATCTCAGAGGAACACAGGAGATGAAAAAACTGGGTTAAGAGATGTGTTATGACAACTTAGCATGACAGCACCTTCTCTTCTTAGGCTGAGGTCAGGAAGTTGGGTTCCTACCTACCAGGACCTCAGAAGGGCAAGACAATAGCCCAAGTTCTGAACAGAGGGTCACACGAGGGACTTTTTCTATAGAAAAGCGACAGTCAACTTGGGCCTTAACTCAGCCAACTACGTATACAAGCAGGAAAAAATCCGAAGCCACACAGACCCAGTGGTCATCCCAGAAAATGAGCCAGAGCAGTAACCTGAGACGCAGAGAAACGTGAGAGCATTCGGTGCCCAGGCGAACAGCTCCGGTGGCCCCAGCAACCTCCGAACTATGGCTGTGCAGCTGCGCTCAGCAACAGAGCTCACCAGGCCAGCCTTGACCCAATATGGACAGGTATGTGTTCTGCATGGTCCAAGTAATAGATAAGCTCTTCAGAAGAACTCTACAAACAAATGAAGTGGAGGTTTGAGATAACGACTTAAGCAATTTAGGCCATTCATCATACAGTTACTACACTCATATTTTGAACTTCACTCTTACGTAATTAATTCAACACAAAGGGTAACAAGCATATGCTACTTGCTTCAGTTCAAAAGATGATAGTATAGGTATTTATACTACAGTTTATATCATTTTTAAGTACCTTCTGGTGTGTGCACAGGATAATGATTACTTTTAAGATGTCTAGTCTTGTGGGTTAGATTCTTTTTTTCTTTGTTGAGATACTTAAATTCAACATTTTATAAATTATCTTGGAAGCACTTTGTATTTGGGACACAAAGACTTGTAATCCTCAGAACAATTCTCACAATGTGTCAGATCTGACTTTCCCCGTGGGTGGGTTCTTACAAGTTCACAGAGTAAGCAGAATTGTGCAGCGCTGAAAGCAATTAAAAGCAGATGCACAACTTTTTCTGTCGAGTCATGGTAGTATTTCACTCAAGATAATTTTCTTTTACTCCCAGGCTTCACCTACTGAAGAATGTTGCCCTCAAACTGACCAGAAGACCGCCTTCCCAGCCTTTCCTACAATTTGCTGAGAATTCAATGGTGTTTGCGCCCTCGCCCTCGTGGGAGGAACTTGTAGATGTTCTCTTAGAAGTCAAAGATAAGATCATTAATGGGCCTGAAGTTACCTTACATTTAAAAAGGGAAAATGGCAGAAAAGCAAAAACAGAGGAATGGTCCTGTTTTTGTAAAAAGACAAAATGGGGATTGTATGTGGAAATTAATATGGATCTTCTCTATGGATAAGGAGGAAGTACAAGGCATTAATTGGGAAGGATAGATTTCAAACTGCTGATAGCGATTACCTCCAGGGTGGGGGTGGAGTAGGTCTTCAGGGAGAACGACTTCATAGACATGTATGTATGGGACACACAGGGAATAAGTATGTATGTACATTTACATGTTACACATACATACATATGCTTTTATTTTTATTATTTTTTTTAATATTTATTTATCTGGCTGCACCAGGTTGCAGTTGCAGCATGCAGGATCTTTTTTCGTTTGTTTTAGCTGGAGCATGTGGGATCTTACTTCCCCAACCAGGAATCGAACCCAGAGCCCCGAATGCAGGCCCTCTGCATTGGGAACACAGCATTTTAGCCACTGGACCACCAGGGAAGTCCCCATACATACGCTTTTAAACTGGTGATAGTATAGGTGAGTTTTACTTTACTTTTTGCATTTCTCAGTTTTTTCAAAAGATTTTCTTTAAAAGTAGGCCAGCAGATGGAATTTCTGAACACATAGTTTCATTTGGTTCTCAACAAAACCTGGCTGTCTCTACCCTCACCTTTTTCCCTCGCCACACCCCTACTGCTTAAAATGCTGAATGGGCTTTTATTGGTATCACACTCTGTATGGCTTAGGTGAGGTACTCTTGGACACTCAGGGATATCAACTGCTAAAATCCTAAACTCCTGGGACTTCCCTGGGGGTTCTGTGGCACCAGTTCAATCCCCGGTCAAGGAAACAGATTTCACATGCTGCAACTAAGGCCCAGTGCAGCCAAATAAACTTAAAAAGAGAAAAAATCCTAAAATACTGAAATTTCCACGTTTTAAGTTGTAAATCATCCAACATCGAAATAGTCTTTATTTTTCCATCTATTATTTCTCATTGAGCACTGTACCTTTCTAATTATTGGATGAGGGGCGAATAAGATACTTGATAAAATCAAATTAATCCTCTGAATTTATGCTGAATTGGAAATCTTCATGTCCCCAGAATGTCAGGGTGCTACTTGTTTCCCACACATTGAGCAAGGGACCTGCCACAGCATTGCAGGCTCCTATATAATACTGTTCCTTACAGCATCAGACTTTACTTTCACCATCAGACACATCCACAGCTAAGCATCATTTCTGCTTTGGCCCAGATGATCCATTCTTTCTGGAGCTATTAGTCAGCTGCCCTTCACTCTTCCAGCGGCATATTGGACACCTTCTGACCTGGGAGCTCATCTTCTGGTGTCGTATCTTTTTGCCTTTTCATATTATTCACAGAGTTCTCAAGGCAAGAATACTAGAGTGGGTTGCCATTTCCTCCTCCAGTGCACCACATTTTGTCAGAACTCTTCACTATGACCTCTCCATCTTGGGTGGACAGGCACAGCATGGCTCACAGCTTCATTGAGTTATGCAAGACCTTTGCCATAACAAGGCTGTGGTCCATGAAGGGGAACATAAAGAAAAATATGCACAGGAACCTGGAATGTTAGGCCCATAAATCAAGGTATATTGGAAGTGGTCAAACAGGAGATGGCAAGAGTCAACATCGACATATTAGGAATCTGTAAATTAAAATGGACAGGAATGGGTGAACTGAATTTAGATGACCATTATATCTACTACTAAAAGAAATCTAGTAGCCCTCATAGTCAACAAAACCGTCTGAAATGTAGTACTTGGGTGCACTCTCATAAACAACAGAATGATCTTGGTTCATTTCCAAGGCAAACAATTCAATACCACAATAATCCAAGTCTATGCCCCATCCAATGATGCCAAAGCTGAAGTTGACCAGTTCTATGGAGACCTACAACACCTTCTAGAACTAATATCAAGAAAAGATGTTCTTTTCATCATAGGGAATGCAAAAGTAGAACGCTAGAATAACAGGGAAGTATGGTCCTGGAGTCTGGTCCCATCACTTCATGGGAAATAGATGGGGAAACAGTGGAAACAGTGTCAGACTTTATTTTTCTGGGCTCCAAAATCACTGCAGATGGTGACTGCAGCCATGAAATTAAAAGATGCTTACTCCTTGGAAGGAAAATTATGACCATCCTAGACAACATATTAAAAAGCAGAGACATTACTTTGCCAACAAAGGTCCATCTAGTCAAGGCTATGGTTTTTCCTGTGGTCACGTATGGATGTGAGGGTTGGACTGTGAAGAAAGCTGAGTGCCGAAGAATTGATGCTTTTGAACTGTGGTGTTGGAGAAGACTCTTGAGAGTCCCTTGGACTGCAAGATCCAACCAGTCCATCCTAAAGGAGATCAGTCCTGGGTGTTCATTGAAGGACTGATGCTGAAGCTGAAATTCCAGTACTTTGGCCACCTCATGCGAAGAGTTGATTCATTGGAAAAGACCCTGATGCTGGGAGGGATTGGGGACAGGAGGAGAAGGGGACGACAGAGGATGAGATAGCTGGATGGCATCACCGACTTGATGCACATGAGTTTGGCTGAACTCTGGGAGTTGGTTGATGGACAGGGAGGCCTGGTGTGTTGCGATTCATGGGGTCGCAAAGAGTTGGACACAACTGAGTGACTGAATTGAACTGAACTGATGGTCCTGGAGTATAAAATGAAGCAGGGTAAATGCTTAACAGTTTTGTCAAGAGAATACACTGGTTGTAGCAAACACCTTTTTCCCACAACCCAAGAGACAACTCTACACATGGATATAACCAGATGGTTACTACCAAAATCAGATTGATTATATTCTTTGCAGCTGAAGGTGGAGAAGCTCTATACAATTAGCAAAAACAAGACCAAGAGCTGACTGTGGCTCAGATCATGAGCTCCTTATTACAAAATTCAGACTCAAATTGAAGAAAGTAGGGAAAACCACTAGACCATTCAGGTATGATCTAAATCAAATCCTTAATGATTATACAGGGAAAGTGACAAATAGATTCAAGGATTAGGTCTGATAGACAGAGTGCCTAAAGAACTATGTAGGGAGGTTCATAGCACTGTTGAGGAGGCAGTGACCAAAACCATCCCAAAGAAAAAGAAATGAAAAGGGCAAAGTGATAGTCTGAGGAGGCCTTACAAATAGCTGAAAAAAGAAGAGAAGAGAAAGGAAAGGGAGGAAAGGGAAAGATATACCCAACTGAATGCAGAGTTCCAGAGAAGAGCAAGGGGAGACAGGAAGGCCTTCTTAAATAATGCAAAGAAGTAATGGAAAACAACAGAATGGGAGACTACAGATCTCTTTAAGAAAACTGGGTATCAAGGGAAGATTTCAAGTGAGGATGGGCACAATAAAGGACAGAATCAGCAAGAACCTAACAGAAACAGAAGAGATCAAGAAGAGATGACAAGAATACACAGCACTATACAAAAGAGGCCTTAATGACCCGAATAACAATGATGATGTGGTCACTTACCTAGAGTCGGACACCCTGGAGTATGCAGTCAAATGGGCTTTAGGAACCACTGTTATTAATACGAGCAAAGCTAGCGGACATGATGGAATTCCAACTGAGATATTTAAAATCCTAAAAGATGATGCTGTGAAAGTGCTGCACTCAATATGTCAGCAAATTTGGAAAATGCAGCAGTGGCCACAGGACTGGAAAAGATCAGTTTTCATCCCAAAGAAGGGCAATGCCAAAGAATGTTTAAGTTACTATACAGTTAGGCTCATTTCACATGCTAGAAAGGTCATGCTCAAAAATCCTTCAAGCTAGGCTTCAAAAGTATGTAAACCGAGAACTTCCAGATGTACAAGCTAGGTTTATAAAAGGCAGAGGAACCAGAGATCAAATTGCCAACATTTGCTGGATCATGAAGAAAGAGAATTCCAGAAAAACAGCTACTTCTGCTTCACTGACTACTCTAAAGCCTCTGACTATGTTCCAATTTGACTGTGTGGATCACAACAAACTGTGGGAAATTCTTAAAGACATGGGAATACCAGACCACCTTACCTGCCTCCTGAGAAACTTGTATGCAGGTCAAGAAGCAACAGTTAGAACTGGACATGGTTCAAAATTGGGGAAGGAGTACATCAAGGCTGTCATCCTTCCCTACTTCATCAGGTTTTCATGAGGACTGAGATAAAACACATGTACCTAAATACTAGCAAGCATTCAAGAAATAGTAGTTCCTCCTTTTTGTAGATACTTAACCATTATCCAGGCTTTCCTGGTGGCTCAGTGGTGAAGAATCTGCCCTAATGCAGGAGACATGGGTTCAATCCCCATTTTGGGAAGATCCCTTGGAGAAGGAAATGTCAACCCACTCCAGTATTCTTGCCTGGGAAATCCCATGGACCGAGGAGCCTAGTGGGCTACAGTCCATGGAGTCGCAAGAGTAGACACAACTTAGTGACTAAACAACAAAAACTGTTATCTAGAGATGGAACCATCTGGCATGACAATGTGCTTATGGAAATCCAAACAACTCATTTGAGAATATTTTGTCCACCTAGAATGCCTTTTGCCTTATTTCTGCCTATCAAACAGAACCTCAAGGTCAAACTGAACCATTGCCTTTGTCTGAAAGCTTTTAGCCTCTACTCCCATTCCAGCCAAAAGTGAGTTGTTCACCCTCGGTGAGCACAGTGTCTCCCCTCTCTTACAATATGACATACATTGGTGAGTTTACAATTATTTCTAACTGTGATGTTGCCCTTCCTAGGCTATTCCCTGACAGCTCAGTTGGTAAAGAATCTGCCTGCAATGCAGGAGACCTTGGTTTGATTCCTGGGTCAGGAAGATCCTCTGAAAAAGGGATAGGCTTCCCACTCCAGTATTCTTGGGCTTCCCTTGTGGCTCAGCTGGTAAAGAATCCGCCTGCAATGCAGGAGGTCTGGGTTCAATCCCTGGGTTAGCAAGATTCCCCTGGAGAAGGGGAAGGCTACTACCCACTCCAGTATTCTGGCCTGGAGAATTCCTGGACTGGATAGTCCATGGGGTTGCAAAGAGTCAGACATGACTGAGCCACTTTCAGGCTATCAACTCCCTGAAGAACAAATAATTTCTAGCTCATGAGTGCATCCCTCAAAATGCAATGTTTGTAGAGTTTTCCAGGTAATAGATGTTTAGGAAATTTTTAAAAAACTAAATTATTAAGAAACTTGACCCTATTTTCCCACAGGAAGAATGATACGGTAGGTGATTACATACCTGGTCAAGAAACTGACTTGAAATAAATTACAGATAGAATTAAGGATAGAAGCAAAGATTCAATAACTCTGAAAATAACTACACATTAATAAAATAAAATATCAAAAAATAACTATACAAACAGTAAAAATGGACTTTAGGTTCTATAAAATGTACATTAAAATGGGAGCTGGTATATATAGTACATTGATCACAAAGGCCTCAGCATAGCACAGACATATCCATAACCTAAAAATAAAACTGCCCTTTCATATACTTTTTCTAACTTGTAAAACCAGCGATAACAAATACAAAACTTTCTTACAACTAGAATGATTTGGATGAGCAAGTTTCCTCAAAATGATGGCTTCCTTCCCCCCCACCTTATAACTACCCTCATAGCCGCAGAGCCATTCAAGACCATTCCTCCGCCTCCATCTTGCCCTCTGGCCCTTCCCTTCCCAGCACAGAAAATTCTCAGTCATCACTTCAATATGGTGCTGGCTGGGATCATTGGCTATGTTTGCCCGCTTTATATGGAGTGACTCTCTCTCCACCACAGGTTCTGCTCTCAACCATGACACCTACCCATAAGGCTAATCTCAGACACTAGTGCTTACTGACCACTTACTATGTGCCAGGCACCATGGTGAGTCCTTCAGAGACACGAACCAGCCCCAGCCTTGCAGATGGCGACTGGGAGCATACAAAGGGTGGTGGGCCAAGGACATGGGGGCCGGGTTAGGCAAGGGAGTCTTTGCAGAAGGAGGTTTCAAGGACAAGTCAGACAAAAGAGAGTGAAGGAACCACGTGTTCCTGGGGCATCGGGCTGTGGAAAAACAGGCCATGTGTGAGGCATTGCAATTCCTTTTTTTTCTTTTTAATTTTTATTGGAGTATAGTTGATTTATACAATTGTATTAGTTTCAGGTGTAAGTAAAGTGAGTCGGTTCTACATAAATATATCTCCTCTCTGTTTTTAAGATTCTTTCCCCATATAGGCCATTATAGAGTACTGAGTAGAGCTCCCTGTGCTACAAGTAGGTTCTTCTTGTTTTCTATTTTATATATAGTATTCCCAGCAAGTCTTCTGATAATAAATCAGCCAGGTCTGCCATGACACTCCTGGGAGACTGGGCAGCTAAGAATATTAGAACAACCAGAGTCAATCAAGGTCACTTGGGCATTCTCTCCAGAAAGCACAATTACATCGACTTATCTGAAGCCGTTACCCAGTCTAGCCTTAACCTGTGAATTCTCAGGCATCCTAACATTTTAGCAGTCTTCTCTTAATACAACCTATCATATTCCGATGACTGCTGTTCCACCCTTCCCCCCAGCCCTCCCCCCTCCCCCAGCTCTGCAGGGAGCCAAGCTAGCATTCCATTCTCAGGGACAGCAGGGGGCCAAGCTTCAGACTAGGGTTCTCAAATTTTCACTTGTAGACACACAACATGGGGATGGTGTCCAAATGCAGGTCAGGTTCAGCCCAAAGCTATGGCCATCCCTAGACTACATTTCTAACAGGGTTTCACACGCTGCTGTTCTGAGGACCACACTTTGAGTAGCAAGACTCCTGCTGAGCGGAGTCGGCAAGTCACACTGACTGACACCCGTCTCCCCCACACATCAGCTGAGTAACCCACTCTGAGCTCCAGGTTTCTCATCTTAAAACACGAAGTAACTAGAAAGTATAGGTTAGAAGGTGCCAGGCACCTGGCACCTGGTCAGCCTTCGAGAAAGGGTGGCTCTCACAGGTAGACCGAGTACCTTTTGGGATGTCCGCCACTGCCTCAGTGACTTTTCCTTCCACTTCCTTCTACCCATTCTTGATTCTACTCTTTCTGGCCTACTCCTTGGCCACGTCCTATTATTCCCTCTTTCACTAATATTTCTACCTGCTTTCAAAAATGTCATTTTTCACGTCTTCACAAATGAATTGCCCCTGTGACCCTCAGCCACCACCTTCTTTGTTCCGGGTGCAACTAGAAATTTGCAAGATGCTCTACCTGCCTTTGCCTCGTCCACATCCCACCCCACCACAGTCTCCACTTCCACCACTGATCTCCAAATAGAAATCCCATGGCCTGTGACATCCTTTATTTCTTGATGTTGTTGAACTGTTACATCCTTTACTTCCTGATATTGGTGACCCATCACTGCAGTGACTTAGGGAGAGGCAAGTAAAAGGCGGGATCTGACCACTGAAATGCAGTTACAGCACACCCCTTTACAGTTTGGAGTCTCTTCTGCTGGGAGTTTGGCCAGTGTTCCCACAATGTCATCATGTCAGGGATTTTATGAACAGTTTTAACCCCAAGGACTGACTGAATTCCTGAACAAATGGCAAGGGATGAGCCTGCACTCTACACTTGGAAGGGCACTGTTTTCCGGAGATTTTTGACGTCCTGTGGGACTCCAAAACACCCCTCCTCTAACACCCGAACCCATGTAGCAGGTGAAGCATGCCCGGGCGACTGGAGTCACTCTAAGGAAAAGTCTCGATCCCGCCCGCCCTGCCGCACCTCTCAGAGAGAAGGTTGGTTCTTCTTTCTGTTCAAGGAGTTCTCCACATGGTCTGGTGGAGGAAGACTTCCCAGTCCCACCCTGAATGGGGGAGGGCAAGATGTAACAGCAAAACCATCAACAGTCACTACACCACCCTCTGTGCGCGTGCACCCCTCTACAGGCCTCATCAAGCAAGGTGGCTAGTCGAGCCTGGGATTTAGGAGCTCCAGGATCCCTCACCCAAATACATCATCAAGTCAGTCTGTTGCTTAACAGGTGCTAAGAGCACAGAGTAGGGGTGGGAGTGAAGGGTTAAGAGGGAGCGTGGGAGAAAACGAGATGCTGAAAGTACAAAAGCAAATGAAGCTGCTCAGTGGTCAACAGGGGTCACTATCCTTTAGCTGAATAACCTCTCCCATTCCTAAGGCCCAGCCTGTCACCTTTGTCCACCAGGTTTTTTTTTTCCCTTAGTGAAAATTAAGGACCATCAACTAAACTAATTTGGTGGGTGATACACATTGTCCTGTAAGGAGATCTCTTCAAGGAATCTGCTCATTGTTTATGTGTTCCAGGAAACATCTCCTTCTAATCTCCAACTAAATAAACAATTTCCAGGCTCACTTGTAGACAATTCATTTGCTCACTAAGGACTCTGCCATCACCTGAACTCTCTTCTGATTGCTCTCATAAGCCATCTCTTTGTAATCATTTCACAGCATACAAGAAGTCTTAAGAAAGCTGCCCACTGTCTGGGGACTGGGTCACCATGATGACTGAAGAGGCTGGTGAGAAACCTTGATTAAGATCTTGGTCTGAAGAACAGGGAGCAATGTGAGAGTCAGTAAGGGATGAGACAGGGCAGGGGCTTCAAAGTCAGGTGGGCACAGTGAGGGCTGCTAGGTGTGCTTCAGACTCCAGAAGAGAGATCTGTCTCACTAACCCCTGCGAGATCTGCCAGGGCAGATGGGTGCTCAGTGCAGCCCCTCTGAAGCTCAGAAAGGGAAGCACGACTCAAAAATGAGGCAACTCACTCGAACCTGCTGTGCGATGTTTTCTTGATATTTTTAACATTGATGCTAAACCTCCAGGAAGTAGGAAGAGGTGAATGAGTCACTCAGCTGATCAATGAGCAAATCTGAGGCAGGAGAGCGTATAAGGTGGGCTTAAGGGATAGAGAATGAATCAGATTCCATAATTAACTTTCAAAAATTCATGTTGTTTTTGAAAAACACTGTTTTATTTTTTACCAATGTTTTGCAATCATTATTACTTAATGCCTACCAAACTTTCTTATTCAGGAAAACTCTCCAGAGAAAAAAGATTAAGAAAATAAGGATTAAGGCTATAAATGGTTCTACAGAAATCTGTAATTTTTTTAGCTCATTCAAAGGCTTCTGCATTGGAGGCTATAACATGATTTGTTGCATGAAATCAGTTCACTAAATATGATCCTCATCTTTTAACATTTTATTGCTAATGATTTTCTCTAAATTTATAATATTGTATAATTCCATGCCCAATAAACCATTCTTTAAGTTCTGTGGAGATATGCAGTTTTCCACATTATGAATTCCTAGTAAATTAAAAAAACACACACACACACACATTCTCACATTTACTATATCCTGTGAAAATACTAAGGAGAGAAGCCTGAGGAAAGGCCGAGCTCTCCATCTGGTTAAACACTGGTTCAATGTGTGGAACAAAAATCCTTGTAGATGACTTCAACTAGGTTTTCAAAAACTCAATTCAGCATTACATAATATTTGTGATTTGTCAAGTAGAATTCTCCAGAGGAAACAAAGCCAAGAAATAATAAGAAAAAAAGAGGAAAAAAAGAAAAAAATGTAATAGAAAATAAGAAAAAATAATAAATAAGCCCCATGTTTCATCCGGGAGGGCTTGAAGGCAGAGTCCTCCAGACTTAAATTAGGAGAGCAGGAACAGAGACAGCTGATTCTCACCATCCACGGTAGTTACAGTCTATAAAGTCACTGCGAACGCTGAATTAATAAATACTGAACCGCTGCTCCTAGGGGGAAGCTAGGGTTAGGTTCCTGCAAGCCTCTAGTCACAACATTTTTGTCAACCAACCTATATTATAACCTTGTTTTACCCATGTTTCTGCTGAAAGATATCTTGTTTAATACGTTGATTGATTAATATTGAACACATGGCCAAGAGCACTGGAACCCATGACTGAAGGAAGCTTATCTAACACATGTATGTTCTTCCTGACACAGCACAGCTTCTGTGCACTTAGGAATACCAGACAGCACTTCCACATGGTGCTTAGGGGCTCCTTAAACAGTGCAATCACCAACGAGAAGCACCAAAATGTGGAAATATCACACTATACAAACTGTGAGACGAGGACACTTGTTTAGAGACTAGAGCAGAAACAAGAAGGCAGAGAGCTCCCTTGTTCACCCTCTCCACCGGGGACGTGCATATTGGATGATCCAAACTGTTCACTGCTCTGCCCATGTCCCAGAATGACCATAAAAGCACTGCAAGTATTGATTTTGGGGTTATAAATTAATTTTAGGGCATAGGCAAATACAGAATGCACAAGGAGTGAGGGATGATATTGCTATGTGGCAAGCTACTCAAAGGCACAAGACCCCTCTGAGGCCCCCTGCCACCCCACCATGCTAGGGTGCTGTACCCAAATTCCCTGAGCAGCCCAGTCAAGGCAGAGTTCACACTGAACTCTCTGAAAGGCCCTGAGAGAGGAGCAGTTCTAACACCAGTTTTAGAGGAGGTACTCCTACCTGTCCCCCAGAAAAGAAGGGGAAGTAGAGAGACTTCCATGTCTACACACTTCAGTCAAGGATGATGTGAATGATCTCAGAAGGGCTTGCAGTTTAAACTTCAGCCCATTTCCCCTGCGGGATATTTAATCTTGAGATAAGTGCCTCTTTATCAAGCATTCTGCCTTTTCAAATTAAATTCTGGAAGAACACCCAAAGAGCTATTCTCCTCATACTTTCCGAGCATGAACAAACAAGGGATGACCAGATGGAAGGGATCCCCAAAAGAGAAGGCACCACTTAGAAGGGCCACTTAAATCAAATCATCAGATTTTCAAGACGCCTATGATTCTGAAGAGAAAGGACAATGATATTTTCCAAGGGGGAGTTTTTAAAAGTTCAAAGGTGACTGACAATTAAAAAAAAAAAACCCATAAGATTTAGGATAAATAAAAATATGGTTAAAAAGACACTGGATGAAGCTCAGAAATTGTCGTATTAAAGACATTAATGAATTAGTTACTATGGTTGAACAAAATAATTCAGCTCTGAGCTTTCTGGCAATACATAAGAAAGAAAATATTTTGATACACAAATTTTCATCAGTAGATAAAAGCAAACACAACAGACCATCTCAAATAGAAGAATATGTTTTGTCAAATAGAAGAATATGTTTTGTCGGTATTGGAGGCCAGTGGGCACTTATTGCCCCATAAAATCACCGTTATTTATCATGTCTTGCTTTCCGGGTCAGCTGATGTTCTATATGGCATCACCCTACTCAGTCCACAAGAGTACCACGAGTTATTGCTATTTGGGTGAGTCAATTGCCACAGGTGGAGGGCCAGAGACACCCTCATGAGACATCTCCTGAAAACACTATCAGCTGGTCACTAACAATATAAAAAAAGCACCAGTGGACAAAAATCTGTGAAACTTGAAGATCTAATGACCCGCGCAAGCAAACGAGAGAGGCCTCTTTCAAATGCCAAAGATGCATTTCAATGTCAAAAGAATGTCCCTGGTAACAAACCACAGTAAGGTGAAGGTCTGATGCGATTTCCTATTACATAGTCGCTCCTGGGAGCCGATTTTGGACAAAATGGCTTATGGTTCACCTGGGTGAGTTGTTTTTACCTACTGAACAAAAATGATCTATTGTTGTATAATACTATCAACAGTGATAACATAATCATACCCTGAAATGATGATTTTAAGGGCCTTGACCCTTTTTCCAAATAATTGTAGGTTTGATATCTTTAAACAGTAATAACTACCCACAGGACATCATGATAAACCTGGTCATGTTCTCCCAGGTTTGACTATATCTAATTTCCTGGCACTTGGCACCCTACTTCCCAGAATGTCCCCCAAGTCCCCTCTTACGATACATTTAGCAGACCCCCACCTATCCCCCATTCCCCAGCGTGCTACGGTAAATCAGGCTTCGTGGTCAAGGTAATCACACCTGATTCAGACCAGATGTGACTGGTAAGTGCTCATTTCCACTCTAAAAACTGTCCCCACTATAAAACAGACAAACAAGTGTTAATGACAATGTAGACACATTGGAACTCTCATACACTGCTGATGACAATGAACTGTGTACAGCTGCTTTGCAGAACACTATGGTAGCTCCTCAAAAAGTTAAATATAGAATGACGACATGGCCCGGCAATTCCACTTCCAGGGACATACTCAAGGGAAACTAAAACACATGTCATTATATAAGTTTGCATGTGAATGTTAATATCATCATTACTCATAGCAGCCAAAAACTGCAAGCATCCTAATGTCCATAAATAATACATGTTACATCCATACAATGAAACACTTGTCAGCAATAAAAAGAAATGAAGTTCTTAAAGTACATAAAAGGTTTAAGAGTCACATCTATGACCTTGACTCCAAGACCAGCCAATAAAGGACAAAAGTCTTCCTGTGTTTAGTCAAGATTCATTTCAGTAGAAAATACTCTTATCCTAGTAAAATTTCAAGCCTTTAAAGAGAAGCCTCAAGAGTCTCATTTTACCGTAACACTGGCTGCTTTTGGTCCCCATGGATGGAGTAGCTGAAATCTGTAGGAATGAACCTCTAAAGGCTGGAAATGTGACATATTTGGGAACAATTCTTAAACTGATTAACTAGCTATAATCTAGTTTTGTGAATTTATTGCCCTGATGCTATAAAACCTGGACCTTGTGGCATATCTGTCCCTAAATATGTGTTTTCTCCCCTTCAATATTGCTGCAAACAGGGGTATCTATGTAGCATATGTCTGACTTTTTTTTTAATGTTTCAAATACAAACTACCATAATTACATGTGTTTCCTCATTGTAAATAAGCTTGTCTTTCTATCCAGATTTTTTGTGTGTATGTTCAGTTCAGTTGCTCAGTTGTGTCCAACTCTTCGCAACCCCATGAACCACAGCACGCCAGGCCTCCCTGTCCATCACCAATTCCCAGAGTTTACCCAAACTCATGTCCATTGAGTCAGTGATGCTATCCAACCGTTTCATCCTCTGTCTTCCCCTTCTCCTCCTGCCCTCAATCTTTCCCAGCATCAGGGTCTTTTCCAATGAGTCGGTTCTTCCCATCAGGTGGCCAAAGTATTGGATTTCAGCTTCAGCATCAGTCCTTCCAATGAATATTCAGGACTGATTTCCTTTAGGATGGACTGGTTGGATCTCCTTGCAGTCCAAGACTCTCAAGAGTCTTCTCCAACACCACAGTTCAAAAGCATCAATTCTTCGGTGCTCAGCTTTCTTTATAGTCCAACTCTCACATTCATACATGACTACTGGAAAAACCATAGGCTTAACTAGACAGACCTTTGATGACAAAGTAATGTCTCTGCTTTTTAATATGCTGTCTAGGTTGGTCATAACTTTCCTTCCAAGGAGTAAGCGTCTTTTAATTTCATGGCTGCAATCACCATCTGCAGTGATTTTGGAGCCCCAAAAAATAAAGTCAGCCACTGTTTCCACCATTTCCCCATCTATTTGCCATGAAGTGATGGGACTGGATGCCATGATCTTTGTTTTCTGAATGTTGAGCTTAAAGCCAACTTTTTCACTCTCCTCTTTCACTTTCATCAAGAGGCTCTTTAGTTCTTCTTCACTTTCTGCCATAAGGGTGGTGTCATCTGCATATCTGAGGTTATTGATATTTCTCTCTGCAATCTTGATTCCAGCTTGTGCTTCATCCAGTCCAGCATTTCTCATGATGTACTCTGCATAGAAGTTAAATAAGCAGGGTGACAATATACAGCCTTGACGTACTCCTTTTCCTATTTGGAACCAGTCTTTTGTTCCATGTCCAGTTCTAACTGTTGCTTCCTGACCTGCATACAGGTTTCTCAAGAGGCAGGTCACGTGGTCTGGTATTCCCATCTCTTTCAGAATTTCCTACAGTTTATTGTGAGCTACACAGTCAAAGGCTTTGGCGTAGTCAATAAAGCAGAAATAGATGTATTTGTGTATATGTGTGTTCTATCATTTAACTACTTTTGTAGTTTTAATCCTATATTATTTTCTTCTACTTTGTGTAAAAGGGTAATAAATTTAAAAGCTGACCCCTCAAAAGGAATGAAGTTCTGATATGTGCTATAACATGAATGAACCTTGAAAACATTATGCCAAATGAAAGAAGTCAGACACACAGGCTGTATACTGGACACCTTTAGCAATGACATAAATTGGTGAAACCCCCTCAACTTTTAGTGCTTCCCTTGTAGCTTAGTTGGTAAAGAGTCTGCCTGCAATGCAGGAGGCCTGGGTTCGACCCCTGGGTCAAGAAGATCCCCTGGAGAAGGAAATGGCAACCCACTCCAGTATTCTTGCCTGGAGAATCCCATGGACAGAGGAGCCTGGCAGGCTATAGTCCATGGGGTTGCAAAAGTCGGGACACGACTTAGCACCTAAATCACCACCACCACTTCAACTTTTAAATAAGGCATGTGAATATACTATATTTCCAAATCATCCTATTCCAATGGGTGGGGAAGGGAAGCAGAATGGTGGGTTCCTGTCATTTATTCTTTTAGCATCAGTTCAATTCAGATCAGTCGCTCAGTCGTGTCTGATTCTTTGCGACCCCGTGAATCGCAGCACGCCAGGCCTCCCTGTCCATCACCAACTTCCAGAGTTCACTGAAACTCAAGTCCATCGAGTCAGTGATGCCATCCAGCCATCTCATCCTCTGCCGTCCCCTTCTCCTTCTGCCCCCAATCCCTCCCAGCATCAGAGTCTTTTCCAATGAGTCAACTCTTCACATGAGGTGGCCAAAGTACTGGAGTTTCAGCTTTAGCATCATTCCTTCCAAAGAAATCCCAGGGCTGATCTCCTTCAGAATGGACTGGTTGGATCTCCCCTCAGTCCAAGGGACTGTCAAGAGTCTTCTCCAACACCACAATTCAAAAGCATCAATTCTTCGGTGCTCAGCCTTCTTCACACTCCAACTCTCACATCCATACATGACCATAGGAAAAACCATAGCCTTGACTAGACGAACCTTTGTTGGAAAAGTAATGAATATGCCATCTAACAGAACAAATCGGATTCTTCTATTCTTTTAGCACAGAAGAATCCAATTAGTTGGAATCCAGTAGTTAGAAACTATTTACCAGAGTCTACAAGAGCATTTCAGACACAAAGTATAGAGCATAAAGTTCTGGGTACTAGAGTAAAAGCTTTTATTCACTTAAGCATGATCTAAGAAACAAAGGTTCTTACTTACTTAAATATATTCCAAGAAAGCACACTGTAACATTAGAATACATGAGTTAACCCACTGCAAGATCAGCATTTGAATAAAATTTCATTTTGATCTTAACTCACTAAAAACATTTCCTATTTCTGATCAAAAAAGTGTTCTGCTCTCACCTGTCACTGAGTCTTAGCCCCTTTTTTTACTTCTCACTAATCATGCCAAAATTCTCCCTGATGGCGTGTGTGTAATCCACTAATCATTTCGCTTTGTTTGTTCCATCTTGCTTCTCTTTTGGTGAAAGTTTACAGCACACATCTCAGAGTCAATTTGGTCAATTTCCATGAAGTGACAACCATGCCCGTTCCAATCAATCTCCAGGAGAGCCTTTAAAAATTATCGCTGTATCAGAAAAAAAGTTAAGTCTCCTGTTAAGGATATTATATCACATGCCAAGTGAAAAGAAAAGTTGACCAGTACTAATTCTTATGAACTCAGTTGAAAGGGTCTCAGTGGATGGAGCAGGCACCCACTTCTAAACAGAGAGGGGCCTCCAGTCTTTTGGTTTGCAAAATGGATTTGGGGAGAGAAATCATTTGTCTCCAAGTCTATCTGGCCTCCCCTGGAGGATGTGCCATGATGGGTTGCTGACACCAGTATGTTCCAACAAGTGAAGACAGAATGAGAAAGCCAGAGGGCACAACTACTTCTCGACATGGAATAAGAATGGTCATACGAGGAGCCAAATTAAATATAAGCTACAGAATGTATTTTGCACATACATACTGCACTGTTGTTCAGTCACTAAGTCATGTCTGACTCTGGGACCCCACGGACTGCAGCACGCCAGCCTTCCCTGTCCTTCACTATCTCTTGGAGTTTACTCAAACTCATGTGCATCGAGTCGGTGATGCTATCCAACCATCTCGTCCTCTGCTGTGCTCTTCTCCTTTTGCCTTCAATCTTTCTCAGCATCAGGGTCTTTTCCAACGAGTCGGCTCTTCACATCACGTGGTCAAAGTATTGCAGCTTCAGCTTCATCATCAGTCCTTCCAGTGAATATTCAGGGTTGATTTCCTTTAGGATTGACTGGTTTGATCTCCTTGCCATCTAAGGGACTCTCAAGAGTCTTCTCCAGCACCACATTCGAAAGCATCAATTCTTTGGCACTCAGCCTTCTTTATGGTCCAACTTGCACATTCATACATGACAAATAAACAAACCATAGCTTTGACAATATGGATCTTTGTTGGCAGAGAGTCTCTACTTTTGAATGCACTGTCAAGGTTTCTCATAGCTTTCCTTCCAAGGAACAAGCATCTTTTAATTTCATGGCTGCAGTCATTGTCCACGGTTGATTTGATTTTGGAGCCCAAGAAAATAAAATTTGACACTGCCTCCACTTTTTCCCCTTCTATTTGCCATAAAGTGATGGGACTGGATGCCATGATCACAGTTTTTTTAATGTTGAGTTTTAAGCCTAAAGACACACAATGTCCCCAAGCGATAAAAAAGTATAAAGTATGAAAATCTATTTTTGTGTAAGGGGTATGTAATCAATCCTGTTACTTTCTGCTCCTCCATAATCATGTGTTTTGAAAATGAACACCAACATGATGCCTCCAGCAGGGATTAGTTCTGTAATATTTCAGTAGGGGTAAAAAAGGAGGACACTTGTTTTCCTCTCTCAGTTTTATTTTTGCAAAATAACACTAACTGTGCTTAATAGCCACACAGAGAGATTGTGGACAAGCTAGTAAATGACCATTTTACTAATACAGAGCATATTAAAAAACATACAGAGGCTCCTCTGTCTCCCTTTTTCTCTGTGTGCACTTTTTTTTGTCTATCCCCCTATTTCTCTTCATTTTCTGTTGTTCTTGCTTTTTTTTTTTTTTCTCAACAGATGTTTTCACTAGCCCTCCCCTGATTTCCACCGGCAGGACTTTTCTATCTTAACTGGCCACAATACAGACATGAAGGATATCGTTACTATGTTCACTGCATAAAGTGAAAAAGATATGCATTTCCTGCTACTCTTTTTAAGGCACAGTATTCTCATTTTTTTAAAAAGTTTTTCAGGTACAAAAATTGTAGCCCAACTTATTTTATCCTAAGCAAAGATGCATAAAGGAAAAACGGAAAACAGGAGACTAGCCACAACCTGCAGAGGAACAGCATCAAATGTTACATGGGATTTAACAAATGTTACACAGTGAAAAAAGATTTCACTGTGAATACAAGATACTTTGCCAAAGCCATGCATGGCAAAGCCTCTGTGTGGCTGAAAGCAAAGTTGGGGTAAACTTCTCAAAGTTAGGCATAGGGCCCGGCCAAACATCAGGGTTCAGAGGACATGAGGACATCTTTCTCCCTCTCGCATACCCTTGAAAGGGACCTTATTGGAATCAACTCTAGCATCACCCAGCACATTACAGGTCCAGGGTGTGGAGCAGACCCACCAGCTGACTATCTGGCTGGCTCCTCATAAGACAGAAAGGGTATCTGGCAATGAACATAGAAGAAGACGGAAGGTCTAGTTGACAGCCATAAATTACACTGCTGGTTTAAATGCTAGTGATTAATTAGAAACTAAATGGCATAACCGAGAGCAAAATGCAGAAGAATAAGTGTAGTTCCCAGAGTCATGCCAAAGCATTATCAATCATTGTTTAACTTCATCTTGGTTTCCAATACATGCTAAAGAGAAATATTTAACCACCTTTTCACTTGCACCTCTCAGAAGGCCTTGGGCTTACACGCAGATCAGAAGGGATTAGAGCGATCTTTTCCTCTCTCCATGGAGACAACATTCTCACCACTGCATCTACATGTATCATACGGCCGGTTCTTTTCATAAAGACTGCAGGCTGGTTTTATTACCTTCCTGAAAGAATTCTAACAGGATGGCTTCTGACTACTTTAAGGCATTAGACTTTCTCTAAATGTTTTAAAGATGTCAGGCCATTTTTATTTCCGGACATTTAAAAGCATTGGAATACATCAATCTCTGAAACAGAATCAGTGGTCTCTTCACAACCCCACCACACTGAAGGACGGTCTTGACAGTTGTTTCTTATTTGTTTCTCCATCTCTAGTCAGTATCAGGAGAGTCATGATTTTTTTTTTTTTTTACCACTTCCCTGATGAAGAAACAGCATACTTCAGGAAAATGGACCAACAACTGATTAAGAGGTGAGCCTTAGTGGAAATCGTTAATGAAATGCCTGAGAAGATATTTTTTTATTGTGAAATCAATAAATAATCAAATCCTAGGAAACTGATCTGAGGGTACTTGATATTTTCTGATTTACCAAATCACTAAATTGTATGTAAAAATTTCCAGAAGCATTTACATAAATGGTGGCTAATTTTTAAATGTTACTTTTAAAAGCACTCCTTACATAGAGAGGCCTCTTATTTTCCTGATGAACTGATTCCAAAGTAACCCTTTGAATTCAGCAAGGTCTTAAATTTGTATAGCTATATTAGAACTTTTCAAAAGATTATTGAATAAATTAGTTTTTTTTTTAATATTAGTACAATGAAGTGTAAATGAGAGCTTTATTTATTCAAACTTTTTTCTGCATGTCATAGGGTATTAAATGGCCAAAAGCTGAAGTAAGAGTCCCCATACCATGGAGGCTCATCTACAGAGGACCTTGCAGCAGGGAACCAAAGTACTCCATAAGAGAAGGTACTTAAACCAAGGAAGTTAAAAACCCAAAAAGGCCCCGTGTCCCAGGTTTTACCTCTCACTCTCTCTGCCCAGGCCCTGAGGAACCGGAAGCCTGTGCAGGATGGAGTGGGGCAAGAAGAGCAGAGATGAAGGCTACTCAGTCTCTCTCAGCTGGGTTTTCAAGACAAGGTCAGCCTCGAGCTGAGGGAAGCAGAGAAGCACTGACTTGGAAGGTGGGGGATGGGAGTTTTGACTTAGATCAGATGGACTTTTAATAACTGAATATGAGACTCAAAATCTGTGACAGATTCCTGAGATACAAACTGGAGATGCAGAAGAAAGAGCTCACAGAACAGGTTTGAAGGGGTGATGGGGGAGACACAACTGTCTTCCTGATGGTCCAGCCTATTCCTTAATGTGTGGGACTCTCTGCCATCTATTATATTCCGTTTGAGGCAATGGAGATATTTGCTGCTGCTGCTGCTAAGTCACTTCAGTCGTGTCCGACTCTGTGTGACCCCATAGATGGCAGCCCACCAGAGCCACCTAAATATTAAATATTAAATCAAAGTTACAGTATGAAGCAAATATTTTTGCTCTCCAGTTCTGTTTTGGGCTTACATAACCCCCTTACATTGTCCATAAGGTCCTGAGCAATCGAGCCCCTGCCTGCCTCTCTGGCCTACCAAGGACCATGCCTCAACTCACTCTGCTCCAAGCACACTTGCAAACTCTCCCTGACCCCAGAACCCTTTCATATACCTTTTATTCTGCCTGTACACTCTTCTCCAAATTATTATTAAGAAAAAGCTGGCAAAATCTCTGGTTATAAATGTGGATTCATCTATTTTTCCTTTCAGTTCTATCCGTTTTTCTTTTAATATATTTTGAAGTATTATGATGATGTGTATAATTCTTTTAGTATTGTCATATTCTCTTATTTATTGGCATCTTTTTGATTATGAGATGATAATATTTATCCTTGGTAATATTCGTAGTTCCAAAATTCATTTTTATACTAATATAGCCACTTCAGCTTTGTTCTTCAATTAGTGTTACCATGGAGTATTTTTTCTTATATCCTTTTCCTAGTAACGTTTTTGTGTCTTTATAGTTAAGGTGAGTGTCTTGTTGATGGCAAATAATTGACTCTCACCTTTTCACTTCTGCCTTTTAGACCACTGACATTTAATGTAATTATTGATATGACTAGGTTTAAGTGATCAATTTCTTGGTTGTTGTTTCCCCCATTTTTCTCCCTTCTTCTGGATTTACTGAGTATTTTTAAAATACCTTCTATATCATTTTATTAGGTGTATTTCTCCCCTTTTTTGTGGCTGATTTACCTTATCACATTCTTTGTTCATTATTGTTTAGTTCATTTCTATTACCCTGGTACCTGGAAAAATGGTTCTAACTTAGTTGAGGTTCGATAAACTGTCGTTGAACAAACTGATAACAGAGCTAAGAAAAATACCAACTTGGGGCTCAAAATATGGGATATTTTGGTAACTGAATTTCCAATCAAATAAGGGTTATTCAAAAAACTATATGCTTCAACTCTTTTTTGGCTTGAGATATTTTCTAAAATGCAGTCATTGGCTCTTCATGCTTACACATTTAGTGTACTGGAAGTGACTTTTTGGTACCTTCTTATCATCTTTCTGAACACCTGTAATGTTGATGTCTGAACACAGAAATGGCAGAGAAGGTATTGAATGCAATAAATCTTTACAGAGCTCAGGATGCACCCTGGAAGTTATTTATTTAGTTTCTATTTTTTGAAGAAAATCTTAATGTGGCATGCTTTCTCTATAATCTGCCTCTGTCCTTGACACAAAGAGAGAAAAAAAATTCTTTCAGTGATTGAAGACTAAAGCAGCATACTTACTGTATGGATAAAAAGAGTAAGAGGGAAAAATCATTTCTGTGTCAGATTCATAGAAACCACTATAGGATTTTAGAAACACAATTGAATCAAATGGGATTACAATAAGGGTAGTAATGCACTAGTAAATGTTGAAGGCATAATGAAATTGCCCACACACTTGAATGCAGTCGGGGCATGATATGTAGACTAAATAATGCATTACAACAGCTCCCACAAGGGCTACACTTCTTTTGTGGTATATAAACATGACCCATCTTTGCTCTCATAGATTATTTCCAGTTTATGATTCTTTAGCAAAAACTATTCTGATGATGTGAAAATAAATTGATTTCCCTAATAATTAAATGATGATAAATGGCATATAATTATACATAACCAATCCTGTAGAGATAAAGGACACTCACAAATTTAAATTGTACCTTGTCTGAACCAACGCTTCAAAAAAGTAATTAACAACAACTACAGATCACCTTCTAAATCTGCAAATCCTGGTACAAAGATAACCCTCTGGAACCTGGAAAGTTTAAGTAATCAGCTGAACTAGCATTATCGCTGTAAACCACAGCAATGACGAGCATCATTAGCCAGGAGGTATTCTCACAGAACTTCTAGAAGATGGGATGAAGGGATAGCAAACAGAGTCCTGGAACATCTGTCTCTGTGGGGCTTATTTCTCCTGCATGATTGGGTTCTACTGGTGTGACTGTACATAGTACTTATACTATAATATTTATTTTAAAATAAGCCCTGAGCCTGGGGGGTTGGGGGTGTATGTGCATATGATACATAGATCTACAGAAGAAAATAAACAGGAGTGTAGTCCTCCATTTACTGATAGCAATATAGACCACCTCCCGATAACCACTGAACTCCTAATCAAAGACAGGCCAGGTCCCAAGCTGCTCTATATCATAACCACCTATACCACCTATTCCTTCCTGGCATAGTCAGGCAGGCAACAGGAAAAAGCAAATACTCAAATTTGAAATCAACAAGGAGATCCCCAACTTCCTATCTGTGAACTCACTAAATGACTCTGAAGTAGGGAAAATAAGAGCTAGCCTGTTGCTGAGGCCTAGAAAGCACAGGGCAGCTAGGGCCTGCAGTTCTTAAGAGGCGAGAATCGGTCCTGGCTTTGTAACCCGGTCCGTGACTTGGCGGGGGAGGGCAGTGCACAGGAAGGCAGCCAGCATGCATCGATACATGCACAGATGTGCATGTGTTCCAGGGAAAGGGCTGCACTGCCCAGCGTACTATGGACAGCCCCTCGATGTGAGGGCTCACAGTCTGGCTGGACCCAGAGGGCGGCCTGGTCTTTGTCCTCACAGGCCGGACCAGGCTGGTGGGTGAACCATTCACGTCAAGACTGGAGAGGAAAGGCCTTCCTTGCTCATATGGATCAGTACAGTGTCTTCTCAATTTGTGACCAAGGGTGGCCCCAAGGACTAGCTGGTCTCCCAGCCCTTCCAAGTCTGACACCGCCCAGGAGCCTCCTCAGCCTCACTGCTGAGGACTTCTGCGGCAGAACAGGCGAAGAAACCCCACAGGCCCTGAAAGAGGACTCACAGAAACTGGATGGGCTCTCGCTAATGGAGGAAATGAAGGAAAACAGTAAGGAACAGATGGATGCAAATTTTCAAAGTGATGTAGCTAAAACAAAAAATATTTACTGAAACCAAATTTTTTTTTAATTTTTAAAAAAATTTAAAAATACCTTTTATTCACACATTTTTTTCTTTCAGTTTTGAGATATAATTGACATTTTTTTAAAGCTTTAAAATTTGATAACTAACTGAAGGAGAATATTCACTGCCAAGAACAAAATAAGTAGTCTGTAACAGGAGTTGGCAAACTTTCTGTAAAGGTCAAGTTAGTAAATATTTTTGACTTTGTGAGCCATATGGTCTCGGTTGAAATTGCCCAACTTTGCCATCATAGCATGAGAGTAGCCATAGATAATACACACATAAATGGGTTTGGCTGTGTTCCAATATAAATTTATTTATAGAAACAGGCAGCAGAGTGGTTTTGGCGAGCAATTTGAAGTTTGTAGATCCTTGGTCTAGAAGGTCAAATAAAAAATCTATCACAACACAGGAGAAACATTGAAAAAGAAATAGATCCAGATACAAAAATGAATAGTAATTCCTCTATTCTAACCTTTTAACCTTTAAAAAATAAAACCCAATTCTATACATGATAGCAGCAACAGTTATAAAACCCAGAAAGGAAACTGATAAATATTAATTATACATTTTAAAATTAATATTAAAACTTTAAGTAACATATAAAATTCCAATCCAAATGCCAACATAGATTTTAGGAGAAATGGAAGCAACTATTTTAAAGTTCTTATGGAACAGGACATCAGAATTGCCCCCCAAAAACTGCAAAATAAAGAATAGCGAGGGGAGATTTTCCCCACCAGGTATAACCATATCATAAATGATATGCCCATGAAGCCTGCTCCGCCTATAGCATAACTAGGAGATGAAGCAGACAAGAAACTTCAGCTAGTGCACAGGGAAGGAAATGAACATGTGAAAGTTGCAGAAACCTTGCCAGAGAAGACAGTCTGGCAGTTACATCTGCTTCTAGTAGCAGAACAGATGAAAACTACCTCCAGAAGGAGCGTCCCCTCCTGAATGTGGAAATACTGAAAACAAGTGTGAGGCTTGGGAAACCAGGGAAATGAAGGGAAAGGACTGGGAAGTCAGCAGGAGTGAAGACGGGGGTCTTGGAGACATCACTTCTGGAGGAAGGGAGGTGACCTGGAGAGCCATATCCCCTGGATGCTTGATGGTGAAGAGAAAAAAAGAAGCAAGCAACAGAAATTAAGGGTCCTTTGAGAACAAAAGAGATTCACAAAATCAGAAGACACATCCATGCCTCCCTCTCTCCCCAAAGGCACCATTTATTAAAGAAACTTCTCTTCTCTGTACCAAGAAGACACACACTGAGAAACCCAGCGGGCTCTCACCGCCGCCTGCACAGCATCACCAGCGATTGCTGGTCACAGCCGTGTAAACATAAGGCATTTCAGGAGAAACAGAACACGGCAGGCACACATGAGGTCAGCCGATGCTAAAGAATTTCCAGTGATGAAAAGAAATTAATTCCAGCTATGACTCTTTTCAAGTTACACTGAATGTTCCAACCGTTATTTAACCATATTTCAGAAGTAGAAAGTAGACACAAAAGAAAAACAAAACAAGAAACCTCAAATAATAAAGGTAGAAGATTAGTTCCTTTCTGAAAAAGGCAGAAGGAAGCTAAGTGCATCATCACACACCTGGCTCTTTGGCGGGGGGTGGGGGGAGGATTGTTATAACAATACAATGACTATAGAAAAGAGGCGGTGAAAAATCCATTAGAGATAGAAATCTCAAAAGAACACCAAACTATCATTCTTCTGAGCTATTATTTCAATCTTTTTAATGACTGAATTCTCTAAATTGGAAAGCACTTATTCAAATAGTTCTGAGATCCTTTCCATCTACTTCTGATACAGTTTCTCACTGTGATTCTTTCCTGAACACAATTCCTATTGACTTTTAAAATAAAGAGATACACAATGTCCAAGGTGTCTCTCAATTTCTAAAAACTTAACACGTGAAGTTCCCTCAGGGAGTTCCATCATATATAATCTAGTTGCTAAGCAACAGGACTCTTTTAGAGCTATAATCACAATAGATAAGGAAAGGATCTGAAAGGTACATTATAAAATTCTTCGAGTAAAGACAGAATCGTATAGCTCACTCTACTTATTGATTCCAAACAAATACCCAATGCCGTATTGTTTTTGGCAACATTTTAGGTGACATTAATGAAAAGAATATGATGGCATACTTCTATTGATGGTAACTAAAACACACAAAATATAGAATACTCAAACTTCATTAGAGTCCTTTTTATTAATACAATTATATTAAATCCATCGACTTAGGAGTTTGGCATACGTCAATTTAAATAAGGGGAAAATATTTTCTTTTCCTGTTATGTACTGTGTGACCAATGATATTATGGTATCAAGACTGCCATTCTCGTAAGCTTCAATGTCAAATTTCACATCAGGTCTGTGCAATTAAAATAGCAGATGTCCTCAAGCTTTTCCTCCAAAACTTTTGCTCTAGTCTTTCCGGCCATTTTGGAGGGTGATCTCAAATGAAAAACGTTAAAATATAACTGTTAACTGTAAGCTGCCTTTATTTGTTTCAAATGAATAAAATATATACATGGAGCAAGCTTTTAAATTTCTTTTTCTCTCATTGTTGGAAGATTTCTCCAAGAAGAAGAATGAAAATGTTGATATTTTGACTGGTTTTTGCCAATCATCTTTGAAGACTTAGGCTTCAGAGATAGTAATTTGGAATCTGAAGATGTGAAGGATATGTCTTCTCAACACCCAAAAATGATGTGTTGAGAAAAATATATAAACAATAACAAACAACGCCTCTCACAGTCAATTATTTTTCTCTCCAGCCTCACTTGTATTAACGATCCATCAGTAATGCTGAAGGAGCTGAAGTTGAATGGTTCTATGAAGACCTACAAGACCTTCTAGAACTAACATCCAAAAGATATCCTTTTCATTACAGGGGACTGGAATGCAAAAGTAGGAAGTCAAGAGATACCTGGAGTAACAAGCAAATATGGCCTTGGAGTACAGAATGAAGCAGGAAAAAAGCTAACACAGTTTTGCCAAGAGAATACACTGGTCAGAGGAAACACAATCTTCCAGCAGCACAAGAGAAGACTCTACACATGGACATCACCAGATGGTCAACACCAAAATCAGATTGATTATATTATTTGCAGCCAAAGATGGAGAAGCTCTCTACAGTCCCCAAAAACGAGACCAGGAGCTGACTGTGGCTCAGATCATGAACTCCTTTTGCCAAATTCAGACTTAAATTGAAGAAAGTAGAGAAAACCACTAGACCATTCAGGTATGATCTAAATCAAATCTCCTATGATTCTACAGGGAAAATGACAAATAGATTCAAGGAATTTGATCTGATAGAGTGCCTGAAGAACTATAGTTTGAGGTTCGTGACACTGTATAGGAGGCAGTGATCAAGACCATCCCCAAGAAAAAGATATGCAAAATAGCAAAATGGCTGTCTAAGGAGACCTTACAAATAGCTGTGAAAAGATGAGAAGTGAGAAGCAAAGGAGAAAAGGAAAGATATATCCATTTGAATGCAGAGTTTCAAAGAACAGCAGAGAGAGATAAGAAAGCCTTCCTCAGTGACCAATGCAAAGAAATAGAGGAAAACAAGAGAAGGGGTAAGACTAGAGATCTCTTCCAAAAAATTAGAGATACCAAGGGAAGATTTCATGCAAAGATGGGCACAATAAAGGACAGAAATGGTATGGACCTAATAAAAGCAGAAGATACCAAGAAGAGGTGGCAAGAATACACAGATGATCTGCACAAAAAAGATCTTCATGACCCAGATAATCACGATGGTGTGATCACTCACCTAGAGCCAGACATCCTGGAATGTGAAGTCCAGTGGGCCTTAGGAAGCATCACTACGAACAGCTAGTGGAGGTGATGGCATTCCAGTTGAGCTATTTCAAAGCCTCAGAGATGATGCTGTGAAAGTGCTGCACTCAGTATGCCAGCAAATTTGGAAAACTCAGCAGTGGCCACAGGAAAGGTCAGTTGGAAAACGTCAGTTTTCATTCCAATCCCAAAGAAAGGCAATGCCAAAGAATGCTCAAACTACCGCACAATTGCACTCATCTCACATGCTAGGAAAGTAATGCTCTAAAGTCTCCAAGCCAGGCTTCAACAGTACATGAACTGTGAACTTCCAGATATTCAAGCTGGTTTTAGAAAAGGCAGAGGAACCAGAGATCAAATTGCCAACATTCGCTGGCTCATCAAAAAAGCAAGAGAGTTCCAGAAAAACATCTACTTTTGCTTTATTGACTATGCCAAAGCCTTTGACTGTGTGTATCACAACAAACTGGAAAATTCTTAAAGAGATGAGAATACCAGAACACCCAAACTGCCTCCTGAAAAATCTGTATGCAGGTCAGGAGGCAACAGTTAGAAGTGGACATAGAACAACAGACTGGTTCCAATTTGGGAAAGGAGTACGTCAAGGCTGTATTTTGTCACTCTGCTTATTTACCTTATATGCAGAGTAACATCATGTGAAATGCCAGGCTGGATGAAGCACAGGCTGGAATCAAGATTGCTGGAAGAAATATCAATAACCTCAGGTATGCAGATGACACCACCCTTATGGCAGAAAGTGAAGAAGAACTAAAGAGTCTCTTGATGAAAGTGAAAGAGGAGAGTGAAAAAGTTGGCTTAAAACTCAACATTCAGAAAACTAAGATCATGGCATACGGTCCCATCACTTCATGGCAAATAGATAGGGAAATGGTAGAAACAGTGGCTGACTTTATTTTTGGGGGCTCCAAAATCACTGCAGATGGTGATTGCAGCCATGAAATTAAAAGACGCTTACTCCTTGGAAGGAAAGCTATGACCAACCTAGACAGCATATTCAAAAGCAGAGACATTACTTTGCCAACAAAGGTCCGTCTAGTCAAGGCTATGGTTTTTCCAGTGGTCATGTATGGATGTGAGAGTTGGACTATAAAGAAAGCTGAGCGCTGAAGAATTGATGCTTTTGAACTGTAGTGTTGGAGGAGGCTCTCGAGAGTCCCTTGGACTGCAAGGAGATCCAACCAGTCCATCCTAAAGGAAATCAATCCTGAATATTCATTGGAAGGACTGATATGGAAGCTGAAACTCCAATACTTTGGCCACCTGATATGAAGAACTGACTCATTTGGAAAGACCCTGATGCTGGGAAAGATTGAAGGTAGTAGGAGAAGAGGATGACAGAGGATGAGATGGTTGAATGGCATCACCGGCTCAATGAACATAAGTTTGAGTAGGCTCTGGGAGTTGGTGATGGACAGGGAGGCCTGGTGTGCTACAGTCCATGGGGTCACAAAGAGTCAGACACGACTGAGCAACTGAACTGAACTGAGGTGCCTCCAGGTAAAGGACATACTTTGTCACTGGAACCTGACTACTGCAATACCTTATCCTTTAAATGTGTACCATTTGTGATAAGATTGCAACACACTTGGAACATTGCTTTCTTCATAATTACTTTGAGCCAATATATTCATATAGGAAAATGCAAACTACCCTCGGAAGAGCGCCTCATGGTGCTCTAACCCAGATATTCACCCAGTGAGCCTGGAGCCTCCTGCTCTCTGCTCCTTGCACACTGAGTAATCTAGTTGCTGCCTTTTATGGGCCTGTGTTTATAGAAAAAAATCACTTCTATCACTTAAATGATATTTGCTCTCTAAAAATACGATGCTTTACTCAGTAATAGGATATGATTCATAAGTGGAGAGACTAGACTTGGTGAAAAAAAAAAAAATGTGACCTCAATGGAAAGGCTGAAATAGAGAATTATCTACTCAAACTCTAATGCCTTTGAAGATGGCAACAGAAAAAAACAATCGAAATATTGATCAGAAACAGTCTTCTTTTCTACCAAAGCAGCCATTTTCCATCATTGAAAACCTTTTCACTGCTGAAAGGCTGCCTCTGCCAGAGAGAAGGATGAAGAGTTACATCAACAGCTCCCTTCCAAATGAATCAATACGATGCCAGTCGCTTTCCATCTGTTCCTCAAAAAGGAAATGTGTGGAAATGTGTTCCTCAAAAAGATCCTCAAAAGTATCTTCCTCAAAGAAACAACAACAAACATAGTTAATTAGGCCACTGACCTTCTTGTATCAAAGTCAGAAACTAACAATGGGATAGTAGGAAATTAAGACCAACTTTCCCAAGAAGGACAACAAAAAATACCAAACCCTGAAAACATCCTCCTATAAGCCTCAAAGGAGGACCGATACTATGAGGAATTACCAGGCCCAGTTCTAGAACATTAGAACCCAGTTGGGTAGACGTACTACCAGGAGTATTTGCTGATTTAATCTAAAGAACTGTGAAAATGAGCCTCTTATTTTAACAATTTTGGGGAAACAAGGAGTAATATAAAAGCCAAGGGCCACCAAAAGTGGAGAATGTCATGAACCATGTCCAGCTCACCTGTGGCCCCAGTGGGCTACGAATGGGGGAAGGGGTGAATCGCCCTTGGCAGACTCGCAGCAGTCTGCATCAACTAACTCATCCAGGGACTCTCAAGCCTGACGCTCAGATCAAGCCAGTCCCCACCATAACCCCCTACCCTTGGCAGAAGTGAAAGAAATGCTCTGCAAAGGATAACCAGGCACATGTGATGATTTCACTGAGAACCAACAGCAACAACAGAAACAGAGACACTGAAATGAGCAATTGTGGACTCTAACGCAACTGTACTTACAACATTCAAAGAAATTAAAAGCAAAGTCTAAATTTTCAGCAGGGAATTGAAAATGGTTTTTTAATGACTTGAGAAAGAACCAAATAAAAATTCTAGAATGAAAGAAAAAAAAGAAACAAAATCTATAAATCAGTGGAAGGATTTAACAGCTGATAAGACATAACTGAACAGAGAATTAGTAAATCACAAGATGTCAGAAAAACTATGCAGAATGTATCACAGAGAGAGACACAAAGATGAACTTGAACTTGGAGTTCAAGGAGATGAGTGAGAAGTTGAGAGAGAAGCATCATGTAAGGAGGTCATGGCTGAGAATATTTTAGAACTAGTAAATGACATCAATCCATGGACTCAGAAGAACTTACAATTCTCAAGCAGTATAAATAAGAAGAAACCCACACCTACGCATTGCACAGTGAAATTGCAAAAAATCAAAGAAAATCTTAAGAGCCAGCCAGAGGGAAAATTATAATGACCTTCAAAGAAATCCTCAGAGTAATACTTCTCAGCAGCGATAAGAGAAGCCAGAGATGATGGGATGACACCTTCCCCCTGCCAGTACTGCTCACAGAAAACAACTACCGCACTAGAATTTCATATGCAGCAAGAACACGCTTCAAGAAAAAAGGTGCAAGCGACCTCAGTGTCCACTGACAGACACGTGAATAGAGAAGAAGTGGCACATATATACATTACTCAGCCATAAAAAGAAAGAAAGAACATCATCTGAGGAACAAGGATGGACCTAGAGATTATCATATTAAGTGAAGTAAGTCAGAGAATGACAAATATCGTATCACTTATACGTGGAATGGAATCTAAAAAATGATACAAATGAACTTAATTAAAACAGAAACAGACTTACTGACATTGGAAACAAACCTATAGTTACCAAAGGGGAAGAGGAGGAGGGATACGGTGGGAATATGGGCTTAACAGATGCACACTACCATATACAAAACAGGTAAACAACAAAGGATTTACTGTAGAGCTATGGTCTGCATCTTGCAACAACTATAATGGAAAAGAATTTTAAACACTATATATACATATATATATGTACATATAAATATGTATATATATACATATATATATGTACATATAAATATGTATATATATACATATAACTGAATCACTTTGCCGTACACCTGAAACTAACATAATATTGTATTCAGTTCAGTTGCTCAGTCATGTCCAACTCTTTGTGACCCCATGGACTGCAGCATGCTAGGCTTCCCTGTCCATCACCAACTCCCAGAGTCCACCCAAACCCATGTCCATTGAGTCAGTGATGCCATCCAACCATCTCATCCTCTGTCGTCCTCTTCTCCTTCTGCCTTTGATCTTTCCCAGCATCAGGGTCTTTTCCAGTGAGTCAGTTCTTCACATCAGGTGGCCAACGTATTGGAGTTTCAGCTTCAGCATCAGTCCTTTCAATTAATATTCAGGATTGATTTCCTTTAGAATGGACTGGCTGGATCTCCTTGAAGTCCAAGGGACCCTTAAGAGCCTCCTCCAACACTACAGTTCAAAAGCATCAGTTTTTCGGCGCTCAGTTTTCGTTATAGTCCAACATCCATACATGTCTACTGGAAAAAACATAGCCTTGACTAGACAGACCTTTGTCGGCAATGTAATGTCTCTGCTTTTTAATATGCTGTCTAGGTTGGTCATAGCTTTTCTTCCAAGGAGCAAGCGTCTTTTAATTTCATGGCTGCAGTCACCATCTGCACTGATTTTGCAGCCCCCTCAAATAAAGTCTCTCACTGTTACCATTGTTTCCCCATCTATTTGCCATGAAGTGATGGGACCGTATGCCATGATCTTAGTTTTCTGAATGTTGAGTTTTAAGCCAACTTTTTCACTCTCCTCTTTCACTTTCATCAAGAGACTCTAGTTCTTCTTCGCTTTCTGCCATAGGAGTGGTGTCATCTGCATATCTGAAGTTATTGATTCTTCTCCCGGCAATCTTGATTCCAGCTTGTGCTTCATCCAGCCTGGCATTTCACATGATGTTACTCTGCATATAAGTTAAATAAGCAGGATGACAATATACAGCCTTGATGTACTCCTTTCCCAATTTGGAACCAGTCTGTTGTTCCATGTAATGAAGTAATATTGTATGACTTCAATTTAAAAAAAGAATTAAGGTGTAATAAAGATATTATTAAATGAAAATAGTCTGCCAAAGACCTGCAACAAAGGAAATGAGTGTTCAAGTAGAAGAAAAATGTTTCCAGGTGGAAGAAATATAAGAAGGAACAACAAAAATGGGACATGTGGGTCAACCTAAATAATACTGACTGCAGAATGCAGTGTATCATGGGGTTTACTACATACTGGGATATACAAGACCACACAAAACATACAAGACCACAACAGCATGTAAGACAAAAGGGAGATGAACCTTCCAGACTCTTGGAGGCATGGGCCATGCAGACTTTGATAAGTTATAGGGGCATGTTCTATTTTCTCTGGTAAGCAAGAAAAGAAACATACTTGTGAGAAGGAGGGATCAAATAGTTTTTTTTTTTTCCCAATGTAATCCACCTAAAAGAAGAAAGGAATGAAACATAAAACAAATGGGACAAACAGAAAAAAAAAAAAAAAAAGGTAGATTTAGACCCAAATATAATCAGTGATTACATTAAAGTATAAATTGCCAGGGTCCAGCCCCGGCTGATCCAGGGTATTCGAAGGAGAGACTGCATCGGCGACCTATTTACTTAAATATTCATCAAAGATATAGAGAGTAATAGAATGAGGATAGCTCAGTGAAGAAATTCAGTGGAGAAAAGAGGCTGAATAATTCAGCCAGAAGGTGAGAGAAAGAACGACATGGGGAGACCAAGTTTCGGTGAACAAGGCCCACACTTTATTTTCCAAAGTAGTTTTTATACTTTAAGTTATGCATAGAGGATAATGGGGGAAGGGGTAGAGTCATGAAGCAAGCCAGGCTTTCTTCCTGCAAACTTATCATATGCAAAAGTTTAGGTGATTTGCATCATCTTCTGGCCCGGAGGCCTGTTAACATTTTAAGACCCTTTCTTCAGAAAACTTATTTTTCTCTAAAGGTGATTAGGCAGGCGCCACCTTCCAAAAGCATTAAAGTTGCATTCCTATAGGGCAAAGGTGTGGTGGGCTACAACAAAAAAGAATTAACTCAAGGGTCCAAGGTTACAAACATTAAAGCTACTACTTACACCAATTATATTAATCAATACACTGCCAGGGACACAGCAGGTAAGGGATATGGAGACTTAGCAGCAAACACTGGCCCAACAAGTGAAAAACCTTTCACCAATACAATTTCTAATCAATCTTTTAACTGCTCAAAGGACTCTGTATTTAGACAGTTTAGAACATCTCATGCCTCTCACAGTTGGGAGGCTCTGAGCAATCACATGTGGCCGGAAAAACCTATTCAGGCAGGCTAGAGGACTTCCAAAGGAGTTTGTAGGTTGAAACACTGTCACACCCAGGAACTTTATTGACTGGAGCTATAAGTTAACTCTTTTTTCAGAGAGAGGTAGTGGGGGACAGCCCCCCCGCCCCCCTCCCCCGTAAAGTCAGAAATGTAGGTGAGAGCACAAAGCAGAAAGTAGGCAGACTCTGGTTTGGGGGGTAGATGCTCGAGAATTTCCAGGGGGACTCCTGAGGCTCGATCCTGCCTTTGCGTATGCTGAGCCTCCTTCCTCATGACCTTTGCCATGGGCGGAGTTCCTCACCCTGGGTCCCGGCAGTGATAGAATTCCAGTTGAGCTATTCCAGATCCTGAAAGATTATGCTGTGAAAGTGCTGCACTCAATATGCAATATGCCAGCTCCCGGCAATAAATATTAGAATAAAAGAAAATAGGTATGGAATCACAGAACGTTACAATTCATGGTGGCTTTAGGGACGGCAAGCCACCCCACTATTCTTGCCTGGAGAATTCCATGGACAGAGGAGCCTGGTAGGCTATGGCCCATGGAGTCGCATGGAGTTGGACACAACTGAGTGACTAACACTTAGAGCTACTCTAGATTTCAAAGTTCCCCTCACTCTCCTGTTTAACCCCACAGCTATCAGGATAACATGTACATTCCTAATCCCATTTTACAAAGAAATCAAGGCACAAGTTAAACAGCAAACAAATGGGATAGAAACCTCGGCAGTCCGACTCCAAAATCCATGCTCTTGGCTACTATTGTTGGACAGCTTCCCCAATTTCCAAAACCCTCTGTAAGAATCCATATTGTGGCTGAATGATGCTACTACAGATGGCTACTTCATCAAGAGTATCTATATTATGTACTTTTATATCTGGACCTAGAAAGAAAACATGCCTCACGATGTTCAGCCAAAATCCATTTGCAGCAGCATGGTATGTCTCCTCTAGCCCTTGGCACCCTCTTTCTGCACCCGTGGAGAGGAGGCTTGGTGGTCCAGGAAACCAGGCTTCTTCTCTGGAGGTGTCAGGGAAGCTGGAACCAGGGACCCCGCTGGAGAAGTCAGGACAGGAATGCTGTAAAGAGGTTGAGGCCTCCCACACCTGACTCAGGCTGTGGACCTGGAGACAGAGTTATCGCTGGGCGGGTAAGAATGTGGAGGTTACTATCACACGGGACAGCAAGAAACCTCTTCTGCTTTCACTAAGAGAGACGAGCTGATGAACAGGGGAAGGCATCCCACAACCTCAGGACGACTTGCTCTTTAAGCATCAAAGACGGATATTTCACCAGGCCCCCCCTCGTCATGCAGCTCGGGGGCGGGAGGGGGACCTCCCTCACCTCTCCCCTGAATCCTCAGAGAGGGAACCAGGGAGGGGAGGGGCTGAGCCCCGTCAACAGTGAGCAAGGATTTCTGACTCATGTGACCTTGTTTCCATTCCCAACTTTAAAAGAGAAAAACCTTGAACAAGTTATTTTACCACTCTATTTATTAATTTGTATCTACCTCACAAAGTTGCCATGAAGACAAAAATACAATAAGCTCACCTAAAGAGCCCAGGGCAGAGCCTGACATAGCCAGGCAGACAATAAATGTGAATTTCTTATACTGCCTTCCAGTTGGACAAGAAAGAAGTAGCTCATGGGTACACACTTTTCTACTTAAATATTAGTTTCACTGTGTTGCTTGTGCTTATGCTGTTTTCAAGACAGAGGCAACGAAGACAAGCAGGAATTATATAACAGGGATGTGTGCACATAACCTGACCAACAGAAGGAACCCCTGTACGCATCTTCTTTTTTTTTTTTTTGGTACGCATCTTCTTATACAAGTCCAGCACTGGCTTGAACGTGCTGCTTTTGTTTTCACAAACCTTCATGTTTTCCAGGAATCCAATCCAAGCTTGCAGACTCTTCTGTGCTGGAATGCTTGCCCCCACCCCCCGGCCCCAAACTCAGTTCCTCTCATTTTCATCAGTGGAGAATGAAGTGCTTCTAAAGCGACATGCTTCAGGTGACCGAGACCGAGCAGCCTTGACAGCTGCGAAGTCTGGATCCTGCCAGCGCCTTCCCCAGCTCTTCTTACTCTGCCTAGTAACTGCTGCAAATGCGGCAAGCTGCATCCCACACATTTCTGAGACATCCACTACTTCAGAAAATGCTGGCAGGTAAATTAAGGACAAAGACAAAAACCTCCGTTCTAAATGCTCCTGATTCCTCTTTCTGTCACAGCACCTTGCTTTGAGCTCTTTTTGGCCACCTGATGGATATGACCAACATGGGTCAGAGAACCTGAACTGTGCCCTGAGGTTTAAACAGCCCCGCCAAAGAGTCACAGGCTTATGCTGGGGTTCAACTCTGCCACTCAAAATGCTGTGTGGCCTTAGACCACTCGTTCAAACTCTCTGAGCATAAATTTGCTTAACTTTCACAATAACATAGCAGGACTACAAGAATTAAGTACATGACTCAGTTCAGTTCAGTCACTCAGTTGTGTCTGACTCGTTGCCACCCATGGACTGCAGCACGCCAGGCTTCCTGTCCATTACCAACTCCCAGAGTTTATTCAAACTCCTGTCCATTGAGTCGGTGAGGCCATCCAACCATCTCATCCTCTGCCGTCCCCTTCTCCTACCACCTTCAACCTTTCCCAGCATCAGGGTCTTTTCAAATGAGTCAGCTCTTCACATCAGGTGGCCAAAGTATTGGAGTTTCAGCTTCCATATCAGTCCTTCCAATGAATATTCAGGATTTATTTCCTTTAGGATGGACTGATTGGATTTCCTTGCAGTCCAAGGGACTCTCAAGAGTCTTATCCATATTTCAATGCCATTCTCCCAAATCATCCCACCCTCTCCCTCTCCCACAGGCATTGAAATATGTATAATATCATATATGAAACGAGTCGCCGGTCCAGGTTCGATGCACGATACTGGATGCTTGGGGCTGGTGCACTGGGACGATCCAGAGGGATGGTATGGGGAGGGAGGAGGGTTCAGGATGGGGAACACATGTATACCTGTGGCAGATTCATTTTGATATATGGCAAAACCAATACAATATTGTAAAGTTAAATAAAATAAAATTTAAAAAAAAAGAGTTTTATCCAACACCACAGTTCAAAAGCATTAATTCTTCGGCACTCAGTTTTCTTTATAGTCCAACTCTCACATCCATACATGACTACTGGGAAAACCATAGGCTTGACTAGATGACCTTTGTTGGCAAAGTAATCTCTCTGCTTTTTAATATGCTGTCTAGGTTGGTCAAAACTTTTCTTTCAAGGAGCAAGCATCTTTTAATTTCATGGCTACAGTCACCATCTGCACTGATTTTGGAGCCCAAGACAGTAAAGTCTCTTACTGTTTCCATTTTTTCCCCATCTATTTGCCATGAAGTGATGGGACCTGATGCCATGATCTTAGTTTTCTGAATGTTGAGTTTTAAGCCAACTTTTTCACTCTCCTCTTTCACTTTCATCAAGAGGCTCTTCAGTTCTTCTTCACTTTCTGCCATAAGGGTAGTATCATCTGAATATCTGAGGTTACTGCTATTTCTTCCAGCAATCTTGATTCCAGCTTGTGCTTCATCCAGCCCAGGGTTTCTCATGATATAGTCTGCATATAAGTTAAATAAGCAGGGTGACAAAATACAGCCTTGACGTACTCCTTTCCCAAATTGGAACCAGTCTGTTGTTCTACGTCCACTTCTAACTGTTGCTTCTTGACCTGCATATAGATTTCTCAAGAGGCAGGTCAGGTGTTATCGTATTCCCATCTCTTTAAGAATTTTCCAGTTTGTTGTGATACACACAGTCAAAGGCTTTGGCATAGTCAATAAAGCAGAAATAGATGTTTTTCTGGAACTCTCTTGCTTTTTCGATGAGCCAGCGGATGTTGGCAATTTGATCTCTGGTTCCTCTGCCTTTACTAAATCCAGCTTGAACATCTGGAAGTTCACAGTTCACATACTGTTGAAGCCTGGCTTGGAGAATTTAGAGCATTACTTTATTAGCGTTTGAGATGGGTGCAATTGTGCGGTAGTTTGAGCATTCTTTGGGATTGGAATGAAAACTGACGTTTTCCAACTGACCTTTCCTGTGGCCACTGCTGAGTTTTCCAAATTTGCTGGCATATTGAGTGCAGCACTTTCACAGCATCATCTTCCAGGATTTGAAATAGTTCAACTGGAATTCGATTACCTCCACTATGTTCATAGTGATACTTCCTAAGGCCCACTGGACTTCACATTCCAGGATGTCTGGCTCTAGGTGAGTGATCACACCATTGTGATTATCTGGGTTTGAAGATCTTTTTTGTACATTTCTTCTGTGTATTCTTGCCACCTCTTCTTAGTATCTTCTGCTTCTGTTAGGTCCATACCATTTCTGTCCTTTATTGAGCCCATCTTTGCATGAAATGTTCCCTTGGTATCTCTAATTTTCTTGAAGAGATCTCTAGTCTTTCCCATTCTATTGTTTTCCTCTATTTCTTTGCACTGATCACTGAGGTAGGCTGTCTTATCTCTCCTTGGTATTCTTTGGAACTCGGCATTCAAATGGGTATAACTTTCCTTTTCTCCTTTGCTTTTGGCTTCTCTTCTTTTCACAGCTATTTGTAAGGCCTCCTCAGACAGCCATTTTGCTTTTTTGCATTTCTTTTCCTTGGGGATGGTCTTGCTCCCTGTCTCCTGTACAATGTCACGGACCTGCATCTAAAGTTCATCAGGCACTCTATCTATCAGATCTAGGCCCTTAAATCTATTTCTCACTTCCACCATATAATTGTTATGGATTTGATTTAGGTCATACCTGAATGGTCTAGTGGTTTTCCCTACTTTCTTCAATTTAAGTCTGAATTTGGCAATAAGGAGTTCATGATCTGAGCCACAGTCACCTCCCAGTCTTGGTTTTGCTGACTGTATAGAGCTTTTTCATCTTTGGCTGCAAAGAATATAATCAATCTGGTTTCGGTGTTGACCATCTGGTGATGTCCAGGTGTAGGGTCTTCTCTCGTGCTGTTGGAAGAGGGTGCTTGCTATGACCGGTGCATTCTCTTGGCAAACTCTATTAGCCTTTACCCTGCTTCATTCTGTACTCCAAGGTCAAATTTGCCTGTTACTCCGGTATTTCTTGACTGCCTACTTTTCCATTCCAGTCCCCTATAATGAAAAGGACATCTTTTTTGGGTGTTAGTGCAAGAATTAAATTTTCTATGCAGAAATGAACTCAATGAAGCTGTTCCTGTGGTAAAAATATAAACCACTATACCTCCTATGTATTTGGATACAATTTATTAGGTATTGTTGTCATTGCTGTTGTTCAGTTGCTCAGTTGTATCTGACTCTTTACAACCCCATGCCCTGCAACACATCAGGCTTCCCCATCCTTCACCATCTCCTGGAGTTTGCTCAAACTCACATCCATTGAGTCGGTGATACCATCCAACCATCTCATCCTCTGTTGTCTTCTGTGCTCCTGCCCTCAATCCTTCCCAGCATCAGGGTCTTTTCCAAGGAGTCAGCTCTTCATATCAGAGGGCCAAAGTATTGGAGCTTCAGCATCAGTCCTTCCAATGAATATTCAGGGTTGATCTCCTTTAGGATTGGCTTGATCTCCCTGCTGTCCAAGGGACTCTCAAGAGTCTTCTCCAACACCACAGTTCAAAAGCATCAGTTATTAAGTATTAGTGGCATCATTTAGAGATATCAGCTTCTGCTACTGAAAGTGTGATGACCTTCCAGCCAGATGCTAGTTATGTCAACAGATGAATACTAAAAGAACCATGTGTATCAGTCAGCACAGGTTCCCATAACAAAAACCACACTCTAGGTGGCTCCAACAACAGAAGACAATTTTCTCACAGCTCTGGGAAGCCCATTTTCAAGGAGCCAGCAGATGGGGTTTCTGTCGAGAATCCTCTCCCCAGCTTGCCACCTTCTCACCGTGCCCTCACATTGCAAAGAGCCAGTGAACCAGTGTCTCATCTCTTTGGGCACTAACCATACTGTGCCAGGGCCCCACCTTTATGACTCATTCAGCCTTAACCTCCTCGCTGAAGGCTCCAACTCCAGTAGAGTCATGGTGGCTTCATCGGTGAATCTTGAGTGAGGAGGGTGGGGACACAATTCAGGCCATAGCACCATGTTTGAGGTGTGAATTTCCAGTTTTTCTGGCATAACTAGATATCCCTTTCCCATTAGAGAAGCAGGACTCTGCATGTGCACCTACGGGGCTGACTGAGTGGACATAACACCCTGGCTTCATCACACTGTGGACATGGGGCTTCTGCCTGTCATGATGTCGTGTAATCGGGTCAGGGAGGTTTTGTCCCCCGAGGCCAGTGATCTTGTTGTGGATGGGGAAGAAATCACAGCTCATTAAAAAAGCTAATTTAATTTGGGGTTTCAATTTAATTTTTGAGGATATAAATAAAGCATCCCACTCAGTGTATAGCTGTGCTGTCTCTCATGCCCCCATCCAAACAGGAAGTTCCAAGTTTCTATGCAGGCTTCCCTGGTGGCTCAGTGGTAAAGAACCCACCTTCTAATGCAGGAGACAGGGGTTCGATTCCTGGGTGGGGAAGATCCCCTGGCGAAGGAAATGGCAACCCACTCCAATATTCTTGCCTGGGAAATCCCATGGACAGAGGAGCCTGGCAGGCTACAGTCCATGGGGCTACAAAAGAGTTGGACACAACTTAGCAACTACCAATAATGAGTTTCTCTGTACCTTGGTCAAACATCAATCACTATGACTCCAATCAATATTTGTTGGGAGCTAACCACAAATCCAGTACTTCTTTGGGCCCTTGGGCTCCAACTGTGAATAAAACAGGCAACAACCCCTCCCCTCATGGAGCTGGCAGTCTAGTGAACACTTATTACCCCTTCACTTTCCATCTCTGCCAAAAATACTCCTTACTTTCAGAGTCAGAGTCAGCTTTGGAAGCCTAGCTGTAACAGGGAGTGTTACTTCACCTCTCTGCATCTCTGTCTTTGCAGCTCTCCAATGGGGAAGGGCAGGCATGGTCTAGCTGGGTTGTTAACGCAGACAACATCATGTCAGTAACATACCTTGGATTTTTCTGTTTGCTTACCTGAACCCTCTTATGGCTCGTACAGCAAAGGGATCAAACAAGTCGATCTTAAAGGAAATCAACCCATGAGTATTCTGGAATACTCACTGGAAGGACTGATGCTGAAGCTGACGCTCCAGTATTTTTGATGTGAAGAATTGACAAATTAGAAAAGACCCTGATGCTGGGAAAGATTGAGGGCAGGAGGAGAAGAGGATATCAGAGGATGAGATGGCTGGATGGCATCACTGACTCAGTGGACATGAACTGGGGCAAACTTTGGGAGATGGGGACTGACAGGGAGGCCTGGCATGCTGCAGTCAATGGGGTCGCAGAGTCAGACATGACTAGGCGACTGAACAACAGCAACAGCCTGAAACCTCAGACTGTCCTGCGTGAGTCCCTGGACAGCATGTCACAGGGATAGGGGAATAAGGGAGCCAAGGTAGGGGGCAGAAAGGAGCCACCATTGTCAGAGTTAGGACAGGACTTCTACCTTTACTGAGGGAAATCAAATCTGCACAAAACACTGGCCCCCAGGGAAGCCATGTTCTAGCCTTGATCCAGCAGAAGGACTCATCCCCAGTGCCATGACACTCTCCCCTAAGATAAGTGTGGTGCTATGCTTCAGGGATTTCACGAGGATGATGATGATGTGAGCAGAACACCTAGCCTAAAACCAGGCATGCAGTACCTGGTCCAGGAAAGAGAGAGTGATCTAGATGTGGGGCAGCTCCCACACAGGACTCACCACGGCTCTGTCTCCCTCACTGGACTCAAGGTCACGCCTGGGGCCCCGTGGGGCCATTGGGGGTGCAGTCATTGTGACAGGACGTGGAGGGAGATCCGGGTGAGACGCATGCAGCTCAGGTTTGAGTGCCAGCACATGACAGCCAGCGTCATGGCTGTCAGCAGCGCCCTGGAAGACAGCCCGGAGCCTCATGGAGGGCTGGCCCAGGAGAAAGAGAATAAAGGTACGCCTATGGGCCACCGGGGCCTGTGCTGGGGACAAAGTGTCTCAGCAGGCCAAGGAGACTTATATTCTGAGCATGGCGTGCTAGCCAGAGGCCAAGCTGTGCCTTGCCTAGAGAAAATAAATGTCCATGACCTTTTTTGTGCATTTTATTTATATGTAAAGTACTGTTTAAGTGTTTTGCCTATAAATATAATCCTTGTAACAACCTATGAAGTGGGAACTGTTATTATCCCCATTTTATAGACACAGAAGTGGAAGCACAGACAGGTTAAGTAACTTGCCCAGGGTCACAAAGCCCATCACTGGGGGAGTGGAAATCACACCCAGAGTCTGAGGTGCTCTCACCAGGAAGGACATCACACTGCCTGCTGTCTCCCTCTCCATTAAAATGCTTAGTCCCTCTGCTCCAGAGGCTCATCACTCTCCAGTCTCCTCCAGCAGACCACGGGTGGGCAAACATTTCTGTGAAGGGCCAGAGAGTTATGATTTTTGGGTTTGAGGCCACTTGGTCTGTGTTGCAACTACCACAGCGTGAGATCAGCCACAGACAATATGCAAATGGCTGAGTGTAGCTGTTTCATTAGAACATTGTTCACGTTCATTTAAACTTGATTTCCGAAAAATGTGCTTTTTTCAACTATTCAGGAATGTAGACATCTTTCTTAGGTCATAAGTTGTACGGTAACAGGCAGTGTGTTAGATTTGGTCCTCGGCTGCAGCTGGCAGATTCCTACAATGGATGCAGTTGAGTGTGGTCTGGGCTGTTCCCCTCTGACTTTGGAGGGCTGGGTGGTCTCCACAAGCAGCCTAACTGACAGGAGCCCTGCCTCTCACAAAGGCCCTGATGCCCACAGGCCTGATGCCTACTGTATTTATAAGATCAGTCATCTTAGATCAGTAAGGTAGATCTGCGGATCAAGCGTAACCCCTCCCAAAAAAAATCCATCAAATGACCTGAAAGACACTGTTGTTTTTATATCAATTGAACAGGAAAGAAAATAGGTGACGGGTCATCACCAGGGAAATGCAAGTCAAAGGCTCACACCTGTCGGGAGGGCTACCATCAAAAAGAACACAAACAACAACAGATGGTGAGGATGCAGACAAAAGGGAGCCCCCCTACACTGTTGGTGGGAACGTACAGAGGTTTCTCAAAACACTAACTAGAGAACACCATACAACCCAGCAATTTCACTCCTAGGTATGTGTCTGAAAAACAGAAAAACTCATTTGAAAGGATACACGCACCCCAATGTTCATAGGAGCATTATTTACAAACTGCCAAGGGACAGAAGCAGTCTAAGTGTCCATCAACAGATGAATGGATAAGGATATGGAATATACAGACACACAATGGAATACTACTCAGTCGTAAAAAAAGAATAAAAATGTTTCCATTTGCAACAACATGGATGGACTTGGATGGCACCTTCCTAAAGGAAATAAGTCCTACAGAGAAAGACAAATACTGCATGACATCACTTACATGTGAAATTTTTAAAAATACAACAAACGAATAAATTTTGAAAAATGACTCACAGGTATAGACAAACTGGTGGCTACAAATTGGTGGGGAGGAGGGGCAACGTAGGAGTGGGAGAAAAGGGTTATGGCAGGATTACATGGAATCACGTGTAAAACATGAAAACTGTAAAGCACTATAGAATGTAAAGAATTTTTCACTTAATGGTAAAAAGAGAAAAAAACTAAAAGAAAGGTGATGGGAGAGACACCACTGAAGTGACTTAGCACGTATGCACATTATGTAAAACACCTTGAACAGTAGTTAGTGTTCTAAGCACTGAGTACTACATAAATACTGGTTGCTATTATTCCTGTTCATCTATCAAAGGCTCGACTCTCTATTCAAAATATCAGAGGCCTGCTGGTCCACTTACACCAGTTCGCTTCTGCTAGGAAGCTCGTCTCTACACCATCTTCACTGCAAGCTGACTTAGGGCAGCCCCTGGGGTCTGTGAGGCTACCACGATCCAGCTCTTTGATGTTTCCTTCCTGACCTGGGTTCCATCCCTGTATCTGACTCTGTTTCTCTGCTCAAAGTTAGAGTGTCCCACACTTCAGCCTTACCACAAGCCTGAGGGTGGTAAGTCTCCATCTGTTTTCAGCCTTCCACTCTGGAGTCTCATGCTGCAGCCCAGGCCTACAGCTAGAGTGCTTCTGTGTCCGGGAGCCCGGGTCAGATGTCAGCCGCCAACAGCACACGCAGCCCCAGTCTAACTCATCCTCACACGCCACCAGACTCCCTGACCTGAACTGTTTCCCAGTATGCGGCCACCAGGGAGCCTGGATCTCCTTAGACCAACCCTCCCATTTGCTCACGTGGTCCAAATGGACTCCCCAGCATCCTTGCAATCACAGTAGTGCTCATGGTGGAGAGTCTTCTTCAGCCCTCATCTACACCCTGCTTCCTGCTTGTAAGCTCACCATTAACCATTTATTCTAGTAAAAAGTGATGCAGTGGTTGTGGTGAGAATGTAGCATGTCACAGGCACTTTGGAAAATGATTGGGTAGTGTCTTAAAAGACATTATTATGCCCCAACCACTAATGCTGAAGAAGCTGAAGTTGAACGGTTCTATGAAGACCTAGAAGACCTGCTAGAACTAAGACCAAAAAAAGAGGTCCTTTTCATCATGGGGGACTGGAACGTAAAAGTAGAAGTCAAGAGATACCTGGAGTAAGAGGCAAGTTTGGCCTTGGAGTACAAAATGAAGGCTAACAGAGTTCTGCCAAGAGAATGACTGGTCATAGCAAACACCCTCTTCCAACAACACGAGATGACTCTACACATGGGCATCAAAAGATGGTCAATACTGAAATCAAATTGATTCTATTCTTTGCAGCTGAAGTAGGATAAGCTCTATACAGTCAGCAAAAACAAGACCGGGAGCTGACTGCAGCTCAGATCATGAACTCCTTATTGCAAAATCAGACTTATATTGAAGACAGTAGGGAAAACCACTAGGCAATTCAGGTATGACCTAAATCAAATCCCTTACGATTATACAGTGGAAGTGACAAATAGATTCAAGGGATTAGATCTGATAGACAGAGGGTCTGAAAACTATGGACAGAGGTTCATAACATTGTATAGGAGGTGGTGATCAAGACCATCCCCAAGAAAAAGAAATCAAAAAGGCAAAATGGTTGTCTGAGGAGGCCTTACAAATAGCTGAGAAAAGAAGAGAAGTGTAAAGGCAAAGGAGAAGAAGAAAGATACACCCATGTGAATGCAGAGTTCCAAAAAAGGAGAGATAAGAAAGCTTTCCTAAGTGATCAATGCAAAGAAATAGAGGAAAACAAGAGAATGGGAAAGGCTAGAATCTCTTCAAAAAAATTAGAGATACCAAGGAATATTTCATGCAAAGATGAGCACAATAAAGGACAGAAATGGTATGGACCTAACAGAAGCAGAAGATATTAAGAAGAGGTAACAAGAATACACAGAAGAACTATACAAAAAAGATCTTCATGACCCCAGATAACCACAATGGTGTGACCACTCACCTAGAACCAGACATCCTGGAGTATGAAGTCAAGTGGGCCTTAGGAAGCATTACTATGAACAAAGCTAGTGGAGGTGATGGAATTCCAGTTGAGCTATTTCAAATCCTCAAATGCTGTGAAAGTGCTGCACTCAATATGCCAGCAAATTTGGAACACTCAGTCAGTAGCTACAGGACTGGAAAAGGTCAGCTTTCATTCCAATCCCAAAGAAAGGCAATGCCAAAGAATGTTCAAAATATTGCATAATTGCACTCATTTCACACACTGGCAAAGTAATGCTCAAAATTCTCCAAGCCAGGCTCCAACAGTACAGGAAGCAAGAACTTTCAGATGTTCAAGCTGGATTTAGAAAAGTCAGGGGAACCAGAGATCAAATTGCCAGCATTCGTTGGATCATCAAAAAAGCAAGAGAGTTCCAGAGAAACATCTACTTCTGCTTCACTGACTATGCCAAAGCTTTTGACTGTGTGGAACACAACAAACTGTGGAATATCCTTAAAGAGATGGGAATACCAGACCACCTGACCTGCCTCCTGAGAAATCTGTATGCAGCTCAAGAAGCAACAGTTAGAACCAGACATGAAACAACAGACTGATTCCAAATTGGGAAAGGAGTACGACAAGGCTGTATATTATCACCTTGCTTATTTAACTTATATACAGAGTACATCATACGAAATGCCAGACTGGATGAAGCACAAGCTGGAATCAAGATTGCTGAGAGAAATAACGATAACCTCATAATGCAGATGCACCACCCTTATGGCAGAAAGCAAAGAGGAACTAAAGAGCCTCTTGATGAAGGTGAAAGAGGAGAGTGAAAAAGTTGGCTTAAAACTCAACACTCAGAAAACTAAGATTGTGGCATGTGGTGCCATCACTTCATGGCAAATAGATGGGGAGACAATGGAAACAGTGACAGAGTTTATTTTCTTGGACTCCAAAATCAGTGCAGATGCTGATTGCACCATGAAATTAAAAGACACTTGCTTCTTGGAAGAATAGCTATGACCAACCTAGACAGCATTTTAAAAAGTAGAGACATTACTTTGCCAACAAAGGTCTGTCTAGTCAGAGCTATGGTTTTTCCAGTAGTCATGTATGGATGTGAGAGTTGGACCATAAAGAAGGCTGAGAGCCAAAGAATTGATGCTTTTGAACTGTGGTGTTGGAGAAGACTCTTGAGAGTCCCTTGGACTGCAAGGAGATCCAACCTGTTAATCCTAAAGGAAATCAATCCTAAATATTCATTGGAAGGACTGATGCTGAAGCTCCAATACTTTGGCCACCTGATGTGAAGAGCTGACTCATTTGAAAAGACCCTGATGCTGGGAAAGATTGAAGGCGGGAGAAGAAGGGGATGACAGAGGATGAGAAGGTTGGATGGCATCACTGACTCAGTGGACATGAGTTTGAGCAAGCTCTGCGAGATGGTGAAGGACAGGGAAGCCGGTGTGCTGCAGTCCGTGGGGTCATAAAGGGTCAGACACGATTGAGTGAAAGAACAACAACACTGTCTTAAAAAGTCAAATACACACTTACCATACAACCCCGACTGCACTCTTACGTGTCTGTGTGTGCTTAGTCACTCGATCGTGTGTGAGTCTTTGAGACCCCATGGATAGAAGCCTGCCAGGCTCCTCTGCCCATGGGGATTCTCCAGGCAAGAATACTGGAGTGGGTTGCCATGCCCTTCTCCAGGGGATCTTCCCAACCCAGGGATCGAACCCATGTCTCTTACATCTCCTGCATTGGCAGGCAGGTTCTTTACCACTAGCACTATCTTAGAAGCCCACTACTCATCTGTAGAAAGGAACAAACTAATACTTGTTACAGCATATACAGACTTTGTAAACCATGCAAAGTGAAGGGAACCAGACAGAAAAACTAAATGTTATATGACTCCGTTTATATGGAATTTCTAGAAAAGGGAAATATAACAACAGAAAGAGGATTAATGCTGGCCTTGGTCTTGGGGTGGGACAAGTACTAGGGATCTTTTAGTAGTGACAGAAATGTCCTAAAACTTGATTGTGGTGATGTTTATATAACTGTATAAATCTACTAAAATTCATGAAAGTATACACTTAAAAGGGATAAATTATATGATATGTAAATTATACAGGTTTTTTTTCTTTTTTAAAAATTAGTTTCTATTGCAGTATAGTTAATGTGAAGATTTTTTTAACAAAAAATTCAATGATAATTCTTTAATGGTATAATATTTGCTTCAAATAAAAAGTATCTTGATCTTTGGTAGCATAGATGACTCTACCCAAATATACTGCATTTTACTCTATAGCTATTCTACAGAAGTGATCCTCTGAGAACCTCTCCCTACCCTGCAAAAAGTTAGACTCACACTTTGTAATTATAGGTTCACCTTGAATATCTCCTACCAACTTCCCTGAAAATCTTCACTAAAAGGCACCACTTTAAAAATTAGAATAAACATATTATAGCTGATATAAAAAGGTACAGTTAATTTCTTGACATTTTTTAGAACAATAAAGCTAACAAGCAAAAAGAAATCTGACTGGTATTTTAACAGAAAACTTAGAGAACACTGATGTCTTACCTAAAGTCTCACTAATAAAATTTCAACATGATCAACTGGATCTCTAAATCATACTTATTTTATCAAATCAGAAATACATCTGGCTTCTTTAATGGCTTACAAAGGGCTTCACTTCATTCAAGACCTCAAGGGACCACCCTCCCCACCCCACCCCAACCTGTTTTGCTTGTTTCGGTATAACACGCTGTGCAGCTAGTGTTCTTTGAAACATACTTTACAACATGCTGATGTGGATAAAACATGTTTAGCTACTATCTGTTATCTTCTCCTTCTGCACCTTTGTTAATGATATTTGGTCACCTGTCTTTTCTCAAATTCTCTGTGTAATTAAGAAGTTTGCACCAATGTTTTCTCTCCTTTAATGGATCGTTTTAGCATGGAAAATAACAGCCAATCTTTTTGAAATTAAAATTCACACTGTCAATGAAAATAGCCCAATTTCTTATCCTTGTGTAATTTTAAAACTTTCCACGTGCCTTTGTAACAGACACGGACTCCTCCGGCTTCACATCTACTGTGAAGATATCGGATGAGGTTAAACACGTTCCTCTTCAGAAATCTCATTCTTATACTAAGCCAGGCTTGTGTCTCCAGAATGCTCCTCTACTTGGGTGGCTTTTAAAGCATGTTTGTGTATCCCTGCTACTGGTCCATTATCATCTGGGAACATGATGTTTTGTAGGGGTCCTTGAGCTGAGGAACATGCCAGAAGCTTTTAGACTTCAGTCCGTCCAAGTGCATCAAATTTAAGTGGTTTCTCCCTTCATCAATATTTTGTCTGTGATCCTTCTGTTTCAACAAGGTTTCCAGTGACAGCACAGAAGTCAAAATAAAGCCTTTTTTTTTTAGCATTTTTGTTTTAGTCAGTCAACTGAGAGTTTTTTGGGAAGGTAATTTAAATTTTAATTAAAACCCAGGGCTCACAGGAGGGCTTGTAGATCAGATTCTGTCCATGTAGAAAGAAAATAAGCATAACTCACAGCATAACCCAGTGTTGTTCTGCTTTGCAATTGATCAAATAATATTATGCCAACATCTTCTCCATCACTGGAGGCTAGTTAATATATTTTTGGTAAAATATTCAAAATAAAATGTTTCAACCACACTAAAAATTATTAAAAAGTACTTGAGTTTCAATTAACTAAGCAAATAATTACATAAAATTTTATGCAAAAGACCAATACTGTGTGAAAGAAAGTAGAGAAAATACTAATTCTTATGTCCAAGAGCTCCTTGATTTGTATTTCCACAAAATAAAAATATTCTGCCTTGGGGACTTCCCTGGCGGTCCAGTGGCTAAGACTCTGCAGTCCCAATGCAAGGGGCCTGGGTTCAATCCCTGGTCAGGGAACTAGGTCCTACACACTGCAACTAGGAGTTCACATGCCCCAATGAAGACTGAAGACCCCATGTACTGCAGCTGAGACCCAGCACAGCCAAATTAATTAATTAAAATTTTCTTTTACCTATCAAATACAGATTTCCAAATATGCAGGAATAAAATGTTTTAAAATTCTTTTAAATAACATGTTATTATAACCAAGCAGCATTTTGATAAGTTTTGTTTACAAAACTTTCTAGGAAGCGACCAAGTTGTTGTTCATTTCAGTAACACGCATCGACTTCTTTTCAATGTAAAAATGAAGACGAGAACATAAGACAGTTGTAGATAGGATTTGCGATCAACAGATGAGATGGAGACCACTTCAAAAGTGGCCTTTTTCTAGAGGAGTCCCTACTATGGCACCATTGGAGGGGCAGCTCTTGGATGACATGTCCAGAAGACTGGATAACACACTTACTGTGACTCCACTGATAGTAAGTTATAATACTTATTCAAATAATTTCACTGGCAGAAATACCATAGCTCAAAGTGTATTGCTCTTAAATCTTAAGAAATAATCTTAAATGATGCTTAGTATGAGTGGAAATGTTAAGAGAAAAGTGGGCAGATGCCATACATTAATACTGCCACAGATTAAAAGTAATTTGAGGAGACACATCATTTTACCGATGACACAAAAACAATCATAGTAAGAATAAGGGCTTATATGTATCAAGCAGCATATGAAGAGCATTACCTCCATTGCCCCGCTGAATCACACAGCAATTGTATCATGCAAGCACTATCATTACTCATCTCCACTTACCCTTGAAGGAATGAAGGTTAACGAGGTTCAGCAGCTTGACCAAGGTCACACAGTTACTAAGGGACAAGGCCGAGGCTGGAATTCAAGTCTGTCTGATGGCCAAGGCCAGCTCCCAATCGCCTTCTGCAACTCTCTCATGGGATAATGTGTTCTTAAAGTTCACATTAGCCTTTGGGTGATTCCTCTGGGGAAATGAAAAAGCTAAATTGATTTGCTAAAAAAAACAGAAGCATCTGGCCAACTTGAACTTCAGATTTTGCATTTATAGGTTCTGAGGTTACTGTTTAGAAAACAGAGCTGCCATAGCTGCTAAAATGCCTTTGAAAAAGGCAGCAAGAACCCATCACCTCGCTCACTACCACCACAAACAGCAATGAAACACTCTCTTATGGTTCAAAACCTTCCTTAATTTGTTTCAACACCAAATTTAAGCATGGCCCCAGCCAACAGGCCTCCTGTAAAACATCCAGAGGCTCTAGTTCTGGGTAAGGTGCAGTAAGCACACTCCACTCTGTCTCTCCAACCTAACGCAACTATAGAACCAGTGAGCAGTCATGGAGCAGTTATTTGAGAACCTTGAAAAGTAAAGAGTAGCAATTGGGCTGGAGAAGACAACCAGAACTCAAAGTACCTTTGAATTGGTAGTGACGTGACCATCTTCCCGCTACTGGTACCCTTGGACTGTATTCGGTGCTGACTGAAAACCATCAGTGCTCTCACACAGAACTCCAGAAGAAGCTGTATTTTGGCTCAAAGAATGGGAAAGGGATCTCCTAACACTTGGAGGAGGAGGAGTCTACATTTTTTCCATCTTTTCCCGCTTTTTCTTACCCCAGCCTTCAAGCCGCCTTGTGACAGCAGCAGTAGCAATTCATATGAAATGAAAACTCTAAAGGATGAGAACTTTCCTTTTCAGTCTGAGAAGCTGTGATCTGACGAAAGTGATCAAATCTCTGTTATTTTTTCTTTTTTAAACTATCATTGCTCAAATGTGGCCACAGTCACAGGAACGGTGTAGCAGAATGAGGTAAACAAAGCAGACTCCTGGACAGAGGATCAAAAGGGGGAGCCCTGGGGAACTAGGAAATACCGAGAGATTGCAAAGAAGGAAGATCTTGGAAAAGAGAAACCATAAACTTGTTTATGTACTCCTGGGGTCACTTCCAAGTTACACACACATGGATCTCACATTTAACAGCAGAGCTAGACTTTGAGAACTAAACTATGAGAAAGATCAGCTCCCAGGTCACAGGCTGGCCACTGGGTGGCATACACACCAGACATAAGCAAAGAGCACTGGCCTGGCTTAAAAAATGAAACTTCTATTGAAACTGCAACCCACAGAAGGCTGGTAAGAACTTACAGCTGAAACCCAGCTGGGTTGATCCCCTGCTGAAAGAAAACTATCAGTATCTAACATAAGATTTAATCAAGACACAAAGTTTCATTGTATAATACAATCCAAAATTCCTAAGAACCAAGAAAGTCACAACTTGTGTGGGAAAACAGAATCGAAAGATGCTAATGTCAAGAGACAAGGGTGTTAGAATGATCTGACAAAGACCTGAAAACAACTTTAATAGAATATGGTCCCACAGGTAGAGGTTAACACTGGAAGTGAACAAAAAGGTACAAAGTCAGGTATACATGTGTTCCCCATCCTGAACCCTGTGGCAGATTCATTTTGATATTTGGCAAAACTAATACAATTATGTAAAGTTTAAAAATAAAATAAAATTTAAAAAAAAAAAGAAAGAAAATAACAACAACAAAAAAAAAGGTACAAAGTCAAAGTAAACAACAGATGATACAATGAAGAACCAAATGGAAGTTTTAGGATTGAAAGATAAAACAACCAAAGTACAAAAGCTAATTAAATAGGCTCAATATTAGAATGGAGGTAAAGGAAAGAGTCAGTGAACTTTAAGACAGATCAATACAAATGATCCAATCTCAACAGAGAGAGAAAACTAAATAAAAAATGAACAGAACCTCAGAGAACTGTGGAGCAATAACAAAAAGGTCAAACATCATGTCGTGGGAGTTTGAGAGAAAACAGAAAAAGTCTTTGAAGAAACAGTGGCTGAGAGCTTCCCAATTTTGATGCATTTTTGTGAAATCTACATAGTCAAGAAACTTAAACTCTCAACAGGATAAGTGAAAGTGAAGTCGCATCCGACTTTTGGCGGCCCCATGGACTATAGCCAACTGTGTTCTTCCATCCATGGGATTTTCCAGGCAAGAATACTGGAATGGATTGCCATTTCTTTCTCCAGAGGATCTTCCCGACGCAGGGATAGAACCTGGGTCTCCTGCATTGTAGGCAGACGCTTTACCGTCTGAGCCACCAGGGAGTTTAAACATGATAAACTCCAACAAATCCATGTCCAGAAACACTGGAACTAAACTACAGTCATCTAAAGACTGAAAAATACTTAAAAGCATTCAGAGAAAATGATGCATTATTTATAGGGGATTCAAAGACAAGATTTCCCAACAGAAACCATGAAGGACAGAAGGAAGTAAAGCAACATTTCAGAATGCTGAAAGAAAAGACTTCACAATCCAGAGTTCTATATTCAGTGAAAATATCCATCAAGAACTAATGTTTTCTCAAGCAAAGGAAAACTAAAAGAATTAGTCTCCACCAGAACTTCTATTTAAAAAAAATTTTTTTTTCTAAAGGAAATCCAATGATACCAGAAGGAAAACCTGGAAGATTAGGAACAAGGAGGAGCAACAGAAGTTGTAAATATTTAAGCAAATATAGTAAACTACTATTCTCCTGAGTTCTTTAAAATATGTTTGACAGTTGAAAGAGAATTTGACAACATCTGATGTATGTGGACCCAATACATAAGAAAACTATAACAGAAAAAGGGTTGGATAAAAGGACCTATATGAAGTTGTCTTCATTATCACTTGAAGTAGAACAGCGTTTCTACTTGCAAAGAAATATTGTCAAAAATATAACATGTAAATTTAAAGTGAATACTAATGAGTTTTCAATAACCCAAAGAAAGCAGAAAAGAGGAAATACAGAAATAAAAGAATAGCAGAAACAAACAGGACACAAATAATAAATCTGTAGATCCAAACTGAGACGTGTCAATAGTGCGTGAAATATAAATAGCCTAGACAAATCAATTAAAAGACAGATTGTTAGACTAGAATAGTATTAGAAAATATACACTTTATAAACAAAAGCCATCATCCCTGGCCAGCACCCTCCAAATAAAGGCTATACTGTTCTGGCTGTGAAGGAGATAATAAAGTGAAGTGAAGTGAAAATCACTCAGTCACGTCCAACTCTTTGAGACCCCACTGGAATGGGGAGCCATTCCCTTCTCCAGGGAATCTTCCTGACCCAGGGATCAAACTCAGGTCTCCCGCATTGCAGGTGGATTCTTTACCATCTGAGCCACCAGAGATACCCAAGAATACAAGAAGCCTACCCCTTCTCCAGTGGATCTTCCCGACCCAGGAATCGAACTGAGGTCTCCTGCATTTACCAACTGAGCTACTAGGGAAGCCCCAAAGGAGATAATAGTAGCTCCAAAAATGGTCCCTCTCAAACAGAGTTACCCTTCATTGCTGGAGGGGCATGATTTTATCCTGGTTACCAACTGTGCTATTTTATTTAGAAATATCTCATTGTACTACATTAATGTTACTGAATTTTCTGTATTGGAGACATGTTTTCCATTTTATTTGTGATATGAGACTATTTTTCCTGCCAAGTAAATTAACATAATGAGATATAAACAAACATTGACCCCCCCCCCAAAAAAAAGATTGTTAGAACGTACTAGAAACACATGACCTGCCCATATGCTGTCTATAAGAAATGGACTTCAGATACTGGTAGGTTAAAAGTACAAGGATGGAAAGAGAAATTCCAGGTCAATTCTGATCAAAAGAAAGGAAGAGTGATTGTATTATCATCTAAGTAAACTTCAGATCAAAGAAAGTTACCAGGGATTAAAAAGGGACATTACATAGTGATAAAAAGGTCGATTCGCCAAGAAAACATAACAATACTAAGCTTGCAATCACCAGATGACACTGCTGCGAAATACATAAAGTAAAAACCGACAGAATTAAAAGGAGAAACAAACAAACCCACAATTAGAGTTGGGAGCTTCGGCTCTTTCGGTTTTCAGTAAAATACTAGGCAGAATCTCAGCAAGGATGCAGAGGAACTGAACGCCACCAAAGAGCTGGACCCAGCGGACATTAAAGAACACTTTCCCTAGAAGACATCCCACTTCTTTACTTTGCTTTGCAGAAAAACTTCTCAAAATAGTTTTCTAAATTTGCTGTCTCCAATTTCTCTCCCTTACTCTTTAAGCTGCTCTAAGCAGATTTTTGCCTCCATCACTGTGCTGAAACTGTCCTGGTCAAGTTCACCAATGACCTTCATGTTTCTAAATCCAATGGTCCAATATCCGTCCTCATCTTACTTGATCAAAGCACATGACGCAGTTGCTGACTCCATCCTCTTTGAAACATTATTTTTCACTGGGTTTTCAGGTTACCACCCTTTCTTCTTCCTACCCAGGGATTACTGCTGCTGCTGCTGCTGCTGCTAAATTGCTTCAGCTGTGTTTGACTCTGTGCGATCCCATAGACAGCCCACTAGGCTCCCCCGTCCCCGGGATTCTCCAGGCAAGAACACTGGAGTGGGTTGCCATTTCCTTCTCCAACGTATGAAAGTGAAAAGTGAAAGTGAGGTCGCTCACTCATGTCCCACTCTTAGCAATCGCATGGACTGCAGCCCACCAGGCTTCTCCGTCCATGGGATTTTCCAGGCAAGAGTACTACTTCCTATTAAACTCAATGGATTGGATTCCTCCTCAACTCAGTCTCTAAATGCTGGATGCCTTAGGACTTAGTCTGGTCCTCAGATCTCTTCTTTCTGTCCACTTTCACTCCCTTAGCAATCCCATCCAGGTTTACAGCTTTAGGTATCATCTATGTACTGATGACTTTCAAACATGTCAGTGGGAAGGACCCTGCCCCTGAACTCCAAGCCTGTATATATTTCTCTGCCTTTGCAACCTCTCCACAGAGCTATCTGTAAGTCAACTCTAACTTAACATCTTCAAACCTGATCTGAATACTATAGTCTCTTTTTAAAAAAAGAGTACTTCTCGCCACCTCAGTGGTTTTCAATTATTTAGAAAAAAATCTTAGTTCATGCATGACTCCTTTCTTTTCCCAGCTTAATGGCAATAAAACGTAGTAGTTGAAAATATGCTCTGGATCCAGACCACCTGAATTGGAATCCTATTTTCATCACTAATTGTGATACTACACAAATTCCCTAACTTTTCAGTGCCTCAATTTCCTCATCTTTTGTTGTTATTTAGTCACTAAGTTGTGTCCAACTCTTTGTGACCCCATGGACTGTAGCCTGCCTGGCTCTGCTGTCCATGGGATTTTGTAGGCAAGAATACTAGAGTGTGTTGCCATTTCCTCCTCCAGGGGATCTTCCTGACCCAGGGATCGAACCTGTGTGTCCTGCATTGCTGCTGCTGCTGCTAAGTCGCTTCAGTCGTGTCCGACTCTGTTCGACCCCATAGACGGCAGCCCACCAAGCTCTGCCATTCCTGGGATTCTCCAGGCAAGAACACTGGAGTGGGTTGCCATTTCCTCCTCCAATGCATGAAAGAGAAAAGTGAAAGTGAAGTCGCTCAGTCATGTCCGACTCTTAGCGACCCCATGGACTGCAGCCTTCCAGGCTCCTCCGTCCATGGGATTTTCCAGCATTGACAGGTGGATTTTTTACCTCTGAGCCATCAGGGAAGTCCTTCCTCCTCTATAAGATAGGAATAAAAATAGTACTTTCTTCCTCATAGGGTTATTATAGGGATTAACTAAATTAGTATGTGTAAATTATTTAGTGAGAATACAGAAATGTTGGCTATTATTTTTAATCTCATCATCGCCATCTCATGCTCTCAAATTTAATCCATCAGAAATTATGCCATCTGTATCTTCAAAGTACATTTGGAATCTGAATATTTCTTACCACCTCTTGCCATTACCACTCCCATCCAAGCCAGGGACATTTCTCTCCTGAATTACTCCAATGAGCTCCTACCTTGTCTCTTTCAGACTAGTCTCAATGCATCAGGCAGAATGATCCTAGTAAATCAGTCCTCTGGTCAGAACCATCTACTGACTCCCACGTTGTTCGAATTAAATGCCAGAGTCCTTAAGACAGGCTAAACTCATATAAGATGTGCCCACCCCTCATCTCTCTGACCTCACCTTCCCTACCCTTCCCTCTCACTGATCCCACTCCAAAAATATAGACCTGCTTGTGGTTCTTTGAAAATGCCAAACACATTCCAGACAAAGGGAACTCCTTCTGCCTGCAACATTCTTCCTCCAGATATCCACAGGACTCACCACTCATCTCTGTCATGTCTTATCTCAAAAGCCACCTTCCTGAAGACCCTCTCTGGTATTATATCACCTCAGTTAGGAGCCCAGACTCCATAGCCAGCCTGGATTCTAATCCTGACTTTGCCACTTTCTGATGGCGTGACCTTCAATAAATTACTTAATCTCTCTGTGTTTCAGTTTCCTCATCTTTAAATGGAGAATAATAATGCTGCCAGCCTAAATAAGATTGTTTTGAGGATTCAACGAATTAAATTGCTTAGAATGGTGCCACGTGGTAAAGGCTGTCATATTTATTAAATCTAAGAAGCTATGCATTATAAGACACACCATTATTTTATTTGCCATTTTAAATATTGTCAATTACAGTAGTAAATGTTATCAGTTATAAAATGCATTCCAATTTTAGAGCTGCAAAATTTTTTTTTTGCAAAAGTACACCTTAACATCAGTGAAATGTGATCTTTTCAGGTTTTTCTGTAAGATGGTGTGAGAAAACCTGAGCAAACATTCTGGCCAACCAAATATTTCACTGAGGGGCTTTTAAGACCCAGATCTATTCTGCATCATTCCCTCCCTTCGTATATGCATTTAGTATACACACACACACACATAGATGTAATGAGTACCTACTGTGTGCTGGGTACTTTGGGTGCACGTGTTGTTTTTACAAAACAGTTGTCAGGAGTCCGGAGGCACCTTTCAGGAGCTGAAGGCAGAAGCCAGCCAGAGCCCGAGGCCTGCCCAGTGTGGTGGGCACAACCAGGAAGGTGGCATCCAGCAGCCACACCGGGATCCCCTTGCTGAGGTCCCTGCATTCCCATGCCTTGCATCTTATAATTTTGGCTGTATTCCCAGTTCCAGACTCTTGGCTGTAGCTCTTGATGACAAGGTGGAACACATGCCCAGCATGCCTCTATGTCCTCTCAGTACTGACCTTCTGAAGGGAATGTCACATTACTGATAAAGTGGCCAACCCAATACATACTTAAACTGGCTTGTTTCCATTGTCAATCTAAGTACTCATGTCAAACTCTTCCCCCTTAAGTGAAAGAAACTCAAACATGTTAAATGTGGAAACATTGATAAAAGATATTCTGCAAAAGTCTAAAATGAGCAGATTTATTTCAATGCAACAAAAGTCTATTACACACACACACAGCTGCAGAGTGGGAAATGAAATCCCAGGAGTTTAGTCTCCATGGAGGCAGATGAACCACTAAGCACAGTATAAAGTCTCCTTTCAGTTCAGTTCTCCTATCCTGACTAATTAGCTGCATTTGAAATTTTACCCTAATAAGCGAGTGATCAAGATATAAGCAACATTCATCATACCTATGATGCTAGAAGGGTCTGTCCTCTATCTGCAGAAGAGGATGATCTCGTTTCCTTAAGGGCTCTTATAACTACCACGGGAGGTCAGGGAAGAAGACTCTGCTTCAGGATCTGCTCCTGGGGTGTCTGGGTGCTTAGCAGAGACAGCAAGTGGAGTTATCACCATCACCCCACAGCCTGCCATGCTCCTGGAGGAAGGGGGATGGAGAGGGGAAGGGAAATGTAAAACCAACCAACCAGCCAAAGAACAGACCCTGGCAACCACAGTGTGGGTGTGCTACCTTCCACCTCATTTGAAAGCTCAGGAGTTGTGTTGGTAAGAAAACCCTACAGTAAAAAGCCACAGGGAGAAATCATGGTTTGCTGACTCTGAAGACCAGTAGACAAACAAACTGATTAGCTCCCATCACTTCACACAGCCAAGCCCCTGCCAACGTCGAATGACATTGCTGGTGACCTCTTCCGATTCAAAAGATGTGCAGCCAGCAGCAGCATTCCCCTTCAAGTTACAGGCTTTTTCCATTTCATTTTATTATTATTATTATTAATCCCTTAACCCTGGATTACAATTTTTTTTTATCATTACAAGATAAGTAAGTCTGACAAAGCAATGATGCACTTGGTTTCCATGACAACCCTTCACAAAAAAGTTCAACCTGCTGCATCACCACGAAGCACTTTGAAAATCATTTCCTAGCAACCCCAGAGGTACCCAGAGACATGGACCTTTATCTGCCCTTTACTTAGACCTAGGAGAATTACACACAGGATGACAGAGAAACCAGGTCACTTAGTTACCGCTAACAGCAAGTGGGATATTTCATCAGTGCATGAAGCAGAATAATTCCCAGCTGTGTCTGCAAGGAGACATATGTGCCTATCTGGATGTTTTTAACAGGCTGCACCTTCTTCCCCTCAGTTAGGGGCTACAAAAACACCCAACTAAATTCCACTTTGACCCATTTGAAGACAAGTGATCACCTTCAAATAATTCACTAACATCAATGCACTCATCTGAAAAGCCGGAATTTAAAAATTACCCTCTGCTAATTATGAAAGCTTGGGCTTCCCTTGTGGCTCATCTGGTAAAGAATCAGCCTGCAATGTGGGAGACCTGGGTTCAATCCCTGGGTTGGGAAGATCCCCTTGGAGAAGGGAAAGGCTACCCACTCCAGTATTCTGGCCTGGAGAATTCCATGGACTGTATAGTCCAAGGGGTCGCAAAGAGTCAGACACGAATGAATGACTTTCAATTATGAAAGCATGCTTACCACAGTATAATGATATGCACCCGTCTATTAGGAAAATAAGAAAAAAGTGCAACATTTAAGAGACTTCATGACAAAGTTACCACCTAAAAGATAAGAAGCTTTCATGGAAGTAAATGTGAAAATAAAATGGAATTTTTTAAAAATGAGAAACAGACATTTTTCTATAGTTGCACTATTTCTCAAGGTTCTCCAAAATAACACTTTCTAAAATTAACAGAAAATAGAATGTGCTGACTGTAAGATAGTTGGTTATTGTGCAAACTGGTCTCCAACTGCAACCTACCACACCTGTCTGCTGCTCTGCACCCTGGGAAGTTCACCTCTGCAGCCTGCACCACCAGCCTCCTCTCCCAGCTGGCTTCACGCTGGCCGGACAGGGGAGGGTGAGGAGAGACTGAGCCTAGGGCATTTCTCCCCTCGCCTTCCTGCTTCAGTGCCCTGGTCGGGCAACATCTTGTGCCACTCTGAGCATGGTTCCTGCCAGGGGCCCCACAGCCTGCAACGCCCTTCCCCTGGGAGCCCCTTCAGCCCTAGAGCTGGTGAGGGCGTCCCACGGCTGCTAGTCGGGGCACCTCTCTCGGCTTCCCTTCTCCGCTCACACCGCTTCTCCATTTAAGTCTCTTCATGAGAACCATCCGGGTTGAATTGTTTCCCCTGGGACCCTGACTGATGCAACTTTGACAACTGCAATCAATTCTGAATTAACATGGAGCAAAATCTTTTGTCACACAGCTCCCTTTTGACATTATTACCATTATCATCATTCCTCCGTTCTCTGATTATCATACAAAAGAAGCTAGAAAAGAAGGTGATTTGAAATTCCCTCCTTTGAAGTGTAAGTCTGATAAGTCTGATTTATTCCTCAATAACCTGGGAAAAGGCAGCTTAAAGAGAAACAGAATGTTTCCTTAGGAACTTTATGTCCATCTACAAAGCCAAGCTATTTAATCAACATGAGTTTGAGCAAACTCCTGGAGATGGGGAAGGACAGGGAAGCCTGGCGTGCTGCAGTTCACGGGGTGGCAAAGAGTCAGACACAACTTAGCAACTGAACAATGACAACAACAAAGAACTGGGAAATAGGAGGGCAGTTTTCCCCAGACCACCCGTGAGTACTTTTCAACTGGGTCTTCAGAGCCTGGCTTGTTTAGCTTGCTGTATTTCCACACCAGGCAGCTGCACTGGCATTCACATGAGTAAGTAGAATATGCATTCCCAAACAACTACCCATGAATTTCGCATAAGCCACCATTTGGGAATTATCTTCACCACCATCCCCTCTAAATTAGCAAAACAAATAACAAGAAGTAACACATACTACGTGACTCATTGTGCCCAAACCAGAAACCCGGCCCCACATTTAATTCTAATGTTTCCCATGATTTCGTCCTGATACCAAGCTTCTGAACCAAATCCAAACCTTAGTTTCTGCACTTGTAAAAACAGTGACTGACCCTCTCCGGTGTTCCTGTGAGATCCGAATGATCTGTGCTCAATGGCACCTTCTGCGGTGGCAAAGAGTGCCACTTAGCCCCGAGTTGTTTCCCTGTCTTCAAAATCCTACCAATTGCTTCTTAGACTGAAACTGGGGCAGTGACTCAAAGGTGTAGCTTTCTTCTAATGCACAGGATGCAGCCTGCTACACTGTGATTCTAGAGCTCTGGGATAACCCTTCCCTTTTTCAAGAGATCTTCCTGACCCAGGGACTGAACCCTGGGCCCCCTGCATTGCAGGCAGACTCCTTACAATCTGAGCCACCAGAGAAGTCCTATAAAAATGACAAGGAACACTAACAGTTATTCTGAGGGCTCCCTGAATCTAGTATAGAACTGAGACCCAAATTCATATCAGACTTCATCTATGGTATCTTGCTCAATTCTTTAAAACAACCCTGAATCAAAACTGTAACAAGATCAACTTCACACCCACTTGACTGTCTCTAGTTTAAAAAGACAGTTAATAACAAATGCTGGTGAAGATGTGGAGAGAGACACAACCCCCTCATAGATGGTAATAGAAACATAAAATGATGTGGCTGCCTTGGAAAACAGTCTGATGGTTCCTCACAAAGTCAAACACAGAGTAACCACGTAATCCAGCAACCTACTCCTGCCAGACACCCAGGAGAAATGAAAGCATGTGTTTATACAAAAAACTGTCCAGGGTGTTCACAGCAGCGTTATTCAAAATAGCCAAAAAGTAGAAATATCCCAAATGTCCATCAATGAATAAATACATGAATAAAATGTGGTATATCCATACAATGGAATATTATTTCACAATAAAGAGGGATAAAATACCGACATATGCTACAGCACAAAAGAACCATGACAATATCACACCAAGTGAAAGAAGCCAGACACAGGAGGACACACGGCGCCCAAGTCCCATTCTACATGGAATGCCAGAATAAGCAGCTCCGTAAGACAATATAGACAAAAACAGAATAATGGTTGTTAAGAGCTGGGGAAGTACGGAATTGGGACTGACTGTGAATGGGTATGGAGTTCCTCTGGGTATGATGGAAATATTTTAAAATTAGACACTGGTGGTAGCTGTAAAACATAATGAATGCGTTAAAAACCACTAAACTATACGATGTAAAGTGGTGGATTTTATGTTATATGAAGGTATAACTCAACTGAAGAAAGAGTCGGCGACGTGCCACTTTGTACAAAGTGGTCTGGTGTAGTCCTTGCTGGCTTACAATGTTCCGAGCACTACACAGGCAGGACAGAGGCTCCCTCTTGGTGGCCGAGGCTTACTCTGACTTTCCTTTTGTCAAACTGTTTGCAAGGAGAATGAATTCCGTACTTGATTCTGTCTCCTATCCCTGGGGCATATGGTTTGACTAGAAAGTAAATTTACATAGCCACATTGATTGCACTGAGAACATAAACATTGTAAAGAATATTTGGAGACAAGCTCTCCTGCAGTCAGTCACTAAATTTACAAACCTGTATACACTTTTAGACCTCTTCCTTCCAGCCATCCTTCCTTCTTCCCATTTCTCGCTCCCCTGCTTCCTAGCAAGGATGTTCTGCCAAAACTAAGCCAAAACCCAGGCATCGTTCCAGTTTGTTCCATCTCCCACCTCTACCTCATCCAAACATTAAATCACTTCCTAATTTAAAAAATAATAATGTATTCCCTCCTCTCTATTGCCACTACTTTAATCCAGGCCCTCTTTATCTCAAGCCTAAATTATTATAAAAGGTATCAAAATCAAACGTCCACAGTCTGCCCAGATCAAGAAACCACAACCCTATGTCACTACCCTGCTGAAAATCCACCCCATGATCGCTTGATAAAGTCCTCGCTTTTTAGCCTGGCAAAGGAGAAACCCATAAATCAGCCTTTATCGTACATTTCTGGCTCTTCGGCCTGTCTTCCACCCACAGTTTACACTTAACTATTGGATGGTGGTCCTCAGACACGTGATCTTACTTCACTCACTACCATGTCTGTGCCCACTGTGTGAAATTCCCTCCTCCTCTCTACCTTATACACACCCAGTTAATTCTCAGTTGTCTGTCAAGCAGACCCTCAACATCACATTATTTGAGAAGCCATTTCCATTCCGGGTGAGGTTAGATGCTCTTCCCTCTTCTGCAGAACTTTTCCTCTCAAACATCAGCAGATTATAGAAAACACCGGTATGGCAGGTGGACTCGACCAGCTCACCCAACAACTCCCACCTGGTAGTATTCCCACCCCTGGGAATCCCCACCTCTTGACTGTGGGCTGGCCCAGTGACTTGCTTCTAATCAAAGGAATACAGCAGAGATGAGGGACAGTCACAACTGTGATTAAGGAGCACAAGCTTGTGCCTCCATCTTACTAACAGGCTGTCTGTCCTGCTGGTTCTGAGGAAGCATGCTACCACATCAGAGAGGTCCGTGTGGCAAGGACCTCAAGCCTATAGCCTATAGCCCACAGCCAGCAAGGAACAGAGTCCCTCGCCTAAAAGCTGCTGAAGAACTGAATCCTGCCGAAAACCATGTCAATAAGCCAGTAGAGGACCCAGATGAACTATGCCTGGCTTTCTGACCCACAGAAAGCAATAATAAATGTGCGTGTTTTAAGCCACTTCACGTGTGGTACTTTTACACAGCAATTAATGCAGGCGTGCCACGTTTTATTGTGCTTCACTTTACTGCACCTCACAGATACTGTGTTCTTTACAAACACAAACGCTGGCAACCCTGCCTTGAGCAAGTCTATCAGTGCGTCTGCCCACTTCATGTCTCTTGGCCACATTTTGGTCATCCTTGCACTATTCCGAACTTTTCATTATATTTGTATGGTGATCTGTGATCAGAGATCATCAGTGTTGTAAGTGCAAAATGATGATGACTCAAAGAAGGCTCAACTGATGGTTAGCACTTCTTGAGCAATAAAGTGTTAAGGTATATACATTGCTTTTTTTAGACATACTGCTATTGCACACTTACTAGACTACAGTATAAGGTGCACATAACTTCTCTGTGCACCAGGAAACAACCAGAATCTCCTGTGACTTGCCTTATGCGATAGTCACTGCACTGCAGGTCTAGACCCGCATCTCCAAGGCGTGCCTGCAGTGCGTGTCACTCTCCATCCCAACTAGGACATAAGCTTCTCCAGGGAAAGGATCCTCTTATTCATCTCCGTGCCTTTACTCTAACCACAGGTCCTTGATGCTCAGTTAGGGTCTCAATAAATATTTATGACCTATTGTTGAGTTGAACCAACCTATCCATGTTTGACAACCGAGCTGCCTTAGCTTGACGGCACCACCTGAAGGCCAACAGAGTGAACTGTGACCCAAATTTGCTTCTCTTTCCTAAACACAGGCAGGTCAATACATCTTCCTTCTTTAGTGATGTACAATGAAGCTGATCTACCTTCAGGAGCATCTCTTTTGGACATGCACAACATAGACGCACGCTTTATATCACTTTCTCCATCTTTTAGTTTCTACTCTGCACCCCCAAAATCTCATCACATATATTGGCTCTCTCTCTCTCTTGTGTCTCTGCTCCTTTCTTCCCCAGCCCCACCCCAACTGTATCACATCTTCTCACTCACTCATATACAACAACTCACAAGCCACTCTAAGCAGTGCTCATTGGTCAAGTTGATACATCTGTATAAGGGAAAAAAACAAGATCCATTCACAAATGATATTAACATAAGAAAGCATTTTAGGAAAAGTTTCTGTAGATCAGATATCTGATTCTAGCACAAAAAGAGAATCATATTTTTTAAACATACAAAAGAATATATATTTGTGCATTCAATTTCTAAAATGGAAAAAGAAACCCTGATGTTAGTTCTTGATGGTTAAAACTCAAGATTCAAAGTCCTCATGAAGATGCAAAGAAATTCTTTAAAACAGAGATGCTAAGCCCCCTGTGAGTGCTGACAGGGTTAAAGATAAGGTAACTGCATTCAATTTTAAGGTAAGTGGAAAGGCAGAAGTGAAGGTGAAAAAAAGGTAGTCAACTCCTCCCAAACCATTTTGCTGCCATGAAAAAATGAGAGCTACCATATTCAACATTTACCCTGGAGAGGCCCAACCTCCTCCAGAAATTTTTTCTCAAAGATTTCACGCCTCCATGAAAATGACACCATAGTTGGGATAAAAGTAGAAAAAAGCAGGTTTTACTCACAAAGAACTCTCTGCTGGAGATTTTATGCTTGAGTTTGAGCAAAAACTATCTTACTATTTTACGATTTCTAGAGAACTAAAGGGCCCAGTGAAATCTCTATGCAATAGGCAGAAGTTAATGTCCCAGATTAGACAAATAAGGCTTTTTGGGAAAAGATTTCATTATTGCACTGAAAAAAATCATAATATGAAAAGATTGAGGACAGGAGGAGAAGGGGGAGATAGAAGTTGAGATGGTCGGATGGCATCACCAACTCAATGGACGTGAGTTTGAGCAGACTCCAGGAGATAGTGAAGGACAGGGAAGCCTGGCATGCTACCGTTCATGGGGTCGCAAAGAGTCAAATATGACTGAGCGATTGAACAACAATGACAACAAATATGAAAAGATATCAGCACATGACCATTCTCTTCAGCAACGCTTCTAGTAGCAAAAATGATGAAAATAATTTAAAAACTATCAATGGGGGACTGGATGAATAAGTAGTTGTACAGTCACACAATGGAATTCTATGCAGGTATAAAAAGGAATGAGGAATATCTATGAATTATGGTACAGTGATCTCTAGGATATATTAACTGAAAGAAGAAAAATGAATTAGTATGCTGCTGCTGCTGCTAAGTCACTTCAGTCATGTCTGACTCTGTGCGACCCCACAGACGGCAGCCCACCAGGCTCCCCTGTCCCTGGGATTCTCCAGGCAAGAACACTGGAGTGGGTTGCCATTTCCTTCTCCAGTGCATGAAAGTGAAAAGTGAAAGGGAAGTCGCTCAGTCGTGTCTGACTCTTTGCGACCCCATGGACTGCAGCCCACCAGGCCCCTACGTCCATGGAATTTTCCAGGCAAGAGTACTGGAGTGGGTGCCATCGCCTTCTCCATTAGTATGCTACCATTTATCTAAGAAATGCAGAATATAAACATGGTTGTGTGTAATTCAACCAATGGTATGAAAACCACAAACATTTTAAATATAGTTAACCATTTGATGGAAGGCATAATATGTAGAAGATATGGATAAAATCTAAACTCCTCTGAATATACCACATTATAAAGATTTTACTTTGTAATATAAATAATTCACATTATTACAACAAAATCAAATCTTTAAAAAGATCAAATCGAAAGTAAAATGAAACAAATGAATATAACTGTATTGAATTAATCACCATTCCACCGTAAGTTTGCTCCATAAAAAGGAACCAATTCAAATGACTTAAAACTCAATAATTTGCCCATTCATCCAAGCAGGATATGCTCTAATGTAAAAGATTTCTGGGAAAAAATATTAAACTGCTTTCAGTGGTGATTCTGAGCCTGCTGTCCATGTGCTGTGGGACAGAGCAAATGAGGGATTACCTTGGTGTTGTTAAGAACCAGGGTCGATGTCATGAGAAGAGGAAATAGAAATATTAAGACTAATGAGGTTAGAGAAAAGGCCCTAAATTTGGATTGGAAGTGTTAGTATAAACTCATGGCACATTTTATCTTTGAAAACATTTATTTTCTGGCTGTGTTCACTTAAAAAGGCAGAAGACAATGATCAGTCCATTAGCAACGATCACTCCATTGCCCAGATCATGTCTGTAAGTATCATCTTTCAATAAAAAGAATTAGGTTCCTGAGAGAAATGACTGACTCCAGATCAGGGGATGAACGTGACGAAACTGGAACATCCTGTCACACCATCAGGCAAACAACCTATCAGAGATGACAAGGAGACAAGGTGGCTATCCAGTAGCCGAAGACAGACCAACTGAGCTTCAGTAAGGACAACAACGGCAGCAGACTGGGGCACGGCTGCTATCTTACAAACCGGTAATAACAATACTAAAAGCATCACGAGTTATCTTTGGAGGAGGCTAGGAAATCAAACCACTATCTTGAAAACTGCCAAGGAAAAGAGAAATCTCAAGCATTTACCCCATCTTTTCCCATTTGGACTGTACCTTGGGATAATCAAATAGTTGATGAGGGAAGTTTCTCTTCAGAGAAGCATTCCAAAAGTTTTATAGAAAGAACAGACCACAAACTTCTGTAACCCCTAATGAACGAATGGATCTAGGCATCAATCATGAAGCAAAAAAACAGAGAAAACCAGACATTACATGCCTCCTGATGGACCTACACAGCACTATAAAGAAGTCTGAATAAGTAAGCCCGAAAGCCAACCAAATAATATACCCCTGAATCTGACTAACAACACAGAAGGAATATAGGGCCAGAAGAACATGGTACATGATACCACAAGGCTGTAATCAACAAAAGCCGGCCTGTGGGAAACTCTGCCAGACAAATGACCCCATTTCTTTAACAAGGAAATTTTAAGGGGGAAAAAAGAAAAAGGAGGTACCTATAGATTAGAAGATACTTAAGAAACATCAACCAACTACAGCCGGTGGTTCTTATTTCAAACATGATTCAAACAACATTTTTTAAAACTAAGACATTTATTAGCTAATTAGGGAAACTTGAGCACTGTCCTGATATTTGATGATATCAAGCAATTATTTTCATTTTTCTACAAGCTAATAGTATTTTGGTTGTTTTTTAAGCAGTCTTTATTTCTTAGACTTGGGAGCTTCCCAGTGGCTCAAGGGTAAAGAATCTGTCTGCAATGCAGGAGATGGGGGTTCAATCCCTGGGTCAGGAAGATCCCCTGGAGAGGGAAATGGCAACCCGTTATAGCATTCTTACTGGGAAAATTCCATGGACAAAGAAGCCTGGCAGCCTACAGTGCATAGGGGTACAGAGTTGGACACGACTAAGCCACTGAGCACGATCTCTTAGAGTTAGTTATGTTTAAAATAATATGATGTTTTAGATTTGCTTTAAAATAATCCCAGAGTAGGGGGGAGAGTGGGTGGTATATGTAAAAGAATAGCCTTAATTTTATAACTGTCGAAGCTGGGCAATGTTTGCATAAAGTTTCACTGCATTACTCTATTTTTGTACACATTTGAACTTTTCCATAATAAAAAATTTAAATGACAAGCCTTCAAAAATCAGTCTGTGGACTTCCCTGATGGCACAGTGGATAAGAATCCACCTGCCAATGCAGGGGACACAGGTTCGATCCCTGGTTTGGGAAGATTCCACATGCCTCAAAGCAACTCCCGTGCTCTAGAGCTCGTAAGGCACAACTAATGAGCCTGTGAGCCATGACTACTGAAGCCGGTGCCCCTAGAGCCTATGCTCTGCAACAAGAGGAACCACTGCAATGATAAGCCCGGCCACTGCAACTAGAGTAGCCCCGCTCTCCGCAGCTAGAGAAAACCCACACACGGCAACAAAAGACCCAGCACAGTCAAAACAAAATAACAAGTTTGCATCTTGTTAACATGTATTGATAGTTATGTTCAAAGCTAATAATATGTGTGTATGTGAGTGTGTGTGTGTGTGTAAAATCATTTTCAAACAACTCTGTGAGGCAGTTACTTTTACAATCCTTAGATAGAGGGAGAAACAGAAGATGAAAGAAGTTAAGCCATGGAACAGTGTGAGCGGTGCACATGAGATTAAGACCTAGGTCTCCCTGACCGGAAATCCCATGTACAGTGGGAAAAACAAAAACTCCCCTACAGATGTTACGTAGAGGGAGACGGGTGCAGAGGATTGTTAACAAGGCACTGGAAGGCAGAGAAGAGCCATAAAGAACACGGAGATACACTGGGGAAAGAGAAACTGAAAGGGCAGCATCCGGAGACCAGAAACTGCTCCCACGCCGGGCGGCACCCACCGCCACACACGGCTCATCGGTGGCGCCGGCACCAACTTCGAAAGCCGCACCAGCGCCGCCGAGCAGGAGCCGCTGCTGCTGTCCCCTCCTTTCTCCCACATCCCAGCGTTTCCTACCAGTACCTCCTCCTTGCAGAATGCAAGTGCAGACCAGCTGGCAAAGGAGTCTGGAAGATGTAGTCTGCAGGCTGCTAGCCCCACGTAATAAAACGGAGAATACGGAAAAGCAGGAATGGAGCTGAGAACCAAAGACCATGAGCACAACCACACTGCTGTGATTTCTTGATTTAGGACTCAGGTGTGGGTAAATTAGGTGAAGGGGATTAAAAGGTACAGACTTCCGGTTTAAAAAACAATGTCAAGGGGATGTAATGTACCACCCAGGGAGTGTAGTCAATAATACTGTAATGCCTTTGTATGGTGACAGATGATTACGAGACTTGCGGTGATCAATTCATAATGTACACAAATATTGAATCATTATGTGGTACATTTAAAACTAATACAATATTATATGTCAATTAAACTTCAATTGTGAAAAAAGAAAACAGAAAAGGAAGCTCTCTTATGTGAAGTTTTACCTCCTTCCTCAATTCTTCCACCGGAACAGCTGCCACAATGTCTGAGGCTGCCTATGACTAGGGGTGCCTATGCAGACCCCTCCAGGTTGTCAGCGAACCTCACCGACAAAGAACGTTTTTTCGAAGAAGGACATAACTTAGTCAACTTAGCTGGAACTATTTTCTTCAAGAAAAATGCCTCACCACCTCGCATTAGCTCCCTCCAACCAAGAATGGACAATTTGTGCATCCAAATATTAAGAACTGCAACTAATTAACACACATCAAGTATATGTGTTAAAATAAGCTACAAGGACATATTGTACAACACAGGGAATACAGCCAATATTTTGTAATAACTGTAAGTGGAGTATAACCTTTAAAAATATGACTCACTATATTGTACACCTGCAACTTATATGCAGGGCTTCCCTTGTGGCTCAGCTGGCAAAGAATCCACCTGCAGTGCAGGAGAACTGGGTTCCATCCCTGGGTTGGGAAGATCCCCTGGAGAAGGGAAAGGCTACCCACTCCAGTATTCTGGCCTGGAGAATTCCATGGACTGTATAGTCCATGGGTCCTAAAGAGTCGGACACGGCTGAGTGACTTTCACTGCTCACTAACTTATATGGTATTGTACATCGACTATACTTCGATTTTAAAAAGGTATCATGTTACTAAGCAAACAGGAACAAGTGAAACATCTTTGTTACTTCAGGAGAATGGGAGGAAATCAACTCATTATTCTAAAAACTGGAGATAAGAGAGAAGACTGACGCAGTTAACCTGCCTTTCCCATACAAACTGTATCCCAGGGAAACCAACTAACTGATGAGGGGAAGTTTTTCTTCTTAGAGATGTTGCAGCTAATGAGTGAAGGAAATGATGGAACAAGAATTTCAGCATTTGACACCCCCACTGTGGAATGCATGTAAGCAATGATCATTAAGCCTACTTACAGTGGTTTAGTCACTAAGTCGTGTCTGACTCTCTGCGACCCCATGGAGCCCATCAGGTTCCTCTGCCATGTAATTCTCCAGGTAAGAATACTGGAGCGGGTTGCCATTTCCTTCTCCAGGGGATCTTTCTGATCCAGGGATTGAACCCAGGTCTCCTGCACTGCAGGCAGATTCTTTATCACTGAACCACCAGGGAAGACCAAGACTTCGCATCAATGCAAAAAGACAATCACAGCAAAAGCAAACAAACCTCTCCCACATTGTGTATTTCCTGCTGTAAGAACACAATATCACTGAAAGTATATTCTCACCCCACTTCCAACTCCCCCAAATTGAACATAATCAATCAAACCTCTAAATCTAACTGCATTCTAGCAACCACAGAAGGCAGGGAAACATGTTACTTTTTGCCAGGAATGCAAAAAGGTAAAGTGCAGACTGGGGAATAGATACAGGACAAACCCAAGGTCCTAAACAAAGTAACTGCAAGAGGAGAAAGAGAGGAGGAGGATGCGGAACCTATACATTAAGGGAGACTTAAGAGCCAGGCTTCAGCAATATGTGAACCGTGAACTTCCAGATGTTCAAGCTGGTTTTAGAAAAGGCAGAGGAACCAGAGATCAAATTGCCAACATCTGCTGGATCATCAAAAAAGCAAGAGAGTTCCGGAAAAACATCTATTTCTGCTTTATTGACTATGCCAAAGCCTTTGACTGTGTGGATCACAATAAACTGTGGAAAATTTTGAGAGAGATGGGAATACCAGACCACCTGACCTGCCTCTTGAGAAACCTATATGCAGGTCAGGAAGCAACAGTTCGAACTGGACATGGAACAACAGACTGGTTCCAAATAGGACAAGGAGTACGTCAAGGCTGTATATTGTCACCCTGCTTATTTAACTTCTATGCAGAGTACATCATGAGAAACGCTGGGCTGGAAGAAGCACAAGCTGGAATCAAGATTGCTGGAAGAAATATCAATAACCTATGCAGATGACACCACCCTTATGGCAGAAAGTGAAGAAGAACTAAAAAACCTCTTGATGAAAGTGAAAGAGGAGAGTGAAAAAGTTGGCTTAAAGTTCAACATTCAGAAAACTAAGATCATGGCATCTGGTCCCATCACTTCATGGGAAATAGATGGGGAAACAGTGGAAACAGTTTTAGACTTTATTTTTGGCGGCTCCAAAATCACTGCAGATGGTGATTGCAGCCATGAAATTAAAAGACGCTTACTCCTTGGAAGGAAAGTTATGACCAACCTAGATAGCATATTCAAAAGCAGAGACATTACTTTGCCAACAAAGGTCTGTCTAGTCAAAGCTATGGTTTTTCCTGTGGTCACGTATGGATGTGAGAGTTGGACTGTGAAGAAAGCTGAGTGCCGAAGAATTGATGCTTTTGAACTGTGGTGTTGGAGGAGACTCTGGAGAGTCCCTTGGACTGCAAGGAGATCCAACCAGTCCATCCTAAAGGAGATCAGTCCTGGGATTTCTTTGGAAGGAATGATGCTAAAGCTGAAACTCCAGTACTTTGGCCACCTCATGCGAAGAGTTGACTCATTGGAAAAGACTCTGATGCTGGGAGGGATTGGGGGCAGGAGGAGAAGGGGACGACAGAGGATGAGATGGCTGGATGGCATCACTGACTCGATGGATGTGAGTCTCAGTGAACTCCAGGAGTTAGTGATGGACAGGGAGGCCTGGCGTGCTGCAGTTCATGGGGTCACAAAGAGTCGGACACAACTGAGCAACTGAACTGAACTGAACTAAGAGACATACCAACCAATTGCAATGAGTAGACATTTTATGGAAACCAAAACAAACCGTAAAATACAAGAAGACAATTAGAAAATGTGATTGATACTAAGTAGCTGCTGTTGACTGAGTGTTTGTGCCCCCCCCTAATACATATGTTGAAATCCTAACTCCCATGTGACATTAGGAGGTAGGAGCACAGGGAAGGGCTTAGATTATAAGCATAGATCCCTCACAAATGGGATTAGTGTCCCTATAAAAGTGACCCCAGGGAACTCCTTCACTCCACCCTCCATGTGAGGACACGATGAAATGACTGTCTATGAACCAGGAAGCAGTTCCTCACCAGACACAGAATCTGCAGGCCCCTGACCTTGGACTTCCGACCTCTGGAACCCTGAACTGTGAGGGCAAGTCCATAAGCCACCCAGTCTAGGGTATTTTTGTTATAGCAGCTGGAACTAAGAGTAGTTATTAAACCTTTTGGTATATATATAAGGTTTTACGATTTTTTGAAACAAAGAATTCTTGGATTTTAAAGATACAGACTGAAATATTTGTATAAAATAGAAAATAAGTGCTTAAGAGAAACGAGACACTTGCGTGCCTCTGGAGGTGAAACAGCGCAGTGAAGAGAGCAGTGGCAGTAGCTCTGGGTCCGCAGCAGTGGGTCCTGGCCAAGCCCCCGGAGAGTCCTGCACCCCAGCTCTGTCCCTCCCAACGCGGGGCGAAACACCGCCTGAGCCCCTCACCTCCTCAGAACCCCGTAGGTCACTTAGGAAACGATTCCCCAAGGGGAGCTCACAGGCTCTTCCTCAGCTGCTTCACCACCTTCTCATTAAACCCACTTCTCCCGAAGGACACGCATACAAACGAAACGCTAGTTCTAATTCAACTGTATGTTTCTTTCACGACACTGTAAATCTATTCCAGCCACACAATGGGCCAATTCCTTTTTTGGGGCTAACCTAGAAACCTAAATGCCACATATAACATTGTTTCTATATGAAAACCCTTTCCTAAAAGTATGTTTGTCGTATAATCTGCATATAAGAGGGTCACCGTTTACATCGTTGTTTTTGTTTAGTCCCTCAGTCGCAGCCAACTCTTTGCAACCCTGTGGACGGTAGCCCACCGGGCTCCTCTGTCCTTGGGATTCTCCAGGCAAGAATACTGGGGTGGACTGCCATCCTCCAGGGGATCTTCCAGATCCAGGGATCAAATCTGTGTCTCCTGCATTGCAGGCGAATTCTTTACCACTGAGCCATCTGGGAAGCCCTCCTTTTACATTAATTCAAAGCATTTCCTGATTCTTTTTTCAGTTTCAATGTTCTCATCTTTGACACACAAAACTGATTTTAGTCATGTGCTCTTCTTTCTCCCTTCTTGAAAATCTCCACCAACAACCGGCAGGAGAGAATTTGCTTGCCTCATTCCTCCCAGCCAGGTCCCTGGGAGGTGAGGGGCGAGGAGCACACTCCTCCCAAAAGGGTGAAGAGGAAATCTCCAAGATCAGAGACAGAAAGTCCTGATGCCTCACTCCCCTAGTGGGCCTGACCTCTGCAGGCAGAGGTGCTGGGCTCTCACCCAGGTGGCAGCTCACCTGGGTTCCACGTGTGGCTGACAGCATGGGCAGAGAGGCTGACCACATGAACACAACAGATCCCCTGCTCTGTTCTCCATCTGGCCATCACCGTCTTGGCTATCCCTCTCTCTAGAGAACTCTGGAAAGGAAATGTTGTAGCCAGAGTCTGTATCAGACTGTGGGGAAAAAAGAAACTTCTAGCTCCGGCTCAGTTCACAACACTACAGATGCTACTGAAACAACACCCAAGGGAACGCCTTTTGCTTTGTTCACAGTCACCCAGCTTCTAGACTTTCCATCAGTTTCTTAAGCTGAAAATGGAAATGCCTCAGATGACCCAAAGACCACTTGTAGGTGAGATCTAAGCTGTTAGGTCACCATGTGGGTACTTCAGTCACTTCAGTCATGTCTGACTCTGTGCGACCCTATGGGCTATAGCCCTCCAGGCTCCTCTGTCTGTGGGATTCTCCAGGCAAGAATTCTGGAGTGGGTTGCCATTTCCTCCTCCAGAGGACCTTCCTAATCCAGGGATCAAACCAGCATCTCTTATGTCTCCTGCACTGGCAGGTGGCTTCTTTACCACCAGTGCCACATTGCTTGGGTCCTTACCAGCCTTCATAAACCGCTACCTTCCTCTCCATTTGGTGAGTGCCCTTGACGCTTCCCCAGCAGGAACCCTGAGGAGGACAAAAGCCCCATCTACCCTGAAGTCATCACCTTTCAGGTTCAGATCTTTAATGTTATTTGTGGTTCTGACGTCAGAAAATGGCACTTTTTTTTATCCACGTTAACCTGCGTGATATGTTACTAAAAAGTCTTCCTATAAAAGTTTCCAAAATTGGGGGTCTTCCCTCCTTTTTATGACTCACACAGGCAACTGAATCCCTGTAGCTAACCATTATACCTTCCCCTCTAGGAGGCAACAGTGCATCACAGTTCCAACAATATAGTACATCTGACAGCTACATCATACAGAAATGTTGCAACACAAAAACCAACAGAGCTTTTGCCAACTGGCTTTAAGCTCAATTATAGACCAAAACTTCAGGTGATACCAAACAAGAATTTCATATGAAACCACCTCAACATAACACCACAGCCCTTCAAAGGCAGAAGGGTTATGCAGGTCCAACAGTCAAGGAACCCAAATGCCAGCCTGGGCCTTTCACTGTCAAGATTCTACTGTGTCATCTCCTTTGGAAATCCAATCGACAGAGGCCACACCCAGCGGTTTCCAAAGCTTCAGGGTAACACAGTGCTCAGGACTCAGTCTTGTCTGACTCTTTGGCACCCCATGGACTGCAGCCCACCAGGCTCTTCTGTCGATGGGATTCTCCAGGCAAGAATACTGGCATGGGTTGCCATGCCCTCCTCCAGGGGGTCTTCCCCAGCCAGGGATCAAACCCATGTCTCCTGTGTCTCCTGCATTGGCAGGTGGGTTCTTTACCACTGAGCCACCTAGGAAGTCTCAGGGTAACACGTCTATATGTAAGTCCAGTTAGTCACCTACATTGGTCAAATCAATCGATTTGAAAGTGGGATACATTTTCCAATAGAAAATGTATTTCAACAATATCTAAATCTAAATCAACAAAATTTTATCTTAATTACCAAAACAGAAATCAGAGCAACCATGAGGTTATTAGCAGCTAGTATTTGTACAATATTTACAAAGTGCCAAGTAACATGGGTAATATGTTCTGCCAAAGCATCTCCAATTTTGTATGCATTTTACATTCTCCACTCATTTCAAAGCAATGCTCTAGTTTGAGCTAATACAGGGAGTGACAGTGGGTCTGTAACAGGAAAAACCTCATCCACTAGGCCCTCTGATTGCTCTTCCCTGCACTCCAGTGTTCTTGCCTGGAGAATCCCAGGGACGGGGGAGCCTGGTGGGCTGCCATCTATGGGGTCACACAGAGTTGGACACAACTGAAGTGACTTGGCAGCAGCAGCAGCAGCCTCACCACCACGCCACTCTGTTCTAAACTGCAGTTCCAGCACTAGCCATGCTTGGGCCTTCCAGCCTGTGTGAGAGGCAACGAAGCAGTGGTTAAGAACTTCGGAGTTGGATTCGGACATCTCCTATTTAAATTTCAGCCCTCATCTAGAAGGATGCCTTGTGACTCTTGCAGCCCTGTCTTCCTCCTTTGTAAAATAAGAAGGGTAATTTGTAGCTCATAGTGCTTTTATATAGATGGGTAAAACAATGTATCGATATATAAAGTGCTCTGCAAATAGCAAGATTTAATAGCTCATGTTACCAGATCTATTCTACACACCTTGTTGCAAAATGTACAAACCACACAAGGAAACTGGAATCACCTTGGAAACAAGACCCAACCGTGACACGCTTTCTTCCAGTGATGGATGATCCAAGAGCAAAGTCATCTCCTGATGCTTATGAAATCAGTCACAGGCCCCTAAACGATTCTGCCTGAGGAGGCACAGAGGAGGAGCTGAAAAAGTTGATGGCAAAGAATGAAGCAGCAAAATCCTGAGTAAAAACTGGCTTTTATCTGCCAGTGGGAGAAGAGAGAAACCAGGGGGAAAGGAGCAGCAACCAAATCTAAACTAACCTATATTGCAACTTACTAAAAAGTGGTGTTTTCCATTAAAACATAATAGCTACCCAGACTTTCACTGTAAGATATTGGTAACACCTATGTTTTTATACTTTTAATTTTTGCTTTATATTGGAGTATAGCTGATTTACACTAGTGTGTTAGTTTCAGGTGTACAGCAGTGATTCAGTTATATATATGTGTGTGTGTGTGTATCCATTATATTTCAGATTCATTTTCCATATAGGTTATTAAAGAATATTGAGTATAGTTCCCTGTGCTATACAGTAGGTCCTTGTGGATTATCTATATACATATAGTAGGGTAACACTTATTCTTTAAAAAAAATTTTTTTTTTATTTTATATGGGGTATAGCCAATTAACAATGAGAGTTTCAGGTGGACAGTGAAGGGACTAAGCCACACACAGACATGTATCCACTCCCCCCAAACTCCCCTCCCATCCAGGCTGCCGTCTAACAACACTGAGCAGAGTCCCATGTGGTAACACCTGAAATATTTTTGCATGTTTTAAATATGCCTATTCTTGAGTGAAAATATAAGCTTAAAAACACATTATAAACTCACTTATTAATGTTTTGAGACTGTGGAAAGAAGGTATAGGGAGCAATAAACCAAGTAAAAATAGAGTAAATTTGGCTAAGCTTGGTTTTTACTTAGGGAACTTCTTGCTTAGACTGCATTCACCCCACCCCCAATCTCTGAGATCATGGGGAGAGGGGTCAGTGGGCAAGGAACAGAGGAAATGACAGAAACATGCCTGTTATGGGTGGAACTTCTGAATGCTCCCCCCCCAATTCCTATGTTGCAGCCCTAACCCTGATGATATTTGGAGGCAATTGGGTTTAGATGACATCATGAGGGTGGGATCCCCATGACAGGATTAGCATCCTTCTAAGAGGAAGGAGAGAGACCACAGTTTGCTTGCTCTCAGCCATGTGACACAAGGAGATTCGGAAGCCAGGCAAAGCGCTCTCACAAAGCACCTTGACCTTGGCCTTCCCAGCCTCCAGAATGGGAAGAAAGAAATGTCTGCTGTTTATTTCACTGATGCGGACCCAGGTACGATCCCTGGTTGGGGAACTAAGCTCCCCCAAGCCACAAAGTGCTGTCAAAATAAATAAAACAGAAATGTATGTTCTTTAAGCCACTCTGTTTATGGCATTTTGTTAGAGCAGCCCCCACCCCACCCCTGAGCTAAGAGAATGTCTAAGCAGAGTCAGGGTGGAGAGTGGACTGAAGATGAAGAGATGTTTTCAGCAGTATCTTAGAAGTCTGCACACAAGATCAGTGGATATACTTTAATATCATTAATCATCCAACAAGAGAAATACACAATACACTAAGTGACCATTTAAAAATGCCATTATTTTAAACAATTATCAAAATTACCCATCTCGATTTGAACTTCCCAGGGTATCTCCAATGGCGTTGGACATCTTTTAGAACTGGTTATAGAAGGCCTTCTGGGATACGGTCAGGATATATTCTCCCTTGTTCTGGAAAACCTCGATCAATGGACTTCCTTGCCCTCTGGTTTCCAAATGTGTTTGGACAAAGATGGTACCAAGCTGGAGATCAATGAAAGGGAGGACGACAGGGGTATTTACAGGTATTTATTCCTGGAGGTCCCCCAGCTCAGCCACAGGCCTCCAGTCACTGCATTCTTCTGCAAGGCCACAGCTTTCGGGGGCTGCCCTACCCTATACGGTTGGTTTCTCAGGTCCCCATAACCACCCCCTTCTGCACTTCTTCTCGGTGGTAACAGTGCACTCTTTTTCTAGTCTTAGGATGCTTCTTCATCATTTGCTAATTTCCTTTCATTTTGCCAACACACCTGAATAGTCCCTTCATTACATTATTTCCTTACACTTTTGTGGACACACAACCTGTTTCCTGTCCAGACACCATCTGCTCAGGTCTGAGGAAGGGCTGGTTGGTTGGTCTTGCCTCACTTAGGTGCAGGGTTTTCTTGCAGCCTTTGACTGCTCACCAGCATCTCCCTTTTTCCCCCAACCAGAAGACTCAACCCAGTTCAACAGCCTGTTCGCTTTCTGAGCCCCTGGATTTTAGACTTTACTTGCCCCCTCGGCTCTGAAGAAGCTGCTCCTCCCCCAACCCTGCTGGTTTCCCAGACCCTAAACTCTCTCTTCCCTGGTGCTACAGGACTCTTCCCACCTCCCTCCCATTCTGATTCCTAGCCTTCACCCATCATAACCTGGTCCCGCAGGAGCTGCCCGGCTCTCACCAGCACATCCTGCTCTGCGGCAGCCCACGTCCTGCCTCGTGTCCACCAGGGTGGGATTCAGCAGAAAAGCATCACCTCTGAAAAGGAGCAGTTTGCTCTCTTACTTTCTGATTTAAGGACAGATTTACCAAAGTCCAAAGGGAGCATTACCTGACAGGTCTTTCTTTTTTTTTTTCAGGGATATATCTCCTTTTTCCTTATTAGATCTACTTAGCTAATTTTATCAGGTAAGTTATTTCAATATTACATAAAACTTCATGGAAAAGATGTTACAGAAGAACCCATGGATGGTCCTCATTGTCTTCACCATCACTGGCCTCAGCGGCAGCATTAATGGTAGGACTCCACCCTTAAAAGCATTCTACAAAGTGCTTTCAAGTTTACTCTTTTTAAGTCACAAAGTCTTTACAAGTAGACAGATCATATATTGTTTTTATTTTGAAGATATGAAAACTGAAGTATAGAAAAGGCATTAAACTTTTTCATGATGAATTAACCAAGGAAATAGGGCTTCCCAGGGGACTCAGTGGTAAAAGAATCCTCCTGCCGACCCAAAAGATGCTGGTTCGATCCCTGGCTCGGGAAGATCCCCTGGAGGAGGAAAGGACAACCCACTCCCGTATTCTTGCCTGGAGAATTCCATGGACAGAGAAGTCTGGCCAGCTATAATCCACGGAGTTGCAAAGAGCTGGACATGATTGAGTGCGCGCGCATGCGCACGCACACGCACACACACGCACGCACGCACACACATGACCAAGGAAACATAGCTAGCAAATATTCTGAATAAATACTGCTTGAAATAAAGGCTGTTTTTGCTTTGTATTAGAAGTATTAATATTGCACCTCTATTGAAAAGAAGGCGTGCTCTTTGATCTATGCAGCCATCCAGTTTTAACAGGAGAAATGATGCCATTGTAAAAAGAGCAAGGACTAGTTTATATCTGATAGATCTTAAAAATGAGTGTAACTACTGAAGGAAGCAGTGAAAACCAGGGAAATTTTCTCAATGACTATAGTTCATGTGTTGGAACAAAGGGAGGGGGCACTAAATTGTGATGAAATGAGCTACGGCAGAAAATAAACTAGGGAATTCCTAAACCTAAACACACACAGCACAGTGAAAAGGACTCCAAGAGCCGACGTCAGCCCATTTTAAGTTACTCCTTTGCCTTACAATTTCCCATCGTGCAGGATGCAGCCCCAGCAGAGCAGAGGCATGTGAGTCACCGAGACGACAAAGCAAAACACCAGGACCTGCACACCCCAGTGGATCCTAGGGGAGTCTGCACCTCAGGAAACCAGAATGGGCTACACATGGTCCAGCCCTCTCACCACCTACAGACTTCCCAGCCACATCTGGAGGCTCAGAGCCTGGCTTCACGGGTAGAGATGACAGACGGCCCATATCACGAAAGTAAACTAAGACGAAGGTGGGGCAGCTTCCCTGTTGGCTCACTGGTAAAGAATCTGCCTGCGATGCAGGAGATGGGGGTTCGATCCCTAGATCTAGAAAATCCCCTGGAGAAGGAAATGGCAACCCACTCCAGTATTCTTGCCTGGAAAATTCCATGGATAGAGGAGTCTGGTGGGCTACAGTCCATGGAGTCGCAAGAGTCAGACACAACTTATCGACTCAACCACCACCGAGATGAAGGCAGGGCAGTGACTAGTACTCCGAATACACACAGTCTGGAACCATACACTATACTTGAGGTGGCCACACCTAATTCAATTTCTGACCCACAGACAATTTAATTCATTTAAAAACAGTAGTTCCCAAATTGTGGTCCCTAGATCAGTAAAACTAGTATCTCCTAGAAGCTTGTTAGAAATCCAAACTCTTGGGCCCCACCCAGGATCTCCTAAATCAGAAACTCTGGGAGTGGAACCCAACAGTCAGTAGTTCAACAAGCCTTCCAGGTGATTCTGATGTACTCTAAAGCTTGAGACTACTGACTTAACAAAAGTCTTTTTTTTTTTCCCCCCAAAATAGCTCTATCCTTCCATTTAAAGGCGGGGTGAGAGTTGGACTGTGAAGAAAGCTGAGGGCCGAAGAATTGATGCTTTTGAACTGTGGTGTTGGAGAAGACTCTTGAGAGTCCCTGGGACTGCAGGGAGATCCAACCAGTCCATTCTAAAGGAGATCAGTCCTGGGTGTTCTTTGGAGGGAATGATGCTAAAGCCGAAACTCCAGTACTTTGGCCACCTCATGCAAAGAGTTGACTCATTGGAAAAGACTCTGATGCTGGGGGGGATTGGGGGTAGGAGGAGAAGGGGACAACAGAGGATGAGATGGCTGGATGGTATCATCAACTCAATGGAAGTGAGTTTGAGTGAACTCTGGGAGTTGGTGATGGACAGGGAGGCCTGGCGTGCTGCAATTCATGGGGTCGCAAAGAGTCAGACACGACTGAGTGACTGAACTGAACTGAAATAAAATCTCACTCATTATTTACCATAAGGTCAGAAAATTATCTATTTTCCCTTTATAGATAGTCAACTTGGGATTATCCTCACTGATTTGGAAAGCCATGGAACACAGATAATACAAAAGTAATGAATCACTGGCTTAGGCACACCCTTTTGCAATAGACTGACCATCCTCATTAGGTTTTGCTTACCAGGCTTCATGGATATTCCCTGAATCCACAGTACAGCAGAACCTGGTACAAATACCGCCTGAATGAATGACTGAGCACAATGAATGGGGGACGACGTGGGAATTGGTAAGGCTGCCTACTAGAACAAAATCACTTGGATACTAAGAACCTCCTGTGTCTGATCCACAAAATAGTTTGCCTCACAAGAGATGACTGCAAGTTGACTGAACTGTCAGTCAAGACTCTCTTCTACAACTGGCTGCCTAATCCTGGATCCTCCCCAGGCACAACAGCTGGGATGAGGAAAAGAAAACTTGTAAGAATCCCCAGATCTTCCCAGGGAGAGGTTCCACCATCTCCTCTGAGGATTTCTGAACAAGAATTGCAAAACTGGCACAGTCTCAGCAGTGAGCATTCTGCAGGATTCTCCTGTTGGAGCATGATTTTTAAAAAGGCAAACAAGAGGGAGACAAATTGCTAGGAAGCTGCATTTTTTACAGCAATTGGAAGACAAATCTAACTTCTTACCAGAATTGGAAACCCACATGATATCACTGTAGTGCACATGAATTATTAATGCTCATCATTTTTTGTAAATTAGGTATTCAGGAAGGTTCCTGTCGACATCATGTTTGACATCATAATGCTTCATCATTCTAAAAGCCTAATGAGATGAATTCTTGCTAGAAAAGAGAGAGATCAAGCATGCATTTCTGCACTCTGGAGAATACCAGAGACCAAGGAGATAATGAAGATATGGTTTATAATTGATGTACAAAGAGCAAATTAAAAAAAAAAAAAACAACCTGTTACAACCCTACCACCACTGTAAACAAGACCAAATGGCACTTTACCTTTCCACCTGAGCATTTTGGAAAAGGGAGGGGTGAGTGCGGTGGGGGCCAGGGGGCATGACTAGTAATTATCTCAAACTCCTAAGGTGGAAGAATTCTTCTAAAAAGAAAGTTATGTCTTTATAAAATTACCTCATCTACAAAAGAACATGTAACAGGTAAAAATTGAAAAAGATACCATAACACCAAGTCACACATCCTAAAAGGATAGTATTATATATTTTAAACCAATTCTGTAACAGTAATTCTATGTGATACATATAAATAATCATTCTGTTCTCACATGTAATATCAAATCTGTAGTTTCTGAGTTCTACACGTGCAAATTAGTGTTGACTAAACTGAACCAGCAGTTTTGTCCAACATCTGCAGCAATGGGTTGGAATGAAATAAGCTCTTGTTTGGAAATCTGGTTGACAAAGCAAAGTAAGTTAAATTCCTATCCAGGTCAAGTCTTTTAACACTTCAGCCAAGTAGCAATGATATATATACAAGTTCATACTAACTGCTAATAATTGGGACTCATTTCCCCTCCAGTTTTTATTTCATTTGGTCTCTAAGTAGCCTCTTGAGAGAAGTACTAAAACATAGAGAATGAGTTCATTCATTATTCTTTCTTCTACTGAACAAACATGGAGTAACTGAAGTTGCCAGGTACTAAATTGGGATTCTTGCTACTCTGAAAGGCAAAAAATCCTCTTAAGCAAACCAAAAAGAGTATCCAGAGTTCATCAGTTGTCATCATTCTGAACCACTGCTTCATGTCAAAAGATTTCCTTTTCAACAAGAAGGCAAAAGGACAGTCATTATTGGCAACATTCCAATTTAATTACTTCACTAAATAAAACATTTTCATCCCCTAAAATTACTTCTAATGATAACTTTATGTGAACCAGTGTGGGAAAAAAAAAAAAACCTTAGTGTTCAGCATGCTCCTTTATAACAAATGTTCAATTAGTAGGTAGCACTGTCATGGATCCAGGTCTCTAGTTCTTGGATATTCTATCAGTAAACAGTTAACATTCAAAAGCTAGAAAACGTCTACCTGGTATATAGTAGGTGTTCAATAAATAGTGTTTGTATTATAATGATGATTATATTATAATACTCTATTACATGATTATTACCAGAGAAACTCTCTAACTTATAAACAAACATCAGTTAAGCTTTATGTTACAAAATCAGATGCTGTTAAAGCAAGCTCATGAAAAGAAGCGTTTGCTCTTCCATGTCATGGAAGTCAGCACACATCATCTTCTCTTCACCCATCCACTGAGAGCTGACTTTATCCAATGAAGACTAGGAGCCTCCTCACACTAGGCCAATCGTTGAATAACTTTTCAAGTAGTAAAGATATAATGGTGCCTTTAATCAGTGACACAATTCCTGGTAATCTACTAAACATGTAAAAGCTGTTGATTCTCTTACATTAACAGTCAGAGAGACACATTTCCCTCCCTCTGTACTGTAGGATATGCCACCATCCTTCTGTTTGCTATAAGGATAAAAGGCCCAGTGGCCAGATTTACACAAAGGAAAACCTCTTGGATTTAATAGTATTTTGAGAACACACAGGAGGGCACTGGTTAAAAAAAAAAAAAAAATCATTTTTCTTCTGGCACTAAGAAATATGTAGTGACTGCTTTAATCACTTAATGTTTTCCAGTGGCTCAAAATTTCGCTCTCCTGAAAGATAAGATGAATGTGCAGAATGAATCTTCATCTTCAGGCAGCTGCACTGCATTGGAAAATCAGTTGCCCTCACGGCAGCGCAGCCGACCCTCCAAACTCCCTGCCAGGTTCTTTCAATTATGTTCCAGACACGCAGCCAACCCAAAGAAGTCGTAAACAACAGGTTCCACTCGGGTCCTCCTCCTCCATTCCCTTCCTCCATCCCTCCAGAGAACAGAAACCCTCTCATCCATTCACAAATCCCCACACTCGGCCCCTGTGGCTGAGACTCCATGCAACCTGGCCGGTGTCTCCAGGTAAAAATCTGAACACGAGGGCACTGTAGTACCGTGGCACCGAGTCTGCGCCATTCACCTCCCAGCCACGCAAATCCAGCCCAGAGCTCGGATTTCATTCAGTGGAACTCGTCTCCGAACGCTCCAAACGATGCCCACCCCTCCTCCAGAGCTGACCCAGTCCAGCCTTCTCCTCGGTGAGAACCAGGCCAGCCCACCTGCTTCCCTTCTCCACCCCGCCCCCCGCTCCCCCAAACCGGCTCTCAGGACTCCTCCAGGGGTCTTTAACGCGCCCATTTCCGGGGCCCTCATCACCCACCTCCCGAATGAAAAGTAAACTCCTCCTTAGTGACCATCTCCCCAAACCAACCAGGCCACTAAACTCAGCCGGAGCCCCCTGCCCGCGGGACGCGGCGGGCGGCCCCCCCGGCAGCGCGCGCGGGCGCCCGGCGTTTACCTTGACGCTGGTGTAGCTGGTCTGGGTCTCGGCCTCCGCGCTGCTGCAGCAGTGGCGCCTCCGGCCCCTGCAGGTGGTCGCCGCGGGGCCCGCGGAGCCCGCGCTGCTGCCGCTGCCCAGCTCCCCGCGGGCCCTGCGGGCGCGGGCGGCGCCTGGGGACCCGGACGCGCGGCTCTGGGGGATGGCGTCGGCGGCGTCGGTCTGGACGAAGAGGCCGTGCAGGGGGCCCGCGGGGCCCTGCGACACGCCGGTGGTCTGGCGGGGCGAGTTGGACTCGTCCGAGTCCCGGCAGTAGATCACGCCGCTCTGCGAGACGTGGATGCTGGGGGCGCAGCCCATCCCTCGGCCGGGCTCCCCCGCGCGCCCGCCCGCGCCCCCGGCCGCCCGGCCCCGGCGCCGCGGCGGCCACCTGCAGTGAGGGGGCGGGCGCCTCGGCGGCGGCGGCGGCGGCGCCCCGACCGTGCGCCCCCCGGCCGGTCTGGCCGCCGCTCCGTCGGGCTCACCGCGGGGCACCCCGCCGAGCCTGCCGGGGCTGCGCGCGTCACCCCAACTTTCCCTTCTGGGCCATTTTCCTCCTCGAGCGGGCGAGCGCGCACACACAGCGCCCCGCGCGCACCGGCGGCCGCCACCCTCTCCGCCGCGGCGCCCCAAACGCGCTCCCCACGCCTCCGCCCGCCCCTCCGCCCTCGGCTCCGCTCGACCCGCGCCGCCGCCCAGCTCGACAACGCCGGGCTTCCGCGGCCCCGGGGCCCCAGCACCGCCCGCACCTCTTTCCCGACTTTCACTCCGCGTACCTCCCTCCCTCCGTCCCTCCCTCCTTCCCTCCTGCCCGCCTTTCTCTGCGGCTCCCCGGCTTCGCAGTCGCCGCCGATGGGGCGCTGCTGCGCCCCTCGGCCCCGCCCGCCGCTGCCCGCACTCTCGCGGGCGGGACACAGCGCGCTCGCTGCCCGGCTCGGCACCCCGCACGCCCCGCCTCCCCCCGGGCCCCAGGGTGCGGCGGCGGTCACCACGCCCCGGCGCCCTCCCCTCCCTCCGCGGTCCAGAGGCCTCGTTCCTCCTGTACCCGTCCCGGGGGCTGCACCCCCAGTGCCCTAGCCTCTCTTCCCCTCGCGGCACAAACCCCGGGCGGGCCCCAAAGGGTAGTGTAGCCTGGGGAGCAACCCCAATAATACCCCTGGCCTTTCAGGAACACATTGTAACATCTCTGAGCCAAACATCATGACGCCCCGTAGGGACCCTCCAGCCTGTGCCCACTCATCTAACTTGCTCGCCTCCCAGTCGACTCAGATCATTAAGGAGAGGCTTCATACCTCTGTAGTCCCTCGCTTCCCCATGTACGCTGCAGGCTGAGTTGGATGGCGACCCAGTCTTCAAAAGGGTAGAGTAGACAGATGATGTACACCCATCGTCAGAGGTCACGCCAAGGAACCAGAGACCAGGTGAGGACCAAGCCCTTGAATGCACAAATTCCTCTAAGACCCAAAGAAAGAACTGAAAATGCTGTTCGCGTGGTACTGGGCTTTCTCCTCCAAAGTTTTCACCTCTTCCTTGGGTGTCACTACATCTTCACAGTGGCTTCTCCTCCATCCCACCCCCACCCGGATTGTCCACTGCTCTGCCTCACACCAGGCTGGGCAGTCAAAACTGCCTCCCCTCAGTCCCCTTGGAGAGGCGTGCACAATTTCCTTGGAGGGGTGCAAGAATACTTTCAGACGAAGGCTGCTTATCCTCCCGGATGTGCAGTCTGGGTTGGAGCTACCAAGCACCACTGCCCATTTATTCGCTTATTCTTTGAGTAATTCCAGTCTGCTGCCACAGCATCACAGAAGAGAAATGGATGGTCCAAGAAAGTGTATAAGGTCAAATGCAAAAGCAAGAACATAGAGTCCTAATGCAAAGCACAAAGAAGAATCCAGCTTGAAATAATTTCTTTGGTTCTTCCCTCTCTTCCTCTCCCCATCACATCAAATTTGGGGATGACTGGGTCAAGACTTCAAATGACAGCTTCTAACCTTCACAGAGAAGCAAGGTGTCACCCCACATCTCAAATTCAGATATACAGAGGAGAAAGAACTAACCTAGGAGAAGGCAATGGCACCCCACTCCAGTACTCTTGCCTGGAAAATCCCATGAATGGAGGAGCCTGGAGGCTGCAGTCCATGGGGTTGCTGAGGGTCGGACACGGCTGAGTGACTTCACTTTCACTTTTCACTTTCATGCATTGGAGAAGGAAATGGTAACCCACTCCAGTGTTCTTGCCTGGAGAATCCCAGGGACGGGGGAGCCTGGTAGGCTGCCATCTATGGGATCACACAGAGTCGGACACAACTGAAGCGACTTAGCAGCAGCAGCAACCTAGTCTAACTAACCTAATCTAAGTCTTTTGTTTCTCTTCTCAGCTTTCTCTTCCCAACTTTCAGTCTCTAAAAAATTTTTGATGACATGAAAAAAAGTCTGTGCTACATTTTTGAATGGACAGGCAAATTGCTCATAAAACTCCTGTGCAGGTTGGGCTCCTCCCAAAGCAGATTCTGAAATGATATTTTGCAGGCGCAAGGCTGATGAGCGCATACTCTTGGAATCAACATCTGGAAGGAAAGGAGGGAGAAAAGGAAGCAGGGAAGGGAGATGGAAGTTGAGCAGAGGGAGAAACTGAGTTAGGATACAGCCTCACTCAAAGCCACAGGCACCCCTGCAGGGAAAATTCTGAAGCTGGATGATGCTTCAGCATTGTCCTGAACTGGGTCTAGGAGGATACACCTTTATACCCTCACATAGGTCAGCAGTTACTTGTAGGCCACGTGGGTGGTCCTGGGCCAGGTGACTCTCTTCAGCTGAGGCAATTCCCTTGTAAGACTGACAGCTGAGCAGAGGGCTCCCTGCTGCCAGCACTCCCCCGGCTTGAGGAGTAAGTCCTTTCCTGGCACCACCGCTTCCACCACACTGCCCTTCCATGCTTCCTGTCCCTATCCATGACTATAAGAGTGCCACATTAAATGGTCACCACTGAGATGCAGGGACAGTCATTCATTTGATCAGGTCTAAGCCTGATGGCTGCCAACTGTTCTACTTCCAAGGGACCATTCAGAATCTGGGAAAACATCATCAGAGTTAAGTTACAAAAGCGCTAGTCTCCATACCAGTCCTGAAGCAATGTTAAGTCAGGAGATAACCACTCCTAAAGCTTCTTTTTGATTCTCTTACATACATCCATTTCAGTCATCATCCTTCATGGAGCTACTAATCAAGGTCAACCTTTTTGGACACTTTGAGCCATGCTAATTCTCATGCCCTGTGTCTACTTTTTCAGTTTTCTGTAGGAATGTGGTTACTATGATGAAACCTCCCAGAGAAGAGAAATGGGCCAGCCACTCACTGAGGCTTTGAGAGGAAGAAGGCTATGATAAAACAGAAGTTACAACCAATCTTCTGGTGGAGAACATTAGGAGCTGAGTCATGAAGGGACAAGTCACCCAGAAGAAAATTTAGGCGGAAAGAAAAAAAGAAGAAGAAGAAGGAAAAAATAGAAGAAAAAAAGAAAAAGATGAAGTGTTTAGAGAGTAAATAAGCTCAAGGTGGCTACTGAACAGACTGGGCTGCTTCAGTACCTTAACTGACCATTTCATAAGGGGACCCATGCCTTTCCCTAAATGCGAGTCTCCTGCAGGGACAGAAGAGGGAACGGGGGAGTGCACGAGGTATAAATTCCTCCTTCCATTCCCAGAACAGCCAATAGTTTTAGACACAATCTTCCTCAGACCCAGCTTCCGCTGCCAATTCTGGCTTAGTGAAAGGAAAAAAATAAAGTATCCCGATAATCTCCACCAAGTGTTCTCAGTGGGAATGTGTAACCTTCCCCCATCGCTGGCACAAATCTGGTCACTGAAACATGCAGAAATGTGCGAGTGGAGGAATGGTTTAACTGAAATCGTGCCCCAGCTAAGCTCTGAGGCCCGAGTTCTTGCTCCTGTAAGTGATTTCTGGACCAATTCCCATGTCACAATTTCAACACATTCCAGGATCACAGCAAAGTCTACAAGTTCAGACACTGCAGATAAAATTTAGGCTCAAGTTACAGAATAAGGCCAGAAAAACCAACATTATTTTAAAAATTGAATTAAGTTAAAAAAATTTAGCTACAGCCAATGTCCAAGAAAGAAATCAAAAAGCAAACCAAATCAGAAATTTCTTCAAAAACTCAGAAATGTCCAAGGTCAGCTGAACGCTACATACAAGGTCAGCTTGTATGTTTTATACTCGTACCAAATAGAGCTGGTTTCAGAATTATGACCCAGAAGCACTGCAAGACTCTGAACAATTAAGGTCCCTTCCCAGTTAAGATTGGTATAACTCTTCTAGAATTCCTCTAAAGGAGAAAAGAATATGACTGATACATTTGGAGTGACTCTTCATAAAGGTTAAAACAATAGGAGTTTTGGATTAATTTTTAGATAATCAAATATTTCATCAACCAATCAACCTTGCAGAGCTCGGAATTCAAACTATATTCTTAATGGTGGAGCTTATTGGAAATCTAACCACCTGATAAGTGAAATGATACAGTTTATTAGGTAGCCGGGCACAGTGGAAGGTTCCTTGATCTCAGAGAGAGAAGGGCAAACGTGGAAGCTGGGCTGCCTCTTACAGCTGTGTAACCTCAGGCAAGTCACTTAACCTCAGGGCCTCCCTTTCCTGCATCATCTCCAACATCTCTAAATCACCAACCTTTGGGAATGCAGTGAAATTTCTGCTTTCTTTTATTAAATTGTTTTTAATTTAGAATAGTGGAATTTTTGAGCTGAAAGTGGTCTTCAACCTCCCTGCACATCAGAATCACCCTGAGGAATCTGTCAGAAACACAACAGCTTCCGGATCCCACCCCAGAGACCTGGAGTCAGGGGTCAAGGGCAAGTCCCACACTTGCCCTTTCAAAGAAGGTGGGTCCAGGGTAGCCTTTCCACAGCCTTCTTTGGGGACTACAGTAAGAACTGAAGTCCTGGAACTGCCCTGGTGGTCCAGTGGTTAAGAATCCACCTGGCCCAGAAAGATCCCAGCCGGTGCGCCACAACTACTAAGCCCTCGCTCTGGAGCTGGTTCTCTGCAACAAGACAAGCGATTGCAATGAGCAGCCCCCACCTACCACAACTGGAGAAAGCCAGCGTGTGGCAATGAAGACTCAACGCAGCCAAAATAATTAGAAAAAAAAAAAAAAAAAAACTGACGTCCTTCTAAGAGCCTGCAGTATCCTCCTGCTGTGGCCCCTGCCCTGCCTTTCTGTGCCTGCTCAGTCTCTGCTCCAGCCACAATGACCGCCTTGCTGTTTTCCCAAGAGAACTAACAGTATCAGTCAGGAGCCCTTCCTGCTATGCTCTTCATCAAAAAGAACAGGGCTAACTTCCTCACTTTCCTTAAATCTCTGCTCAAATGCTGTCTTCTCAATAACTCATTTAAAATCACAACCTGCACCCCTCCATGTCCCCCCATCACTCCTGATTCTACTCCTCCTGGTTTATTTTTCTTCTTTTCATAGCATTTATCACTTTTCAACTAATTATGTAGTTAGCACATTTATTATTATATTTATTGTCTATCTTCTCCCACTAGACTGGAGGCTCTACTAGAGAGAGCAGAGATTTTTTGGCTTCTTATTCATTGATGGATGGAATGCCTAGTGCCCGGCACAGGGCCTGTTGAAATATCTGTTGAATGAATGATTTTTTCTCAGTTCTCCCTTTTCTGTTTTTCTCTTCTCTTAACCGATATAACCTCAAAATAGAAGGGGGTTGGGTTTTTTCTTGAGTAGAGGGTTATGGTCTATGCCCTTTATTTTTAAAGTCAGTGAATGGTTTGACCTCATAATCCTCCTTTTGGCATTATATATACATCAGAAGAGTCAGAAGAATAAAATAATTTATTCACAATGTTTGTAGCTACACTGTTTATGATAATAAAAATTGAGATGATCTGAATATCAAACACTTAAGGAATAGCTCAGCAAACTATCCTAACAGTCAGAATACCACTATTTATACATGTATGGGTTAAATATTTATATATAGTATATGTAGATGATCACAACTATGGAAAATGCATGTCTATTTTTTGAGGTTCATAAGTGAATGTAAAGTGATACAGATAAGAAGCTGGAGCATGGCAGATTTCTTTTTTTAAAAAACTATTTCACTGAATAAAAAACTAATGTAAACGAATGAATGTAATGTTTCTCAATTCTCTCCCCAAAAATATTTTAGCTAAGTATATTTTCCTTTATGGACTTCCAGTGATTTTTTTTTCTTTCAGACAGTAGGCAGAAGATGGAAAATATTAAAGAAGGAAAAGACTCAGACATAGATGGAGACAAATTAATTTCTTTTTTTTTTTAACAAATTTCTTTCTAATTTACAAAGGAACTACTTACAAAGCAGATGCACAGAGACACAAAGGCACAGAGCTGACCAGAAAGTGAGAATCAGAAAGACATGAGAACTATTCTCATGGTGAAATATTCCTACCAAGTGGCTTTACAGCTCTTTTAAGGGAGTAAAAATAAGTTTTAAGTTGTATGTTCAACTGTGAGTATATCACTTCTTGGCCCTTTCACCACACACCAAATGAAATTTGGGAGAGTTGGCCCACAGGATAGTTTTCCCAAGCTGGTTGTAGAATATGCAAAAAGAAATGCGGGAAGAGATTCAGCCACCATTTGACTTTTTTAGGTTAACATCATCCAGCATGGAAACCACTGAGCACTGGGCTCTGAATCCCTGTTATCAAAGGTGATCCGATCTTCCTATTAACAAGAACACCACAGGGAGGAGCTGGATCAGGCCTGGAAAGGGGCCTCCAGAATCTTCTTTCTACTCATTTTCAGAGTTCTCCTGGATTCAAATAGTTAAGACTATGAAAGATGAAACATTCATTTCCAGAAATCTGGTAAATACGTCTCACAGGAGTAAAATCAGGCATAAAAGGATATACAAATGAAACACAAGGTACAGTCCTACTCAAAGGGGCTTCTAGAACAATCAGGGAGATGGGACTTACACACAGGAAGTGACAGAGCATAATACATGAGTTGACATTCAAAGCACAAGAGCAAAAATGAGTGGTACTGGCGATTCTCTTCAGTGATTATGACAACTAGGGAAGGCTTGCTAGAGAAGGAGACGTGTCAGTTGGACCTCAACCAGAAGGACTTTTCAAGCAAGGGGAATAGCATGAGCAAAGAAAGACACAGGGGCAGAATTCACATGGCTGGATCTAGAAGACAGTGAGTAGATGAGACAATTTAGTGTCTCCTAACATGGGGCTGCTACAATTGGAAGGGGAAGAAAGAAGACAGAAAATGGAAAACCCTGAAAATTCTCCTATTTGTAGTGGAAGTCAACGTGGGTCCTACCACCTTTAAGGCAACTCCCCATGTGAAAGTCTAGATTTAGAAAACAAATTCATTGTCCTGGAAAATAAGTGTTTGCCAAATGATAAAATATTGGCTTTCTAAAAAAAAAAAAAAATAGCAGACTGCATGGCTTCAAGAAAACTTTTCTATAGCACTTTGAGTGTTTTGGGTATGCTAAGTCAGGTTATAAATTATTAATTCACTCCTATTTGATTTAAGATATACAATATATAAAGCAAATTAGTTTGTTCCTAAATTAGTGTGGCATTTTCTCAAGGCTTCTTGGGTTATTTTTAAAGAAAAGTTGGGGTCAGGTTTCTAAGCAGGCCCTCCTCACTGGTACACACACTTTGCCACACTCCAAAAGATTCCATTACACCCTGTGATGCTAAAGTCATTCCTTCCTTCAGCGTACCTTTACTGAGGGGCTACCATGTATCAGACGCTAACTTGGCATGGGGGGACAGACAGAAGCAGTCTGTGCTATAGAGCTGGAGAGAAAAACAAACAGCACAGTTCTCTGGCAGCCATGAAGCTGGGGCAGGGATTCAGGACACACTGGTGTGACAGAGACGGGGGAGACTATGGACGTTTTCTCAGAGGAGTCAACACTTACATGTGAGTCTCGAAAAACCTTACCAAAGGAATATCGTTCTTTGCATCTACCCATCCACTCACCCACATAGTAAGAACACCGAGGGACTTCCCTGGTGGTCCAGTGGTTAAGAATCCACCTACCAATGCAGGGGACACACTGATCCCTGCTCTGGAAAGATCCCACATGCCTCCAGGCACTTAAGCCCAAGTGCCACAACTGCTGCACACACGTGTGGCGACTACTGAAGCCTGCGTGTCCTGGAGCCTGAGCTCGGCAACAAGAGAAGCCATCGCAATGAGAAGCCTGTCCACTCTCGCTAGAGAGTAGCCCCTGCCCACTGCAACTGGAGAAAAGTCCACGTAGCAACGAAGACCCAGCACAATCAAAATAAATAAATACTTTTTAAAAAAAGAACACTGAGCCCCCACCACTGTGCCAGCCCCGAGAGGGACACAAAGAAGGAACACTCAGTACCCACTCTCAGACAGTTACATCAGAAGTACAGACACGTACTCAGAGATGTGTGTTAACACTTACTTTGGAAAAGTAATCCAAGCCCAGAGAGAAAGATCACTGTGGGTGGAAGTGATGCAGAAGATGTCACTGAGGAGTGTGGCACTTGGAAGAAAGGGCAGTATTTGAATAAGCTGAAATGTTGTAATTTCACTTACATGTAGCTGTCCAGTTTTCCCAGCACCACTTATTGAAGAGAGTGTCTTTGTCCCATTGTATATTCTTGCCTCGTTTGTCAAAAATAAGATACCCATAGGTGCATGGGTTTATTTCTGGGCTTTCTATTGATCCATTGGTCTATATGTCTGTTTCTGTGCCAGTACCATACTGTCTTGATGACTGCAGCTTTGTAGTATAGTCTGAAGTTAAGAAGGTTGATTCCTCCAGCTCCATTCTTCTTTCTCAAGATTGCTTTGGCTATTCGGGGTCTTTTGTGTTTCCATATTAATTGTGAAATTTTTTGTTCTGGTTCTGTAAAAAATGCCATTGGTAATTTGATAGGGATCACACTGAATCTCTAGATTGCATTTGGTAGTATAGTCATTTTCACAATATTGATTCTTCCAATTCAGGAACATGGAATATCTCTCCATCTCCTTAGGTAGGTTTATTTCTAGACATTTTATTCTTTTTGTTGCAATGGTGAATGAAATTGATTCCTTAATTTCTCTGATTTTTCATTGTTAGTGTATAGGAACGCAAGTGATTTCTATGTATTGATGTTGTATCCTGTGACTTTGCTAAATTCACTGATTAGCTCTAGTATTTTCTGATAGTATCATTAGGGTTTTCTATGTATAATATCAAGTCATCTGCAAACAGTGAGAGTTTTACTTCTTCTTTTCAAATCTGGATTCCTTTTCTTTTTCTTTTCTGATTGCTGTAACTAGGACTTCCAAAACTATGTTGAATAATAAGTGGAAAAGAGGACATTCCAGAGGAATAATGTGAGCAAAGGCCTAGAGGTGGGCATACACACAGAGCGCATGGATAACAATGAAGTAGGTTATTCAAAAGGGGTGCAATTCAAAAGGTAGGCTTGTACCTACTAGGGAACCAAATGCCAGACTGCGGAGTTTGGCAGAATTCTAGTCATTGGGAATCACTGAGGTTTTTTTTTTTTTTTTTTCATTAAGAGTACTAATTTACTGAGATGAATCTGGTTGCATATTCAAGAAGGACTGGTGAAGGAAATTGGGAATGAGGATGAGTAAGGAGCTATAACAATCCAGGGATGAGATGATAAGGACTGTTGTAGACTGAATTATGCCCCACCCACCCCCACCCCCAAAAAATCCGTATGTTGAAGCCCTATCCCCAGTGTGACCATGTTTGGAGATAGAGCTGTTAGGGAGGTAATTAAGGTTAAATGTGGTTATAAGGATGAGCCCTAATCCAATAGGACTGGTACCCTTATAAGAAGAGGGAGAGACACCAGAGAGTTTGCGCTCTCTCTCTGCAGGCATGCAAAGTGAGAAGGCACCATATGTCAGCTTCTAGGTCCTCCATGCTAGCACAAGCATGACCCTCCTTTCCCAGTGCAGCTAAGGAAACAGTCTCTTTGCCAAGACTTCTTTGGGTTTCCCTACAATCTAGTCTACACAGCGATACGAGTTTCTTGCTTCACGTCCAGATTGCTAAAGTTGATCTTCTGATAGTTCCGCTTCAAGAACAGATTTTGAGCCCTGGGATTTTCCCTCTTAACCAGCAAAAGTGCCTCAAGGCTGCAGCTCAGCCCGAGGGCCCTGCATTAGCACCTTCTGTGGTTCTGATGTCTTAATCCTCTCCCTTGGGCTGCTGGGGCTGTGAAATGAGGTATTCTAGAAGGCTTTTGGCAAAAAGTCTCTTCCTTCTCAGAGTTTGACATTTGCTCAGCAGCATGGCACTTCCCGTGTTGCACCATTAAACATCTCCTAGGCAACAGTAGCTGGGGGCATGACTGATTACTTCTTCATACCTCATATGATATGGCTTATAATAAATTAAGTCAGATATAGGAGCCTTTCCAGAGTTCTCTGCACCAGCAGCTGTCAAACATCAAAATTGCCTAAAACAGAGTGCAGGGCCCAAGAATTTTTATTTGGAACTAGTTCCCAAATGATGTTGATGCTACTGATGCCAGGGCATACTTTGAAAACCACTGCTATACATAACAATATTATAAAACAATATCAATGACCAAAAAAAAGAGAAAGAAACCCCAAAACCCTTTACCTGTGATGTTTCATTTGCTGAAGCATAATATAACTTGTGCATAAACCTGAATGCTTCATTATACAACACAAGGCACAAAGTGCTCTCATCTGGCAATTTATAAGAATTGTGAGGTTATGAGTTTCATGATGCCTCTCCAAGCCAGGGACTTCTAAGAACGGTTCTCAAGAATCTTTACCCTGTCTGGGACATAGAGTGTGGTGTGGCACGTGTGGCAGAGGGGAGACTTATAGAAGTAAACGTTACATTTAAATGCACACCAGCGGAGCTATGTAGATTTCCAATAGAAAACTTGATTTTCCTTTTCTTAATATATACTGTTCAAGCCTAGGAAGACAAACATTCACTAACTTTTAGAACAATCAATAAAATTCTGAAAAGCAGTGTCCTAAGGAATAGGAGAGGAAGATAGTATGAAGTCAATAAAGCAAAATTTCTTTCAGAAAAACTGGTTGAAAAGCAATAATAGCAATGGATACTATTTAGGAGATAGTTTACTCTGTGTTATACTTTACATGTTTTGTCTCTGTACATAATTTCTCTGTGTATGATGTATCTATGCTTCTCTTCTCCTTTCGGATATAAAAGCTTTCAACATCTTCTGTCTGTTTACCACTAATCTCAACTCCCATCTAGCATGGCTAAGTTTTCTTGTTTTGAGTATGGAGTCATCAAACTTTTATAGGTTATTGAGACTTCCCTGGCAGTCCAGTGGTTAAGACTTCACATTTCAATGCTGGGCACATAGATTTGATCTGTGATTGGGGAACTAGGATCCCACATGCTGTGTGGCACAGCCGGAAAAAAAAAAAAAAAAAAACACAGGAACACAAGCTTTTAAAGGCTATAAAAATCCACAGAGCATTTAAATATATGTGTATGTGTGTATTAGTCATTCAGTCATGTCCAACTGTTTGTGACCATCTGGACTATAGCCCACCAGGCTCCTCTGTCCGTGGACTTCTCCAGGCAAGAATACTGGAGTGAGTTGCCATTCCATTCTTCTCCGGATCTTCCTAACTCAGGGATCAAATCTGGGTTTCATGCACTGTAGGCAGATTCTTACTGACTAAGCTACCAGAGAAGCCACATATATATATATATATATATATATATATATATATATATATATATATACACACACACACACATATATATATTATATATATATTTAACCAAATACATATATGGGTGTGTATATATGTGTGTGTGTGTGTGTGTATATATACACACACATGGCTTAGGCTATATGTACTGCATTTCTAAGATCTAAAAGATAAGATTCAGATCCTTCCTAGTGGAGAATTTTTTGAAATCACCAACATAAACAACAATTTTAAAAGAAAAAAAAAACCCTAGAATGTAGAAATGGAAATGACACATTAGGAGAAACATAGTTGTTAAATTAAGGATTCAAGCCAGGATTTAAGATTTTCCTTCTCTTAACACTTTTCTCAGAGATAGAGCACAGCCACAAAATCTATACACTTATAAGACACTTAAAGCATGAAAGTGCAGAAACTTTTGTGAGAAATTCATCAGCTCAGTTCAGTTCAGTTGCTCAGTCATGTCTGACTCTTTGTGACCCCATGGTCTGCAGCATGCCAGACTTCCCTGTCCATCACCAACTCCTGGAGTTTATTCAAACTCATGTCCATTGCATCAGTGATGCCATCTAACCACCTCATCCTCTGTCATCCCCTCCTTCTCCTCCTGCCTTCAATCTTTCCCAGCATCAGGGTCTTTTCCAATGAATCGGTTCTTTCCATCAGGTGGCCAAAGTATTGGAGTTAAGCTTCAGCATCAGTCCTTCCAATGAATATTCAGGACTGATTTCCTTTAGGATTGACTGGTTTGATCTCCTTGAGGTCCAAGGGACTCTCAAGAGTCTTCTCCAACACTACAGTTCAAAAGCATCAATTCTTCCGCTCTCAGCTTTCTTTATAGTCCAACACTCACATCCATACATGATTACTGGAAAAACCATAGCTTTGACTAGGCAGACCTTTTTTGGTAATGTCTCTGCCTTTTGATATGCTAAGTTGGTCATAGCTTTTCTTCCAAGGAGCAAGTGTCTTTTAATTTCATGGCTGCAGTCATCATCTACAGTGATTTTGGAGCCCCCCCAAAATAAAGTCTCTCACTGTATCCATTGTTTCCCCATCTATTTGCCATGAAGTGATGGGACCAGATGCCATGATCTTAAGTTTTCTGAATGTTGAGTTTTAAGCCAACTTTTTCACTTTCCTCTTTCACTTTCATCAGGAGGCTCTTTAGTTCTTTGCTTTCTGCCATAAGAGTGGTGTCATCTGTATATCTGAGGTTATTGATATTTCTTCCAGCAATCTTGATTCCAGCTTGTGCTTCTTCCAGCCTGGCATTTTGCATGATGTACTCTGCATATAAGTTAAATAAGCAGGATGACAGCCTTCATGTACTCCTTTCCTGATTTGGAACCAGTCTGCTTTTCCATGTCTAGTTCTAACTGTTGCTTCTTGACCTGCATACAGATTTCTCAGGAGGCAGGTCGGGTGGTCTGGTATTCTCATCTCTTTAAGAATTTTCCAGTTTGTTGTGATACACACATTCAAAGGCTTTGGCATAGTCAGTAAAGCAAAAGTAGATGTTTTTCTGGAACTCTCTTGCTTTTTCAATGATCCAACAGATGCTGGCAATTTGATCTCTGGTTCCTCTGCCTTTAAAACCAGTTTGAACATCTGGAATTTCACAGTTTGTGTACTGTTGAAGCCTGGCTTGGAGAACTTTGAGTATTACTTTGCTAGTGTGTGAGATGAGTGCAATTGTGCGGTAGTTTGAGCATTCTTTGGCATTGCCTTTCTTTGAGATTGGAATGAAAACTGACCTTTTCCAGTCCTGTGGCCACTATTGAGTTTTCCAAACTTGCTGGCATATTGAGTGCAGCACTTTCACATAATCATCACTTAGGATTTGAAAAAGTGCAACTGGAATTCCATCACCTCCATTAGCTTTTTTTATATAATACTTCCTAAGGCCCACTGGACTTTGCATTCCAGGATGTCTGACTTTAGGTGAGTGATCACACCATCGTGATTATCTGGGTCATGAAGATCTTTTTTGTATAGTTCTTTTGTGTATTCTTGCCACCTCTTCTTGGTATCTTCTGCTTCTGTTAGGTCCATACCATTTCTGTCTTTTATTGTGCTCATCTTTGCATGAAATATACCTTAGTATCTCTAATTTTCTTGAAGAGATCTCTAGTCTTTCCCATTCTATTGTTTTCCTCTATTTCTTTGTACTGATCACTGAAAAAGGCTTTCTTATCTCTCCTTGCTATTCTTTGGAACTCTGCATTCAAATGGGTATATCTTTCCTTTTATCCTTTGCCTTTAGCTTCTCTTCTCTTCTCAGCTATTTGTAAGGCCTCCTCAGACAACCATTTTGCCTCATTGCATTTTTTTTTCTTGGGGATGCTCTTGATCACTGCCTCCTGTACAATGTCACAAACCTCCATCCATAGTTCTTCAGGTACTCTATCAGATCTACACCCCTGCATCTATTTGTCACTTCTACTATATAATTGTAAGGGATTTGATTTAGGTCATACCTGAATGGTCTAGTGGTTTTCCCTACTTTCTTCAATTTCAGTCTGAAATTGGCAATATGGAGTTCATGATCTGAGCCACAGTCAGCTCCTGGTCTTGTTCTTGCTGACTGTATAGAGCTTCTCCATCTTTGGCTGCAAAGAATATAATCAATCTGATTTTGGTATTGACTATCTGGTGATGTCCATGTGTAGAGTCTTCTCCTATACTGTTGGAGGAGGGTGTTTGCTATGACCAGTGTGTTCTCTTGGCAAAACTCTATTAGCCTTTTTCCTGTTTCATTCTGTACTCCGAGGCCAAATTTACTTGTTACTCCAGTATCTCTTGACTTCCTACTTTTGCATTCCAGTCCCCTATAATGAAGAGGACATCTTTTTTGGATGTTAGTTCTAGAAGGTCTTGTAGGTCTTCATAGAACCATTCAACTTCAGCTTCTTCAGCATTGCTGGTCGTGGCATAGACTTGGATTACTGTGATATTGAATGGTTTGCCTTGGAAACAAACAGAGATCATTCTGTTGTTTTTGAGACTGCATCCAAGTACTGTACTTCGGACTCTTTGTTGACTATGATGGCTACTCCATTTCTTCTAAGGGATTCTTGCCCACAGTAGTAGATATAATGGTCATCTGAGTTAAATTATTACAATTCAGATGGCATAAATTTCCACATTAATTGTACTTTTCATATATTCTCCTGTATAATATGAACAAGTACAAAACATATATAATAATTAGTTTGAGATGCCACATCTTCAAGTAATTTCTCTTCTCAGGAAATGTAGGGAGCAAGCCATGAATGGCCATTAGTAGAAATCTAGCAATCAGGGGCTTAAAAGTATCCCCTGGAAAGGTCTGAGAGTCATTTCAGAGCTTGAATACTATATCAATAAGTTGTATGAGCTCTATTTGGAGAATAGGCATAGAAGCCATTGTGGGGCAGACAATTTCATAATAAAAAAAAATGCAATGCATCCTTCCAAATTTCTTTGCAATGTCCATTATTTTAAATTATGGAAGAATGAGGAAAAAAGAACATAAAACATCTCAGAGTACATCTTCAAACAGAATCACATTCGAGATGGCAATCTTTTGTGTAGGATCATGAATAAATATTTGAAGCATGGACTAATTAATGGCTCTGATGAAGAAACAGCAACCAAAGTTATCCCCATTCCATTAACAACTAAAAAAACAGATAAAATATATAAAACAATTATTTTAAGCTATTGGACAATAGGTAGCTCAGGACTGTCATTCCTGAGAGAAAGGAAACAGATGAGGTATATAATATAATCTTAGCTTTTACTCTGGAGACATTCCATACCTTGGAGCAGAGAAGGAGTCCTGTGGCATCACTGACTTGAGGTAACAGAAATCAAAGTTTGGAGAGGCTTTTGTGGCTGGAATTTATGAGACAGAGTTTCAGAAAGAGGAAACTATACAAAGAGCACTGAGGGATACTTGAAAGTTTACTAAATACCAAGACATGCATGAGTAGGGTGAAATTCTACAGACCAGGAAGAGAGTGACTGGAAAGCTGTAAGCTGAACAATTCAGAACTCACAAAGAATTGGGAGCCATCCAAGTTCTCACAAGCCAGAGTAGAAAGTCCTTGTCGATCACTCAAAAATTTAGTAGAAAACCCAGTGGGTCGTGCTTTAATTAGGTTAAAGAATAGTTAGAAAATACTACACCAGACCTACATTTAAAAGCTGAAAAGCAATCCTTTAAAAGGTCAAATTGAACCAAAATTAACTTGTCTGCCAAAACAAAATCCAACGTTCTTTAAGGAAAAAAAAAAATCTAAACACTTACAATGTAATATTTAAAAAGCCTAACATAACACAAGCTGGAATCAAGATTGCCGGGAGAAATATCAATAACCTCAGATATGCAGATGACACCACCCTTATGGCAGAAAGTGAAGAGGAACTAAAAAGCCTCTTGATGAAAGTGAAAGTGGAGAGTGAAAAAGTTGGCTTAAAGCTCAACATTCAGAAAACGAAGATCATGGCATCTGGTCCCATCACTTCATGGGAAAGAGATGGGGAAACAGTGGAAACAGTGTCAGACTTTATTTTTTGGGGCTCCAAAATCACTGCAGATGGTGACTGCAGCCATGAAATTAAAAGACGCTTACTCCTTGGAAGGAAAGTTATGACCAACCTAGATAGCATATTGAAAAGCAGAGACATTACTTTGCCAACAAAGGTCCATTTGGTCAAGGCTATGGTTTTCCCTGTGGTCACGTATGGATGTGAGAGTTGGACTGTGAAGAAGGCTGAGCGCCGAAGAATTGATGCTTTTGAACTGTGGTGTTGGAGAAGACTCTTGAGAGTCCCTTGGACTGCAAGGAGATCCAACCAGTCCATTCTGAAGGAGATCAGCCCTGGGATTTCTTTGGAAAGAATGATGCTAAAGCTGAAACTCCAGTACTTTGGCTACCTCATGCAAAGAGTTGACTCATTGGAAAAGACTCTGATGCTGGGAGGGATTAGGGGCAGGAGGAAAAGGGGACGACAGAGGATGAGATGGCTGGATGGCATCACTGACTTGATGGACGTGAGTCTCAGTGAACTCCGGGAGTTGGTGATGGACAGGGAGGCCTGGCGTGCTGCAATTCATGGGGTCGCAAAGAGTCGGACACGACTGAGCGACTGAACTGAACTGAACTGAACATACAATTGCAAAGACTAGGTATGATAAGTAGGAAATATGGTCAGTAATCACAAGAAAGATCAGCAAATGGAAACAGAAATAAAAAATATTATAATTAGCATATAAGAACATTAAAAGAGCCACTATAACTATTGTACAAGTATTGAAAGGAAAACATAAACATTGTGAGAAGATTTTTTTTTAAAGAAGAGATTTTAAAAAGGAGTCAAATGCTAAAAATGAAGAATATAAGTTCTGAAATGAAACAGTCACTGGATAGAACAAAGAGCGTATCAGACACTGAAGAAGAAAAGACCAGTAAAGTAGAAGACACGTTAATTAAAATTTTTCAAAGTAAAGCAAAGAGAGAGAGAAAGCTAAAAGAAAACTAATAGAGCCTCAGTGACTCAACAAATCAAAGAAATTCAACAAACTTCAAGCAGGACAAACCAAAAGAAAACCATACCAAGATACAATATAATTTCTGGAAATATTGATAAAAAGAAAATCTTTTAAAAAGCCAGAGGAAAGGGCATAGTAAATACAGAGGAAAAAAATAACAATGATGGACTTCTCCTTAGAAACTAAAAATATCCAGAAGAAAATAAAGGACTATTTTAAAGTGCTGAAAGAGGAAACTGTCAACCTATATGTAGGAAAAATTTCATTCAAAAAATGAAGGTAAATAAAGCCTTTTTCAGACCAACAAAAATTGACAGAATTCATCATCAGCAATTACGCATTACAAGAAAATTGTTAACAGTTCTTTAAGTAGAGGAAATGAGACCAGTTAGGAATTAGAACATACACAAATAAATGAACAGCATTAAAATACAGGCATCCCTGTTCTGTTGTACTCTGTGTTACTGTACTTTGAAGAGAGGGCAGTTCATACAAGTTGAAGGTATGTGGCTACTCTGTAACAAGCAAGTCTATCAGCGCCAATTTTCCAACAGCATTTGCTCATTTTGTGTTTCTGGGTCACATTTTAATAATTTTTTCAATATTTCAAATGTTTTCATTATCATTATATTTGTCATGCTGATATGTGATCAGTGATCTTTGATGCCACTAATGCCACTCACTGAAGGCTCGTCTGATGGTTAGCCTCTTTTAGTAACAAAATCCTTTTGATTTAAAGTATGTATGTTACTGGAGAAGGCAATGGCACCCCACTCCAGTACTCTTGCCTGGAAAATCCCATGGACGGAGGAGCCTGGTGGGCTGCAGTCCATGGGGTCGCACAGAGTTGGACACGACTGAAGCGACTTAGCAGCATGTATGTTACTTGTAGATATAGTGGTACTGCACACTCACGAGACAATAGTATGGTGTAAAAGCAACTTTTATAGGCACTGGGAAACAAAAACATGCATGTGACACGTTGCTGCAATATTCACTTTATTGCAATGGCGGAACCAAAACTGCAATATCTCCAAGGAATGTGTGTAAAGGGGAAACATAAAGGTAACATGAGGGTAAACATAAAATACCTTTCTCTTATTTTTATTGCTTTTAAAAGATAATTAACTTTATAGCAAAAATAATAGCAATGTATTGTGTTTATGAAACATATAGAAGGAAAATGACAAAAACAGCACAAAGGACGGGAGGGAGTAAATGGAAGCATATTGTAGGATTCTTCTTACTCTAAACAGTAAAGAGTGTAATAATATTTAAAAGTGCATTATGATAACTTAAAAATATACACTGTGAATCTAAGAGCAATCACTAAGAAGAGAAACAAAGAAGTGATCAATATGAAATAAAATCATTAAAATTACTCAGTTAACATGAAAGAACGCAAAGAGGGTAAAAACAAATAAAAAACAGATGAAAAAAGGAAACAAATACTAATGTGAGTGCCCTATATTCTACCATATAAATGTTTTAATTAAATTACTGTGATTACTAATGACTTTAAATGTAAATTATCCAAGCACAATAATTAAACCAATACCTGTGGTGGATTCATTTTGATATTTGGCAAAACTAGAAAATAAGAAAAACAAACAAACAAACAAACAAAAGCTGTATGTGGGCCCAATAGGAAATAGTGATTTTTTTTTTTAAATAAGCTTTTGTCATTATAAAGGTAGTACCTGCAAAGTAGAATGTGGGATCTATTGGGCTGTCTAAAAAGTCCCTTCATTTTTTTTAATTAAAAATAATGTAAATTTAAATTTTTATTTAAAAATAAAAGACACATTTGTCACTTAAAAAAAAAAAAAAAAACTGTACTGCATATTTGGAAGTTGCTAAGAGAGTAGAGCTTAAAAGTTTTCACCACACACATAAAACAATTCTGTAACAAAGTATGGAAACAGATATTAACTAGACTTATTGCTTTGATCATTTCATAATATATACAACATTGAATCATGTTGTACACTTGAAACTAATATATTGTTTTGTGTCAGTTATACCTTAACAAAAATAAAATCAGGCCATAATAAGACAAACAAAGAAGTAAATAATATTACAGTACAAAAAGGGGAAACAGTGTACTGGATTAGTACTTTTTAATAACACTGATGCTTTTTTTACACAATAGGAAAGACTCACACCTATATATAGGCCTGATGCAGTGACGCATAATAATATTGTGGTTTAATAATGAATAAAATAATTTTAATTTTAAATATATTATTCAGTTAATAAAATATTTCATCACTGAACTAAAATTTGAATTTACCAAACAATAATTAAACCAATTATATATTACTTTAAAAAATCTACTTTAAATATAAAGATGGATTAGTTAAAAGTAATAGGGTAGAATAAGATAGGATAAGGATGGAATAAGATATACCCTGCAAAGACTAAAAAGAAAGCTGGCTATAATGATTATCAGATAAAGTAGATTTCAGAACAAGATATACTTAGGCATAACCAAGGGCATTTCATTATGACAGAGAGGTCAATTCATCCAGAAGACACAACAATCCTAAATATGGAAGAGCTCAATTGGAGAACTTCAGTATACATTAAACAAAAACTGATAAAGCTGAAAAGAGGAGTAGACAAGTCTACAATTCTACTCAGAAATTTCGTCTTGCAGCAATTGATACAACAAATAGAAAAACAGTAAGTATATAAAACACTTGCAAAATACCATTTATCAACTTGGCATAATTTATACTGATCCCACTACCCAATAAGAGCAGAATAAATTTTTTTTTTCAGGTACACATGTTAACACTCACTAAGATATACTATAGGCTAATCCATAAACAAATCTCAATATATTTAAAAGATTGAACTCACACACAGAATATTCTCTGATCACAGTGGTTTTAAAGTAGAACTCAATAAGAAAATTATCTGAAAAACCCAGATATATTTGGAAATTAAACAACATACTAAGTAATCCATAAGTCAAATAAGAACTAGGGAAATTAGAAAATATTTCAACTGAATAAAACTGAAACGAAATAGAACCTTGTATATAAGCTAAAGTGGTTCTTAAAGGGAAATTTATGGCTTTAAAAGCTTTTATTAGAAGAAGGCTTAACTCTAGGGAGCTAAGATTCCACTTAAAAGTCTATGGAAAATAAAAATGAGAAAATTAGATCTAAACTAAGAAGAAAAAAGGACACAATATAAAAGCAGAAATTAATATATAGGAGACAAGTGAACAATAGGCAAACTCAATGTATGCAAAAGCTGGTTTTTTGAAAGATCAATAAAATTAATAAACCTCTAGCAAGACTGGCCAATAAAAAAGAAGACACCAGTTATTGACATCAGTCACCCTATAGTCATTAAAAGATTAAGAAGAAATAATGCAAACAAGTTTATCTGAATAAATTAACAATTTAGATAATTACTCAAAGTATCAAACCTCACTCAAGAAAAAGTATTTTTAAATGTAAATTTCCCTAAAGAAACTGAATTTGTGTTTAAAATTTGCTTACAAAGAAAACGCCAGTCTCAGAAATACTCTCTGGTGAAGCCTATAAAGCTCACCAGGAAGAAATAATACCAACACTACACAAACATTTTCATAAAACTGAACAATAAGAAACGCTTCACAATTCATAAGGCCAAAATTATCCAGATGATAAAGCAAACTACAAAAGAATAGACATTCTAAGAAAAGAAAATTTCAGGTAACATCTCCCTGAACATAAATGCAAAATCCTAACAAAATTTAGCAAATCAATTCCAGTAATATATTTTTCTAAATAGTACACCATGATCAAGTTGTGTTTATCCTAGGAATGTAAGGTTAGTTTCACATTCAAAAGTCAATCAGTGTGTGAAAGAATGAAGCTGGACTCTTTCCTCACATCACATATAAAAACTAAAAATGTGTCACAGACAAATTTAAAAGTTAAAATTATAAGACTCTTAGAAGAAAACATAGGGGCAAATTTTCATGATCTTGAATTTGGCAAAGGTTTTTTAAACACGACACCAAAAAGTACAAGCAACAAAAGAAAAATCCATAAATTGGACTTCATTAAAACTAAAAACTTGTACACCAAAAGGCACTATCAAGGAAGTGAAAAGACACTTCACAGAACGGGAGAAAATATTTGAGAATCAAATACCTGATAAGGGTTAATGATCCAGAATATATATATATTAAAAAAAAAAAAAACCTCTACAAGTCAACTATTAAAAAGACCAAAAAACCTAATGGAAAAAGGGGCGAAGAACTTGAATAAAAATTTCTCCAAAGAAGATATACAAGTGGCGAACAAGGATAAAAGGGAAATGCAATTCACAACCACAGTGAGATGTCACTTGGTACCCACTAAGATACCTAAATTTTTTTAAAAAAGAAAAATAACAAGTTGAGTAATGATGTGCAAAACCTGAAACCCTTATACCCCAAGAATTGACAACAGATGTTCAAAAACTTACATGAATGTTGACAGCGGCACCGTTCACAAGAGCCAAAAGGTGGAAGCAGCCCAAATATTCATCGAGAGATGAAAGGATAAACAAAATGTGGTGTATCTATACTATACAGCAATCCTAGTGAGTGCGTGCTCAGTCACGTCTGACTCTTTGTGACCCCATGGACTGTAGCCCACCATGCTCCTCTGTCTATGGGATTTCCCAGGCAGGAAAACTGGGGTGGGTTGCCGTTTCCTACTCTAGGGGATCTTCCCTGACCCAGGGATCAAACCAGCATCTCCAATGTCTCCTATATTGGCAGGTTCTTTACCATTAAGCCACCTGGGAAACCCATGAACACTATACAGTCATTTTTAAAACATGAAGTATGGATACATACCACAACATGGATGAACCTTGAAGACATTATGCTAAGTAAAAGAAGCCAAACACAAAGGCCACACACTGTGGTTCTGTTTATGTCAAATTCCCAGAATAGGCAAATCCAGAGACAGAAAGCAGGTTAGTGGTGACCAGGGGCTGGAGGAAGATGTGAATGGGGAGTTGTGCCTACTGGGCATGGGCTTTCCTTTTGGAGAGACAAAAATGTTTGGAACTGGGTAGTAGTGGTGGTTGTACAACATTATGCACATACTTAACAGCACTGAATCGTATACTTTAAAATGGTGAAAAAGTGAATCTTCTGTTATGTGCATTTGCCATAATAAAAAATCAATATAATTCATTAACAGAATGAAGGGGAAAAAATCATCATCGCAATAGATGTAGGAAAAGCATTTGACAATGTGCTATCTATTCATGATAAGAACTCTCAATAAATCAGTTGTAGAAAGGAACTTTTTCAATCTGATTTTTTAAATCTCTATGAAAAACGAACAGCAATCATCCTACTTAAAAGTGAAAGACTGAGTGCTTCCCCCCCAGATCAGGAATAAGGCACAGGTGTGCACTATTATCAAATCTACACCGGGGACCCTAGCCAGTATAATAGAGAAAAAGGAGAGCAACTCAGATTGGAACAGAGAAGGCGCTGGCACCCCACTCCAGTACTCTTGCCTGGAAAATCCCATGGATGGAGGAGCCTGGTAGGCTGCAGTCCATGGGGTCGTGAAGAATCAAACACGACTAAGTGACTTCCCTTTCACTTTTCACTTTCATGCATTGGAGAAGGAAATGGCAACCCACTCCAGTGTTCTTGCCTGGAGAATCCCAGGGACGGGGGAGCCTGGTGGGCTTCCGTCTATGGGGTCACACAGAGTCGGACACGACTGGAGTGACTTAGCAGCAGCAGCAGCAGCATTCAGATTGGAAAGGAATAAGTAGAACTTTATTCACAGACAACATAATTGCACAGATAAAGTCCTAAACACTCTACAGAAAAAGCTACTAGAACAAGTGAATTTAGCAAACTCACAGGATACATGTCAACAAGCAAAAATTAATTACATTCTATATACTAAAAATGAACAACTGGAAACTGAAATTTAAAACACTATTTACAATGATATTAAAAGCATAAAAGTCTCTCTCTAGATCCCTGGATTGAAAGCTATAAGACTCAGCTGAGAGAGATTAAGAAGTCCTTAATAAATAGCTGCATATAATATTCTTGGATCAGAAGACTATTCTGCTGGGATGCTGATTCTTCCTCAACTGATCAATAGATTCAATACAGTTTCAGTCAAAACCCCAGTAGGTTTTCTTGGTAGAAACTGGCAAAGTGACTTTAAAATTTGTGTAGAAATGCAAAAGGCTTAGAATAGCCAAATGTATTTTAAAAAAGAAAAAACAAAGTTGGAAGATAACAATATTTGATTTTGAAATTTAATATGCTGCTGCTGCTGCTGCTAAGTCGCTTCAGTCATGTCCAACTCTGTGCGACCCCATAGATGGCAGCCCACCAGGCTCCCCCGTCCCTGGGATTCTCCAGGCAAGAGTACTGGAGTGGGGTGCCATTGCCTTCTCTGGAAATTTAATATAAAGCTATAGTAATTAAGACAGTGGTACTGGCATAAGGATAGTGTCCACATAGAGACTCAGTTAAGAGAGTCAATTAATTTGCAATGAAAGTGCCAAGAAAATTCAACGGAGCAAATATAACCTTTTCAACAAATGGTGGCTAGCCATATGCAAAAACAAAATACAAACTAGCAACCCTCATCCCTTACCTTACACTATACACAAATATTGACTGGAAATAGACCGTGGAACTAAAGAAGCTAGAAATAGACACAGGAGAAGATCTTTACAAACTAGAGGTGAGCAAACATTACCTAGAAAGAATGTAAAATGCATAAACCGTGAAAGAAAAAACACTCGATAAACTGGAATTCAACAAAAGTGTAAACGTGTGCTCTTTTAAAGCTAATCCTAAGAAGATAAAAAGGCAAGCCACAGACTGGAAGAAATACATGTTCAAAGACTTGTATGCAGAATATATAAAGAATTCTTATAATCAATAATCAAGACAAATAAAAACTGGGTAAAAACCTTGAACAGACACTTCACAATACAAGACATTAAAATAGCCAGTAGGCACATGAAAAACAAAATGCTCAGCATCATTACTAGTCATTAGTGAAGCTGCAAATAGAGTCACAAAGAGATATCACGATACATTTGCTCAAATGGCTAAAAATGCAAGAGACCGACAATACCAAGTGACGACAAGGATGCAGAATAGCTGGCGCTCTCACACATTGCTGATGGGAATGTAAATAGCCCAGCAGTTTTATATTAAACATATACTTACCTTACAACCATGAGATTTCACTTCTAGGCACTCACCCAACAGCAATGAAAATACATGCCCAAAGGCTGGTCTAGAGCGGAGTTTAAAATAATAGCTCCAAGCTGGAAATAACCCAAGTGTATATTACCAGCTGAGTAAGTAAACTGCAGTACATCCATAAAACAGAATACGACTCAGTGATCAAACGTGACACGCTGCAGATACACACGGCAACGTGAATGAATCTCAAGATCATCACACTGGGTGAAAGGACACAGACACAAAAGGCTACGTGTACGAGTTGACTGATATGAAATTCTAGAAAAGATAAATCTAGCCTACTGGAATAAGAAGAAGACTAGTGGCTACTTGAGGTCTATGGTGGGGTTGCGAATTGACGGGCAAAAGCACAAGGGAGGAGATGAGAGAACAGCACTATATCTGGATTGCAGTAATGTTTCATGGGCTGCACTTCTGTCCAAACCAGCACACTGTACACTTTAAAGGTACGTTAAAAAAAAAACTTGCAACATTTGCCTGATGTTACAGACTGAAGTGCCCCCCAAAATTCAAAGGTTGACGTCTTAATGCTTGATATGACTATATTTGCAAATAGGGCCTTTAGGGAAATAATGGGTGGGGCCCTAATCCGATAGGACTGGTGACCCTAAGGAAAGATGAGACACCATAGCACTCTCCATGAGTGCCAGGAAAAAGGCCCTCTTAGGACATAGTGAGAAGACAGCCATCTACAAGCCACAGAGAGAAGCCTCTTGGAAACTAACTTTGATGGCATCTTGGTCTTGGGCTTCTTGCTTTGAATTATGAGAAACTAATTATCTGCTGTTTTAAACACTCAACCTATGGTATGACTAAAAAATGAGCACGCCATTCTTTACTAATGATGTTACTCTTGAGTCTATTTTTACTTCAGCTGATGAAAGCTTTTCTGGAATACATATTAAGAGACCAGCAGTTGTTTTAATTCTGTAGAAGGCCTTGGCCAGTAGATCAGACAGCTGCTGCATATGTTAGACCCAGTGCGATGGTGGGATTTTCAGACCTGTGAACGCAGTCATTGAAACCAGACCAATGTTGCTGTGACCAAGCGAAAGGAAGCTTGCAGGAGCATGTCTGTCGCACCCAGGTGTGTGTCAGATCACGGATTAGCCAAGACTGGCTTTCTCCTGGCTCTTAGTGTGCCTCACTTGGCAACAGCACCAAATTCACGGGTGGTAGGCTTCTCTCTCTCTTTCTTTCACCCCATTTATCAGATCCATTTCTGCAACCAACGATTCCATCAGTTCTCATCTGTCCACTGACTAGGTTTATTTACGTAGAGCAGTATTTTTCAATTAACAAACCATGACCTACCTTTTCCCTTGAAAACTCTCTTGCTGCTACTGCTAAGTCACTTCAGTCGTGTTCGACTCTGTGCGACCCCATAGACGGCAGCCCATTAGGCTCCTCTGTCCCTGGGATTCTCCAGGCAAGAATACTGGAGTGGGTTGCCATTTCCTTCTCCAATGCATGAAAGTGAAAAGTGAAAATGAAGTCTCTCAGTCGTCCCCGACTCTTAGTGACACCAAGGACTGCAGCCTACCAGGCTCCTCTGTCCATGGGCTTTTCCAGGCAAGAGTACTGGAGTGGGGTGCCATTGCCTTCTCCAGAAAACTCTCAGAGGTACTCAAAGGCAGGTTATGAAGAAAGGCGTCCAGGTGGGGCTTTATTTGGACCAAGGCTTCACCCTGGCTCCCCTCAGGTTACTCTCAATACAGCAGCCGGCATGATCGCCCCAGCTTAGATCAGGCTCCATCACTCCCATCTGGCTCAGAGTCTTCACAGCAGAGGACAAGGCCCTCAGTGACCTCTTTGACTGCACTGGCCTCCACACTGCACTTTGGAGATGGCAATACTCCTTCAAGGTTTCTGCACCTACTCTTCCTCCCTGCTGGGAATGCATTTCCCAACCATCTACACAGCTCGCTTCCCGTTTCCTCTGGGACTTGGCTCAAATGTTACCTTTCCAGGGAGGCCTTCTCTAACACCCTAAGTGAATAAAGCAACATTCCCTACCCCACCTCAGGAAGTCCTCTCTGGGTTTATTTTCTCCCTGGTGATCTCTCTCCCTCAGACATGCTGACCGCCCTCTGACTTGCTTGCTTTCTCTCTCACTCTCTCATTCTTTCCCCTCACCCCACACCAGAAGGTAAGCACCAAGAGGAGAGAAACACTGTTTGCTACCTGCATGATGCTCAGTAGTAACTTGTTGCATGGGCACTGGAAACCTGCTCCTTTAATGGAAGAGAAGTCAGAGGGGAGACGCAACCACCCTCGGCTACATCCTCCTCTGCTGCCCGTAGCTCTCCCTGGTCTCCAGATCTTGCTCAGACAGAAAAAGAGAGAAGTTCCGCAGACGAGCCTATGAGGTAGGGCTTCGGGCAGAAATAAGAAGACCAGTTACATGTGGGTCAAGACAAGAGGCAGCTCAGTGTTTAAGGCAGGCGGGGAGGATAAGCCAGTGGCCCTGGGCTCCCTGCCTCCCTCCTGCTGACGGCTACACTTTCCACCAGGGTTTTCTCAGCAATGGACTGCCTGAACTGGCACAGTATGACAAGATACTGGTTCTCTCAGCCCTCAGGCAACCTGTGCAGGGCCTGGAGCAGACAGTGCCTTGTCCACCACCTCCAGCATCCCAGACAACATCACCATTGTCCTCCTTGTCCTGTGATGCAAAAGGGTTGGGACATGGTGCTTTTTTTCTTCCTCCGGGCAGCCTTCCCTTGTTCTCCTTCCATTCTGCTCTCCCATGTTCCTGCTTGTTTTCCTCTCTTGTGCAATCCCTGAAGCCACGGGATCTTTTCTGCTACTGTAGAGATCCATTGGGCTTCCCTGGTGGCTCAGCTGGTAAAGAATCCGCCTGCAATGTGGGAAACCCGGGTTCCATCCTTGGGTTGGGAAGATCTCCTGGAGAAGGAAATGACTACCCACTCCAGTATTCTGGCCTGGAGAACTCCATGGACTGCATAGTCCATGGGGTCACAAAGAGTCAGACACGACTGAGTGCCTTTCACTTTCATGGGGGTGCTATGGCCTTTTCAACAGAATGGATTCCTACAACATGAGTAACCTCATGCTAAGAACTTCTGGCGCCTGCTACATGAAAACACCTGAAATCAGTCAGTTCAGTTCAGTTCAGTCACTCAGTCGTGTCCGACTCTGTAACCCCATGAATCGCAGCACACCAGGCCTCCCTGTCCATCACCAACTCCCGGAATTCACTCAGACTCACGTCCATTGAGTCAGTGATGCCATCCAGCCATCTCATCCTCTGTCGTCCCCTTCTCCTCCTGCCCCCAATCCCTCCCAGCATCACAGTCTTTTCCAATGAGTCAACTCTTCGCATGAGGTGGCCAAAGTACTGGAGTTTCAGCTTTAGCATCATTCCTTCCAAAGAAATCCCAGGGCTGATCCCCTTCAGAATGGACTGGTTGGATCTCCTTGCAGTCCAAGGGACTCTCAAGAGTCTTCTCCAACACCACAGTTCAAAAGCATTAATTCTTCAGCGCTCAGCTTTCTTCACAGTCCAACTCTCACATCCATACATGACCACAGGAAAAACCATAGCCTTGACCAGATGGACCTTTGTTGGCAAAGTAATGTCTCTGCTTTTCAATATGCTATCTAGGTTGGTCATAACTTTCCTTCCAAGGAGTAAGCGTCTTTTAGTTTCATGGCTGCAATCGCCATCTGCAGTGATTTTGAAGCCCAGAAAAATAAAGTCTGACACTGTTTCCACTGTTTCCCCATCTCTTTCCCATGAAGTGATGGGACCAGATGCCATGATCTTCGTTTTCTGAATGTTGAGCTTTAAGCCAACTTTTTCACTCTCTACTTTCACTTTCATCAAGAGGCTTTTTAGTTCCTCTTCACTTTCTGCCATCTGCATATCTGAGGTTATTATTTCTCCCAGCAATCTTGATTCCAGCTTGTGTTTCTTCCAGCCCAGTGTTTCTCATGATGTACTCTGCATATAAGTTAAATAAGCAGGGTGACAATATACAGCCTTGACATACTGCTTTTCCTATTTGGAACCAGTCTGTTGTTCCATGTCCAGGTTTAACTGTTGCTTCCTGACCTGCATATAGGTTTCTCAAGAGGCAGGTCAGGTGGTCTGGTATTCCCATCTCTTTCAGAATTTTCCACAGTTTCTTGTGATCCACACAGTCAAAGGCTTTGGCATAGTCAATAAAGCAGAAATAAATGTTTTTCTGGAACTCTCTTACTTTTTCCATGATCCAGTAGATGTTGGCAATTTGATCTCTGGTTCCTCTGCCTTTTCTAAAACCAGCTTGAACATCAGGAAGTTCACGGTTCACATATTGCTGAAGCCTGGCTTGGAGAATTTTGAGCATTACTTTACTAGTGTGTGAGATGAGTGCAATTGTGCGGTAGTTTGAGCATTCTTTGGCATTGCCTTTCTTTAGGATAGGAATGAAAACTGACCTTTTCCAGTCCTGTGGCCACTGCTGAGTTTTCCAAATTTGCTGGCATATTGAGTGCAGCATTTTCACAGCATCATCTTTTAGCATTTGAAATAGCTCCACTGGAATGCCATCACCTCCACTAGCTTTGTTCATAGTGATGCTTTCTAGGGCCCACTTGACTTCACATGCCAGGATGTCTGGCTCTAGGTGAGTGACCACACCATCGTGATTATCTGGGTTGTGAAGATCTTTTTTATACAGTTCTTCTGTGTATTCCTGCCACCTCTTCTTAATATCTTCTACTTCTGTTAAGTCCATACCATTTCTGTCCTTTTCGAGCCCATCTTTCCATGAAATGTTCCCTTGGTATCTCTAATTTTCTTGGAGAGATCTTTAGTCTTTCCCATTCTGTTGCTTTCCTCTATTTCTTAGCATTGATTGCTGAGGAAGGCTTTCTTTTCTCTTCTTGCTATTCTTTGGAACTCTGCATTCAGATGCTTATATCTTTCCTTTTCTCCTTTCCATTTCACTTCTCTTCTTTTCACAGCTATTTGTAAGGCCTCCTCAGACAGCCATTTTGCTTTTCTGCATTTCTTTTCCATGGGGATGGTCTTGATCCCTGTCTCCTGTACAATGTCATGAACCTCCGTCCATAGTTCATCAGGCACTCTATCTATCAGATCTAGTCCCTTAAATCTATTTCTCATTTCCACTGTATAATCATAAGGGATTTGATTTAGGTCATACCTGAATGGTCTAGTGGTTTTCCCTACTTTCTTCAATTTCAGTCTGAATTTGGCAATAAGGAGTTCATGATCTGAGCCACAGTCAGCTCCTGGTCTTGTTTTTGTTGACTGTATAGGGCTTCTCCATCTTTGGCTGCAAAGAATATAATCAATCTGATTTCAGTGTTGAACATCAGGTGATGTCCATGTGTAGAGTCTTCTCTTGTGTTGTTGGAAGAGGGTGTTTGCTATGACCAGTGCATTTTCTTGGCAGAACTCTTCATTCTGCTTCATTCTGTATTCCAAGGCCAAATCTGCCTGTTACTCCAGGTGTTTCTTGACTGCCTACTTTCGCATTCCAGTCCCCTATAATGAAAAGGACATCTTTTTTGGATGTTAGTTGTAAAAGATCTTGCAGGTCTTCATAGAACCATTCAACTTCAGCTTCTTCAGCATTACTGGTTGGGGCATAGACTTGGATTACTGCGATATTGAATGGTTTGCCTTGGTAACAAACAGAGATCATTCTGTCATTTTTAAGATTGCATCCAAGTACTGCATTTCAGACTCTTTTGTTGATACCTGAAATACCCTTCCTTAAATGGAGAAGCCTGCTCAGCAAAAGACAGATGGTGAGAATACCTCAGCGGGCACTGCCCCTTGGAAAATGCCATTCTGAGATAAAATTGAGTTTTTCCTCTTTGAGACAGAAAAATGTGTATTGTTAAAGGATGCTCCTCAGGCAGAAATGCCATTCAATGGCTTGTTTGCCAAAGAGGCTCATAGTGAAGTCTACACTGATATTATTTATATTCATCTTCCTCATATCACCCCACCACTAGCTAGGACAGGATCCAGAACTCCCCAACCTTCTAAGGCACTCCTGGGTTACTGAGAAGATCTTTTGTGCAGTTTTTCAAAACAGAGGCGATTTGATGAGGTGCTGAATTTACCTCTTCACATTCCATGCCATTGCAAGGAAGATGGCCTTGAATTTTCGCTTTAAAAATGCTAAATGGAACTAGTAAAAGAGCCTAGAAACTTACAAAAATCATTTGTTTTACTATTAGTCAGCCATGGCCTCCGAACACACGTACAAGGGTAAAGAACTCACACACTGTGTGTTTTTGAGGTCATTGTCTTAGCAACGTGCCCACCGCTGCTGGTGATGCTCTCCACAGGTCTCACTCAGGAGCACTCATACTTGCAATGGAGGACACTGGCTGGTCATGTGTTTTAGATGATTGTTTTTTCATCCACTTATACTTCCGTTTAATTTTCCTAATCATCTAGGGAAAACTTTGAAATCTTTTTCAAAGCTCAAAACTGGGGCTGGGTCTAGGGCAAGATAACTAGATTGCCATTTTAAGAAGGTATTCACTCTCAGATGCTGGCCCTGTATTTGAAGGCCTCCTTAAATTTTTCAGCCTAGGCTCCTCACTCTCAGGGTCATGAAGATGACTCTGTCACCAATCTGGAGGCTACCGATAACACCTTGGTCAAGGAATGTGAATGCAAGGGAAATTAAAGCTTGTGAGGCAGGAGATCTAGGTTCCAGACCTCTCTTTACCACTTTTACCATATTCCAGAAGGGGATACAGAGGACGAGATGGTTGAATGGCATCACTGACTCAATGGACATGAGTTTGAGCAAGCTCTGGGAAATGGTGATAAACAGGGAGGCCTGGTGTGCTGCAGTCCATGGGGTCACAAAGAGCCAGACACGACTGAGCAACAACAATCAAATCTAATATACCACTGATTGTACAAAACACCATCACTTTATGTACCATTAAGAGAAAAAAAAATGCTGCCCATTTAATTATGACATAATGGCATGCTGCTGCTGCTGCTGCTGCTGCTGCTGCTAAATCACATCAGTCGTGTCCGACTCTGTGCGACCCCATAGATGGCAGCCCACCAGGCTCCTCGGTCCCTGGGATTCTCCAGGCAAGAACACTGGAGTGGGTTGCCATTTTCTTCTCCAGTACATGAAAGTGAAAAGTGAAAGTGAAGTCGCTCAGTCGTATCTGACTCTTCGAGACCCCATGGACTGTCGCCCACCAGGCTCCTCCGTCCATGGGATTCTCCAGGCAAGACTACTGGAGTGGGTCACCATTGCCTTCTCCCATAATGGCATAATAATAGTCTTATAAGATACAAGAATTGGTTCCAGTAGCCTCTCACAGCCTCGAATTTTTTCAACTATACTGAGGGATTCGGCAATTTCTCCTGCCTTTGGTTTAGTAACTTGACATAATAGGTAATCCTCTTGCGTATATCTCAATAATAAAATATAAATCTAGCTCAATGTACTTGTGGGTATCTTTTCCATATTAAAAGCATTTGGCTCCATATTAAAGGCATTTGCAAAAAAATAAAACTGAAATCGCATCATTTCTCCAATGACAAATATTTTGCTTTATCAATATAAAATTTATCCACCCTGCTCTAGCCCCTCTACTCTCCGTATAACCATGTAAACAATTATTTGTTTTAATGCCAAATCACAGTGTAACCTTTTTGAAATCACCTGAATCAATAATTAAATTCAAGATATGTATCATCAACAATGCACCTATCTCCACTGAAAAGTTGAAAATATCAGATAGTAATACTTAGTAAATGCATTCACAGGCAATGACAAGTATATCACAACCACTGCCTGGCCGTCGGCAGTTGATTAAGTGCTGTCCCACCAGCAGGAGTAGTCACAGATCCAGATGGGTAATCAATTCACAACACCCTTGAATTCCTAGCTGTGCCCTTCCTTAGCTTCACAGCAGGAGACAGGACAGGAAGTACAGTTCGTACAGTGTCTGTGGTCTCATAGGCAGGCCAGCAACTACTCCCAACGCAGATCTGGCCTTGGCCTTCCTCTGCTTCGGGGGATGCACACAGTTACTAGAGGTGACGTGTATGGTTCAGCTCCAGAGAACCCGCTACCTTGGTTTCCTTTGGCCTCCATATCGCTCTAGTCCAGCAGGCCCAAGGCCACATGACCACTGCAAGCTCTCCTAGTCCCAGAGTGGTCCCAGGAATCTAGAGTTTCACAATAATCGAGACAGATAATTCATCCCAGGTATAGAGCAATCCACACTTGTCTTAACTCCTTATGTTTCCAAGGAAAAGTTGCGGTGAGAACGTAAGTCTGAGGTTATCTTCTCAGGCAGATTGATGGGAAAATGTTTCTAACTCTCAGGTACCATTGATTGCAAAACACACCCTGGTTCCAGGGGCATTAAAATGGGCAAGGATACATCTCAGAAAAACCGAAATGCTGCTCTCACATTTAACACTTTGACTGCCAAGCTGGGTGCCTCAGCTGAAATGGGGCTATCATCTTAATAGGCGATTTGAGGGAATGGTCTCTGGTGTTGCTTTTCAGCTCTCAGATAGAATTGTGAGCTTGTGACTTTAATGTGTGTGAGCTGTTGAACATTTACAATGGTTATTCAACAACTATGAGACCACAGCATGCACACGTGCTCCTGGGAACTCCAGGAGCAAAGCCTCTGGGCTGTCAGTACACTTGGGGTACAGGCTGGGGCAGACCACACTGAGCCCATGGACTTCTGAAGTTGCGAAGTAATCAGAGTCCCATTTTTGAGCCCCCAAGGCAATGGCACCCCACTCCAGTACTCTTGCCTGGAAAATCCCATGGATGAAGGAGCCTGGTAGGCTGCAGTCCATGGGGTCACTAAGAGTCGGACATGACTGAGCGACTTCACTTTGACTTTTCACTTTCATGCATTGGAGAAGGAAATGGCAACCCACTCCAGTGTTCTTGCCTGGAGAATCCCAGGGACGGGGGAGCCTGGTGGGCTGCTGTCTCTGGGGTCGCACAGGGTTGGACACGACTGAAGGTCTTAGCAGCAGTATAGGCCAAGTACTTTACATACATTATCTCATTGAATCAGCATAGTAACCCTGTAAGGTTAAGCGTTACTCTTCCCATTTTACAGATGATAAAACTCTGCTGGTGAGTCATGATGCTGGATTAGAAACCCAGGCAGCCTGCTTTGGGATGCAAGCTCTTAATCAAACGCTTACCACCTCCCACCTATAGTCACCTTGTCTCACATGAGATTCAATGCCATTAATAAAAGATTACTTGAAAAAAAAAAAGATTACTTGACACAAGTATGAATACTGGACCCCTTTAAAGAATACCCAGGGAATTAAAAAAAAAAAACATAAACACACATTTTTTTTTTAGGCAATGGGGGAGGATGTGATGGGAAAAGAGAGAGGATTCCGTGATGTAGCTTCAGAAACATATTGTCCTCTCAAATAAAAACAGGTGACGACACCTCAGTACGTGCCATCTGACAGAGAACGTGTTATGGAATGAACTGTGTCCTGCCAAATTCACAGGCTGAAGTCCTAGCCTCAAGTACCGCTGAATGTAACGGTATGTGGAGAGAGGTCATTTAAAAAGGTGACTAACATTAAATGAGGTCATTAGGGTCGGTCTTAATCCAGCAGGACTGAGGCCTTCACAAAAAGAGAGCAGGACACAGATGTGCACGCAAGATAAGGCAAAGCCATATCTCACACTGAAGTCCTCAGAAACCTGGGGTACCAAAAAGGGATATTTCAGGAGTTCATGTGCTGCTAGGTAAATCCACATGAAACTTATGGTTTTGAAGTAAAAAAAAAAAAAAAAAAGTCAAATATGGACAATTTTATTTGTTCATCCTCTAACTGTACACATTTGCAGAAGAGACCTTGAAACCAACACATCCTACTAATCCTACTTTACAAATGATACACCTGAGACCCACTCAGATACACTGATTCATCAAAAGCCCGAAAATGTGTTAAAGGAAGAACAGGATGCCAGATCAGAAATTACATTTCTTTTTGTGAACACAAGTAGGCAGCATCTATTAAAAAATACATACTACATAGTAATAACAATTTCACCCCTAGGAATTAATCTACCAGAAATATCTGAACAGGTGTGCAGAAATATATAAACATGAAGACCCACAGTACTAGCCCCGTACATGATGTGGAAATTTAGAAATAATCCAAGTGCCGACTCACAGGGAATTGGTTGAACAAATAATGATTCGTCCATCTACATGCAAATCTATGTACTGTAGTTAAAAAGAAAGAGGTCAGCCTTTGCTCATATTAAAAGATGCCCAAATCATATTAAAAGCAAGAAAAGATACCTAGAAAAATAAAAACACAACTCATAAAATGTTTATTAATATCCGTGCACTGAGAGGTATAAAGTAGTCAACACTCAGTAGGTACTTTTTTCCCTCCCCACCTCCTCCATCCTACACATCCCTTGGATTATTGCAAATGAACCCAAGGAGCTCTACTGTCTACCAGCTGGGTGATCACATGCAAGAAGCTTCAGTTCCCCCACCAGTAGGTTGAAAGAAATTATAGCACTTCCTTCAGAAGTTGTTGACAGGATTCCATGAGACTATGTATATAATGTGCTTAGAACAATGCGTGGTGGATAGTAAGTGCTTAATAGATAGGCACCATTATGGTAATGATGATGTTATTCATCTCTGGAACCTGAAGAAACAAGGTTTCCTTAATTTGTGTTGTATTTACTTTTTTTTAATCTCCTTTAAAAAATTATCTTGTAAGAAAACATAATAAATCATTCTGCTTATTTTCCTTACTGAAATTAAATAAAAAGGCAGTGCTTTTTAAACCAGTGCTTACCCCAATAAACTCTAGCAATATTAGGCATTCTGATATTTAATGAGTCCTCTAAAGACAATTTCATTATTTCATTACTGAAGTGATAAACTGCTTTTCTGAGAAGTTAATATTAACAGAGTCATTCCTAAGTAAATATATTGTTCATCAGGTATAACCCAAGGTGCCTCCATGAAATACACAGTAGAACCAGCCCTCCTCTATTGAAGGATCAGTTTGGGTCTCTTCTACTCACTTAGGTTAACAGGGTGGTTATGGCAAAGGTCTTTCAAATGCACAGACAGAACCTTTTATGCAACCATGCTGCTGCTGCTGCTAAGTCGCTTCAGTCGTGTCCGACTCCGTGTGACCCTATAAGAAGGCAGCCTACCAGGCTCCCCCGTCCCTGGGATTCTCCAGGCAAGAACACTGGAGTGGGTTGCCATTGCCTTCTCCTTATGCAACCATACTCTGACTTAAAACAGGACTTTCTATTTGAGGTCCTTCCCAGGGCATTCTAAGTATTAACTAAACCAGCCAGGCTTATTTCCACAGATCTTAAGCCTGAAAGATTTGTGCAGCTCTATAAACAGAATAGAATTAAAATACAGTTCACCCACAGTTCTGATTCTGATCCAGTATTTCTTTGGTCCATGTATGCTCTATGGAACCAAGTACAATCTAGACTCCAAAGAAGCAGTGAGCATGGGAAAGCTATCAAAGCGTGGCAAATTACTGTTACAGAAACTCCCAGAATTAAAGGATCTTTTTGAGCCTTTTTGTGGTAGCTGAGATCCAGACAGGTTATGTGTTTTGTCCCAAGTTTCAAAGCTGGTACAGGTGGGGCTGGAACTCAGGTAGCAGGCTTCCCAATAGCAATGCTCTTTCCCCTGCTGGAGAATTACCGTTCTTCTGTTTTGCTTCTTGGAAAACTGAGCCAAGTTAAAACAGCTCATTCAAGGTCAGAGGGGCAGTCAAGTAGAACTTGTGATGCTGACCAGCAGATTATACAATCCTAGAGGGCGGGTCCTCTGCCCCTCACCTACCCCTTCGGGCCCTGTGTAAATGTTTTGGTTGACACAACACACAAGAGTTTAGAGGAAGTGTCTCTTCTAGGTTTGCACTACGTGTTTAACTTCAGGTTCTGGCACAGGCGTGTCAGTTTTTATCAGAGCAGGCACGCCCCCCAGTGCCCGGATCCAGCGGACCGCCAAGGTTGGGGTCGGGGGCCGGTTAGCCACCACTCAACCGGGTGGTCTTGCAGCCCTAGAAACTCGCCCAGAACAACTCCTCTGCGATGTTTTTCTGGTTTTGCCAATCTGGAGACAGTAAACTCCTGTCAGATTCAGCCGGAAGCAGAATGGTTGGGCAGGCTGAATACCTCTAGCCACGCTGTTATAAAGGCTAACGCAAGCCTTGCCTCCCACAACACTCCAGGACCGTGTCCACTTGATCCCGGTAACTACGTACACTTTCAGGTGGCACTCCGACGCCCACCAGGACCGCCCCCACCCCAAGTTCCGGGAGGCAGCTTCTGCCTTGGTCCAACGCCTCCCTGCACCGTGGACCCTTCTCACCCGCACTTTCCTACAGCCCACAGTGTGAGCCCCTTCTCTGAAGCTACATTCCATCTCCCCCACCGCAGGCTGGTAGTATAAACCTCACAGCAGGTCAAGGTGCCCAGCGAGCGCGGACCCGCGAGCTGGGTGCGCGCGCGCGCGCGGCGTGGGTCCCCGAATCCCGGAGGGCACGCTCCACCCAAGCCGAGGGCTGGGGCGGCGGGGGCTAGCTTTTCGGGAGGGATGGCAGCTACGCAGCCGCTGGAAGCACTCAAAGGAAGGCAGGGACACCACGATCGCCCAGAGACGGCGTGGGAAACTCGGGGCGCAACAGGAGTCAGTGCCACTGGCCCGACGGCGCTGCAGGTCGGCTCTTGCCCAGGGAAAGCGCCACACAGACGCAGACGCACTGCTGGTGGGTGATTGGTACCATTTGAAATTATAAATCGGAGGGTTACAGCAGACAATCGAGGCGCGCCCCTCCTGGGAAGGAAGAAGGACGTTGGCATCAGTACATGGAGAGGCTGGAGAGGGGAGAAGCCCCTCCGGAGCTGCAGGGTGTCCGAAAGGGGTTCAGGGTCAGCTCTGGGCTCGGGGGTGGTGGAAGGGGGCGGCTCGCCGGACGTGCAGATCCAGCGCTCGGGGCTCACCTGGCCGGCGTTCGGAGGGTCCATGCTGGAGGCTGGCGGCTGCCGGGCGCTCGAGCGGTGCCGGTGGCCCGCACCGCAGCCCCGCACAGAGGGCACAGGGCGGCCGCACTCCGCACTCAGGCCTCCCGCCCCGCGCCAAGGGGCCGGTCCTTCCGAGGGACTCTGGCCGCGAGCCTGAGCCTCTTTGCCTTCACTCCCCAGGCGCGCCTGGAGCCGGCGAGTGCCTGGGTCCTAGCGCCCCTCCCGGGGTGTGAAGCCCGACTCGGAGCCTGCTCGGTGCCCCCCTAGCTATTCTCGCCACTCGAGGGGAGTTAGGGCTAAGGGCCAGCGCTGCCCAACCTGGCGGGTCTCAGGACTGGGAATCTGGACAAGGGAGCTTCTTTCTCACCACGCCCACTCTTCCCATTTTCATCTCCATGTGCAAGAAAACACGGAAGGATCAGATTTGCCTCCTTCCTCACTCAAATCCGCGTACACTATCATTTTAAAGAGATTCTGTCACAGACAGCAGTCAAGACAGATCATAGATAGTTCTTCCTCAAACTGAAAGGAAGACTTCTGTATTCAAATAAATTTGTAAAGGACACTCCACTGTGTCTATTGCGGAGTTGGTGGGGTGTGATGGGGTGTTGTCCTTCAGCCTTAACTGTGGGGACAACTTACCAACGTGGATCAAGACAAAGGTCCTGGTCCCCTTCCTGCCTCCTCCCAGTCTGTTTAGTGAGCTGGAATCAAAGGCCTGCGCAGATATGGTGAAGCTTTCAGAGCCCAGTTAAATGCTTCAGCTGTAAATAAGCCTGGCCTCCAGCTCCTGGTTCTTACCACACCTGCCCCATACCTGGCTCCTCTGGTGGAGGGATGTCTAACAAAGACCTAGGGAGCATTTACAAAGGCCTCTCCTTTCTCAACTGCCCACAGGGCTGAGTCAGTCCAGTTAAAACCAAGATCAACAACAGTGATCTTTTCCTGCTGACTTTCTCATCCAGAGAGGCTGATGAAATTTCTAATGGCAGGAAAGGAAAACAAGTCATCTTTAGAAGTAAAACCTATTTCACAGGACATGGAGAGAGACAAAAAGAAGTATTATTACTTGGACATTAGCCATTATCCATAAAGGCCAACCATAAGCCAAGAGAGCAGTATGAATATAGCCTTTCATGTCTTTTTTTAAAGAGCTCCAAATCTTTTCCCTCAAGAGCACTGCTATCTGTATGGACCGACTCTAAGATGATCTCATTGTCCCCACTTCCTAATGTTCATGCCTTTGAGGACTCCCCACCCCTTGAATGTCAGAGAACTTGTGACTTGCTTCCTATTCATTAAGTATGGCAAAGGTGATGGGATGTCTTTTCAATGACTATGGTACTGTCTTGATAGGAGATGCTCTCTTTTGCTGGTTTTGATAAAGCAATAGCCATGTTGAGGAGGCCCATGTGGCAAAGAACCGAGGGGGCCTCTGGCCTACAGCCAGTAAGAAACTGAGGCCCTTCGTCCAACAAACTGCAAAGAACTAAGTCCTGCCAACAACCAGAAAAGCCCAAAAGTGAACCCTCCCCTCACTGAGCCTTGAGATAGACTGTATCTTCAGCTAACACAGAGGACCTATAAAACCATGCTTACCTTCTGACCTACAGAAACTGTGAGATAATATATGTGTATGTTTAAGCCACTAAATTTGTGGTGGTGTGTTACGTACAACAGCAAAACTAATACACTTCCTCCGTACACAGATGGAAATGTGAGGCAAAGGAGATTAGGTAAAAGAGTTAAGGTCACTGAAATCAGCAGCATAATCTATCATCATTTCACTATCATAGGCTGAATAGACAAGGAAGGGTTTCCCAGGTGGCTCAAGTGGTAAAGAATCCGCTTGGCAATGCGGGAGACACAGGCAGGAGATGTGGGTTTGATCTCCAGGTTGGGAAGATACCCTGGAGGAGGAAATGGCAACCCACTCCAGACCTTGCCTGGAAAATCCCATGGAGAGAGGAGCTTGGCAGGCTACAGTCTGTGGGGTCGCAAAGGAGAGAGACACAACTTAGCGACCGAGCACGAAGACAGGGAAAAGCACAACAGCTAAGGCATCTGAAGGCGAAAGGGCAAGTTCAGGTTGAGACTTGGAGATGGGTAAAGCATACAACTTTGAGAAAGTCTGAGACAAAAATAACCCAGCAGGTAAAAGGACAGTCTGAAGAACTCAGGGTAGGTCAACCCAAGCAAAAAGAACAAATAAATATCTTCAGAAAGTAAAGTAAGAGGAAAACAGGAAAAACACTAACAACGAGAAGATGCGGAAAGGTAAAGGCACCAGATCCTCTGAATCTCTTTTCTCGTTGTCTATTAAAAAGAAAAAACAACCAAAGCCACATCATTCACTCCTGGAGGTGCAGGGGATTTTCCAGAAGAGCCGCTGGAGAAGTACTAGGAGGCCAGTAGCGCATGGTACGGCCCTGTGCCAACCAGCAAGTCATCTGTTGTTCCCAGATACTGCATAAAAACAGATGGTGTCTCAAAACGACCAGCCAGCATTGAGGGTCCGCACGTATTCGTGAGCTTTTCGGTATCTTTAGACACCTAGTGTCTAAAAAGTTTTCTCAAAAGTTTAGCATCTTAAAAGTTTTCTATCCCATCCCAGCTACAATACAGCAAAATTGAGGCTAACACTTAACCCTGTTATATACCTTGAAGGGTATTATGGAGCGATGTGTGATTTTTACAGAGAGAGGGAGAGAAAGGAAAGAAAGAAGGAAGGGAGGGAGAAGAGGGACAGGGAACTAAAGCGAAGGGAAGGAAAGGAAGAAGGGAAAGAAGGGAAGAGAACCCCAAAGCATAGCGGAGGAGCGGCTGAGAGGTCTATCACAGCATAAGAAGTGCTGTTCTCACACTTCCCGTTGCCTGCTGGACATCTCCATGAGAGTCCCGCCCACATTCCACAAGAAAAATGTTTCTGAACCAGGAAGCATCCATCTCCCCACCGAATCTGAGTCCCCGTGGTTAATGCCAGTAACGCCTCTCCCAATTCAAACCATAGCCATGCGGCTTCCCTCCCTCTGTGTTCCAACCAGCCACCTGTGGGGTCATGGCCTGTCCCTCCCCTGGCACCCCTGCTGCCAGCAGTGATACACTGCCTGCCTCTCCTGAGCTAGGTGAGTAGTGAGAGCCAACGTGGGGTGATTTAACTCACAGCGGTCAGAGTCCAGCCTACCCACTGCTCATGCCCATAATGTCTCCTCCACCCAGATTTTACACAGCTTGTCATTTCCTCTAAGTGGTTTTTCTTTTTTTTTCTTTTCTCTAATTGGTCCAGCATTGCTCTATCCTAAAGTTGAAAACTGTAAATATTTCTACCTGTGGCAACTCTTTGTGCCTTTAAAGCCTTCATAAGACTGTGGATCTGACACTCCCTTCTATTCTGAATAGCAACTTAACACAATGCTTACTTAGGAAGAATATCCATTTATGGGGTAAAAGGAAATGGGCAGCAAATCCAATGGCACCCATTCCACAGCTTTGCCCATGGCTCGATGCGTCTAGCTGTTTCGAATATGGGAGAGAGCACAACAGCTTCTGGTTGGTTGTTGGCTGTTGGCTTTTGGTGGCCCTAGACTTGTGATGGAATCTGTTTCAGGTCTATAACCCAGCAGGCAGAAAAATACACTGGGAGAGTAAAGAGCTGTTTTCCTATAGGGAATAAATGGAAGTCTGGCCGAGCGTGAGTGGAGGAGCAGCAGTTATAGATTCATAACAAGACTTTGATTCCACTGATAAGGTTGAAACAAACGAGACACACCTTTTCGGCTTCTCTGAACATATCACTGGCCATTCTCTGAAGACTGAAGATGTTGATGGTATTTATGCGATTGCTAGAGTATGAAAGACTAGTACTTTCGAGTGCTGCTTGCATTTGACAGTTTCTGGAGAAACTAAATCCATGGTTTACCTTCTATGGCAATGTGTGCATTAAACTCCTGTTGTAATTCTTCCAGCCCGTTGGTATACCGTTATCGCATTACCACCACCCCGATCCTGAACCAAAGGAATACACAAACAGTAACATGACTGACCTTCTGACAACAGAGAAACAGACTCTGAGAGGTCACTGGGCATCACCTGCGGCCTCCCTTACTCTAAATATGTGAGTAGATTCAGTCTTCCCTAATCATATGGAAATCTCAGCCTGAATCTAGCAAAGCTCCCCGAAGAAAACACAACCCATCTCCTACATAATTGCGGACCAGACCTTCTGCAGCCTGGATTCCTGTTGTCAGAAGGGCTCAAGTCAGAGACAGAGAGGAATAGAAAGTTTTGAGCAAACCTGTATTGTCACATGGACAGGCATTAGCTCTATGGCCTAGAGTTAAAGATTTGCAAAGATTAAACATGAAACTAGAAAGCTGAGCATTATCAGCAGAATCATCATCATTACTTATCAGCAGGAGGCCATAAGCATAAAGTTGCACTTGAATCTGAAGAGAAGCCACTGTGCCAAGTGGCTGCCACATATTCCTTCAAGTATATTTGAGACCAAGCCCCTCCTCCAATTGTCACTGATTCTTACACCCAGCATTGATGCTTTCGAACTGTGGTGCTAGAGAAGACTCTTGAGAGTTTCCTGGACTGCAAGGAGATCAAACAAATCAATCCTAAAGGAAATCAAGCCTGGACATTTATTGGAAGGACTGATGCTGAATCTGAAACTCCAATACTTTGGCCACCTGATGCAAAGAGGCAACTCACTGGAAAAGATGCTGATGCTGGGAAAGATTGAGAGCAGGAGAAAAAGGGGGCAACAGAGGATGAAATGCTTAGATGGCATCATTGACTCAATGGACATGAGTTTGAACAAACTCCAGGAGACAGTGAAGGACAAGGAAGGCTGGCGTGCTGCAGTCCATGGGGTTGCAAAGAGTCGGACACGACTGAGCGACTGAACAACAAAGGATGTATAAAACAGATTGAAAACAAGGTGAATCCATACTGCTTATGTCCTAGTGGAGGAAGAGACAATTACCATGAAAAAATAAAAGAAAGAGATCATTTTAACATGAGCTGAAGATAATAAAAAAAATTACTGCAATAGAAAGAGATGGATAAATGTGACTCTGGGAGGTCAGAGATGGCTTCCGTGGGAAGGGATGTTTGAACTGACACATAGATTACCTCAAGGAGCTGGGAAAGAAAAGATCTGAGGGAAGAGGATCCCAAGGAGGAGAAGAGCAAATGTAGAATCCTGAAGGCCTCACAAGCTTGGTAAATTCCAGGAAGAGACAGGAGGCCGTTGTGGGTATGGCCAGGCGCAACAAGAAGCCTGGCGACGGTGTTAAGCAGAGAAGAAACGTGATACAATTTGCCTTTTTAAAAGGTCCTCTGGCCACTGTGTAGAGAATCCATTCTAGGCATTCACAGGGCAGCAGGAGGCTGCTGGAGCAATCCAGTTGAGACGTGGTGATGATGGAGGAGAAAGCAGCAGAGACAGTAGAGACAGTCAGGTTGGGGCTGTAGGGTCTTGAGGGTGAGGCCAACAGGACTCGAGACGGAGTGCCCGTGGGGAGTGGAGCGAGGAGAGAGAAGAGACAGCGACACCCCCTAGGTTTGGGGCCTGAACAGTCAGGTGGACAGTGGACCCATTTACTCAGATGGGCAAGGGTGAGGCAGCAGCAGGAAAAGAATGGGTGGAAGCCAAGAGCTCTGGTTTGACCCTGTCCAGCTCCAGTCTCCGCAAGAGATCCAAGTGAAGATGTGAAGCAAGCTGCTGGATCTCTGAGTCTGGAGCTCAGGAGAAAGGTCAGGGCTGGACTCACACGTTTGGGAGTCATCTGTGACAGCTGCTACTGTTAGCCCTGGGGCCAATCATCAGAAAGGGCGCAGAACCACAGGCCACACCTTCCAACTCAGTGAGGTTCCACAGAGGGTGCCAGCGAAGGGGCCGGGCCGGCTGATAGGAGGAAAACCCAGCAAAGAGAAGGAAACTATTTTAACCAACTTGTCTACTGATATGAAGAGCTTTATGGAGCACTTCTGAAAGATTTTACAGAAGGACTAGACATGCAGATTGGTACATTATAAAGATAAATTTGGGGGTGGAAGCAAGCACAGGTTGCAGAAGGCTAACAGAGCCAGAGAAACAACCAAGAATAATCCAGAAGAGTGGAGGAGAGCCTGAAGCAGAACACTGGCATCAGGAATGGCGAGGAGGGGGAGAATAAGAAAGAAACCCAAGGACACAATAGGACTTGGAAGCCAATGGGCTCTGAGCGGGCAGCTTTTGGATGCTGGTATGAACCACTAAGACAGGCACTGGTTGGGCAAAAGCAGGAACTCTGGTGAGCGGGTCTGAGTCGGGGGTCAGAGGTGCCTGTGGAACACAGGAAAGACATCTACCAGGTAAGAGGAAACAGGTCTGCAGTGACAGGAAGTGTTTGGACTGGAGCTAAAAATTCAGGTATCCTCAACATAAAGATGAGAGAGGAGGCTCTGAGCAGGAGAGCTGCGGATCTAGCCTTGAAGGTTTTCAAGCGGTGAACAGAGAGAGGGCTGGACGCAGAGACTTGAGTGGATGGTCAGAAAGTAAGGTACCTGCCATCCGGCCAGATGTGGGTCCCAGACCAACATCTTCCAGGCTAAGGCTGACAAAAACCCGGAAGTTTGCAGGTGAAGAGAGTTACTCCCTAACAGAACTAGCGTTCTTCTAGAAAGTGAAATACAGTTCTACACACACAACAAAGCTTTTCGGGGTTGGATGTTTTATCTGCCTTTAAAAAATTAAGTGGAGGAAGTAGGAGTAAATTTAAAAAACAAAAACAAAAAAAAATTCTATTTTCCAAATTTATCTAAGAATTAAAATGCAATTTAATCAAATTCTCACAACTATAGCAGGCTTTAAAAATAAGGGCAATATAGATAAAGTAAGAAGCATCTGCCCCTTAGATTTTGACCAGTCTATCTCTTGTTTCCCTCTCTGCTTCTCGTCCCCAACTTATATTTTTCCTTCCATCACTAGTCATCATATTCAAGTGAAAGGCAAGAATGTACTGATTAACAAAACCTCTGGGAATGAAGTGCACTTGTAACAAAATCACCCATGTTTTAAAACCAGTCAGCCACCTTCACAAATCAGGGAGATTTGTATTAACACACATTGGGCAGGTCCATAAGAACGTTTCTGAGACCTTGGACCCTATGTTCAGCTACTAGAGGCTAAGGAAAAAAAGAAAAAAACAAACAAATGAACATGGATAAACAAACGAACCTCCTCACATATGTTCCATTTGTTTGCAAAGAGTTAAAGGTAGAATACTGATCCTCCAAAAAAATCCTGCAGTCAATAAGGTTTGTCTAGACAGCCCTCAGCCTCCCTTCCTGTACCTGTTCTCTCCTCTCTCCAATCCAGATACCTACTTTGCGCCCTCCTGACCTCGGGGAGGAAGAAGGAATGAACTCTCCACTTGAGTTCACTGGTTGGCAGATGGCAGTTTGGTGTGAATGCATCTGAGACCAAGTGTTACCTTAGCCAGTAATGTCGGTTTCAAGACTTTTGCTTACTTATCTACTTACTGGAACTTACTTTCTAATTTCCTTATTGGGTGGTTGGGGAAGAAGGCATGGGTAGATGCCAGCAATAAAGTAAACAGGTGGGACAATCCTTCAGGACTCAACCTGCCTCCTGGGAGACCTCCAGCCCATGTAGGCTGCCACCCGTGGCTTCCACAGCGGCCTGCCTTCTCTGTAGCTGACATCAACACTGCTGTTTCCTGCATCATGTCTGCAGCTTCTACCAGACTAAGTTCCTTGAGAGCTAAGACTGGATCTGTCTTAATTTTGTATTCCCAGACAAAAAAACGAGCACTCGATTCATGTTCACTGAGTGAATAAACGAAAGAATGAACTGAGGTTGGGATACAGGAGTTATAATGTTGTCCTTTTAAGCTGCCGGAGAAGATTGAAAGACTATCCTTTTTCTTTCAAACACCATCAAATGGCCTTTGTTCCCTGGGAGGTGCTTTGACCTAAAAAGTACTAGAAGCAGGAAAACAAACACCATCATCACCTGCTTCTTCTGGGTCTGAAAATGTTAGGTCCTGACCCTAACTCTGGATTCTCCTAAGACCCCAGACCCACATTTATGTTGCTGGGTATTCTTGACGTTTCATCCATCACGTTATTCAGATAAATGGTTTTTGGGGTCTACGAAGCTCCAGGCACAATGCTAGGTATGGAGGACTCAACGATCAAGAAACCCAGCCCAGACCCTGCGTCCATCAACTTCACAATCTGGCCGAGTGACTATTTAGGGACCTGTCCCAGCCAAAGCCTCCTTCGCCAACCACCGTTCACCTAACCATCCGATCTATCTTCTGTGTTTCTTAATTTTATACATTCCTGAGAACAACAGGGGGGCTTAGAATACATTTGTTAAATAAAGACTACACTAGTTTGGGTTGTTCTGCCACCATATTATCAAAGCTAAAAATATTAAAAAGCTAAAAAGGTTTGTGTTGGATAGCCTTTGTTTGCCCCTCCAGATGGACTCTCCGTCTCTCCTCCCCAACCCTGTGCCAGGGGAGGCTGACCTGTAGGGAATACATCACGGGCCCCTTGGTCTCTGGCTGTCAGCTGGGTTCAGCAATGGAGGCACCAGCATAGGATGGGAGCAAGGCAGGAGTCATGTGTCTCCATGGTAGCACAAAGCTCTCTCAGTCCCAGCATCTGCTGCATCTCTGAGCCTGTTCCCATCTTCCCAATGGCATGCTACCATTGGCCCCTGGTGGTAACGGCTTCTCAGATCTTGTTAGCCCATGGAAACTGTGTCATTGTTTATTGGGTCCCCTTAAGTTTGCCCACCACCCACACCTGTTTAGGACAAGTCTTCATCTGTTTCCTGAAGGAACTCCAATACAAAGCCCATTTCTTTCAGCCTCCTGGAGTGAAGTCATAGATTCCTAAAGAAAAGGGTCTACTCTCAATCTGGGACCTTCACAGCTATTTGCAGCCACCCTGTGATTTTTACTACCATCAGCCTACACAGGCTGATTTTTTAAAACATATCCTATGGGTTAGACAAAGGTGACGCAGTGGTAAAGAATTTGCCCACTGATGCAGGGGACGCAGGTTCAATCCCTAGGTCAGGAAGATCTCCTGGAGTAGGAAATGGCAACCCACTTCAGTATTTCTTGCCTGGAAAATTCCATGGAGAAAGGAGTCTGGCGGGCTACAGTTCATGGGGTCACAAAGAGTCGGACAGACTGAGCATGTATGTACACATGCCAAGACAAAGGTCAGGCCTGAGATGCCAACTAAAAACGGGCACAAGGAATCAAGTGACGAATGCTTGGCATTTCAAATTCCAAGAAGTCACCGCTGGTGGAATCAAGTTCAAACTTTGGATGTGAGGCTGATATCTACCAATTCTATCTCTTTCCCCAGGTCACACCCCAAACAGGACAATTGACCACCCCCTCCTTTCGTTCACAAACCTGCTCTGCCTGGAATGCCTTCCCCACCACCCCCGCCTTAATTCTGTATGTCTAATCTCTTCCCACCCTCCAATGTCTAGTGCATATGGCTTCTCCATAAATGGTCAAGAAAATAACTTTTTCCCTCCAGATATGTGGAGTATTTTGTTTGTGCTCATTCATACCACTTACCACTCACGTGTGTTAGAATTATTTGTGTCCAGGCGTTTTCTCACTCCTACCACTTCTAGAGTCCTGAGGGTGGGACAATGTCCTATATATCTGTTGTCCCCACGACAGTGCTGCAAAAATGGACATTTCTAACTAGGTGCTTGTTGACTGACTAAATAAAAGTATGAATTAACCACCAAAATTATTTTCACTTGGAATGGTGATATAATTGCTTCTGAGTCTCAGAAGACCAAACCATATTTCACATTTTCAGCCTGAAATAGCAAATTCACAAAAACAAATGGCACTAAATTTGAGGAGAAATATTTTCAGATTGTTTCCGTATGTGTTGCTATATATAACGGGTTTATGCAATATTTTAAATCAAACTCAACACCATGTGGTCATGTATCTTAGAAGCTCACAATGATGACATAGATCAGAACTTAAAACAATAACAAAAAAGTTCTTCAGTATTTGTTCATTTATCCTTCAGTTCTGCTTATTCCCTCAGTGTTTCCTTTCCAGGCTTGTCCCCAATGTCACTTCCTGTCTGTGACTTCCGTCTCCCCTAGGCAGAACTGCTCTCTCTCCTGAGTTTTTATTGCCGTCCGCACAGACCTTTGTTATGGCTTTTATCCCACTGCTCTGTTATTCATGTGTCCTTGTCTCGCCGTCATCACCTACCTCTGTCTTCCCAACCCCTAGCATGGCACCTGGCATAGAGTGAGGACTCAGTAAATGTACTCAGAATTGAACCAGCCTAAGGCTAACTTTGGCTTCAAACAATCTAACCCAGGCTTTCCTTGGCTTCAAGTCCTCTGATATTTATAAATTGCATGAGAGGTAGGAAAACACACACATACACCTGCCCTTTGGAAGTGGTATCCAGATTCCTTATCTATATAGTCAGCTACTGACCCGGATCCCAGCTGGGGTAACATGGGCTCCTGCCACATGAACTCTTTTTGCTTGCAGCTCCAGGAAAGCAGCAATTCAGCATCGTGTTCCTCTAGCTAAAATAGAAACCCCTTGAGACAGGGTCATGTTTCAAGCCAGGGAAAGGAGGGAGCAAAGAAAACTAGAATGAACCGAGCATCTGATCTATGCTCAGCCCTTGGCATGTTAATTTCACAATATCTCAGGACCAGCACCACTCCACTGGCCCCATGGGGCAGCAGGGCATCACCAAGGGTCAATGGAACCATTGTTCTTAGACGTGCTACCACTGGCGATGTCTCTGCTGGAGTAAATTTCAGGATGGGGATAAGGGTCAGGTTCATCTCCAACATCACCCCAAACCACTGCCTTGAGGACACTGACCTTCCCATTACCTGAAGCCCCCAGGTCTTTCCCACATCAGAGTGTTGGCACACGCTCTTCCTTCTCTGCTCACTGGTTCACACCTCCACTCTTCTCCTGGCTAATTCCCACAGATCCTCTAGGCCAGGGATTCTCAGAGCTTGGTCTCCAAACCAGCAGTCTCAGCACCACCTACGAACTTGCTGTTGCTGCTGTTAATCAGCCGCTAAGTTGTGTTTGACTCTGAGAACTCATGAACTGCAGCACTCCAGGCTTCCCTGTCCTTCACTGTCTCCTGGAGTTTGCTCAAACTCATGTCCATTGAGTCAGTGATGCAATCCAACCATTTCATCCTCTGTCGCTCCCCTTCTCCTCCTGCCCTCAATTTTTCCCAGGATCAGGGTCTTTTCCAATGCATCACCTCTTTGCATCAGGTGGCCAAAGTGCTGGAGTTTCAGCTTCAGCATCAGTCCTTCCAATGAATACTCAGGGTTGATTTCCTTTAGGATGGACTGGTTTGATTTTTGCAGTCCAAGGGACTCTCAAGAGTCTTCTCCAGCACCACAGTTCAAAAGCATCAGTTCTTTGGCACTCAGCCTTCTTTATGGTCCAACTCTCACATCTGTACATGACTACTGGAAAAACCACAGCTCTGACTATATAGACCTTTATTGGCAAAGTGATGTCTCTGCTTTTTAACATGCTGTCTAGGTTGGTCACAGTTTTTCTTCCAAGGAGCAAGCGTCTTTTAATTTCATGGCTGCAGTCACCATTTGCAGAGACTTACTAAGAAACGCAAATTCTTGGGACTCACCTCAGACCTACTGAATCAGAAACTGTGGAGGTGGGACCTAGAAACCTGTTTTGTTACAAACTCTCCAGGTGATTCTGATGTACGCTGAAATTTGAGGAGCACTGTTCTAGGTTTTATCTTAGCCGTCACTTCCTCAGAGAGACCTTCCTTGACCCCGGCTCCCCAGTCTATGCTACACCCCCACTGCTATTCTCTCTCATGATAGAGATTCATTTATCTCAATCGGCAGATCATATAACTGTTAGTGTGTTTCTTTCTTTCTTTTTTTTTTTTTTAATTTTTGGCCACACCCTGAGGCATATGGGATCTTAAGTTCCCTGACCAGGGATTGAACCCACACCCCCTGCACTGGAAGGCAAAGTCTCTACCACTGGGCCACCAGGGAAGTTTCCCTGTTAGTGTGTTTCTTTGCTTAAAATCTATCTTCCTCAGCAGACTCTGAGTTCTGTGAAGACAGAGACCGTGTTCAGCCCACAGCTTCACATAGTGCTTGCCACAGAGTAGGGACTTGAGCAACGCTTACTTGTGTCAGTGTTTTTCTAACCATAACCGGATCATGAGCCAACCTGCCTGTGAGACTCCACACCCCTTCCTGAGCCCATGTGTGAACTTTTGCCTCCAGCCATGAACGACACAGCATAAATGACAGCCCAGCTTCATTTTGGGGCCCCCCAGGTATCGCTAGTGGTAAAGAATCTGCCTGCCAACGCAGGAGACGAAAGAGACAATCATTCGATCCCTGGGTTGGGAAGATCCCCTGGAGGAGGGCATGGCAACCCACTCCAGTATTCTTGCCTGGAGAATCCCATGGACAGAGGAGCCTGGCGGATGGGGTTACAGAGTCAGGCATGACGAAGCAACTAACACTTCGGGGTTCCCAGGTGGCTCTAGTGGTAAAGAACCTGCTTGCTAAAGCAGGAGAGAGAAGAGATGCAGGTTTGATCCCTGGATAGGGAATATCCCCTGGAGAAGGAAATGGCAACCCACTCCAGTATTCTTGCCTGGAGAATCCCATGGACAGAGGAGACTGCTGGACTACAGTCCATGGGGTCTCAGAGAGTCAGACATGACTCAGCACACAGCTTCATTTACTCACCATCCAGCATGAAGACCGCCCATGGCCCTCTATGTCTCAGCCTCTCTTTTCTTTCCACTGCGGAGGAGCCACATGGACATACAGGTGTGTGTGTGGCTTGGGGGGATCAGGAGATTTAGGCAACCATTCATCAGTAGCTTGGGAAGACAGCAACATTTTTAACCATGTGAGATTTTCAGATTCTCAATGGATCCTGACCTCGCTAGCTTTTTGCTTGGAGCCACTCTGAAGCCAGCACAGATGCCTCAGTGTCTCTGTAACCCAACAACTCCTGCTTCTCTTTCAGGCCTGATGCGTGTGAGACAGAACCAAGGTTCACTTTCCACTGTGGCTCGCTTAGGTAGGTAGGATGCTTGGATTTCAAAGCCCTCACAAAAATAATTGTTAAATTTGTTCCTCCCCATGGCTGATGAAAGATCCCTCCTGACAGTAGCGTTACTCTGTGCGTGTCCGCCTGAGTCTTCACGAGAAGCAGGAACACCCAGAACAACTCTCAGATGACTGTGGCTGGCTGGCTGGCTGGGGGCCACCACAGGGCTTGGGGGCCTTGCCCTGTGGATTCTGGCTCAGGGTAGAGTGTACAGTGGACCGTATACCTTCCCTTAATATTTGCCTCCTCCCATCTTCTACCCCAAGACAAAAACAAGTTCACATGAACTTCCAAGGCAGGTAAGACAGAAGAGCGCTGGCAGAGGCAGCCCCAGCCCAGCCCCGTTCCTCCCTGAGAACACAGGGAGGATCAGGTCAGCCACACGTGTTCCCATGGCCCTCAGCTCTGCTCTTCCAATACCTACTCATGAAGACAACTCTCCTCCCCACACCGTGTCCCTGAGTGCAGAGAACCACTGGCCCCTTTGCCCCACATCTTAGTCAGCACAGTCATATCTGTCCTGTCCACACAGAGACTCCCAACCTTCACAGCCTAACACAAAGAAAGCTCAGAGAAGTGGAACTACCTGGCTTGGCTAAGACTTAAAAGTAGACCCTATGTGCAGCCACTGTGGAAAATAGTACGGATACTCCTGAAAAAACTGAAGAGAGTTGCCATATGATCCAGAAGTTCCACTCCTGGACATAAATCCAGAGAAGATGAAAACTCTAATTAGGAAAGATATATGCACTCCTCACGTTCATAGCAGCACGAGTTGCTTACAATATTAAGACATGGAAGCAACCTAATTGCTCACCAACAGATGAACAGATAAAGAAGATGTGATATATGTGTGTGTGTGTGTGTGTGTGTGATGGAACACTACTGTGCTGTACTTAGTTGCTGAGTCGTGTCTGACTCTTTGTGACCCCATGGACTGTAGCCCGCCAGGCTCCTCTGTCCATGTGGATTCCCCAGGCAAGAACATTAGAACGGGGTTGCCATGCCCTTCTCCAGGGGATCTTCCCAACCCAGGGATCGAACCCAGGTTCCCCACATTGCAGGTGGATTCTTACTGTCTGAGCCACAAGGGAGGCCCAAGGATACTGAAGTGGGTACCCTATCTCTTCTCCAGGGGATGTCCCCTGGATATCTAGTGCTCCTGCACTGCAGGGAGATTCTTACCAGCTGAGCTACCAGGGAAGCCCCAGTGGAATACTACTCAGCCATAAACAAGAATGAAATAATGCCATTTACAGCAGCCTGGATGGACCTAGAGATTATTGTACTAAGGGAAGTAAATCAGAGAAAGATAAATATCATGATATCATTTACATGTAGAATCTAAAAATATGATACAAATGAACTTATCTACAAACTAGAAAGAGATTCACAGACAAAGAAAACAAATTTATGGTTACCAAAGGGGAAAGGGAGGGGGGAGGAATGAATTAGGAGTTGGGGATTAACATATACACTCTACTATATAAAAAACAGATAAACAAAAAAAGCTCTACCGTATGAGGACAGGGAACTATATTGTAATAACCTATAATGGAGAAGCATCTGAAGAGAATACACCTATGTATAACTACATCACTTTGCTGTGCTCCTGAAACTAACACATTGTTAATCAACTATACTTCAATTGAAAAAAAAAAAGCAGACCCTCTGTGGGTCTTCCATCACGAGTCCGAGCAGGGAAGGCGATCAATGCTGGGGACATGCTTGTCTTTCGAATATTCAACCCCCACAGTAATCCTAAGTGACAGCATCTGTAGCTCCCTTTTATAGATGTGGAACTGAGACTTAGAGACTTTAAGTACTTGCCCAACATCACAGAATTCATAAGGAAGTACTTGAACCCTGGACTGTCTGACTGCAAATTTCATGCACTTCTCCGAAACAACCCTCCAAAGAGCCTTGGGAAAGAGATGTCTAAGTGACACTAGTCGCCCAGTAGGGAACCTACGGCTCGTCCACTTATATCCTGAGCTCATGGAGTCTACTTAATCCTTCCTCACCACCATACTCACACCAACTGCGGAAAAATATTTCCTGCAGCCTTGCGTTCCTTCAATTTTTTGGCTGGTGGAAATGGCTCTTGTCTCATTCATACCTCCTCGCCCTCAGCCCCTATGTCTACTGCAGCACCAAGAAGGAACCGCTTGATACCTCACCCGTGGGAAGCCTTTGAGAGAGATGTTTTGACAGATGCAGGCTTTCAGAACCGTGTCTCAGGTGGGCTGGTGTGGATGGGATTCTAAAGGCCTGGCCTCGAGCTGTTGCACACGAGACAGCCCCTTCCGTCCGAAGCAACTCCTGCCCTGCGGGTCAGTGCGCGGTGAGACGCCCGCACAGTTTTGGAGGTTTTCTCTCCGGCTTCCCACTCTGTATTTCTGGACAACGGTTTACTCTGTGCCATTTTTACCTAAATTGACAGAGAGAAGTAACACAGAAGTATTGGGTTGGCCAAAAAGTTCACTAGGGTTTTTCTGTAACCTCATTTGAAAAACCCGAATAAGCTTTTTGACCAACCCAATATATAGGCGGCAACACCAAGTCAAGCATAGAGACTACAGGAGATTCAATCAAACACAGATCCAATTACGGAAACCTTCATTTCAAAAGCAAAACAAACAAGATATGGACACCCATTTCTAAATATCTTGGAAGATGTCGGTGACAGGAGCTGGCGCCCTGCCACCTGTCAGGGCGTGTCTGTCCTTGGGCTTCTCCTTTTTAAATTCTCAGACTCCGTTGGTTTACTAGCTCGGAAGGCCTGAGGCCCCTCTTATCAGACGTCTGCATCAGAATCCTGAATAACAAACGCCTTCTGAACTGAGAACAAGGAAGTTGCAATTTCTCTGGGGTCTGAGACTGAGGAACATTGTTGAAAAGCTGGCGACAGGAGGCCCTACTGAAACAGTGACGGGTCCGCAGGGACCTGGGCGGAGTTCTCAGTTCAGGGCATGAAGAGGGGCCGTGGTACAGACGCTGTCTGCATGGAGGCCGTGGCAGGGAGTGGGAGGAGGCTATTTGCAGGGCTGAGGTCCCCAGCCTCAAGCAAGGAGTTGGGGTGTCGCCCGCTCTGTTCACCTCCTGGACACACAAGCCACTCTCTTCTCCATCCCAGACACACCTCGAAAGGCCACCACACAGACGGGGCCATAACTCACCTTTGCCCCAGCCGACGAGCCCTAACTCTCCTGCCATTCCTTCCAACCCCATCTCTGCTCCTGACCCTGCCTTGCCCCTAAGGGACAGAAGAAGCGGGACCCACCAGAGCATGAGTGGTCCCAGTACAGGCAGTTCTGGATCACAGGGCTGGAACCACACTCCTGGTGCCAGGGCCCAGATTCATGTCCAGACAGCGGCCGGGGCTCTGTGCCAAGGCTGCCGTGCAGCCTCACTGCTCCCTGGCCTCCCTCCAGCGTCCGTGCCAGGAAGGAACAGCCCGCCGCCCATGAGGAGTGGGCAACCGGACGCTTCCAGCCTCTGACTTCTTGGGGGTCTGCACTCTGTAGAAGCACAATCCCTTCTGCCCTTTGCCGTGGCCAGTCGACCGGTTGAAGGAAGGAGCAGGCAGGTGGGCAGACAGAGGCAAACACCTAATCCTGTAGGGACCCTGGCTTCAGATCAACTGAAAATATTGTTTTCCAGGCCCAGACACAAATTCACTTGTCATCACTCGGGTCCTAACGGAGGGAAAAAATACAATGGAAAATTAGATCCTGTGTCACAATGTCACGGGTATAAATAAAATGAAAGGCAAGCCTGACGTCAAGAATGAGGACTCTCACATTCCACTCCACTTCCTCATCATCAAATATGCAGCTCAGTTTACCCGGTTGGGTGGCGGAAACTGGTTGATGCAAACAGGTAGGGGCTCTGATGCTGTGCGGACAGCACCAGAGTGGTCCTGCGAGAGACTGAAGTCCCCCAAAGCCAGCTTCACTTCCTGTGCTGGGGGTTTCCTGGGATTCGGTGGCATTCTTGGCAGATGTCACAATTCCCTCCACACATCCCCTCAGCTTCCCCCGGTCTATTTTCTTCCTCTCTAATTTCCCTTCTCAGGGGCAGCCAGCCTGTCCCTTTACAAGATTTCCTGGGCATCGACTGAGGGAACATTGCTCTTCCCAGAGTAGAGAAGGGCGAGGGCAGGCGGGGAGAGCTACAGGGATGGGGCTGGTATAGATTAGACACTGGTCTCCGTAGCTCCCTTAACTCAAATGTGCCCCTGAAAAGTGGTGTGCAGCTCAGCCTGGGGATATGGATTCATATTTTAAGCATATGATGGACTGTAATGACCTAAAGGAACCCCATGGTAAAGAATTCTGCAGTAGAAACATTCTTTCCCACCAAGTTCTATCTTTGAAATCTAGCTATTCCTCTATTAGAGCTTTTTCAACATCCCTGTACCCCAAAGCCAAAAACAGATGTGGTCTGGTGTGCAATCTAACACATCTTTGTTGTCGAAGGGCATCTGACTTCAAAGCATACTGAGGAATGGTGACAAGTAGTGCCACGCTTAAGAATAAACCCATACTTACTAGTACAGGTGCCAGGATTGGTGCCTGCCACTTTCTGGTTTTCTCTCTTGACTCTTAGGGGGTATCAGTGAATCTAGGAATAATCATGGAGACTCTTCCAATTCACTTTCTCCGAGTCAAACACCGAGATTTAAGTCTTTTGTCTGACATCTACACACTCAGCAATAGTCGGTGGATCCTCCTCTGTGCTGGGGGCCCTTCTGGCCCTGGGTGTACTGAGATGAGCAGGACCCAGCTCTGGATATCTCTGGTCTCATCTGTGAAGGATGTGATTAGCAGCAGCAAAGTTGGGGGGCAAACAGATTGGCCTTGGTGTCTAATAGAGAAGTTAACACAGTTCTGGGAATTCCCTGGTTGTCCAGTGGTTAGGGCTCCACACTTCCACTGCAGGGGGTCGTTAAAAAAAAGTTCTACCTGTTCCTGGCTGCTCGACTGTGCCTGCCTCAGAGGGTGTGAGCGCTGCATGGAAGGTGCTAGGTCCTGCCTCCCTCCGCCCCACTCTCCAGGGTGAAAGTGAAAGTCGCTCAGTTGTGTCTGACTCTTTGAGACCCCATGGACTATACAGCCCATGGAATTCTCCAGGCCAGAATACTAGAATGGGTAGCCTTTCCCTTCTCCAGGGGGGATCTTCCCAACCCAGGGATCAAACCCAGGTCTTCTGCATTGCAGGTGAATTATTTACCAGCTGAGCCACAAGAGAAGCCCAAGAATACTGGAATGGGTAGCCCATCCCTGTTCTAGCAAATCTTCCACACCCAGGAATCTAACCCGGGTTTCCTGCATTGCAGACATATTCTTTACCAACTGAGCCATCAGGGAAGCCCAGGGTGGGCAGGAAGCAATCATAAAACAGGAAAGAAGATCACTGCTGTGTATACATGCACAGTGGTGTTCTTTCTCTCACCCCACCCTGCATGCACACACACGTGCAGGCACACACACACTCACAGCCTGGCTGCAGATAGGTGTGATGATTCCAGGACAGATCACAATGTTATTTTTAGATCCAGATTTCTAATTCTGCTCCCACTCAAGAAGAAGTAGATTAGACTGACAATGGGCTGAAATGGCAGCTGGTCATTTTCTTCTCCACGTGCTCTCAGCGGGGCAGGACTTGGTAGGATGCAGGGCTAAGGCGCGTCTCATTTTATGTCTCCTTATGGCTGCTGAGGATGGCTCTGTGGCCTGAATTCTGGGAGACCTATTTTTAGAAGGTATGATTCTGAGACCATAGGAGGTTTTTTCCTTTACCATAAGAATTTCACGAGGGGATGTGGTTCTTCAAAAAAGCATGCAAGGGGACTTCCTTGTGGTCCAGTGGCTAAGACTCCTTGCCCCCAATGCAGGGGGCTAGAGTTCGATCCCTGGTCAGGGAACTAGAACCCGCATGCCACGACAAAGAACTAGTGAAGCCTAATTAAATCAATAAAATTGTTTTTTAAAGTGTGCTAGAACTGGCCTAGGGCAGAACTGTGCAGGCAAGGTGTCGGCTTCCTCCCATCGTCCCCCTGCTTCCTCTCCCCGGTCTATGTATCCATTCCAAATCCCACTCCTGGCTTCCAGAACCTTCCATGAGGGTCCTTGTCTGTTTTGACACCAACCAAGGTCTCATCCTGGAAAAGGAAATGGCACCCCACTCCAGTATTCTTGCCTGGAAAATCCCATGGACAGAGGAGCCTGGTAGGCTGCAGTTCATGGGGTCGCTAAGAGTCAGACATGACTGAGCGACTTCACTTTGACTTTTCACTTTCATGCATTGGAGAAGGAAATGGCAACCCACTCCAGTGTTCTTGCCTAGAGAATCCCAGGGATGGGGGAGCCTGGTGGGCTGCCGTCTAGGGGGTCGCACTGAGTCGGACACGACTGAAGCGACTTAGCAGTAGCAGCAAGGTCTCATCCACCTTACATCTCAAAAGCTCAACCTTCCAGTAACCCTTCCCTCCCACACCTGCTCTCTGCTAGATTCACTTGGGTTAACCTTGAGGTGAGAAGGAGATTTTAAATCAGCTGGTTAAAGGCTGGGGGTTTTGTTTGTTTGTTTTTTGTTGCTGTGATAGTTAAGGATGCGAGTTGCTGGCTTCAGACCCACACTAGGGCTCTTGCCCTGCCAGAGAAGGGGATGGAGTAGAAGGCAGGAGCCTTGTGCTATGCAAAGAGGTTGGATGTTCCACTAACACTCAGCATTTTGTTCTCCTCCTTTGGACCTAGCTTGTCCTGGCTTATAAGAACCCAGTGTCAAAATTTCAGGAATTTTTGCCAGATAGTTGTTAAACAGTCATTATTAAAAGTTCTATTACGTAGGCATACAATTAAATAAAATATATTAAGAATAAGGGTAGTGTTGTGTTAGGTCACTCAGTCGTGTCCAACTCTTTGCAACCCCACAACCTGTAGCTCACCAGGCTCCTCTGTCCATGGGATTTTCCAGGCAAGAATACTGGAGTAGGTAGCCATTTCCTTCTCCAGGGGATCTTCCCAACTTAGGGATCGAACCCAGGTCTCCCACATTGCAGGCAGATTCTTTACTATTTGAGCAACCAGGGAAGCCCAAAATAATGGCAATCGATACTTAAATCTCACCATTTCTTGTTACTTCATGATATTCACACTCATCTATGTGCTTGAAGTTATTTATGTCTAATGAGTCTCTATGTATGAATACTACATCTGGTGGGTAATTGTACATCTTTTCCCAACTCTGTATCCTATATCGTCACACTGGTAGCTTGAACTCAGTCACGGTGGGTAGGAATACTTATACCAGAGGATTTGGTAAAGAGTACGAATCAGGGCTGTATTTATTGCCTCTTCTTCCATCACACCAGTTCATGGGCATCCCACTATCTGCCCTCCCTGGGGCTCAGGAGCCAGACCAGCAGTCAGCTAGGAGAGCTGGTACCCAACAGCATGGATGTGGGGAGAGGTCGGCAGGGTGTCCCTGAAGCTCTCCTGAGCCTTCCCAAAGCCACTCCGCTGGGATAACTTCTGACGCTCTCCCATCATCCTGCTTTGTCCTCCCCCTACTACAGAGACAGTAGTGCCTGCCCCCATCCCCAAGTCCCGCTCTCACAGCCAATCCATTGTGCTTGGGGCGATTCTGGAAGCTCCAGCTCAGTCCTGAGGAAGGCATATATGCGGGCCTGGGGATGGGGCAGGGGTCTGAAGCATGAGATGGGGGAAGCAGCAGCAGGGGAGGGTTTTAGATAAAGGCTACTACACACACCACGTCAGTGCATTTGGTCCCACAAGTTGACTTGAGAGCCGGGAGACGAGCATTTCTCCTCGGTTCTCCGCTCTGAATGTCATTTTTGGCAGACGCATACTGGAATTGCTGGGTGAAGGACTAAGCAAGCACAAGGGGGCCTGTAACTCTGACCTCTGGATTTCGAGACAGTTCATTTTCCCTCCGCCCCAGAGTGAGTGGGTCAAAGAACATCATCCTTAGAAGAACATTATGTGTTCTACACTTTACAAAGCCCTGTCACATTTACTATTACAGCTTTTGCACGGACACTGAGAGATGCACAGCACACACATGACTGTCCTGGTTATGAACAAAAGGAGTCAAGATATAGACACTATCAAACTGAGCAAAGCTCACCTCGCTAGCTTTTACAAGAGCCGGGATCAGGTCCCACCATGCCAGCTGGTTTCGAAAATGTCCACCTTACACAGGTAGGAAGCATGACGCGCCAATTGCTTTACCTGTCAACCACAGAAGCCACCATGGGCTATCCACTCTCTCTTCCCCTCCAAGGACTCGCCTGGGAGCGTTCCACCCGATTCCATGGCACTGAACTATTGAGAGGTCCATCCTGGCCATTTCGACCATTAATTTACCAGAAAGTGAGATTAGAAGCTCACCTTCAGTGTCCTTAACAGATGACACCAGAGTCTAAAGAAGACCACAAGGTCATGGGACCACAAGGCCTCAGCATCCCTGGGGCAAGCCAGAGCTGGTACAGAAGTTCTGCTCGTAACATGGAGTGTGGAGTTCCTCACAAGTGCACTCACATGCCATCCACATATACATGAGACCATGGCTTATTAATTCCTGACTCAAAGACTAGCGGACATCAAGCCTGATTAATTTGGTGGCCAACTGGGCAGAGACTCTGAAGCGGGGAAGGAGAGAGGCCAGCTTTTGCAAAACAGCTGCTTAGCCAGTCCTTGGGCCAGGCCCAAAGAACTGGGGAAAAGAAACTCCTTATTATATCCTTGTAAGTGAGAGTTTTTGTTTGTGTAAACTAGGACTGGAAAAATTGGTACCAAACTGTTAGTAGTGATTATTCAAGGGGAAATGATGATTTTTTTTTTTTCAGTCCCGACGTCAACAGTTTTCAGCAGATAACAACCTTTCTTCAGTGTTCCATATACTTTCAGAAGCACAATCACATCATCTTAAATTTATAAAGCATGCCAACTTTTGCAAAGTGTTTTTGTCCATTACTTCAATGGAGCCATGTAAACACAAGAATCCTATCCTTAAATAAACTAAGCCAAAATCTCCCCAAAGACAAAAGAAATATGAGAGAAACGTTACACTGAGGGTAGAGGGATCACCACCCAAGCCCCTCTCTTCCTAGGTTTCTGTGTCTGTTTAGGGGCTTCGTAATTTTATCTCTGACCCGCTTTTCTATTACAAAACTGAGTTCGGTAGGTATCCTGTTTGTTCCTTCTCTTGGTTTTTACTTACATGCTTGCCCCATGGGTAAAATCAACGGTAAATGGCTAGCTTCAAAAGTTACACAGGAATCATTTTCGGGTAACTTTCCCATGAGTAAGATTAATGCTCCCTTTTAACCTGTCTTCTTTATTTGAAGTCAAGTATATTTTAGTCCATAGGTCTAGTTAAAGCAAATATGGGAATCAATTCTTTGTGCAAATAAGTCAATTACTACTAAGAACTATTGTGAATGGTTAATAATTCTTTTGGGCAAACCTACACACTTCTATCCTGAAAAGGCAATTTACAAATTAGACCTCTGTAGTTTAAAAAACTGGCTCATTTTCTCTCGACTTGTTGGTAAGATCAGGGCCACTGAATTATTGGTTAGTAATTAGCTGGCTTCCTATTAATTTTAATACCTATTTCTGCCTTACTCTAACCAAGCAAACATGACCTCCATATTAAAATCAAGAATATCTTCACAGGTGATTAACGTGTTAATTACCTAGGTCTTAGTGATCATTCCACAATATCTATGTATATCGAATCATCACACTGTATACTCTAAATATATACAATCATATGTGCCAATTATCCCTTAATAAAATCAGGAGGGAGAAAAGAAAGCAAGTTTTCACTAAACCCAAAATAACGTCAAGGTGATTTGGTGGGGAAAAGTGGATAGCTTAATTATAATTTGACATATCCCTGGGGAAAAGGATGAAAAAGAGAGAAAAGAAAGGGAGACGTTGGGGAGAGAGAGAAAGGAGACAGTATTCATAGGTTAAAAAAACAACAACAAAAAGATTAGCACTGCTAAGAGTTTTCAGCTGTTCCCAAGGCTGAATAACAGAATAAAAAGATCAGAATTGACTGAAGTGTCCAAACTATTTTAATATTTAGAAAACAAAGCATTTTAAATCAGGAGGGAGAGAATGGAATATCAACAAAGGGTACTGGCATAATTTGCTAACATTTTTTAAAAGTAATTTAGGTAGGTTAAAGATGTTAATGGTTCCAATTTAGATTTAATAAAAATGCCAAAATTATAAATGCATTATAGATGAATACTTGTATAATATTGGGGAAAATAGCATCGTCCTAAGAATGACACCAAAGGCATCCGAATTAAGAAAGACTGATACATTTTACTTTGTAGAAACTAAAAAAAAAAATTTGTATTTTAAAAACATCCGTGATACCAGTCCTTTGTCAGATACACATATTAAATGTTTTCTCACAATTTATTACTTGCTTTTCATATTCTCAGTTATTTACTTTGAGAGCACAACAGCATGAATCTCAGAAACAATATGCTCTGTGAAGAAAAGTATATACTGTATGATTCCATGTATGTGAAGCTCTAGAACAGGAAATACCAATCCAAAATGATGGAAACTACATCCAAGCAAAATGACACAAACGAATTTTGGGGGGGTGACAGAAATGTTCTATATCTTGACTGTGGTCATGGCTACGAGGGTATATATATTTATCACAACTTACTGAGTTGTACACTTAAAAGTGGATGCATTTTACTCTATATAAATTATATTGCGATTACACTGAAAAAGTTTCATTATAAGCATCAAAGAAAATAACAGGCTGCGAGAATATTTGCCATGTCTAAGGCAGACAAATTTGTGAGACCCTAATATACGAAGAACTTTTACAAATCAATAAGAAAAAAATGAACATACCAATGGAAAACTGGACGAGCATCCTAAAGATTTGTAAAAGAAGAAATGTAAATGGCCAGTAAATATGAAAACGACTCCAATGCTTTATAAATCAAAGACATATAAAACAGAAACTCTAATTTGAAAAGACACATGTACCCCAATGTTCACAGCAGCACTATCACAACAGCCAAGATAGACACGGAAGCAGCCTAAATGCCCACTGCCAGACAGACGGGTAAAGGAAGATGTCACACACACGCACACAGGAATGCTCAGTTCAGTTCAGTTCAGTCGCTCAGTCATGTCCGACTCTTTACGACCCCATGAATCGAAGCACGCCAGGCCTCCCTGTCCATCTATCACCAACTCCCGGAGCTCACTCAGACTCACTTCCATCGAGTCGGTGATGCCATCCAGCCATCTCATCCTCTGTCGTCCCCTTCTCCTCCTGCCCCCAATCCCTCCCAGCATCAGAGTCTTTTCCAATGAGTCAACTCTTCGCATGAGGTGGCCAAAGTACTGGAGTTTCAGCTTTAGCATCATTCCCTCCAAAGAAATCCCAGGGTTGATCTCCTTCAGAATGGACTGGTTGGATCTCCTTGCAGTCCAAGGGACTCTAAAGAGTCTTCTCCAACACCACAGTTCAAAAGCATCAATTCTTCGGCGCTCAGCCTTCTTCACAGTCCAACTCTCACATCCATACATGACCACAGGAAAAACCATAGCCTTGACTAGACAGACTTTTGTTGGCAAAGTAATGTCTCTGCTTTTCAATATGCTATCTAGGTTGGTCATAACTTTCCTCCCAAGGAGGAAGTGTCTTTTAATTTCATGGCTGCAGTCACCATCTGCAGTGATTTTGGAGCCCCCAAAAATAAACTCTGTCACTGTTTCCATTGTTTCCCCATCTATTTCCCATGAAGTGATGGGACCAGATGCCATGATCTTCGTTTTCTGAATGTTGAGCTTTAAGCCAACTTTTTCACTCTCCTCTTTCACTTTCATCAAGAGGCATTTTAGTTCCTCTTCACTTTCTGCCATAAGGGTGGTGTCATCTGCATATCTGAGGTTATTGGTATTTCTTCCGGCAATCACTCAGCCATCAAAAAGAATGAAATCATGCCATATGCCGCAACATGGATGAGATTATCAAATTAAGTGAAAAGTCAGATGGAGAAAGACAAGTATCAAATGATATCATTTATGTGTAGAAGCTAAAAAAAAAAAAAAAAAAAAGACACAAATGTTTTGTTATTTCCAAAACAGAAAGAGACACAGACACAAAAAACAAGGTTACCAAAGGCAAAAGGGGGGTGGGGGGATAATTTAGGAGGCTGGACTTAACATATACATGCTACTATATATAAAATTGGAGAAGGCAATGGCACCCCACTCCAGTACTCTTGCCTGGAAAATCCCATGGACGGAGGAGCCTGGTGGGCTGCAGTCCATGGGGTCGCTAGGAGTCGGACACGACTGAGCGACTTCACTTTCACTTTTCACTTTCCTGCATTGGAGAAGGAAATGGCAACCCACTCCAGTGTTCTCGCCCAGAGAATCCCAGGGATGGGGGAGCCTGGTGGGCTGCCGTCTGTGGGGTCGCACAGAGTTGGACACGACTGAAATGACTTAGCAGCATGTATAAAATAGATAACCAACAAGGACCTACTACATAGCAGAGGGAGCTATGCTCAATATTATGTTATAACCTATCAGGGAAAAGAATCTCAAAAAGTGTATATACATAAAAGTGTGTGTGTGGGTATGTGTGTATATACACATATGTATATAACAAATCGCTGTGCTATACACCTGAAACTTACATGATATTGTAAATCAACTATTCTTCAATTTAAAAAAAACTGGGGGGAGTAGGGAAAGAGCCTTCCCTGGTGGTCCAGTGGTTAAGACTTGCGCTTCCATTGCAGGGGGGGCATGGGTTTGATCCCTGATCAGGGAACTAAGATCCTACATGCTGCACAGTGCAGCCAAAGGGAAAAAAGTGGAAAACAAAAGAAAAAAAAAAAAAAAACGATGACCAAAAAAAAAAAGACTCCAGCTCTTTATAAATCAAAGAAATATAAATTAGAAAAACAATATAATTTATCTTTCTCAAACTGATTTGTTTAAATTACTTAGGTTTGGTGAGGGCTGGGAGGAAAAGACACTTTCAGATCTCTTCTTCCCAGAAGAAAAGCTGTCAGTGTATAACCAAGGTCCTTATGCTACAACAGGATGTGTGGACACAAGGACTACAGGTGGGCACGCAGATTCGTGATGATTGGAGAACAAGAGGCATCCCTGTCACCAGCCAGGGGGCCAGCTGAGTCGTCTGACTGACCAGCTAGATTATATCCTTTCCTCTGTGGTATATATGATTGAGTCCCACTTAGACCAAGTGGAGTAGGTAAGGACTTCCCCAAGAGAAAGAATTATAGACTAAAACGATAACAGATTTTATTTCAGGGAACAAACAGGCTTTCTCTTGCCTCCTTCTCGGACACTCCAACTTCCTCCTACTGGGGCCACTTTCCTGAGTTACAGAATGACCAAGCCATCACGGAGTCAGCTCAAGTCTCAGGTAATGCTTGCCTTTCCATCATCCCAAGGATGGCCCAGGAGGGATGGTGCCTCCTTCTCAGCTGTAGTGGGATCTGCCTTTGCTGCTGTGATCACAGGTGGTGCGTGAAATAAAACATAGGAAGAGGCCACTCCTAAAGGAAAAGCTGCAGTCCCAGAAAAGGCCTATGTCAACCTAAAAATAGGAACACATACAAAATGAGTGTGCCATGGGTGTCCCGCAGGAAAGTTAGGAAAGGTGATTCTGCCCATTGGCCATTCATTCCAGGCTCCAGCCACAGAATCTCAGAGCTAGAGGATCACCCAGATGGCTTTTTACAGTCCATACTAATCGCTCCTTTAATTCCCTGCTGCAATTTGCATCAGCCCACTAGTGACCTCCAAGTTGTTCTTACATCGTTTCAAAGGAATTCAGCATGTCCCCTTCACTAGCAGGAAAACCACACGTCAAATCCTAGCTTCTTCCTTAAGCCTCCTCCCTTGATTCCCCTAGTCTGGGATGACCCCTCTCATTATCCCTACCAGACGATAATCACATTCTGGCTTATGGCAGATTTCCTTTTGTTGCCTTGAATTACTTTATATTTTTAGCCTCAAAGTTGACTCTTTGGGTATTCACATCTTCTTCCCGCCAGCTTTCTTTATATCCCAAAAAATATAAAGAAAATAACACAGCACACAGCGCTAGGCAGCATAGCCTAGTGGCTTAGACCCGGGGCTGCAGAGTCAGATACCTGGGTACGAATTCCAGCTCTGTCACTTACTAGCTGCATGACTGCAGCAGCTCACTCAGCCTCTGTGTGTCTTCTTTATCGATAAAATGAGGACAACAGTGGCAGCACTTCACTGAGTTGTAATGAAGGCTGAGACAAATTCGTGGCAAGTGTTGAGCACGGGGCCTAAGTGCTGGGTAAACACCACCTTTTCGTATGTCAGTGCTTAGTAAACACCTGCTAATTGAAAGATTCGAATGAGAAAGGACATTCAGTAAATAGAGAGAGAGCTGATCTAGAGTGCTGTGAACCCCAAGCTGTCCTCCAAAAAGCAAGCACAGATCTAGAGACTCTGCCTTCTGCTGTAACAGGCTCCACAGGACAGGTCAAATATTGGCTTGGCCAAAAGGTTTGTCCGGGTTTTTCCATGACATCTTACAGAAAAACCCGAGTGAACCTTTGGGCCAACCCAATATTTTTTGAATTTATTTTTAATTGGAGGATAATTGCTTTACAATGGCGTGTTAGTTTCTGACATACAACCGCAGGAATCGGCCATAAGTATACACCTGTCCCCTCCCTCCTGAACCTCCCTTCCCCCCCACCCCCATCATCTTACCCCTCGAGGTCTTCACAGAGGGGGCTGAGTGCCCTGTGTTATGTGGCAGCTTCCCTCCAGCTATCTATGTTACACTACTGTGTGGACGTCAGTGCGACTCTCTCAGTCACCCCACTCTCTCCTTCCCCCGCTGGGTCCACAAGCCCATTCTCTACATCTGCACCTCCATTCCTGCCCTGCCAGTGTTATCACAGCACCTCGGGTTCTGGTGGAGGTTAAGAAATGTGGGGAAAGAAGGGCACAACTGAGGTTTTTAAAAGGGGCAAAGGACCTGAATAGACATTTCTCCAAAGACACATAAATGGCCAATAAGCCCACAAAAAGAGACTCACTATCATTAATCACAGGGCCACGAAAATCAAAATCACAGTGACTTACTACTTCCTACCCCTAAAGTGATTATAACAAAAAAATCAGATAATATCAAATGTTGGTGAGGACACAGAGGAATCAGATTCCATACACTGCTGGTGGGAATGTAAAATGGTGTAGCCACTTTGGAAAACTGTCTGGCACGTCCTCAAACAGTTAAACACAGAATTACCATGTGACCCAGAAACTTCACTCCTAGGTATATAACCAAAAGGGATGAAAATGTGTCCACACAAAAACTGGTCCTCACTATTTATACGAGCATTCTTCATAATATCCAAAAGGAGAAAAGAAGTAGATTATGAAGAAGTAGATGTTCTTCATAATATCCAAAAGGAGAAAAGAAGTTATTGGAGTATATTCATTCAACAAATATTTATTGAGCACCTATTATGTGCCAGGAAAATAAGTTTCTTTTCTTGGAGTTAATTAAGAGTGTAATATCTAGGGTGCAAAGAGTCAGACACGACTGAGCAACTTTCACTTCACTTCACATCTAGGGTGTGTCCTTTCCTCTCTGTCACACTCATAATTCAAGCCTCAATGGCTTCTGGTCTGAATTATTTGCCTCTAAATAGGCTTCATGCCCACCCTGCTGTTTTCTTTAGCAACCTGTACTAAGCAAAATTGGTCAGGAGAGCTTTCTAAAATAGCTACATACTTTAAGCTCTTTCTGAAGATCTCTAGTGGCTCCCCACTGAGAGGGTGGCCTGCCCCTCCTGGATCTCCACGCTCAAGTGTTTCCATTTCCTACTGTATTTAGGACATTCTGGATCCTTACCTAGCGAATTTCTTCTTCCCCTTTCAAAGCCGGTTGGAGCATCAGCTCCCCTGGCAGCTCTCTACATCCACTAGAGCCCACCCTGAAATACAGAAATGACTCTTCGCATTCACATGGTGTGAATTAATTGCAGGGGACTGGTTTCAAAGCAGGTGATGGAAAACAGTGAGTCACCAACTGGGGAACAGTGAGATTAGCATCCGCAAAGAGCTGCCACCATTTCTAAGCTGGAAGGGCAACAGGAGGAGGTAACCAGGGCCCAGGGGCCGTGATCACCTTGAGGAAGCTGTACCCTGGCGGACCTGTCCAGCAGGAGGTGGAGTCATGGTAGAGACTCACACGCTGTGAAAAAAGGAGGAGAAACACCCTGGCTTGCCTCTCTCTGCAACCCTCCAATCTGGCACCCTTGCCTCCCGTTGGCTGGACAGCTGGAAGTCAGCTGACATGGAGCCTGCAGAGGTTCCTGCTCCCACTGCCAACATAAAGAGAGCAGAAGAAGTGAGAGAGATGGACGGTTCCTCTTCCTGAGTAGGCAGATGGTCACTGTCTCTCCTCTGCTCCACTCTGATCTTATCTTCTTTATAACCCTGATCCCAGTGGGCTGTGGTGTGTGTTTACAAGTCTGTTTTCTTTAATAGACTGTGGAATTCCACAGGGTGAGACAATGGCCCTATTCATCGTGGCAGTCTGAGCGCCTGGCGTAAGTCACAGAACGTAACAGGCGCCATATCTTTGTTGGACACCTATCGCAAGGAAATTCCTGGAGTTACCTCCAGCCAGCCCTCCTTTTCCATCTCCTTGACTGATTTACCTATGTTGACTGTCTGAACTCTCAGCGCTAAAGACTAAGCAAGGAGGAGCTTGGGGTCCATTCAACTCTGAGTACATTCAACTCTCAGGCTGCGACTCTGAGTCACAGCCTTATATTTAAATACTCCGACAACAAATCCCGATGATTATCTATAGTCAGAGCACCATCAACATATCAGCCTTCTATCTACCCATAGCTCCATGAAAATTATCCAGGAAATTTCTCCAAATCTCAAGATATCCTTCCTCTACCACCCAAGATGTTCCTAGGCCATCTCTCCCTGCGTTAATCAGTATGAGCCCAGGGTAAACAGACTAATTTTAAAATCAGCTTAAGCAAAACATAATTAGGAAGATAAATTAGCCTCCCCAAATTGCATAATGAATGCCCAAGGAAAAAATTATTTTATTATCCACCATTTTAAATATCTGTGTAACTTTTTCTCTTCTATCATCACAGATGATACACAGCTGAAAGTGTAGGGAAATACCACAGAACATAACTTTCGACCTTGACTGTCTGTACAATGATTACCAAGGAGAAAAATGGGCTGTTTTTGTTTTTCTTATCTTGAATTTATAACACCAGCCTAGTTGTATAACGAGGGAAGTAGAGAAATTATAGTCAGACAATGTAATTATAATTGGACCCAGACAATCAGGGTCCAATTCCTGGTTCTAATTTATTGCTGGACAATCATGGGCAACTTAAATAACCTCTCAGAAATCAGTTTCTTCACACGCACGATGAGGATGAGGATAACACCGACCTCAACGGCGCTGAGGGCCAAAACAGGCTGTCGGTTTCAAACATTTCATGTGAATCTTTCATCTGTCCCGCAACTTCAGGACTCACCGACTGTTACTTGCACTTTACACTTTACACAAGGAAACAAGCATAGCGAGATTAAGTAACTTGCTCAAAGGGTTGTAAAAGCTGAGTGTGACTTTATACAGTGCAATCACCAATTGTCTGAAACCTAGTAGGTGCTCAGTTAACTTTTTTATTTACACTATCCCTCCTCTCTTGCCAAATTAACTAATCTTTATAGAAAATGGTTTTTTAAATAAAGCATAGGTGATTTACAATGCTGTGTGCATTTCCGCTGTACAGCAAAGATTCAACACATATACATACATACACACACACACACACACACACACACACACACTTTTTTATGTTCTCTTCCACCATGGTTTATCACAGGATATTGAATATAGTTCTCTGCTGTACAGGAGGACCTTGCTCTTATCCAGTGTCTATATAATAGCTTGAATCTGTTAATCCCAAACCCCTACTCCCTCCCTTTCCCACCCTCCCGTCGCCGCCCCTGCCCTCTACTGCCCTGGCAACCCTGAATCTGTTCTCTGTGTCTCCGAGTCTGTTTCTGTTGCAGAAATAAGTTCATCCGTGTCATGGTTTAGATTGCACACATAAGTGATATCGTATCTTTCTCTGTTTGACTTACTTCTATTATTACAATTATCTCTAAGTTCATCCATGTTGCTGCAAATGGCATTATTTCAGTCTTTCTTATGGGTGAATAGTATTCCCTTGTAGCTCCCCCGTCCCTGGGATTCTCCAGGCAAGAACACTGGAGTGGGTTGCCATTTCCTTCTCCATATAAATATATGTACCACATCTGCCTAGTCATCTATCAGTACGCATTATGTTGCTTCCGTGTGTTGGCTACTATGAACAGTGCTGCTATGAACAGGCTGCACATATCTTTTTGAGTTCGAGCCCTGTCCAGACATGTGCCCAGGAACGGCATTGCTGGGTCATATGGGAACTCTTATTTTGCATTTTTTCAGGACTCTCCACACTGTTTTCCATACCGGGGGCACCCATGTACACTCCCACTGATAGTGTAGGAGGGTTTCTAGAAAGTGATTTTTTAAAATGAAGTTCTTTGTTCAAGGGCCTGGATCCTACACTCCTGGCTGTGCATTCACTATACTCTGTGCCTCAGTTTCCCCCTGTGTAGACTGAAACAGCAGGCTGTCGCAGTCCCCAGTCAGCAGCCTCTGAGCTGGACCTGGCCTGCAGTTACACTCTATTACGCTGCCCCACATTCACGCTTCAATTAAAGCAATGCCAATGTTTAAAAATCAGTGTATTTCTTTATCTCTCTCACACCAATACACATTTCAGGGTTTTCTTTAAAAAATAAGCCCAGCTGGCTCGATGGGCTCTCACTCCCACAGGTCAACATTCCCCTCAAGTTAAGGGCCACCACCTCCTTTCACAAAGGACAGATATTCCCCAATTTGCAATCACCCCCATTTCTCATGGTTTCGGGCCAAGTGATGAGTCTACAACTTCTGGACTCAGTGGTCATTAGGGTCTCTTCCTTCCACCTCTAAGAGTCCCTGATTCCCTGGCCCTGAAAAGCATTTCCTGGAGGCAGCAGCCACTGCAGGGCACCACGGGTTTTCCTGCATGTCATTGTCACACAGGCTGGCCACTCATTCCAGCTTAACTGCAGCCTTCCCTGTTTTAGTCTGATAGTCCTGCATCTGAAGAAATTCTTCGGGCCCACGCCAAGCACGGAGGTCACCCCACGTGTCATGTCCAAATATCCCCCTCCAGGGGCCCCTCCAACGTAGGAGATGAGGATCCCCCTCCAGGGGCCCCTCCAACGTAGGAGATGAGGATGCCATCCTGCACCACTGTGTCCCTAAGACTCTGTGGGGAACTCTGCCGTGTTAGAGGAGCTTGCCTAGCATCTCTCCCCGACTGGGTATTTGCTGGGGGAGCTGGGGCAAGCCAAATGAGAGGGGCTGGACCTGGTTATATGACTGCGTCTCCTGACTGGGCTCAGTGTGACCTTAGGGAGCCCATTCAGTCTCTGGGCCCCTCTGCTCCGCCTTTTATTCATTCAACAAACACTCGTGATATGCCCCCAAGGTGCCGGGCACCATTCAAGGCAGGGCAGAGAATAAGCAAGAAGGTCCTTGCTCTCAGAGGACTCACACCTGGAAGAGGAAGCAGACAGTAAAGCAAGTACACAGTATCTGATAGAGCTTCGGGTGGTGACAATGGAAACCATCAGCCATGAGGGAGGAGCAGAGTCCTCAGAGCCGTACAGCCATCGGCAATTTTTGGCAGGTGCCAAGGAGTGGCAGAGGTAAATCCAGGTCCCACCTGGCCTCTCATTTTGACCAATATATAAAATCCTTAAGTTTGAGATTTTTTGACTCAGGGATTACGAGTAACAATTCAATTTTTCAATTATAAAATGTTTCCTTCTTGGTTAAACACACACACACACACAGCATTACAGCTAAAATCCATATCAATACCAAATCTGGTTCTCCTACAATGGACCGGAAATTCACGAAATCAAATCCACCCAAATAACAGCGCTAGGATTGAGGAAAGGGAGAGGCTAGCCTTATTAGTCAACTGACAACATTTTATTTAAAAACGTGCCGTGGGAGTCAGGGAAAGAAAGTGAAGTTGCTCAGTCATATCCGACTCTTGGCAACCCCATGGACTGTAGCCTACCAGGCTCCTCTGTCCATGGGATTTTCCAGGCAAGAGTACTAGAGTGGGCTGCCACTTCCTTCTCCAGGGGGTCTTCCTGACCCAGGGATCGAACCGGGATCTCCTGCGTTTCAGGCAGGCGCTTTACCCTCTGAGCCACCAGGGCTCAGTCAGGGGCCCATATACAAAAGCCAGAAGCAGAAATTGAATGAATGAATGAACACGCGGTCTAATACCTCCCTCCCTCCCTTCCCCTAAAAGAGCTGTATATTGCTTCAATGAAAGAAGTAACTACTTATAAACAATTAAATAAAGGATACCAGTAAAGTAGTCATTCATTTATTGCATACATAGGTACTGAGTATCTTCTATATGCCAATACTATTATAAATAGTGAAAGAAGGTGCTACTTGGGAAGTCCAACATATTTATCTATATTTAAAATTACTTATTTTTCTGATTGCAAAGTAATAATTACTTTTATAATTTTTAAGCTTAAAAAAAGCAATAAAAGCTCTCCGGCTTTAAGGCAAGCTTTCTCAACCTTGGCACTTTCAATATTTGGGGATGGGGAATTCTTTGTGGTGGGGCTGTCCTGTGAGCTGTAAGATGTGTCCATGAGAAGCCAGCAGCACTCCCTGCCCCCATGGAAACGCAAGGGGAATGCATAACATCAAAAGTGCGTCCAGGCTTAGCAAATGCCCCCTTGGGGGTGGGGCGTGACCTCAGATCCAGAACAGCTGCCTTAAGCAATCCACTTTGCTACCCAATAGGGGCCTCAGAAGTCAGAGCCTACGGGGAACCCCCTTCTACCTCCAGGCCGACAAGCAGGAGGTTTCCTCCAGCAAGAGCCCTTGTGTTCCCCTTCTCCTCCCTGATGCCAAGTCACCAGCGCTCCGGGGTCAGGCAGCACCGTCCCAGGTATGGGCTGGGAAGGCAGAGTGGGGGTGGGGCGCGGCGGGCCTGGCCCCCCTAAGGCGATCAGCGAGGCTGGAGCTTACGCTGTGTGGCTGTGTGCGTCAGGGCTGCTGATCCGGGCCATGCCCCAGCCCCACACTCCTCCGAATGAGCTTGGCTAATGACCTGGGAGGAAAGCTCCCCGTGTGCAAGGCTTAGGGAGCCACACTGAGGTCCAGCAGTCTGCGGCTGGAGGATTAAATTGTGCCCGTCCATCCTGAGCGCTGTTATGAGAGAGTCTCCGAAGCTGTGAGCAGGCATGCCTGCCTCTCCACGCCACGCTCTACAGACTGTACAAAGGGTCCGTTGTGCACAACCTAATCCGAGACAGAACCAGACAACCTGCCTGGCCGTTGAGTCCCAGCTCTGGCTGGCTCTTCAGAACAAACACTAGTCACAAAGAAGTGAACATTTGCAGCTGGGAGAAGATGTCAGCATGAGCCCAAGTCAGGCACAGCATTTGTAGGTGTCTTCACCTGGGTCCTGGCTGCTTGGAACCAAAGGGAAGTTAGTCTTCTGTGTTACCACTGAGGGACTCAGATTCCCTGGTTCCCAATCACAGGAGGGAGAGCTGGAAGAAGAGGAGAGGCTGAGAGAATCTGGGTTCTGCTTTTATTCATTCATTGTGTACACTTGCTGAGTTCCTCTTAGACACCCGACCCTGTGACTGGGGAGAATGTAGCTTCAGATGGAACCTCCCAGGGTTCACTAAATCAAAAGCTCCTGGAGCTTGATAATAACCTCAGTGAGGAGACAGGTTTATTCCCCACCTGAAGAGGAAAAACCAGTCCTCAGCTCCACCTGCCTGCTGCCATCATGGCCTGTAAGCCAGTTTGGGCAGATCGTCTGACTTTTAAGAGGCACTGGAAAACAGAATTTCTGTGTGAAATCTTTTTGTTGTCACGTACAATCTGAAATCTCAAAATAAAATCAAAGAAAAAATGCCTGCATGGACAAAACTGATCTAGTCTCCAAGCCTTTAAATCATAACTTCTGCTTGAGAGATGAACGCGAGTAGTGATTGAGAGCGAGGGACCTGGAAGGGGGAAGAAGGGTGTCTGGTTCCACCTCTCACCTGCTGTGTGACCTTGGGCAAGTTACCTAACTTCTCCATGCCTTGCTTTCCTCATGTATAAAATGACCGTGATAAAGTATACTGTAGACTTTAAATGAAAGAATGCACATACAAGCCTGATCTATAATAGCTCAATAAACATTAACTATCATTTTTACAGGTCATCTGGTCCATTGCCTCAGAAATCTTTTACAACAGCCTTGGCAACTGAACATTTGATCCCTGCCTGCGTCCTTTCTGAGACGGGAAGTTCAAGGTTTCTTAGGGAATGTCAGTTGTATGACAATTCCTAAATTTCAGCAGCTTAATCAAACGCATGTTCATCTGTTGCTCATGTCCCAGCCTGGTGTGGTGAACACTCCAGGTGCTCTGTTCCACCCCAGGCCCCGGGATCCATGCACCTTCTCTCTGGTGGCTCCGCCTGCTCCCAGGACCTTCCCAGAGTCCTCTACAGGGTTCTCCGCTTTCAGCTGGCCAAGAGGCAAAAAAAGAAAGCGAGAGAGAAAGAAAATACCAGGTGCCTCACATCTGCATATTCCCATTTGCCAGAACTCTGGCGCATGGCCGCAATCTAATTGCAAAGGAAGCTGGAACGTGAAATGTTCCTCCATCCAGAAAGAGAAAATAGCATCGGCGGACATCTAAACAATCTCTGTCAAGCCCTGCATTCATATAAAGACAACTGGGCAGACTCAGAACGTCTGCCTGTTGGTCCCCGTCTCTCCCATTAGCGCAGTAGGCACAGGACACCAAGAAGACGCAAACCGGGGCAAAGTAGGTGTGGCTTTGAATCTTAGTTAAAATACTTGTTAACTTTGGACCTTGAGAAAATTCCTTCAACTCTCTGTACCTCAGTTTACTCATCTGAAAGATAAAGATAGTAACTGCCTCCCTGGATTGCTTTAAGGTGGAAAAAGATAGTACAGGCCTTGGCACACTGCATAACATCTGATATATAACCTCAAGTTAATGCTCCTGTCTCCCCTGATCCTCTTCTACATGAATGTTTTCCAGGTATTTAAAAATGACTCTCATTATTTCTGTGAGTTTTCTCTTCTCCAGTTTCCTCAGCTGTTGTCATTGTTTTAATATCACGTCATTGCTAGCCCCTAACTCTCCCAATGGCCGTTCCATGGACAGACCTCAATTTGTCAAGGGACCAAATACGATGCCTTCCTTAGGTGTCTCTGAAAACACACCCTGAGATAAGTCTTGTGCAGATAATTTGGGGGGGGGGAAGTTATCTTAGGAAACAGAAGTGAGGGAAATGGGGAAGGGAGAAAAGTCAACAAATGAGTAAGTTACACCGGGGGCCACTGGATACTTCACTAAAGGTGGTGCACAGACGTCTAATAAGCTTGTGAAAAGATGCCCATAGGGAAATGCAAATGAAAACTACCAGCAGATTCTACTATCTACTTACTGAAACAGTGAGGATGTAAAACAGAGACAACACCAAATGTTTGTGAGGCTGTGGAAGAACTGGAACCTTCACACATTGTTGATAAGAACGTGAAATAGTTCAACCACAGTGGAAAACAGTTTGACAGTTTCTTTAGACGTACATCTACCACACAACCTAATGACTCCACTCCTAGGAATCCACCCACGAGAAGTAAGAACGTATGTCTACACCATGACTTGCACGTACAGTAGCATTATTCATAGCATTGAAAAACTGAAAACCCACATTTCTGTTATGAGATAAATGGATACACACAATGTAATACAACAATACAAGAGAACACTCCACTGGGGAGCCGTGGCCAACTTTTGAAAGTGCAAACGAGACTTGTGAGTTTAATGTGAAATGTAGAATTGTTCTAACACTGTTAACAGGTTAGAAATATTCCAGATTAGGTAAGTTTACATGATGCTATATTTCAGTGCCTGGATAAGTAATTTTGGAGCTGACTCACCCCGCCAGTGTGAAGCAGCATCCGGCCGTGCAACGGCTCTCCTTCTCTGGCTTCCCTTTCAGCTGCCCTGACTCCTGGGCCAGGCTTATGTGTTTAGCTCCATGATGAAGGATTCCAGCTTCTGCAGGACACCCTTGTCTACAAGTTCAAAGACAACAAGAACAAATATGAGCTTCAACCTGTCTTTGTGGGGTTCTGGCTCATGTTCCTGAGACACCAGCCTGCTTGTGACCTTCCCTCCCTGCTTACCTGTCTATAGACTTCAAAGGTCTGACTGGAGTCAGGTCTGTTCCAAGCTCATAGAGCTACTGGAGTATTTCAGTTTCTTGCAGCCTGTCAGACTGAAGACTTTATCTTCTTGCTGACCATCACTTGGAGGCTGCCTTCAGCTCCTTAGTGCATATGGAAGCGCAGGACAAGGCAGCTTACTCCTTCAAAGACAGCAGGGGAGAGGTCTCCTAGCAAGATGACATGCAATTTTATGTAATAGAATCGTGTGCACATAATCACACATATCCAATTGTCTTTGCCAAGCTCCTCTAGTTAGAAGTATTTCACAGGTCCTGTTCACACTCAAGAGGAAGAGATCACACAAAGGTTAAAGCCAGTTGGTGCAGAACGTAAGGACTACCCTAGAGTCGGTCCGGCACAGTCTACCTTCCCCAATGATTTGTGTATCTACCACATGAAAAAGACATTTACTCCCTTCCAATTTCCCCAAAAAGCTCATCCCATTATAGCATCTGTTCAAAGTCTACAATCTCATCGTCTAAATCAAGTCCAGGTATGGAGGAGTCCCTTTGAGTATAGTTACTCTCAGTCTATAAAACTAGACAACCTATCTAACTCCCGAGCATCCGACACACAGCAGAGGAATAGGCACAGTAAAATAGTAATCAACTTTCTATTTAAAATGGGAGAGAATATATGAAAGGTAAAAAGGAGTTACCAACCCCAAATCCAAAGAGATTTTGAAATTCAGCCTGGCAAATTGTTACTAGTTCCTTGATTAGATTCTGCTGCTGCTAAGTCACTTCAGTCGTGTCCGACTCTGTGCGACCCCATAGACGGCAGCCCACCAGGCTCCCCTGTCCCTGGGATTCTCCAGGCAAGAACACTGGAGTGGGTTGCCATTTCCTTCTCCAATGCATGAAAGTGAAAAGTGAAAGTGAAGTCACTCAGTCGTGTCCAACCCTCAGGGACCCCATGGACTGCAGCCTACCAGGCTCCCCCGTCCATGGGATTTTCCAGGCAAGAGTACTGGAGTGGAGTGCCATTGCCTTCTCTTGATTAGATTCTAAGTTCTGGGAATAATCCCTGGTAGCTCTTTCTTCCACCCTCTGAGTCATGTTACGTTTTTCATGAAAGGCAGAACATTTGCAATTGAGTGTGTTTATCATCCTGCTTCCTGCCAGTAGAATTTTGGAGACCTAACCACCTCCTTTCAGTTTTTACTCTTTCTGTCCCTTTCAGTTTAAGTTGGCAGTGCTTTTGCCAAAAAAAAAAAAAAAAATTCTTAAATACTTGTGGGTCTCCTGTCAATTTCTCTTACACATAAGCAACATCCTCAGTTTTCTGAGACAGGCACTCCTTCACCTAGGGTGAAGATGCTGAGATGGTTAAGGACAACTCAGACAGGCCTTATCATTTGAGAAGTTGTATGAGGCACACCCATCATCTCTAGAGAAGGTCTGTCATGGGACTGAATACAATTCTGATCCTTGGATCTTTCCAAGGTTTTAACAGGGTTTGTCTCTATGCCACGTGCTAGAAAGTCATTTCTCACTTTAAACGTCTTTTGCCATTTGGAGAGACTGAGGACTGTCAAAATCATCAGGTCCCAGTTCCTTTTTGTTGAACAGCTCTTCTATCTTTCTCCTCTAGCATTTTACTATCTGCAGCAACTAAAAACCAGGCAGTACCCTCAACCTTTTGCCTGGAAACCTTAGCCAGATAAACAAGTTCATCACTTACCTGTTCTGCTTCACACATAACCGCAGGACACAGTTTTGCTAAGCTTTCTGTTACTACCTAACAAGCAACCCTCTTCCTCCAGATTCCAATACCACATTTCTCACTTCCTTTTGAGTATTCAGCAGCCTCCAAGTTTGAATTCTTACTAACAGTCTGTTCAAGGCAACTTAGGCTTTTTCTATCACGTTCCTCAAAATTCTTCTAGCCTCTAAGCAGTTCCAAGTCAATCTCACTGTTTTAGGAATTTGTCATAGCAGCACTCCACTTGTAGGTACCAAAAATATAACCTTGTGTCTTTAAGTTTAATTGACTAGATGCATTGGAATTTTAAGTACATGGGAAGATTTTGAATGTCTGTAAGAAGTTTCAAAATCCAGCATCTCCAACCTGAGCTACCTGATTTTTTTTTGCTTTGGAGTTTGACATAATTACTATGTCACCATAAAGGTACAGAAATATGTATTTTTAAAGATCCTCTATTCTCAGGAGAGTATAAGAATACTCATAAAAGTACAGTGAGAAAGGAGAAATAAAGTGTGCAAGTACTTTATAATAGCATAAGTATAAATACAATAGTGTTGTAATCATTTCAATAATTCAGTATATATGTTTCTACTTTTAAAGGCATTTGTAGCATTTAAAAGATTCAGATATAGGATACTTGTGATTTTGGACAAAATCAGCTTGTAAATTAACGTTTAAATGCCTGGAAAATGTTATATTGGTTAAATTCGTAAATTTTAATTTTTTTTTAGTTGTATAAAGAGTATTCGAATTTTCAGAGGAATATTGTTTCATCTATTTATACAATTAATAAACCCAGCTTTAAAGTACAAACAACAGGTAATTTTGCCTCAGGATGTACAGAGTCCCCTCCTTGGATACTAAAGAATTTAATCAGATGCAAGCATTCCGGAAAGATTCGTGGAGGAGGCGTAGAAGGTGGAATTAGGGAGGCAGGAGCCAGGACCAGATTGATATCACTTGCTTGAAGAGCCTGGATGACGGCTCTGGAACGCTGCTGTCCTGACGCCCTCTAGTGGTTGAGACGCAAAGACCACCTTTCCTGAGCAGCAGGTGAAAGATGTTTTGTTGCTAGCTCAGCTCACTCTCTAAGAACTTTCCCTTGATTGGGGTGGGGGGGCTGTTGCGGGGGGGAAGCCAGAAATTCTTCTGTCAACGATCTTGTGAGATACTCATCCAGTCTTGGCACAAACCCTTCCTGTGTCAGTAGGCGCCTCAGTCCTCTTTGAGTATCTCCCATTATAAAACGCTTCCTCCTTTCCAGCTGACACTCTACCCCTGCAATCTGTACCCACTGGCTCTGCTCTTCCCTCTGGGGCTGCACAGGGCACCATGCTAATCTCTCCTGAGCCCGACAGCACTTCAAATATTGGCAACTTTCTTGTCCTCCCTGGTTTCCAGCTTATCTTCTCCAGGTCAATTATTTGCCTCAACTATTCCTCATGTGACCCAGTTTCCAGTTTCTGTCCCCAGTTGCTCTCTTCTGGAGGCATTTCTGTTTGTCAACAGCCCCTGGAAGCACACTGATGACCAGGCTGGCCTCCAGCCCCCGATTTGTGGACTAGCCTCCCAGAGGGCAGAGGGGCTGCCCCCCCTCCCCCATATACTCCACTCCAAGGGGGCCCTGCTGTTCGGAGCAGCCTTGTCACATGATGGATGGAGAGAAGGCTTTGAGCTCCCTTGTCCGGCCTTTCCCTCTTACCTTCCTTTACTCTTTGCAGCCTTGAAGTATCTTCTGTGTCTGGACACAGTTCCTCAGTTTCCTAAATAGTACCATGTGCAGACCACCTGGACAGCTGTTAGCCTGCCGCAGAGCAGAGACCTCTTGGAAAACCTAAGAATGACATCCTCCTTTGTGAGAAAGAAGCGTGGTTACCTGAGTGGATTCTGACCTTCAGAGGCTGGGGACCTCTGACCAGCCTATATCCTCCTGCTGCGGCTGACGCTCATTTTCTCTCCTATCTCCCTCTGTGAACACGCAGAAGAAAGACTAGGTGTTAATAATGTAACATCCTTTTATAGTTTGAAGACTGATATTGAGTCTACTCACTTCCCTTCTCTGAACTAATGTAGACTTCTCCCTGAAGGGCTATTTTTCAAAACCTTCCATCATTTTCTTTGTCTCCACTGGCTCCTTTCCAATTTCTCTGTAACATCCTATCTTATGGGCCCCAGGACTGAACAGTATGTTTTAATGACTGATATTGGCTATAGATTAAGAATTATATCTGTGAAAATATTTCCATTACAACATAGCTCATTGTACAAAGATTTATATACCTAAGGAGTTCCTGGCTGGCATATAACAAGTTATATTTCAAAACTTTCTTTGTAGATCAGTTATTTGAAATTTGGACAACTTTGCTGGTAGTCCAGAGGTTAAGGATCAGCCTGCCATTGCAGGGGACATGGGTTCAATCCCTGGCCTGGGTAGATCCCACATGTAGCAAAGCAGCTAAGCCTGTGCTAACGCAAGAGAAGTCACCTCAGTGAGAAGCCCATGCACCGCAATGAAGACCCAGCACAGCCAAAAATAAATACATAAAATTTTAAATAGATAAATAAAAAGAACATCCCAGGCACTGAGCAGAGGAAGCCTTGAGGAGAAGGTTGATTTAAAAAACAGAAAAGAAGAAGACTGGGCACATTTTCCCACAGAAACAGTGGCTCCCAGTCCAGCCAAAAAAACCCAAAAGCCACTTTAGGTCATAGAGCAATAATGATATCAGGTTGAACTTAGGGAATAAGAATTCTCTGATCTGAAGCTTAAGAGATGCAGGAAGGTGAAATGAGAACTTTTTCCTCAATTTCTCAGCAGAGGAAATTGAGGAAGAAATGGATGACCCTCAACCTAGGATTGGAATGAAAACTGACTTTTTCCAGTCCTATGGCCACTGCTGAGTTTTCCAAATTTGTTGGGATATTGAGTGTAGCACTTTAAGAGCATCATCTTTCAGGATTTGAAATAGCTCAACTGGAATGCCATCACCTCCACTAGCTTTGTTCATAGTGATGCTTTCTAAGGCCCACTTGATTTCACATTCCAGGATGTCTGACTCTAGGTGAGTGATCACACCATCGTGATTATTTTGGTTGTGAAGATCTTTTTTGTACAGTTCTTCTGTGTATTCTTGCCACCTCTTCTTAATATCTTCTGCTTCTGTTAGCTCCATACCATTTCTGTCCTTTATCGAGCCCATCTTTGCATGAATTGTTCCCTTGGTATCTCTAATTTTCTTGAAGAGATCTCTGCTGCTGCTGCTAAGTCGCTTCAGTTGTGTCCGACTCTGTGCGACCCTAGAGACGGCAGCCCACCAGGCTCCCCCGCCCCTGGGATTCTCCAGGCAAGAACACGGGAGTGGGTTGCCATTTCCTTCTCCAATGCATGAAAGTGAAAAGTGAAACTGAAGTTGCTCAGTCGTGTCCGACTCTTAGCAACCCCATGGACTGCAGCCTACCAGGCTCCTCCATCCATGGGATTTGCCAGTCAAGAGTACTGGAGTGGGTTGCCATTGCCTTTTCTGGAAGAGATCTCTAGTCTTTCCCATTCTGTTGTTTTCTTCTATTTCTTTGCATTGATCACTGAGGAAGGCTTTCTTATCTCTCCTTGCTATTCTCTGGAACTCTGCATTCAGATACTTTTATCTTTTCTTTTCTCCTTTGCTTTTTGGTTCTCTTCTTTTCACAGCTTTGTAAGGCCTCCCCAGACAGCCATTTTGCTTTTCTGCATTTCTTTTCCATGGGGATGGTCTTGATCCCTGTCTCCTGTACAATGTCACGAACTTCCGTCCATAGTTCATCAGGCACTCAATCTATCAGATCTAGTCCCTTAAATCTATTTCTTACTTCCACTGTGTAGTCACAAGGGATTGATTTAGGTCATACCTGAATGGTCTAGTGGTTTTCCCTACTTTCTTCATTTTAAGTCTGAATTTGGCAATAAGGAGTTCAGGATCTGAGCCAAAAGCTGAGCGCCAAAGAATTGATGCTTTTGAACTGTGGTGGAGAAGACTCTTGAGTGTCCCTTGGACTGCAAGGAGATCCAACAAGTCCATCCTAAAGGAAATCAGTCCTGGGTGTTCATTGGAAGGAATGATGCTAAAGCTGAAACTCCAATACTTTGGCCACCTCATGCGAAGAGTTGACTCATTGGAAAAGATCCTGATGCTGGGAGGGGTTGGGGGCAGGAGGAGAAGGAGACGACAGAGGATGAGATGGCTGGATGGCATCACTGACTCAATGGACATGAGTCTGAGTGAACTCCGGGAGTTGGTGATGGACAGGGAGGCCTGGCGTGCTGCGATTCATGGGGTCGCAAAGAGTCGGACACAACGAGCGACTGAACTGAACTGAACTAACCTGGGATATCTTCCCACATTCTTTGGCCCTCTCTGGATCCTTATCCTAGTCTCCTAGTTCTCAGGATCCCAGTTCTGTCGCAAGTCTCCCAGGCTGCTGCCTCACTCAGCTCCCCCTCCACCCCCAGCTCTCCATGCTTCAGTACACTTGAGCTCCCCCCGCCCATGACCCAGCACCCATCCCCTCAGTAAAGCCAAGTCCAGGTGGGGCTAGAATGACGGGCATCTCATCAAAGCAACTGCTGTGAATGAATTCTCGATGATGCCCCTGTTTTTAAATGGGTATCTTAGATATTAAAAACATTCTTTTCTGTACAATTTCAGGCAGTGACAGATAATTTCAAAATACAGGTTATATGCAGGAAGATTTTGGTGACTACTGAAGCCATTAGAATAGATATGCTTGTTCTACCAAATGGGAGTATATCCCAAATGGTACCTCCTTCCCACAGATGCTCCCCTCCTCTATTTCTCAGTCACAGATTATATGCTTCATATTGTTTTTCAAATTGTTTTTAAAGATTTTTAAATAGTTTTTATTTTGAGAAATTGTTATTCTTTTGAGAAAATGAATGAAAGCAACCATACCTTTTACAGATGGTGACTTCAGCCATGAAATTAAAAGATGTCTGCTCCTTAGAAGAAAAGCTATGACAAAATTAGACAGTGTTTTAAAAAGCAGAGACATCACTTTGCTGACAAATGTCCATATAATCAAAGCTATGGTTTTTCCAGGAGGCGTGTACGGATGTGAGAGCTGGACCATAAAGATGAATGAGTGTCAAAAAATGCTTTTGAACTGTGGCGCTGGAGAAGACTCTTGGACAGAAAGGAGATCCAACCAGTCAATCCTAAAGGAATCAACCCTGAATACTCATCGGAAGGACTGATGCTAAAGCTGAAGCTCCAAAACTTTGACCACCTGATACAAAGAGCCGACTCACTGGAAAGGACCCTGATTCTGGGAAAGATTGAAGGCAGGAGGAGAAGGGGACAACAGAGGATGAGATGGCTGGATGGCATCACCAACTCAATGGACATGAGTTTGAGCAAGCTCCTGGAAATGGTGAAGGACAGGGAAGCCTGGCGTGCTGCAGTCCATGGGATTGCAAAGAGTGGGACACGACTTAGCGACCAAAAAACAACCACCACCAACCCCGAGAAAAGCACATGTGGTAGGACTCCATTCAAATAAAATTCTAGAAAAAGCAAACTAATCTATAGTTACAGCAAGCAAATCAATGTTTGCCCAAGTCCAAGGCAGGAAGGAGAAATGGATTCAAAAGGGCTTGAAGAAACTGTTGGAGGTGATGTAAATATTTATTGTGGTCATGTGGCAATGGTTTCATGGGTGTATATGTCTGTCAAAATTGATCACATTGTACACTTTAAATAAGTGCAGTTTAGTGTACATCATTTATACCTCAATAAAGTTGTAAAAAAAAGAGAAAATGCAAAAAGACTAACATGTATGCACACATATATTTTTCCTCTCAGAACTGACCCTTATTAACAGTTTATCATATTTGCCTCAGTAGCATTTATATAAAATAAATTAAATAAAACAGATAATAGTTGTTCCCAGCCAAGCTCTTTTTCTTCAGCCCAGTCCCTGGAAACAACCGTCATGGATTTAGTGTATATCCCAACCATCTGTATATATGTATATATATACATGTATATAGAAAGAAGAAAGAAGAAAGTGAAGTCACTCAGTCGTGTCCGACTCTTTGCGACCCCATGGACTGTAGCCTACTAGGCTCCCCTGTCCATGGAATTTTCCAGGCAAGAGTACTGAGTGGGTTGCCATTTCCTTCTCCAGGGGATCTTCCTGACCCAGGGATCAAACCTGGGTCTCCTGCATTGCAGGCAGATGCTTTACCATCTGAGCCACCAGGGAAGTCTTACATGTATACATTTATCTTTAAGTAATATATATTGTGTTTCAAAATTCATGTAAATGAATGCATGTTTTATGCCACACTTTCCTTTTTAGTACATGTCATGAGTTGACATTACACAAAGATATTTTATACATGGATATATTATGGTATATATAGGTACAGTCCATTCTTTCGGCATGCATGTGTGCTAAGTCGCTTCAGTCGTGTCTGACTCTTTGCAACCCTATGGATTGTAGCCCACCAGGCTCCTCTGTCCATGGGATTCTTCAGGCAGGAATACTGGAGTAGGTTGCCGTGCCCTCCTCGAGGGGATCTTCCTGATTCGGGGATTGAACCCGTGTCTCCTGTGGCTCCTGCACCGCAGGTGGACTGTTTACTGCTGAGCCACCAGGAAAGTCCCCTATTCCTTCTAATGGCTATTATAAGGGTTCATATCATAATACACTAGAATATTAGGATATTATGATAAAATTCATATCACAATAATATGAATATGCCACATTTTATTTATCCATCCCCCCTTTGATAGGCATTTCAGGTTTTTCCCCTCAATTTTTCATCATTACAAGCAATAATAAGCTGCAAAGTTTTCAAAGCAAATCTCATGGTATTGGCAGTGGGAGTTACTGGGTAGTGGCTACCAGGTAAGTGGGCAGGTGGGTTTGTTGAGTTGGATGCTGGTAAAGAGGGAAGTCCTGCTTCAAGATCTGTGGTCTGCATAGAAATAGCTAAAGTTGGATATGACCCTGTCTCTGGATTGCAGCTGAACCAGGTGCCTCTGTGATGTACCTGCAGAGCTGGAGATGGTTCAGAGGGCAACTCCAGCGGCCCACCCACAGAGTTCACCTCTCAGTTGGACACACGAGGGACCCAAAACAGATGACCTTCTGTGACGCAGGTACAGCAAATGCCTTTGGCAACAAGCTGTGAGCAATTCAACTCCGTCAGCTGCTGTTTAAATTCTTGAGGGTTTTCACATCAAATGAGCATCAGAAAATATATATTCACTGCCTCTATGTTACTGTGTGATATGAATGTACTAAGCCTGCCTTGTCTATAGTGATGTTCAGATCCTTGTGTTGTGCTTAACTTTTACTGTCTAGATTTGGTAAAGTCTCAGTGTAGCTTGTTAAAGTCTCCACGATGACTGTGCTTCTAACAAATTTTGCTTCGTACGTCTTGATGCACTGTGATTCAACACATACAGATTCCCAAATCTTACATCTTTCTTGTAAACTTTACCTTTCATTATTATAAAATTACATCTCAAAAGTGTAAAGAGAACCTCTGAATTGATGCAGAAGAGTTCCCCTTCAGCTACTACTACTGAGAAACACTGGACAAATTATCATCATATATATATATATATATATATATATATATATATATATAACTGATAGAAAGAAAGGGAACTCTCCCTACTCTAGAAACAGAGAACTTAGAGGCTGAGCAGTAAGTAGGAACTAATGCCATCGCAGTGTGTTTGGACTAGCTAGGGATTTTAACAGCCTTGCAGTCAATAGGATGCTGTCTGGTGTGAGGAAGGAAGGCAACAGGAATTGAGCAATCTGCAAACTCTGAGTTCCTGAGAGCGAGGCTGCTGGTAAAAACAGGATCAGTAAGTCCCTGTGCCCTCAGGCTACAGGTGAAAAAAGAATTCATCCACAAAAACTTGAAACCATGCCTGTGTCAACACTGATGAGTCCTCAATTTTCGCTGTCAGACAGAAATACCAGGCTGAGAAGAAACATAAAGGCGAGTTGAGAGCTGATGAGATCTCTGGGACTCCAGCAGAAGCAAACCGGCAGTCACAGTGAGAGGACAATCTAATGCCCCAGGCACACAGTTCTTCCCCCAAAGGGAAAAACCCTGCTGAAAATAAGCTCATAATAAAAATTAATCATAGGAGGAAACCACCGAGTGTCAGATCGTGAAATTAACAGGGGAAATAATGCCCCAAGAAATAGAGAAACTAGATCAATCTATCGATGACTACAAAGTGAGTATGCTTTAGATGACTTCAAAACGAAAGAAGGAATAGAATATATAATGGAAAACAGAAAATCATGGGAAAAGAAAAGGATCCCACATGCCTCAAGGCCAAAAATCTAAAACGTGAAACAGAAGCAATACTGTAACAAATTCAATAAATCTGAGCACAGAGGCCTTTGGCAGCATGAATCTAACTTGTCTGTGCTCGGATTTAACTTTTTAAAAAACAGTCCATATCAGAAAAAGAGCTGTAAAAAAAAAAACAAAAAAACACAAAGGACAAATTTTAAAAACAAAAACAGACAAAAACACAGAAGAGAAAAAAAAAGGAAACGCACACACACAAAAGTAAAATAATAATGATAAAAGAATCATGAATGACAGAATCATAAATAACACAAACTATATCTGTCAAGATTATGGATGGGGTAAATAGGAAATGGGAAAGAGGCAATACTTGAAGGGATAATGCTTGAGAATTTTTTCCAATTTGACATAAAATGTACAGAGAAGTACACTGTATCAGAATATATTGGTATGTAACAAACCACCCTACACCTGGTAGGTTAAAACCACCACTGTTTACTTAAATCATAGTTCCGTGGATGAACACGTTGGACTTAGCTGTCCTGAGAGGTTATCCCCAAGTCTGTGGTCAGCAGGCAGTGGCCTCACTCACTTTAGCCAAAAGGAGAAATAAAGCAGCAGTGAAGGGGCTGAGCCCCAGCGGGCTCCCTGCGGAGAGCGCTGTTTCCCTTGGCAGCTTTCGGGCTGCAGACAAGTTAGACTCATGCTGCCCAAAGGCCTCTGTGCTCAGATTTAATGTTTTGCAGCTGGGTTTTGAAATGGGTTGCTGTGTAGCCTGTTCTCCCTTTGACATAGATTGTGACAGATGTTGACTTACTGGGAACAACTTCACTTCAAGAGAGAAATCGGAGTCATTTTCATTAATGACTTGACATTTCCTTGCCTCTTTCGCAAGCCTGGCTTACTGTTAGTTTTACCTATGACTGCTTCACCCTCTGAATTTAGTTCAAAGTGGCTGCTGCTGCTGCTGCTGCTGCTAAGTCGCATCAGTCATGTCCAACTCTGTGCGACCCCATAGACGGCACCCAACAGGCTAATAAAAAACAAATCACACAAAAATCACGGGTTAGTGTTAAAATTTGCTCTGCTAGAACTGCAGTACAAGACTTTAGGGTGGCGGTGGTTATGGTTAATATTTAAACGAATCAACAAGAACTATATTTACACAATCAACAGATTGACGAATGGGCAAAGTAGGAAGATGAGACTAGACTGTGGGAAATATAAGCAAGCAGAAAAAATTGAAAATAATTGATTAACTGATAATTGATTAATTCAAAGGAGAAAACAAGAAAGTTTTCCTATTTGGGGCTTCCTACATCATGAATCTCTATTCTTCTCAGCACAGCAGTGGAAGTTAGAAAGTAATTTGTTTTTCCTAAATAAATTCCACACTAGAGTGTTTGATAAACAAACTCACAGGAAATAAGATCTTATTAATCATCACTGCACACTAGAATGAGAGCAGCCCATTTACCTGTCCTGGAAACACCCTGTTCTGGAAAGGGCTCTCAGGTTAATAAAGTGAAAGTGAAAGTCGCTTAGTCCTGTCCGACTCTTTGCGACCCCATAGACTATACAGTCCACGGAATTCTCCAGACCAGAATATTAGAGTGGGTAGCCGTTCCCTTCTCCAGAGGATTTTCCCAACCCGGGGATAGAAACCAGGTCTCCTACATTGCAGGTGGATTCTTTACCAGCTGAGCCACCAGGGAAGCCCAAGAATACTAGAGTGGGTAGCCTATCCCTCCTTCTCTAGCAGAGCTTCCCAACTCAGAAATCGAACTGGGGTCTCCTGGATTGCAGGCAGATTCTTTACCAACTGAGCTAGCAGGGAAGCCCCTTGGGTAGATAATCCACACCCAATTGTTCTACTCAAGATACACGAGATATTGGGAGAAAAAAAAAAAAAGAGAGAGAGGCAAGAGAAAAAAGTGTCCCTTGTCCTAGGAGACTCCTAACTGAATCATTTAGGGCCTGAAAGCAGGGACAGAGAGTGAACGGTTCCAGGGGAGGGGGCAGTGACCGGGAATCACTGTAGGCTTCCAAGGTACCTGTTCCAGATATTCAGCCTGCATGCCCTGAGGAGTGCCCCTGGACTCGTCACACCAGATGTCCAGATATATGGGTTTGAGAATTTGGTCAGGATCAACATGAGGTGCCAGGGAAGGGAGGGGGTTTCTCCTGCTGCTGGGCAGTCATTCTTGGTTGTAATGATTCTCAGGTGAGCGGCACACCTGTGCCTTTGCTCTGGTTAGTCTGTGGATCTGGTGTCCCCCTTAGCCGTCTCAGATGCTGAAGTCTCCCCTTTGCTTTAATAATGGCCAATCTCTAGCCGTACCACCAACATCCTCCACACCTTATTCTCCAGTAGGGGACAAGAATGCCCAAATTGAACAAAATATACAAAATGTGAGGGCAAAGTAGGCAGACTCAGAGCTGGAGCAAGAGTGTGACTTTCTGAGATTTTGGTCAAGTAATCTCTTCTACAGAGCACTTGCTGATTCTAGAACCTGATCATTGCTGTTCCCTACTTTGTGTTAAGATACTGAGGACCAAGAAGGCAGTGGCACCCAGACAGGTCTGACATGGCCAGAGATTCAGATAAGCTGCTTCCATCTTGACTCTGATGAACACTAGAGCTTCTCCTATCTGTTCCTTCTTCCATATCTGAGTCTGTCCTGTCCTAAGTCGCTTCAGTTGTGTCTGACTCTTTTTGACCCTAAGGACTGTAGCCAGTCCATGGGATTCTCCAGGCAAGAACACTGGATGGATTGCCATGCCTTCCTCCAGGGGATCTTCCCAACCCAGGGATCAAACCCAGGTCTCCTGCATTGCAGGTAGATTCTTTACCATTTGAATCACCAGGGAAGCCCAAGAATACTGGAGTGGGTAGCCTATCCCCTCTCCAGGGGAACTTCCTGACCCAGGAATTGAACTGGGGTCTCCTGTATTGCAGGCAGATTGTTTTTACCAGCTGAGCTACCAGGGAAGCCCCCTGACTGAGTCTACCTCAACTCAGTTACAATTCCCAACCTGTCTTTGAACAGGCCATTTGGAAAAGTGCTCTTCCCAGCTCCGCCATGCTTCCTGCTCTTGGCATTCAATCCAGCTGCATCCATGTACCCTGCACCGTTGGTTCTCCAAGGCCTCTAGGGTGGGCTCTCCTGGCATAACCCTACACAAGCTAATTAAGGAGGGAGGCATTTACTCTTCCAACATGAAAAAAGTCATGGAAGAATTCCAGTTATAAGCTGGTAGAGAAAAGATAGTTTTCCCCCTTTACCTCTCAGCAACTAAGATGAGAAATAGAAACACACAGTTTTCTGATGAAATCACTAGGCTCTCCTCTTCTCAAATCACAATATGTAAAGACAGAGAATGACTGGAAGATTCCGGCCTGAGCAAAGTAGAGAAAGGTGCCTAACTCCGAAGCAAGTAAGAGGAAGTAGAACAACGCCAGGAATAATGAACACTCCAAAGACCAGAAGAAAAAAATAAAAACCTATAAATAACACCCTTAGACAAGAAGAGAAAGTACATTCAGGAAATGTACTTAGTACATTGAGTATCTTGATACTAAAGAAAACAAAAGATAGTAAAGAAAACAAATAATTGGAAAATAAGAATGAACTCTTGGAAATTAAGAATAAGAGATCTGAAATTTGGAAAATGGATAGAAAAGTGTGATGATAAAGTTGAAAGTCTCCCAGAAAGTAGAACAAAAAGATAAAGATATGAACAATAGAAGAGAAAAGACAGGGAAATTAGGAGCTTGATCCTGAAGGTCCAATATTTGACTAATACAAGCTCCAGAAAAGGAAATTTGGAAAGATTTGAAAAGAAGACATAAAACTTCCTCTAACTGAAAATCTTGACTCCCTCAGTGGAAAGGGTCCCCCAAGCGCCAGCGAACAGAAACTATACCAAGTCATAGTATGTCCATTGCCAGAGCCAAAAAACCACCCTGGGACAGACCCTCTGAGGAGGACCAAGAGGCAGTGATACGTACAAGAGATTTACTGGGGGAAATGCCTGTGAAGGATAAACGGATAGAGAGCAAGAATAGACGGGCAGAGCCTTCAGATCACAATGCAGGTCTGATACCTATGAAAGGAGAGGGGAAAGACAGACTTGAGCAGGAAAAGCTTCAGACCCCAGAACAGTTCTGCAAAGGTCTCAGCCAGGCCAAAGAGGAGTCTCTGAACCCAAGGCTGTTCATGAAAGGAGCTCCACCTCAGGTAGGCCAAGCCTCACTTTAGTTGCTGTTGCAGTTTAGTCGCTCAGTTGTGCCCAACTCTTTTGGGACCCCATGGACTGTAGCCACCAGGCTCCTCTGTCCATGGGATTTCCCAGGCAAGAATACTGGAGTGGGTTGCCATTTCTTTCTCCAGGACATCTTCCCAACTCAGGGATCGAACCCATGTCTCATGCCTGGCAGGCAGATTCTTTACCACTGAGCCACCAGGGAAGCCCAGCCTCACTCTAGTACCTTCACCTTATTCAGTTATCAGCTGGAAGCCACCTGAGGGAAGGACGGCTGCTTTGTTCACAAGGCATTGAATACAGAGATGCGGCAGCTGGGCTATCAGTTAACTCTGATTTACACAGCAGATTATCTTTAAGGGATACCTAAACAGTGAACTGTTATGGCTGCCACCGTCTGTTTCTTGCCCTTTACAGGCCAAATGCCCCATGGTTCCTACTGGTCTCTCTTCCAGAGGAAAAATTTAGAAGAGGGAAGTTATGGGAAGACCTACAGCCCCTGATGCTGACATTTGTCTCGAGGTCACGAATAGGATCCATTCTCTTCCACCTACACCATCCGATCTAAATTTCCCTCCCCCTCAGTTATCAATTCTGCAGCTTTTTGGTGGCTTACTTAGTGAGATGTCCCAGACTTTCATTCTAGAGGGGTCTTAGTAATCACATTCTTTTCAGCCAGAACTTGTTGCCCATATCTGTTCAAAAATTGAGCAAGGATGGAGAAGAGGTGCCCACGAGGATCACCTGGGATCCAAAGACATTTCCTCCTTGCCCCCATTGTGCAAAAAGTGGCTCCAACTTCTCCTATGGACCAAAGTCAATGATCTCTGCCTAGTTGAGGATTCACTTCACCTGCTGGTCCCGGGTTACAAGGCATCCAAACTGCCCTGGTCGCAGCTATAGCAAGTGGCTCAGTGGGACCCTTGCTGTATTTCCTGTTAAGAGTGCACTGCATTTGGGTAGCAGGACCTCTAACACAGAGCTGCAGAGACAAGAAACACCGAGCTCCCCAGTGGGCTGTTGGGACGGACGATACCTGGTACGTCTCCTGCTTCCACCCCTTGGTTCCCAGACCCGCACAGTCTTCCCACTGAGGATGCATATCATATAGAGGACCTGATGTAATGTGCACAATGCCTCCTGAGGGTTGTAACCCTACCCTTTCCAGGTACAGCTGTCTCCAAGCTGGAGTTACACCTGTGCCCTAGTGACCATTCCAGTGCTTTATGAAGCTTGCTCCTTCTAGGTGATACAACATGTGATATGATCAGTGGAGTCCATGGTCATGAGCCTCCCCTCACAACTCTTTGGTATGAAGTGGATCTGATAGCTGACATTACGCTGTGTGTGATTTCATGACTTGTTGCTGCTGTTCAGTCGCTAAGTCATGTCCGACTCTTTGTGACCCCATGGACTGCAGCACGCCAGGCTTGCCTGTCCATCACCAACTCCTGGAGCTTACTCAAACTCATGTCCATCGAGTCAGTGATGCCATCCAACCATCTCATCCTCTGCTGTCCCCTTCTCCTCCTGCCTTCAACCTTTCCCAGCATCAGGGTATTTTCCATCGAGTCAGTTCTTCTCATCAGGTGGCCAAAGTATTGGAGTTTCAGCTTCAACATCAGTCCTTCCAATGACTATTCAGGATTAATTGCCTTTAGGACAGACTGGTTGGATCTCCTTACAGTCCAAGCGATTCTCAAAAGTCTTCTCCAACACTACAGTTCAAAAGCATCAATTCTTTGGTGTTCAGCTTTCTTTATAGTCCAACTCTCACATCCACACATGACTACTGGAAAAACCATAGCTTTGACTAAATGGACCTTTGTTGGCAAAGTAATGTCTTTGCTTTCTAATATGCTGTCTAGGTTGGTCATAGTTTTTCTTCCAAAGAGCAAGCATCTTTTAATTTCATGGCTGTAATCACCATCTGCAGTGATTTTGGAGCCCCCCAAAATGAAGCCTCTCACTGTTTCCACTGTTTCCCCATTTGTTTGCCATGAAGTGATGGGACCGGATGCCATGATCTTCGTTTTCTGAACGTTGAGTTTTAAGCCAACTTTTCCACTCTCCTCTTTCACTTTCATCAAGAGGCTCTTTAGTTCTTCGCTTTCTGCCATAAGGGTGGTGTCATCTGCATATCTGAGGTTATTGATATTTCTCCCGGCAGTCTTGATTCCCACTTGTGCTTCTATCTCCCAGAGTTTCCTAAATTCATGTCCTTTGAGTTGGTGACAAGCAATCTGTAAGTCCTCAGACAGTGGTGCCCGCTGGAGCTCTGTGAGGAGCAGTGGCAAACCTCCAGTCAGCACAGGCATGAGGACAGACTGCTGAGCCCCCCAGGACAGAGGGGCCGATGCAGCTGACTCACCACCAAGCCGCCAGCTGAAGGTGAAAAAGCTATTCTCCAACTCAGATAGTCCTGGACTCTATTTCATCTACATTTTCCTTGAAAACTGGCTGGTTCACCTAGGAATTCATTTCTTTCTTGCACGTCTATTATCTGTAGCTACATACCACGAGTTCACCCTTCCATCATTTTCTCTGTAGATTTCTCAGCACAAATCCAAATATTTTTAGGTGAATATTCCAAGTTACCAAACATTCATGAACCATTTCCTTCCTACATAACACGGATCTAGATTTTATTTCCAGCCTCTTATTAGGCTTCTGTTGCCTACCATTCAGTCCCCAAACCAATGCTACTTATTTTTTGCTCCTCTTCTGTCTATATCCTACTGCTGATACCAATTCCTAATACCAATAGATACCAATCCCTGACACCAAAAGCCACTGCCACAAAATGCTATATGACAAACATCCAAAAACTCAGTGGCTTAAAATAACAGCAATTTATTGTCATTGATCTGTGAATCAGCTGAGGGTTGGCAGATCTCCGCTAGGCTCAGCTGGGCAGCTTTGCTGATTTAGGCTGAACTTGGCCAGGACTGACTGGCTTTGTTCCATCTATTAGAACCAGTGGGCTAGTCATCAGCGTGTTCTGCTGCTTCTGATGACAAAGCGTGAGAGCGCAAGCTCAATCACATAAGTGCTTTTCAAATTCTGCTTGCAACAGTCTGCTAATATCCCGTCAGCCAAAGTAAGCCACATAGCCAAACTTAGAATCCAACAGCTGGGAAGCACAGTCCACTCACCTGAGTGGGAGGGAAAGAGAGAACTTTTTTATATATATATAATATATATATATTATGAATATATATATATTCATGAATATATATATATATGAATATATCTGAGCAATAATCTAATCAACCGCTTATGCTATTGTGGATTCTTAGACCATCTCTAAAGGGGAAAAATTTTCAGGTACGAAGGATTGATTGGGAATTGGAATTCCCAGAACTTCTCAAGAGTAATACCAGAAGCTAAATATATATATATATGTGTGTGTGTGTGTGTGCGCGCGCGTGCGCACGCGTGCATGTGTGTATATATATATATATATATATAATAGAATGCCTTCCAAATTATGATTTGAAATGACTTTAAACCTACAGGTCTAGATTCATTTAAACTATCAGTTAGTTATAAGGCTAGAATAAAGACTTTTGAGACATTCAGAGTCTCAGTTAATTTACCTCCCAAATAACCTTCCTCAGGAAGCTATTGGAGAATAAGACCCACCAAAAGGAGAGGGTCTAAACCAAGAAAGAGGACGAGGAGGCGTGCAGGAAGTAGGAAACCCAACATGGGAGAGAGAGATGAAGAAGATGTCCAGTTGACAGCACATGGAAATTCCATCCTGCCGCACACAGAGCTACAAGAGCAATCTTTAGCAGAAGAATACCGGGCTCCCTGGCTGTCTGCAGTGCAGGGAACTGAACTGTGAACTCATCTAAAATGCTATTGTGAAGAATGGGAACACTCAAGTATCAGATCAGATCAGATCGGTCGCTCAGTCGTGTCCGACTCTTTGCGACCCCATGAATCGCAGCACGCCAGGCCTCCCTGTCCATCACTCAAGTATACACACAACAGAAAGCTAAGAAAAGAAAAAGTGCCACACTTACCAACTTTTGGAAAGTAAAAAAGATGCCTATGAGAAGAAACATAATCATAGTTCACTATGGTTCAGCTATAAACAATATTTCATATTAATTTAGTCATAAAATTATAGTAAAACTGTATTGGAAAATGAGAAGAAGAAAGCAATATCCTTCTCTACCATAATAAAACATTACTAGATGTTATCCAACATCGATAAACCTGGAGAAGGCAATATAAAATGTTTTTAGCAATATGGAAGAAATGTACTGACTCTGGAAAGAGGAATTAGAAAATATGAAGTGTGAGTCATGGAATTGCCATTTTTTGTTGCAAGTCTTCTATCAATATTTGACAATTTTGTAAAAATGTATGCATATGTTATTCTGATAAATTTTGAAAGGTCTAAGGAAAACTAATACAGTAAGCCATTTAACACCAGGGGGAGAACAAATTTCATCCATTTTGTCATTTATTGAATAATCATTGATGCTTGGTTTCAGATGCCAGAATAAAGATTAATACCACACTATGTTTAGTAATTACAAAACAGGTTTTCATATATTAGTCTTGTGATTTAATTTTCACAACTCTATGGGGCTGAGAAAGAAGATTTATCATGATATTAATAAATCTTAAGCTTCAAGACCCTTTGCTGAATGGACCCCTTCCTAACTCTGGTAAGGGGCCCAAGTGATATATTCATACACACACAAAAGGATCTTTTGTTAATATGATGGTTTCTTTACACTTCACTTCCAAAGCATTGTACTTCCCTTATATGTCCATGGGCATCTTTTCTAAATAAATACACATTTTGTACCCACCCAATTTGTATTCACAATTTTGTATTCTTTTGTTTAAAAACGGTCCCCCAAAGAGGCTAAACTTCAAGGCCCATAGAATCAGAATTCAGCCCTGGGTAAGTGCTATCTATCTCATTTTACAAACTGATGAACGAGTTTCAGTGACTTAGCCCACGTTTGCATCTCTGGACCTAAATTCAGATATTTGAATGTACAAATCCATTTTCTTTCCACTACTCCAAAATGCATCTCTAGATGGTGGAAGAAAGGTTAAGAGACATCAGCTCCTTTCTAGGAAAATCATTCCTGGAACATGGATGGAAAGGAGGCAGTCCCATGTCATCAGGATTCAGGCGGTGGTGGTCTGGGTAACAGGTGGAAAGATACGAAAGGGAAGTTCACTGGAGACAAATCATGATGACACGTAATTTTCTCTTCAGTTGGCTCGGCCTAGTGTGTGGAGGGCAATTACACTAAGATGTCACCCGTGAGACACAATCTACCTGGAGTAGAAAGAAGCCATCTCCTTTTTCCAGATCTCTCTTATTTCAACATGGCCTCTGGGAACAGATCTTGCATCTCCCTAATGCATCTCTAGCTGGTGGGAAGAGCTTGAGGGACAGGTTGGAGTCAGAGGTCAGGAAATCAAGGCTCCCAAAATTGGAAGAGACGCCTGGTGCCACTTAGTTCAACTCAATAAGAGGAGGCGGAGCTTAGTGAGAGGCAGCACATGGGGTGGTTAAGAGTACAACTTTGTGCAAGTTTTTTAATCCCTATGCCTCAGTGTATTCATTAGCAAACTAAAGATAACAAAATGAGACCCTATTCCCTCATCTACAATTCAGAATCTATAAACCTAAAATTATTTCAAAGGATTTCCCCGGTAGTCCAACGGCTAAGACTCTGCGCTCCGAATGTAGGAGGCCCAGGTTCGATCCCTGGCCAGGGAACTTGTCTCACATGCCGCAACTAAAGATCCCGAATGCCCCAACTAAGACCTGGCAAAGCCAAATGAATACATAAATAAATACATTTTTAAATAAATAATGTTGAGAAAATAATGTCAAAACCTATTTCATGAGAAGAGCTGACCTGAATTCATTTGGCAGCAAAATCTAACCCATTGATGTATGTATTCCATTTAATGATAAATTCACATGCCTTATCACAGAAATATTAATGTATTTGATAGTTCCATGGGGGTGTTTTCTAACACCAGATAGATGTGCCATGCACCTTTATATTAAGCCTTTAGAATAAGAGTCTATGAATCTACAGTGCCTATCTAAAAGGCTGCCATTGGGGATTAAATTAGTAAGAGAGGAAAGGTGCTCAGAATGGTACGTGGCACAAAATAAATGCTCTAAACAGGTTTTCTGATGTTACTGGGAACACCCTCTGTAAGTATATTCCTAAGAGATGTTATCTGGCCTTTATCTGACTCTCAGGGAGGAGAACACACTTCTTTACGAGACAATCTAGTTTAAATGCTGGATATTTCGAATCTAATGTACTCTTAGAATTTATAAGATAAGGATCTTATAAAACTAAATTTGCCTTTCTCTAATTTCTCACAGTTAGCTTTCAGTACCGCTTTTGCAGATAGCTACTGCGTCTCCCCAGGGTTTTTTTCCTCCATGGTTAGTTCTTCATATATTGCTCCCAGACCAATCTCTTCACTCTCCCCTTGACACACTCCTATTTGCCAATATGTTCTTTCAAATGCAGTACCCCCAATAAAACCCAGAGGTCCAAATGGGTTCTGCTGAGCATAGAATTCAGTCCATATTTTTTTCTGTGCTCCAGAGTGTGAAAAACAACTGCATCTCAGTGTGAAAACAGAAGTGAGATGGGAGGAGATTTGGAAAAACACAACCAAGGCCATCACAGAATTTCATTAGAAAAACATACCAAAAAAAAAAAAAAAAAATCAATTTCAAAGCAATTTTTTCCTGGTTTCCCTGAACTAAGATGGAAAACAGTGAGCAGCCTAGGCTGATCAAAATGCAAGAGTCAAACAATATAGAAGGAAGATGGGTGATGTTATACCAATTCATTTACTGTGAAATACTACAGACAGTAATGCTGGAGCCCAGGTGAAGGTCATGGACTGTATCCCACAGTCCAAGAAAAACGAATGATGTTCCAACAGAAGGAAAATAAGAACAGAGCTAAATAAAACTCTGACAAGTATCAGAACTGATTTACAGTGAATTACTAAGAAACAGGAGGACACTGCTCCCTCCAGTAGGCACAGCCAGACCCCTCCTCGTCTCTGGCCTTGACCCCCTCTGGTTAAAGACAACCTGAGCAAATAAACCCACTGGAGGGGAAGAAATCCATTTCTTGGGGTAGGCAATGTGATCACTCAAGCTGTGAAGGAAACAGTGAGAAAACATTCTTCTCTTGAGTGGCCACCTTAGCCACCTGCAGTGTGAACCCAGAATTCTAGATTTCTTTGGAGTCTTGGTAAAGAGCCCCTAAGAGGCTGGCGGACACATGGGGATTCATTATTCTATTCTTTCTATGTTGTGTATGTTTAACATTTTCCATAATAAAATACTTTGAAACACTCTCAAGCATTTGTAACTTTTTAAAAGAATGGCAACAGTCTAATAGTTGACTCTGTTCTTTTCCCTGTAATACCGAAGACAGTTTTAAAATCTGAAGGCACCTTCACTAATAAACTGTCAGGAGGATGTTAGTAATTTTTTATGGGAACCGTATATACAATTTCCCCTGTCTGAAGCCCAGCCTTGGAGCTACCTCCAAGCAGAAAGCCTCTGTGATCGTAGCCCTTGCTCCATTTGTTTTCCATTTCTCAGGGATCACAACTCTTCTCCAATGTTTCAAAACATTTCCTATATTTTGTTTAGTTTTCTACTTGCTTAGGTTCAAAAGGTAATTCCAGAACTGGCTCACTCCCTCATGGCTGGAAGCAGCTCTTGCAAAGTTCTTCAAATAACTCAGCTTAAGTGTCAGCTCAGGGCAAACATCCTGTCGTTAGGATGCTGTCCTCCAGAATACTGTATATGTACAGCATGCACATATGTACATACTCTATGGTATGTCCACAGTGTCCAGCAACACTGGTCCAGGATTAGCAGAAAACAGGCCCCCAACTCACCATCACCCCTTTTAATCTAGCTAAAATTTGCATTTCCCATTACCATAATTCTTTTATACAAATTTCTGTAGAATTAGTCATCCTGTGTTCAGGTAGGAGAATTCTTTCCCTAGGGAAAATAGTAGGCCTTCCACTGAACTTGAGACTTCCACTTGTTAACTTTGGCCTCATGGCAGTAGGCTAGCAAGCAAAGAAAGGTGTTCTTATACTGGCAAGAGTAATTGACTGATTATTTAAGAGCAGACTTAGCTCTTCATGGAGCATAAAGAGGAGTATATCTGGAACACAGAGATTCACTGGGATATCAGCTGATGATTCTGTGATCAGTGATGATGAAATGAGCAATTGCAACAATCATGGCCTTACAAAATGAAGGCCAGACACTTCTAGAGGCCCAGACACTTCACAGACAAGGGTTTCAGTCATCCATTCAAGAAAACAATGAAAGCCAGTCAAAGAACCAGATGAGCATAAGGGAAATACAGACAGATCGTAGGAAGGGAGATGACAAAGATTAATTATGGACTTGGGACAAGTTGCAGCGACAGGGAATGTAACTTCTTCTATTAACCTTGTATTAAATCTCTGCGCTGGCCAAAGTTTGAAGGCGACTGGACAGAATGGATTTAATGCAGAACTGATACGCATGTAAGGACAAAGGTTGAACTCTACTGGGAATACACTGTGGTTTCAAAATATGTCCACAAGTTCTTTGATGCTCCTTCCTTCCAAAGATGAAGCCTAATCCCCTTCCCCTTGAGTATGGACTGTACTTAGTTACTCACTTCTAAGGAACAGAATGAGGTGGAAGTGACTGTGTAACTTCTGGGACTAGGTCATAAAAGGCTGTATGCCACTCTTTCTCTCTCATCACCCACTGGAGGAAGCCAGATGCCATGTTGTAACAACACTCAAGCTTCTTATCCTCATCCATCAGTGGGCAGACAGAAGAAACAACTACAATCCCACAGCCTCCAGAACAAAAACCATGATCACAGAAAGCAAAATGATCACATGGATCACAGCCTTGTGTAATTCAATGAAGCTATGAGCCATGCCGTGCAGGGTCCCCCACGACAGATGGGGCATAGTGGAGAGTTCTGACAAAACGTGGTCCACTGGAGAAGGGAATGGCAAACCACTCCAGTATTCTTGCCTTGAGCACCCCATGAACAGTATGAAAAGGCAAAAAGGCATGACACTGAAAGATGAGCCTCACAGGTTGGAAGGTATCCAATATGCTATTGAGGAAGAGCAGAGAAATAGCTCCAGAAAGAATGAAGAGGCTGAGCCAAAGCAGAAATGATGCTCTGTGGTGGATGTCTGGTGGTGAAAGTAAAGTCTGATGCTGCAGAGAACAATATTGCACAGCAACCGGTTTGCTCATCTATCCTTCTGTAAATATGCTGATCTTAGTATTTGCTGCTGTAGGTAACAGTCCTACCTAAGTCTGGCTGTGGATGGATATTCTCACTGAGTAAGTTTTTAGGAATGGAATTGCTGGGTCATAGACATGTATGTTTAGTTTTATGTGAAATGGTCAGATTGTTTTTAAGTGGCTGTCCCCATTTTATGCTTCTATCAATAATTTATGAGAGCTCCAATGACTCCACATTCTCAGCAACATCTGCAGCTGCCAGTCTCTGTAATTTAGCCATCTCAGTGGTCATTGAGGGGTGTCTCATTGAGACATGAATTTGAATTCCTCTGATCACTAGTGATATTCAGCACTTTTTCATAACATGACATTCTTCCAGTGGCTTTTCTGCCTTCCCTGTTTCACTGTCCCATTCTTCAATCCTGGTGAAAGTGTTAGCTGCTCAGTTGTGTTTGACTCTTTGCGACCCTGTGGACTGTAGCCCACCAGGCTCCCCTGCCAAAGGGATTCTCTGGGCAAGAATACTGGAGTGGGTTGCCATGCCCTCCTCCAGGGGATCTTCCCGACCTAGGGATCGAATTCGGGTCTCCAGCATTGCAGGCAGATTCTTTACCATCTGAGCCACCAGGGAAGCCCTTATTCCTGGTATCTAGTATCATTTCTCAGACTACCTGTTTGTGACCCTTCATCTTGGCTTTCCTTTAGGAATACACAGGCTAAGACAGCAGAGAAAGCTGGAGAACTGAGACAGTACGGCTTTCTCCCCTCCCCCATGCCTGGGAAAACAGCGAAGGTGATGCTTGTCTATTGTGGCTATGCTCACCCCTCCGAGATTAGCTTCCATCTGATGTCCAGGGGAGGGGAAGGGGGTGAAAATGCACCTCTGACTGGGAGTATTCTATAAGCCCACGTGCAGTCACTATATCCTTCACAATTACAGAAATCTTCTGTCTTTTGACTCTCGGTTGTCCTTGTTAGAGTCACTAAGATGGTCATTCCTGCTCCCCAGTTTAAACACAGAGGATACTGGTCTAAGGACCAGGCAGAGCAATGGCTTAGAAAATGAAATTCTTCTTTCATTCGTCACCTGAACTTCACATAAGACCCAGCTCAGCCCCGCTAAGGTGGACACCATCCCTCCTCTGCACCCAGAGCACCCTGAAGCACTGCATGACTCGCCAGCATGCAGACCCAAGAGGACAAATTTGAGAGGGAAGTCCCACCACTCTCCCCTTCAGTTGGCCCTACATTCGTGTTCTGCCCCAGGATCTGGGTCTTCCCACCGCCACAAAAAACATCTTCAAGCTTAACTGAGGATTCAAGACTTAGATACAGAACTACCATGTAGAAGAGTGCCTCTCTATATATGCATTCAGTAATTTGGGGTTGAATAAAATAATGAACGTACAAATGAATAGATGCATACTTAAGTAACAGTTCAAATGTGCGTGCGTCCTCAGCTGTGTCTGACTCTGCGACCCTGTGGACTATAGTCTGCCAGGCTCTTTCTGTCCATGGCATTTCCCAGGCAAGAATGCGGGAGCGGGCTGCCATTCTCTCAACCAGGGGTTCCTCCTGACCCAGAGAGCAAACTCGCGTCTCCTGTGTCTTCTGCATTGGCAGGCGATCACCACTGAGCCACCACAGTTCAAACAGAGTGTGGCAAATGCACACACACACACACACTGAGTGACACAAAACGCAAGCTCTGTGGGGAGGTCCGAGGGTGAGAAGAGGGAACACGTTTTTCCAGCCAGCCGCCTGGTCTGGGGGTAACCAGGCCCGCAGCCTCCTGCTGCCCTGTCCCGGAGACCTGCCTGGTGCTGGAGGAGGAGCAAGGAACACAGGCGACGGCAGCCAGAGGTGGTGGCATCCAGGAGGCCGGCACGCTCTCCCTGCCCCAGGTCCAGGGGAGGGGTGCGCCCTAGGACCCTTCGAGCTGTGACCACACTGCCCAGGTCCCAGACCCTAAGGGTCCCAGCCACAAAGCCGCTGAAACCGAGCAGGAAGAGACGCCCCCTCATGGAGGGCCTGCAAGCAGCCTCTGCCCGGGAGGCAGCAGACAGCCGCTTGGAAAGGCTCTCAAGTGCAGAGCTGCGAGGCCCTGCTGGGGAGAAGGCACTCGGGGCCTGTGGCAGAGGCTGGGGTGTCAGGTTGTGGTGGGGTTGCAGGCCAAGGGAGTGATAACAGGAAAAGATACTGTTTTCTCAGTAGCAGCAGAAGAGGTGATGGAGGCGGAGCAAGCGGCAGAGGGAAGAGGAGACAGAGGCGGAGAAGCCGCTAGTGCAGACATGGACGTGTCCAAGCAGAGGTGTGCTGTAAGGGTAAAATGCACACTGGACTCCAAAGACGAGGAAAAAAGACTGTAGAACAACTCAGTTTTTATATTGATTACATGTTGAAATACTACTTTTGATATATATCTTAATACTATCTTTGATATATGGTATGAAATCAAATATAATTAAAAATGTTTAATATGAAAGAAATCAGTGTGTAGGAACAGGCATGAAAGATTTATGGGAGTTGAACAATCTGAACTGAGCCTTGAAGGGTAAGTAGGATTTACCTAAGCTGGTGGGAGAAAAGGGAAACAGCCGATAAGAGAGGCTCTAGGGGTCGCTAAGAGTTGGGCACGACTAAGAGACTTCACTTTCACTTTTCACTTTCATGCATTGGAGAAGGAAATGGCACCCTACTCCAGTGTTCTTGCCTGGAGAATCCCAGGGACGGAGGAGCCTGGTGGGCTGCTGTCTGTGGGGTCACACAGAGTCGGACATGACTGAAGCGACTTAGCAGCAGCAGCCTGTATAGATGTGAATTCTTTCTGATGACTCTATTCAAAGCTGAAATTAACCTTCACTGCAGCACTGAAAAAGATCAGGGAGGCTGGAATCTGAAGACATAGGTTAAAAAAACTCTTCCACCATTGATTAGTGTTGGACAAATGACTTAATGAATCTGAGACCCCAATTGCTCATTCAAAACCAGGTATCAAAAAAAATTTATCTTACAAGCTCTGAAAAGTGAAAGTGAAAGTGAAGTCGCTCAGTCGTGTCTGACTCTTTGCCACCCGTGGACTGTAGCCCACCAAGCTCTTCTGTCCATGGGATTCTCCAGGCAAGAATACTGGAGTGGGTTGCCATTTCCTTCTCCAGGGGATCTTCCCGATCCAGGGATCAAACCCAGGTCTCCCACATTGCAGGCAGACGCTTTAACCTCTGCACCACCAGGGAAGCCCAAGCTCTAATGATACTTAAATGAGATAGTATGTTAAAGAGCTTTGTTATAAAGCACCTTGAAATACATCATTCTCACTTTTTCTCCAGTATTTTTGTATTGGCACATCTTCCCAACAACTTATTTCACAAGACTTGTGTTTCTTATTCAATGCCTGTGTGTGGTCAGAGATGCACACTCTCACTCAATTGTGCCTGACTCTTTGCAGCCCCATAGACTATAGCCTGCCAGGCTCCTCTACCCATGGGATTTCCCAGGGAAGAATACTGGAGTGGGTTGCCATTTCCTCCTCAGGGAGTCTTCCCAACTCAGTGATCAAACCTGTGTCTCTTGTGTATCCTACATTGCAGGCAGACACTTCACCACTCCACCACCCGGGAGGGTTGTATATTTTAGTATTTTCAAATGCTTCTCTTCTGCATACACATCTCTTCCACAGATACCAGACTCTTCTAGTTGACTCTGGGGTACAGAGGGCAGGGTCTTTGCAGAAGAAAATGGTATTTCCCATCCTCCTAATATTCCAGCACCATCTACCCAGTTGAATTGTCCTTATAACATTCCCTTGCTAGATAAATCTGTGAGCCTTGTCTACTTTACCTTTCAAATACCTCTCATTTCTCTTGCTGACACCCAAGTTCTAACTTTTATCTTTGCCTGAACTACTGCAGTAACCTCCTAGATGCCACTAAATCCCCGACTTTAGCCCGGCTCTCTACATTCCATTCTTTACAGCCAGAGTGATTTTCTGATATCAGGGAAAAAGCATTCGGTCTTGCAGCACTTAGTGTGTTCTTATCTAAAAGTTGGGTTGCTGTAGTTGTGGCCCTTTCCTAGGTTCAGGGAGTTCTCTTCTGTTCCAAGACGGCTGAGAGCTTCTATGATGTCCAGGTGTTGAATCCTGTCAAATGCTCTTGATATGGTAAGTCACGGGAACCCAGTGTGAATGGGAGGTAGAACTAGAAGAACAGGGGAAGATGGCATTCTCTGAAATAATTGGATGCATCATGGCTGGTAGAAGAGGGTCAACTAGAGGCCATCTCACAGTCCCTGTTGCCTCCATGATTTAAAGGCAACCAGGTACGTTGCCTCGTACGAAGGCACAGCACATCCTTCAAAACTACAGATTCTATCTTAGTCTGTGGGTGACAGCTGATCCATTCTCTACGACCACTATCTCAGGATGCCCCTAGAGAAGTTCCAGTTGGTATCCAGTCCCTCTGCCTGGCTGTCCATCAACAAATAGCGATTGTGACATCTCCAACGTGAAACTGTGGAGGCAGATTACCTACTATTCACAAGCTAGCTTGTAATTAGCTATTGAGCTCAGGAGCCAAATCCCAATGCAAATCTGTTCATCAGAGGACAATTAATTAAACTTGACTTTCTTATTAGCCAACTATAGTTTCCCTAACCTTTTATTCAGGCCATGGATTCCATGTGGTGAATGTCACCTTATGATTTGTCATGATCACTCATCTCATTTTATTTTCTCATACTACTTGATACTACTTAAAATGACATCTCTTGATTTTGCAGAATGATGAGCTTGAAGGACAAAACACTGGTTATTTAATAATTACAAGATATTGTGAAACAACAAAGGCAGTAAAATATATTCAGTAATTCATTTGTACTGTATCAGCTTTGAACCATTTTCAAATCTTCACTCTCATGGTCACCCTCCCACATGAATGGTGCTCAAACCTCAGAAGGCTTTATACCTCCTGGAAACAGTTTATTAGCAGATCCCTGGAACCTCACCTTAGATTCTGGATCTGTAAGTCTGGAAGCACACCAAGTGATAAGGATGTTGGTAATCCATGAACATCTTTGGAGAGGCCCTGACCTCCGGTATTATATCTGCCTCTGCCAAGGACAGAACAGCCTCTGCCTCTGCTGTCTGCGGCCACAGAAAATTCCCTAGCAGAGGTGGGTTTGAGCTAAGCACCCAGGAGAAACCTCAAAGGCAGACATATCATGAGTTAGCCACCACCTGTCTGTCCTCTGCAATCTAACTTAACAAAGGCCCTCCTCCTCCTCGTAAGTCACTTCAGTCATGTCCGACTCTGTGCGACCCCATAGACGGCAGCCCACGAGGCTCCTCTGTCCCTGGGATTCTCCAGACAAGAATACTGGAGTAGGTTGCCATTTCCTTCTCCATAATAAAGGCCCAGAGCGCTGCAAATGAGGTGCAAAGTCAGCATCATGCCAGGAGTGAGCGTCACTGAGGCGGCTGAGGACAAGACTCTTTCGTTTGCCTTTAGTGGTAAAGAAACTGCTGCCAGTGCAGGAGACATAAGAGACGTGGGTTCCATCCCTTGGTCTGGAAGATCCTCTGGAGAAGGAAATGGTAGCCCACTCCAGCATTCTTGCCTGGAAAATCCCATGGACAGAGGAGCCTGGCGGGCTACAGTCCATAGAGTCGCAAAGAGTCAGACACAACTGAAGTAACGTAACACACACACACAGAAAATGTTTAAATATATAATTGCCTTGTCCTTCCCTTCCACTGGTCAATGTCTCCAGGGCCTCTTCTTTGTCCACTGATACGAACAACGACAGTAATAATAGCCCTTTATACTTTATTACGAGACAAGAAAGCCACTGAATTTCAGAAGCAGAAGAAATCACTGAGATGGCCTCATTCAACCCCAGAGAGGTGAAAAGCAGATGAGGTGATGGGAGGGCAGAGTCTCCTGACTCCCAGGCCAGGGTTTTCCACTAGAACTTCACAAAATCACCTCATGCCTTTTAATCATTAATCTGTCTGTCTTTTATCTGTGCCCTTGCCTCAGAGCAAAACTCAAAATGCTCCCCAGAAGACAAACATAATAAACCGCAAGTAACCAAGCAAAGCGCACTCTGTCTGCTTGGTGGGGTGGGGTGTGAGCTGACCACTGCCCAGGGCTGGCTCTGCCCAGGCCCCAGCTCACCAGGGCTGCAGCTGACGCTCCCCTACTGCACTGAAATTCCTGTCTTGAATAATCATGAATTGGAACGAACAACAGTGATGACCAGCAAAGAACTGCTGACAGCGAGAGTTTTCTCTTACTGAACTTTGTGAATGGAATTTTGCCAATAAAACAAAAGTAAGCAATAAAAAATAGGATAATGCAGTACAAACATGCAAACATAACAACTATTTTTCCTACTTCATTAATGTACGTTTAACGCTTATTGACCGGAGACATATTAACACCACAGGCATTAGTTTCTGCAAGAATCCCCCAGTCAATAATGTGTTAAAAGGAAAAAAACTTAGACCTACATATTGGCCCATCACAAAAACGAGGATTACAATTAAGCAATAAGAAGAGCAATTAAGATGAATAATTTTTAAGGATATTACTCAATTCAGTAACATAGTTCCTGTATGAATTAAAATTTGCCCTTAGCAAACAAAAATATTACACCTCATAGTTTCACTGTTTAATTTTTTCTCCTTTTTTGGCCACATGGTAGGGCATGCAGAACTCCACTGACGAGGAATGGAACCCATGGCCCTGGCATTGGAAACAAGGCATCTTAACCACTGCACCACCAAGGAAGTTCCACTGTCATAAGTGTCTTAAATTTTAAGACGTAAGTAAAAATTCCAATAGTCATATAGACCATAGAACTGAGGTAAGTGAAGTTCTGTTTCTTCATCTTTGCATTTATCGTGCTGTAACTCTTTATTTGGACTTTACTGTGTAAATGCAGGAACAAGTTCACCCCAGGCGTGTGAGGCACAGACTGTACCCAAGGTGAGCTGGAGGGACTTCAACACGTTACAAATGCATTCTCCGAAGAATGCATGCCGCCAAGTCTCAGTGCGTGTGCAGGGAACAGCGGAGCAATTTACGGCTAGGGATTTCCTCACTTCCCCATAAAATACAGCTACTAACAGATAATCAATACGAATGTGTGAATTCTAAGCTTTTATATATACTAATAAAACCCAACAGTAACTCAGCAATTGTTTGGAACTTAAACAATTGGGAGATGGTACTTTATCACTGACATGTTCAGAATTGCCAGAACATGGTAATAATTAAAAGCAGACTATTAATAAATTTTAGCACATCTACACACAACCTACAGGTAATATCGTGGCTTCCCGGTGACATACTGAATACTTTTCCCTAAGAAAGTGAACAGACGGGGATGCTTTCTCTCATCACTTCTGTTCAGCACTGCAAGCTCTAATAATTTCCCCAAAAAAGGCTCAAAAGAGAAAGAAAAAGCACAGATAATGGATGGGAAAAAAACAAATCTTTGTTCACAAATATTTTTATTATGTTAGAAAATCCTAAGGAATCTACATACATACACACACCCACGTACACAGAGCTACTAAAACTAGTGAGTTGAACTTATAAAGGTCATAGGATATAAGGTCAATATATAAACTTGATTATATTTCTATATACCAGCAATGAGCACTTGGAAAATGAAATAAAATATATACTTACTTGATACCATCAAAAAACATGATATGCTTTGCAGTCAATTTGACAAAGTATGTGCAAAACCTATACACCGAAATTTTAAAAACACTGCAAAAAATATGAAGACCTAAATTAACAGGTACACATATCATGCTCATGGATCTGAAGGTTCAATATTGCTAAGATGGCGATTCTCTCCCAAACTGATTCATGGGTTGAACACAATTGCAATCAAAATTCCAGTAGATTTTCTTTTAGAACTTGATGAGCTGATTCTACATTTTTAAAGGAAATGAAAATGACCTAGAACAACCAAAGCAGTTTCAAGACTTCTATAAAATATAGTAATCAAGACAGTATGACAGGGAAACATAGATCAACAGAAGAGAGACAATCCAGAAACAGACCCACAAATGTATGTGATTTTCAGCAAAGGTGCCCAGGCATTTCCATAGGGAAAGGGACACTGCAAAAATTACAAGTATTGAGTCTCAACTCACAGCATATTCAATAATTAACTCATAATGGGTAATAGACAACATATGAAATTGAAAACCATAAACTAAATTTGAAAGTGAAAGTTGCTCAGTCATGTACAACTCTTTGCGACAGACTCCATGGACTGTATAGTTCATGGAATTCTCAAGGAGTGGGTAGCCTTTCCCTTCTCCAGGGGATCTTCCCAACCCAGGGATCAAACCCAGGTCTCCTGCATTGCAGGCAGATTCTTTACCAGCTGAGCCACAAGGGAAGCCCAAGAATGCTGGAGTGGGTAGCCTATCCCTTCTCCAGTGGGTCTTTCTGACCCAGGAATCGAACTGGGTCTCCTGCATTGCAGGCAGATTCTTTACCAACTGAGCTATCAGGGAAGAAAACCTAAAAGAAAATCTTTGTAAATTTGGTATAGGCCAATATTTCTCAGGGTTAAAAGCCACAAACCATTAGAGACATAACTGGAACATAAGGCTTTTTCAAAATTAATACTTTTGCCCATTAAAAAATCACTACCTGGAAAATAGGAATAAAGCCACAGAATAGGAGGAACTATTTCCTCTCCCTCTCATTCATATATATATCTCACAAAGGACTTATACACAGAATATAAAAAGAACTAATATAATCCAACTGTGAAGACAGAAACAAATTAAATATAGGCAAGATATTTGCAAAGACACCACAAAGAAGATATATGAATGACCAATAAGCACACGGAAAGACCTCAGCATCATTAACCATTTGGAAAATGCAGGTTAAAACCAAAATAAGACACCACTTCACAGCCACTAGAATGACCAAAATAAAAGATGCAGACAATACCAAGGGTCAGTGACATTGCTGGTAGGAGTGTAAAACACTGCTGCTACATTGGAAAACATTCCGGAAGTTTCTTATAAATTTAAACATATACTGTATTTACCATATTGCCCAGTAACTCCACCCCCAGCATTTACCCAAAATAAATTAAAACATATATCCACACAAAGATTTGAACACAAATGTTTAGCTATACAACACACATAACCAGAAACAACCCAAATGCCCATCACCAGGGGAATGGATAAACAAACTGTGGCATATCTATATAACGGAATAAAACTCAACAATAAGTAGGAAGACCCCATGGATATACTGCAAAAATATGGATGACTCTCAAAAGCACTGGAAGCCTGACACATTTATGTGAAATTCTAGAAAATACAAACTTTTCTGCAGTGACAGAAAGCAGATGAGCAGTTGCCTGGGGGATGGGAAAAAGGGGAGACTAATGGAACAGGATATAAGGGAACATTGGGGGGTTGATGGAAATATTCTGTATGTGGATTCAAGTGGTACTTACATGGCGGTATACATTTTTTCAAAACTCACCAAACTTTACATTTAAAACGGAAGCATTTCTTTGTATATAAATTATACTATAAAACTCATTTGAATAAACAACAACAAAAACCAAGTTCCTAGACTTCCCTGGTAGCACCGTGGATAAGAACCCACCTGCCAATGCAGGTGACATGGGTTTCAATCCACGTGCCACAGAGCAACTAAGCCCATGCACACATCTACTGAGGCTGGGTGCTGCAGCTTCTGAGGGCCACGCACCTAGAGCCTGTAATCCACAAGGACAAAAGCCACCGCGAGGAGAAGCCCAAGCACCACAACCAGAGAGCTGCCCCCGCTCTCCGGGACTAGAGGAAGCCCACGCACTGCAACAGAAGATCCGGTGCAACCAAAAAGAACATAAACTAATATAGTTAAAAAAAACAAAAAAAACTAGTTCCTAAATGCTCACTAGCTGCCCACTGTCACCTAGAGTGCAGGGCTGTAAAGGGGCCATCTGCTACATGGAGGACCTCCAGGCTAATATGTATTTGGCTCCGGGCCACCGTGTGATGTCTCACGTAATGCAGAGGACCAGCCCGCACGCACACGATGGCGGAGTGGAGGCCTGGACCGAGGTGGGCTTAGAAGGGCCGTCTTTGTGCCGCATCACCCACCTTGGATCCTACTTGGGTTTCTGAGGGCACCTCCACCCAAGGAGAGATCTCAGGAAGGAACACTGGACTTCCAAAGGAGTCCACTGGACCGGGAAGAAGGATGCAAGGGACAGAAGATAATGAGCGCCCTGCTCTGAACCTCCCTCGGTAACAAGAACCATTTCTTATGGCTCCCTCCGTGCCAAACACTAGGGTAAGAGCTTCCCCTGTGTTATTCAGATTCTTACCATAACCCCAGGTATCACTCCTGTTAGGCCAGTTTAGAGAGGAAACACTGAAAGCAGCAGAAAGGAGAAGACACTGCCCCAAGCTTTCAGAGCCAGTACAGGGCAGAGCTGCAGCCAAGCCCATGATGTGAAGCCTGTGGTCATGCCCACAGCCTCGCCTGGCGAACCAGTTGGGCCGCCTGCCCCCAGCGCCCGGCCCAAGGCGCACATGGCCAAGGGGAGCCTCAGGGACGGTGTTCAGAACAGACAGGACCCCGGCCTGGAACACGGAGTCCTGTTCTCCTCTCTGCTCCTGCTCCATCAAGAGTGCCCACAGTTCAGAATTCTATTAAGTCATTTCCTCCATAATTCAAATACAGAAGTACTTTTAGGAGACACACAGCACTCTGGCTATTCCCAAGTGCTATAAATATACAATTTATGGGGAAAATGGGGACTCTGTGTCACATTCAAACTAAGAACTATTTGAAGAAAGGGGAAACTATCCCATCCTCTTGAGTCATGGGGAAAAATAACCATAGTATATCATGCTAGTAAATAGGAATATAAAAATAGCTTCTGTTTGGAAGTGCTGATTGAATGTTAATGAGGCCTTGAGTTTATTTCAAGTATTTTTCGTTACATGTTTTCACTTTTTTTCAGTTTCGTCTTTGCAACCTGTAAGTTCCCCCTTCGTATTAAACCAAAGTCAAAATTTTAGATGCCAAACCTTGAAAAGCCTTAAGATCAATGTGCTCAACTCCCTGGGAAAAGAAGAAACCAAAGGCAACTGTTCTTTGAAAACAGGCGTCCATGACCTAGAGGTCATCAGTCATGTCCTGAGGGTGGGGCCTGTGGCTGATTTCCTTTGACTCACCCAGAGCACTCATGCACATTGGTAGGCTCTTTTTTTTTTTTGGCCCAATACTGCTTTTTTTCCAGGAAAAAGCAATCCTCTTCCCTGGAAACTGCCCTCCCCAACTCTAACCTCCAAAGTGAGACAGAGCCGCCAAACCCGGTCTCACCTGACCAAGTTGGTGAGAAGGCCGCCAAAATTGGGTCTCGTCCAGTCCTTTCCCAAGATCTTTCCAATTTAAACGAAAGACAGCACAACAGGGGACTTACGAGCCCAGCAGCTGCTGGCACTGTGCCTGGCTGAGCAGGGAAGTCAGTCTGCAAAAAAGAGCTGTCAGGCTCTCTCTGACAAGGTTGCTCCTCCAGCCAGCAAGCTGGTATTTTCCAGGTGTTTGTTACAAGAGGGATTACATGTCCTAGACAAGGGCACTGTGGGTCTACAAGGACCAGTAGTCTACTTGCATTCTGCTCAAAGCCATGCTGAAGCCACAAAATGAAATAATACCTACCCAGCTGCCATTTATAGACAGGTCCTGGGTAGCTCATGTAATTCATCTCATTTAACCCTCATAACAGCTCAGTGGAGGAAAGTACTATTATTGTCCCCATTTTACAGATGAGCAACAAAACCAAGTGTTTTGGATCTTAAGTAATATACCCACACTTACGGCATCACTTGCTTTTTCCTATGACTCTGAGGGCAGCGCTAACACTGGCGACACTGGTTGCGTCTGGACTCCTTCCTAACCATTCTCATGCAGGCACGAAGCACAAAGACAGATCTAAGCCAAATGCCTGATGCAAATGTTCCCATGTTTTAAAAAATAGAGCTAGCAAGTGTGAAATGAGCCCAGTATTTGAAGCCTGCCCAGCAAGCATATTAATTGGAAATTTCTTTGAAAAAAAAAGGTTTTTTTAATGTGGATCATTTTAAAAGTCTTTATGGAATTTGTTACAATATTGCTTTTGTTTTATGTTATGGTTTTTTGGCCTCGAGGCATGTGGGATCTTAGCCCCCCAACCAGGGATCAAACCCAAACCCCCTGCATTGACAGGCAAAGTCTTAACCACTGGACTGTCAATAAAATCCTGAACTGGAAATTTCATTCACACAACACATTGATTCTGTACCCTTGCACTGGGTAGAGAGGCTAAACGGAGAAATAGGGAAGAGGCTCAAATTTCTATGGTATGTGCGTTTTAAAAAAACATTATTTTCTTTTGGAGTAAAATACACATAAAATTTACTATTTAAATCTTTCAAAGTGGATGGTTTGAAAAAAGTTCAAGTAGGACCAGTAAGATAGTGAAGTAGAAAGATGTGGGTTCACCCCTTCTTACAAAATCATCAAAATCACAACTCACTGCTGAACAACCATAGATTAAAAAATAATAATAATAATAATTCTGGAATCTACCAGAAAAGATATCCCACATCCAAAGACCAAAAAGAAGCCACAACAAGATGCAGCTGAAAAAGTGTATCCAGAGAAGATATATCTAACACCACTGGCCTTTTGGTGAGACCAGTTGTTCTTAAGGACACTGGGAGCAACGTCAAATCAATTAAGAAGGAGGCAAATGACCGGGTGCGGTTTTCTTTGGCTCTCGATGATCTCAGGTGTCCCTGTAACCACTCTGCTGCTGCTTCTGCGAGGAGTCAACATCCTCACGCTGAGTTGGGAAGGGACTGAAGATCGAGCCTCCATGCACAGACTGAGAGGAACAACTAACAACTCACGAAAGAATCCTTGCAGAGCTGAGAAGACATGAAATTGGTGGAACTGGATGTGGGATCTGCTGACGTGCATTCCGACGGACGCAAATGAGAACACCCGGGAGCACGAGGAGGCCTCGGAGACAAGGTCACAAACTCGTAAAGACAGAGCGTCCACAGCCTGTGTGTCTTCACGGTATTGTTCACTGCAAATACACCGAGGAAAACATCTGCATCTCTCACCACACGCATCTACCGAGCCCATCAGCCTTGCCGACCCCGAACCTCATTTGCTCTCATGTCCTGAACCAGGATGAAGAGATGCACATTTGCAAGCAACTTTAATAACAAGGAACACTAACTCTGAACCTCAATTAAGCAAAACAGGTTTCCGCTCTTTTTGGATACCTGTAATACGAGTATTACAAAATATTGTAGGGTTATATCTTGAAATTCTCTCTAAGAAATCAGAGGAGTTTGTTTCCTTGTGTTTTCCTAGACTTTTGACTCTTGACCCGTAAAACCCAAAATACTTACTATCTGGCTCTTCACAGAAAAAGTTGTAAACCTCTACAATAGACTATCTCCATTCTACACAGAAGAAAAGGAAAGTTCAGCCACTTGACAGGCAGGCAGGCTGATTTCAGAGGGCATGACCTTCCCATGGATCCATGCCACCTCCAACAACACACACAAGAGAACAGGCGCCTGGAGACATGTAGCTAACGACATAAGGAGAAGACACTGGAGGTAACACCCACATGACAAAGTCACATTTGTAAAACCAGCACACACTGGTCTGAAACAGAACCAGCTGGAGACCATGGGTCAGGGATCTAGTCAACATGTTCTAACAATAAAAACCAGTCACGTGACACATAAAGATGAATCATTTCTTGGAAAGATGACAGGTTTCAAAAAAAGTAAAAATCAAAGGCATAAATTTAAGTCCCATTATTTCATAAGTGAGACTTCACTATGAAGAGATTTGGCACAGGAAACTATATTCAATGTCCTGTAATAAATCATAATGGCAAAGAACAGGCAAAATGTAAGTAAATAAGTGGACAGTTCCCTGGCATTAAGTATATCCCCATGGCTGTGGAACCACCACCACCATCCATCTCTAGAACTTTTTCATCTTCCCAAACTAAAACTCTGTACCCATTAAACATGAACTCCCCTTCCTCTGCCCCCAGAACCCACCCTTCTACTTTCCATCACCGTGAACCTGACTATCCTAAATGCCTCACAAAAGTGGCACACTACACGTTTGAATTTTCAATCCCTCCATGTACATACTGAGACCTAATGTCTGCCCAGAACTGTGCTGAGCTGTATGGCAGGAATATATAAACCATGAGATCGGATTTCTGCCACCAAGATTATTACAGTTGAGCTGCAAAGGCAAGGCTACCTTCTAGGCTCTCTCTCATCTAAATTTCCTCTGTCCTCCAAGTTAGACTATACCCCTTGTACAGTCTAAGAAGTCTTCATAAAAGCGGTGACTTGAGGAATGAAAAGGATGTGTGGTTGGGAAGAGAGGAAGATTTTAAATTAATTAAATCACTCACAGATACAGGCAGCCTGGTTCATCCCACATCAACCCAGACGAAGCCAACGGGCTGCAGTCCCGTGACCTGGCTTCTCTGAGAACAAGATGCTGGACCCTAGACCCATGAACCAGACTTTGTATCCCCCAACCACACATACAATGGTTTCCTTTTCTCCTACTGCAGAATAAGACACAGCATAAAATCAAAATGGTTTTGTTGTTATTATTCTTTTTAACTATCTCAGAAAAGAGCCAAATCAGCTCTTTTGTGCATTTATCATTTTCCTTTGGCAGAAGAAGCTAGGAAGAACTTCTGACACTTGTGTGGAATGTCTGATCACCAGGGTCAGGTCACGTCAACCTTGACCATGGCAGGGGACACGGACCCTTGGAAAGATAAACCTCCAGATGCTCGCCCTAACAGTCACATCAGGCCTTCAAACCAGCAGTATGAACACCACCCCCGACGCCCCAGCCCTGCCAGTGCTTTGAGCAAGAGTCCAACGGAGGTGCAGCCAGACAAGGCTGTCCGTGCAGGGGCTCCTTCCACCGTTCTTCCAGCTGGGTCTGCTTTCCAAACACAGGCCTTGGATAGGGACCCTGGTGGGTGAGTAAGAACAGGAAGGCCTGTATTGCTGTCATTCACGCTGCTTTGCCTTTTCTGCCCCCCACCCTTCAAGAAGTGGCAGTTAGAAAAACAGTTATTTCCTATGTTAAGACATCACCATTCCTTAGCACGTCCTACAGCATGTAGGTTTGATTCTGACTGTAAAGTCAACTGTACATGAACAGAAATTACAAGCGCAGGGCGGAGTGAAGCAGCCAGAAAGTGCACCGTGGGTCCTTATAAGACATTTTACAGCCCTGGGGGAAGGAAAATGTGAAGTGGGTCCAGTGGGTCCTGTCTGAGTAACTCCAAGCCTTGCACAGTCAGAGGCATGTAATAGTTTATGGTAAACAGATACACATAAACCGTAACAAAATACAGGATGGTGGACTAATGGATTCTGAAAAGGGATGGAAATTCTGAGATAAACCCATCTACTATTTGTTCCTAATAGTTCTGAGAAACAGGAATAAATTTCTAAGGCCTGTCTGAGAATTCCCATAGGAAGAGAGCCATTTTTTTTCTGCCACCAGTGTCTCCCTCTTATCCCAGGGACATGCAAGGGGTCACCTGGGGAGCACTACTCTTTCGAGGTGGGGACCACAAGGATGGTGCCCTCCGAGCAGCAGCCCAGGCTCCTCCAGCACACCATGGCCAGGAAAAGACAGCAGGGAGACATGGAACCACTACTTCACTGTGGTTACATGTACCAATTACGTCATCCATCCTTTCTCTTGCTTATTATTTTCTGCTACATGATGAATTGGTTGAATCTTAAAAATATCTCAGTTTTGGTCCACAATATTGCAATATTGGTCTACTTGTCTCTAGTAGGTTTTTTTTCCCCAACACATCCCACATCCTTCCCTGAAGTGGTATGCTTAAAATATAAATCTTACTATGTACCTCTCTTGCATGCCTTCAGGATAAACTCCAAGCTTAGCTCACTGTTTCAAGCCAAAAGAGACTCACACTCATATATATAGGGGTAGTGAAAATGTTACATTTCAAAGGTAAGTTTAAAATACTTCCTGAGTCTTCAAGCCAAAAGTCAACCAATGAAATAAAGTCTATAGTAACATTTTCCTCACATTAACTGACAGAAAATGGTAAAGTTAAAAAAATGAAGAAGTTGGGTCTGAAAAACCTAGAGGTGAGGGTCGAAAACAGTTCACCATGTGGGAATACCTTTTGTTACACTCACGATTATAAATATAAAATGAAAACATTATTTGAAAGGCACACAATTACTTACAGTTAACAAAACAAAGACTCTTTATTCTGGCACACATTTCTTTTATTACTCTCCATGCTTCCCCATCATCCTGTGGTTACCTCTCAAGCTACCTGCACCCTAGTTTTTGTTTTAGTTACTAATTTAGGGAGTGGTATTGTTCCGTTGTGCCCAACTCTTTGCAATCCCATGGACTGCAGCCTGCCAGGCTCCTCTCTCCCTAGGATTCCCCAGGCAAGAATACTGGAGGAGGTAGCCATTCCCTTCTCCAGGGGATCTTCCCAACCTAGGGATTGAACCTGGTCTCCTGAATTGCAGGTAGATTCTTTACTGTCTGAGCCACCAGGGAAGCCCCTGAATTTAGGGAACCCAAGTTTAAAAAGTAGATACCAGAGTGGCCCTAGAAAGCAGAAACTTAAAACCTATGAATCTCCAAACCTCAAGATGGTTTTCTGGAACTGGATTATTTACCCATCAGATAGTAACAAGAATTTCATTTCCAGTGGTAGGTAAAGTGATGAGAACCCTTGGTGTGCTGTGGCATTAGGATGAGGATTCTCACCTCTGATGAATTAAGATGAGGAACAGGTGAAGGGGAAAATGGTTTATTCAGCAGCTTTGGCTGACCCTATAACATACGTTATATTTAACCCTGCTTATTTAACCTATATGCAGAGTACATCATGAGAAACGCTGGGCTGGATGAAGCACAAGCTAGAATCAAGATTGCCAGGAGAAATATCAATAATCTCAGATATGCAGATGACACCACCCTTATGGCAGAGAGTGAAGAAGAACTAAAGAGCCTCTTGAAGAAAGTAAAAGAAGAGAGTGAAAAAGTTGGTTTAAAGCTCAACTTTGAGAAAACGAAGGTCATGGCATCAGGTCCCATAACTTCATGGCAAATAGATGGGGGAACAGTGGAAACAGTGACAGACTTTATTTTGAGGGGCTCCAAAATCACTGCAGATGGTGACTGCAGCCATGAAATTAAAAGATGCTTACTCCTTGGAAGAAAAATTATGACCAAACTAGACAGTTATGACATATTAACCCAACTAGTTATGACATATTAAAAAGCAGAGACATTACTTTACCAACAAAGGTCCGTCTAGTCAAGGCTATGGTTTTTCCAGTAGTCATGTATGGATGTGAGAGTTGGACTATAAAGAAAGCTGAGCTCTTAAGAATTGATGCTTTTGAACTGTGGTGTTGGAGAAGACTCTTGAGAGTCCCTTGGACTGCAAGGAGATCCAACCAGTCCATCCTAAAGGAAATCAGTCCTGGATGTTCGTTGGAAGGACTGATGTTGAAGCTGAAACTCCAATACTTTGGCCAGAACTCCAATACTTTGTGAAGAACTGACTCATTGGAAAAGGCCCTGACGCTGGGAAAGATTGAAGGCGGGAGGAGAAGGGGACGACAGAGGATGAGATGGTTGGATGGCATCACCAATTCGATGGACATGAGTTTAAGTAAACTCCGGGAGTTGGTGATGGACAAGGGAGGCCTGCTGCCAGGGTCCAGCCCCGGCTGATCCAGGGAGTTTGAAGCAGGGACGGCGTTGGCGAGGATCAGGATACAATAGCTTCAATTAGATATTAATTAGAGATATAAAGAGTAATAGAATGAGGATAGCTCAGCAGGAAAATTCAGTGGAGAAAAGCTGAGTAGCTTGGTTTACGTGGGAAACCAATAAAACTTCAAGACAAGAAGTTTGCACCACTTACGTAGACTGCAGGCATCCTTCCGTTCTCCCGAAGGAGAGGAGACACTGAGGCCTCCCTGGTCGGATCTTAGAAGCCCAGGCATAATTAGTAAGCATGGCGGGCTCTGCACTCCAGATGGAGACTCAGCCAGAGTTTGAGAGAGAGAGAGAGACATGGGGAAACCAGTCTTTTGAGGAACTGACCCCAATTCTTTATTTTCCATGGTCTACTTTTATACACTGAGATGTTATGCAAAAGTCACGTGGGGTCAGCAGTCCTGACTTTTATCAAAGTCAGGTGCTTCATACAAATGTATACAGAGGTCTTAGGGGTGTTACATCATCTTCTGGCCAGGGGGCCTGCTGACAATTTATGACCCTCTCCTTGTGACAGCGGTCAGTCAACCAGGACACTTATTTCTCCAGGGGTGATTATTCTTAAAACAGATGCTACCCAAATAAAGTTACATTCCTATAGGGTGAGGGTGTAGTGGGTTTTAGTTAAGGAAAGAATTTACTTAGCCTAAGGTCTAACGTGATTAATATCAAAGGTTAATACTTATTTCTTTTATATATTCATTAATGTGTGTAAGGGCAGGAGATATGGAGACTTAGCAGCAAACATTGGCTCAATAAATGAAAAACCCTTCACCAATACAATTTCTAATCAGCCCACTATACTTATACTAATGGTTTTCTAACTTTTCTAAGGAACCTGTTTTTAGAAGGTTTAAAGCATCTCGTGCCTCTCACGGTTGGGAGGCTGTGAGCAATCACATGTGGCCGGACAAGCCTGTCAGGCAGGCTAGAGAACCTTCAGAGGAGTTTGTAGGTTAAAACACTCTTGTCACACCCAGGAATTATTATTAACTGGAGCTCTAAGTTAACTCCTTCTCTGAAAGAGGTGGTGGGAGACAGCCCCCCGTAAAGTCAGAGGTGTAGGTGAGAGCACAAAGTAGTAAGGTAGGCAGGCTCTGGTTATGGGGGTAGATGCTCGAGGATTTCCAGGGGGACTCCTGAGGCTCGATCCCGCCTTTGCATATGTCGAGCCTCCTTCCCCATGACCTTTGCCATGGGCGGAGTGCCTCACGCTGGCCCCCAACAGCCTGCCATGCTGCAGTCCATGGAGTTTCAAAGAGTCGGACACAACTAAGCAACTGAACTGAACTGGTAACACATGTACATTGCCTGATAGATCATTAGGATAGCCTATTAAAGTTTCAGCTAAGCTGCCATTTGGGGAATAATATGTTAAAAGGATGGGATGCAGTCATTCAGGGTAAATCGTATACATTAAATCAATGATTTAATGGGTTTATGTCCCCAGTGCCTAGAGTACCTGGGTCCTCAACACAGTATAAACTTTCAAGCACCACAAAACCTGGATCCATATTGTATTTATTAATGTCAGCATTAAAAGTAGCTAGATCATACCCTTCTTTCCTAATCCTCAGCTCCTCAAACTACCTTCCAAATTTTCTCTAAGACAGCTAAACTGTAGGCTTCTGCTAACTACTGCTCTCAGTTCAGTTCAGTTGCTCAGTTGTGTCCGACTCTTTGTGACCCCATGGACTGCAGCACACCAGGCTTCCCTGTCCATCACCAACTCCCAGAGCCTACTCAAACTCATATCCATCCACTCAGTGATGCCATCCAACCATCTCATCCTCTGTCGTCCGCTTCTCCTCCTGCCTTCAATCTTTCCCAGCATTAGGGTCTTTCCAATGAGTCAGTTCTTTGCATCAGGTGGCCAAAGTATTGGAGATTCAGCTTCAGCATCAGTCCTTCCAATGAACATTTAGGACTGATTTCCTTTAGGATGGACTGGTTAGATCTCCTTACAGTCCAAGGGACTCTCAAGATTCTTCTCTAACACCACAGTTCAAAAGCATCAATTCTTCAGTGCTCAGCTTTCTTTATGGTCCAACTCTCACATCCATACATGACACCTGGAAAAACCATAGCCTTGACTAGACGCACCTTTGTTGGTAAAGTAATGTCTCTGCGTTTTAATATACTGTTTAGGTTGGTCACAGCTATTCTTCCAAGGAGTAAGCGTCTTTTAATTTCATGGCTGCAGTCAGCATCTTCAGTGATTTTGGAGCCCCCCAAAATAAAGTCTCTGCCTGTTTCCATTGTTTCCCCATCTATTTTCCAAGAAGTGATGGGACCGGATGCCATGGTCTTAGTTTTCTGAATGTTGAGCTTTAAGCCAACTTTTTCGCTCTCCTCTTTCACTTTCATCAAGAGGCTCTTAAGTTCTTCTTCGCTTTCTGCCATAAGGGTGGTGTCATCTGCGTATCTGAGGTTACTGGTATTTCTCCTGGCAATCTTGATTCCAGATTGTGCTTCACCCAGCCTGGCATTTCCAACCTTACAGTAATTAAAAAGAAATACTATGTACAACTGTACACCAACACATTAGATAACTTGAATGAAATAGACAAATTCCTAGAAAGATACAAACTACCACAACTTCCTCAAGAATGAACTGACAATCTAAAAGACCTACAACCGGTGAAGAAATTGAATTAGTCATTTAAAACACTCCCCTTAAAGAAAAACTCAGGCTAAATGGCCTCTCTGTTAAATTCCAAGAAGCATTTAAAGAAGAACACCAATTATTCACAAAATCCTCAAAATTATGAAAGAGGAAGGTGTATTTCTCAATTCATTTGTAAGACTGTATTACTCTGACACCAAAACCAGACAAAAACATCTAAGAAAAGAAAGCTAGAGGCCAAAAGCACATAAAGGAAGGATGCATACAAAGAGCGTGGTTTAGGTACACAGCTCTATAATTTCAAGTCTTTAAAGCAACATCCATAAGTAATGTTCTCAAACTGGACTTTTGATAAGGATTAGCTAGCAGATTGGAAAGTTATAATCTCTGGCAAGAATCTAAAGAGTGAATATTCTGCATTATCAATGAAAGTGCTTGTGCTTTGCCAACTTCCAGGGCAGGGGACAGAAACGAGATCCTCTTATTTATTTATCATTAACAGCACGATGAAAGGGAAACGGTTATCACCAAAATAAGAACTAAAGAGTGTTTTTCTTGTTGAAATTTGAACAAAGAGTGTGGGGCAAGGGAGATGTATTTTATAATTTGATTTAAATTTTAATTTAAAACTACAAGAGATTTCAGATTATTAGAAAGTTTAAACACTGAATTAAAAACTAACCCTGAATATTCATTGGAAGGACTGTTGCTGAAGCTCCAATACTTTGGCCACCTGATGCGAAGGGCTGACTCACTGGAAAAGACCCTGATGCTGGGAAAAGTCACTAAACTACTGCATCATTTTTAAACCTGGGCAGACACAAGTCTGTTGCTTGTGGACCTGGACACGGAAAAGACAGGTTTCTTTCTTGGTTAAATGTTGCCACTTTCAGGAAGATATAGTTGTTCTCAGTTTAGTGTTGCACAAGAAGGTCTCCTTTTACAATATTTTTCACTTTCTTCCTGGAGTTCATTTGTCTGTCTCACTGGAGTAAACTCTTCTTGAGGGCAGGAATGTTGTCTTAATTAAGACTCTTACTCAAATAGCACTAACTAGAACTAACAAAAATACCATGTGTCTCACTATATGGTCAAATGGATTTTTAAGGTACTCAAAGTGATAAGATCTCTTGTTAAAAGGATCATCAGGTACAATAAACTTTGTAATTAATTAAATTTTGTGATTAATTAATTAAATGATGAATAAGAGATAACCTTTAATCTGATTCACTTATACCAGCAATTATTTTAATCAGATGTCCACAGTGGTAAGTATGGGCATCTTTTGGGAGAAAAGAAAAGTAGTAACCTAATAGCTAATATTCACATTGCAAATTATCCCCTTGAAGACATCCAACCAGTTTCTTCTTCTGACATCATTCTTGGAATGGTAAGGAGAAATCCCATTAATGGATTGTTAATAAACTCTAGTTTATGGAAATAATGAGGTTTAAAAAAATTACTTGAACCAAAGTAAGTAAAATGGATTGTATCATTGTAACCAGTTATTTGTTGTAGTTGAGTTGCTAAGTCGTGTCTGACTTTGTGTGACCCCAAGACTGCAGCACACCAGGCTCCTCTGTCCTCCACTATTTCCTAGAGTTGGCTCAAATTCCTGTCCATTGAGTTGGTCATGCTACCTAACCATCTCATCCTCTGCAGCCCCCTTCCTCTCTTGCCCTCAATCTTTCCCAGCGTCAGAGTCTTTTCCAAAGAGCTGGCTCTTCACATTAGGTGGCCAAAGTATTGGAGCTTCAGCAACACTCCTTCCAGTGAATATTCAGGGTTATTTATTTACTCAACTTCTTTTAAAAGGACAGTACAATCTCTGCCCATTGTCACATGACTGGCAAGTCTTTATAAGAGGAGTATACTTTCTGGCCCCACTGAGTGGCTTTGTCAAGTTACTTGCTTTGGTCAACAGAATGTGAGTAGAACTGAAGCGAGCGGAACTTAGGTATGTGGAATGTGAACTGTTTCCAGTTTTAGGAGCAGCACGCGCCAGTGGTTTATAAGAGCTGATTGTTACATGTCCAGAAACTTGGCAAGTCACTTGTTAAACCATTAGTGACCCGAAGTCCTTCATGGTTGTGAGTATTTACATCATGGAATTAGCAAACACTAAATTAGGACTCCTCCTCCCTCGAGGTTGTTTCCAGCACACAGTCAGCATGGCCCCTCAAAAGCTGATCTTTCAACCTGGAGCCTGGAAGCCAAAACAGTGGTGGAGTAGAGCTAAAGCTGCCTGCAGCAGATGTAATTTGATTGAGAAATGAACCTTTGTTTTTGTAAATCACTGAGTTGTAGGGGTTGTTTGTTACCTCAGCATAATCCACCCAAAACTGACGGATACACCATGCTAACATTACTAGGTTTTCGTGAACACCAATGAGCCCTACCTTTATCTGTCCAGACTTTAGTTCAGGGCATTTCTTCCGACAACTTGTGCCATCACACACCTTGAACCTGAAAGGATGAAAATTACACTCAGAGACTCAAGCCCAGGAACCCAGGTCTTGGAAGATTAATATAAAGATATAAAAGTGTAATTATACTTGTAAAAAAATCACTAAACTACTGCATCCTTTTTAAACCTGGGCAAACGCAAGTCTGTCGCTGGTGGACTTGGACGGTTTGGGAGTGGTTTTCCAGCCCTTTCAACAACAGGTCCTCACCCACGCCCCCTTCCCAGCCCAGGCTCCTGAACGGAGCGCTGTGTCTTTAAGGGGGACGCGCGGAGGTTTCCGCACAGGACAACATGTCTGCGAGGAGCCCCGAGGGGCTCTGCCATCCCCGACTCCCAGCCCACCGCCCGCTTCAGAGGTGATGGGGTGAGTGTGGGCGCGCGCCCACGGGGAGACTGCGGACTCCCGGGGCGGGGGAGCGGCGGGGTCCGCGGGAGGCTCCCCCGGGCCGGGCCGGATGGAGGGGTGAGCTGGGGACCAGCCCCGGGCCCCGGGGGCCCGCAGAGGAGCCGCGACCCGCCGACGCTCAGACCGGGTGCGCCAGGTGCCGGCCTGCCCTCGGCGGTGGTCGGGTTATCGTCTTCGTAAAAGATGCGTTTGGACCCGGGATTCTGCGTAAAGGCCTCGTGCAGTTTCTTTGTGCACCTCATTTTGCTCCTCTACCATCTCTCGTCAAAAAAAAGTTATTTAGGAATATCAAAAATATTGTGCTCTCCCCTTATTAAAGTTGCCTTATTGTAGTCAGGACAAATGGTTGGGGCCCTTTCTCTGACTGAGACTTTTCTTCCCACTTGGGCGAGAAACTGAATGCAAGCTAGATACTCAAACAAAGACCCCTGTCCCTACCGTGCTCAAACAAAGGGATTTTCTGATCCTTTCGGAACAGACAGGAGCAGTTTGCTCTAATCACTTACGCTAACCTAATGCTCGAAGTTTACCCAGCAAAGTTATTTTTCCCTCCTTAAAAGAAAAAAAATAAGTACCTGCCACCATAAGAACTTCTAATTAGCCAAGACTACAACGATAATGCTTTTTAAAATAAACTTGTAGAAATTAGCTTGATAAATGGACATTACTAGGGTAATCCTTTGGTGGACTTTTCATTAATGTAATTATTCATATACTTTTTTTGGACTAAAAATAGCTTGAGGCAACTGATAATGAAAAAGTATACAATAAAGTATGCAAAAGTCAAGAGCCAAAACCGGGTAATTAAAATCTTACATCCCTCTAATTCATTTAAATTATGCATTTTACAAGATGAAAATGGATCAGCACCCTTCTTTTTAGGAACAAATGTATTAAATAAAGTAATGTAGGCCTGAAATAAAGGTCCATTTTAGGGAAGATTTTCATTTAAAAAATGCATTAATAATGCTGCTCAGCCTTTTAGCTAATGGTAGAGGTATCTCAGATTTGGGTTTATGACATTTAGAGACTATCTCTATATACCAGTTAATTAGTTGTGGGTCCAGTATAGTTTTTACACTCCATGTGTAACATTTTTCTAAACTTTTTCACTCAATTCCCTAACCGAGGTATCCATCCTTTACAGTTTGGAAGCATTTTTTATTTATTTAAGCCTTCAGTCTGCTGACTACAGACTAATTTTTCTAATTGTCTGGATATGTTTATAAATAGATTAATACATGGTAGTAAATTAATATTTCAACAGAGATGGACAGCTAAAGGATGAATTGTTTCCTTGATACGTCAATTGTCACAGGTAATTATTTGTATTAATTATTATATTCTGCTTTGATTAAAGTTACTGGTGGATAAAAATGCTTTTAGTGTTTTCACACAAGTCTGTGTGGCTTTCACATTAGAGTGAATTTCTCACCTAAGATCCAGCCAGGCTCAACCTGCACATACTTGTTTATAACTCTGCTGGATTAATCCACCTAAAGTGATTAACCCTGGATGGACAAACAGAGCTTTAATTCATCTGTTATTTCCTTTTGAGAACATTGCCTGGTTCTTTGGCCTTTAGCTTGCCTGATATATTGTATGTGTAAAGCTTAAGTATGAAATAATAAAATTAACTTCCATGGGTGGCTTACGGGGTGATTCTCAATGTTATAGTCATTCATGGTGTGTTTACACCATTATTTACACAAATTATTCATCCAGATTGCAATCTCTTCCCTTATTCTCTATATTGGTATTCTGGGAGATCATACTGAGAAATCTAGGTTTTAATCTCATAAATTATTAAAAGAATACAACTTCTTCAGAGACCATCAAATGCAGAGGTAATTAACACAAATGTCTTATCTTCCACCAGCTTAGACATCACCCCTTCCAATTAATAGATAATAGAATGAAAACTCATCAAAGGAGAATTCAGAAGCATCATACCATCAACACCACTTTTTCCTTTTTCAAATAACTAAAGTCTACTCTTTTTTCCAGTTTTTTTTTTCTGCCTGAAATTGGATTCAAAATTTTCCACTGTTAATTTCATGCTAGCAGAGCTTTTATTTAGCTTGAAGAAATTTTATTTAAAATATGAGCTTGGAAGCCAGATTATACAATTAAAGAACTGCAGCTTTATTTTTTAGATTCAGCTCTATGGTGATGTGTTTTAGTAACTGTTGTACCCTGAGCAAGGTAGGGAAAGGATGCTTAAGCAGGGGTGTCTGCATGAACGTTCGCACTAGGGTCCCGAACCCACCCCTCCCCAGTCCTCATGAGTGAACACTGCTCTGACCTTTGTCATGGGCGTTAGCATGTTGAAGCATCTCTCCTCACCAGATGGCAGGCTTCTGGAGGGCAGGGGCTATGTGATTCTCCTCTTGGTATCCTGGGTGGCAAGCACATGCCTGGCCCTGAGCAGATACACAAGAAGAGTTTGAATGAAAGAGTGGATGGAGTGAATGGACCTAAGTCAAATAATCACATTCATGGGCATATTTCTGATAGTTTAAAATTTGTTTAAGGAAAACGAAGAGAACTTTTAAATTTTCATTTTCTTTTTTTTAACCTAACCATATCAGTTAATAGATATTTGGTTTTGGGGGGTAATCAGTAAGGAAGAAATGCACATCACAGGACTCCAGCAAACTAGGCCTTCCTATATTATCTTCTACCTTGCTATATTATCTTCTACTTTTCTATATTATCTTCTACCTTCCTATTTTGCAGGAAGATCAACTGAGGAACTGAAAGTAAATTTGGTTGATGATGGGGAAGTGCATCTATGATTCTTTTTTATTTACCTTTTGTATTAAAAAAAAATCCTCAGAATTCTTACTTAAACTACCTCCTCTATTGTATACAAAATGTTAAAAAGAAAAACAGCACTGCCTTTTAGCCACTAAGATCTTCAGGTGAGCATGTGTGAGCAGTAAATACTGGGAGCTTCCTTTTGTTCATATTTTGAAATGTTATAGCACTGGCGATTGGAGAAAGAAATGGCAACCCACTCCAGTGTTCTTGCCTGGAGAACCCCAGGGATGGGGGAGCCTGGTGGGCTGCCGTCTATGGGGTCACACAGAGTCGGACACGACTGAAGTGACTTAGCTGCAGCAGCAGCAGCACTGGTGAGTCCAGTAGTGACATCACTTGCATTATCTGATTTCAGCTACCAGTTTATTAGGGGTACCTAATCTTACCATTTCCCCTGACAGATGGGGAGATGGAGGACTCGGGTGAGCTGGGGCTAAGAAGCATAAGATCAGGCTCATTTTGTTTAATGCAATGTCCCCTGAGTGCCTGCCCTCTGCCAGGGAGATGAGTGATGTGGGGTACCCTCCCACGGTACCCCCCCCCCATTCTCTGGATATAGATCTCCCTTTGCCCAGGCAAGGGACAGCGAACTACCCGCTCGAAGCTAGCTCACACACTGGGACCCCTCCAGGGCCAGATGGGAGCACACTATACCCCATGGGACTGTCCCCTCCAACCTGCAGAGTTAAAGCTACCTAGGCCTGCCTGACTCACACGCTTGAGGATTGTTTTATACAATTATTATTTATACATGAATATAAATATAGACTCTGCCATATACATAACTCTGCCTAAACGTAGACACATGACCACCTGCACGCTTCCTTAGTGCCCTTGTCTTTACTTCTTCCCCTTCTCCTTTCACATCAGCTGCTACCCCCTCAACCCATAGTGTGTCTCCCTATTTTTCTTCATATATATAAAAAATCTGTATACCCTATACAGTTCTACTTATTATTTAATACAAGATCATAATATACACATTTTTCTGCATCTTGCTTTTCTCCCAAAACATTATTCCAGAAATCTCTCTGGCAGAGCTCCAATCCAGTCTTTTTAATGGTGGCATAATAATCCCCAGGGTGACTACACATTGTTTACCGAGCCATTCCCCTGCCGATAGGCATTCCTTTGATTTCAGTCTTCAGCCATTCTAAACAACCCTATGACAAACATCCTAATACATGTTACTTTACATACTGGTCCTTTTTAGTTATACAGAATAGATGCCCAGGAGTTGGATCCCTGATGATATCTATTTTTAATTAATAGAAATTGCAGATTGCTTTTCCTAAAAGCCTTCCCATCTCCACTAGGAATGCACAAGTATACTCTCTTCTCAGCCTCCCTTCCAGCTTCGGCTGATAGACCTCTTCATTTGTGTTAGTGTAAGAGATTTAACAACAGACTTAATATAAGTGATGTTGTGCATCTTTTCACAAATTTCCTGGCCATCTGATTTTGCTCTTGAGTCACTCAGCTACTCACATCTCTGGCCCATTTTTCAACTGGCTTGTTTGTCTGTTTCTTCCCAGTTTGTAAGAGCTCTTTGTGTATTATGGTTGTGGCTGAAAATTCTAAGACTTCTCAAGCCCAGAGCTTCTCTCACTCTGCACTGTAGGGATGGTTGAAATGAGCTCAGGGCTTGCATGGCAGAGCTAGGAAGGCTCTCCTAGGAATGGTTGATGGCCACAGTTACTGCTGGTCACTCTTTAGAGACTTAAGTGTTAAAAGAAGACCCTTTTGAGAGAGAAAGTAGCTGTTGTCGGAGGACTGAGAAGGTGAGGCAGTTCTGAACCATGCTGCCTTCCACTGGTTAAGACCTCCGAGAGCGAAGGCCTGCAGAGGCAGAGGAAGTCCCTCTGCCGCCCCCAGAGGGGCAGCACTGTGTTGGCCGACACTTGTGGTTTTGCTTGTCCCTGGCTCAGATGAGCACTCCACTAAATCCAAAGGATTAAATAATCAAAATCAGTGCTTCTGACCCCTGTTTCCACTTTATATCTTAGAACAGATGGCACTCCTATATGTGGCACTCCCAGATTTTGAAGAAACCCAGAGACATCTTATAGGGAGATAAAGCAAGACAGTAATTGGTCACCTCCAGCACTTGTAGGGGCATATCAGTAATAATAGCTCTCAGACTTTGGCACAGGTAGGAGAATCTGAAGCTTATATACCATTTTCAACCCCTATCTCAAGAAAGCATGCAATCTCAAGAATGCAAAACAATAGTCTTGATACTATACAAAAACTTTAAACCTCTTGGCCTATAAATATAGGGAGTCCTGGTGAAAGTCACTCAGTCGTGTCCGACTCTTTGTGACCCCACGGACTGTATAGTCCATGGAATTCTCCAGGCCAGAACACTGGAGTGGGTGGCCTTTCCCTTCTCCAGGGACTCTTCCCAACCCAGGTCTCCTGCACTGCAGGCAGATTCTTTACCAGCTGAGCCACCAGGGACTCAAAGTACTACTATTTTCTATTATCTCCACTTTTGTGTACTTCTAGTAGTAAAAAAAAAAAGTGGTGTACTCTGGAAAGATAAGATTCTAATTTAGAAGAAATGGAATTCTAAAAAAAGAAATGTAGAAAAAACTTCAGGTAAAGTTTGATTACCAAAAAAAAAAAAGTCTAAAACTAAAATCTGGCTTTGTTTACTAAACATAATGTTTACTAACATAAAAAAAAGTTACTCTTGAAGGGGTCTGTAACTCCCCTCTCATCCCACCGCTCCAGCTTTGGGGGTTTAGTGGTTTAGTAAATCTCTTGAGGGAAATTTAGCCTTTAATTTCTTAAGACTTTTTATATTAATTGTCATATTCAAATCAATGCCTATTATATCAGAAGATATATAAATAGATAAATGGGTATATTTAAGGTATAAATAGGTATATTAAATAGATATATAAATATATAAAAGGTAAATATAAATATATAAATAGGCCTATATATATAAATAGGCCTCTTGTTAAAAGAGGCCTGGTACTTATCTTTTTTGATGATTCTGGTAAATTTATTTATTTTTTTTAAGTCAAGAGATAATGTTAAATATCCTGCCTAATCTCGGAGGAATTACTTGGTGGGGGAAAAAAAAATGAGACTTAGAAAACTATACTGCATCTGTAACGAGCAACTGAATTAAAAGCTTCACTAAATACTATTATTAAAGCAACTCATGGCGCCGCAGAGTTGATTGGTGGGGGTGCGGGCCTGGCTGTGGTCGGGGGATCTCCATGGTGCTGGTCTCTGCAGTGCACAGTGCTCTGTATGCTAGCTGTGCATGCCAGGGACTGCTGAGCACCCAGCTGACCTCCATACCCCCAGTCCATGCGGGCCCCAGCTCCCTCCAGGGCTTTCATTTGTTAGTTTCTGCTGTGAGGAAATTCAAGGATGAATGAGCTGGGACAACTGAGGCAGGAAGCCGAGCAGCTGTGGAATCAGATCCAGAGATCAAGCCTTTGGAGTGGGAGCAGTGACTCCAAGACCCTAGACTACCAGAGAACTAACCCTAGGGAGTATCAAATAGTGAGAACTCACACAAAGGAAGCCACTTGGATACAAGACCCGGCATCACCCAATCACCAGTAGCACCCTGTGCAGGACGCCTCATCTAAACAACAAACAAAACAAAAATACAAACCAGAGGAAAAACAAACAAACAAACAAAAACTCAGCACAAATCTCACCCTATAGGAAGCTTACACAACCACTGGATCAACCTTAGGAGGGTAGAAACTGGAAGGAAGAAAGAATTCAACTTGAAGCCTGAGAAAAGGAGACCTCAAATGTAATAAGTTAAAAAAAAAAATAATGAAAAGGCAGAGAAATACTACACAAATGAAGGAACAAACTAGAAACACAGAAGTCCAAATAAATGAAGAGGAAATAGGCAAACTACCTGAAAAAGAATTCAGAATAATGATAGTAAAGATGATCAAAAACCTTGAAAACAAAGTGGAGAAAATGCAAGAATTAATTAACAAACACCTAGAAGAATTAGGAGAAGGCAATGGCACCCCACTCCAGTACTCTTGCCTGGAAAATTCCATGGATGGAGGAGCCTGGTAGGCTGCAGTCCATGAGGTCGCTAAGAGTCGAACACGACTAAGCGACTTCACTTTCACTTTTCACTTTCATGCACTGGAGAAGGAAATGGCAACCCACTCCAGTATTCTTCCCTGGAGAATCCCAGGGACGGGGGAGCCTGGTGGGCTGCCGTCTGTGGGGTCGCACAGAGTCGGACACAACTGAAGCAACTTAGCAGCAGCAGAAGAAGAAGAATAAAAGAATAAACACACAGAGACAAACAACACAATGAAGTTAAAAGTACTTTAGAAGGAATCAACAGCAGAATATCTGAAGCAGAAGAACAAATCAGTGAAGATAAAATGGTGGAAATAACTTCTGAAGAGCAGAATAAAGCAAAACAAATGAAATACAATCAATCAAATCCAAGAGGCACAAAGAGTCCCATATAGGATAAACCCAAGGAGAAACATGCCAAGACACATATTAATGAAACTAATAAAGACTAAACACAAAGAAAGAATATTAAAAGCATCAAGGGAGAAGTAACAAGTAACACACAAGGGAAACCCCATATGCTTAATAGTTGATCTTTCAGCAGAAATTCTGCAGGCCAGAAGGGAATGGAAGGATATATTTAAAGTACTGAAAGGGGAAAATCTACAACTAAGATTACTGTACCTGGCAAAGATCTCATTCAAAATTGATTGAGAAATAAAAAGCTTTTCAGACAAGCAAAAGTTAAGAAAATTCAGTACCACCAAACCAGCTTTACAACAAATGCTAAATGGACTTATATAGTCAAGAAATACAAGAGAAGAAAAAAGATCTACAAAATCAGTTCAGTTGCTCAGTCGTGTCCGACTTTGCGACCCCATGAACCACAGCACGCCAGGCCTCCCTGTCCATCACCAACTCCCGGAGCCCACCCAAACCCATGTCCATCGAGTCAGTGATACCATCCAGCCATCTCATCCTCTCCATCTCAACCTTCTCCTCCATCCCTCAATCTTTCCCAGCATCACAGTCTTTTCAAATGAGTCAGCTCTTCGCATCAGGTGGCCAAAAGTACTGGAGTTTCAGTTTCAACATCAGTCCTTCCAATGAGCACACAGGACTGATCTCCTTTAGGATGGACTGGTTGGATCTCCTTGCAGTCCAAGGGACTCTCAAGAGTCTTCTCCAACACCACAGTTCAAAGCATCAATTCTTCGGCACTCAGCTTTCTTTATAGTCCAACTCTCACATCCATATGTGACTACTGGAAAAACCATAGCCTTGACTAGATGGACCTCTGTTAACAAAGTAATGTCTCTGCTTTTTAATATGCTGTCTAGGTTGGTCATAACTTTCCTTCCAAGGAGTAAGTATCTTTTAATTTCATGGCTGCAATCACCATCTGCAGTGATTTTTGAACCCAGAAAAATAAAGTCAGCCACTGTTTCCCCATCTATTTGCCATGAAATGATGAGACCAGATGCCATGATCTTCGTTTTCTGAATGTTGAGCTTTAGCCAACTTTTTCACTCTCCTCTTTCACTTTCATCAAGAGGCTTTTTAGTTCCTCTTTACTTTCTGCCATAAGGGTGGTGTCATCTGCATATCTGAGGTTATTGATATTTCTCTCTGCAAGCTCGATTCCAGCTTGTGCTTCTTCCAGCCCAGCATTTCTCATGATGTACTCTGCATAGAAGTTAAATAAGCAGGGTGACAATATACAGCCTTGATGTACTCCTTTTCCTATTTGGAACCAGTCTGTTGTTCCATGTCCAGTTCTAACTGTTGCTTCCTGACCTGCATACAGGTTTCTCAAGAGGCGGGTCAGGTGGTCTGGTATTCCCATCTCTTTCAGAATTTTCCACAGTTTATCATGATCCACACAGTCAAAGGCTTTGGCATAGTCAATAAAGCAGAAATAGTTTTTCTGGAACTCTCTTGCTTTCTTGATGATCCAGCGGATGTTGGCAATTTGATCTTTGGTTCCTCTGCCTTTTGTAAAACCAGCTTGAACATATGGAAGTTCACGGTTCACGTATTGCTGAAGCCTGGCTTGGAGAATTTTAAGTGTTACTTTACTAGTGTGTGGTGAAGTCGCTCAGTTGTGTCTGACTCTTTGCAACCCCATGGACTGTAGCATACCAGGCTTTTCCATCCATGGGATTTTCCAGGCAAGAATACTGGAGTGGGTTGCCATTTCCTTCTCCATACTAGCGTGTGAGATGAGTGCAATTGTGCTGTAGTTTGAGCATTCTTTGGCATTGCCTTTCTTTGGGATTGGAATGAAAAAACCGACCTTTTCCAGTCCTATGGCCACTGCTGAGTTTTCCAAATTTGCTGGCATATTGAGTGCAGCACTTTCACAGTACCATCTTTCAGGATTTGGAATAGCTCAACTGGAATTCCATCATCTCCACTAGCTTTGTTCATAGTGATGCTTCCTAAGGCCTGCTTGACCTCACATTTCAGGATGTCTGGCTCTAGGTGAGTGATCACACCATCGTGATTATCTGGGTCGTGAAGATCTTTTTTGTACAGTTCTTCTGTGTATTCTTGCCACCTCTTCTTAATATCTTCTGCTTCTGTTAGGTCCCTACCATTTCTGTCCTTTATTGAGCCCATCTTTGCATGAAACGTTCCCTTGGTATCTCTAGTTTTCTTGAAGAGATCTCTAGTCTTTCCCATTCTCTTGTTTTCCTCTATTTCTTTGCATTGATTGCTGAGGAAGGCTTATCTCTCCTTGCTATTCTTTGGAACTCTGCATTCAAATGAGTATATCTTTCCTTTTTCCTTTGCTTTTTGCTTCCCTTCTTTTCACAGCTCTTTGTAAGCCTTCCTCAGACAGCCATTTTGCTTTTTTGCATTTCTTTTTCTTGGGGATGGTCTTGATTCCTGTCTCCTATACAATGTCACAAACCTCCAGCCATAGTTCATCAGGCACTCTATCAGATCTAGTCCCTTAAATCGACTTCTCACTTCCACTGTATAGTCCTAAGGGATTTGATTTAGGTCATACCTGAATGGTTTAGTGGTTTTCTCCACTTTCTTCAATTTCAGTCTGAATTCGGCACTAAGGAGTTCATGATCTGAACCACAGTCTACAAAATCAACCCCAAACAATTAAGAAAATGGCAATAGGAACATATATTCAATAATTACTTTAATTTTAAATGGATTTAATGCTCCAACCAAAAGACACAGAGTGGCTGAATGCATATAAAAACAAGACCCATATATATGCTGTGTACAAGAAACCCACTTCAGACCTCAAGATACATACAGACTGAAAGTGAGAAGATGGAAAAATATATTCCATGCAAATAAGAAGAAAAAGAAAGCTGGAATAGCAATCGTCATTTCAGACAAAATAGACCTTAAAATAAAGAAGTTACAAGAGATAAGGAAGGACACTACATAATGATCAAGGGATCAATCCAAGAGGAAGACATAACAATTGTAAATATCTATGCACCCAACATAGGAGCACCTCAATACATAAGACAAACACTAACAGACATAAAAGGAGAAATTGACAGTAACACAGTAATAGTAGGAACTTTAACACCCCACTCACACCAATGGACAGATCATCAAAACAAAATTAATAAGGAAACACAAGTCTTGAATGATACATTAATGAGATAGATCTCATTGATGTCTTTAGGACATCCCATCCAAATGCAGAAGAATACACCTTCTTCTCAAGTGCACATGGAACATTCTCCAGGATAGACCACATCTTGGTTCACAAACCAAGCCTCAGTAAATTTAAGAAAATTGAAATTGTGTCAAGCATCTTCTCTGATCACAATGCAGACTAGATATAAATTATAGGAAAATAAATGTAAGAAACACAAACACATGGAGATTAAACAACACATTTCTAAACAACCAACAGGTTACTGAAGAAATCAAAAGGGAAATCAGAAAATTTCTAGAAACAAATGACAATGAAAACACAACAACCCAAAACCTATGGGATGCAGCAAAAGCAGTTCTAAGAGGGAAGTTTATAGCAATACAATCCTACCTCAAGAAACAAGAAAAGCATCGAATAGACAACGTAACTTTACACCTAAAACAATGGGAAAAAGAACAACAACAACAACAACAACAAAAAAAACCACTCCAAAATTAGTAGAAGGAAAGAAATCATAAAGATCTGAGCAGAAATAAATGAAAAAGAAATGAAAGAAACAATAGTAAAAATTAATAAAACTAAAATCTGGTTGAGAAGATAAACAAAACTGACAAGCCTTTAGCCAGACTCATTAAGAAAAAAAGAAGAATCAAACCAACAAAATTAGAAATGAAAAAAGAGGTTACAACAGACAGTGCAGAAATACAAAGGATTATAAGAGACTATTATTAACAATTACATGGCAATAAAATGGATAACCTGGAAGAAACTGATTTTTAGAAAAGTTCAATATTCTAAGACTGAACGAGGAAGAAATAGAAATTATAAACAACCCAATTACAAGCACTGAAATTGAAGCTCTGATTTTTAGAAAAGTTCAATATTCTAAGACTGAACGAGGAAGAAATAGAAATTATAAACAACCCAATTACAAGCACTGAAATTGAAGCTCTGATCAAAAATCTCCCAAAAAACTGATTTTTAGAAAAGTTCAATATTCTAAGACTGAACGAGGAAGAAATAGAAATTATAAACAACCCAATTACAAGCACTGAAATTGAAGCTCTGATCAAAAATCTCCCAAAAAACAAAAGCCCAGGACCAGATGGCTTCACAGGAGAAGTTTTAGAAGCCATCCTTCTAAAACTCTTTCAAAAAATTGCAGAGGAAGGAACACTTCCAAACTCATTCTATGAGGCCACTATCACCCTGATACCAAAACCAGACAAAGACAACACCAAAAAAGGAAACTACAGGCCAATATCACTGATGAACATAGACGCAAAAATTCTCAACAAAATTTTAGCAAACAGAATTCAGCAACACATCAAAAAGCTCATACACCATGATCAAGTTGGGTTTATTCCAGGATGCAAGGATTCTCCAATATATGCAAATCAATCAATGGGATATACCATATTAACAAATTGAAAGGTAAAAACCATATGATAATCTCAATAGATACAGAAAAAGCCTTTGACAAAATTCAGCACCTATTCATGATTAAAATTCTTCAAAAAATGGGCATGAAAGGAACCTACCTCAACACAGTAAAGGCCATATATGATAAGCCTACAGCAAACATTATTCTCAATGGTGAAAAATTGAAAGCATTCCCCCTAAGATCAGGAACAAGACAAGGGTGTCCACTTTGACCACTATTATTCAACATAGTTCTAGAAGTCCTAGCTATAGCAATCAGAGAAGAAAAAGAAATAAAAGGAATCCAGATCAGAAAAGAAGAAATAAAGCTCTCACTGTTTGCAGATGACATGATACTGTACCTAGAAAACCCTAAAGATAGTATCAGAAAATTACTAGAGCTAATCAGTGAATTTAGCAAAGTTGCAGGATACAAAATCAATACAAAGAAATCACTTGCATTTCTATATACTAACAATGAAAAATCAGAAAGAGAAATTAAGGAATCAATCCCATTCACCATTGCAACAAAAAAAATTAAATATCTAGGAGTAAATTTACCTAAAGAGACAAAAGAACTGTACACAGAAAATTATAAGATACTAATGAAAGAAATCAAAGATGACATAAACAGATGGAGAGATGGTCTATGTTCCTGGGTAGGAAGAATCAATATTGTGAAAATCACTATACTACCAAGTGCAATCTACAGATTCAACGTGATCCCTATCAAATTACCAGTGGCATTTTTCACAGAACTGGAACAAAAAATTTCACAATTCCTATGGAAACACAAAAGACCCTGAATAGCCAAAGCAGTCTTGAGAAAGAAGAATGGAGCTGGAAGAATCAACCTTCCTGGCTTCAGATTATACTACAAAGCTACAGTCATCCAGACAGTAGGGTACTGGCACAAAAACAGAAATATAGACCAATGGAACAAGATAGAAAGCCCAGAAGTAAACCCATGCACCTATGGGTACCTTATTTTTTACAAAGGAGGCAAGAAGGTACAATGGGGGAAAGAGAGCCTCTTCAATAAATGGTGCTGGGAAAACTGGACAGCTACATCTAAAAGAATGATACTAGAACACTTCCTAACACTATATACAAAGATAAACTCAAAATGGACTAAAGGCCTAAATGTAAGACCAGAGGAAAACAGGCAGAACACTTGATGACATAAATCAAAGTAAGATCCTCTACGACCCACCTCCTAGAGTAAAGGAAATAAAAGTAAACAAGTGGGACCTGATTAAACTTAAAAGCTTTTGCACAGCAAAGGAAACTATAAGCAAGGTAGAAAGACAACCCTCAGAATGGGAGAAAATTATAGCAAGCGAAACAACTGACAAAGGATTAATTTCCAAAATATACAAGCAGCTCATACAACTCAATGCCAAGAAAACAAACAACCCAATCAAAAAGTGGGAAAAAGACCTAAATAGACATTTCTCCAAAGAAGACATAGAGATGGCTAACAAACACATGAAAAGATGCTCAAAATCACTCATTATTGCTGCTGCTGCTGCTGCTAAGTCGCTTCAGTTTTGTCCGACTCTGTGCGCCCCCATAGACAGCAGCCCACCAGGCTACGCCGTCCCTGGGATTCTCCAAGCAAGAACACTGGAGTGGGTTGCCATTTCCTTCTCCAATGCACGAAAGTGAAAAGTGAAAGTGAAGTCGCTCAGTTGTGTCCGACTCTTAGCGACCCCATGGACTGCAGCCTATCAGGCTCCTCCATCCATGGGATTTTCCAGGCAAGAGTACTGGAGTGGGGTGCCATTGCCTTCTCTGCATTCATTATTAGAGAAATGCAAATCAAAACCACAATGAGATATCACCTCACACCGGTCAGAATGACCATCATCAAAAAATCTACAAACAATAAATGCTAGTGAGGGTGTGGAGAAAAGGGATCGCTCTTGCACTGTTGATGGGAATGTAAATTGATACAGTCACTATGGAAGATGGTATGGAGATTCCTTAAAAAACTAGGAATAAAACCACCATCAGATCAGATCAGATCAGATCAGTCGCTCAGTCGTGTCCGACTCTTTGCGACCCCATGAATTGCAGCACGCCAGGCCTCCCTGTCCATCACCAACTCCTGGAGTTCACTGAGACTCACGTCCATCGAGTCAGTGATGCCATCCAGCCATCTCATCCTCTGTCGTCCCCTTCTCTTCCTGCCCCCAGTCCCTCCCAGCATCAGAGTCTTTTCCAGTGAGTCAACTCTTCGCATGAGGTGGCCAAAGTACTGGAGTTTCAGCTTTAGCATCATTCCTTCCAAATAAATCCCAGGGCTGATCTCCTTGCAGTCCAAGGGACTCTCAAGAGTCTTCTCTAACACCACAGTTCAAAAGCATCAATTCTTCAGTGCTCAGCCTTCTTCACAGTCCAACTCTCACATCCATACATGACCACAGGAAAAACCATAGCCTTAACTAGACGAGCCTTTGTTGGCAAAGTAATGTCTCTGCTTTTGAATATGCTATCTAGGTTGGTCATAACTTGGATCCTTCCAAGGAGTAAGCGTCTTTTAATTTCATGGCTGCAGTCACCATCTGCAGTGATTTTGGAGCCCATGACCCAGCAATCCCATTCCTAGGCATATAGCCTGAGGAAACCAAAATTGAAAGAGACACATGTATCCCATTGCTCATTGCAGCACTATTTACAATAGCTAGAACATGGAAGCAACCTAGATGTCCATCTACATATGAATGGATAAAGAAGTTGTGGTACATATACACGATGGAATATTACTCAGCCACAAAAAGGAACGCCTTTGAGTCAATTCTGATGAGGCTGATGAACCTAGAACCTATTATACAGAGTGAAGTGACTCAGAAACAGAAAGATAAATATTGTGTTCTAATGCATATTCACAGAATCTAGAAAAATGGTACAAATAATTTATTTACAGGGTAGCAATGGAGAAACAGACCTAGAGAACAGACTTATGGACATGGGGAGAGGGGAGGAGAGGGTGTGATGTACGGAAAGAGTAAACATGGAAACTTACATTACCATATGTAAAATAGATCACTAATAGGAATTTGCTGTATGGCTCAGGAAATTCAAACAGGGGCTCTGTATCAACCTAGAGGGGGGGATGGGGAGGGAGTTGGGAGGGAGGTTAAAAAGGGAGGGGAAATATGTATTCCTATCACTGATTCACGTAGAGGTTTGACCAGTGAGCCAGTGAAGTTGCTCAGTCTTGCCCGACTCTTTGCGATCCCATGGACTGTAGCCTACCAGGCTCATCCATTCCAGGCAAGAGTACTGGAGTGGGTTGCCATTTCCTTCTCCAGGGGATCTTCCCAACCCAGGGATCGAACCCAAGTCTCCCACATTGCAGGCAGATGCCTTACTATCTGAGCCAGCAGGGAAGCCCAGAAAACAACAAAATTCTGTAAAGCAATTATCCTTCAATAAAAAAATAAATTAAAAAAAATCAACTTGTCTTTTCTGTTCTTATCTTTGTGTCCAACTCTTTGCGACCCCGTGGACTGTAGCCCTCCAGGCTCCTCTGTCCATGGGATTCTCCAGGCAAGAATGCTGGAGTGGGCTGCCATTTCTGTCTCCAGGGGATCTTCCCGACCCAGGGATCGAACCCGGGTCTCCCACATTGCAGGCAGATACTTCATCCTCTGAGCCACCAGGGAATCCCCCAGTCATCCCTCGTTGCCTTTAATAAAAGATTCTGGAACTTCACCATCTCCATGGCTGCTGGTTCAAACCCTGACAGAAGGAGCACTGGCCATCTCACTGCCCAGTCTTCTCCCAACTTGGCCTGAATTCTCCCCATGAAATAAGTTCTCAGGAGAGCTCCAAGGTGTTCTCATTTTTTAAACTTCCAAAGCAGATTTGTTGAGAATCATACATTTGACCCTTTATGAAGTTATTTTTTTAAAGAAGAAATGTCACCTTTTCTATCTCCCTCCTCATTTGATAGGTCATCACATTGGGAAATGCTTTCTTAATAGAAAAGACCTTGTAATGAGAGGCATTGGGTTGTGTTTGGACCCCTTTAACTACAACTATTTGTTGGACAAAGCAAACAACTATTATTTTTTCTTGGAACTGACCAACCTTTTTATCTTGCAGATATATAGAGAGGGCCATTTAGTTGGGATAAGCAGCACAGAGAACTAATTTTATTTGTTTCATGACTGGAGCAACTATGAGAGGGTCGGGAAAATGAACACCAGAAGGTCGTGGCACTAGCTAGTATTTCTAGTGTCTTTTAGGGCGGTTTAATTGAATGTCTTTTACTGGCTGCCTGTCCTCTGAATTTACTCCTAGCACAGCTGATGGTTCTTGAGATCTCAGAAGTCACGCCAGTGTTTCCACCTGAGAACTTGGGTCTGCTGAAAACCCTGAAGCAATGACCGAGACTGCCCACTGCCTCATTTGAAGGTAAAAGTTTAGAAAACTGCCTTGTATATTGCTGCTTTCTAAATCAGATGTGCATTTTAATGACTCAGGACAATTTTCTCATAAGCACATGGTTTTTAAAATCACAAAAAGATATTTTTGTCTTGAAAAAAGTTTTCTCTGAAAGCTTTTTTAAAAGCTGCTCAGTCCTAGCACTTAAGGTCTAAGAAACAAAATTTTCATTCCTAAAACTCTTTTTCCCCACTCCTTCCTTCTGTAACACTGCGAGAAGAATTCAAAAGGGAGCCTTGCTTTTATTCAGAAAAGGTCAGTTTCTTTTAAAAGAGCATAAAAGAGACTAGTTAAAACTAATATATATATAAAGCACTTTTAAAACTTATGGGAAGCTTGGCTTCCCAATTTTAGTCTCAGTACTTGTTAGGTAAGGATCCAGTGAATTTCAAAGACTCCTGGTTATGGAAAGAAGGCCTAAGCATCTTTAACATTTTTTTTTCCCTGAATAATTAACATGCTGAAATAAACAAATGAACATACATACTGAGAAAGACTTACTTCTCAAGGGCACTTGCTCCTTGGGGAAGAAAAGCTATGACCAACTTAGCATATTAAAAAGCAGGCACATACTTTGCCAAGAAAGGCCCGTCTAGTCAAAGCTATGGTTTTTCCAATAGTCATGTATGGATGTGAGAGTTGGACTATAAAGAAAGCTGAGCGCCGAAGAATTGATGCTTTTTAACTGTGGTGTTGGAAAAGACTCTTGAGAGTCCCTTGGACTGCAAGGATATCCAACCAGTCCATCCTAAAGGAGATCAGTCCTGTGTGTTCATTGGAAGGACTGATGTTGAAGCTGAAACTCCAATACTTTGACCACCTGATGAAAAGAACTGACTCACTGGAAAAGACCCTGATGCTGGGAAAGATTGAAGGCAGGAGGAGAAGGGGACGACAGAGGATGAGATGGTTGGATGGCATCACCGACTTAATGGACATGAGTTTGAGTAGGCTCCGGGAGTTGGTGATGGACAGGGAGGTCTGGTGTGCTGTAGTCCATGGGGTCGCAAAGAGTCGGACACAACTGAGCAACTGAACTGAACTGAGAAAGAAATGCAAGTGATTATCCAAACTACAGGATTTTATCAGTAGTGAGAACGAGGCATGGTTTCTTCACAGGTTTAATCTAGTCCTAGAAGCTGTGTGTTGGAGCGGTTGTCCAGTTGCACATGTAATTTTGCGGTCGTTAACTTTAGCCCTGTCTCCCTCGGTGCAGGCGCTGCCTAAACAATGAGGAGCGAAGAGCCGGCCGTGACCATGGACGAGACCGGCGGGCCGGACGCGGCTGCGGGCCGCCTGGGGGCGCCGTACTCCGAGGCCTGGGGGTACTTCCACCTGGCTCCCGCGCGCCCTGGCCACGCGGCGGGCCCCTGGGCCACCTGCCGGCTGTGCGGGGAGCAAGTGGGCCGCGGCCCGGGCTGGCACGCGAGCACCCCGGCGCTGTGGAAGCACCTGAGGAGCGCGCACCGGCGGGAGCTGGCGGAGAGCGCCGCCCGCCGCTCGCCACCCGCCGCCCCTGGCCCCGTCGCGGCCGCCGAGGGCGACTGGGCGCGCCTCCTCGAGCAGATGGGTGCGCTGGCCGTGCGGGGCAGCCTGCGCGAGCGGGAGCTGGCGCGGCGCGAGGCGGCCGTGGAGCAGGGCGAGCGCGCCTTGGAGCGCAGGCGGCGGGCGCTGCAGGAGGAGGAGCGCGCGGCGGCCCAGGCGCGCCGGGAGCTGCAGGCCGAAAGGGAGGCGCTGCAGGCGCGGCAGCGGGCAGTGAGCCGGCGGGAGGGCGCCTTGGCCTTGGCCCCGGCCCCGGCCCCCTCGCTGCACGCTCCGCTCAAAGACGAGCCCGAGGGGGAACCCAGGGACGGCTGCGTCATCACGAAGGTCCTCCTGTAGGTTTTGGCCGCTCCCACCCCCCGACCCCCACTCCACCAGTGGTACTCCACGTGTGGCCCGCGGAGCGGCGTCTTCAGCCTCACCTGGGAGCGGGATCTCAGTCCCTTGACCCTCTGCCGAGTTGAAATCGCCAAATGCAGGGTCTTGAGAAGCAGAACCAGAACATGCTCATGATCCTCTCCGGCGGCCTCCTCTGCTGGTGGCGTTTTGTGGGATCCGCGCAGGCGGGGGTTTTCCTCTGACCGCCTTTGGAAAAGAGGCCACTGGCCCCGTGAACCTAGAGCATTTGGAGCCATGGCCATTCTTTGGTAACTTTGAAAGGACCGAAACTTCCTTACACACCAAGGACTATCACACCATGTGCCCGCAACCCAGAGTAGAGTGTGCATTGAAATGAGGATCAGGCATTTTTACCCCCCAAAAGTTTTACTTCCTAACGAGGAAGTCTTTGATGAGTAGCCCTTGCCCAGCACCAAGTTCTGAACAGGAGGCCGTTTAGTTTCCAGAACTGTTCATTACCCTATCATTCCTAGTGCCTTAGGAAGGCAGTCCTGGAGAAGTCCTCCTTTTGCTCCCCTCCCCAGCTGGCCCCCCAGTACCAAGCGCCTTGTCTCACCTCCGCCATCTTCCTTCCCCCGTTGCAGCCTGATGGCAGCTGTGCTAAGTTTCCCCACTTCACTGCCTCACACCTGCCACCTTACTTGCCAGACCTGACCTCAGCCCTCCCTCCTTGACAGGAAGGGAGCTTCCTCCCCAACGTCTCCTCAGCCCTCACACTTGGGCCAAGGAGGAAGGCACCCTCCCATCTGAGGCCACCTCCTTCACCTTTTTTTGGGCCTTTTGGTGTTGCCATGCTAAGTCCTGCCCAACTCTTTCGACGCCATGGACTGTAGTGCCCCAGGCTCCTTCCCAGGCAGTAATAGGGAGTGGGTTGCCATTTTCTACTCCAGGGATCTTCCCCATTCAGGGATCAAACCCACAGCTCCTGGGTTGCAGGCGGATTCTTTACCACTGAGCCACCTGGGAAGCCCCGTGGATGTCTTATAGAATATCCGATACTCTGGATTTTTTTGTCTGACTGTTTCCTTAGGCCAAATTATGTACTCCTTCTTGGTTCATCTACCTGGAGAGCTGCAACAGTCACCTTTGTGCCCAAAACTGACTACCTCCAGCCTTGTGTGCTCTTCCCAGGTCTGTCCTTCATGTTCAGTCCCCTGCAGCGTATCTCCACCTCTACTTGCACATCTTGCCACTGGGGATGGAAGGGGTAAATGTATTCAACTCCACATCCCCACCCCTGACCCAATGGCTAAGAATTACTGGGCTCTTAAAATGTGTCAGGTACATTTACATGTATTATCTCACTTTATTTCCATAGCAGCTCCCTGGGGAGGGGGGCATATTAATACTAATACGCTGCCCATTTTACAGCTAATGAAACTGAGAGAGGGCTTAAGTGGCTTGTACAAGATGACAGCAGTCCAATCCAATCTCTACCTCCAGATGCCGTGTTCCCGGCTGCTGTACCGTTGCCCTTGTTACTCACTCATCCGAGCTGACACCTTTGCTTCCTAATTCCAGCTCCAGGTCGTACCATCAGTGACATTGACATGTACTGACCACTCACCATGCCAGAGCTGTGCAAAAATGCTGGACAATAATTGCCTACCGTGCAGTAACCCCATGATATAATCCCATGAGTAATCCTACACCCACTTTGCAGAGAGACAGGCTCAGAGGAACTAAGTAATGTCGAGGAAGAATGGGGTTTGAGCACCAGTCTTGCTGAATCCTAGGCCCCTGGTCTCTTGAGTCTATTTCTAGTGGCTCAGTTGGTAATGAAGAAGACCCAGGTTCGATCCCTGGGTCAGGAAGATCCCCTGGAGAAGGGCATGGGAACCCACTCCAGTGTTCTTGCCTGGAGAATTCCATGGACAGAGGAATTCCCTGGCACCAGGAATTCCTGGTGGGCTACAGAACATGGGGTCGCAGAGTCCAATATGACTGAGCGACTGAGACTTTCACTTTTACACCTGTCTTCCTTCTGATGTCACCTGCCCAGCTCAGGACCCGGTTATCATTCAGCTGGGATTCACCTTTCCATCCTCGTCTTCTCACACTACCACCTACCTGACACTCAACTTGGCCAGAGGAATTGTTCTGACGCTGATTATATCACATTTCCTGCTCAAGACGAGATCACCCATCCTCTGCAAGCTCTCTTTGTGGCCTGACTGTCAAGTCCCCTCCAGCCTTGTGCCAGTCTTATCTGTCCCCTCCTCCACAAACGCTGTATGCTTCAGCCAAATTGGACTCCTTGTTCTGATGTGTCCTGGTCTTGGCACCTCTGTGCCTGTTTGTACTTCCACCTCTTAAAAAAAGCCCTTCAATCTGAGTATGAAAAATACCACTTATTTTCTAAGAATAAACTCAAATTCGACTCCCTACATGAAGCTTTCCTGGATTCCTCATCATTCAGAAATGATTCTTCTCTGGACTCTCAGCATTTTGTGTCTCAAAGCCCTTAGGAAGGCCCTCTGGTGTGTACCCTTGGGAGCCGGGCTGGTGTTCATTCCTCCAGCTCCCCCTGTCTTACCTGTGGCAGCTGCTCAATAAATATTTGAGGTGATAAACCCATTCAGTTTTCCCAATATAATTAATCCTTTATCTTTAATTCTGAGTGGAATTCCTAACAGAAAAAAGAAGTAGCCTAAAAGGAAGTAGCAGTAAATTTTTAAAAGCTGTTTAGTCAGTGAACTTTTAATGTGTCAGTTTGGGGCTGTTTGGTTTAAATCTAATCACAAGGTATATCAATTATCAGGAACACTTTTCTTAAAATTATTTTTTTTTCATTACACAATTGATATAAATGCAATGCCCCAATCTAGGAAGAAAAACTGAAAGAAAAAAATCTCCCGAAGTCCTGTCATCTTAGACTGCTACTAATATTTTATTTTATTCTTCTGTCTCCTGCAGTTTTTGTATTACTCTAAAAATAATGTTATTTCTATTAAGAACTGAAATGTAACTTCTTCATGTGTGTTTATAATTGGGCTGTACAACCTGAATTTGGACTTTTAGGAAAGGAAAAAAAAGTACAAATGTCATTCTTGTTTCAACAATTGTTCAAACCATTAAAATAAGCAAAGAGGGACTTTTAGAATCTTAACCACTCTTTCAAGAAAGGTAGCTAATGGGTGCACCAGTCATCTGTTCAGGGGATGGGGAAAGCAATTAGCCTGACTGATGACTTACTAGTGGTTGTGGGAGTTAAAACACTTTTTACACTTCTGCATTGCTATAGCTTTTTCATATCAAGCATAAATTACTTTTATAATTAAAAATAAAAATTACTTCTTGCAAATGGAAAATCCTTACTATCAGCATTCAGCTTATTTAAGATACACAAGACTTCCCACACAAGAACTGAGATAACCTGCAATTCCAGAAAAGCCTAGAAGGAAATGCAGTCCAACTCAATCATTTGACAGATGAGAAAAATAAGCCTGAGTGGCTCATCCACTTAGTGGCTACCATGGCTCACCTGACTCCATCCTCGTCAGATACTCTCGCCCTGGCCCTGGCCCTCTCTGGCTCTGAGGGCTTCTGCTGGCTCACCTGGCAAAGCACAAGGGCTACCAGGACCAGCTGCCTGAGCTGGCATCCTGTCAGTAAGTGCTGGGATCTGAAAGTGCAGAGGTGGTTCCGGGGATAGCCTCGGTCTCTCTGGCCCAGTCTGCTCACATTAGAGTTGTCACTGCTAATGGGTGATGGGGATGTGCCCTTCTTATACTGCAGAACTTCCCTGATTGATACAGTAAGGCTTGCTAATAGCAGCAGACAGTTGCTGCCTTTGAGGGCAAGGCACATGGCAAGGTGGAGGGCTGGAACTGGGATGCAGAATGCCCTGAATCCAACTCCTGAACTCCTGCCATGATGTCAAGTGATGGGCCCCTTCTTTTAAGTTGAGATTCGGCAGAGGAGAGGGTGTGGGCAAATCAGAGTAATGACAACCAAGACCGAAAGAGCTAGAGCTCTTTATGCACCTAAGGTGTCACCCTTGAAGGCTGGAGAAGGGAACAGCTTGCTTAGTTTGGGCTGAATTTCTACTTTAGAAAGCTGTCTGTCTTAATGTCTCAGAAAGGATTCATAAAAACTAAGCTTTTGTTTTGCTACCATGGACTTACTGGGGAATTCTGTTTCTAAAAAGGTTTGATCTTCAGTCTGCTCCTTTGTCTGGAAAATGGATGGTGTGATCATTAAGGTCCCCTTGGCTTTAATGTACTATGATAACATAAAGTTCAATGAAACAGCCATCTCTGAGTGAATTGGTGGTTCTGTTTAGATTTTCCTGTTAATTGTAGATTTAGAAGGAAGTGTTTAAAGCCACATATATGTGTTTACTATTAAAAATAACAATGGTGTATCACACTTCTACAGAAGTGAGGCACTATGAGATTCACTACCCAGAACTGAAAATGTGTGTAAGCGTGCTCTCCCATTCCCCACTCTCGGTTCTCACAGCACCCTGCAAGCAGGACACGTATAACCATCCGTGTGTTACTCTGAGGCCCCACACTTCAACAAGGTGAAACAGCCTACGAGACCACAGCTCCTAAGCCGCAGACTGGAAGCTGACCTCAATCCATGGGCCCCAGCCAGATGTGGAACCAAACAGCTGACCTCCTTCCGTGACTCTCTTCTGACCCACCTCTTCACCACTGCCTGACCTGTCTCGTGGCCTGAGTGTCTGCTACACTTGGGTCCATGTTGGCTATTCCCGCTCTGGTGCTGAGAGGAAGCGAGGCTGGCCATCATGAGTTTTGTATGGCTGATGTAACAGATTCCACAAGCTTGGGAGCTAAAAACACCACAAATGTATTAACTTACAGTTCTGCAGGTCAGAAGTCTTAAAATGCATCTCAAAGTGTTGGCAGGGCTGTGTTCTTTTCTAGAGGCTCCAGAAGAGAATCTCGTTTTTTTGTTTTTTCTTTTTCTGGATTTTGGAGGCTGCCCACGTTCTGGCTTCTTCAAGGCCAGCAGGAACCAGTCTTTCTCACAACCCATCACTCTGCCTCCCTCATCCACATTTTAAAGGACTGTCTACTGAACTTAAGTTCAGTTGGTCAGCAACCTAATTCTATCTGCAAACGGAGTTCTCCCCTGCCAGGTAATACTGTGGTTCCAGGGGTTAGGATATGGACGCGTGGGGAGGTGGGGAAGTGGCAGGCATTATCCACCTACCGTAGCACATTACACTGTCTGACCTGGATCTGGATGGAGGTGATGTGAGAAAGGAACGTGCCTGAGGAGCCCCTCTTCCTTGGGAATCAGCACTTTACTGGGGATCCTCATCTTTCCCTCTTGTGTCTTCCTCGGTCTCTCTGCCCAGTGCAGAGAGTCCTCATAGGCTTTTCTGAGAAAGATACCTAGAAAGTGGTATGAAGAATGCCTCCGGAGTTTATAAATTTGTACACTGACTAGAAAGGCTGGTGTGTGTGTGTGTGTGTGCGTGTGTGTGTGTGTGTGTGTGTGAGAAGAGTTGAGTCTTTAGTCAGATGTGAATTAAACTCTTAAGTTAAAAAAAAAGTGCTCAAATGTTATTAGTAAAAATGTTGAAACACAAAAAATTACAAATAAAATCTAAGCTTCCAACTACCTCTATTAGATGTCACCTTGGCAACCACTTCAATCTCTCTGAAATCCAGTTTCCTCAGTAAAATGGGAATAAGACATACCTTACAGAGTTGCTATTATGATTGCTACTTAGGCAAATTTTGATGTATTTTAAACTCAGTAACAATGACTTCTTTTTTTCCTTTTTTCTCTTACTTATCTGAAAGACAGCTCAAAACCAATCCGAAGGACTTCAGAAAGAGCAAGTTCCTCCGGGATGACTCCCGAGAGGAGAGAAACATAAGCCACAAGGATCTGCCAAATCATTCTCCCTCACAATGGGACTACTCTTCTATCAAAACATAAATATCACACCTGATTTGCCAAAGAAGCCAATCCAGTCAAACTCAACTCGACTTGTGACTACCAAGTCGTCTGACCAATCTTACAAGTAAATCTATCAAAGCCAATCCATCTATGCACTTCTGCCTTCAAAGTTATCACCTTTGAAGATTATATAGTTATTCCACAAATGCTTCCAAGCTTAAAGCCCTTGAGGAGTTTCTGGTGTGTTCTAAAGTTACCAAATATTCATCTTTCCAGGAAAAGTTGATTTTTGAAAAGAGCTGCCAGTTACTCAGAGCCCAGTCTGATGAATATAACCAGATTAACATTTCTGGTTAATAGGGTGTGATTATAATAAAGCAGCGATAATTCTCTGTGTGTGGTTCATAAATTGGCCTTGAAGGTGTTGTACATTAAGGTTAAGTAAAGGGAGCATAATCGTAGTGGCGATTAAAGCCCGTTTTAGTGGGTTTATGATGTGAATGAATTCAGATAGCACTGGGAGTCATTACATATTTAAACAGTATTAAATGTTTCTCTTTATGAAAATCTTAATTATGACATTCTCTGAAATCTGATTTCATAGTATTAAAATGAAGGCTTTAAGGAAAAGCATTAAATGCTAATGAGAGCTTTATTATTTCAGTATATATTCTCTTGGGCCTTTGGTCAAGGTAAGTAATGATCAGATGAATGAGTTGGCAACCTTCCTGGCCTCTGAAGTCTACTAGTAATTGGAAGCTAAGTAACACACTGTCACATGTTTAAATATATTTAATAATAGTCCACCAACTTTTCCCCGTCTTGCTTTCTGGGCAATGAAACACCATGGCATTCTAACACAGATAAGGAAAGCTGGCTTTCTGTCCGGAGAATTTCTGAAAGTCATCCTGACTCCGCGCACTCAAGACTCTGTTTGCGTCCATCACATTAGCTTCCCCAAGCTCCTCATCCTCCAGGGACTTTTGATTTAAAGGTTTTCCATCAACTCCAATTTCTAACAACTTGAAAAATGGTTTTTGTTTTGTTTCTTTGGTACTTCAGTGCTCTATTATTCAGACTTAGGACCACAAAACCCAAATGTCTGATTGAGGCAGAAGTACTAATATTTTCAAGTAGTCAGAGAAGATTCATAATCAAGTGAGGGGCTTGCAGCCTCTAAGGTTCTACTGTTGTCTACATATCCAAAACCCTTAAAAACATGACTGAAATATTCTGAAGGCAGAGTCTGTAAGATCCCCTAAGAATGTCTGATTTAGGGACAAATCTGAAAGTACTGTTTATACCCCAAGTGGTGCGGTGGTAAAGAACCGCCTGTCAATGCAGGAGACACAAGAGAGCGAGTTCCATCCCTGGGTCAGGAAATCCTCTAGAGTAGGAAATGGTTACCCACTCCTATTCTGTCAATGGCATGAGAACTGGACTCACCAGTTTAGTGTCCCATCCTGTTCCCACCTCTGTATCTCTCTCTCATTCTCACACTCACACACCTGTAGCTCCTAAGACAAATGCCACTGGTTCTGTCAAACAGTTTGAAAACCAAGTTCAGATCAGTGTTGTTCTAACTATAGGGCTCACCCCATTAATGGACTATAAAATCAATGCAGTGGTTGGAATCAGTAATTTGGAAAACAAAAAAGAAGTGCATTACATGAACTAATGGCTAAGTGAAAGTGACTCAGCCATGTCCAGCTCTTTGCGACCCCATGGACCATACAGTCCATGGAATTCTCTAGGCCAGAATACTGGAGTGGGTAGCCTTTCCCTTCTCCAGGGGATTTTCCCAACCCAGGGATCGAACCCAGGTCTCCTGCATTGCAGGCAGATTCTTTAATCAGCTGAGCCACAAGGGAAGCCCAAGAATACTGAAGTGGGTAGCCTATCCCTTCTCCAGCGAATCTTCCCCACCCAGGAATCGAACAGGAGTCTCCTGCATTGCAGGCAGATTCTTTACCAACCGCGCTATCAGGAAAGCCCTAGTACTGGTATCTATAAAACCTGTTATATATGCACATACGGACCCTCACGTACTGAGCTGTGACATAAACTGTATTTCTTAATGCAGATCATGGTCAAAATGGCTTGAAAGCTTTTGCTTTACCTTCTCTTGTAGCCTCGATTTCTTCCATTTCCTCAGTCACATAAACCTCCATTGATACCAAACCACTCGTGGTTCCTCAAACCCAACCGACTCTTCCCCTTCTATGCGTCCATGGTGTATGACGCCAGGCACCTCTTCCGTGTGTAAGTGTATGGTGCAAGGCACTAGGAATGAGTTCTGAGGAAAACCAAAATCTTGCTCACATGGACAGACAAATATTATACGAATCACACTAATACTTAGCTGTGAACCCAAGTTAAGTAGTCTAAATGAAACACATCTGGATTTTCAAGAACATGAACCAAAGACAATTAATCTCAGGAGACAAGGGAGCCATCTCTGTAGAAGAATCCATTAGCGGAGAGCTAAAGAACATGTCAAAGTTAACTAGGTAAACAGGCAGTTAGCATTCCAGATAGAACAACATATAGGCAGCCCTGGGATGAGAGAGGACATGGCATGTTTGAGGAACTGAAAAAAAGCCCAGAGAATGAGCAGGAGGGCAGCCCAAGACAGGACCGGAGAGGCTGACAGTGGCTAGGCCAGCCGGGGACCTAGGGGCTAGGGTTTTGTTTCTGTCCTCAGAGTAATGGAAAGCCATGCAAGGATTTAAGCAAAAGATGATGAATAAAGAGTTGTGAAGACACTATGTTCTGCAGAGTGGAAGACGGACTAGAGGGAAGGAGTGACTGCACGGAGGCAAGTTAGGAAGCTAGTAGAATAATCCGGGTGAATAGTGACAGTGAACTGACTCAATATACTGGAAGTCAAGGGGGAGAGGAAAAAGGGTGTGGTAGTGAAACGGAGATTGACTGCTAGGTTCTGACTTGCGTAACTGGGTAGATGATGCTGCTTGCCGAGAGTAAACTGGAAAAGATCAGGTTTGGAGAAGACTCTGGGTTCCGTCTTGAATAAGCTGCTTGGATACGTATCTTGGCTAAGACAACCTGGAAGCCATGGGAGTACAGATGGTAAATGAAATTGGGTGTATGAGCATAAGGAAAACACCTGGGCTTGTGCCCTGAAGGCCTCTCCACTTCCTGGTGTTATATTCCTACTTACTATAATGTCTCTGAGTACGCACAGTTAACAACACAGGTTCTACCTGCTGCTGCTGCTGCTGCTAAGTTGCTTCAGTCGTGTCCGACTCTGTGCAACCCCACAGACGGCAGCCCACCAGGCTCCGCCGTCCCTGGGATTCTCTAGGCACAATCACTGGAATGGGTTGCCATTTCCTTCTCCAATGCATGAAAGTGAAGTCGCTCAGTCGTGTCTGACCCTCAGAGACCCCATGGACTGCAGCCCACCAGGCTCCTCCGTCCATGGGGTTTCCCAGGCAAGAGCACTGGAGTGGGGTGCCATTGCCTTCTCCGGGCTTTATCTGCGTTAAAGTTCAAATATAGAAATAATAAAAAAGCGAAAATCTGCTCACTCTAGGGGTAATTAATAATTTGATATGACCCTTATATACATTTTTAAGTGGGATTATGCTTTACATACTTTTCTAAAATCAGCAATGTAGTAAGAATATTCTTCTCCATCATGATATAGACAGTTCTATCTTACTCGCCTGAATGGCTACAGTATTACATGGTGGGCCTGCATTGCCATTTAACCAACCCCCCAGTCGCCACTGATTGGCAGTTGGGTTACCTCAGTTACTGCCCATTCAGTAGTCACTGACCTCCTTCTGCCTTGCTCACTGAGGCCTGATTTTGTTCGAACAGCAACATGTTCCACCTTATGATGGCTCACAATTGGCTTAAGGCAACAGAGACCATCCTGTTGCCCACCTTTCCAACTTCCCTTGGGGCCATGGGCAGTCATGTTACCAGGTTCTGGCTAATGACCCCAAGGAGAAGTCTGTTATGAGAGTTTCTGAGTAAGCTTTTGCTTTCCTGATAAAGGAGAAACAACAGGAATACTGCTCTTTCCCCTGTTTTGGACTTGAACGTGATGACTGGAGTTTCAAAAGTCATTTTGCAATTACAAGGACATAAGCCAGAACTAAGAATAGTAAAGCAGAAAGACAAAGAGAAAAAGCCTGGGCCCTGATTCACATAGACACACAGGTAAACACTGACTCATTTTAAAGAATGCAAATATATTTCCACTTTAAAGCCTGAAAAAAGTAAAATGAAATGTTTTAAAGATTCATAGCAGAGACATAAGTGATGCCCTAAAAAATAAGAAGCATACTCAGAACACAATGGGGAAGACACTTTCAACAGTCCCTGAGAACCTTCAGGTGCTGGGCCCAGAAACGCCTTTCTGGCTCCCTGCCCAGCCCAGCCCTCTGCCCTGCAACTCAACAGGACGGCCTTTGTACACAATCTCTGACACCTCTTCTCGGTGTAAATTTATGTCTTCTTTTGGCTGCTCTTTGAAAATGTGCCATATTAAGAAATAATCTTTTACATGAAAAGCTAGGAGGTATTTTAACTGGATGAACCATAACTTCATAAGTTCATAACTAGAATAAATTAAACAGAAGTAAAAACCTTTAAAAACAGAAGAAAAATAAAACCCCTCCCTTTGTGAGAAAAAGTGCTTCTTAGCTATTTAATTTAGAAGACAATTTCTGTTATTTTACTATAATGGTGACGGTATCTTCTGTTCTCAATTTTGCCAACTTCTCATGTTCTGGCAAAATATGTTAGAATTCTCAAAATTCAGCAACTCGCAGCTTCACTTTAAACAAACACTTAAAGGCTATTAAATTACTAAATTTATACTGTGTAAATAAACTATAATTTTAAATATTAGACACAAAACAATTTTATGTATAATTCAAATTGTACATAATCCACATTTATGCTTCTAAACAAACAGAAGCTCACATTTGTACTACTTTCATACTTTACAAAGTGCTTTTATATACATTTTCTCATTTTTTATTCGAAACAAACATGTGAGTTAAATATTATTCCCATTTCACAAGTAGAAATAGAACCAGACATTATTCAGTGCTTTAACCAGTATACAGTGTAGCCCTGAGACTTTAGATCTGCAAAGGGTTTTAATAATGCAAATATCACATATATATCAATTTTTATCACCATTTTCAAGTTTCCATTTTCTTAACAAAGGAAAACAATGAAAAATTTTCTACAATCTAATAATAAAAGTGGGAAATATTATATATACAACTGTATACTAACCCAGTGAGTGAGATCTATCAGAAGCAAGTTTACTCTGAAGGTCCTATATTGTTACCTGTATACAGGGCACCAGTATCAGAACCATGTTTACACGAGTAATTTTTCTACTTTAGAGAAAATAATCCAGGACATTCCTATTGCCTCCAGGTCTTGTGTGTGTGTGTGTGTGTATGTGTTAGGGTATGAAAGTGGCCAAGTGTGTGGTATGTGTGTGTGTCAGGGTATGTAAGCAGTCAGGAAGTGGTGTGTCTGTGTTAGGGTATGCAAGTGGCCAGGAAGGTAGGTAGGAGTGTGCATGTGTGTGTGCGTGTATGTGTTAGGGTATGTAAGTGGCCATGTGTGTTTGTGTGTGTGTGTGTTAGGGTATGTAAGTGGGCAGAAAGTATACAGAAAAATACTTAATCCAAATTTGGAGTTATAGGATCTCTGATTTTCCCATCTGCAGTGACTTGAGAAATTTGGTCATATGTCTCATCTATAGTAATACATTTTCTTTCCACACCCCTCCTTCTTCTTAAGTACTGTCTACCATTAAGATTAGAAATTCCAACAGGTGGCTTTTCTTTCTGAATTATCTTCCCTATTGCATACTTTTTTCCCCCAGAATTTTCCTTTCCTATTTCTGTATCTTGAAGACATTTCATTATAGTAGATGACAGAGCTATAGTTTATATTCACTGTGATAAAAGATCAGTTTCAGCATTGATTTCCCAGCAAAAAGCTGACAGAAAAGTCACCACAAAGGGAAAAAACTGCGTTAACTGGCAGTGCAGTGACACCTGCACTCAGAAAGCTGCACTGCAGCCTCCCTAAATCTGAGCTAATCTCCTCTCATCACTGTGCTGTCAATTTTCAGAGGAAAATTCTGGCTGGTTTCATTACTGTGCTGTCAATTTACAGAGGGAAATTCTGCCTGGTCTTGAGTTCAAAGCAGACCAGAATGTTTAAATTATTGGTTCAATGAGTTATTTTTTGATGTTATGTTTTTATTGCATCTGAAGATATTTTCAATAAACATCTGGAGTTTGGAGCCTTGGCTAGGTAAGGAAGCAAGGGGAAGTTGCTCATTTGTGTCCGACTCTTTGCGACCTCATGGACTGTAGCCTATCAGGCTCTTCCATCCATGGGATTTTCCAGGTAAGAGTACTGGAGGGGGGTGCCATTTCCTTCTCCAGAGGATCTTCCCGACCCAGGGATCGAACCCAGGTCTCTTGCATTGTAGGCAGACGCTTTACCGTCTGAGCCACCAGGGAAGTCTCTAATCCCTTTGCAGTAGAAATCAAATTTTTCTGGCATGACTCCATTGCCAGCAATGGGATTTATCAAAACTACAAACGCTAGCACACTGAATATTTCAATACTGTACTCAACTGTTCATATTTTAGCTGTGAAACAAACCAAATGTAAATGCTTAATATATAATACAAATCCGCAGATTCTTCACAGAAGAAAACAATGGAAGGCTGATTTTCTGCATGTCGCCTGCTCATTAGTTCTTCAAGAATATGTCTCGAGTTATTTCAAATATAATGTACACACCACTACCTATGGTTTTCAACATTTTCTATCTAGGTCCTAAAGGGTATAAACAAGGATGCATACAGTCAGGTTGTTTTTATAAACTTTTGGGGTTTCTTCTGTTATGCATCTTACAATAATGAATATAAGGAGACAAAGACAAATGTACATTTAAGTTAGTGGTTACACGAATTTTGCTTATATGGCTAATTGTTTCTATGGGTCTTGCAAATGACAAAATAAAATAACAAAGTCTGATAAGCCCATCCATGCCCCGTGAACTTTAGTCCACTCACAGCATACCTTGATTCAGTCACTATTTATTAGTTTTGAAAAATGTTTTTTAAAAGCTCTGCAAACCACACTTTATTACAAATTTCTGAATCATGAGGGGTAAACTGACACAGTTCCCTCATGTCGCTGACTCTTTTTGAGGGGAAATCCCTGCAATTACACAAGAGTTTCCGAGCTCGATAAAAAGGTGACCGTGCCCTACGCCTGGCCTCACTCTACAGCCCCTTTGACCCAAGGCACAGTCCCTGGTGCATCTTTCTGAGATTTAGCTTCCGGGAAATTTTCAGCAAACCTCTCTCGTGCTTTCTCCCAGTTCTTTTTGCTCTTGTTTTGGAGAAGCTGAACATCTTCAATTGAAGATGGCTTGCCTGTCCCCAAGCCTGCATGTGTTCGCCGAAGCTGAAGCTGGATCTGTTACCAAAAGTTGAGAAGAGAACTTACTGCAGCACCTAAACACACTGAGAGCTGCTTTATCCAATCTGATACTTGTAACCATAATTCTTTGAATTAGAGAAGATTGATGCATAAGAAAAAACTGTCAAATGCATCAAATACATACAGGGATATTATATACATGGTGATACGTGGGACTTACACTCATTTTTCTACACTGTCTTGCTTATCAATAAGAACAGTGGACTCTATAATAAAACAGAGTGGTCCCTAAACAGCAATCACCGTATTTCACTGAGATGCTGCAGAATCAATCTGTCATCTACTTTTACTTTTAACCACAAGTAAAAGCAATGGATGTATGTAAACCTACAGTCTGAGCCTCACCTAAGTAAGTGAAGGATAAGTTAGACCTCTGACTCATGAAGAGTTTGTTTTCATAAAAGGAGGGGAGGACTTCTCATTATTTTGAGAACCATTAAAAGCCACAAATTACTGAGTGTCTAATGTATGTCAGGCATCAACCTAGGGGCTTTATTTTCAGATATTTCTGAAAAAGTTCTCATTATCCCCATTTTAACAGATGAAAACTGAAGTCCAAATGTGCCCTAAGTCATACAGCAAGTGAGAGAGCCCCCACTCTAACCTGACTGCAAAACCCATGTTCTTTCCTCTGTACCGCCAATGAAAGGATTTACATTAAATCTGCCATTATTGTTTTTAGGTGCCAAGTCATTATCAAGAATGCTCTCTGGTCGTATTACTACCTTGTAAGGTTTCTGTGAAAGAGAATCTGAACCGCCAATGAACCATGGGACTGCAGAACTGAACCACTGTATTGTTTTCTAGACAGGATTCACTCTATTGCCTGTTACATGCTCTGAATCTTGAACCTAAAACGGATTCTCCAGCTAGTACAGAATCTGACTGTTCGTAAGGTAACACTTGATTGTTCCTGCATGTTAGGACAAGGCACAGTAAACAAAGCCATTGAAAATAAAAGGCACAGAAGAACGTCTGGCTCAGGAAAAAAACACTGATTATTTAAAGGTTTAGGAAGTCTCTAAGAGGCTTCCGAAAAACAAAACAGATCATAAACACAAAAATTTGGTAATTGTGATTGCCCCAAAGGTAGTTACCATGTCTCTTTGCTTGCTACCATACTCCTAGCACTTAGAGCAACGCCTAGCATATAGTAAGTATACAGTAAATATATCTGTTACAAGAGTAACGAATGAAAGAAACCACAAGTCTTACCGGAGTTTTCATGCCTCCACCGTCCTTCCCTAGGCCCTCTCCTTTCTTCCATCCCATCTTCTCCAACATCTTCCGACCTTTATTGCTATCAGTAATTTCACTTTAGAGAAAATTAAGATGATAGTTGATTTTGAGACCATTTAAATCACATTTATAATAAACTAAAGAATTAAAAATAATTGGTACAACTACTTTAGAAAACCACTTGGCTTTCCCTAATAAAGTTGAAGACAGACAAACTCTAATCCTACATATACTAAACAGAAAAGCATGTATACGGTGCACCAAAAAGACATGGACAAGAATTTCTGCAGCCAAATCTAACAACCACCACAAATTAGAAATAATTCAGATGTCCATCGGTGGTAAAGTGGATAAACTGTGTCGTATCTATACAGGAGAATACAGAGCAATGAAAAGAAAATGCACCTCACAAAGTAATGCTGGATGAAAAGAAGACAGACCCAAAATCAATACTACATTACTCCATATACTTAAAATTAAAAATTAAGCAAAATTAATGTGGCACTGCTGCAAGTCAGCAGAAGAGTCACTTCTGGGGAGGAGAGAGGGATGGTGACTCAGAGGGGACACTAAGAGGCCAGGCTTCTGGGGTTACTCAGGGTTTTCTATTTCTTGACCAAGACTGGGTTCTGCAATGTGTTAATCTTACGTCATTGATATTGATACTTAACATTTGTGAATTTAACATCAATTTAAAAAGTTAAAATGAAAGTAAACCTTTCATTACCTAGTTGCATTTTGTTTTATGATTTTATGGTCTAATATAAGGATATTTTAATTTTATGTTCTATCACATTGTCTTTTCAGTTCTACAAAATGTTAAATTAGCTCTTCAATAAAAATAGACGAAGCAATGCCAGACCAATGTTATTTCATTATTTATTAACTGTAATGTAATCTTTGTATTGTCCAGCAATTATTTCAAAAATATTAAACCTTGAAAATATTTGTCAAGTTGCTTGGTATATGTAGTCTAAAATATTGTATTTCATAAAATCTGACTCCATAAATTCAAAGATGCACTGTTAGTTTATGTACCATTATGAAAAAATTGCTATTATATGTAACCGTAAAATTCTATCCAAGTAATATATCTTAGAGCCAATAAAATATGATATCAAGTCAAATTTTAATAATTGCTAGTTCTACATGAAAAATTTAAATAACTAAACCTAGAATTTATATTTTGAGAAAAAAATGTAGCTAATATATGCTTAAATGTAGAACTATAATCATATTGTAGGTTTCAAAATTACAGTTTTCATGTTTATCAATGCTACTTAACCAAGAGGAAAGAACTGAATCAAAAATAAGTAAGAAAAAGAGTATTTCAGGGTCAAGAACACAAGCAGTTGAGTAAATAACTGTTAAAAGTATCAGTCTATTACCAATTTCTTACTAGCCCAGCCTTCTAAATACAGTATATAAACGTATGGTCACTCAGTTGGGTGGCTAGAATGTGAGTTATGCATATACATGTATGTGTGTGTGTGTGTTTAAGTTTATATGTGATAAATATGTATGTATCCATATTCATGTATACGATCAGTAATTTTCCAGGGAATAGCAGAATACCAATATTAAAGGAAAATGTAAACAGAACTTCCATAGTCCTATAAATCAGATTTGTCCTATGAGTGTGATTATGGTACAAAGACTTTTTCAAGCAACTAAAATTTAATACTTACGAATGAACAGATGCAGGAGCATCATCTCTTTGGAAAGTTCCTTCACTTCCAATCTGCTCCCTACGTTTTCCAGCTCTGTCTTTATATTTTGGATTCTTCAATGTCTTTTCATCTTCGTAGTCTGTGTTCTTTATAAACATGAAATATTCATTGAGGAAAACAAAATTAAAAAAATGTCTGTATATTTGCCTTGCTTAGTGAATATGGTTCAATGCGGTCTCTATTAAATAAGTCATGATATAAATTAAGACATGATACAAATTAAGACAATTATGCTACTAATACTTTTAGTCTATCCCCTTTAAAATGTTTATCATTTCAAGTTGTGCTACAGTATAAATTGTACATAGAATATAAACCATATATAAATTATAATATGTAATTATATGAAAATATAGTAAAAAATACAGTATATTTTGAATTAATGATATGTATTCATATTCTCATATGACTACCAGTATGAAAAGAAACATAGAGAACCCCTGGGGTTGGGAAAAAAATCTATTTCTCCTTTTCTCTAAGGAACTGAGAGTTCCAAAAGATCTAAAAAGTTTTGATACTGTTCCTTAAAAGGGAAAAATGTAGAAAGTCTTTTAAAAAATAGATAAAAAACAAATACTCTTTTACAATGGCAACAATAATAGCTTTTTACTTCAATACAGCTTCACTATATGATTAATCAGTCACTCAACAAAAATTACTGAGTAAAGAATAAGTTAAGCTCTATGTAACGTGGCAGAATGCAAAGAAATTTATAATTCTCAAGTGCAGACATACAATCTTCAGCATACTGGTTCAACAATCAAAGTATGCCCAAGACAAGCCAGGGGCACAAAAGAGGCAATTCAGCGTGGGGTTTCAAAGAGGAATTCTCTTCCCTTTTTTTACTATTTGCTACCTTTATATAAAAAGTTGGAGTAGGAAATAGCAACCCCCTCCAGTATTCTTGCCTGGAAAATCCCATGAACAGAGGAGCCTGGTGGGCTACAGTCCATAGGGTCGCAAGAGTCCATAGGGTTGCCAGGAGTTGGACATGACTAAGCACGCACATATAAAAAGTATAAAAAACACTCATCAAAAAACACACTACAGACTGCTAGAGCAATGTAAGGAAAGCAGCACAGAAGTTTTTACTTAATTTTACTTTCAAAACAGAGAAATGAAGAACCACCAATCCTAATGGATATTCGCCCTCAGAAAATGATGCAGAAATTGAGCTAAAATTTTGAGAAAACATTTTATTCTCTCCTTATAGATCTTCTACTTTCCTCCCAAATTAACCTCTTGACATTTTTTCTATTATGATTTCTCTTTTAGTACAACAGTAACAAAAAAAATACAATTTTGCAGAAAAATTTTGGCAGCATCTTCTCTGATATCTTCATAAAGTATAAAAAGCACTGGACAAATACACTTAAGACCTACAATTCTGTATCTAGCTCTGTCATTTAGTAGCTGGGTGACCAGATCTGGTTTCTCCAATGTAAACTAGCAATATTAATTACTTTCTTGCTCTATTATAGAATTAAATGGTAATTTTAACTGCCTTATTGATACGTAATTAACAAACAATAAATTATACATGAAGTGTACAATTAGATACTTTTGAGATTTGTATACACTTATGAACTTAAAACTGGACATGGAAAAACAGACTGGTTCCAAATCGGGAAAGGGGTATGTCAAGGCTGTATATTGTCACCCTGCTTATTTAACTTACATGCAGAGTACATCAGGCGAAATGCCAGGCTTGATGAAGCACAAACTGGAATCAAAACTGCTGGGAGAAATATCAGTAACCTCAGATACACAGATGACACCACCCTTATGCCAGAAAGCGAAGAACTAAAGAGCCTTTTGATGAAAGTGAGAGAGTGAAAAAGTTGGCTTAAATCTCAACATTAAGAAAACTTAAGATCATGGCATCTGGTCCCATCACTTTATGGCAAATATATGGGGAAACAATGGAAACACTGACAGACTTTATTTCTGGGGGTTCCAAAATCACTGCAGATGGTGACTGTAGCCACGAAATTAGAAGACGTTTGCTCCTTGGAAGAAAAGCTATGACCAACCTGGACAGCATATTAAAAAGCAGAGACATTACTTTACCAACAAAGGCCCGTCTAGTCAAAGCTATGGTTTTCCCAGGAGTCACCTATGGATCTGAGAGCTGGACTATAAAGAAAGCTGAACGCCAAAGAATCGATGCTTTTGAACTGTGGTGTTGGAGGAGACTCTTGAGAGTCCCTTGGACTGCAAGGAAATCCAACCAGTCCATCCTAAAGAAAATCAGTCCTAAATATTCATTAGAAGGACTGATGCTGAAGCTGAAACTCCAGTACTTTAGCCACCTGACGTGAAGAACTGCCTCACTGGAAAAGACCCTGATGCTGGGAAAGATTGAGGGCAGGAGAAGGAGGGGGTCAACAGAGGAAGAGATGGTCGGATGGCATCACCGACTCAATGGACATGAGTTTGAGCAAGCTCCTGGAGTTGGTGATAGACAGGGAGGCCTGGCCTGCTGCAGTCCATGAGGTCACACAGAGCTGGACACGACTGAGTGACTGAACTGAACTGATACACTTATGAAACCATTGCAATTAGGATAATAGATATTCATCTCCCACAAAAGTATCCTTGTCCTTTTTTTATAATCCATCCCTCCAGACCCTCTGCCTGTGCATCCTTCCTCTCCTGTATCCAGGCACCTACTGATCTGCCATGATACATTAGTTTGCTTTCCTAGAATTTTATAGAACTGAAGTCCATATACAGTTGATCCTTGAACAACATGAATTTGAACTTTGCAGGTCCACTGATACAGATTTTTTTCCAGTGGTAAATATGACAGTACTACCCTATCTGTAATTGGTTGAATCTGCAGATGCAGAACACGAGATACAGACAAACTGTAGCTACGGAGGGCTGAGTACAGACATGAAGATTTTTCAACCGAGGTGAGACCCGGCACAGCTAATCCCTGTGTTGCTCAATAGTCACCTGTACTCTTTCTGCCTGGCTTTCACTCAGCATAATCATTTTGAGATCCATCTACGTTGTAATCTGTATTAATAGCCTATGTTTGTTTCTTTTTTTTATTGTTAGGAGTGTTTAACATACACATTTAACATAGTTTATCTATTAATGATGGACATGAGTGTTTTTTTCCAGTTTTTGGCTATTAGGAAAAAAAGCTGTTGTGACCATTTGTTCCCCAGTCTTTGTATGAACATATGCTTTCACTTCTCTTGGGTGAATACTCTGAAGCAGAATGGTGAATCATATAGGTGTACACAGAACTTTTAGACAAAGTGTTAAACTCTTTACCAAAGCCACTGTACCATGTGTAGTCTCATCAGCACTGTATGAAAGATCCAGCTCTTCCACATGCCAGCAACACAATATAGTGTTAAATGGTTTTAATTTGCATTTCCAGAAAATCCCATGGATGGAGGAGCCTGGTGGGCTACAGTCCATGGCGTCGCAAAGAGTTGGACACGACTGAGCGACTTCACTTTCACTTTTCAGTTTCATGCATTGGAGAAGGAAATGGCAACCCACTCCAGTGTTCTTGCCTGGAGAATCCCAGGGACAGGGGAGCCTGGTAGGCTGCCGTCTATGGGGTCGAACAGAGTTGGACACGACTGAAGCAACTTAGCAGCAGCAGCAGCAGCAGTAACTAATGATACTAAACATCTTTTCATAACTGCCATCTGCTTTGGTGAAGTGTCTATTCAAATCATTTGCTCATTTTTAAATTTTTTCCTTTATTGAATTTTGAGAGCTCTTTGTAAACTTCATCGGATACATGATTTACAAATATTTTTGCCAGTCTGTGGCTTATCTTTTCATTCTCTTAACAACATCTTTGGAAGAACAGAAATCTTGGAGGAGTACAATTTGTGCTTTTAAGGATTGTGCTTTTAGTGTTAAATATCTAAAAATTCTTTGCCTAACTCTTTTTTTAAGGTTTGGTTCTAGAAGTCTTATAGTTTTAAGTTTCAGATGTATATGTATAGTCCATTCTGAGTTCATTTTTGTATGTTATGAGGTGTGGATCAAGGCTGCTGTTACTGCTTTTGTCGTGGTATGTGCTGTGTTGACTTTCCAATTAGCTCAGCACTGTTTGTTGGAAAAAGACTATCGTTTCTCCATGAAACTGTCTTTATACCTTTGCTGAAAATCACACACACACACACACACACACACATATTTATCTATGCATCTATCTGTCTACATAGGTCTATTTCTGGCCTCATTAGTCTGTCCATCAACGTATTTGTTTCTCTTTTTGCCAATGCTACTGTCTTTATTATAAGAGTTTATAGTAAGTCTTGAAATCAGGCAGCATTAGCGCTCTGACTATATTTTTCAATGGTATCGTTTTAATGTAAGTTTTTTAAAAATCAGAAATGGCTACTGAAATGCAGAGTACTGTCATCACTTTTCTACTCCAATCTCAATAGTTGTTGAAGTAAACAGTAAACAACTAGCAGGAATTACATGAATCTCAAAATAATTACGAGTAGCTTCTCTCTTTTATACATAAAAATTGACTATGCTTATCTAAGAGCTTCCCTGGTAGCTCAGCTGGTCAAAAATCTGCCTCCAATGCAGGAGCAATGATCAATTCCTGGGTTGGGAAGATCGGCTGGAGAAGGGATAGGCTATCCATTCCAGTATTCTTGGGCTTCCCTGGTGGCTCAGACGGTAAAGAATCCACCTGCAATGCAGGAGACCTGGGTTCGATCCTTGGATTGGGAAGATCCCCTGGAGGAGGGCCTGGAAATCCATTCCAGTGTTCTCGCCTGGAGAATCCTATGGACAGAGAAGCCTGGTGGGCTACAGCCCATGGGGTTGCAAACAGCCCACGGGGTCACAAAGAGTCAGACATGACTGAGCAACTCAGCACAGCATGCTGATCTAAAGGCAGTTTTACACAAAACCAGACACCCAGTTTAGCACATGTAACAGTATTTAATTTCCTTACCTGCAAACCATATTTTACTCGTATTTTCTTTAATTCTTTCCTCCTTTCCAACTCTTTTTCCTCCTTACTTAGTGCTGGACCAACTAAAAGGAAAAATTGAGTTTAAAAAAAAACACTAAGTTTGATATAATACTGTTTATTTAATATGAAAAACTAATAGTACTAGTATTCCATCTCCAGATTAACAAAAAGTTCAAATAAATTAATATAAAAGTATCTTGGGCTGTGATGATGTCCTTTCAGCATTTTGGTAATTAAATCTAACTGGAAAGTAAATCAAACCCCAAAGAGTGTAAGAATGTTACAGTTTAGATACTAAAAGAAATACTGAACATCTTAATTTTTCAATATGGTTATTGTAACAGTATCCCAGTTGTATCCCAGAAATATTGTGAGTTCTCTGAAAGAATATAAGTTTGTGCAAAAGAAAAAACACAGAATTCAAGAGTCACATTATTGTGTAGTGTGCCCTACTCATTTTCATAATGTAGTATATAGGAAAACAAAAAATACATAATGAACATATTTAGTTAGCATTAAGAGGAAAAAATAATGTAAGGAAAATTACAAGTTCAGAGTATCTCTTTCAATTTTTAAAGCCTTAAATAAGAAAGTTTTAACAAGATAGCAAACTTATACAGTACTATTATAGAAAATAATGGTATATACACAGATAATACATCAACAAACTGTAATTAGGAAAGCAGACATATCAACCAATATATCTTAATACCTTAGCCTATTATTTTCTATATTATTATTTTACATCAAAGTTTAACTGTGGATTACTTTTTATAACAGTAAACAGCTGTTAAAGAAAAACCTTGGGCTTCCCAGGTAGCTCAGTGGCAAAGAATCCACCTGCCAACGTAGGAGAGGCGGGTTTGATCCCTGGGTCGGCAAGATCCTTTGGAGAAAGAAATGGCAACCCACTTCAGTATTCTTGCCTGGAGAACCCCATGGCCAGAGGAGCGTGGTGGGCTACAGTCCATGGGGTTGCAAAGAAGCCAGGCACAACTTAGTGACTAACACCACAAAGCTTTAGTTACCTATGTCACAGTTACCCCTCGGAAGGCCGGTTGGCCAGCACCGCAGTGCTGCTTCAAAGCCCTACAGCCCTGGAGCTTCTCTGGTGGTTCAGTGCTGACTCTGTGCTCCCAGTACCGGGGCCTAGGTTCACTCCTGGTCAGGGACCTACATCCTGCATACAGCAAGGAAGGGCCCGCGGGCCACACCTAAGACCTGGCATGGCCACATAATAAATAATTAAAAAGATAAAAAGCTGACAGACTGAATTAGCAACAGCAGAGCTATCAATTATCATTCCTGGTCAGAAGGTAACCTAATGCTGTAACACTACAACTAAACTATTACATAGAAAAATCAACTGCAATCCTAATCTACTACCTAAGTCTCACATTTCAAAACATGTTATTTTTTTAGCCTCATCTGATAGTATTCACTGAAATATAAATGTATCTCAATAGAGTGTTATATCAATTAGATATGAAGCTGGTAGCTACTGATACATTTTTTAGAACACTTTGTGAATTAAAAAGTTATCACACACATAAACAGTATGTTTCACATACCAAAAAGTTCATCTTTCTTATCAAGACGAAGGTGAGCTCTAACCTGCCCTGGTTCACAGCCATCACAGGTATCACTGCCAGGGTGAATATGAAATGACAACACAGTCTCTCCGATTTTCACTTCATCCCCATGCTCAAGTACATAAGGGTCACATTTAGTTTTGGGCTAAAGGGGAAAAAAATAACAAAACAGAAATCCAAGAGTTACATATGATTATTTATTTTATGGTTATTGTAAATAATGTCAGATTTTAACAAAAAATATTGAGATGGTTCTCAATGAGACAGACATATGCATACATACCCATTTCCAAAACATGAGGGTGATACGTAATATTCTACTAGTGCAGAAGACAGATGAACTGAGCAACTTCTAATTTTTATATTATCAAAATCCATTATCTCCCCATCTCCATACCCAATGCTATCAAAGAAATATCCAACCCAAACTTCAATCTATTACCAAAATGAATAATCATCACAGTCAAAAAGATGATGTATTAAGGAGATAAACTGCATCATATTTCCCTTTTTCCTTCTTCTCTTGATAATTTTTATTTCAATTTTTATAATTTCAATTGAAATTTTTATAATTTCAATTTTTATAATTTAATAATTTTTATTTCAAATATAAAATATTTTTTTTTATCCCTAACTAATACCTCCCTCCCTCCCCTCCCTCCACATATTACCTTATTAGGTGCTAAGCACTCTGCTACATGTTAGGGATAGAAGAGTTAACTGAACACACATAGCCCCTGCTTTCAAGGAGTTTTCCAATTTAACACTTCTGTTAAAACAGCTTAAAAAAAATAAAAAACATACTAAAAAGAATGACCCCTAAAGTTGCTATAAGAATAACTTCCTTTGCACAGCTTTAAAATGCATTTATCTCTAAAAATAAGGCGTAGATACATAATTAGAAGGCAAAACTTAGCAGTTAAGTATCTACTTAGTGAAGTCGCTCAGTTGTGTCCGACTCTTTGCGACCCCATAGACGGTAGCCTACCGGGGCTCCTCCGTCCATGGGATTTTCCAGGCAAGAGTACTGAAGTGGGTTGCCATTTCCTTCTCCAGAGAATCTTCCCGACCCAGGGATCAAACCCGGGTCTCCCACATTGTAAGCAGACGCTTTACCGTCTGAGCCACCAGGGAAGTAGAAGTATCTACTTGTATATATTTTTCAGCTCTAAGAATTCTCTTCTACATTAATACATCTGGGCTTGAATATCAATCTGAACTAAATGATATGTATAATCACTATGATAACTATGCCCTGAGGGATAAAATATTTCAGTTCAGTTTTTTAAAAGAATATGCAAGTATTTAATTAATAAATACACACTCACCTGAAGAATCTGTTTTCCATTAACAACTGTACCATTCTGACTGCCTTGATCCACAAGGACATAACTTTGTAAGTCATGGTCAAAATAAATTTCTGCATGAAACTTGAAAAAAGAAACCAGGTAATTATAAATTATTATACTTTTTTAAACCACAGATAATAATTTCTCCATGATAAAATGCAGTAGACTCTGATGATTTAACTTGTATTATTCTTAATACATTTTTTTTCTGAATACAAAAGAATTACAATGAATGCTTCTGGTAGAAATAAGAAGGCTGCAGGAGAAAAAGTCACCCACCTGTAACTCCACCTATAATTACCATTAATAACTTAGTATGTGTCCTATCTTTTCTACTTTTATAATATTCTTGAGATTATACTATATATAGTTTGAAATAATTTTTCACCTAATATAGTTGCTCACATCATTAAAAATTTTTAACACAAAGGTGATTTGAAATATTCAAGGTCAACTTCTCAGAGTTTCCAAATTTTCAACACTCAGGACTAATCACTCCCTCCTGCTCCACAGCATTTTGTTTATATAACACTTAAACTATACAAAGTTACTGTATATTTGAATGCCACTGTACTGCTTACAATTATTGCTTACATTTAGTTGACAATTTGCTTACCACTTAGTATATAATACAGTGCTTCACATATATTGGGCACGTACTCAATACATGTACATTTAACTGGATATAGAGCTGCAAAAATATTTAATTTAAAATTCTATAAATAATACATAAATGGTGGTTACATAAAATGATGCAGCTGCTTTGTGGGGAAGTTTGACAGTTCCTCAAAATGTTAAACAGAGAGTTACCATATGACTCAACAATTCTACTCCAAGGTAGGTATCAAGAGAAATGAAAACTACAGTTCCTAACAAACTTAGCAGCATTACACTTAATAACCAAAAAAATGGAAACAATTCAAATGTCTAACAGTTGATGAACAGATTAACAAAATACTATAGTGTGTCTGAACACTGGAGTATTATTTGGCAATAAAAACAAATGAAGTACTGATACTTGCTACAACATGGATGAATCTTGAAGACAAGCTAGTTACAAAAGGCTACATACTGTATTATTAATATGATTCCATTTACATGAAATGTGAAGAGCAGGCAAATCCACAGAAACAGAAAGTAAACTGGCGGTTGCCCAGGGCGGTGGGAGGCGAGGAAGGAATGGGGAAGGACTAGTATTGAGTATGACACTTGTTTTCATAGTGGTGAAAATGCTCTAAAATGGACTGTAGTGATGGTTACACAACTGTGAATACACTAAAAACCTGTGAATTATGTACTTTCAAAGGGTAAATTGTATACGCATATAGACTGTATCTCAATAAAGTTTTTCAAATTTTTCATAAATATAAACTTATTATAAAATGTTTCAAACACGTAAAAGAATATATTGAAAAATGTCTACCCATAAATTATTACTCATCGATGTGTACCTCACTCTATCTATCCCCCACCCTTCCTTTCAGAGGTTTGATGTTTTTTTAATCATGATGCATCTCTTTATACTTTCACCATGTACGTATATATTCATAAAAATTACATGTTCATTTTGTTTTGTTTGGAACTTAATATAATTACAAATCACACTGTATGAATTTTTCATTGAGATATAATTTATAGGCAGGAAATTCATAGGTCTTAAATGTACAGTCTGCTGCTGCTGCTGCTAAGTCGCTTCAGTCGTGTCCGACTCTGTTCGGCCCCATAGATGGCAGCCCACCAGGCTCCCCCGTCCCTGGGATTCTCCAGGCAAGAGCACTGGAGTGGGTTGCCACTTCCTTCTCCAATGCATGAAAGTGAAAAGTGAAAGGGAAGTCGCTCGGTCGTGTTGGACTCTTCACAATCCCATGGACCGTAGCCTACCAGGGTCCTCCATCCATGGGATTTTCCAGGCAAGAGTACTGGAGTGGGTTGCCATTGCCTTTCTCCAACAGTCTGATGAACTTTAACAAATGTATACTAACAGTATTTATCTCCTTTATCTTGCATCTTTGGCTTAATACCATCTAGCTGTGCTGCAGTTGTAGCTGTACCGTAAGCTATAATACATATTCTTCTAATGACAACAGCCAGGTTTTTCCCCAAGGTTTTACTATTTTTCAAAGTGCTTCTTTGAACAACCCTGTCCATGTACTCTTCCTGTGGACAATACAAGGATTTTTCTGGGGGTATACCCTTAGAAATGAAACTGCTAAGCCATCTACATGCAAACAAACTTTATTAGATACTGCCATACGATTTTCCTGGAGAAGGCAATGGCAACCCACTCTAGTACTCTCACCTGGAAGAGGAGCCTGGTGGGTTGCAGTCCATGGGGTCGCTAAGAGTCGGAGACGACTGAGCGACCTCACTTTCACTTTTCAGTTTCATGCATTGGAGAAGGAAATGGCAACCCACTCCAGTGTTCTTGCCTGGAGAATCCCAAGGACGGCGGAGCCTGGTGGGCTGCCGTCTATGGGGTCGCACAGAGTCGGACACGACTGAAGCGACTTAGCAGCAGCAGCAGCATATGATTTTCCAGGCTTCACAGATGGCTCAAGTGGTAAAGAATCCATCTGCCAATGCAGGAGCTGCAGGAGCTGCAAGTTTGATCCCTGGGTCAGGAAGATCCCCTGGAGTAGGAAATGGCAACCCACTCCAATATTGCTGCTGGGATAATCCCATGGACAGAGGAGCCTGGTGGGTTACAGTCCATGGAGTCGCAAAAAGTCAGACATGACTAAGCACACACATATCATTTTCCAAAGTGGTTAGACCAATTTATACTCTCAACACCAATCTATAAGAATTCCCATTGATCTATTAAGTTTTAAATAACACTTTGTATTGTCAGAATTTTTAGTTTTTGCAAGCATATCAAGTGTGAAATTAAATTTCATTACTGTGGTTTTAATTTGCATTTTCCTGATTACAGGTAAGGCTGAAATCTTTTCTTATATTTATTAGCCATTTGGGTTTCATCTTCTGTAAATTTTCTCTTCATATCCTTCATACATTTCTTTCAATTGGGTTGTTTAGAAAAACTATATCAAAGAGTTTAAATAATTTCAAATCTTATGACTGGAAACCTTATTCCAAAGACCCTTCTAAATTACGCTCTCAATAGGAATGATATTTAATAAACAGGATGAATGAAAACTGACACTTTGGTCTCAATTGTATTTCTTGAATTACTACAAATATTGAATGGTTTTCGCAAGTTAAGCATATTTCCTCTACTGTGAATTACTTATCTATGTCCTTCACTCATTTACCTGTTGGTATCATAGGGGGTTTAAAAAAATGAATTTGTATGAGCTTTTAAAATATAAGGGATATATATTTTACCAGATCTGATTATCTTAGACTGCCATTTAAATTTATTTCTTAATATAAAGAACTTCAAACTTAAATTATTTAAAATTACCTCATCTTCTGTGACTTTGTTTCTTTTTTTAAACTTAGAAAGTCCTCTCCTATCCACTGGTTAAATATTAGTTTCTGTTTTTCTCCTAATATTAATATGAAATACATTGGAGTTTTTTTACTTTAACTTTTTCATATATCTGGATATGTGTGATATATACTGTCAAACTGATTTCACACAACTAAAAAATTACCTACGCCACCAGTGGACATGTTTGTTTCAAAGAAAGGAAAAGCAGAAGTGCCACCAGAGAACTACCTACATTTCAGACGGAAGTAGAAAGACGTCTTTGTTATTTATAGACAAGGTTTTGTTTGGAGGCAGAAAAATCAAGGATCATGAGAAGGTAAAAAAGGAAGATGATTTGGTCTGAATTAAGATTACAAGGACTTCCTTCCCTCTGAGTGAACCCAAACAAAGTAAAATAATCAGACTTTCAACTAATAATGAAAAAACAAATTTCATTCCAAAAAGACAAAAATCACAAAAAATACATAGTTTAGAACCATATTATAATCCATTAAATAGAAACAAAATGGGGTTGATGAAAGGTCAAAAAACATAACAGTTATAAAAGGGAAGGGGGAAAACCACAGAAAATATAGTAAAGAGAAAAATAAACAAGACTTCTGATAGCTAAATCTTATAACTTAAGCTGCAACTCTGTTCTCTTTGTTTTGAAAAACCCAACTGCTCTTTTTCCTGAAACCACTAGAAAATCAACTAGGAAAAGCTGTAAAATCATCTAGAAAAAGCCTTGAGTGGTAGAGGATAGATTATTCTTGAGTTGAAAAATACCATGGACTCAAAGTTAACTCTGCACTGAAGTAGCCTGAACCCTTGTGTGATTTATTTTGAACTGCCACAATATCCAGCATAGTGACTTCACTCAATAAATATTTGCTAAACAGGTATTGCTTAACACTTAGTCTACATTTCTACTCCTGCTCCAGTCTGTTAAAAACTAAACATTATTTTAGTTCACCCAAATTTTGATGGAGAATTTTTTTTTCTCAAGTAATGGAATAAACAACCTGCATTACGTTCATTACCATTACTGTATTGACTATTAACCTTTCTTTTTCATCTGAAAAACCCTAGCTTTCTGCCATAATGATGATTTACCAAGTCACACCGAGGGGGCTGTATCTGAAAAATCAAAGAACTTACCTTACTGACACCAACTTCAGGGATTCGGAGAGTATGCTCCATATCTTTTTCTCTGCAGAGTTAAGTAAAATTAAAATGCCTTTAATACTTTTTGAAGCATATTTAAATGCCATATTTAAAGAATTTTTTTAAAAGATAATTTTGCTTTAAAAGATACGTTAGGATGCCAGTCTCCCTATGAGACTAAACCCAGTTTCCGCAATGCAACTCTAAATTTCATGTCTGAAAGTAGGTCCCGGAACTACCTTAACTCTTTCATAAGGTAATTGTAGCGGTCCCCAACCTTTCTGGCACCAGGAACCAGTTTCGTGGAAGACAGTTTTTCCACAGACCAGGGCAAGGGTATTTGGGATGATTCAAGTGCGTTACATTTACTGTGCACTTTATTTCTATTATTATTATATTGTGATATACAATGAAATAATTATGCAATTCACCGTGACCCAGAATCAGTGGGAGCCCTGAGCTTGGCTTTCTGTAGTTAGATAGTCCCATCCCACCTCTATTACTATGTGTAAAAGGAACATACTATTCTCCAAGAATTTAAAATTAAGATACTGTATGAAACCTGAATTAAAGATACATTACCTTTCCAGTTGGGAAGTAAGGAAATTATCGTACTCATGATTAAAATCTACTTCTCTACCAAGCTGGTTTGAGTTACATAGGGGTAAAAGAAAAGGATCAAAGAAGGAGGTCATACTGGGTTTAAGGTAAGTAACTTAAGCCTAAAAAAAGCAATACCAAAGGTAAGAAAATAATGAAATCTCTGGAAGGTATCACCAAGATTTTATCTCTTTACATCGGCAGACCGCTTTAGAGACAATAAAGTTATGTCTGCAACTGACTTCCAAAATCACGTGACAAAAGGCAAGTGTCAGAATAGTTTCTGAGTGAAAGAGGGAGAACAAGGATATCATTTTTTGTCTATCCTACAAGCACCACACATATTTAATGATTAATTGGAATAAGAAAAATAAACAGAATATGATAATGGTAAACATTTTTACCTTCCAATTGTAGCAGGATTTACAGCTGTAATGATAAAAAGTGATCCTGTCTGCAACACAGGTGATCTAATTACAATTACTCTAATACATGGGGGCCAGATTTTTTCTTCATCTGCCAAAGAAAGAAATGGGTAAGTATTAATTCAAAAATAACAAATGCCCAGGGAATAGTAGAAGGCATACATAAAGCTAAAATAAACTGATCAAAAATCTTCCTTCTGTTTAAAACAACCTTCTCAAATTCTGCTATATGACATACACAATAAGTAAGTTTTAACAACATTAGCAATTTAAAATAATCAACCTAAAGATATACAGCAGCTATCACAATTACAAAATAATCAACTCTCTCCTTTTTAAGGCATTGGTATTTGAAAATATGGCCCCCCCCAAAAGCATTTTTTAAGTTAGAAAAACTGAGTCTACCCTTTTAAGAAAAAAATGAGAGGAAATTCCATTAAGAACAAAATATGCTTGTACACATTAATACAAAATTCTGAGTTTTAAAAGTATGTAATTATATTAAGTAAAAAAAAAAAATCAGATTTACCATAATACCTATGTAGCTGAATTAATGCATTTTTTAAGTTAGAAAAACTGAGTCTACCCCATAAGAAAAAATGATAGGAAATTCCATTAAGAACAAAATATGCTTGTACACACTAATACAAAATTCTGAGTTTTAAAAGTATGTCATTATATTAAGTAAAAAAAAAAATCAGATTTACCATAATACCCATGTAGCTGAATTAATGGAGAAGGCAATGGCACCCCACTCCAGTACTCTTGCCTGGAAAATCCCATGGATGGAGGAGCCTGGTGGGCTGCAGTCCATGGGGTCACTAAGAGTCGGACATGACTGAACAACTTCACTTTCACTTTTCACTTTCATGCACTGGAGAAGGAAATGGCAACCCATTCCAGTGTTCTTGCCTGGAGAATCCCAGGCACGGGGGAGCCTGGTGGGCTGCCATTTAATGGGGTCACACAGAGTCAGACAAGACTGAAGCGACTTAGCAGCAGCAGCTGAATTAATGGCCTACTCTTTAAAGGCAAGTGCCTTTCCTCCCTCAACTACAAAAGTGGACAATAAATATCTAACCCATTAAAAGAGACTTAGTACAGACTTAGGAAAGAGTAGGTAACTTGGTTTTTTGTTCTACTGAGTAGGCCATTCAATGCAATTAGACTTTAGGGTCCAAGTAGTGGTCATTTATTCATACCCTACTGTAATTATAACCAAAGTTATCATTTTTAATAATGTTATTAAAATAATCTCTTTAAAACAATCAGCTCACTTTTTCGCAAATATACGGGCTACTAACACTTTTAACTACTGTGTTGTACTTTTACAATGACCATAAAATAATGGCTATTCTCTCACCTTCATCTTCAGTATCTTCTGCTGTTGCATTGTCTTCACTGGTAAGGTCTTCATCGGAACTGTCCTCGGTCTGAGAGTCTGTAATTTCACCTTCTTCAGGCTCACTATCAGTGTCTATGATTTTCTCATCTTTAAATGAAGCCGAGTTATAAATGTTTTCATTAAGAGGAGATTCCACAGTCTTCGCACTAACTGGAACAGTATATTTGGGAGGACTATTTTTGTAATGAATGTCTACTTTGGCCTTCTTTTTCACATTTGCAAAATCTTCTCCCTCACTGCAGCTTATATGTTCAATATTGGACGTTTTCTGATCTTCTGAATTCAAATTCTGGAAAGAGGTGGGAACAGGAGAGAAGAATCTTAAACATGACCATCTTATAATGTTTAAACCTAAATGTTTCAGTGAATTAGTGAAAGCATATGTTCAGCGAAATAACAACAGCTATTACCTCTACTGCCTCTTCCTCTTATTATGTTCCCTTTCGTAATGATGTTACCATCCACTTATCCAAATCAAAAGTCTCTGACATCTCCTTAACCACTCCATGGAATCAATTACTGAGGCTATAGACTATGTTTGAAATTAATCCCAATTTTCTCTCCTTATCTAGTACCATTGTCTTAACTGTCCCAATCCAGGTCCTCATCACATATTGCTTGGACCATGTGAGAGCCTAGAACAATGCTGTCAAAAATAAAATGCAAGTTTTATATATATATATATATATATATATATATATATGCTTTAAAATTATCTAGTAGGGTCATTAAAAAGGTAAAAAAGAAGCTGGTGAAATTCATTTTGTTACTTTACCTCACTCAGTACTTACAAAATATTACTAATTATATATAAAGATGACATTTCATCAGTATAAAAATTTTTACAAATACTTTATATGGATTTTCTGTACCAAGTCTTCAAAACTGAGCATAGTTTATACTCAACTAGGTAAAGTATCCTAGCTACATTTAAAGTGCTCAGTAGCCACATGGAGCTGGCAGAACAGTGCAGGCCTAGAGAATACAACTAAACCTAAATTGTCTTTTTGAACTTTGAGTCAATTAGTAAGTCAACGTACATGACATAAAGAATCAGCACTAATTACAGCAGGGATTTAAAGATCTAAATGTACCTAATATATCACAACTGAAGTTTTGCTAAAATATAGAGTCGGCTTCATGATACAGAAAACAGTACAGATGAGTCAATTACATCTCTTTATTCTGAACTTCCAACTTAACTAGCATAAGCCTTTTATTATTTATTATACATGCATATTGGCCATACGCTAGGACAAATGAACATATCCATTATTTTAACTTTAGAAGAAGCAGTTATCTTCCTCTAGTTTGTAACACACTCTAGTTTTCTTTCTACCTTAGGGCAACATGATGAGGTGAAGTCATATGTTCTGCTGTTATTTTATAAGATATGAGAGCATCCTAAACACATGTTTTTAATGGTAGCATAAATTCAGTTTGAAGACTGGCTAAACATTCACAGCATGCTAAACTATACGTATTTTCAGCAACACAAACTCACCAAGGACAATAACAAGAGCAAGTTCCTGAAAAGCTATGAGGAACTTTAAAGACCACTGTAAACTATAGCCAAAAAATTTCCTGATCTATATATGCTTAAAAGAAAAGCAGTTTCCAATATTATGTATTTTATTATTGTTTACAGGACAACACATGTAGAGGAAAATGAGGGAAATAGAAATAGGTACTGCTTTTTAAAACTGTCAGTCTCGAATGTTAGATAAATATCCATTAAGATAAAAGAAAGGCCCAGGGCCTACATCAGGCATATATTCATATTTCAACTTATTACTCTAATCTCCTTACCCTACTTCCTTCCTTCTGTATATTCTACTGCTGCTAAGTCGCTTCAGTCGTGTTTGACTCCGTGTGACCCCATAGATGGCAGCCCACCAGGCTCCTCTGTCCCTGGGATTCTCCAGGCAATACTCTCTCTCTCTCTCTCTAAGTCCCTTCAGATGTGTCCGACTCTGTGCGACCCCATAGACGGCAGCCCACCAGGCTCCGCCATCCCTGGGATTTTCCAGGCAAAAACACTGGAGTGGGTTGCCATTTCCTTCTCTAATGCATGAAAGTGAAAAGTGAAAGGGAAGTCGCTCAGTCATATCCAACTCTTAGCGACCCCATGGACTACAGCCTACCAGGCTCCTCATGGGGTTTTCCAGGCAGGAGTACTGGAGTGGGGTGCCATTGCCTTCTCCGGGCAAGAATACTGGAGTGGGTTATTTCCTTCTCCAAGGCATGCATGCATGCTAAGTCGCTTCAGTCATGTCTGACTCTGTGCGACCCCACGGACAGCAGTCCACAGGATTCTCTAGGCAAGAATACTGGAGTGGGTTGCCATTTCCTTCTCCATCCGTATACTCTGCACTTCCAAAAAGTGAGGTCCAAGAATATCTTAAAACTCAAGAAAAGGATGAGGATGTCCTAAAACTGGTTTCCTCCCATGCGACACAACTACCTTTTATAATCCTTGGGGAATTCAAAATTTTTATTAGTATTTTTCTTAAGTCCTTGTCCTAAAGTAACATATTTTTACAGAAGGATGGTAAATGAATGGCTATGAGAGCTAAACTGGACCAACGTCTCACAGAACGCTATCAAATTTCATCATCTAGTTTGTCAGAAAAGGTCATTTGAGGACCCCTATATATTCTTTGCTTTGCTGGGAGAACTGGTTTCATTAACATATCCTTTCAAACAGTTCAATGACGAGTGACAGGTAGGAGTCACTAACACAGAGGTCTCTGAAAAAAAAGAAAAATAATTTTTTGCATTTTTCTTACTTACTCTTCAATTCTTAGGTACTGTCAGTGAAAATAATAGAGAAATAAATAGAGAATTGAGATAAAATTTCAAGAACAGGGAAGTGGCCAAGATGGTGAAGTGGGAAGACCCTGAACTCATCTCCATGGACACACCAAAATTACAACTACTTACAGAGCAACTATCTATGAGAATGACCTACCTGAACACTAGCAGAAAAGACTTTCCACAACTAAAGGCATAAAGAAGGAACCACACAAGATGGGTAGGAGAGGTGGAGACCCATACCCTATGTTGGCAAAGCACAAACGGAAGGGCTATCCCAAGCAGAGGTTCCTTCCAAGGAGCGAGGAGTGGGAGGCCCAAATGGGGCTCCCCAGCCTGGGGATCCCGAACTGGAAAGACAAGCCTCTAGAATATGTAGCTTTGAAAAACTAGCAGAGCCTATGTTCAGGAGAACTGCAGAGAGACAGGAGTAAGATTCAGCTCTTAAGGCACACGTAAGATGGCACACGTTCTGAGTCTCAACATAGAGGTAGTAGCTTGAAAGGAGCCTGGGCCAGCTGTTTTGGGGAATCTGTTCTACCCCCAGTAGCAGTGGCACTGGAACACATCTTTCTGGAATCTTTCCTCCGGTCTTCCCTGCCCTGCCCACCTGCTGGCCGGCACAAGCCCCTGGATTTCCAGAAGACAGCCACACAGGGACTCGTCCAATGGGCCAGGAACAGCCCCGAGCCCCTGGGTCATGCAGTCAACTTCACAGGAAGGCCACCCTTCTCTCGACTGGGCCTGCAGTCACCACGCAAGGCACAACCTCACAGCCAGCCAGGGTGAGGGCCAGTCCTGCCTTCCAGCGCCCCCACAGTCATCAGCCTCACCACAACAGAAGGATGTACACAGCCCACATAGTGAACATTCCCAGACTAAAAAGTTCTGGTGAGCAGAAGGGCATGTGCTGCCTGGGCCCTAGAGGAGGTCTACTAAATAAGGCCACTTCTCCAAGATGGGAAACATAAGCAACCTACCTACCTTGATGTCTACCTAACACACAGAAATAAATACAGTGAACAGAGGACAGTGAGGAGACAGAGGATATGTTCTCAACAAAGGTACAAGACATAACCTCAGAAAAAGAACATTCTTCCAAAATATAGGTTTAAAAAAGATTTTTCCACTATTTTATAAGATGTTCCCATACTTCAAAGAATACAATTAAAATCTAGTCAAATCACAGCAAAACAAAAAAAAAGAACAAATGGAGATAAGCAATCTACTGGATAAAAAGCTCAAGGTGATGAACATAAAGATGCTCACAAACTCAGAAGAATGAATGAACATAAAATTTCAGTAGTTAGAAAACATGAAGAAGAACCAAACAGAGCTAAAGAAAATAAAACTGAAATTGAAAGTACGCTAGAAGGAACAACAAATTAGATGATATAGGGGAACAGATCAGCAATCTGGCAAAGAGTAGTAATCACTCAAGCTGAAGAGATAACAAAAGAAGAGTATATGCTACTGGAGATCAGTGGAGAAATAACTCCAGAAAGAATGAAGGGATGCAGCCAAAGCAAAAAGAATACCCAGCTGTGGACGTGACTGGTGATAGAAGCAAGGTCCGATGCTGTAAAGAGCAATATTGCATAGGAACCTGGAATGTCAGGTCCATGAATCAAGGCAAATTGGAAGTGGTCAAACAAGAGATGGCAAGAGTGAATGTCGACATTCTAGGAATCAGCGAATTGAAATGGACTGGAATGGGTGAATTTAACTCAGATGACCATTACATCTACTACTGCGGGCAGGAATCCCTCAGAAGAAATGGAGTGGCCATCATGGTCAACAAAAGAGTCCGAAATGCAGTACTTGGATGCAATCTCAAAAACGACAGAATGATCTCTGTTCGTTTCCAAGGCAAACCATTCAATATCACAGTAATCCAAGTCTATGCCCCAACCAGTAACACTGAAGAAGCTGAAGTTGAACGGTTCTATGAAGACCTACAAGACCTTTTAGAACTAACACCCAAAAAAGATGTCCTTTTCATTATAGGGTACTGGAATGCAAAAGTAGGAAGTCAAGAAACACCTGGAGTAACAGGCAAATTTGGCCTTGGAATACGGAATGAAGCATGGCAAAGACTGATAGAGTTTTGCCAAGAAAATGCACTGGTCATAACAAACACCCTCTTCCAACAACACAAGAGAAGACTCTATACATGGACATCACCAGATGGTCAACACCAAAATCAGATTGATCATATTCTTTGCAGCCAAAGATGGAGAAGCTCTATAGAGTCAGCAAAAACAAGACCAGGAGCTGACTGTGGCTCAGACCATGAACTCCTTATTGCCAAATTCAGACTGAAATTGAAGCAAGTAGGGAAAACCACTAGACCATTCAGGTATGACCTAAATCAAATCCTTTATGATTATACAGTGGAAGTGAGAAATAGATTTAAGGGCCTAGATCTGATAGATAGAGTGCCTGATGAACTATGGAATGAGGTTCATGACATTGTACAGGAGACAGGGATCAAGACCATTCCCATAGAAAAGAAATGCAAAAAAGCAAAATGGCTGTCTGGGGAGGCCTTACAAATAGTTGTGAAAAGAAGAGAAGTGAAAAGCAAAGGAGAAAACGAAAGATATAAACATCTGAATGCAGAGTTCCAAAGAACAGCAAGAAGAGACAAGAAAGCCTTCCTCAGCGATCAATGCAAAGAAATAGAGGAAAACAACAGAATGGGAAAGACTAGGGATCTCTTCAAGAAAATCAGAGATACCAAAGGAACATTTCATGTAAAGATGAGCTTGATAAAGGACAGAAATGGTATGGACCTAATAGAAGCAGAAGATATTAAGAAGAGATGGCAAGAACACCCAGAAGAACTGTACAAAAAAGATCTTCACGACCCAGATAATCACGATGGTGTGATCACTGACCTACAGCCAGACATCCTGGAATGTGAAGTCAAGTGGGCCTTAGAAAGCATCACTACGAACAAAGCTAGTGGAGGTGATGGAATTCCAGTTGAGCTATTCCAAATCCTGAAAGATGATGCTGTGAAAGTGCTGCACTCAATATGCCAGCAAATTTGGAAAACTCAGCAGTGGCCACAGGACTGGAAAAGGTCAGTTTTCATTCCAATCCCAAAGAAAGGCAATGCCAAAGAATGCTCAAACTACTGCACAGTTGCACTCATCTCACACGTTAGTAAAGTAATGCTCAAAATTCTCAAAGCCAGGCTTCAGCAATATGTGAACTGTGAACTTCCTGATGTTCAAGCTGGTTTTCGAAAAGGCAGAGGAACCAGAGATCAAATTGCCAACATCCGCTGGATCACAGAAAAAGCAAGAGTTCCAGAAAAACATCTATTTCTGCTTTATTGACTATGCCAAAGCCTTTGACTGTGTGGATCACAATAAACTGTGGAAAATTCTTCAAGAGATGGGAATGCCAGACCACCTGATCTGCCTCTTGAGAAATGTGTATGCAGGTCAGGAAGCAACAGTTAGAACTGGACATGGAACAACAGACTGGTTCCAAATAGGCAAAGGAGTTCGTCAAGGCTGTATATTGTCACCCTGTTTATTTAACGTATATGCAGAGTACATCATGAGAAACGCTGGACTGGAAGAAACACAAGCTGGAATCAAGATTGCCGGGAGAAATATCAATAACCTCAGATATGCAGATGACACCACCCTCATGGCAGAAAGTGAAGAGGAACTCAAAAGCCTCTTGGTGAAAGTGAAAATGGAGAGTGAAAAAGTTGGCTTAAAGCTCAACATTCAGAAAACGAAGATCATGGCATCTGGTCCCATCACTTCATGGGAAAGAGATGGGGAAACAGTGGAAACAGTGTCAGACTTTATTTTTCTGGCTCCAAAATCACTGCAGATGGTGACTGCAGCCATGAAATTAAAAGACGCTTACTCCTTGGAAGCAAAGTTATGACCAACCTAGATAGCATATTCAAAAGCAGAGACATTACTTTGCCAACAAAGGTTCGTCTAGTCAAGGCTATGGTTTTTCCTGTGGTCATGTATGGATGTGAGAGTTGGACTCTAAAGAAAGCTGAGCACTGAAGAATTGATGCTTTTGAACTGTGGTGTTGGAGAAGACTCTTGAGAGTCCCTTGGGCTGCAAGGAGATCCAACCAGTCCATCCTAAAGGAAATCAGTCCTGAATATTCATTGGAAGGAATGATGCTGAAGCCAAAGCTCCAATACTTTGGCCACCTGCTATGAAGAACTGACTCATTGGAAAAGACCCTGAGGCTGGGAAAGACTGAAGGTGGGTGGAGAAGGGGATGAGAGAGGATGAGATGGTTGGATGGCATTACCGACTCGATGGACATGAGCTTCAGCAGGCTCGAGTGGTTGGTGATGGACAGGGAAGCTCAGCATGCTGCAGTTCATGGGGTCGCAAAGAGTCAGACATGACTGAGCTGAACTGAACTACTGAACTAACCTGTCTTTCTCAAATTATTCTAAGAAGTTAAAGAGGAAGGAACATTTTGAACTCACTCTATAAGGCCAGCATCAGCCTGACACGAAAACCAAACACACCACAAATAAAATTTCAGGCCAATATCACTGATGAACACAGATGTAAAAATACTAGCATACCAAATTCAACAATATATTAAAAGACCACACAATATGATCAAATGGGATTTATCCCAGGCATGCAAGGATGGTTCAATACCCACAAATCAATCAACAAGATATACCACACTAACACAGTGAAGAATAAAAATCATATGAATATCTCAACAGATACAGAAAAAGTTTTTGACAAAATTCAACATCAACTTATGATAAACTAAACAAAGTAAATACAAAAGAAATGTACTTCAACATAATAAAGGTCATATATAACAAACCCACCCTGGAGGAGGGCATGGCAACCCAATCCAGTATTCCTGCCTGAGGATCCCATGGACAGAGGAGCCTGGTGGGCTATAGTCCAAGGGGTCACAAAGAGTCAGACACGACTGAAACTACTTAGCACACACACATACATATGACAAACCCATATCCAACATCATACTCAATGGTGAAAAGCTGAAGCATTTTCTCTAAGATCAGGCACAAGACAGGTGTCACACTTGCCACATTTATTCAACACAGTATTGGAAGTCCTCACCACAGAAAACAGACAAGAAAAAGAAAGAAAAGAAACCCAAACTAGAAAAGAAGTTAAATTGTCACTGTTTGCAGGAGACATGGGAGAAGGCAATGGCACCCCACTCCAGTACTCTTGCCTAGAAAATCCCATGGACGGAGGAGCCGGGTAGGCTGCAGTCCATGGGGTAGCTAAGAGTGGACACGACTGAGCGACTTCACTTTCACTTTTCACTTTCATGCATTGCAGAAGGAAATGGCAACCCACTCCAGTGTTCTTGCCTGGAGAATCCCAGGGACGGGGGAGCCTGGTGGGCTGCCGTCTATGGGGTCGCACAGAGTCGGACACGACTGAAGCGACTTAGCAGCAGCAGCAGCAGCAGCAGCAGGTGACGTGATACAATAGATAGAAAATCCTAAAGACATTACGAAAAACTATGAGAACCAATATGAATTCAGTAAAGCTTCAGAATACAAATATACAAAATACAGAAACCTGCTGCATTTTTATATACTTAACAAAAAACTACAAGAGAAATTAAGAAAACAATCACATTTATAACTGCATCAAAAAGAGTAAAATATCTAGGAATAAATCAAACCAAAGAGGTAAGAGACTCATACTCTGAAAACTCTAGGATACTGATGAAAGAAAGGGAAAGATATACTGTGCTCATGGATTAGGGGAATTAATACTGTTAAAATGGCTATACTATATCCAAAGCAGTCTATATACTTAATGCAGTGCCTATCAAATTCTAATAGTGTTTTTCATAGAACTAGAAAAAATTCTGTAATTTGTAGGAAAACAAAAAAGGAACCCAAATAGCCAAAACAATCTTCAGAAAGAAGAACAAAGCTGGAGGTACCATGCACTCCAATGTAAAAATACACTACAAAGCTACAGTAACCAGCAGTATGGTACCAGCACAAAAGACACACAGATCAATGTAATAGCATAGAACCCAGAAATAAACTGCCATTTTTATGGGCAACTAATCTATGACAAGGGAGGCGAGAATACACAATGGGAAAAGACTGCCTCTTTAGTAAATGGCGTTGGGAAAACTAAACAGCTAAAAGCAAAAAAGTGAAACTGGACCATTTTCTCACACCATACACAAAAATAAATTCAGAATAGATTAAAGACTTAAATGTCACAAAGGAGGAAAGAATATACAATGGAGAAAAGACAGTCTCTTCAGCAAGTGATGCTGGGAAAGCTGACAGCCACATATAAAAAGCAGTAAAGTTAGAATATTCCCTCATAGCCTACCCAAAAATAAACTCAAAATGGCCTTAAAGACTTAAATATTAAGACATGATGCCGTAAAACTCTTAGAAGAGAACATGGGTAAAATATTCTTTGACAAAGAGTAGCAATGTTTTCATATGTCAGTGTTTCAAAGCTACAGAAATACAAACAAAGGGGACCTAATCAAATTTACATGCTTTTGCACAGCAAACTAGACTATAAATGAACAAAAAGACAACCTACAGACTGGGAGAAAATCTTCACAAATGATGTGACTAATGACGATTTCCAAAGTACATAAACAGCTCATACAACTCAGTAAGAAAAGAAAAACAAATAACACAATCAAAAAATTGGGCAGAAGACCTAAACAGACATTTCTCCAAAGAAAACATACAGATAGCCAAAAGGCCCATGAAAAGATGCTTCTTTGCTAATTATTAGAGAAATGCAAGTCAAAACTATAATGAAGTAACATCCCACACTGTTCAGAATGGCCATGATTAAGAAGTCTACAAATAATAAATGCTGGAGATGGTGTGGAGAAAAGAGAACCCTCCTATACTGCTGATGGGAATATAAGTTGTGCGGCCACTATGGAAAATAGTATGGAAGTTCCTTAAAATGCTAAAAATAGAGTTACACTGGGCTTCCAAGGTGGCTCAGTGGTCAAGAATCCACTTGCTAATGCAGGAGACATGGGTTCGATCCCTGGGTTGGGAAGATCCCCTGGAGAAGGAAAAGGCAACCCACTCCAGTATTCCTGCCTGGGGAATCCCATGGACAGAGGAGCCTGGTGGGCTACAGGGGTCGCACAGAGTGGGATACGACTGAGCCTGCACACAAGACTGAGCATGGACACAGAGAGTTACACTAAGGTCCATCAATCCTACTCCTGGGCAGATATCCAGAGAAAACTAATTCAAAAAGACACATGCACACCAATATTCACAGCAGCACTGTTTATAACAGCCAAGACACAGAAGCAATCTGAAAGTTCACAGACAGATCAACTGGTAAGGAGGTGGTATATACACACAACGGACTCTACTCAGCCATAAAAAGGATCATGCCATTTGTAGCAACGTGGACACAACCAGAGAGTATCATCCTAAATGAAGTAGACCAGAAAAAGACAAGGATTATATAAACCACTTATACATGGAATCTCAAACACGACACAAACTCACTCACAAAACAGAAACAGACATGGGGTCACAACGAGTCAGACACGAGCACACATGCAAGCAAGCAACCTATTTTCCCAAAAGATACCAATTCACACTAATAAATATACACAGATCCTATATTTGCTAGCAGTGGATTTTCTTCTTACGTTTCCTAACATAAGTAATAGCTCAACATAACTAAGAATGTGGAACTTTTACCCACAGCTGCTTACAAACTGTTTTTCTCCTGTTGTGAGTTGTGCACTGCCATCAGCTTATCCACAGATGCTCTGAATGGTCTTCTTCCAAATTACACAACACAAGAGTACTTTACCTGCCCTATATCTACCTGCTTCAAACTTTAAAAAATTTTTTCAGTGGTCAATTTCAGGCTGAAAAAAAGAAAAAAAATGTTCTAGTAACTGAGAATTTGTAAAAAGTCCATGTTTTCCCCATGTAAAAGTTTCTTGATTGATTCTAGTATCTTATTATTATAATAATATTATAATGATATAATATTCTAATTAAATGCTATATTTAAAATACAGACTTACTGGGTAGGGTGGATAGGGAGACTGGGACTGGCATATATACACTGTACGTGTGTGCTCAGTTGCTCAGTCGTGTCTGACTTTGTGGCCCCGTGGACTGCAGCCCACCAGGCTTCTCTGTCCATGGGATTCTCCAGGCTAGTTACTGGAGTGGGTTGCCGTTTCCTACGCCAAGGGGTCTTCTTGAACCAGGGACTGAATTTGAGTCTCCTGTGTCTCCAGCATTGGCAGGTAGATTCCTTCCCGTAGCACCACCAGGAAGTCATATATACACTGCTATGTATAAAATAGATAACTAACGAGAACCAACTGTACAGCACAGGGAACTCCACTCAGTGCTCTGTAGTGATCTAAATGGGAAGGAAACCCAGGGAAGAGGAGACATACACATTTGTGGCTGAATGACTCTGCTGCGGAGCAGAAACTAACACAACACTATAAGGCAAATATACTCTAATTAAAATTTAAAAAAAAAAGCAGAGTTACTAAATGATTTTCAGTTTCATCAAAAATTTTGGTTTTGGGATTTCCCTGGTGGTCTAGTGGTTAGGAATTCAGCTTCCAAAGCAGGGACACTCCTATCCCTGTTGGAGGAACTAAGATCCCATATGCTGCCGGCCAGCTGAGCCTAGGCACTACAATCAGAGAAGCCCACACACCGCAATAAAGAGCCTGCACGCCACGAAAGACCCAGAGCAGCCAAATAAATAAAGCAGAATGTAAAAAAATATTTTGGCTTAACTATGCCACCACTGTATAAGTTTTAAAAATTATGATGACATTACCTTTTCTTCATTTGTTGTAGAAGAATCTGGATCCTTTCTCTTCTTCTTCAATTTTTTATCTTTACTTTGTTTTGTGCCAGAAGTCTGATAAGGCTGCAAATCCACTCGAGAATGAAACTGGTATCGACCACTTTCCACATCACAGTAGTAATAAATTCCAGTGGAGGGATCATAATACAGCTGGTTTTCCTTTCAAAGTGAAGGGAACAGTAAGTTCTATTCATGATGAAATAAAATAGAAAACTAAACTTCCTAGTAAATGTGTTTCTTTAAAGAATTACAGTCTTTTCTGGAAAAAAAAATAAAGATAACATAATAAAAATGCTTGTAATTTTCCAAAATACTTTACCATTCAATATCTCCTCTAGTTTTCCAAGTGTGGAAAATAAATACATTTATATATTAAATTAAATCTCATATAATTGCCAACATTTGACCATGTTTATGCTTACAGAAATAGCAACTTCAGATGGTTCGACAAGAAACCTTTAGAAGTCATGAAAACTAAGGTATGCATCAGAAAAAGGTGACCACATAAAAGCAATTTCAGACTCATTATCTATATAATTACATGGTAATGATTTGGTAGTATAAACCCCTAAACCCTCCTCTCAATGTCATAAAACAAAGATGTGCCTCTTACTGTTCACGATTCAAAACTCTGGAGAAAATTTGAAAATAAAATTAAGCTCATGAATACTATAACATAACATTCTATACAAAGAAATCAAACAATTGTCTTCACTAATCAATTCTACACTAAGCAACTACATAAGACTTACTGTATGTAAAGCAGCCATACAATATAGAATTTTGGTCAATTATGGATAAAAACTAGAAAGATAAAATTATAGAATCATCTGCATTTATTAGATACTGGCCAAGATTTAATTGAATAGTCTATATCTTATTTACATCATAAATCCATGCAGATCAGACCTGGAAACATCTGGCAATACACTGAGATTAAGCAACTAAAGCTTCCTGAAAAAGAATTATTTTTCTAAGTGTTGATATTATTGCAATTTACTAATTCATTTTGTAAATCGCTTACAAAAAATATTTATAATTCTCACTATCCTTCTTTTAGCTAAAAAACTGAATGGAAGCTTTAAATCTTTATTTCCAGCAATAACAGAACTTCTACAACTGAAATCTTTTTAATCTGCTACCTTTCAGCCCGAAATACAGACATTTCAAATATGTAAGAAAATTTTTATTTAATTAAAATAAAATGAAAACTAGCAAAATAAAAATAGCGAAACAATGACGCCCCTACTCCAAAGACACACACACAACCTGCAGAATGTAATTAAGCATTTACGGAGGAGATGTCAGGAGGAAAGTTACAGAAAGGAAGGTAGAAGAATGACAAAGACTAATGTCATATACTTAGAAATTGCGTATTTTCCTAGAAACCAACTAACTCATTATTATTTTCTTTGCTAATAAGAGTTTAAACATTTATTTTCTGGGTATTAATTAACATTTTCAATTGGCATACTCCTATGAAAGAAAACCCTCTCTTTACAAAGTATGTACAAAGTACTGTACCAAGTGCAAATGACAAGCTAATGAAATCAATTATCTAACTAAAATATGTACTCTTATCATTATGTTCCCTAGATTAGTTAATAGCAGTTCCTGTAACTGCAATTGTGAATATCTGCTCCCCTTTGTGGCACTCACTACATTCTGTAATTCCTGAACCAGATCATATTTGTAGACCACAGAGGTTGAAGAATGTGGGTATACTGAGTTCCATCATTACTGTCATCAAAACTTGAAAGAATCCAACTAAGCACTAGATCTTCAACAGTCAAAACACTGCATTATAAATAAAGAATTTTATTTTCTGGTTTTGCCCTAGTTAGTGGTTCACTGTATTTCTGATTCCACACTAATTCCCTAGTTCTCACTGTTAACAGATTGATTTTAAGTAGAATGCTTAAAAGACACAGAAAAGAAAACACTAACTATAACACATGCCATAAAGAACTTTTAAAAAAAGACTCCTTTGTGGACTAAAATGAATTCACAAAGATACAGGTATTTGAAACAATTAAAAAAAAAAAAAATTCTCACCCCCAAGCCTAGAACTAACAATGTTACTTGTGTATAAATTCTATGAAAAAATGTTAAGCTCTTAAACATTTTACAAAATGCAGTTTTCACCTCTTTTTATTAATAAATATGCTAACATTTTTGTATGTTACTTTACACGTAAAGGTTATTAGATCTCTCTAAAATAGTCATCTATAATAACACAACTGACTCATCTAATTAAATAAACATAAAAGTATAGTATCATAAGCTATTTTATAAATCTTTATTCTTATCAAGTAGCTCTGAATCAAACAATTTTTACATGCACCTCCCTGCTTTTCTTAATTCAACCTAAGGTTTAATATTAAGCATTCAAGCAGCAAAGAACACAACCATCCAGTATGAAAAGGTCTGAGACACTTACGGAATCATAATAGAATCCAGTACTGTGATCAAAATACAACCCAGTGTTCTCATCGTAACTGAAGCCAGTCTGCGACACAGCAGCTTCTGCCGCAGCTCTCAAACTCTCAGCCAGTGACGAACCTTCTAAGGATGCATTCTCTGTTGCTAACGCAGACGCTGGCTCCTAGATATGGTACAATCATGTCAAATAGGACAAAATCATCCTTAAATAAAAAAGTAGCACAATTTAAAATAATAAATAGACCTATAAACTATTTGGAATATAAGACCTCAGTTTCTGCAATGGAAAGGGATGGCTATCAATTACAATTTGATTGCCTTTAAAAAATATGTCAATTAATTCAAATCTGACCCAGTTTTGAAGACATGAGTGAGTGACTGACCATTATTCAAAAATAAATATCTAATACCATAGGGAAGCGATCCACAAAATACAGACTGAATTATTCTTTACGACAAATGATCAGGATTCTTCAATAGTTACAGGCTCAAAGGGAAACAATTTTAGAAAATAGATGGGTGAGGAAAGCTATGAATTCTATATAACACATTAAGCAGTTGCCCTGTATAAACCTTACGGGATCCTGATTCAAACAAACTGTAGAAACTAATTTATAAAGCATTCTGGGAAATTTGACAATGGCATGATGTTAGACATACAGGAAGCGTTGAAAGAAGCTGGTGTGAGCATGGTATTGTGGTTGTTCAAGATTGTTTGATTGAGTCAAAACATACTGACAAATTTTGCTTTAGTTTATGTGTACCATACTTTTTTTTGGAACACAATAGAGTAGGAAAACAATTACACATAAGTTTTAATTTTTGTTTCTCAAAAAGTGTATAATTTACTACATAATTACAGGATGTTTACAACCCTTGCATATGCTGTGATAAAAGAAGGAACTCTATTTTTCTCCATAACAACAACAAAGAACAAGTTACTGTAATAACAGTTCCAAGTAAAGCACTCTATTACCTGTGAATTCGAGGCAAAATGGTCCTCTTGTCCAAGATTTTCTGTTATATCAGTACCAGCATAAGTATCATTTTCTATGCGTGACTGGTCTTTAGAACTAAAAGTAGAAGCTTCGATATCCTTATCTTCCTGAACTGAGAGTTCAGATGCTTTATTTGGAAGATTAACTTCATTATAGTATGTCTGATAGTAATAATCTATTGCAAAAACATAAAGTGATATCATGTTACAATAGCATATATAAAAAGAATTCCAAAACATTGCCAGCAAACACAAAAGAGCACACATTGCACGCAACTTGTAATTTTACAATTATACACATTTTAACAGATTAAAATGAATAGTGCAAGTAAATCTGCAGAAGTATATATCTTTGATTCTTATGTCACCTTCAGTTACCTGAGCTGTCAAGCTAAAAAGAAAAAAAGGTAAGCAGATTTGGATTTTCCATAGCAAGAGGAAAAAGAGAAAACAGGTAGATAGATTGTGTTCTGTCAAAAAAAAATTAGCAACTCTTAAAAATATCTAACCACATACCTTAGTATCGTTGAATATCAAATGATAATGGAATAAAGACAACATGTCAAGGGCTCAATTTTCCATCAAATTTCAGTCATGATGCTGACTTTTTAAAAAAACATAATATCATAATTTAGCTAAGTTGTGCACAGAATAAACAAGGCAAAATTGATTGGGAAAGACCATTTCTTGTGATTTCTATTTCTTAAAACCCATGTGCTCAGTTATTTCGGAGAAGGCAATGGCACCCCACTCCAGTACTCTTGCCTGGAAAATCCCATGGACAGAGGAGCCTGGTGGGCTGCAGTCCATGGGGTCGCTAAGAGTCAGACACAGCTGAGTGACTTCACTTTCACTTTTCACTTTCATGCATTGGAGAAGGCAATGTCAACCTACTCCAGTGTTCTTGCCTGGAGAATCCCAGGGACAAGGGAGCCTGGTGGGCTGCTGTCTATGGGGTCGCACAGAGTCGGAAACGACTGAAGCGACTTAGCAGCAGCAGCAGCTCAGTTATTTTGCCTCTCAACATCATGCCATTGATGAGGCCAAGATTGTAGGCCCACTCTCCTCCCAGAAGGACCTAAGAGACTGACACTGAACTGAAACTAAGTGGAATACATCAACAAGAAAACACATCCCCTGGCCACAAGTAAGGCCAGACGAGAGGAGACGGTTTACAGCAGAGCAAAAACTACTCAGTGAACCTGCCACTGAAAACACCAGCAATACTATGTATTTATAAGAGTAACAGTAAGTTCTACTTTCCCATCACAAGAGCAAATAGATTATCTGAAAATACCAAGTCATATAGAGAAAAGGCAACTTTGTAACAGCTCTATTTATCTAGAGGTGTATATATATATATTTTTTTTTTTTTAAGTTTAAAGAAAACGTCACATTAGCATGATTTGAAGGTAAAAGTATTCGGATAGCTTCACTATAAGGTGAATACCTGAGATTGACCAAGGAGGGTGGTTCTCTGTTTGCACTTCTACATCAGACTTTTTATTATCTTCGTTTCTCCCACAATGGAGTATTTTACTGAGCTCTTCTACCTGAAAGAAAAAAAGGCTTTAGGAAAAATAAACCATACAGCAATCTACTAATATGTACATTATTCTCCTAATATTACAGTAATTATTTTTCCTGGTAAAAGTTTGGAGAAGTACCAGTATGGGCTAGTTTCCTTTCAGAAAAACTGAAAATACTATAATTGGCTTTCACCTTTTACATCTGCAAAGGGAGATGTTTTTATTCCTATACTCTCTTGCAAAACCTCAGACTATTCCTTCCAAAAATCAGACTGACTACATTAGTAAGACCCTGTGAACAATTTATTTCTAACAAAATAAGAATGCCTTTATACTAACATTTTAACTGGTCAGCAGCTCTCCCTGAGGAGAAATAAATTACCTAGTACCATTCAGTGTTCTGTACCTGGAATTAACTACTCACTTAAATAATGTCACTCATATACATTAACACACTTTTTTCTTGAAATAGTAATCTTATACCTAAATAAATGGAGCAGAAGGGAACAGAGATGACTGCCTCAGAGGGGCATCTGGGCTCCCTGTGCCTCACTGAAGGTCAAGGCCAGAGCACCAGAGTGTGAAGAACACCCATTGACAGACAAGAGCATCCTTATTAGCAACCTCAGTCAGACAGGGTCTCAATGCAAGACTCAGTTCAACTTAGTTCAGTCCAGTTACTCAGTTGTGTCCAACTCTTTGCGACCCCGTGAACCGCAGCACGCCAGGCCTCTCTGTCTGTCACCAACTGCCGGAGTTCACCCAAACTCATATGCATCAATTCGGTGATGCCATCCAGCCATTTCATCCTCTGTTGTCCCCTTCTCCTCCTGCCTTCAATCTTTCCCAGAATCAGGGTCTTTTCAAATGAGTCACCTCTTCATATCAGGTGGCCAAAGTATTGGAGTTTCAGCTTCAGTATCAGTCCTTCCAATGAACACCCAGGATTTCGTTTAGGATGGACTGGTTGGATCTCCTTGCAGTCTAAGGGACTCTCAAGAGTCTTCTCCAACACCACAGTTCAAAAGCATCAATTCTTCGGCGCTCAGCTTTCTTTATAGCCCAACTCTCACATCCATATGTGATCACTGGAAAAACCACAGCCTTGACTAGACAGACCTTTGTTGGCAAAGTAATGTCTCTGCTTTTTAATATGCTATCTAGGTTGGTCATAGCTTTTCTTCCAAGGAGCAAGCATCTTTTAATTTCATGGCTGCAGTCACCATCTGCAGTGATTTTGGGGCCAAAGAAAATAAAGTCTGTCACTGTTTCCATTGTTTCCCATCTATTTGCCATGAAGTGATGTAACCAGATGCCATGATCTTAGTTTTCTGACTGCCTAGCTTTAAGCCAACTTTTTCACTCTCCTCTTTCATTTTCATCAAGAGGCTCTTTAGTTCTTCTTCACTTTCTGCCATAAGGGTGGTGTCATCTGCATATCTGAGGTTACTGATATTTCTCCCGGCAATCCTGATTCCAGCTTCTGCTTCATCCAGCCCAGAGTTTCTCATGATGTACTCTGCATAGAAGTTAAATAAGCAGGGTGACAATATACACCCTTGACGTACTCCTTTCCTGATCTGGAAAAGTCTGCTGTTCCATGTCCACTTCTAACTGTTGCTTCCTGATTTGCATACAGATTTCTCAAGAGGCAGGTCAGGTGGTCTGGTATTCCCATCTCTTTCAGAATTTTCCACAGTTTATTGTGATCCACACAATCAAAGGCTTTGGCATAGTCAATAAAGCAGAAATACATGTTTTTCTGGAATTCTCTTGCTTTTTCAATGATGCAATGTGAGATTATGTTCCTTATAAGCATGAAACTAAAATACAAGCTTCCACATATTTTTTTCATGTTACACAGAGGTTAAAAAGAGAAAGGTGGTAAGACTGATTATATACTGATTATCTATGCATTTCATAAATGATCAGATCTGCTGCTACCACCAAAGCTGGAACTAGTGTGAAGCAAGCAAGGCACCAAAGGCACAAAATTTAAGGAGGCACTCACACTTAGGCTCATCAAAGTTTAAGATAGTACCTGACAATCAGTACCCCCTTGAATTTTTCGCCTTAGGCTACTGATCGCCTTGCCCTAATCCTGGTTCTGGCTACTACTACTATTACTGTGAACAAGATAATTTATTTAGCACGTGCTACATTCTAGGCACCGCACTTGGTACTCTGGATGACATCTCATTCATTCTTACAACCACCTTACAAACTGGCTGTCTTAATCCCCATTTTAAACATGAGAAATTTAAAGAGATAAAGTAATTTGCACAAAGTTTCTTTGACTTCAAAGCCTGTACATTTATGTATTTTCCTGCTAGTTCAACTTCAATTCTCAAGCCAATTTTTTACTGCTCCAGATAAACCACTATCTAGTAATTAGCAATGACAGTTAACAAACTCCACCCAACACCAGGGGAGGCTGACTAGAAAGATAGTAAAGAGTCATTACTATCATTAGGAAAGTTACAGCTTTCTGTGCATTTCAATTTTTCATATTAGACAACCATCAAGTTAACACTAATAACCAAAATGCTGGCTCTTCAAAGACTAGCAGAAACATTTTTAGAAATCTCTGTAGCAAGCAGAACTTTCACAATTTAGAATTATAAAAGCATTTTTTTAAGGCTATCAAATTTTGCTCCCCTTTCCCCACAATATTTTAACCGTATTAGTAGTCTCCTGTAGGTGTCCAAGAAATAGCTGTTGAGTAACCAAACACAAATTTTCTATATCATAATATTAACAACTCCATACAATGGTCACAGAAAGTCATTGCAACTCAGCACTTATTTGCATAGCTTATTTGACAAAGCATAACAAAGTCTGATACTGTAATTTTCACCCTACATATGTGGTTTTAGGAAATGTACCAATATATGTCAAAGGACAACAGTTTAACTGAAATTAATAATTACATGTAAATATAACTTGTTGGGAAAGAATGCAATAGCCCCCAAAAATCAAGCTGGAAAATTATGCTGCTTAAAAATTCAAGGGGGTACTGATTCTCAGGTACTATCGTAAACTTTCAGGAGCCTAAGTGTGAGTTCCTCCTTAAATTTTGTGCCTTAGGTGCCTTGTTGACGTCACTCTAGTTCCAGCTTCAGTGGTAGTAGCAGATGTCTGTCAGTTTAAATATTTGCCCTTACTGTATTTTATGGCAAAGAGTTAGCTGTTTAGTGTCTTTAACAAGCAGAGTTCTATCTTCCCGACTTCCACCAGACAACTCAAGATAAATGCCCAGAAAAACCTCACATTAATACCTTCTTGTTGTTTAGCCGCTCAGTCGTGTCTGACTCTTCACGACCCTATGGACTGTAGCCCATTAGGCTCCTCTGTCCATGGGATTTCCCAGGCAAGAATACCGAAGGGGATTGCCATTACCTGCTCCACACGATTTTCCGAACCCCCCTACTCACGTCTCCTGAATTGGCAGGTGGATTCTTTTACCACTGAGCCACCAGGGAAGCCCCCTTACATATCCATAGCGATCAAAACGGTGAAATAGCTTATGGACGCTTAATTTGACTTAACCTTCATCAGTTGGTGCCATCATTCTCATTTTATGGGCAACCAAGGCTCAATTCAAGGCTCAACCAAGGTCGCAAAGAGTCGGACACGACTGAGCGACTGAACTGGAACTGGAAAGCTCAATTTCAGTTCGCCCTTCTAGACAATGATAAATGGGGCTCTGACTGCAATTGGTGCTTTACAAACTCAAAAAGTGATATGGAATATTATAAATGTGCCTACTGCCAAGGGGATTTTACAAGTGAGAATGAAAACTCAAGGTCCTTAAGTTCACTTCACGCCCGGCCGCAACTGCAGCTCACGCATTTCATCTAAACCGAGCACCCCAACTCTTAGGTTTGTTCCAAAGGTTCTTGTAATTAAAATAGCACAACTTTTAACTCTCCCAGGTACTCTCTAAAGCAGTCCAGGGCCCTGCCAGGGAGCCCTCCCGAGGCGATCCCAGCCCTCGAAGGCCTCGCAGCGGGCTGGGTGGGGCGTGGGGCTGGAACCGGAAGGCGCACCTGGGTGCGGAGCTCCTGGTTGTTGCTCTCGGCGCTCTGGTACAGCCGCTCCGTGTGATGCAACAGCTTCTCGATCTCCCGCACTTGTCGCTTGCAGCTCCGCAGCTCGCGTTCCAACGTCTCCACCTTGCGCCTCAGCTGGGCCAGCTCAGGCTCGGGGGAGGGTGGCGGCGACGGAGACAACGAAGGCGGCGGCGCCTCGGAGGCCATGGGGTCCGGCGCGAGGCGGCCCGTGGGCGCGGAGGGGGCTGCGCTCAGACCGAGGTGGACGCCGGCAGACCCGGGAGCCAAGGGAGCGCGCGGGCAGCGAAAGGCGGCCTCAGCTCCGCCCGGCCGCGGCGGCCCCTGGCCATGACGCCCTGAAGCTTGTTCCCTGTAGCCGAGAGGGACTGCGGACAAACAAACAAGGAACAGATAATGGGCACGGCCCAGCCAGGCCGGCTTTCAAACAGTAAAACTTTATTGGTAACTTCCCGTCCAACCGATCCCGTAAGCCGCAGAAACGTTAGACAAATGGGCGGGATAGAGAAGGGACCGAAGCGATCCGGCCGTTTCTCGGCGGAACCGGAAACGATGGTGTTGGCGGTGGGCCAGACGGAAAAGGAAGCGACGGGAACCGAGAAAGGCCTTACGGCGCACAAGCGCGGGCTACCGGGTGGGCGGGGCGGGGGCGGGGCGGGGCGGGGGCGGGGCGGTACCGAGGGCGTGGAAAGCCAATGCAAAAGCTGCTACAGACTGTAGCCCAGGAGAGAGGAACTAGGTCGAGCATTCTTGCGGGCTTTTACCATCGTAAGCTTTCAAAACGTTTTCAAACTTTTTGCAGAGTTCACTTCCTAGCTGCTTATTTTACAGATAATAGCGAATCTCCAAGAAATTATTTGCCAAGAATTAATGGCTCAAGCGGTAAAGAATCTGCCTGCAATGCAGGAGACACAAGAGACGCGGGTTCCCTGGGTCAGGAAGACCCCCTGGAAAAGGAAAGGGCAACCCACTCCGGGATTCTTGCCTGGAAAATTCGATAGACAGAGAAGCCTGGCGGCCTGCAGTCCATGGAGTCTCTAAAGAGTCAGACACGACTTAGCGACTAAACCAAACCATAGAATTAATACTAAACCAGGACTGAAACGTAGTGTTCTGATGCTCTGCTTGCTTAGTGCTTCTGCAGATTCTGTGAGGTTAGGAACCCCCAGTACAAGAAAACAAATTCCTTTAGGTCTGGCTTGCAGAAAGAAGCATCCCTGGTGGGAAAATAAGCAGCAAGATTCTATACAAGCAGGAGAGAAAGTTTTTCTATTACTGTGGATCTATTTGGTGTTTCGTCTACATTAAACTGGCCTTTGCTCATGCTGAGCATGAGCCCTTAAACTGATGAGGGCTTCTTGAAACACACTTCCTTCCTTAGCCAGGGTTATTTAGAATTAGAGCCTGACCTCAGAATGCTGGGCCTGAGCGTTTGGAAGTCAGCTACTACATCTTGTCCGTCTTCTCCCAGGGCTCAGCCCAGTGCCGGTCACAGAGCTGCTGCTGCTAAGTCGCTTCAGTCGTGTCCGACTCTGTGCCACCCCATAGACGGCAGCCAACCAGGCTCCCCCGTCCCTGGAATTCTCCAGGCAAGAACACTGGAGTGGGTTGCCATTTCCTTCTCCAATGTATGAAAGTGAAAGTGAAGTCGCTCAGTCGCATCCGACTCTTCGCGACCCCATGGACTGCAACCTGCCAGGCTCCCCGTCCATGGGGTTTTCCCGGCAAGAGTACTGGAGTGGGGTGCCATCGCCTTCTCTGCAGTCACAGAGCAGGGATCCTTAAATATTTGCTGAACATGAGAATCCTGTTAGATGTCCTAGTTCAGTGGCCGCTGTGACTGCTTTTTGTCCTGTGCACTGCCCACTAGTTAAGTCACGGGGTGAGCTCTCCAAAGGGGACCTGCCCTCTCTAGGTCCTGCACACTTTATTCCTTAGGCTTTAAGACTCCTTCAACAAGGAACCACAGTGCTCTCCTAGCCATCAAAAGATATTTAGTGAGAAGACACAGTATGTTCTCTCCGATGTAAAATAGAGATGTGCTGCCCGCGCCCCCACCATCTGACCTACCTTAAAGCATTATGAGTCTAATCAAGAATTTGTCCAAATCTTTATATTAAAAGCTATTTTTCCATCTTTGAGGTGGGGGCAGTGGGATAAGGAATCCCATAAACACCACTTGGAAGTAACTTTAAGGTAAAGGGTACTTCCTAGCTCATTTTATAGATGAGATTTTAAGTTTTAACCATTCATTATAGAATGAATAAATAAACTTATTAGCTGCTACTTGAAGTAATTTTTTTTTTTTAATTTGCCTCAATGGTAATCCATTTAATCCTAAATTCTGACCTATCCTGCAACTAATCTATAACTTACCTCTGACCATTAGTCTGGAAGAAAAAGTGACAATTTTTTTTGAGGAAAAAAAAAGCTTTGTGTATCAGGTGGAAATTGCAAGAAGGTTCTAGGTAACATACCTTAGTCTGCTGTGCCATGCCATATGTCCTTAAGTATAAATCTATCCTTATCCTTCAGTTCAGTTCAGTCACTAGTTGTGTCTGACTCTGCCACCCCATGGACTGCAACATGCCAGGATTCCCTGTCCTTCACTATCTCCCAGAGTTTGCTCACACTCATATCCGTTGAGTTGGTGATGCCATCCAACCATCTCATCCTCTGTCTTCCCCTTCTCCTCCCGCCTTCAATCTTTCCCACCATCAGGGTCTTTTCCTATGAGTCAGTTCTTCACATCAGGTGGGCAAATTATTGGAGTTTCAGCTTCACCATCAGTCCTTCCAATGAATATTCAGGACTGATTTCCTGTAGGACAGACTGGTTGGATCTCCTTGCAGTCCAAGGGACTCTCAAGAATCTTCTCCAATGCCACAGTTCAAAAGCATCAGTTCTTTAATTGATTGAATTAAGCTTCAATCAATTCCTTATTATTTCTTTTTAAAATTTTTATTAGAGTTGATGTACAATGTTGTGTTATTTTCTGTACAGCAAAGTGAGTGTTATATATTTACATATATCCACTCTTTAGATTCTTTTCCCATATAAGTTATTACAGGTTATTTCCCATATAAGTTATTACAGGTTATTATTTGTCTTTTTCTGTCTGATTTACTTCATTTAGTATGACAATCTCTAGCTTCATCCATGTTGTGCAAATGGCATTATTTTGTTCATGGTGTATAGGTACCACATCTTCTTTATCTACTACTCTCTCAGTGGGCATTCTTGTTGTTTCCAAGTCTTGGCTATTGCAAATAGTGCTGCAATGAATATTGGGATGTGTGTATCTTTTCAAATTATGGTTTTCTTTGATTAAATAGAACCCAAAGAATGGGAGAACATATTTGCAAACAAAGTGACCAACAAGAGATTACTCTCCAAAATACATAAGTAATTCAAGCAACTCAATTTTAAAAAAAAAAACAATTAAAAAATGAGCAGAAGATCTAAATAGACGTATCTCCAAAGAAGACAAACAGATGGCCAAATAACACATGAAAAGATGCTCAGCATCACTAATGATTAGAGAAATGCAAATCAAAACTATAATGAGGTATCACCTCATACCATCAGAATGGCCATTATCAAAAAACCTACCGGTGCTGCTGCTAAGTCGCTTCAGTCGTGTCCGACCCTGTGCGACCCCATAGACGGCAGCCCACCAGGCTCCTCCATCCCTGGGATTCTCCAGGCAAGAACACTGGAGTGGGTTGCCATTTCCTTCTCCAATGCAGGAAAATGAAAAGTGAAAGTGAAGTCACTCAGTCGTGTCCGACTCTAGCGACCCCATGGAGTGCAGCTCACCAGGCTCCTCCATCCATGGGATTTTCCAGGCAAGAGTACTGGAGTGGGGTGCCATTGCCTTCTCCGATCAAAAAACCTACAAACAATAAATGTTGGAGACAGTGTGGAGAAAAGTGAATCCTTCCACACTGTTTGTGGGAATGTAAATTGGTACAACCATTATGGAGAACAGTATGGAGGTTCCTTAAAAAACTAAACGTAGAACTACCATATAATCCAGCAATCCCACTCCTGAGCACATATCTGGAGAAAATTCCCCACTTCTCTATAGCTTGTGTTATACCACTTCACCTCTACAGAAGACCTGCACTGGTACCTGTCTTTGCTAACTAAAATCCAGAGGGATTTCCATTTTGATGAAAAAAGGCAAAATCTGAAAATAGTGTTCAGCATTTGTTTTGCAGCACCCAGAGCAGTAAGAATGGCACCACCCAGCTCCTTGCAAAAGAACTATTTCAGCATCTCAACACCAGCCTACATGGCCATGAACTGTGTCTGTGAATATTTGTGCTTTAATCTCCATTTACTTTGTGCACACCCATTAGCAAGATGTATCTAAAGGTATCAGAAAGGTCAAAGAGAGATCACAAGAATGTTGTACTTAGCATAAAACTGGATGTATTGATAATTAAGAATTTTTATCATGGTGAACAAAATAGATACTGCACGTGCATTGAACTTGACTGCATCCACCCTTTGTACCAAGTGCACACAGGAGAGGTTCTTCAAAGCTGCCAAAGTTACTACTATTTCTGCTAGTAGCAAAGTGGTCTCCTTTGGTTGGCATCCAGTAATTGATAAAATGGAAAGTCTGTTGCTTGAGTGGACTCATAGATGTACAAGGTTCACTGTTAAGTTATCCTATGCTTACAGATAAATCAGTACATCTTTTCAATAAACTGAAACAGAATGATGGTGGTTCAAGTGTGGCAACAGTGGAGTTTAAAGGAGGTCATGCCCATCACAAGCATGGAAATCAAAACTGTAATCAGAAATCTTCCAGCAAACAAAAGCCCAGGAACAGACAGCTTCACAGCTGAATTCTACCAAAAATTTAGAGAAGAGCTAACACTTATCCTACTCAAACTCTTCCAGAAAATTGCAGAGGAAGGTAAACTTCCAAACTCATTCTATGAGGCCACTGTCACCCTAATACCAAAATCAGACAAAGATGTCACAAAAAAAGAAAACTACAGGCCAATATCACTGATGAACATAGATGCAAAAATCCTTAACAAAATTATAGCAAACCGAATCCAACAACATATGAAAAAGATCATACATTATGACCAAGTGGGCTTTATCCCAGGATTGCAAGGATTCTTCAATATTTGCAAATCAATCAATGTGGAGAAATCAATTTGCCTGACTTCAGACTATACTACAAAGCTACAGTCATCAAGACAGTATGGTACTGGCACAAAGACAGAAATATAGATCAATGGAACAAAATAGAAAGCCCAGAGATAAATCCATGCCCTATGGACACCTTATCTTTGACAAAGGAGGCAAGAATATATAATGGAGAAAAGACAATCTCTTTAACAAGTGGTGCTGGGAAAACCAGTCAACCGCTTGTAAAAGAATGAAACTAGAACATTTTCTAACACCCTACACAAAAATAAACCCAAAATGGATTAAAGATCTAAATGTAAGACCAGAAACTATAAAACTCCTAGAGGAAAACATAGGCAAAACACTCTCCTACATAAATCACAGCAGGATCCTCTATGACCCACCTCCCAGAGTAATAGAAATATAAGCAAAAATAAACAAATGAGACCTAATCGAACTTAAAAGCTTTTGCACAATGAAAAAAACTATAAGCAAGGTGGAAAGACAGCCTTCAGAAAGGGAGAAAATAATAGCAAATGAAGCAACTGACAAAGAATTAATCTCAAAAATAAACAAGCAGCTCCAGAAGCTCAATTCCACAAAAATAAGCGACCCAATCAAAAAATGGGCCAAAGAACCAAAAGATATTTCTCCAAAGAAGACATACAGATGGCTAACAAACACATGAAAAGATACTCAACATTACTCATTATCAGAGAAATGCAAATCAAAACCACAGTGAGGTACCATCTCACACCAGTCAGAATGGCTGCTATCAAAAAGTCTACAAGCAATAAATGCTGGAGAGGGTGTGGAGAAAAAGAAACCCTCTTACACTGTTGGTGGGAATGCAAACTAATACAGCCACTATGGAGAACAGTGTGGAGAGTCCATAAAAAACTGGAAATAGAACTGCCATACAACCCAGCAATCCCACTGCTGGGCATACACACCGATGAAACTAGAATTGAAAGAGACACACGTACCCCATTGTTCATCACAGTGCTGTTTACAATAGCCAAGACATCGAAGCAACCTAGATGTCCATTGGAAGATGAATGGATAAGAAAGCTTGGTACATATACACAATGGAGTATTACTCAGCCATTAAAAAGAAATGCATTTGAATCAGTTCTAATGAGGTGGATGAAACTGGAGCCTATTATACAGAGTGAAGTAAGTCAGAAAGAAAAACACCAATATAGTATACTAACGCATATATATGGAATTTAGAAAGATGGTAATGATGACCCTATATGCAAGACAGCAAAAGAGACACAGATATAAAGAACAGTCCTTTGGACTCTGGGAGAAGGCAAGGGTGGGATGGTTTGAGAGGGTAGCATTGAAACGTGTATATTATCATATGTGAAGCTAATTGCCAGTCCAGGTTTGATGCATGAGGCAGGGTGCTCAGGGCTGGTGTACTGGGATGACCCTGAGGGATGGGATGGGGAGGGAGTTGGGAAGGAGGGTCAGGATGGGGAACATATTACACCCATGGCTGATTCATGTTGATGTATGGCAAAAACTACTACAATACCGTAAAGTAATTAGCCTCCAATTAAAATAAATAAATAAATTTTAAAATAAAATAAAATGACCTAAAATGTGAAAAAAATAAATAAAGGAGGTCATGGTGCTTTGATCAGTTTTTGAGGTGAGGGGAATTTCATTGCCTAAAGGTTACTGGAGAGAGTGTTTTGGCTGATACTGAGGCTACCAAAAAGTTTCCAGAACTGAAGAAAATAATTATAGAAGTTGGTTATTTATATAAGCAAGTGTCTAATTGCAAGGAAAGGGCAATTTATTGGGAAAAAAATTGCCAAGAAAAATCATTAATTTCAATAAAAGAAAGGCAGGCTAAGGGATGTAAAGACTTGAAGGACAGGCTAACCCTGTCCTATCACTAAAACCTCTGGTAAGACTATCCTTGCACTCCTTCGCTCAGTCGTGTCCGACTCTTTGCAACCCCATAGACTGTAGCCTACCAGGCTCCTTTGTCCATGGGATTTTCCAGGCAGTAGTACTGGAGTGGATTGCCATTTCCTTCTCCAGCGGATCTTCCCAACCCAGGGCTTGAACCCAGGTCTCCCACATTGTAGACAGACGCTTTACTGTCTGAGCCACCAGGGAAGTCCTTAGGCCTTTACTAAGGCACACTCAAAAAACCCGAGGGCATGTAAGGACATCATTAAGAATGCACTTCCTGTTGTGTTTCATTCACATCCAAGTGGTTGGAGTACCCAAGTGATTTTTTTCTAAGTGCATAAGTGGATATATTAGTCCTTTAGTTGAAAAATACTGTAGAGAAAATAACCATGATAATAGGCACCTTTTGGCTGCCTCTTGAGAAATCTGTATGCAGGTCAGGAAGCAACAGTTAGAACTGGACATGGAACAACAGACTGGTTCCAAATAGGAAAAGGAGTATGTCAAGGCTGTATATTGTCACCCTGCTTATTTAACTTATATGCAGAGTACATCATGAGAAACGCTGGACTGGAAGAAGCTCAAGCTGGAATCAAGATTGCTGGGAGAAATATCAATAACCTCAAATATGCAGATGACACCACCCTCATGGCAGAAAGTGAAGAGGAACTCAAAAGCCTCTTGATGAAAGTGAAAGTGGAGAGTGAAAAAGTTGGCTTAAAGCTCAACATTCAGAAAATGAAGATCATGGCATCTGGTCCCATCACTTCATGGGAAAGAGATGGGGAAACAGTGGAAACAGTGTCAGACTTTATATTTTTGGGCTCCAAAATCACTGCAGATGGTGACTGCAGCCATGAAATTAAAAGACACTTACTCCTTGGAAGGAAAGTTATGACCAACATAGATAGCATATTCAAAAGCAGAGACATTACTTTGCCAACAAAGGTCCATCTAGTCAAGGCTATGGTTTTTCCTGTGGTCATGTACGGATATGAGAGTTGGACTGTGAAGAAGGCTGAGCACCAAAGAATTGATGCTTTTGAACTGTGGTGTTGGAGAAGACTCTGGAGAGTCCCTTGGACTGCAAGGAGATCCAACCAGTCCATTCTGAAGGAGATCAGCCCTGGGATTTCTTTGGAAGGAATGATGCTAAAGCTGAAACTCCAGTACTTTGGCCACCTCATGCGAAGAGTTGACTCATTGGAAAAGACTCTGATGCTGGGAGGGATTGGGGGCAGGAAGAGAAGGGGACGACAGAGGATGAGATGGCTGGATGGCATCACTGACTCGATGGACGTGGGTCTGAGTGAACTCTGGGATTTGGTGATGGACAGGGAGGCCTGGTGTGCTGCAATTCATGGGGTCGCCAAGAGTCAGACACGACTGAGCACCTGAACTGAACTGAACTGAATTGTGCTGCTTATCTACCTGGCATTGTTGAGGATGGTGGTAACATTTGTGTTGTGTTCTTACCACTGAATATAACATCATTGCTTCAATGTATGATCCAGCCTGATAGCTAAAATTAAGGTTTACTCAACACAAAATGTGATCTGTTTTATTATAAATGCTATTGCCAGAAAGGGAAACTTCAAAGCATCTTTATCAGAGATGCTTTGGAAATTACTACAATATAAAATTAACAATCATCAACCTTGGAGATGCTCTTGATCAACTAATAATCTCAATGAGAAATGGCATTTGGAGGAAACTATGTCCTGAAGCAATGAACCAACAATAATTAATACAGCAAAAGTGACTTTGTGTTGGTGGAAGTTGGCAAAGATGAGGTGGAAGAGGTTCAGGCATTCTATGACCAAGGTGAAGAGTTATCTAGGAGCTGGCCATGAAGCTCTCCTGTGAGCTTTCACTGTGACTGACAGAGCTACAGTGACTGCAGAAAAGCGTGACTTTAATTTGGAAAGTGCACACAGGTTTAGGGCAGTTTTGCAGGAAGTTCTGAGGACCTACAAAGACTTCTATGACAGAGTGTCCCACGAGGCTAAGTAGCCAAGCATACTGTCATATTTCAAGCCTTCTATATCAGCCATGCAAACGTCTAGGCAGGCAGACACAGAAGATGTAGACGCTAGTGACCTATCTGTCCTGATGAGTCGAGATGATGATGAGATGTTAATAGCTGACCTTCTTCCTCTCCCCTCCAACCTGTCCACAAGCCGCCACCACCCCACTTCTCACGACTCAGCCCAATACACCGTCGTCACTACCTCTTGGCCTTCCAGGGTGCTTGCTGCCTTCCTGATTCTGATAAGTGAAACCACACTTATTTCTACTTCATCTGGCCTGTGTATTTATCATGTCACTCTAGTTTTTACTATATGTTCCAGTTATTTTAGGTTTATATGTCATTTGGTATGATTTGGTAGGTTATTTATTGAGTCTGGGAATGCTCAAATGCTTTTCCATTTAAAATAATGGTCATTGTCTCTTTGCTTTACACAGTTTGGGTTTATGAAAGGCTTCCTAGGCCTGTTCCGCTTTCAGATAGTGAGGGAAACCAGTATTCCACAGCAGAGGAATCCTATCAATTAAATAAAACCTGATTTATACCCAGTTTCTCTTCGAGTATCATCAATTCTATGTCTCATGAATGCTCACCTGTCATAATTTATGTTGAATCTGGTGGGTAGCCAATTCTCCTATCTGATCCTACTATTTGATATCACACAAAAATATCTAGGGAGCCATATATTTCAGTAGTTCTGATTTATTGCTCTATATTACTTTTAGTCAATTGACCATTACCTGTTTTCTCCCCCTGGAGACCTGAGGAAAGAATGCGTGGGTGTAGCACTAAAGCCCTGGAGTGATGGTAAAGGAAGGAAGCCAAAGGAAACGAGGCAGGCCCATCTTGTCCATCCCGCAAATGAAATACTTACACTGCGTCTTCACTGTATAATTGTATAGTGAATTTTTTAAGTACTATATTGTACATTTTCCCACACTGTTCTTCCCCCTACCCCCACCCCTGCCCCAAGGCACACATGTCTAATATGGTGAATGCTGACTCTCCAAGGAGAATCCGTCTTCACTGGACTGATTCTAGATCTTTAAGATGCAAAAATCAATGCTTTCAACTTCAGCAGTACTTTCTCAAACTCAGTGGTGAAGGACAATTTTTAAAAAGTTCTAATCTATTGTAGATTGATACTTTTGTAAAGTATAGCAAAATGTGTGCGTGAGTAGGCGAGGGAAGAGTGAGGGATGCAAGAGGTTTCTGAGTAGTATGAAATGGGTGCATGCATGCTCAGTCATGTCTGACTCTTTACAGCCCCAAGGACTGTAGCCCACCAGGCTCCTCTGTCTGTGAAATTTTCAGACAAGAATGCTGGAGTGGGTTGCTATATCCTCCTTCAGGGGATCTTCCCAACCCAGGGATCAAACCTACGTCTCCTGCATTACAGGCAGGTTCTTGACCACTGTGCCACCGATGATTACCCCTCAGTAGTTTAAGAGATACAAGTTAAAGTTTGGATTAAAAAAAAAAATTACTTGGCTATTTGAACTATACTTTGACTTCCACTGACCATCATTAAGTTAGCATTAAGATGGGATACAAGATACAAAAATTTGCAATTAGGCATCATTGTTAAATTCTTTTGAGGTGTTCATTGCTAGTGGGTGCCTTTCAGGCATCCTACAGCATAAGTGGGAAGGTGCCTACATAGTTCTTTAAAAATCACTCAAGCTAGCCTATGCTGAACTATGTCTAATCGTCCATTGGTGGAAACACAGGTATATCCTCATCCTGAGCTTGAGCTTGCAAGAAACTTTTATTCATAATGTTAAATTCATTCATTTTCTCACTGTCTCCAAAGTTCCTGGGACTCAGACACTTTCTGCATTCGGTGTTTATAAGTGTTTTTATGGCAGGCACAGCTAGTTGTCAATCCAACAGCCATTCACCCTTCTTCCTTACAAGAGAACCCAAATTTTGTGCAGGGTATCAATACACATAACTAAAAGCATGTACTTCTCACCCTTCATTGTAGCTGGGTGACCATGTGACATAACTATGGCCAAAGAAGTTTAAGTAGAAGTCTAAAGGCAAGTCTCTTCGGAAAGCTATTGCTTTCCAACAGAGAAGGACAGATGCAGACGTTTGCCTTTGTCTTTCTCTTTATTCTTATTCTCCCTACCGGGGAAGTGGATGTTATGCTAGAGGTGGAGCAGCCTTAGTGTGACCATGAGGCAATTATGAAAATGAATACCACATTCAAATGAAAACAGATCAGAAAGAAGGATCCTGGGATGTTAGTGAATGACACTGTGAATTGTCAGTCTCTAGACTTCTTCTTTGAAGAGAAACATAAATCCCTTTCGATTAAGTTACCATTGTTGGATTTCTAGTTCACTGAGCCAAATGTAGTTCCTAAATGAGAGTTATTTTTATAGACAGTATTTTTATGTAGTTCATATACTTTGCTAGATATCTCAGTAAGTTTTAATAACCTAACTTTTAAATGAATAGAGCATTTCCTACACTAGACATATTGGGTTGGCCAAAACGTTTGGGTTTTCTGTATGATGTTACAAAAAACTCAAAAAAACTTTCTGGCCAACACAGTACTCTATAAGAGTTTCATCTCATGAAATGATTGCTAATAAAATAACACTAAAGCTAAGAACTTCTGAATTCTTGGTTTGGTTTGCAATGGAAGATTTGAAGATATATAATTTTTTTCTTGACCATCTTTTGTTTTTCCTCTCTGTGACTGGCCTAGGAAAACTTCCAGTTAAGAAACATTTCAATTGGCTGAGATATGAAAGTTTTATACCCTCTAGAGAACATACCCTTGTTCTCTAGAAGCCAAGGATTAATTAATTGACAAGTGTACAGAGATTAACATATTTAACTTACTAGGATTTGGCAAAGAAATTGTTGTGGATTCTTTTCTAATCAGTTTGACAGAAAATATTCCTGGTGTGTGTTGAAGTTCTTGACTTTTCTCCTTTCCCTTTGGCAAATATTGGCCAAGAAGTGGTGTATAGAAGATGTTGTGTCCATGGTGGAAAGGGGAGACTGACTCTGTGTGTGTGTATGTGTGTGTGTGTGTGTACATGTTTGTTTGAGACTGTAGCCCACCAGGCTTCTCTGTCCCTGGAATTCTCCAGGCAAGAATACTGGGGTGGGTTGCATTTCTGTGATCTTCCTGACCCAGGGATTGAACCCACGTCTCCCGCATTGCAGGCAGATTCTTTACTATCTGAGCCACCAGGGACGCCACATATGTTTGCTACCTGGGTTCATTTGGAAATTAAAATTTGTTGCATTTGCAGATAACTTTGATTCAGGCTTTTACAAATGAGTTGTGAACCTAAAATGCCCTAAAACAATAACATCTATTAAAATGAGTAGTGAGCAGAACACCTGTGTACTGAGGCTTTGCACACACACCCAAGATAGCAAGTGTTCGGTATATGCTTGCTGAATTGAATGGTAAGAGCGTTAGGGGCATGAGAAAACCCTAGTAATTTACAGACAGATGGCTGGAGTTGTGCAGAACTGTGGAACTTAGAGTGTACAAGCTGAGGAAAGTTTTCTGAAACATTGGTGATATATGATTATTCCATGGTCCCACTGCCTCCCAGCATGAGATGTGACCAGCATATACATGGCAAAGATGCAGCCACTCTGCACTTGGTTCCTCCCACTGAATCCAAGCTTGACTCCGTAATCCCCAACTCTTCACTTTCTTATTACTCTCCCTATCCTTCATGACCCTCAGCACAACTGTTCCTGTTGGTCACAACCAACTTATAAAACCATCATGTGTAATAAAATTAAATCATCAGTGAATTGGGGGCACAGGAGGCCTACGTCCTTAATATGGTTCTGCCAATATTCTTCTCCATCCTTATTTCTAAAATATGCATAAATTTTAAAGGGAAAGGCTTTCAAGGGAATATAGGGTACCATCTATTTGTTTGACCAAAATGTAAGAACACAAGTTATGTGCCAAGCATGGTAGTGGACTTTGTTCATACAATCAGTTCAGTTCAGTCCAGTCGCTCAGTCGTGTCCGATTCTTTGCGACCCCATGAACTGCAGCACGCCAGGCCTCCCTGTCCATCGCCAACTCCCAGAGTTCACTCAAACCCATGTCCATTGAGTCGCTGATGCCATCCTACCATCTCATCCTCTGTCGTCCCCTTCTCCTCCCACCTTCAATCTTTCCCAGCATCAATGATAAGTGAAAATAGATTCAGTTCATTGTCATTTACAGTCTAGTTAAGGAGACAGACACTACTCAAAAAATCACTTGTAGTTCTAGTATTTCTGAATTCCTATGTGATATTTCCCTTGTGGCTCAGCTGGTAAAGAATCTGCCTGCAGTGTGGGATACCTGGGTTCAATACCTGGGTTGGAAGATCCCCTGGAGAAGGAAAAGGCTACCCACTCCAGTATTCTGGCCTGGAGAACTCCATGGGCTCTATAGTCCATGGGGTTGCAGAGAGTAGGACTGAGCGACTTTCACTTTTTCTTTCATGGGATATTTAGTTGGAGAAGACTCTTGAGAGTCCCTTGGACTGCAAGGAGATCCAACCAGTCCATTCTAAAGGAGATCAGCCCTGGGATTTCTTTGGAAGGAATGATGCTAAAGCTGAAACTCCAGTACTTTGGCCACCTCATGCGAAGAGTTGACTCATTGGAAAAGACTCTGATGCTGGGAGGGATTGGGGGCAGGAGGAGAAGGGGATGACAGAGGATGAGATGGCTGGATGGCATCACTGACTCTATGGACGTGAGTCTGAGTGAACTCCAGGAGTTGGTGATGGACAGGGAGGCCTGGCGTGTTGCGATTCATGGGGCTGCAAAGAGTCAGACACGACTGAGCGACTGAACTGAACTGAACTGAAGTGTGCTTAAGACAAAAGGACTTGAAAACTTTCAGAAGGCATAGTTTAACATGTTTCTCATAAAATGAGATTGGCAGCACAGAACCATAACAGCCATTGAATACAAATTATTTTGTAGAACTACAAGTCTTAATATGTAATGGAAGTTATCTTTTTAAAAAAATGATAAAGATTGTCAAAGAAAATAGAGTAAGGAAAGTCTTGCAGCAAGGTCTTTAGGTCCTCTAATTAGATTTTTAAAAATAAGCAAAGCAAATTATCTTCTAGAGAATCAAACCAGACCACTGGGACAGAATAAACATTTTTCCTTGTTAGGGAACCAAAACATACTTAGAACTTTTCTCCCAATTCTTCCACATTCTGGCATTCTCCCTAGAACAGTTAATTTCACTCAAGATCGATGTAACATTGTATATCAACTGTACTTCAGTTTAAAAAAAACTAAATTAAAGAAAGATAGTGTAACAAGATAGGAATGTTTAGACCATTTTAATATCATTATCTTTAACAATATATAAAGTTAATATTTTATACTCATATTGCTTATCCTATTTATATTTTAATATTTGTTAACATGTTGGAACAATTATAAATGATATAATAATAGAGTATGATTTCCCCCAAGGTTCTTAGAAAAGTCTGAAGATCAGTGAAGGTTAAGGGAAAGGACTGGGTTCTGAGCTAATGCACATCAATCTATCATAAAGGAACACAAGACTACAACCAGGAGAAAGAAAGAAAGGAGTATCCTTAGAGAAGGCAAGAAGCTAATGGAAGGACAAGTTTTTCCTAACCAGAAGGAAACAAGAGGGTGGAGGAAAGGGGAAGCAAGGGGCAGGGGCTGGGAGGGGAACCAGGAAACACAGCTTAGGGAGAGAGAGGGCACTGCCCTGGAAGAGCTGGGCAGATGCATCTGAGATAGGTCTTCCGTGTGATGTTGATTCAGGGCCCAGGACCCGGTTAGAAACTGAGCCATCATCTCTGATTTGCCCTGTTTTCATTCAGGGGAATGTCTCCACCACCTGTACTAGGGGACTCTGATAACTGTCCTCCCTTGAGATCCATGAGGACTTCATTTCTCTAGCATCCTCCCCTCCGACTGTCTAGGAAGACTGGCTGACAACCCCCTCTCCTCTATTTGCTGCCAATGCATACAAGAATCCCAAGACACCCTTGAACTCACGAACCCATAGAAAGAGGAGAGGACTGCTGGGGTCTAGACTGGACCCAACCTGTAGAATAGATATGAGAAACATCTCATGCTTGGGTGGGGGCTCTGAAGGAACCCATCTTGGTGCTGGAGGAGCTTTCACCTTCCCTCCCTGCCTTTTTTCTCTGAAACAGAGTAATAGTTTTTGACAATTCTCTTGTAATAATTAAAAATATATGAGTAAGGGAAGGAAATTAAAGTTAACCAAAGGAAACATTAGAATGCCAGAAATACATATGTGCCTTCTTGCTCAGCCATGATCCTATCGTTAATTGAAATATATCTACTTCTCACCTTGCTTTGTTCATGAGGATTTAATGTGAGACCACAAGGAATGAATATTTAATCACCAAAGTAATGGCTTTAATTTGTTGAAACAGTCTCCTGAATACAAAAGACAGAATGTTTGTGAGCCTAAAGATGTTGTTATTATTATCAATGTTTATTAAGCATAGCCACGGTATTCTGTTTGACAGTAAATGTATCTAGATATAAAAGTTATAAACAAATTAAGGCTCATCTGAATATATGCCAAAAACTCGGAAGAGAAAGACAAAATTGGTTGTTTATGAGCTTTTTAGGGTTCCAGAAGACAAATAGTATAGAATTAATTAGATAAATCAGTGAAATGGTTTAAATGCAATGGGGACATATGTGGCATAGTTAAATAACAATGCTTAGATGGAGGTAGGTTAGCTGACTCTCAGCTCTGCCACATATTAGCCGTGTGACTTTGAGCAGGTTGCTTAAGCACATTGCGTTTTTTCAGTTTCCTCTTCTCTAAAATGGAGGCTAAAGAATAGGATCATTCACATAGGATGGTGGAAGGTGAAAAGCCAGAAGGGGTGGAAAGTGCCAAATTCAGAACCTTGCATATGGTAAGTCTGGAGCGAAAAATAATAATTTCTATTACTGTTTTATTTAATGACTACTTACACAGTGTACCAGACACTATTCATCTATGTGCTAAGCACTCTTTTAAGCACTGTACGGATATTAAGCAGTTAAGTTCTCATCGCAATCCTGTGGGGTAGGTACATTACCTACATTTGATGGATAAGGACACTGAAGGCCAGAAATTAAGCAACTTGCTTAAAGATAACAGCCAGTAAGAGTCAGAGCCAGGATTCAAATTCAGACCATCTGCTTCCAGAGGCAGTGCTCTTAACCACGTGCCACCTGTTCTCCACGTGTTAGCATCATTATCAATTGAGGGTGATACATGAGACATCAATGTATATGTGTTTGGTAGCTGATTATTAAAGTTTTTTCTGTTTTGTATTTTTGTTTTGATAAAATTTTCATAAATGTTATGTTTTCATAGAATTTTAATAAATGTTATGTTTTCATAAAATTTTCATAAATGTTATGTTTTCATAAAATTTATATGTCACTTTAATAAATAGAATTATATTTTAAGTACCAAAGGAAGCTTGGTAATAAAAAAATATACATGGAATCATTCTAGAAAGGTTAAAAAGATTTATAAGACAAACATTTGTAAGGAAATTTAAGGACTCATCAATAATTTCCTATCTTCTTATGGGATAAAAATAACTCCATTCCTACTTGCTTCTTAAGTTAATAGAATGACCAAATGTGAGAGCACCTGGGAAACTTAAAAAAAAAAAACACTATAATTATCTGCCTTTATATTTGTACATATACAGAAGAGTATTCATTTGTGTGCGTGATATAAATAAACATATAATATATATGGACATTCTTGAAAAGTTTCTCAAGAGTTACATGATATTCTGTCCATGTTGGTTGCCACTGGAAAAGTGAGCTGATTGGGACTTAACTTCTGTCAAACCCTTTCTGCTGAAACCTAACGACTTGCAGAAATAACATCGAGCACATTTTGACCAGAAGGTGGCAATACAGCATCAATCCTTTCAAAAGGTTCCTGGAGTAAGGACTACTGGCGGGTTTTGTATATCCTTGTACATCCAAGGAACCAGAATATTGTCTACAGCTTTTGATCATCCAGATTCTATGGGCTACTCCTCACCCTCACTCGTCCCTGCCCTGGAGGACCCCCAGGCTCAGACAAGACGTGGTGGGAGCACAGTGCTCTCAGTGTTGCCTTGGAAAAGCACAGGGCTCTGGGGGCAAGGTCATTTATCAAAAGGTATGACCCATCTTAGAATTCTCATTTAATTTGATTATATTAGTGAAATGATTATTGGGGTATTGTGGTCATTATTTTTAACTCTTTGATGAAGTTTTCCATGTACCAATTTTACTGCATCTAAGAATGTACTTTCTTTTCTTCTTCATTTAAGCAATGGCAATGATATACTGGGAGACATTGGATACCCTTTAATTTGGTCCCCTCATTGTTCAAACAATCATGAAGACACTGACAAGGCTCCCTTTATTCTGGGAAGTACACATTAGCATTGCCTAGAATAGTCTAGAGAGCCTGGGATTTGTTTTCTAATTATTCTGTCACTTGTAAGGAAGACTTTATGCAGGACCACTGCCACAGGTATAGCTGCCAAGACTATTGCAAACAGGGAAAGAGATTGGACTCAACTCCAAATACAAAAACAAGTGGGGATTTATAGCCAAGGAATAGGTGTGGGGGTGGGGTGGGGGTAGAGGGACTGGATGGAAAATTATTTGAGGAGTCTGATGAAAAGCGGCAGATGGGTGCATGGCTTGCATACCAAGAACAACCTCACAGGCAAGTTGTTTGTTATCTTTAGGAATTTCCTTACCCTGGGAAAACCAGCCCATTCCTAGGTCTGTGAGCTTTTAAAATACCATTTATGTCAACCAACCAATCACCTTATCAAATGAGAAAGCACTGAATTGACAAGATTATCTGATTTCCATTAACTAACAATTACCATAAGATAATATTTAATTAGTTTCTTCTATATGCTACCCCTTGAGCTAAGTGTTTTAAATGTGTAATTCTATCTAAGTCACATATTTGTCTCTTGATTATAGTGGTGATTATACACAGATCTGTACATGCGATAAAATACCATAGAATTATACACAAAGTCCTAACCAAATAATAATAATGCATGCAAAAGTTCGTGAAATTTGAATAAGAATGTCTAGTTAATTGTACTGCGGCAGTCAATTTCCTGGTTTTGATAATGCAGTATTTATCTAAGATGCCACCACTAGGGTAAAAGCTAAGTGATAGATATAAAGGACCTCACGGTACTATTCCTGTAACTTCTTGTCAATATACAATTATTTCAATTAAAAAGTTAAAAGTCTTTGAGGCTAATACTGTTATTACTCCTATTTTATACATGAGGAAACTGAGGCTTGGAAAGGCTAAGTAACCTGCCTAAGGTCATTCAGTTAGTAAGTGACAGAGTGTGGAATTCTGACCCGGAGCTGATGCATTATCAACTCCCCTTCAATAGAGATAATCTTCATATAAAATAGTAATTCCTGCTACTCACAGAATGTTCTAGGTTCCAATAGGGTCTGAAAATATGTAAATAAATTCAATTACATTACAGTGCTTGAGAGTTCAACTTCACACATGTAAAAGTACAGGCGTTGGGATGGGTCCATGCCAAGAAACAATGAAGTGATGACATATTTTATGGGCTTCTTTCAGCAAGAAACTGTAAAATGTCAACACTCATTTTTCTTTTTTTTTAGTATTGTAAAACACCAGACACTAAACTAACAGCTATACAAAGATTTTCTTCATCTACCGAGAGAAATTTTACACCTGAGTCACAAATAACAGATAATACATTTATTTTATACAGCTCAGTCCTCTCTAATGGCAAAGAAATTGTCAACATGTTTCCAGAATTCTAATTCCATCGTCGGTAGATGAATCATAGCATTTTCCATGACACACTTGTTAGACGCCTTTTCACTTCATTTAGTCTTAATTACAGAGGCAGCATAGAGCACAGGATCAATTGAGTGCTCATATCTGATCTCAATGTTTGGAAAATGTCAGAAATACAAGGTAATCATAGACCCAGTGCTTTTCTTTAATATATTATGTGCCTATAGAATTAAATTCATAAAGTATAAGTCAGTGACCTCCACAGTTTTACTAAATGCTTTGTGTCATTTCCTAAACGTTTTCAATTACATTTTACCTTTGGCCATTTCTTGTATTTGGTTTAGTGTGACCTGGTCTTATGGGACTCAATAATTGGATATCAAAATCCAGAAGGCCCGGGGCCAGCCATGTTTCAGCGTGATGCGACGCTGTGAGCTGACTAGGTCAACACACAGGAGGAGAGGGTGATGTGCCCAGCTCAGTACAAGAATTGCCATAACCCTCAATTCCTGACCCTAAACAGTCTCTAGGGGGCAGATGGTCTGTAATAGGGAGGCGGGGAGCAGGGGGGGTCTCACTGTGAGTGAGGGCTTGTTGATGATGACCATCGCCAGCTCCACCCTGGCCTGGCCGCCTACCTGCAGCGAGGAAAACCAGAGTTCTATTTCATCAACCAATGGCTTCAAATAAGATTTTGAGAATTTTGCTGTATGGTTTTCTATGTAAAGTGCTACATGGGTTAACTGAATATCACTTTCAAAGTAGGGGAAAAGGAAAGAAAAGCTAGTATGGAGCCACTAACATTCTTTGAGCATTCTACAGAACTCCCAGGTAACAGGATTATCTTCATTTTTTGTCTTATTCATTGGGACTGATTTCAGTTTCATCAGTGTTTCTTTACTGGTGTTCATCATTTAGTGTTTCTTTACAATTAACCTAGACTTTAATTCTACTCAAATACCAAATGTGCTTGTTCATTTTAAAGTTTCGAATATTTTCTCAGACACATTTCCATCTGTATGTCAAAAGAATGAAGCAGGTTGAATAAGTAGAGTTTTCTTTATTGTATTGCACACATTTTGTTAAGAATACAAAAAAGGTCCCGTGCAACCAGCCACCAGGCAATGCTCCCAGCTTACGATGGAGTTAAGGGTTGCTGCACACACACAAGACATTGTGGGTCCCTTTGATACGTGGACCCCAATCTAACAAGACAGTGAGCAGAAGCCAGGAAACACGATCTTAGCTGGCTTTGTGAAGACAAAAATCAGGAAGTAATACAGATGTAAAACTACAAAGTACATCTACACCATGAAATGCTCAGTTCAGTTCAGTTCAGTCGCTCAGTCGTGTCCGACTCTTTGCGACCTCATGAATCGCAGCACGCCAGGCCTCCCTGTCCATCACCAACTCCCGGAGTCACTCAGACTCACGTCCATTGAGTCAGTGATGCCATCCAGCCATCTCATCCTCTGTTGTCTCCTTCTCCTCTTGCCCTCAATCCCTCCCAGCATCAGAGTCTTTTCCAATGAGTCAACTCTTCGCGTGAGGTGGCCAAAGTACTGGAGTTTCAGCTTTAGCATCATTCCTTCCAAAGAAATCCCAGGGCTGATCTCCTTCAGAATGGACTGGTTGGATCTCCTTGCAGTCCAAGGGACTCTCAAGAGTCTTCTCCAACCCCACAGTTCAAAAGCATCAGTTCTTCAGCGCTCAGCTTTCTTCACAGTCCAACTCTCACATCCACACATGACCACTGGAAAAACCATAGCCTTGACTAGATGGACCTTTGTTGGCAAAGTAATGTCTCTGCTTTTCAATATACTATCTAGGTTGGTCATAACTTTTCTTCCAAGGAGTAAACAGTTGTCAAATGGAAAAACAGGGGGTAGAGTGATTGTATTTAAATGCATGTAGACTATATATTTTTAGTTTGAAATATAGCTTTTTAGTTAAAAAAACTATGTAGTATGATCCCATTTCTATATATGTTTACATATGTATAGAAAATAGCCTGGATAGATAAACAGCATCATTTACATAGGTGTTCTATATGGTTGAGAGATGATGGATAATTTTCCTTTTTATTTTCACTTGAGTATATTTCCTAGGTTTTTAAATTAGCTTATATTAGTTAATAAAACTTTCAAGAGATAAATGAGAAGAACAAGTAGCTGGTAGTATAGGAATCTGAAAACTAACATTTAATTCAGTTACCATTACTAACTCAAAAGACACTTAGCAGGTACTGATTATCTTTCTACTATATGCTCAAATCATTGCTATGTCCTGAGGGAAATTTAAATATGTACAACTGCTTCTCCACCACTGAAGACAATTTTAGTATTGGTAGAGGCGCACACACAAGCAACTAAAATTAACATAGAGGCAGAATGGAAGATACAGAAAAAGAACAGACACGGTGCTGTGCGAAGAGAGGAAAGAGGAGTGAGCGCTGACAAGACACTCACAGCCACGACCCAGAGCACCAGAATGAGAGCCTTACTTGTTAGGAGATGCTTTGGAGCCGGGCTTCAGCACTGCTTGCAAGCCAGGCTGAGGATCTCCAATAACAGAGCTAAGTCCTGTCTTCTACTTAAATCTACCACTTTATGCTCCAACTTAACAGTTTTAGATGTAAATTTATCACTCAAGCAAGAGCTCTTGCATTGCAGATGTCTGGTATTATGCATTCACCAGGAAATATATGGATGTATTTTCATGTGAGGGATGAAATATATTTCTCATCACTTCAACCAATATGCCCAACTTTTCACAAACAGAGGGATGATGGCTAGTAAACAAGCTACATAGATGCAGGGAAGACTAATTCAGGGACGAGATAGGGTGGAGGGGAGATAAATGTTTTCATTCTGGGGACTCCATCTGGGATGAAGTGCTTAGGTGCCCAATAGACTGAGAGAAAGGGTCAGCGACAATAAAGGACCAGAGGCTGCGGGTGAGACGCGGATCCAGCCACCAAATCATACCCCAGACATCCCGTTAGTGGACTAGTTGTGACTGGGTGACATACACAGTGCCTGCTTTCCCCTGCTTATCCGAGTTTCATATGGAGATAAACCTTTTCTACTCAATTCCACACTCTGCTACAAACTTTCCTCTGTCCTGGAGCTCAACTGTACGGTTAAAAAGAAGATGCAAATGGAATAGATAATTACCAAAATCATCAGAGTCCAAGGCATTGTGATAATATTCTCTTACAAATAAACAGCTATAGGGATTAGTAGACGAGTGTGTTAGAACAGCCACAGTGCTATAAAAACATCCGGTAATGACAAGCTTGTCTCACCCCATGCTTGCTTCATTGCTCATCCCGCTCTCCTTGACTGAGGTTCAGTAACCCTCTTTTCCATTTGCCAGGGCTAAAGGTGTATGTATTTTGTGGCAAAACCTCAGGACTGGTATCATTTTCTGATACATGTAATCCTGAGTAGGATGGCAACTGTATTGATGGCAATTTATTAAAGGTTGAATTTTCCTGTTCAAAGGAATGAAACTCAATAGAATGAAGGTATGAACAAAAAAGCAGCTTAGAGTTGTGAATGCAGCACACCTAGGGATTATTCCATGGTGTCGAATCCTTTTCAGTCACTAACAATAAACCTGTCCATTCAACTTAGCAAGCAAGCTGATCTCTTTCCCAAGTTGGTGAGAAAGTGCTATATTGCTATCCACCTGTAGTTAATATAACTCTTAAAACTGGAGCTAGCTCATCTATTTCTGTTACAGCTTAACTTACCTAAGCTGTAAGATATGCACAGACATGGCTTCCTTTAGATGGGGTATTTTCTAGAGAAAAGTTATTTGACAATTGGATTGTTTCCTCACTGAACTGAATTATAATATTATCAATGAGTTTAATGACTATTTTTCAATTGAAAACAACTTGGTTTTTAGAATTTTAACTTTGAATATTTTCTAACAACTATTTATTAAGGGCTAAATCACTGCAGATGGTGACTGCAGCCATGAAATTAAAAGACGCTTACTCCTTGGAAGGAAAGTTATGACCAACATAGATAGCATATTCAAAAGCAGAGACATTACTTTGCCACCAAAGGTTCATCTAGTCAAGGCTATGGTTTTTCCAGTGGTCATGTACGGATGTGAGAGTTGGACTGTGAAGAAGGCTGGGCACCAAAGAATTGATGCTTTTGAACTGTGGTGTTGGAGAAGACTCTTGAGAGTCCCTTGGACTGCAAGGAGATCCAACCAGTCCATTCTGAAGGAGATCAGCCCTGGGATTTCTTTGGAAGGAATGATGCTAAAGCTGAAACTCCAGTACTTTGGCCACCTCATGCGAAGAGTTGACTCATTGGAAAAGACTCTGATGCTGGGAAGGATTGGGGGCAAGAGGAGAAGGGGACGAAAGAGGATGAGATGGCTGGATGGCATCACTGAGTCGATGGACGTGAGTCTGAGTCTGAGTGAACTCCGGGAGTTGGTGATGGACAGGGAGGCCTGGTGTGCTGCGATTCATGGGGTCACAAAGAATCGGACACGACTGAGCAACTGATCTGATCTGATCTGATCTGATGTGTGTATATGGAGCTTTCCCATTACTGGGAAGGACACAGAAAATGTGAAGTATAGTACCTGTCCTTCAATAGCCTGAAATATAATCATGGAAGGCATAGAGAATTCAAACAATTAATAGACAAGTTAATAAAGTAATGATTAAGGCAGACAGTATTTTAAAAAGAAGAGATTTGGGTGATCTGAAAGAAATAGGTCTCCAAGTGGACCTATTTAAATAAATGAAATGGACCAGGAAGGGCATTTTAGGCAGTGAGCTAGCCTGGGAAAATATCTGGTGTCACTACTGAACCTGACTTATACTGAGATGGTAGGAGTGTTTAACAAATAGTAATACCTTGTAATGTAACTATTATATACAGAATGGATAAACAACAAGATTATTCTGTATAGCACAGAAAACAATTAATATATTCAATATCCTATGATAAACCATAATGGAAAAGAATACAAAAAAGAATGTGTGTGTATGTGTGTGTGTGTGTATGAAAGTGAAAGTAAAGTCGCTCAGTCGTGTCCGACTCTTAGTGACCCCATGGACTGTAGCCTACCAGGCTCCTCCATCCATGGGATTTTCCAGGCAAGAGTACTGGAGTGGGGTGCCATTGCCTTCTCCGGATTATTTCACAGTATATACAAATATGGAATCATTATGTTATATACCTGAAATGAATATAATGTTGCATGTCAATTATACCTCAATTTAAAAAACATACAGTTGTACTGTCTTACAGTTCTGTAGAAGTCCAGTGCAGGTCTTATTAAAATCAAGGGGTCGACAGGGTAGTTCCTTTCCAGAGTATCACCCCTGCAGCCTGTTTCCTCGACATTTTCAGCTTCATTCCTTGGCTTGTAGCCCCCTTACTCCATCTTCAAAGCCTGTAAGATTGCAAGATTGCATCTCTCTGACCATTCAGCCATATTTGTGTCTTCCTCACTGTACAGCCAGAAAAGCATCTCTGTTTTTTAAGAACTTGTTAACTACATCGGGCCCACCAGGACAACCCGGGATATTCTCCCATCTCCAAGTCCTTAACCTTAATCACATCTGCAAAGTCTCTCTTGTCGCATAAAGCACCAATTTTTTTTCTCTAATCACTTTCTTTCCACCCCCATAGTTTTAGTCTACGTTCTTATCCTTGGACATGGGTTTGCAGCATAACATGCTAACTGCTCTCCTTGCAGGAGTTTCTCCTTCACTTCAATCCATCCATGCTTCAATTTCATACAGATCCTCTTAACACACTGTTAAAAAGAAAAATTCAACTGAGTACATTTTAAAGATCTTACGGGCTTTATTCAATAATCCATGAATTGGGCAGCATCCAATTCAGCAGCTAGAAAGGAGCTCCCAGGAGCTGTAGAAAATGAAAGACTGACGGGCAGAAGCAGGAATAAGGAAGTGATACTAGGCAAAAAACAAGTCTGGTTGTTGCAAGGATAGTATCTTAGGGGATGGTAGAGGTCTAGCAAGCTGATGGCCTAACTAGTATCGATTGGGCAATTCCAGATTGACCGGATAACATTCCATTTCTGGGAGAGCAGAACTTGTAATTTTTGCACCTATTAATATATATTCTGAATACATGTAAAACATTTCTGAAAGGATGCCCAAGAAACTGTCAAGGGATGAAAAGGAAATCTTAACTATTTACATTTTATGCTTTTCAATATTGAGCTCTAACCATATCAATGCATTCTTTTAAAATTAAAAAAACTAGCATAATAACTGATTTAAAAGGACTGGATGGGAGGGGATATTAGGGGAGAGTGGATACGTGTTTATGTATGGCTGAGTCCCATCGCCGTTCACCTGAAGCTATCACAACATTGCTAGTCAGCTGGACTCTAATACAAAATAAAATGTTTTTACAAAATGAGAAAAAGTCACTGATGAACCAGTTACAGTACTTTTATTTTGTATAATCTCTATTTTCAAGTACAATGTGGTTGAAAACAACTAACAATAAATGGTGCCAATGATAAAAATTCAAAAATAAAAGAAAACATATTTTTGAAGGAAATTTTAGATTTGCAGGGGAAAATCACTACTATTTTTCTCCATCCAAACACAACTACTATTCAGAGTGAGTAAAATGTTATTTAAAAAAAAAAAGTCACACCACCAGTCTTCCAAAAAATCTTGGGAAAGTGAAGATGGCTAGACGCCCCCACGACATTGTCCTCTAAAGTGCTCCAAGTGCTGGACAAACAGGTCCCACTGTGGGGCCCAGGGAGATGAATACTTCTGGGTAATCAACAGGAAAGAGACCATGTCACCCTTGAAGTGCCTGTCCTGCCAGGTGCTGGCTGAGACGAAGCAGAAGCAAAGAGTAAGTCAATCCCTAACCCACAGAATTTACACACTGCTTATGTTTGAAATTAAGCAAATTTAATGATCGTGGGAAGAATGCTATATTTACAACCTAGCTAACATTTAGAAATTAGAGTCATAATGAATTAGTACTTGTTTTCTCCTGGAAAAACCAGTGGAGAAAAAGTACTGTAAGATCTTAACTAACATTTATTAAATCACAGGATCTTACTCTGGAGTCAGATAACTAGGATTTAAACTTGAATTCTTCTATCTTCCAGATGCATGGAGAAGTCTGGATGAGTTATTTGACTTCTCCTAGGCCTCAGTTTTCTCATCTGAAAAATGGAGAGATATGAAGTACCTACTGCCTAAGGTGGTTGCAGGGACAGAAGAAAATAAATGAATGAAGTGTATTTGATGGGGTCTTTCAGGGACCCTGTTAATCTGGCTCCCCAGGAATACCCCGGACAGTGCCTGCCATGGGAAGACCTCATTCAGCAGCAAATGAACTGGACAACTGATACAACCTAAAACTAGTATGAAAAATGTTTCAAGAAGGAGCAGATAATTATGAAAGTCTGGGAACAACCCAAATGTTAACTGTTATGGCTAAACAAAGTATAGAATACCCATAAATACGGATGCTCTGCAACTGAAGTAATAATGGGGAAGTTTTCTAATCTTATATGAAAGGAGCCCTATGATGTATTATTAAAATATAAAATGGAGAAAAACAAAACCATATACATACTTGTACTGCCACTGAAAAATTCTACAATAATCTACTAGAAACTAATAAAAGTGGTTATCCATGAAGATGGAGAATATGAATTCAGTCCAAAGGGTAGTGGGAGGGACTTTTTTTTTTTTTAACTGTATTTGTTTTTATATTATTTTAAAAATGTAGAACCATGGGAATGGATTCCGTATTCAAAAAATAAATGAAAACTTTAAAGAAAAACAAGGAGCTATGCTACTGTTGTTTATGCCCGTCAGGGCTCCGGTGCAATGTTGGAGGGAGGTTTTTGTTTCTGTTGTTTTTTGTGAGATGTTATTTTCTTAAGACTTCACTCAAGGTCAGAATTCAAATGGTAAAAAAAGAGTATATCATGACAAATGTCCTCCCCGCCTTAGCTACAGAGTTCCCCTTCAATCAGTCAACCAATGTTTAAAAGATTCTCGAACACAATGGGAGGTTTTGGATATGTAGAATTTTAAAATGTATTTATTGATGTGATTTCAAGCAGGATTATGCAACTGTGGTTTTAGCAAGTCAGGACTCTCTTATGAAAAGCTAACTCTTTCATTAAACCATCTTTTCTTATTTTGCAAATGATATGCTGTTGCGAGCTCCTGACAACTGCTGCTGCTGCTGCTAAGTCACTTCAGTCGTGTTCGACTCTGTGCGACCCCATAGACGGCAGCCCACTAGGCTCCCCCGTCCCTGGGATTCTCCAGGCAAGAACACTGCAGTGGGTTACCATTTCCTTCTCCAATGCAAAAAAGTGAAAGTGAAGTCGCTCAGTCATGTCCAACTCTTAATGACCCCATTGGGGACTGCAGCCTACCAGGCTCCTCCATCCATGGGATTTTCCAGGCAAGAGTACTGGAGCCCGACAACTGCAGGCAACACAAATGTAATGACGTTGGTAACAGGTGGCAAAGAGTGCCCCTCATGGATGTCAGTGCAGTAAAGAAAATACTCAGAAATAGTAAATGCTCAGCCCACTTGGCCTTGCTTGGTTCACGGTTCAGGGGAGGGGGCTGTGGCAAGGGGGCCATGAAGACCAGAAATTGTTGCCGAGTGCATCTTTGGACTACAACACAACTCCTGACCTCCTGGGCCACCAACCCCAACTCCAGCCTCTTCCCACCCCAATCTAAAAGGGTTTCCAATGCAAAGGATCTGCTCAGAGAAAACAGGTTGTTTACAACAGTGCTTCCGAAGTGGGGTCCCTGGATCAGCAGCATCAACATTACCTGGGAACTCGTTGGAAGTACAGATTCTCAGGCCCCTCCAGACCTCCCAAATCAGAAACCTTGGGGGTTGGAGTGTTTTCTAACAAGCCCTTCACGTCCTTCTGGTGCAGGCTACAGTTTGAGAACCACTCATTTAACTCACCATTTTCTCTTGGACCTAGAGATGATCATACTAAGCGAACTAAGTCAGAAAGAAAAAGACAGATGCCATATGATGTGACTTATATGTAGGATCTAAAATAAGACACAAATGAACTTGTCTACAAAACAGGAACAGACTCACAGACATAGAGAACAGACTTAATGATTGCCAACACAAAGGGAGATTGGGTTGGGAGTTGGGGACTACCAGATGCAAGCTATTATGTCCAGATGGATAAACAACATGTCCTGTCCTACAGCACTGGGAACCATGTTCAACATCTTATGGTAAACTATAATGGAAAAGAATATGAAAAGAATATATACATGGATAACTGAATCACTTAGCTGTTCAGCAGAAATCAACACAATGTTGTAAGTCAACTCTACTTGAATAAACAAATATACAAAAAAAAAAAAAAAAAGAACTTTTTCTCCACTTTTCTGGAGTCAGGGGGCAAGGAGGTGGGGAACTCATGAAAAATGCATACTCCCAGTGCCACTTCAGACTCACTGAATCCAAATATTCCATGGAGAAGCCTTGGAATCTACTTCCAGGGACAACTGAGATCCTGACTTAAAGGGAGGGCTTTAAGCTGCTTTACCAGCTGCATGATGTTAGTAAAACAAATCCACCTTCCTCCCTGAATATATTAGATGTTTCTTTCTCTTAAGAGCAAACATCCAGGCTGACTCTACAGCTCAAACAAGATTCTTTCAAACTCTAATAAATAGCAACCTCTTCCGGAACATATTTGGCATTTCTGACCCCCAGCTGCACAGTGGTCTACATCTCTCAATTCTAATTCGCCAGTAATCAGGATAAGGAAGCACAGATCCTGTATTTTGCTCTTACCCACTCCCATAAATAAACTCAGAGGCGAACTCAGTGTGTTCCCCACTGTCGTCTCACAGAGAGGGGCCTAAGAAATGAGACCCGAGGCAATGAATTTACACAAAGGCGGGATTTAAGAACAAGGTGTTGCCTGTTGCCCTGGATAACTGCAGACAGCTCTGAGGAGAGAAGCATGGCAAGAGTCTCAATTTCCTGTATTGAGTCATATCCTGCAGGTGGTTGAGTGGTTGCATCACTCTTCAGCTGCTTTAAAAGGAAGAGAACTTTCTCATGCCCAGTCCTCCATCCCAAACTCCTCATCCCCTGCTCTATGATGGGGGACAGGCAAGGGGAGGTGCTGCTGGGTGCATATTTTCTACATCTTGCTGCTGCTAAGTCCCTTCAGTCGTGTCCGACTCTGTGCGACCCCATAGACGGCAGCCCACCAGGCTCCCCTGTCCCTGGGATTCTCCAGGCAAGGACACTGGGGTGGGTTGCCATTTCCTTCTCCAATGCATGAAAGTGAAAAGTGAAAGTGAAGTCGCTCAGTCGTGTCTGACTCTTTGCAACCCCATGGACTCCAGCCTACCAGGCTCCTCCATCCATGGGATTTTCCAGGCAAGAGTACTGGAGTGGGGTGGCATCGCCTTCTCCATTTCTACATTTTAGAACTGGGTAAAGTGTTAGTCGCTCAGTCATGTCCAACTCTGCGACCCCATGGACTATAGCCTGCCAGACTCCTCTGTCCATTGGATTTCCCAGGCAAGAATACTGGAGTGCCATTTCCTTCTCCAGGGGTTCTTCCCAACCCAAGGATCTAACCCAGGTCTCCTGCAACGCAGGCAGATTCTTTACCATCTGAGCCACTGGGGAAGCCCTAGAACTGGGTAAGCACCATACATTGGAGTTCTTTCCCTGGCAAAGCTCTAAGGGCTGGCACTTCCATAGGAAAGCAGCGGGGAGAGGATGACGAAGCCCCCAGGGAGTCAAACTCATCCAAGGGGTGGGTGCAGTGAGTGGGCTCAGCCACAAGCTCAGAGGTAGACCTCCCCAGTGGCTCACTGGGCAAAGAGTGTGCCTGCAGTGCAGGAGAAGGAGACACAGGAGATGGAGATTCAATCCTCTGGGGTGGGAAGATCCCTTGGAGGAGGCAATAGCAACCCACTCCAGTACTCTTGCCTGGAGAATCCCATGGACAGAGAAGCCTGGCGGGCTACAGTCCACGGGGTCACACAGAGTCGTACACGACTGAGCACAAGCAGTGCTCAACCAGTACCAACCCAGTCCGAATGGTTAGAAAATAGCATATTCAGGAAAATGGAGACAGTAATCATTTACAGAATACTTTGATGCCTCCTATCCATTCTATAACAATCAAAGTCCGCAGCAGTTTTGTCCCAAGGTCAACTACACTGAAGAAATCAGACCACAGCTTGCTGGTCTGGAGTATGTGACGAGAGACTGTCCAAGAACAACAATATAGTCCTTGACAAACACAGGCACTTAGGAGCATCGCTGTAGCAGGAGAAAGATCCACAGTTGTTAAAATCAGCCAATGTTTCTGAACAGCAGTTGTCACCAGCTTTTTTTTTTTTTTGCACCGCTGACCACCACTCTGTAGCTGAAAGTCTGGAGGCCTGTTTATTCTCTGCACATTCTAGTACAGTACAGTCAGCTCCATTTAAGAACAGAAAGGGAGAAAAAAGACATACTGTGGAAGGCAGGACAGGGCAAGAATGTAATGGCTCTGAGGATCCCTGGTGGGGAGGAGGCAGCTGATGTATGATCACTTCAGGAGGAGAAAAACCAAGGGGCATCTCAGCCTCCATCTGCTGCGATGAGCTGGTGTTTTGGACTTCAGATACCTTAGACTATCGTTTTGTTTTGTTTTGTTTTTAATTCATTATTTCTAGGCCAGTTTGCTGTAGGAGGAAAAAAGCTCCCCAGCTGAACATGGAGCCACACCATTGTGGAGGTTCACTTGTGAGATGCCTTAAGGCCTCAGCTCAGGCTCATTCCATCCCAGGTTTCTCCAGCGCTGTCAGATGGTCAGGGAATTGGGGCCATTTTTTTCTTTTTTTTGGTAATGCTTTTGTTGCCTCATTCCATGAGGCTTCCCACATTTTACCCGCAAGAGGATTGAGAATATGAAAAAGCATCTGAACAAAAAGAACCAAGGGTGGCTCCTTCTAAAATGAACATAAGCTCCTTGAGGACTAGGATCTTAGTTTTGTTTCTCACACTGCAGTGGACTGAATGTTTGTGCCCCACAAATTCATATATGGAAATCCTACCCACTAAGGTGATAGAAGGTGGGGCCTTTGGGAGGTAAGTAGGTTGAGAGGGCAGACTTCCTCATAATCAGAATTAATGCCCTTAGACAGGAGAGCTAGCTCACCCTTTCTGCCATGTCAGGTTTTTCTGACAAATAAGGTTATCTGTGAACAAGGAAGGAGGATCTATCTCATCAGACACAGAATCTGCCAATGTTACATCTTGGACTTCCAGCTTCCAGAACTGTGAGAAATAGACTGCTATTGTTTCTAAGCATATAAGCTTATGATATTTTTGTGCTAGGAGCCCAAATGAACTCACACCCACACCATCCTCAGTGCCTAGAACAGTTCCTGATACACAGTAGGTGCTCTATAGGCATTTATTATATAGAAAAGGAGGATACCCTGGTAAGGAGTAGAAGCCAGCACTCCTCAAGGTCATTGACACAGGGCTACAGTGGATTTGTCCTACCATATTTATACCCATTTCATTTTTCCCACCAAGGAGGACCAACACTCACATTGTTCACCCATATGCTTGAGTTTCATGAGATTTCTTTGCATTATTTTCGATTGTGTCATGCTTTTGTCACTACATATACCTGCTTTATTTACTAGCATGTTTACTCTTCATACTCACTGCAAAAGCTGCTCAGAACTGCAGATGAGTGTCATGGAGTGCTGGAGAGTCAGGTGCCCCATTCACATGCCAGGAGACGGTGATACGCTGAGGTAGGTGGTATAGGTCTGAAGGAACGTTGACCAACACATAGTCCAAAATCCTTGTTATGCAAAAAGGGACGCTGAGATCCAGAAAAGAAAAATCATCTGCCTGGGCGCTAGGCAGCCACTCACTTGTTCAGAAACACCTTGGCCCACCAATATCATGGCGATTTAGCATTACCCTTTGGCCTTCCAGAGTCCCAGCTAAAACAAAAATGTGCTATTTGGGAAAACTAATTGCTACTGGAATCCCTTAAGCTCTTTGATTTTCATGATAACTTTATGGTGGGGTTTTCATGATAGGTTTTATGAATAACTTTACTCATAAACTTATTGGGATGCAGGACAAATCGGTTTGAAGTGGGGGGTGGAAAAGGTCTTAATTCACTGAATAAAAATAGGAAAGGTGAACCACCATTTCTCAGAGGCAGCACAGCATAGAGAGTGATGACTTTGGAGCCGGCTAGCCTGAGCTCATGTCCCGGCCCTGCTGCTCACTAGCTTCGGAGAGCTACTCAGTAGTTCCTTGTCAGTCTCCCCGTCTGTCCTTATCTGTAAATGGGAGGCAGTAATAGTAGAGCTAGTTAAGTACAAAGAATTCAGGATAGCACCTTATGGCTACAAGTTCTCAGGATATAGAAACCATTGTTTTTTTCCTCTCCAGGTCTCTTCAGGTAAAACTTTGCTTACATTTGCTACTTATTTCTAGCATAAAACACATCCAGATCTGTGGTGCATGACCTACTCACCATGTACAAATATACTGTCTTTCTACTTGGGCCAAGAGGGGAAAAGATGAGGAAAACTCCAGAGAGGAAACGGGGCTGGGATGCTACATACGCTGTTTACTTCAAGGGCAGACTTCGCAGACATCAAATTTACTGTTCCATAATGCTCCCGTTTTAATCTGTTTGAGGATCATTTAAAGAATCTGGGTTCAGTTTAGTGTTTAACGTGATTGCTTTGGGTTTTCTGGGGAAAGTCTTCATCGCGAGAATGTAAACGTGGGGTCTCACAATACACATGAGTAATTCAATTCAACAACTATTTTTGGAACCGATATCAAATGCAAAGCATCATGTACAGAGTTCTGAAGGATGTAAAGATAACTATGAAACAGTTCTCACTCCTGTTGAACAGAGTAGCTGAATGCATCTAATGACATTCCTGTCTAAAAACAGGTGAGGAAGGGATCATTTATAAGAGTTTATCGCACTGTCCTTAATTCCCTCCAAACGCCTCTTTTCAACTTCACCTCTAACGTCATAACATTATCCTAAACATCCATCTCTGAGGTTTGCTTTGCTGCAAATATCCTCCGGTGAACTGAGAAGTAAATTACATGATCAGAGATTATTCTGAATGCCACCTAAGAGAAATGAATGTTTATTTTCTGATGCAAAAGAGTAAAGTGACAGCTCCATAAAATAGAATACTTTCTCCTTCCAAGATCACAAACATATAGAACTGTAAAAGGAAGAGCATTTTCCTGTTAGCTCTCTGATGAATACCTAGTAAGACTTTATTTTCAATTTTATCTCAAGAAATCTTTAAAGGTCTGAATTGTCAATATTCACTTGGGAGTTTTACTGTATTAGTTAACTGAAAATTAGCTGAATTAGTTAACTGAAAACCAAAAGGAGCAATGTATAAAACTAGGGGAAATGCCTTTAAATGAAAAAGTTGTATTACCTAGCATTATAATTTTGTTCATTTTCATCCTGCAGTATTAGTATTACATGATACTGAATTGTAAATACAAGCCTTCAGTGGTTAGCCAGTAGTCTAGAAAGCTGGGGGTTTTGGGTATAAATTCTAGTTTGTTATTCACTCACTATCAGCACTTCTATAAACCTCCCAATATTGTGTTTGCTCATATACTAAGTGGAGATATCCATATTTCCCTGATTCATAGAGCCGAGTCCTCATACACTGCAGAGATTAAGTGAAATAAGATACACGAGAGCCCTTGATGAAGTGTTAGGAAAAATACAAATAGTAGTAATAAATTACTATATCTATTAGAGCACAGAATGCATGCCAAGCAACCTAAATCACACTAATACAACATGTGTAAATATCGTGCTACATTAAACAAAATATATCCAGAATATGATTCTACTTGTCATAATAGCACCCAAAGAAAGCCCTGTTGACCCATATTATATGACTCCTATAACACGTTTAACTTCCTTTAATAATCAAGTCCATAATTCAACATATATTACTACAAGTCTTTCTGGTGACAAAATAGACAAAGTCCTTCTCCTTCTGGAGCTTACACCCCAGTGGACAATTGCTCATCTTTCTCAGGCTTGAATGTGCATACGAGTCATCTGAGAGTTTGATACAAATACAAATTCTAATTCACTGGGCCTGGGGGGAGGCCTGCTAGTCCTAGAAAGGAATTAGGAAGCCAACTTTCCAAGCCACATGACAATAAAAATGCTCTACTTCTTAAGAGAAGAGCCCTTTAGGACTTACAGTAATATTCAGAATTTAAGGCAGCTGATGGTGGCAGAGGAGGAGAAGACGTGTATAAACAAATGGACCTTTTATAACCTTTCAATAAGAGGGTTGGCTCAGAAAAAGCCCAGGAAGGCAAGGCCCACATGCACTGCTCTGTTCCAGTTTTTCTAGGAGGGAATCAGTACCCGCAGGAAGTCTCCCTTGATCAACAGGGTGGATCATATACATCAAAGGTTTCCAACCCTGGTTGCAGCATCTCCAAAGCAATCTTTCAAAGTGGGGGCAGGACCCAGATATCAGCACTTTTGAAAGTCCTCCCAGATGATTCTAACGCGCATCCAGGATTGAGAACCATCATCTCACAGGTAGGGGTTTTCAGACCAGTTCCTTCATGAATTTTAATTATTTTCTTTAAAGACACATTATTATAAGTAATTGTAAGTTATTTTTATAGATTTCAGTAAACCTTTTTATATACATACATTTGTAAATCGGGTGAACATCGTTTTACATAGCATCTATTCTAGTTTTTAGTTTGGAAAATATGACAACTATTTGGAGGAATAATATTTGCAATGTAGATGACAAACATTTAGTGTCACTGGAATATAAAGCTTCCTTTAAAACCTTAGAAAAATACCATCTCTGCATAGAAAATGGGCAAAAGAAATGAACAGGCTAAAAAGGAAAAAAAAATGCATGTGACCAACAAGCAGCTTTTAAAGGTTGACCTTATTAATAATGAAATAGAAGCAAATTAAAACAATGAGACTTATGAAAGAGAACAAACAAAAAATCTGAAGGAAAACAAACTATGGAAGGTGTGGGGAACTACAAGTAAACTCGGGACTTGAAGCTGCACCTTATTCTCTAGGCTCCTTGTTAAAGCCTTCAGCCACAATAGAATGGTCTCACCGCCCTGAGGACACCATGCTGTGAGGGGGCCACACAGACAGACCACGGCTAGAGGCCCTGGGACAAGTGGAGAGAGACATGCCCAGCCAGCCCCCAGCCACTGCTTTCCTCTGCTGTTCTAGCACCAGCCATTATCTGCAACCACAGAAAGATAATGAGCTACAAGCTGGGAGTTGAGTCCTCCCCAAATCTCTTAGACACAGAAGCTGTGGGAAATAATAAAATGATTATTATTTTGATTATTATTATAATGTGTGTTAGTCACTCGGTCATGTCCAACTCTTTGCAACCCCGTGGATTGTAGCCTTCCTGGTTCCTCTCTCCAAGGAATTCTCCAGGCAAGAATGCTGGAGTGGGTAGCCATGGTAATAAATGATTATTAGTATTGCATGGGGTGATTTTTAAGCCTGTGATAGAGAATTCAGTGCCTGGAAATTGAGTGCTGCCATAACAAAACCCTAAAGCAAGTGTCACCGGCTTTGGGAGAGGGTAGTGTATGGAACCAGAAGGGCCTTGAGGAAACCATTAGCAGAGATCTGAAAGCGAGAACCAAACCAGAACCACTCCACTGAGTGCTTCCTAAATGTCCAACCCACAGCCAAGAGAGTTAACAATGAGATTATTATCACTACTTTAAGCTAGTAAACATTGGGGTGTTTTGTTACACAAAAATAGGTAACAAAGACACCCCATTTCTGGTACCAAATTCTAGACTGACAGCTGTTCAGTAGGAGAAGCAGAACCACCATAGGGATTAGACACGAGGCAATTGCGGCAGGTGGTTAGGCAGTCTACATAAGGCTGCAGCTTCCGCTTCTGGTGTTGGGCTTGAAACTGGCAGACCCAGCACCTGAGAAAGGAGGATAGACAAACTAGAACCTGTGAAAATAACCCCAGATTCAAAGATGACAAACTGAACCCCACATCTGTGTCTCAACCTTAAAGATGCAGAGAACCTGCAGGGTAAGTTTCTGCCCTTCAACACAGCACTGCATGTACAACTGCCTCGGGATTCGGTCGATAATGGAGCCAAAGTTGCTAGAGACTGTGGTCGCTCCACCCTAACCAGAGACCCAGGTGACGGTGTGGGAAGCTGCAGCAGCACCTGGTCCCGGGTCCCAGTGAAAAACAACGGCCACAGCTGCTTCTCCACCATCCATCCATCTCCACTCACATACATTTCTCCTGTGACCAACTCTAACCAGTGCCATATGGGGAAGGGAATTCTGGGAAATATAGTTTCAGCTCACTTGACTGAATTAATATGGAAGCACACTTATTGACAAGGAAGATATTTACAAAATACAGTTCAGGAGCAAAAACAGATGAAAAAAACAAAAAATATGGTATGATCTCATCTTTAACATATTAATAATATTTTTAAATAGAGAAAAAGTCTGGGAGAATATTAGCAATATCAGCAAAAATATTCAGTTATTCCTGCATTGATGCTGTTATATGCTTTTTATTTTCCTTTATTTTGCTCACTGATTTTTCTTATCTCCATAATCAACTTGCATTATTTATGCTAATAAAGAAAAAGTTTTTTAAGTGGCTTAAGATTAGCACAGTGAAAAGACACACTCAAAATTGTTTTTCTGAATCACTTGAATCATCTGAAAACCCTGAAAGTCTATTTAAATGAATTTTGAGCTCAGACAACACACACAAAAAATCCTGATTATAAATTAGGAGAATCAGTCTTCCTCAACACCAACAGTCGGTCTGTCTTCCAAAAACTGCTCTTGTCAGAAGCCATTCATTTTTTCTGGAAGCAAGGAAACCCAGCTACAGTGTCAGAGTTCCAAAGAGAGAGAGGAGAGAGAGTGAGCAAGTAGGCGTTCTTTATAGTTTAGATTCAATTTCTGCAGCTCACAGCTCAGATATCGACTTTTTCTTTCCTTTATATTCTTTTCTGTTCCATTCAATTCCTTTTTCTCTTATTTTATGATCAGCCAAAATTGGTGCTGGCTTCATTCTTGGTGCCAGAAATCTCTTCTGTTACTGTTGTCGCTTCAATTACAAGAAAATGTAAATGTTACGATTTTTTGAGACAGAGAATGGCCACAGGGATTTTTTTGTCTCTTTTTTCAGTGTCAACAATGCCCAGTGAGATCATATTTTCATCCTCTGCCTGCTCCATTATCTCCATCTACACAGTAATGGTAATGGTTCCATCACATAAAGGTCTAAGCCCACTACAGACAAGGGTGGTCTTGCTAAATAGGAAGCCCTTATAAATCTCTCTTCCATTGGATTGGATTGGATCTGAGAATAGGTGTTTGTCCCTGAGACAGGTGTGTTTGTGTGTGTGTGTGTGCGCGTGCGCGCGTGTGTGTTTGTGCCTGCATACATTTGCAATCCTAGAGTTACCCAATGAACACTCGAAAGAATGCAGGGGCAGGTCCACAGCTTCCATGAAGGAGCACTTGAATAAATTTAATGTACTGTGGCTCATTCTAGATGACCTTGCTAGAAGCCCTTCATCTGGAGGATACTTCTGGGCTGGATAATTCAGAGTTAGGAAAAAACATAGCTAGGGCTATTATCATAAACTGTGGGGGAAGGGAAATCAGTCCTAGAAGGAAACCAATCCCTAATGTAGTGAATGAGATTTCCCAAGATCTGGGTGGGGATCTGAATTTGAGTAAGGTGGGGAAGTGCTGGAGCCCCATGAAGGGCTTACTTCTCAGAGAGTTTTCTTTAGAGTATAAGAGAAGTCATATTTTCCACAGTTTTGAATTCTTTCCAGCACACTTTCAAATTCCTTTCATTTCCCTCACTCACTGTGCTAGTTGGCTAGGGCAGCCATAATGAAGGACCACAAACTGGACGGCTTCAAACAATAGACATTTATTTTCTCAGGGTTCTGGAGGCCAGAACTCTGAAATTGAGGTATTGGCAAGGCCATACTCTTTTGGAAGGCTCTAGGAGGGGAATGAAAATGTTGCCTTAAAAAGAAAGAGAAGAGTGAAAAAGTTGGCTTAAAGCTCAACATTCAGAAAACAAAGGTCATGGCATCCGGTCCCATCACTTCATGGCAAATAGATGGAAAAACAGTGGAAACAGTGACAGACTTTATTTTGGGGGCTCCAAAATCACTGCAGATGGTGACTGCAGCCATGAAATTAAAAGACACTTGCTCCTTGGAAGAAAAGCTATGACCAACCTAGACAGCATATTAGAAAGCAGAGACATTACTTTGCCAACAAAGGTCCATCTAGTCAAAGTTATGGTTTTTCCAGTAGTCATGTACAGATGTGAGACTTGGACCATAAAGAAAGCTGAGTGATGAAGAATTGATGCTTTTGAACTGTGGTGTTGGAGAAGACTCTTGAGAGTCTCTTGTACTACCAGGAGATCCAACCAGTCCATCCTAAAGGAAATCAGTCCTGAACAGTCATTTGAAGGGCTAATGCTGAAGCTGAAACTCCAATATTTCGCCACCTGATGCAAAGAACTGACTCATTGGAAAAGACCCTGATTCTGGGAAGGATTGAAGGCGGGAGGAGAAGGGACTGACAGAGAATGAGATGGTTGGATGGCATCACCAATGGACATGAGTTTGAGTAGGCTCGGGGAGTTGGTGATGGACAGGGAAGCCTGGCATGCTGCAGCCCATGGGGTTGCAAAGAGCTGGACAAGACTGAGCGACTAAACTCATTGAGGAGGGGAATCCTTCCTTATCTTTTTCCAGCTTCCGGTGATCGCCGGCCATCTTTGGAAATCTTTGGCTTGTGACGGCATCTCTCCTATCTGTGCCTCCTTTGTCATGTGGTCTTCTCCTATGTGTGCCTCCTCTTAGCATCTGTGTGTCCTTGGCTCTTATAAGGACACTGATGACTGGATTTAGGGTTCAGCCTAACCCAGTTCGACCTTGTCTTAACTAATTACATCTGCAAAGACTCTATTCCCAGGTAAGATCCCGTTCTGCAGTTCCTAGTAGACATGACCACGGGGGACACTATTCAACCCACACTACCCACTACACTACACTGAGGCTGAAGCTCCAATGCTTTGGCCACCTGATGCAGAGAGCCAACTCATTGGAAAAGACTTTGGTGCTGGGGAAGATTGAGGGCAGGAGGAGAAGGGAGCAGCAGAGGATGAGATGGTTGGATGGCATCACTGACTCAATGTACATGAGTTTGGGCAAACTCCAGGAGTTGGTGATGGACAGGGAAGCCTGGCGTCCTGCAGGCCATGGGGTCACAAAGAGTCGGACATGACCGAGTGACTAACAACAACACTCAGGAAAATGTTTGGCTCAGTGTGGTGATGTTATGGAGGGAAGTAAAAGAGAGAACCAAGAGGGGAAGTGAGAGCTGCATGGCCCTCCTCACCCACAGTCCCTCAGGTGGCAGATGGGACAGCAGGCCATTAGTCCCCTGGGCCGCAGACAAAAGTGAAGTGAGCAGGCATGCAACGAGGGGAGAGGCGGCAGCCAAGGTCAGGAAGATGCCTCAGAGAGGCCCTGAGACAACCTGCCTCCCTTCCCCCACAGCGGGGCTGTACCCACAAGCATAAGACAAGCTGCTGAAAGGGAAGTTATGGGCCCTTCTTATTTTTCCTTCAATAGTCAAAACTCACAGAAGCATAACGAATAATGAGGAGTTTCAAACAGTTTGGAAGAACTAAATGTAGACACCTTGGTGTACCATCTGGGTTGGGGCTGCTGATGACCTGAGATAACTGAGAAGGTGGTTCTCCCTTTCAGGGAAAGTATATCAGATGTTTGGTTATAAATGGTCAGAAAGCATCCTTAAACAAGACAGGGGTATTGATCAGAAAATAATTGTTTGCTGGAAGCAGGGTAGTCTTTTCCATGAGTAATTAAGATGGTGTCACTTGATACCTACTCCAGGGAGCATCACTTTTCCTGTGCAGTGTTATTAACCCGATGTCATGGCAACAAGCCAGCCAGGGATTCTCTCTCTGGGGTTTTCTTTTATTAACGTGTCTGCTCTTCACAAGTTACAGCTTGCCCTTTCTGTTGTGTTTCTCTAAACACAACTGACAAGCTGGAAGAAAAGGGAGGTAGACTTTATTATTTAGAACAAGCCTTCAAGAAAAGCAAAAACGATAAACCAACTGCTGGCTAGCTATATTGAAAGGTAATCTCCTTCCCCCACACAGGTCCCTATACCTTCATAACTTATGGACCAGTAGCATCAGCATCTCTCAGTTCAATTCAGTCGCTCAGTCACATCCGACTCTCTGCGACCCCACGGGCTGCAGCACACCAGGCTTCCCTGTCCATCACCAATTCCTGGAGCTTGCTCAAACTCAAGTCCATTGAGTCGGTGATGCCATCCAACCATCTCATCCTCTGTTGTCCCATTCTCCTCCCACCTTCAATCTTTCCCAGCATCAGGGTCTTTTCCAGTGAGTCAGCTCTTTGCATCAGGTGGCTGTGGGAAATGCAGATTCTCAGATCCAACCTTGGAATCAGAATTTGATCTTTGATCCCCACAAGTTTCATATTATGGTTCGAGAAGCGCTACCAAATTTAACTTCCTTTTAAATAGTAACACAGCCAGCAGCTGTGTGCAAGGCATTTCTCTTTTAAGGCAATATGTTTTTTTGTTTTTTGTTTTTTTCATTAGCCTTGCTGGTCTGATAAGATTTCACAAAAACAAGTGGAAAAGACTCACTGTTTTCTCAGTAAGAATAAGGCTTGGCAATTTAGGCTAAGTTGATCATAAGAAAATGATTGCAGGCTGAACCGTGTATTTTGTCGCTGGGCTTCTCTGGTGCCCTGTCTTAATTAGGAGACCTGCCCCACAGACTCTGAGCTCACCTAGTCAGATCAGAGACTGCAGTCTGTGAGTCAGGAGCCATGTTCCAGAAGCTGCAAATACAGGAGGCTTCTGGTCTAGAAACAGTGCCAAAGAAAAGCTCAAAAGCAAGTTTTGTCTCTTCTTACCAGGACACAAGACTGTGCTGTTGTTTCCTATTCATCACAGCAATGAATTCGTTGTCTAAACCTTGACCCAAGGATCATTACGAAAATGTTTAGATAGCTAGAACACCAGGTGTGAAGGGCTTTCCTTCATTCCTGAGATATGAAATACAACAAGTCAGATCTTATGCATAATGAAATGAAAATGAAGAAATGACCCAGTACTTCCATCAAAAAGCAAACAATAAATCCATTGAATTATCTATATATTGTCCCCTGGACTTTGGACGTTCCTATCTGGGAGGGGCGGAGGGGATAGAAGAGGAAGGGTAGTAATAGAAGAGTGAGATGAGACTGTAAAACAGATGGTACTCTTAAAAAATGATCAATAATTAAGAACGAGATGAGTCATTGTAACCAAGAATTAATCTTGACCAAGGAATGTGAAATGCTTTCCATTATGGATGAGTAGCTGTATGACCTTGGGTGAATGTCTTAACCTCTTGCCTCCTCAGTTCCTTAATTTGTGAAATAAAGATAATACTACCTACCTCTTTAGATTGTTGTAAGGTTAAATTAGGTAATAAGTGTAAACCATTTCACAATCGTTAGTAGCAGGTAATAAACACTGAATAAGTGTTAGATTTACTATCGTAGAGAGATCAATTCTGGGACTAAATTCTGAGACTGAGAATTTAGTCTGAGGTAAATTCTGGGACTAAAAGAATGCGTTATTACAAAAATTGGAGTATCAGTTAAATTAATATCTATATACACAAAGAAGTAAAATGAGGAATTGAGGTACTTCACCAGATTACTTAAGAAAAAAACAAAACAAAATGACTACAATGGGAGTTAGCAGATGAATCAGGACCTGGAGAGTGACTCAGTCTGTTTGGGTCACCATAACAGAAGTATCAGAGAGGATGTGGCTTAGAAACAGCGAGCATTTATCTCTCACTGTTCTGTAGTCTGGGAAGTCCAGTGGACTTGGTGCTTGGTGAGGTGCCACTTCCCAGATGGCCATCTTTTCTTTGTAACCTCAGATGGCAGAAAGGGCGGGGTGGGGGGGGGTTGGCTCTCTTCTATGAAGGCACTAATTCCAGTCATCACCCAAAGGCCTGGCCTCAAAGGACCATCACAGAGGGGATTCATATTTCAACATACAAATTTGGGGGCAACACAAGCATTCAATCCATAGCAGATGAGTTGCTGTAAATCACTAATTTCGTTCTTCTACATTCATTTATTCAGTTCAGTTCAGTTCAGTCACTCAGTCATGTCCGATTCTTTGTGACCCCATGAATCTCAGCATGCCAGGCCTCCCTGTCCATCACCAACTCCCGGAGTTCACTCAAACTCATGTCCATCAAGTCAGTGATGCCATCCAACTATCTCATCCTCTGTCGTCCCCTTCTCCTCCCGCCCCCAATCCCTCCCAGCATCACAGTCTTTTCCAATGAGTCAACTCTTCGCATGAGGTGGCCAAAGTATTGGAGTTTCAGCTTTAGCATCAGTCCTTCCAATGAACATTCATTTACTAGAAGTGATCAGTTATTCATAGCATCTTTATGAAACAGTAATATTCAAGAGAATTATTTTAAAAACCTATGAAGTTGACATGATACTATATATAGAAACCCCTAAAGATTCCACACAAAAAAACTACTAGAACTGATAAATGAATTTAGCAAGGTATAAGATTTATAGAAATTGGTTGCATTTCTTTACACTCTTAATGAATAGGAAGGGAGTGTGAAAAAAATCTCACCAAAAAAAAAGAAAAGCTACTTAGAAATAAATCTGACCAAGGTGGTCAAAGACTTATATGAAAGTGAAAGCTTTTGTGACTCAGTTGTGTCCTGCTCCTTGCAACCCCATGGACCACAGCCCATCAGGCTCCTCTGTCCATGCAGTTCTCCAGGCAAGAACACTGGAGTGGGTAGCCATTCCCTTCTCCAGGGGATCTTCCTGACCCAGGGATCAAACCTGGGTCTCCTGCATTGCAGACAGAACTATAAACATGAATAAAGGAAAGTAAAGATGATTCAAAGAAATGGAAACATATCCCATGCTCTTGGATTAGAAGAATTAATATTGTTAAAATGGCAATATACCCAAACCAATCTACAGATTTAACGCAATTCTTAAAGAGATGGGAATACCTGACCTGCCTCCTGAGAAATCTGTATGCAGGTCAAGAAGGAACAGTTAGAACTGGACATGCAACGATAGACTTTCTAAATTGGGAAATGGGTAGGTCAAAGCTATATATTGTCACCCTGCTTATTTAACTTATATGCAGAGTACATCATGAGAAATGCTGGGCTGGATGAAGCACAAGCGGGAATCAAGATTACCAGGAGAATAACCTCAGATACACAGATGACACCACCCTTATGGCAGAAAGCAAAGAAGAACTAAAGAGCCTCTTGATAAAAGTGAAAGAGGAGAGTGAAAAAGTTGGCTTAAAGCTCAACATTCAGAAAACTAAGATCATGGCATCCGGTCATGGCAAATAGATGGGGAAACAATGGAAACTGACAAGACTTTATTGGCGGGGGGGGCTCCAAAATCACTGCAGATGGTGACTGCAGCCATGAAATTAAAAGACACCTGCTCCTTGGAAGAAAAGCTATGACCAACGTAGAGAGCATATTAAAAAGCCGAGCCATTACTTTGCCAACAAAGGTCCATCTAGTCAAAGCTATGGTTTTTCCAGTAGTCATGTATGGATGTGAGAGTTGGACTGTGAAGAAAGCTGAGTGCTGAAGAATTGATGCTGTTGAACTGTGGTGTTGGAGAAGACTCTTGAGAGTCCCCTGGACTGCAAGATCTAACCAGTCCATCCTAAAGGAAATCAGTCCTGAATATTCATTGGAAGGACTTATGCTGAAGCTGAAGCTCCAATACGTTGGCCACCTGATGCAAAGAACTGCCTCATTTGAAAGACCCTGATGCTGGGAAAGATTGAAGGCGGGAGGAGAAGGGGACGACAGAGGATGAGATGGTTAGATGGCATCATCGATGGACATGAATTTGAGTAGGCTCTGGGAGTTGGTGATGGACAGGGAGGCCTGGTGTGCTGCAGTCCATGGGGTCACAAAGAGTCAGACATGACTGAGTAACTGAACTGAACTGAACTGATCAAATTACCCACAGCATTTTTCACAGAACCAGAACAAATAATCTTCAAATTTATATGAAACTATAAAAAACACCAGAATTGCCAAAGCAATCTTAAGGAAAAAGAACAAAGCAGGAGGCATAATCCTCCCAGACTTCAGACAATTCTACAAAACTACGGTAATCAAAGGAGGATGCGGACTTCTCTGGGGTCCAGTTTTTAAGAATCTGCACCAGACCATGCAGGGACACTGAGATCCCACATGCTGCGAGATGATGACGCCCATGCACTGCAACCAGAGATGTCCACAGGCTGCAAGGAAGATCCCACCGGCCACAACCAACACCTGCCATGTGTTAGTCGCTCAGCTGTGTCTGACTCTCCGCAGTCCCACAGACTGCAGCCTGCTAGGTCCTCTGTCCATGGATTCTCCAGGCAAAAATACTGGAGTGGGTAGTCATTTCCTTCTCCAGAGGATTTTTCCAACCCCGGGATGGAATCCAGGTCTCCTACACTGTAGGCAGATTCTTTACCGTCTGAGCCACCAGGGAAGCCCTAACACCTGACACAGCCAAATAAATAAATAAATATATTTATAAAGGAGCAACCCTCCATTAAAAAAAAAAACAAAACAGCATGGTATCGGCACAAAAACAGACATATGAATCAATGAAACAGAGAGCCCAGAAATAAACCCACAAACCTATGGTCAATTAATCTTCAACAAAGGAAGCAAAAATATACAATGGGGAAAAGATAGTCTTTTTAGCAAGTGGTTCTGGAAAAGTTGGACAGCTACATGTAAATCAATGAAGTCAGAACACATCTTCTCACCACACACAAAAATAAACTCAAAATGGCTTAAAGACTTAAATATAAGACAAGATACCATAAACTTCTTAGAAGAAATCATAGACAAAACATTCTCTGACATAAATTGTACCACTGTTTTCTTAAGTCAATATCCCAAGGAAATAGAAATAAAAGCAAAAATAAACAAATGGAAACAAATCAAACCTACAGGCTTTTTGCATAGCAGAGGAGATTAAGCCAAAAGAAAAGACAACCTGAGAAATGGGAGAAAATATTTGCAAACGATGTGACCAACATGGCTTAACTTCCAAAATATACAAATAGTTCATACAACTCAACAGCAAAATAAACAAACAACTCAATCAAAAGTGGGCAAAAGACCTAGACAGACATCTCTCCAAAGAAGACACAGATTTAATAGGCACAAGAAAAGATGCTCGACATTGCTAATCATTAGAGAAATGCAAATCAAAACTACAATGAAGTACCATATCACACTGGTTAGAATGCCCATGATTAAAGTCTCCAAATAGCAAATGCTGCAGAAGGTGTGGAGAAAAGGGAACCCTCTTAAACTACTGGTGGGAAAGGAACTTGGAGCAGCCACTATGGGAAACACTGTTGAGGCTCCTCAGCAAAGTAAAGGTAGAATTACCGTAAAATCCAGCAATCCCACTTGCCGGCATATATCTGACAAAATTACAATTCAAAAAGATACATGCACCCCCTATGTTCATAGCAGCACTATTGACAATAGCCCAAACATGGAAATAACCTAAATGTCTATCTACAGATGAATGGATAAAAAAGATACATGTCTCTTTTTTAGAGGACTTAGTAGAGGACTACTACTTAGCCATATAAAAGAATGAAATAATGCCATTTGCAACAACATGGATGGACCTAGAAATTATCATGCTAAGCAAGGTGAGTCAGGAAGAAAAAGATAAGTATTATATGATATCACTTATATGTGGAATCTAAAACATGAACCTATCTATGAAGCAGAAACAGCCTTACGGATACAGAGGACAGACTTGTGGTCCCCGAGGGGGATTGGGGGAGGGGCGGAGTGGGAGGGCGGGGTCAGCAGATGTAAGCTTTTGTATATAGAATGGATAAACAGCAAAGTCCTACTTTATAGTACAGAGAACTATGTTCAATATCTTATGAGAAACCATGATGGAAGAAAATATGAAAAAGAATTTGTACACACGTATAACTGAATCACTTTGCTGTACAGCAGAAATTAACACAACATTGTCAATCAACTGTACGTCAATTAAAAGTGATTTTTAAAAACCCCCCAAAATCTGCAAAGTCTATGAGAAGCTGAATCATTTATAATGAGGAGAAGCAAAAGGCCTACGTATCATGCAGTGATCCCATCAGGTGTTCATTAGTGCCTCTCATTCTGCCCTTCATGCTTCCTAACTTCTTTGAGAACTGATTTTCTCAGCTTGTCCCATCTTTTGAACCCATCCATTGAGCTTTATATTTCACTGACTTTTCTTCATTCCTTAAATTTATTATATTTTAAAAAAACGGAATCTTCTGAGGTTTTCCCCATAATGTTCTGCTCTCGTCACACGGTTGCATTCCAGATGTTTCTGCAGCCTTGGGTAGAGCACACGTTATCAGTGATCTGAGGAAACACATTATTCAGCCCTGCACAACGGAGCACTTTCCAATTAAAGACATTGCTTTGAAAGAGTCTTCCAAATTGGTTTCATTGAGGAAAAAAAAAGGAGGCTAAAAGCCTTTTACTCGCAATTTGACAATATCTGGAAAACCTTTGCTAATCATGAAGGTTAGGTGACAACATTTAATTAGCACTGGTTATACATAGAATATAGGGCTTCCCACAGGGCTCAGTGGTAAAGAATCTGCCTGCCAATGCAGGGGAGACAGATTCAGTCACTACATCAGAAAGATCCCCTGCAGAAGGGAATGGCAACCCACTCCAGTTGTTCTTGCCTGGGAAATCCCCTGGACAGGGGAGCCTGGAGGGCTAAAGCCCATGGGGTTGCAAAGAGTCAGACACAACTGAGCATACACACACATAAACAGAATATAGCTTGGAATTTACGTAGGCACAATCTTAAAGTTTCTGTTGACTGTTCTTTCTACAGTTCCTTCTAAAAATGGGACAGCGACATCTAGCAGCCTTTCTTATTTTGGACTTTCAGAGATAGTTTATTTGGGCGAGAGCTGGGTTTTATTTTGGCCCTTACCACCTTCAACACCTGGTTCTCAGGTAAATAGACCAGGGTGAAGTGGAGAAGGAGCTGATGAATCTGCAAGCATCCACTCCTTTGCCTTTTGTGTTCCTGTATATGAAGTCAGTGTGTTTGTGATCATGAGGTCACAGAGGACTATGCAGAGAGAGAAAATATAGAAGCACCTCAGATCCTTCATTAGCAAATAGGGATTTAGCTACAGCTTTGTTTATAGTACATTAAGTTTGGATATAAGGAAAAGATTTTCAGGGAAAAAAAAGTAGTATTTAGAGGAAAGCACAATTTGAAAATATACATGCACCCCAGGGTTCACTGCAGCACTGTACTCAATAGAGAAGACATGGAAGTGATCAAAGTGTCCATCCAGATAAAGAAGATATGTTCTATGGACTTCCAGTAGTGGTATGGTGGTCCAGTAGTTAAGAATCCGCCTGCCACTGCAGGGGACGTGGGTTCAGATCCCTGGTCTGGGAAGAGCCCACACAACGCAACTACTGAAGCCTGCAGGCCCCGGGGCCCTGCTCTGCAAACAGAGAAGCCACAGTGAGAAGCTCTCACACTCTCTCACACAGGAAAGCAGCTCCTGCTCATAGCAACGAGAGAAAGCCCGTGCACAGCAACAAAGACCCCACACAGCCAAAAATAATTATATAAATAAACATTAAAAGAAAGAAGATATAGTATGTATATGTGTATGTATGTACATATATGGGCTTCTCTGGTGGCTCAGTGGTAAAGAACCCGCCTGCCAATGCAGGAGACAAAGGTTCAATCCCTGGGTTGGGAATATTCCTGGAGAAGGAAGTGGCAACCCACTCCAGTATTCTTGCCTGGAAAATCCCATGAACAGAAGATCCTGGTGGGCTACAGTCCGTGGGGTCACAAAGACTCAGACACAACTTGGCAACTCCGCACACATGCACGCATGTATACACACACACACTGGAATACTACTCAGCCATAAAAAAGAATGAAATAATGTTGTGTGCAGCAACATGGAACAACCTAGAGATTATCAAGCTAAGTAAAGTCGGCCAGAGAAAGACAAACATCATATGACATCACTTATGTGTGGAATCTAAAAAAATAAATAAATAAATAAACTTATTTACAACACAGAAACAAGACTCACAGACTTAGAAGACAAACTTATGGTTACCAAACGGGAAAAGAAAGGGGAAGGGATAAATTAGGAGCTTGGGATTAACATATATACACTGTTACACATAAAATAATCACTGAAGAACTACTATATAGAACAGGGAATTCTACTCAACATTCTGTAATGACCTAAATGGGAAAAGAATCTGAAAAAAAAGGCTAGGTATATGTATAACTGAATCACTTTTCTGTATACCTGAAACTAACAGAACATTGTAAATCAATATACTCAATAAAAATTTTTTTTAAATTTTTTTTAATTTAAATAAAATAAATGAAAAAAAAGAGTATTTAACTTGTTAGTCAGGGATCTCCAGAAAAATAGAACCAACAGGATGTTCCACCTCCCTCAGGGGTCCCCCATCTGTTTTCTCTTAAGAAACAGTGAAGTGAAAGTTGCTCAGTCATGTCCGACTCTTTGCAGCCCCATGGACTATAGCCTGCCAGGCTCCTCTGTCCATAGAATTCTCCAAGGCAGAATACTGCAGTGGGTAGCTGTTCTCTTCTCCAGGGGATCTTTTCAACCTAGGGATGAAACCCAGTTCTCCCGTACTGCAGGAGGATTCTTTAACATCTGAGCCACCAGGGAAGCAACTTCAGCTGATTGGATGAGGCCCATCTGTATTACAGAAGATAATCTACTTTCTTCACTGATTTAACAGTTAATCTCATCTAAAAAACACCTCCACCAGCTACATCCTGACATGCATTTAACCAAATATCATGCATTTAACCAAATGGCCTAGCCAAGTTGACACATAAAATTAGCCATCACATTTAGCTATTCTGAGAGTTGGAATTGGGATTGATTTGTTACCATATCCTCAGACAAATGCCGTCAAATCACTTTGAATGATGTGTTTTGATAGAGGAATAAGGGCCAAGAAGCTTTCAATGTCACTGCTGTGCTGGCGGAAACTGTGAAAGCAGCACTTCATACTTTACTTCAGTACGGGCTCCCGCAGGGTGGAGCCGTAATCAAGTGGGCAGGCTCTGGTGTCAGATCACTGGAGTCTGCATCCTGACTCCACTGCTTTCTGTGCGGTTTGACAGCACTCCCTTTTATTCCTCTCTCCTTCAGCTTCTCCCTTCATCCGTGAAACAGAGATGGGTTTGAACGTACTAAATCACAGGAAATGTGCAGAACAGTGCAAGGAACGTGTTAACTCTTCAATAAATCTTAGCTTTTATTACGACCTGTATTAAAAAGAAACTCAAACATTTTCTTAACATTTGCCCATCTTAGAGACAGGCTTTTTTTTTTGGTTTTGGCTTACTTGTTTTGTTTTTCAACCTGGGGCCTTACAGAAAGTTACACCAGCTTCGCCCCTTCCTACCTTTACCTGGGGCTGGCATTTCAGTGTCCCACAAGGAGCACTCAATGTGAGCATGTTGTTTTTCACCAGGAAAGCCAGGGAAGAACTGTAGAGGCTCTTGTTAATAAGCCTGCACACGATGGGTAGAAGATTGGTTCTTCAGTGAGCAGATGGCAAGGAAGTGCTATGGTTCTATGAAACTTGCAAGTGGACCACCTACTGCAATAAATTGATTAGTAAATACTACAGCAGTAAGACTAGCCTAAGGAAAAAATATGTAAGAATTTGATGTTACAAAAACAACCAGCAAATTCACATCACTTAAGAGAACCATCTCTTAGTTCCTTTAAATAGCTCTTCTTCACAGCATTTAAGATGGAATTTTATTACCAAAGCCTTGACTAATAAACAACTTGTCCAGGAAATGGATGCTCATATTTATAACATCTTCCATGTACCGAGATTGCTACTTGGCATTTCATGGGCTATCACATTAAAGAGGTAGGTGCTCCTGTTTATGGTGCTTCCCAGGTGGCACAGAGGTAAAGAACCTGCCTGCCAATGCGGGGAGATGCAAGAGATGCAGTTTCTATCCCTAGATCAGGAAGATTCCTTGGAGTAGGAAATGGCAACCCACTCCAGTATTCCTGCCTGGAAAAATTCCATAGACAGAGGAGGCCGGTGGGCTACAGTCCATGGTGTCCCAAAGAGTCGGACACAACTGAGCATGTGTGCTCCTGTTTACATTTTGCATGTGAAGAAGATAATTCTCAAAGAGGTGTGCTGACTTGCTCAAGGGTTCACAGAAGGTATTGGTTGATAAACAAATTCAACAAAGTAGCAGGATACAATATTAAGTGAAATTCACTCAGTCGTGTCTGACCCTCTGCGACCCCACGGACTATACAGTCCAGGGAATTCTCCAGGCCAGAATATTGGAGTGGGTAGTTTTTCCCTTTTCCAGTGGATCTTCCCAACCCAGGAATCGAACCGGGGCCTCCTGCATTGCAGGGGGATTCTTTACCATCTGAGCTATCAGAGATACAAGATTAACATACAGAAATTGATGGCATTTCTTTATACCAACAATGAAATAGCAGGAGGAAGGAGTTAAAAAAGTAACTTTTAAAATTGTATCCCCTAAAATAAAATACTTAGGAATAAACCTGACCAAGGAGGTGAAAGATTTATATGCTGAGAACTATGAGACATGAACAAAGGAAATTCAGTATGATTCAAAGAAATGGAAAGATATCCCATGCTCTTGGATTGGAAGAATTAATATCATTTAAATGGTCATTGCAGAGTACACCATGCAAAATGCTGGGCTGGATGAATCACAAACTGAAATCAAGATTGCCAGGAGAAATATCAACAACCTCAGTTATGCAGATGATACCACTCTAATGGCAGAAAGCAAAGAGGAACTAAAGAGCATCTTGATGAGGGTGAGAGAGGAGAGTGAAAAAAATGGTTTAAAACTCAACATTCAAAAAACTAAGATCATAGCATCCAGTCCCATCACTTCATGACAAATAGATGAGGACAAAGTAGAAACAGTGACAGATTTTATTTTCTTGGGCTCCAATATCACTGCAGTCAGTGACTGCAGCCATGAAATTAAAAGATGCTTGCTCCTTGGAAGGAAAACTGTGACAAACCTAAGAGTGTATTAAACTATGACATCGCTTTGCTGACAAAGATTGCATAGTTAAGGCTATGGTTTATCCAGGAGTCATGGACGAATGTGAGAGTTGGACCATACAGAAGACTGAGCACCGAAGAATAGATGCTTTTGAATTATGGTGCTGGAGAAGACTCTTGAGAGTCCCTTTGACAGCAATGAGATCAAACCAGTCAGTTCTAAAGGAAATCAATCCTGAATATTCACTGGAAGGACTGAAGCTGAAGCTGAAGCTCCAGTACTTTGGCCACCTGATGTGAAGAGCCAACTTGTTGGAAAAGACCCTGATGCTGGAAAAGATTGAGGGCAAGAGGAGAAGAGGATGACAGAGGATGAGATGGTTGGATGGCATCACCAACTCAATGGACATGAGTTTGAGCAAACTCCAGGAGAGAGTGAAGGACAGGGAAGCATGGTGTGCTGCAGTCCATGGAGTCTCAAAGAATCAGACATAAGTAAGTGACTGAACAACAACAACAAACGGTCATACTACCCAAAGCAGACTACAGATTTGCTGCCGAGTCACTTCAGTCGTGTCCGATTCTGTGCGACCCCATAGATGGCAGCCCACAGGCTTCCCCGTCCCTGGGATTCTCCAGGCAAGAACACTGGAATGGGTTGCCATTTCCTTCTCCAAGACTACAGATTTAATCCCTATCAAATTATCCATGACATTTTTCACAGAACTAGAACAAATAATCCTAAAATTCATTTAGAACCATAAAAGACCCAGAATTGCCAAAGCAATCCTGGAGGAAAAGAACAAAGCAGGAGGCATAACCTTCACAGACTCCAGACAATACTGCAAAGCTACAGTAATCAAAACAGCATGCTATTGGCACAAAGACAGACACATGGATCAATGGAACTGAATAGAGAGCCCAGAAATAAATCCACACACCAATTGTCAAAAAGCTTCTCTGTCCATGAATTTTTCAAGCAACAATACTGGATCAGGTTGCCATTTCCTCTCTGAGGGGATCTTACCCACCCAGGGAGTGAACCTGAGTCTCCTGTGTCTCCTGCATTATAGACAGATTCTTTACCATTGAGCCATAGGGGAAGCCCTAATAATGATTAGCAAAACCTTGAATGATGCTAAAGCTGAAACCGGTACTTTGGCCACCTCATGCAAAGAGTTGACTCATTGGAAAAGACTCTGATGCTGGGAGGGATTGGGGGCAAGAGGAGAAGGGGACAACAGAGGATGAGATGGCTGGATGGCATCACCGACTCGATGGACGTGAGTCTGAGTGAACTCCGGGAGTTGGTGATGGACAGGGAGGCCTGGTGTGTTGCGATTCATGGGGTTGCAAAGAGTTGGACATGACTAAGCAACTGAACTGAATACAGTTAAATTAATTACTGATGAGATCACTTCACTAACTAGTTACCTCTGTGTTTTGAGTGTTTTAATACAATTAAGTACTCACAAACTACTTGCATAATTATTATAAAAATACATCTTATGGGGAAAAAAAGAACAAGGATTATGAAGGTGTGAATTTTGGTGATGTTTTCCATAAAGTAGGTCTTTCACTGTCCCTCAAATCACACCACATGGGTAGCCACCTACTTTGCTTAGCTTGACTGGGTTAATTCCCTCAGAATCACTAATAGAACAGGATCCATTTTTTATACTTCAGAAAACTGGAGAGAGGAGGGGAGTTGGGGAGCAGGGAGTCCTTCTTCTTACTGCTGCTACTGCTGCTGCTAAGTCGCTTCAGTCGTGTCCAATTCTGTGCGACCCCATAGACAGCAGCCCACCAGGCTCCCCTGTCCCTGGGATTCTCCAGGCAAGAACACTGGAGTGGGTTGCCATTTCCTTCTCCAATGCATGAAAGTGAAAAGTGAAAGTGTAGTTGCTCAGTCGTGTCCGACTCCTAGCGACCCCATGGACTGCAGCCTACCAGGCTCCTCCGTCCATGGGATTTGCCAGGCAAGAGTACTGGAGTGGGGTGCCATTGCCTTCTCCGTTCTTCTTACTAGGAAACCCAAATGTCTGATAACTCATCTAGTTACAAAGATCATGGTTCTGTTCAACTCACACAGCTGTATGACCTAGTATTGATAATGTCTTCTCCATAAAGCACAAAACACTTCACATTTTCAATTTTTCAACACAGAGGGATTGAGTCAACTGTTGTAACCAAGAGCAAAACCTTGAGTCCAATTTGGAGACCTTGATTTCATAATATTTTCAAATCCTCTAATCAAGCCTTCTTTCTCTTACCCATATGTTCCCCCTTGCTTCTCTGCTTCTTTCTCTACATAATTTGTTTTAACACATGAAGAAAGCACTTTTAAATACAAAGAGGAAAATGGACGGTGGTCATTACAAATGACTTATTAGAACTGAGGCCATTAAGTTCACTTATTTCAGAATACAAAAGTGTTTCTTCTGAAATACCCCCACGGCACTGAGATAAGTGTTTTCAGATATAATTTCATGTGATTACCCCATAATAAGAGCCCTTGTCCACAACTCTCTATCAGGTCTGGTAAGCACATATGCAAACTACCTTCAAGTAAATCCTATGCACCAAATTTTTATTTTTGTTCCATGAAGATTCTACTTTGCCAGCCAACTTTTATAATATTGCTGTTGTTTAGTCACTAAATCGTATCCAACTCTTCTGCAATCCCATGAACAGTAGCCTGTCAGGCTCCTCTGTCCATGAGATTTTCCAGGCAAGAATACTGGAATGGGTTGCCATTTCCATCTCCAAGGATATTTCTGACCCAGGGATTGAACCCAAGTCCCCTGCATTGGCAGGCAGATTCTTTACCACTGAACCACGAGGGAAGGCCCTGATAATGTTGTCACTCTATTAAAACAGCAAGAAAGGAAAGTTTGAAGTTGGGAGAGATCTGGAACAATCTTTGTCACAAAAATTTATCCCATGTCAAATATATTTCCACCCTGAGAAAAAAACTAGAAAGCAGGGCAGAAAAACCAATGGAGTAAAAGGCAAAGTTAAATATTTAAATATAAAACCAGAAACATTAAGTTGCTATCATGGACTTACTTTGCTGCCAAATGAGCAAAGAATGTTTTAAACTAATATTTAAGAGACAGCAGTGCAGTTTCAGAAGACTGGTATAGAATTTATTTTTACCCATTATTTTCTCCTAGAGCAGGGATTTTTATTTTGAAACCTTTATGGGCTTCAGGGATTTGTGAATTCTTAGAAATTTGGAGCTTTTCTTGTGTATACAGGCTTTCCTTTTTTTTTTTTTTTTCTGGGAGATGATCTGTAGTTACTGGCCAATTTTCAAAGGAGTCTAATCTAAGAATCACTGTTCTTAGAACATTTTTTAAGACAGATGGGAAAGTTGAATGCAATGATATCAGCTCAAGTCCAGAGTTCATGAGATCAAAGACGTGCATTTGAGGTATGTTTCTTTGGAAGACAATCAGATCAGGACTGTCTGGACAGTTGCAGCAAAACCAGACAGAAATTAGAGAACAGCTGAGAACTCGATTTAGACAGGCCCACGGTAACATTCAATGCTATACCAAAGTCATCATTATCATCATTTCAGTAGCTGAACCAGAAAAATATTTTTTTACTTGTTGTTGTTGTTGTTCAGTGGCTCAGTCATGTCAGACTCTTCGAGACCCCATGGACTGCAGCATGCCAGGCTTCCCTGTCCACCGCCATCTCTGGGAGCTTGCTTAAACTCAGGTCCATTGAGTAAGTAATGTTATCCAACCATCTCATCCTCTGTCATCCCCTTCTCCTCCTCTCTTCAATCTTTCCCAGCATCAACGTCTTTTCTAATGAGTCCGCTCTTCACATCAGGTGGCCAAACTATTGAAGCTTCAGCTTCAGCATCAGTCCTTTCAATGAATATTCAGGATTTATTTCCTTTAGGATTGACTGGTTTGATCTCCCTGCAGTCCAAGAGACTCTCAAGAGTCTTCTCCAACACCACAATTCAAAAGCATCAATTCTTTGGCACTCAGCCTTCTTTATGGTCCAACTCTCACATCCATACATGACTACTGGAAAAATCACAGCTTTGACTATACAGATTTTTGTTGCAAAGTGAAGTGAAGTGAAGTTGCTCAGTTGTGTCCGACTCTTTGTGACCCCATGGACTGTAGCCTACCAGGCTCCTCTGTCCATGGGATTTTCCAGGCAATAGTACTGGAGTGGATTGCCATTTCCTTCTCCAAGGGATCTTCCCAACCCAGGGACCAAACCCAGGTCTCCCGCCTTGTAGACAGACGCTTTACCATCTGAGCCACCAGGGAAGTCCAGGGAAGTTGCAAAGATCCACGTAAAATCCAATTCCTGGTCAACAGGCAGCCTTCCATGAGATCATTCAAGGATCCATGCTCCTTGCATCTTATGACTCTGTCTTCTTGTATGGCCTTGGAGTCCTCTCTTATAACTTAAATATCTTGCCAATAGATAAGGGAAGAGAAAGAAGGTATGGAGGATCACATGAGGGTTGGACATCATTTGACCCGTACGTCTTCAGTCAAAATTCAGTCACAGAACCAAACCTAACTATAAGGGAGGTTAGAAAATATAGTCTAGCTGCATACTCAGGAGGTAGAAATATAACTTGGTGAACAAAACACATTTCTGCCCTACTCTCGTAAGTGAAAACAGCAGTTCCAGGAAGAGTTTGGAGAAGAAGAAGACATAATCCTTCAGATACTGGGAGCAAGTCCAGTGTCATAGCCAGACCAATGTATCCCACACGTAATAGCTGGAAGACAGAAGCAGAGGAGGCAGAGGAGGCAGAGAAGGGTCTAGAGGGTCGGGTGGGCACAGTGACACAAAACCTACGAGCAAAGCATTCAGAATTTCAGACACAGAGGCAGCAGGAATTGGGAATTTCCTTAGTCACTAGTAGAGCCAGAGTGACTCATTTAGTATTTAGATGTGCAGTTTGGAGTGGAGGATAAGATTAGAGTCAGACAAGAGCTAGGATGAAATAACCGAGAGCTAGGAAGATTATAGAGATGTGGCCCGGGCACAATGGTAGGGAGTCAAGGCAGACCACATGACTTGACTCCTTCTTAACCAGCGTGGTGGACAAGAGCTATGCAGAGTCCTTCTATTTGAGGTCAGCATTGGTGCTACAGCCGTGCAGGGCCTACAGACAGGGTCAGCTGGGAGGGGAGGCACAGGGGAACTGATAAGACCTTCCATCATCTACCCTCAAATGGTATCAGTAACCTTACTCTGCTTCTTGGTCCCGGAAAACAGCCCTAACTCATCCTAACCTCCTGACAAGTGTCCTGGGATGAGACAAGACAACTGAATCAGTACATGCCCTTCACAGCATAAAGCAAATGCCCCACTGAGAATATGGAGGATCTGGGACAGCATATTTGCTTACAAGTGAGAATCAATAATAAAAATGACAGTTAACATGTACAAGATACAGTGCTAGAGATATATATATATATATATATATATTTACCCAATTTTACAGATTTAAAATTGAGCAATAGAGACTTATGAATGACTTGCTCAAGTAAGTGGCAGGGCTGGGATTCAAAGAGGTCTGGTTCTTGACAACCTTAGCCACTATGCATATGGCCTTTTTTATTTAGAAAGTCAGATTTGGCCAGAATCTCACGTAACATATTACTTTTTTAATGGCCGTGCGAGTGAAGATTTGCACTTTCCCCCTCTGCTGAGAGCTCATCTGCAATTTTGTTTCTAAAAAGCCATCCCATCCTTTTGGAATGAAGACTAAATCGTGGTTATCCAAAGAATAAGTCACAGACAGTTCACTGGAGTGACTGTCCTCTCAAAGAGCGTACTCTAATATGCAGTGACAAGCTCTGAAGTCACATGTCACAACTAAATGACTTCAGAGTGTCAAGATTCGAAGAGACCTCAGGGACCACAGTCCCACCCACTTTAGTACAGAGAGGTTAAGTAGTTTGCAAGATGCCCCTCAGAGACAGAAACAGCCTGTCCTGCTTGCATGATAAAAACACTTGCCTCCTGACAGCGGACCATTCATTTTCCCTACTGAGTCTAAGGGCATCCTGAGTGTTAACAGCCAGAAACTTCTGATGGTGATATAAGTGACTGCATTAATTCTTTGGCCGCTAGAGGGACCGTGAAAAAGATAAACGGGTTCAACTTCACGGAATTTATTTTCTATAAAATAAGAAACCCAGCATCTTACATAACTAATCAGGAATTATATAGCCATCTGTTTAGACATTTATTCATTCATCCCAGCATTTATCCATCTATCCATTTAGGCATTTATTCATCCATTTGCTATTTCCAGAATATCTACTGAGATAAAATTTAGGCTCAAACCTGGGTATTTTTAGTATTTTCAGTCACTATTTTTCTTTCTGCCGGGTTGCCAGATTTCGTTAACAATCCCAGTATATGGGATTCCAGTACACTCTAGTATAAAATTAACTTTATATTAAATATGTTTGGGGACCCAGAATCAAGCCATTAGTTATGACACAGTTTTCAATGTTCATTCATTAATCCAAAGAAGACTTGTTCACTCTGGAGTATTTCCTTTGTTTCTCAAGTCTTTATTTCTGACCTCAAGATGTCTTTTTACAGGCCCACATGCTTGATCTCAAGCTGATTGTAGACAAGGTTCAGTCAACGATAAACCATCTTTGGTACCAAAAAAGTACTCAGATTTCTGCTTAAGGCCTCTGTTGACCTTGAAAAGTACACTCTTCACTGTGGCAAAGACATGTACTCTCAGTTTTCTTGGAGAAGAGTGGGAAAGTGATCCCCACATCCTGCTTCCCTATCACGACCAATCACTTAGTGTTGTTTGTACAAACTCTGAAAGTTTACCTTTTGCACCTAATAATTCTACTTACCAACCCAGAGTTCTCTGAGCTCCAAGAAGTCTAAAATGATTTAGTTCAGCATTTGGTTCTCACCTGAGAACATTATTTTCTGATGGTAGTAAGGTAAGTAACTACTCAGGTAAACAAAGCAGGTTGCTGAGGTGCCAACATTCTGAATATGTTTATTCATGCTTGTATTTACGATTGCAAAATGTTTTCCATACTACAAATGTTTGTTACAAACAAGCTGTTACAAATCGATAAATAATACTAGCTACAACTACTCTCTACTATAAACAGAATAAGCAGAAACTAAACAAAAGCTACTACTTTGGTTACACAGACGTGCATTTTCTGTTATAAAACTGACAACACCATCATTTTTATTTCTTTGTAGTATCTTCCCTTGTGATACAAGTTTTTATTGCACATTCCTTTGCACTTGTCTTACCAGTTTAGGTTGAAAGCATATAAAAGAGAGAGGGGCTTATTTTCTGCCATGTGGTCATTTATATAACAAATGAAAAAGAAGCAAGTTACAAAAATTAGTGTGTGTGATATGTGTTCAACGTTGGGAATACTGACTGGTATGAAAGGTTCTTAACTAGCTGCTCATCAAAATCATATATAATAGCCATTAAAAACTCCCTTAGCTAGCAGCATGGAAATCATTGACTTGTTTATTCAAAGAGTAGACAGACAGAATTCCTGGATACTGTTTCCGTTCGGGTTTTCCAGCTCATATGGTTCCAGCTGACGATACTCAAAAGTCACGCGATTTATATGTTTTCCACTGGAGACCATGCGCAGCACCGTGTGGTCACAGCCAACTTTCATCTGGGCTATAATTCACGGAAAAAGTAAGTTTCCCAGCAGGTTAGAAACCACAGAGCCAAGCCATTTCTATCCACAAGATCATTCAAACAGGGCGAAAGCAAGATGTAGCTTCCTCTCACGAACTGAAACCAAGCCATCTACCATCAGGTGAAACGGCTTTGTTTTCATTTTCATTATAATATACAGCTGACCCATGAACAACCTGCACGCTAGGGCCAAGGACCCTCACCACAGGTGAAAATCTGCATATAATTTATTATCTCTCCTTCACATCCACAGTTCCTCCAGATCGGAGGTTCCACATCCTCGGGTTCAATCAACCCAGGGTGGTGTAGCTCTGCAGTATCTACTACTGAAAACAACCCTTGTGTAAGGGACCTGAGAAGTTCAAACCCGTGCTGTTCAAGAGCCAACTGTGTCATTAGTTGTTGAGTAGTGAAACTGAACTCAGCCCTTCGCCTCGTGTGCAAGAACACTGTCAAATAAAACTAACTATAAAGAAGTAAGAAGATGTCTCCTCGTGCTTTTTATGTTCTCCTGCCTCCAAGGCTTGGTGAAGGCGGACGAAGGCAAGCGTCAGTCCCTGCCACGCCTTTCCTCTCGCTGGATTCTCACTGAGGGTAGTGCTGCCCCCTTGGGACAGGTTGGAAATTTGCAGGGCCTGTTTTTTTTTCCCTTCTGTTTGGGGGCGCACGTGGCATGTAGTGGGTAGGGCTAAAGGATGGACCGTACTGCCAGACAGTTATGTAGACCAAAAAAATCACCTGTTTATTGTTTTCTAGCCTAGATAATGATTCTGTTTTACATATAAATAAAAATAGCATTTGCATGGTTTAGACATACACTGAATGTACTAATTTTCATTCTGTTGTTCACCTGTACTTTTTCTAATGTTTTCCTGTATTTCTTACATGGAATGACTTTTCGATCCTTGCCTGGCTCCTCTGTCCATGGGGTTTTCCAGGCAAGAATAATGGAGGGGGTTAAATTTTTTTTCAGCTTTGTTGAGGTATAGCTGACTGAAATTGTATGTGTTCGGGGTGTACAACATGATGCTTTTATATAAATACACATTGTGAAATGATCATTACAATCAAGCTAATTAACATTCATTACCTCACAGAATTACCTTTTTTTCTTTTCATTTCCCACTCCCTTCCCTTCTGGCAACCAACTATTTGTACCTACATGAGTTTCTGTTCTGTGAAACTCAGTAATTATTAAATAATTATTAAAAATTATTTTTAGTTTATTTCTTCAACCTCAAGCTGGTTCCTGAGGCAAGATTTATCTACCCTACAATAATCCTTCCTGCTATTTTAACTTTCTCAATCTTTTCCCCCCTCTTTGTCTCTATAAGGACTAAATTCTGAGAAACATTATTATCCTTGTATAACAGCTACTTCAAAAACATGCACCTGGGTTTCAATGAAGTGAAACAGCCAGATAGACTTATTTAGGTAAAAGTCAATTTGGAGAGATAATAAAATATAAATCCTGTAATTATTTTAATATAAGCGCCAGGGAGTCTAGGCTAAGCTTCTATGACGAGGTCCAAAGTTAATTTTATTTAAATGATTGGGAAGGTCATTCTTTTCTGATCTTACTCTGAACTTTAATCTACATAACGCACCTTATTTCCTTTAGTTAATGTGCATACCATTTATTTATTATTTGACATATTCCTAATTCGATCTAATCTAAAGGGCAGGATATCTAAGAGTTCATTGTATGAACAATTTAGGAGGGGCTCATGGAAACATGATGAATGAAAGAAAAAAGTGAAGTCTAAAATGAACCAATGGGTCAGATAAGTCAAGCCTTCAAATTATTGTAAGACTGGTTTCAATCATTTAGATAAAACAGGCAAAATATTTGGCCTTGATCATATCCTTTTGGAGAAGGAAATGGCAACCCACTCCAGTATTCTTGCCTGGAGAATTTCATGGACAGAGGAGCTTGGCAGGCTACAGTTCATGGGGTCGCACAGAGTTGGACTAACACACACACACACGTTTACCTAAACCAAGTTATATAATTCATGCACCAAAATTACTATAGCTTCAATTATCTAAATTTTAAGGGATGAGTGTTAGATCAGTTCTTAATCCAATCTTTTTATCCAGCTCAAACACATCTCCTCACGGGTGCCCTCCATCAGCATGGAAGGATCCAGTGCCTTTGAGAACGCAAATGGAGAGAAGCCACTGGTTTAAACCAGGGCTCAAGTGTAAATTAGCATAAACTAGCCCCAAATTTTTAGCAAAGTGGGTTTTTAGAAATATTGGCAAGAATACACAGAAGAACTGTACAAAAAAGATCTTCAAGACCAAGATAATTATGATGGTGTGATCACTCACCTAGAGCCGGACATCCTGGAATGTCAAGTCAAGTGGGCCTTAGAAAGCATCACTACGAACAAAGCTAGTAGAGGTGATGGAATCCCAGTTGAGCTATTTCAAATCCTGAAAGATGACTGTGAAAGTGCTGCACTCAATATGCCAGCAAATTTGGAAAACTCAGCAGTGGCCACAGGACTGGAAAAGGTCAGTTTTCATTCCAATCCCAAAGAAAAGCAATGCCAAAGAATGCTCAAACTACTGCACAATTGCACTCATCTCACACACTAGTAAAGTAATGCTCAAAATTCTCCAAGCCAGGCTTCAGCAATATGTGAACCATGAACTTCCTGATGTTCAAGCTGGTTTTAGAAAAGGCAGAGGAACCAGAGATCAAATTGCCAACATCTGCTGGATCACTGAAAAAGCAAGAGAGTTCCAGAAAAACATCTATTTCTGCTTTATTGACTATGCCAAAGCCTTTGACTGTGTGGATCACAATCAACTGTGGAAAATTCTGAAGGAGATGGGAATACCAGACCACCTGACCTGTCTCTTGAGAAACCTGTATGCAGGTCAGGAAGCAACAGTTAGAACTGGACATGGAACAACAGACTGGTTCCAAATAGGAAAAGGAGTACGTCAAGGCTGTATATTGTCACCCTGCTTATTTAACTTCTATGCAGAGTACATCATGAGAAACACTGGGCTGGAAGAAGCACAAGCTGGAATCAAGATTGCCGGGAGAAATATCAATAACCTCAGATATGCAGATGACACCACCCTTATGGCAGAAAGTGAAGAGGAACTAAAAAGCGTCTTGATGAAAATGAAAGGGGAGAGTGAAAAAGTTGGCTTAAAGCTCAACATTCAGAAAACGAAGATCATGGCATCCGGTCCCATCACTTCATGGCAAATAGATGGGGAAACAGTGGAAACAGTGTCAGACTTCATTTTTTTGGGCTCCAAAATCACTGCAGATGGTGACTGCAGCCATGAAATTAAAAGATGCTTACTCTTTGTAAGGAAAGTTATGACCAACCTAGATAGCATATTCAAAAGCAGAGACATTACTTTGCCAACAAAGGTCCATCTAGTCAAGGCTATGGTTTTTCCTGTGGTCATGTATGGATGTGAGAGTTGGACTGTGAAGAAGGCTGAGCGCCGAAGAATTGATGCTTTTGAACTGTGGTGTTGGAGAAGACTCTTGAGAGTCCCTTGGACTGCAAGGAGATCCAATCAGTCCATTCTGAAGGAGATCAGCCCTGGGATTTCTTTGGAGGGAATGATGCTAAAGCTGAAACTCCAGTACTTTGGCCACCTCATGTGAAGAGTTGACTCATTAGAAAAGACTCTGATGCTGGGAGGGATTGGGGGCAGGAGGAGTAGGGGACAACAGAGGATGAGATGGCTGGATGGCATCACTGAGTTGATGGATGTGAGTCTGAGTGAACTCGAGAGTTGGTGATGGACAGGGAGGCCTGGCGTGTTGAGATTCATGGGGTCACAAAGAGTCGGACACGACTGAGTGACTGAACTGAACTGAACTTCCCTTTATCTATGTATATTAATTCTATTCCAGAGTTTTTGCTTAAGATCCCAGCATTAGCTCAGAGAGTGAAAGTACTGGTGGGCAGATCTGGGTTTAATTAAAACAGGTAACAGCTGATCAAAAGGAGGTCTGATTTGCAGTTTCATTATTTAGTTGGTGTGTGATGTGTGCTTATGAGAGAGGAAGGGGGCTATGATAAGGGATGAAAGATTGCTCTTCTGTTTGACTTTTGTCTCTTAATCAATAATCCCCGGTTCCTGCATCAGAAGGACAGAAATGGGAGACCTTTATAGAAAGGTTTCACATAACCCTCTCTCTCCCCACTTGGACTTCATTAATTAATGTGGTCATGAGTCAGCAATTCCACCTTTGCCCCACCCCACCTGAGCCTGACCAAATGGAAACTCCTCACTGATTCGTAATAAAGAAGACCTGATTCTATTTGGTGTTGCACCATGAGCTAACCTGGTCTTTTATTACCAGGGACCACTTTTAGATTTCAGAATTTACTTCTCTTTTGGCAGTAGTCTTTCAGAGGCTGGTTTTGCTGTTAGAATCTGGGGACATTCTAGCAGTTCTGGGAATTTCTAATAAAGTGAATCACCTTTTAATGTATTTACTACGAGTAATACACACACACATATACATATATATGGTAAAATGACTTAGATATTACTTTATCATTACATTATTACTAATTGATGATACATACACTATATGAACCATGGTTTTCAGTCGGCAAACTCTTTAGTCTCAAGAGGATGAAAGCAGGGACTTTCAAAAAGGTAGAACAAGCACAGTTCTATGCCATTTTCATAGTTTTACCTAGGGCCAACCTTAAACATGCAAGTTTGTTACTTCATAAGTTTCTCTCCCAATGTCAGATATTGTGGTCATGCATTCTTGATACTGTGTATAGGCTCAAATGCAAAATCCTCACATTGGTTCAATGTGCAAAATCAAACTTTTTTTGGTGGAACTTGCCCTTTCACGTATAAATAATTTGAAGTGTTTTATTTAAGGACAAAGTCTTATTGTTGTTCAGTCACTCAGTCGTGTCTGACTCTCTGCAACCCCACCGGACTGCAATACCCCAGGCTTCCCTGTCCTTCACTGTCTTTCCCAGCATCAGGGTAAAACAATCTTAATAGGCACATAAATAATAATCAAAGAACCATCTTACCTGGGCCACGTAAAGGGTAGCAGAGATCAGCTAAAAGCAGCATCTTGGAAGGGTCCAAACCAGTTCCTCCCAGCAGCTCCACAAAGTCCCCTATTCCCCCACAGCCTGCAGAGGACTTCTAAGAGAACAAAGCAGGAGAGGAAGACATATTTAAATCACCTAGCAAAGTCAAACCAATGGCAAATTGGTGAATTCACTCCTTTAGGCCCAGAAATCCTGGAAGTGCCCTTTAATTTAACATCCAAGACTCCAGAAATTAAGACTTTTTAAAGAAAAAAAAAAGGAATTGCTTTTCTAAATTGGTTAAGTAATCATTTTTTAAAATGTGTGTGCATTTAAAAAACATTTTTTTACAAGTGCAAGGACTACAATGATGAAATCAGAATCTTTAAACTCCATATACGGTATATAAAAATTGCATCTAAAAGTGGTTTGATTTTTAAATCATTTGGACACACATGTTGAATTATTTGAATTTCTTAATGCATGCAGTCAGTGTTTTTATAAATAGGACTTCCATATCAGTTTTTTCCTTTAACTTACCTCTTTTCCTCTTCTTTATAAGACTTTTTTTTTTTTTTTTTTTGCTAGGGAGACAATTCTTACCCTTTCTATTGATAAGGATTTAGATTAGTTATAAGAATATTAAAGAAAAAAACAAAACCCTCATTTGGGCTCAAATTAGCTAGAGTTACCATCAACTTTCTCCATCCAATGAAAGTAAATTTATTTCAAACTATTCAAAATAATTATCTAGTCTAAAACTCTATGTGATCCACCGTAACCACTTTTTCTGCTTCCCTTCAATCCTTTCCACATGTCTCGTCTACAGAACTTCCTGGGCTTCAGTTTCCCAGGCAAAAAAAGCCACCCCTCTCCGCCCTCTCCTGTGATCAGGGCTGGCCTCGTGATCCCATGGCCCACATCCACAGGGCTCACACTTATGAGGCCTAGAGCTTGGCTTAATGCTCTGTTGTCACTATCTTGAAATTCTTAATAATTTTAAAATAAAGTCCTCGTGTTTTCATTTTGTGATGTCCCCCACAAATTATACCACCAGTTTTGCCTGTGATCCTCTTCTTCATTGAGGTACACTCAAGAGACCTAGCTGAGTGTGGCAAGATGCGTAGAAGTTAACCAGATAGACCATACGACATAGGAACCAAAGTCTAAAACAGAGAGTGCTGAATACACACTTACATAAACACACACAGTCCAACATTAGGAAGATACTGAAATGTAACTGGAACAAAGCAACAGATAGAAAATACTATTACAGCATCTATTTGTCCAGTGAAAGGAAGCAAGTGGTGGTGGTGGGTATGCATATTTAAAGCACCTATTATGTGCTCTGTTCTAAGCATTTTACACAGTTCATCAAACCATAAAATACAGGATTAGTCAGCCCCACTGTGTACAGGGCTCATGTTCTTGTACGAAGAGTTGAATAAGCCATTTAGAAGTAAAGGGGAAAAAAATGTAATTGCCTTTCCCTTGAGTAGAGGGTGTCCAGGGAGAACATGACTTAAGACTAAACATTCCAGCTGGTTCTATAGGTTCCAAATTTCACAGGAGGAGGTGAAGGGCAAAAGGCAGACTCAGGAGAGAGAAATGGGAAATAGGAAGTTGGGGAGAAATAGAAACTAAAATGAGGGCAATAGGGATTTCCCTGGTGACCCAGTGGTTAAGACTCCATGCTTCCAAAGCAAGGGGCATGGATTCAATCCCTGGTCAGGGAGCTAGGACCCCAAATGCTGTGCAGGGAAGCCAACAACAACAACAAAAAACAAAAATGAGGGGAACAAAACCCAGAAACAAAGAGGTGGGGAGCACACACTCCTCGCAGTCGGTGACTTTACTGTCCTCTTCCTGAACCTCTCAGCTATCCTCAGTAAACAACGGCAGGAGCTGGGTTGTGTAGGGACCTCTACATTTCTTTGTGGAGGTTCCACCTCCCTGGACTAAGTTACTCTCACCTCTTGCCTAGACTATGACGATGGCCTTTTAGGTGCACTCCTGCACCACTCGGGCCACTACAGCTCATTCATCATCATTCATGGAAGCGAGAACGGCATTTGGGCAATCCTCTCCTTCCCATCATGGACTCCGTTATTTAATTTGGTCATGAAGCCAGCAATCCCAGCCCCCTCACCCACCAGATCACGATCAGATGGATTATGCCCGAACCCCTCAGTGGTTTGCCACTGCACTCAGAGCAGGCTCTTAACTCTTAACCATGACCCGCTGGGCTCTCCACCCCGGCCCTGCCTGTCTCCCTGGTGCCGTACCATACCACAGGCCCCTACCTTCTTTGCTTCTTTCTGTTTCTGGAACTCAGGAAGCCCATCCTGCCTCCGAGCCTCTGCACTACTGTCGCCCTGTTCCCGGCTCTCCTGGGGCTGCCGGCTCCTTCTTACCTATCACTGAAATCTCACTTTAAATGTCTCCTTTTCAAAAGCTATCTTTCCTGACCATCTTACCTCAAGTAGTTGCCTGCCTTCTCTCCCACGTTTTCCCCAGCCACCACTCTGCTTCATTTTCTGTAGGGTACTCATCACTATTTGAAACATATTATTCTTTTGCCTGTCTCATCCCCTAGCATGTAAGTTCCATGTGAGCAGGACCTGTTTTGTTCATTGCTAATTTCCAGCATTTAGAATAAGGCCTTGCACATAGTAAGCACCCTAAAAAAATTCTTTTTGTAAAGCAACAAGTACTTAGAACACTGCAGACTTCACACTGTTGTAAATGGTAAGCACCAAGATTACTCCTCACAGCCAAAAATAGCTAAAATGCAGATCTCTCAATCTACCACACATGCTATCTTCTATATTAAACATGAAGAATGACATACAATCTCAAGCCAGTAAGGTTATGCCAGAGACATCCACTTATCCCGGTCTTTATCAAAGGATTATTCTTCCACAAAGGTTCAATTTAAAAAAAAATATAAGCACTGGCCTATGAGTTTAGGACTTAAAGGAAGTTGTACATACTGCTTTTCTCAACCCTAGTCTTATTTATTTGGTTTCACTGAAACCAAATAAATCTGTCTGATTAGGAACTTTCTTTGATGACTTTCTTTGATGCCGATGAATATATCAGTTATCTTAACCTATCAGTTATCTTAACCTTAACCTATACGAGAACATAAAAGGAGGTGAGGGTGACTCAGAGGAAACGAGCTGCCAGTGCAAGTAAATGTGGTCAAGGTCAGCACAACTGCAAAGTCCATACAGCAGTTCACGGGGGGAACAGTAGATGGGGAGTCTCAGCTAATGTTCTGTTGCAAAATGTATGGCATGAAATGTAATGCAAAAAAAAAAAAAAGCTTCAAAACTTTACTGTATTTTGCAATATAAAAATCCAATTTCATATTTTCTGCTACACTTAGCATTCCTTCATCACACAGTTCTGTCAATGAAGACACTTCCTTCATGTCAAAAGAAAATTCCAATAATCAGAAAAACAGCTGTGTAGATGACTCACACTAGGTTCTGCTAGGAGAGAATTTCTGTAAAAGAGGCAAGTACAAGAGAGTTCAATTGTAATTATATGCCACAACTTTGCCAGTTGGAAACATTTCTTACATCACGAAAAAAGTATTCAAGTAGGCAGAAGGGGCACCTGAGTATGCAGCTTGCAGCATAATGGAAATAGAAGAGGAGTGTGTTCAGGCAGCGACGGCAGGCTCGTGTGAGATGAAATGGTCAGAGAGAAGGACCTGCCTCTCCCATTCATCCACGTTCGCCCTGTATGATTACTTTTGCTCTCAAAAGTTTGCTGGGGCCTTAGGAAGTGACTGGGAAGCAATAAGCAACTCACCTTTAACTGCAGACCATTTAAGTGTCCCAGGGTGAGATCAGATATTTTGATCGCTACAGGATAAATGATGGAGAAGCTGCAGTTGCGATGCTGATGTGGCACAACCAGAGTAAACCTTCCATTTGGGGTCTGGGAGATGATATTGCAGGCTTTATAGAAAAGCAAAATCACATTTTCACTATCTTGTATGCTGGGCTTTTGTGGAAATTTATCTTATCCTATTCTAAGCTTCTGTTAATGGTCTAGGGGCTTGGGGCCTAGAAGAGAATACATATCACAAAGGTGATTTTGGAGCTGGGAAGGACCTGGGGAAGAAAAACCACCAGGGATATATCCACATTGTTAGGAGGCCCTGGGCTGTAAGGGGCTTCTAATTGTAATTTCAGGGGGTCACCTTATTTATAACACTCACAAGACATAAATTAATAACCAACCAAACAATACTAGGTGGTTGGTGTAAGTTCTAGGAATACTTCATTAACTAGGGTCTTAGTTCAATCTGGAAGTCTGAAAGAATCAAGGCTTAAAGAGGAGATCAGAATTCAAACCCCGGTGGTCTGAAACCTTTATTAACTGAACTTGGAGATATATGTTACTTTTTAGATAATAAAGTAAAGAAATATTGAACCCGTTAGAAAATAGGCTGAGAAAATCAGAAACCAGGCTTATGTCTGATAAATATTTACTGGGTGTTAAGTGGTAAGTTGACTAAAAGGTAAATCTTTAATGTTTATTTATTCCAAAAATTTTCTGAAAAATTTTTTTGTATCTCAGGTCTAGACTTACAATAAATTTATTCTTTTAGCTATGAAACTAGAAGCATCAGAGTTTGTGCTGTTTTCGGCCAATTCAGTTCAGTTCAGTTCACTTCAGTCGCTCAGTCGTGTCTGACTCTTTGCAACACCGGACAAAAGTTTCTCACCAGACTATGTCAGAATTACCTTTTGCCTCCTTCTTATATTTTTAATCACACTTAATTTCAAAACGAACTGAAATTCCTTGATGATTCTAGAAGATTTCTGATTTCTAGCCAAACAAGATAGAGGAGAAACAGTTGTCCTCTAGTATTATTCTGTTCCAGTCCTCAGAAATAGCCCTTCTGGGTGCTTCTACCATAAAAAGTTACTTTGTTTTTTAAAAATAAAAATTGGGAGATCAGTCAGTACATTATTTTTTGGCAGATTAGGTAGGCGCCATTCTTCAATCACATGAAGTGTTAATATTAATACTATAGTATGCAACCAAAAATGATTATGTTTTCTTTACCTGATTTTTTACAAACATTTTCCTCTTAATGGGCAAAAATAATAAATAGATGAATGAACTCATTCTGATTAAGATAATGTGTTTTAGGCCTGGGCTATTTAGCTTTATAGCATCTTTTCATGTATCCATCAGAAACGAACTAAATTAGAGCAATGGGTTCAGACTCAGAAGGCAACACTGAGGTCCTCTGGTCCAACCCTCTGCTCAGGCATGAAATCTGTCTACACATCCCAGATACGCAGTCTTTCGGCATTTACCTAAGTATCTTAAAGACTTCATATCTGAATCCAGGTCAATGGAATGACTGCAGGGATTAAAGTTTGTCACTGAATACATTGTAGTAACTCAGGAGATCAGAAATAAGACCAGGGGAAAAATAGAATTCTAGCCACCATAAGTTAGTATCTTATCTAGCCTGGTAAATAAATTAAAAACTGATTTGATTTTCATAATAATGAATCACAAATATCCTTCAGGTCATTTCTAATTACAAAAGAATTCCCATTCAAATCCTTCCTCACTTCAAATTTCTTAAGTCTGTGCAATAATACTACTTTTGAAAAGTAGAATGGATGCTCTCTCCCCCCAATTCCTGCCTTCTAACTGAGAAGACAGGAAGTCCACTTACGGAAGAGGTTAGGCTCTGTCTTCATGGTTACCGTGAATCCATTTCCTGGCTCATGGACCCGGAAGAAGATCATGGCCACGTTCTGGGAGGATCTGATGGTCCTTCTGCTCAGACCACTCTCACAGAAATCTATGTACCTCTCCGTCGTGGGGAGAGGGTGATCCTGGGAACTGGGGAATTTCTCCCCCTTGAGAATCCAACCATCAAATACCTTCCAACAAAAACACAAAGATGATCACTTCCATCAGCTCCTGAAATCATAAATGTGTTGAAAAGGGGGAAAAGCTTACCCAGCAATGGACCTCCAATTATAAGTAGGGAATAGACAGACTATACCCCCCTGTACACTTGCTTTCTATTTGTATATATTTTGACTGGATTGTTTGAAAGTCATATGATTAATTAATTAATTATTGCTTTCCCCCCCCTTTTATAAACTCCAGTGTATCTGAAGCAAATACTTTCTTATACTTCATCATTTCAGCCACCTTGGTAAATAAAACTACAGATGATGTACACTTTTGTATTGGTTATTATTTTTTCACACATCCTACCTTCAGAAGAATTCCACAGGAGCATAATCTGGGCTTCAGTTTTTCTCTTTCCTCATTAAAATATGAACAAAATATCTCAAAAATAGACAGCAAAGGGACAAATTGGAGCAAGAACTTTACCTACCTGCCGATGGTTATTCATACCCATTTCCCCCATCTTTAAACTCATCACACATTAAAATATCAAGAACTACTTTAACACTTAGACAATAATGTCTGGTATGCAAGTTAGGAATTTTTTCCTTCACTTCTTGAAGTTTGTAGTTGGCTGGACAAAAGGTCAGAGTCTATTGACTTTATTCTTAAAATCACCACAGGTCTCCAATTTAATGAATTGAACCTAGTTCGAGTTAGTAACATTACCAGCTACAAATCCCTTCATCAGATCAGTTCTCTTCCACTGCATTTGACAGTTTCCACTTTAGGGTTTTAATCATGTTCACTTTAACTGGACTGGAGAAGTCCAGCAACCATCCCAAGCTGACCCCTAAGGCTCACAGGGAACTCGGAGTGGGGATGCTGTGAGACTGGAGGACTTGTCCACACTTCATCCCTGCCTCAAACTAGATTCCTTCTCAGGATTTCTCCCAGTGGCCCGTGCCTTTCTGCTCCAAAATCGGGTCACCCAGGCGTTGAAGACAGCCTTTGGGAGCCTGGAACGATTCCACAGAGAAAGGGACCTGCAGGAGCAAGGCGGGCTCAGATCTCAGAGGTGAGGTCGCCTTCTAACCAGGGCCACGGGCTCGCGGACCTGAGCGCTCCTGCTAAATGAGCTTGTACCACTTTTCATCTGCCCCAGGATGCAACAAGCACCGGGACCGAGAGCTCACAGAGGGGAACTTAAACCACTGCAGGAGGCACCAGCCCTTCAGGGCGTGAGAGGAGGTTCCTTTTGCATGGGGGTCCCACTCCGGCACCAGCTGAGCATCTAATTACCGGCTCTCCCTGCTGGGTAGCTGGGACCCGGTCATTGCCCGTCCCTTGCCCACCTGGTCCGGGGGTGCCTCACCTGCAGGATGTCTCCCCTCTGACAGTCGATGGAGACCAGATCGTAGCGGATGGTGATGAACTCCTCCGGCTCTGCGATGAAGAATGTGGCGCAGTGTAGCTGCGGCCGGTCGGCGGTGAAGGTGAACTGGCCCTGGAGGCTCAGCATGTCCACGCACCCTGGGGGAGGGCAGTGAGGTTGGCGGTCCAGGGCTGCAGCCTCCCGCTGCGCCGCCCGGGGCAGCCCTCTCTCCGCCCCCAGCGAGTCCCAGCCTCAGCGCCTGGCTCCCGGAGCGTCACTCCATCTCGCCCAGGGGCACCTCCTCGGACCGACCCTTAGCGATGGGAATCTGGGCCTCGAGCTCCCTCCCAGGGGTCCGGCCAGCCCCCACCTCCCCACCTCCCCGGCAGCCCGCACTCACGCAGAGCGCGGCTGTACAGCGGCTCCCCCTCCAGCTCCCGCTTCGGGCTGGCGCCACCGGCGAGGTGTGGAAAAGGATCGTGGTCCACTGCTTCCCGCAGCTGGCCAGGAAAAGTTCAGGTCAGTCCGGAACAGTTCAGGGAGGGGGAGAGGGGATCAGAAGCGGGTACCCTCCCTGCCCACGACACAGAGAAGCAAGTGAGCAGATCAATGTCTCCAGGGGGATCCGGAGAAGACGGGAAGGTTTAGAACTTTTCCATCAGATCTAGGTATCCCCGAGGGGCCAGAGGGAAAGGGGGAAGAAGTAGGCAGGAAGACCTAGGGGATACCCGGGGAAAGAGGGAGCACAGTCAATGAGGAAGAAAGACCTAACCCCAACATAATCTGAGAGCAGAGGCAGCCTGCCCATCCCCAAGGCTGGACACTAAGGGCTGGAAGATGAGATGGGTCAGCCCCAGGGAATCGCTCACCTCCAGGTACCGGCTCTCTCCTCTTAGAGCCAGCAGGCAGATCAGAATGAAGTGACACTGAAGTTTGAAAGTGGGGGCCATGCCGGCCCTGGCTCTGCAGCTGGTGCTTCCTGCTCCGGAGGTCTCAGGCTTTGCTTCCCAGGCTCACCCAGGCTGAGAGCTAGAAACTGGTAGGGTCCCTTTGCTGGATCCCTTTTATAGAGCAGTGAGGAGCGGAGGCTCTCTGCCCCTTAACTGATCTGAGCTCAGTAACCATGGGTTACCTGTCTCGGCGACAAACTGCGTGGCGATGACGAGGGTCCAGCCCTCAGCCACAAATTTTCAGAGTGGTCCAGCATTATTCACCAAGAATGATTTCAGACACTTACAACTTAGTGAACTAAAGTGTGGGAGAAAGAATGAGGCAGGAATAGAGAGTAAGGGATGGCATTTACTTGACCTGCCACATGCTGGATTATCCTCTCTGGTGGATATGCAGGGAATTTCTGACTTTGCAAAGCCAAGTGACAAGGTTACACACAGGCATAAAATGCCCACCACCACACACAGCCTTATCATACAAGCCTTGTCCCATAACCTTAAATGGAATCGTGTTGGAAATTGTCAGAGAATATAGTATTCACGCAGTTGCCTCTCAGGATGAAACTTGAGGAATTTGCAGCTCCAAGGAGAAGCTGAACAGAAGCTGAAGTGTGATTTTGCAGAATATTGCAGTCATGTAATTCAAGCTTTCTTTCTTTCCTCGGTCTTTGCTATATCCTGGTCCAGTTTCATGTAAGCATTTCCTTAAGAGAAAGCTAACTCTAAGGTCCATGGACTTCTGGATTTCAGCCAAACTGTCATATGGCCTGAATGCATAGAGAGGATGGATGCACTCCTGGGCCAGTCAATCATGGCTAGGACCTTAACATCCATCGGAACCCCTGAGAGATGGAGTCCTTCCATTTCATGCCTTCAAATACCTGGATTACTTTCATACTCCAGTAGAAAGAACTGCTGAGAAGCTTTATTAAAACTGCTCATTAGCAAATTTTCAGGGCTAAACAAATGACTTAGAAATGCAGAAATAAGTTAAGCTTATCTTTGCTGATTAGATGAGAAAATTGCTTCTCCTTATGTCCAAAATTGTGGGAAATATGAATGTCTCCACTTCTGGTCTTTCCATCCCTCTCCAATCTCTGTGATTCAAGGCAACTACAAATTCTAAAAAAACTTCATATTTTTACCTCTGCCTGACAGAAAACTTGGTTTCCACCCTCAGCTTTCTTTGCTATTAAAATTATTACAGATAATAAGACTGTCATCGTGTTTTAACTCAAGAAAATGGTTGCATATTTAGTGTATACTCTGAAGCAGTAATCTGCCCACTGGTTCAGAACTTGATATTTTCTTGTTTTTTTCTTTTTATATGTCCTTATTTAAGACAATTCTGAGCTCTGAAGGAGCCACCTCTTTGTTGTTTAACCTGGAGGGCTTCCTACCATTGTCCAATTTTGTAAACAGACCTCAGACCACAGAGAGACTGGGAGGAAGGGGCACCCAAAGGTCATAAACACTGGCCATCATGTCCCTCTCCCCATCCCGGGGTTGTTTAGATGTCTGAATTTTAGAGAGGGTATAAAGAAACCTGAGAGGAATTTAAAAAAAAAAAGTGAAAAACACACCGCTTAATCCCAAGTTGCCTGGCCCAACATGCCAGGCCTGTCTCCCACCCTGGCTGTGCCTGGAGGGAGGCTATGCCACTCACAAGCCCATCCTCCTTTCTAGTCAACCCAGCCGCGGCCTTGAACCACTGAGAGACGGAGTCCTTCCATTTCTCACCTTCGAATACCTGGATTACTTTCATTCTCCAGTGTGCAGCCCAGTGCTCAGCTTGGAGACCCCTGTGGGTCTGGTTTTATTAGCATTGTCACAGAGACATCGGAGAAGGCAATGGCAACCCACTCCAGTACTCTTGCCTGGAAAATCCCATGGATGGAGGAGCCTTGTAGGCTGCAGTCCATGGGGTCGCTAAGAGTCGGACATGACTGGGCAACTTCACTTTCACTTTTCACTTTCATGCATTGGAGAAGGAAATGGCAATCCACTCCAGTGTTCTTGCCTGGAGAATCCCAGGGACGGTGGGGCCTGGTGGGCTGCTGTCTATGGGGTCGCACAGAGTCGGACACGACTGAAGCGACTTAGCAGCAGCAGCAGCAGCACAGAGACATTCTGCTTCAAATCAGTCCTGCACACACACACACAAGCTCATGGACCTCAGTGATGGTCCTAGCATGCACTCGTGGGTGCTCCTCCTCAGAAAGTACACCCAGGGGGAGCTGGGATGAATGAGGTGAAACTCGATGACAGACGGGCAACATCCTACCTTATGGAAGAATCTACAGACTGTAGTATTATAGAAGATGGATTTCATTCCTGCCAAAGCCTGTGTGGGGAAGTTCAAGTGTAATTTTCACCAGTTTGCCAAATATCTGCTAAGTCAGTGGAGATTGTGTTCTATTTTGTTTTTGTTTAAATAAGAGTAACTAAAGGATGAAGCTAGAACCTACAGGGGAATGTCAAGAAGATGGAGTTGGAGGACAAAGAGAAGCAGTTGGCCGTTCTCTATGAACAAAAGCATTAAAAATGGATGAGAGTGACAGAGGGGGTCAGCTGGGTTAGACAGAAAAGTTTCTGGACAGTAACTAGGTCCGTGAAGAGGAACTGTTTTTGTGGACCGATTCAGTCATTCAACTAGCTTAATATTTGTTTAACCAAATTTGATTATTTTGTTGGATGTTCTAAGTAAACTCAGAGTCCCCACATACCCTGGTTGGAAATTATGGATATGTTCACCTCCATTCTCTGCCCACATTTTAGTTTCTCTCCATGTTTTTCTAGACAACCTCTCCCATGCTGATGTTAATGCAATCCCCGGTCAGTATTTTTTAGATCTTAAATTATTGTTAGGCAGGGTTAAGACATCCTTTTCATTAGGTAAGAGATATTTTCTTTCACAAATCCTCAGAGAAGACTGGTACCATGTAAAGCCTGAAGGTCCAGGTGACCACATGATACAGAACCATATTCAATCTATGAACATGGCAGGGGTGAGGTTTTAAAATTGTGCTGAGGCTGAAGAGGCGCACATAGCCACCTTCTAAGCAGCATAGAGAGGAACTCTGTTGTCACTCATGGGGCCTATGACATGATTGTGATAGTCAAATGCTTGCTGCTGGACACTGCCAAGGCTTATGCCCTGTGGTGTCAGAAGTAGCAAAGGGAACAACGTAACCCCAAGTCTCTCTACTCTGGGATTGGTCCAAGATGCCCTTAAGTATTCCCTATACATAACAGTGTGCTTCCCCAGTGGCTCAGCAGTAAAGAACCCACCTGCAATGCAGGAGATGCAGGTTCGATCCTTGGGTCAGGAAGATACCCTGGAGAAGGGAATGGCAACCCACTCCAGTATTTTTTGCCTGGAGAATCTCATGGACAGAGGAGCCTAGCAGGGTACGGTTCATAGGGTTGCAAAGAGTCAGACACGACTGAAGTGACTTAGCATGCACACGTAACAGTACCCTTTTTCTTTTGTTGATCACTTGGACAACATCACGAACATCCACTCTAAAGATCTTCCTCTTCTCTTTCCTAAGTGGGACATGAAATACTGAGATTGGGAACTATGATTGACTTCTTTTTAAAAATAATTTTATTTATTTATTTATTTTGGCTGTGGTGGGCCTTATTGCTGCACGGGCTTTTCTCTAGTTGCCGTGAGTGGGGGCTATTCTTCACTGCGGTATGCGGGTTTCTCATTGCAGTGGCTTCTCCTATTGCAGAGCACGGGCTCTAGGGAACTCGGGCTTCAGTCGTTGCGGCTCCCAGGCTCTAAAGCACAGGCTCAGTAGTTGTGGCTCCAAGACTTGCTCCAAGGCACCTGGGATCTTCCTGGATCAGGGATCCAACCCATGTCTTTTACATTGGCAGGCAGATTCTTTACCACCGAGCCACCAGGGAAGCCCTATGATTGACTTCCTTAAGAAATAAAGATGACTGGATTAAGCTCATTGTAGTTATAGTATAGTGAAAGTCATTCAGTCGTGTCTGACTCCTTGTGACCCCACGGACTATACAGTCCATAGACTTCTCCAGGCCAGAATACTGGAGTCGGTAGCCATTCCCTTCTCCGGGGGATCTTCCAACACAGGGATCAAACCCAGGTCTCCCGCATTGCAGGAGGATTCTTTACCAGCAGAATCACCAGGGAAGCCCAGGAATACTGGAGTGGGTAGCCGTTCCCTTCTCAGGGGATCTTCCCAACCCAGGGATCAAGCCCAGGTCTCCCACACTGCAGGCGGATTAACCACCACCAACGAAAACTAGCTTTCAGTTTCTTTCAAGATAATTTGCCGTTTGAATGAATTTGACTATTTTTTAATGGATATTTTTAATAGGTAAGGTTTCTTTTTCAGATGTGTTTGAAGTCAGGAAGGAAGAAAATAAACTAGTTCCTTAGGGGAACTAATGTAAATTGGCCTTTGAGTGAAACCATCATACATCAGTGATTTTCAACTCAGATCCGTGATCTCCCTTTGTTGCGGTTATGACGACCAGCTGTTAATAGAGCTTAGGGCTCTGGGAGGCTGCAAGTGACTGATAGCAAACTGGAACTGAAGGGGAAGGGAAGTTATTACGCGAACACTGGCTTGCAGAACGGAAGGGCAGAAAACAGGAGTGGGGGGCAAATGCTGTTTCCAGTCTCTGTCTCAAACTGCCTGCGCCCAACATCTGTGGTAAGCCAGCCACCAACAGTTCCTAAGCTTTACATGTTACCATTGGACAAGTAAAATACTCTGAACCAGGGTACTCATAATTCCCAGCCCACAAACTTTGTGAGAAAAGGCTCAGAGGCCAAGGGATAGGATCTGGTCCAAACATGACTGGGCTCACAACAGCCGTATGGATGGAGAAGGGGAGGCAGTTTCCAGGGGAAAAAGGGGGGGAGGGGGCGGCTATTGGACTCACAAACTAATAGGTGTCTCCAAAACAGAGAAACAAAACAAAAACAAAAACCCCGTTTCAGTGACTTCGTTCATCATAAGCTTTCTCCCTATAAAATGGTGATCTACACTAGGCTTATTACAGGCATACCTCATTTTATTGCACTTCACAGATACTGCATCTTTTACAAAGCAAAGGTTTGTGAAAACCCCACATAGGCAGTGATTGGCCTTCTTTAGCAATAAAGGATTTTTAAACTAAGATCTGCACATTAAATTTTTAAGATACAGTACTATTGCATACTTAATAGACTACAGTATAGTATAAACATTTATATGAGTTTGAGTAGGCTCCGGGAGTTGGTGATAGACAGGGAGGCCTAGCATGCTGCAGTCCATGGGGTCCCAGTGCATATAACATTTATATGCACTGGGAAGCCAAAAAAATTTACTTGATTTACTGTAATATTCACTTTAATACAGTGGTCTGGAACCAAACCCACAACATCTTCGAGGTACGCCTGTATAGGAATTAAATTTTAATATAATATATACCCTTCAGAGAGAATGGCCTGAAATGATAGCTATTATTAAATTATACCAATAGGGATTTCCCTGGTGGTCCAGTGGTTAAGAATCCACCAGCAATGCAGGGGATGTGGGCTCAATCCCTGGTCAGGGAACTAAGATTACACATCCCCTGGAGCAACTAAGCCCATGCGACCAACTACTGAGACCAACTATAGCACTACTGAAGTCCGAGAGCTCAGGAGCATGCTAGCTGAAACTACTGAGTCCACACACCACAGCTAGACCGTCCGTGTGCTGCAATGAAAGGTCCCACATGACGCAACGGGGATACCTTGTGCCGCAACTAAGGCCTCAGTTCAGTTCAGTCGCTCAGTCGTGTCCAACGCTTTGCGACTCCATGGACTGCAGCATGCTAGGCCTCCCTGTCCATCACCAACTCCCAGAGCCTACTCAAACTCATGTCCATTGAGTCAGTGATGCCATCCAACCATCTCATCCTCTGTCATCCCCTTCTCCTCCTGCCTTCAATCTTTCCCAGCATCAGGGTCTTTTCAAATGAATCAGCTCTTCACATCAAGTGGCCAAAGCATTGGACTTTCAGGTTCAGCATCAGTCCTTCCAATGAATATTCAGGACTAGTTTCCTTTAGGATGGACTGGTTGGATCTCCTTGCAGTCCAAGGGACTCTCAAGAGTCTTCTCCAACACCACAGTTCAAAAGCATCAATTCTTTGGTGCTCAACTTTCTTTATAGTCCAACTCTCACATCCTTACATGACTACTGGAAAAACCATAGCTTTGACTAGATGGACCTTTGTTGGCAAAATAATGTCTCTGCTTTTTAATACGCTATCTAGGTTGGTCATAACTTTTCTTCCAAGGAGTAAGCATCTTTTAATTTTATGGCTGCAGTCACCATCTGCAGTGATTTTGGAGCCCAAAAAATAAAGTCTGTCACTGTTTTCACTGTTTCCCCATTGATTTTCCATGAAGTGATGGGACCAGATGCCATGATCTTAGTTTTCTGAATGTTGAATTTTAAGCCAGCTTTTTCACTCTCCTCTTTCACTTTCATCAAGAGGCTCTTTAGTTCTTCTTCACTTTCTGCCTGCCATAAGGGTGGTGTCATCTGCATATCTGAGGTTATTGATATTTCTCCCGGCAATCTTGATTCCAGCTTGTGCTTCATCCAGCCCAGCGTTTCTCATGATGTACTCTGCACAGAAGTTGAATAAGCAGGGTGACAGTAGAGAGCCTTGACGTACTCCTTTTCCTATTTGGAACCAGTCTGTTGTTCCATGTCCAGTTCTAACTGTTGCTTCCTGACCTGCATACAGATTTCTCAAGAGGCAGGTCAGGTGGTCTGGTATTCCTAAGGTAGCCAAATAAATAAATAAAGTTATACCAATAATATTATATATCTTTATCAGTAGGTTTTTTCTTCTAAGGACAATTTTATAACAGTACATTGTAAGATATGTTTTTCATATTATTATTACATTAGAATGAATGACTGCATATCAAACCCAGGTCTCCCACATTGCAGGTGGATTCTTTACGAGTTGAGCCACCAGGGAAGCCCAAGAATACTGGAGTGGGTAGCCTATCCCTTCTCCAGGGGACCTTCTCGACCCAGGAACGGAACTGGGGTCTCCTGCACTGCAGGCAGATTCTTTACCAGCTGAGCTACCAGGGAAGCCCTATTAGAACATTAACAGTTATTAAAAGCCATAGTTAGAAAAAGAGAACTAAACTGAAACATATTACAGAACAGCATTTCAAAAGACTAGCTAAGGGGATATACGTAAAAATATAGCTGATTCACTTTGTTGTACAGTGGAAACTAACACAACCATTGTAAAACAACTATATTCCAATTAAAAAAAATTTTTTTTTTTTTTTTCAGTTTGCAAATACTATGAGGCATTTTTTTTTTTTTTCTTTCTTTTTTTGTTTTTCTTTTTTTTAAATACTAGCTAGGAATGGGTCCCAGTAAAGATGATGCATTATAATGGATAGTGGCTTACCTGTATCAGAGAGAAAAACTGAAATGTGGGGAACAGAGAAATTAATAAGATTGAGGAAAGGGGAAAGCTAAGTTATAAAACAGAAACAGAAAATAAGATAACTAGGAACTACCCAAACAGAATGATACTTTGATTCCATATCAGAGATTACCGAATGACATCATCTTTTAAGCCTTGGGGATAGTGGGAATAAGAAAGCAATGATTTGGCAACACGGCTCCAAACAAACAGTGATGATGTGAGGAAAGAAGAGAGATTAAATGATCTGCCCAGATTATCACAATGAGTCAGAAACAAAGTCTAGGCTAAGAAGATCTCTATCCAGCCAGGTAATCGATCCTGCTTCAAAGACAACAACCCTGGACATTCATCCCCCAAATTATATTTTAGGTTTTAAAATTACTAACAGCAAAAGAGAGATGGCACCGGCCAAAGCGAGACACCAGCAGATCGATAACTACAAAGGAGATGGGGGTGGTTTATGTTTGTGCAATAGCTTCCTTGACTTTGGTGTGACATTGTTATCTCAACTCCCTTCAGGCTTACTCTAAAATATGCCGTGACACATCTTGCCCATAGATCATAATGAGATGCCATTCAGTAATCCCTCACTGCCTACATCAAAGGGAAAAGTACAGCCAGGTCCAGAACTGGTGTGCTTGTCATTAGGTCGTGGTGACGTGCATGGGCACATAACATCAGCTTCTTCTCTGACGGCAGACAAATCAAGTGTACAGAGGCTCATTGCTTAGTGCCTTAGAATAGATCTAAAGGAGACAAGTCTGCCAGTTATGTGGAGCGACACCAGAGGTTCTAAATAAGGAAAGCAACGCAGAAAAATGCAAGCAAGCACAGCGGCGGTGAGCTGTCTGCGGTGCCTTCTTAGCTGACTTTCATCAGTGGGACCCCTGCCAGTGGCCAGCCTGCTCCTCTCTTCTGCCAACTCTTTCATCCCCCATTCCTCCCTCCTCTTCTCTCTTCTTTTCCTCCTTCCCCTGTGTCCTTCCTTCCACACTCTCTGAGCAACAGACTTGGCTGCTCTAGACTCATAGCGTTTTAGATATATGCCTGAAAGCCTTTACCATATTTTGTCATGACTTTTAACATGTCTGTATTCAACCCTAAAGGTAGACCCGTAGAAGTCTGCCCCTGCATCTCGTTCATCACTACTCTCTGCATCTAGTACACACACACACACACACACACACACACACACACACACGGCGCTCCTAGCACTCCTGCCTGGTACCTGAAAACAAATTGTAAAAGGGCCTTCTGCTTTTTTCCACCTAGTTACAAATTAAAGAACTGTCACCACTCAAATATTAGCTGACAACATCCAAAGATGTGCCATCAGCCAGGTAATGAGAATCAAATGTGAAACCTGGAGAAACGGGAAGGAGGAGCTGAAGTGGTTCTGGAGTCAACTCTGAAGACCACGGCCAGCTGCATGGGGTGGCAGTGAGAAGAGCTGGAGAGAATGGGGAGACGCGACCAGGACTCGGGCAGGGCAATTAGGGCAAAGACTTATCGTGCTGAACAGTATAATGCAATATAACTCAAAGGCAAATTAGTGCAAAAAATCCAGGATGAACAAAATAGCAAAGTTTTAAATAAAGACACCAGTGCTCTCAGTGACTTCCTTTGGCCTCAGACTTAGCCCTGTGAAGCAGCTCTTTGAAGCAGCACCCCGTAGGAGCTATCAAGAATTTCCAGAGTTTTATTCTGGTTTCCATGTACACCAGCTATAGGGTGAAAACAAAAGGGCTCTGGATTAGGTGTCCCAAGCCCCAGATCACTGACCGGGAGCTTGGGCAAGCCATCACCTGATCTCTGAGAGGGAGATGGGTATAATAGCCAATGTCAGAGCAGGAAACAGATGGCGCTCTCAAGGGGGTAGTTGATGGAACATATAATACAAGGATGGTAAAAAGTGTGGGCAGTGTGCAGGGAAATCATGAGGGTGCAGAGTCCCAGGACTAATAGCAGAGAGGAGCTGTCACCCGCTTCCTGGGCCACAGGACTGAGAAGGAGGGTGAGGAGGAACAAGAGTGGTTAGTGGAAGCCATCCAGCCTTCAGGGGCTATCAGGTCTCTGAGGACCTGCGATGGCTTTAAAACTCATCTGCAATTCTTTGACACTCTTCCCCCCAGAAGAGGGAGCCCAAGTCCTTTCCCCTAGAATACTGCATGATATTAATGACAAGCTTCTAATTGACAACATGATCCTGTAATCTGAGGCTAAGTTAGAAAAAAGCAACATACCTTCAGCATGGTGTCTTCCCCCTCTCTTGGGACTCGTGCCTCTGGTGGCCTGAGCTACCATGTAAGAAGTCCAGCTCCCATGAAGCTGCCATGCTGGAGGGTTATGTGGAAAGACCACACAGAGTGGGAGAGAGCTGGGAGCCCCAGCAGTTTCAGTCCCCAGATGTTTTGATCATCCCAGCCCAGGTCCCAGACATGTGGCTGAAGAACTCCAGTTCTCAACCACCATCTGACTGCAAATCATGAGACAGTCTAAGCTAGAACCACCCTCACTGAGTGTTTCCCAAATACCCAACCCATAGGAACCATGAGAGATCATAAAGAACTGTTAAGTCACTAAGTTTGGGAGTGATGTATTATAAAGGAAACATAACCAATACTGGCCTGTCTTAGTTTGTTCTGACTGCTATAGTAGAATACCATAGATCAGGAAGCTTGTAAACAACAGGTTTACTCCTCATAGTTTGGAAGTCCAAGATGAAGGTGTTGGCAAGACTCCGTGTCTGGTGAGGACCCACTTTCTGGTTTGTAGACAGCTGTCTTCTTCCTCTGTCCTCACATAGCAGAAGAGGCAAGGGAGCTCTCTGCTGTCTCTTTTGTAAAGGCACTAATCCCACTTATAAGGGTTTCACTCCTATGACCTAATCACCTCCCAAAGGCCCCACCTCCAAATACCATCACACTGAGGATTAGGTTTCAACATACTGATTTTGTGGGGACCCTAACATTCAGTTTATAGCAAGGCCCTTTCCATATATAATGCACATTCTTTGATGTTTTAACTTAGGATCCCTAGATGCCCCAGATGACACAGCCTTTGTCTGTGGAGCCCTTGAGCTGAATCACCATCTTCAAGGCACGCCTTTGGGCCCAGACAGCTACATCAACATCTGTATAAACAAGCTGGCTGGTGCCAAGCTTAGTTTGTGGGGTACAGTTAGTGGCTGGACAGTAGATGTTAATCAGCCCTGGAGAAACTGAACCCTGTGCCTCAGCCCTGCAACCAGCTGGCTGAGGGAATGACGTGTGAAAGATCAATAAACACTGCTCCCTTTAAAATGCTGACCTTCTCCATTTTTAATCATTACAAATGTGCAAACAGAACAAGATTGCTCTAAGGCATTTAAAGGGAAGTGTTAGTCACTCAGTCGTGTCCAACTCTTTGTGACCCCATAGAGTGTAGCTTGCCAGGCTCCTCTGTCCATGGAATTTTCCAGGCAAGAATACTGGAGTGGGTAGCCATTATCTTCTCCAGGGGATCTTCCCCACCCAGTATTGAACTCGGGTCTCCTGCACTACAGGCAGATTCTTTATTGTTTGAGCCACCAGGGAAGCCCTAGGAGAGCATCTAATATTGAAGAAATTGGTTTTAGCCAATATATAATACTTACATTTTAGGTCTCGTTCCTGCTTTAAATCTCATGGTATAAAAATGGAGCTGAATACTAAACAGCTTTAGGTTAGAAAGTAAACCTGCAGAGTTAACTGGAAGAGCTTTCAGTAGCCAGAACTAGAACAATCTCAGTGGCAAAACAAGGTATTATTGGATTATAACCCAGTGTATAAAGTTCCTTGAGTCCACAATGATATAAATAAATGATTGAATACATTAGTAAATGGGAAGAAGAGAAAAATCTTCCATGCAGAAGAATTCCAGATAGTTTATCTTAGTATCCAGGAGAAGAAACATAGCTCCCTACTCCACAGGTGTGGGCTGTTCACAGTAACTTCCTTCCAAAGAGCACAGTGTAGGAAGAAGATGAATGGAAAGTAACTTTAAAGCATAGACACCCGATAAACACCATCTCAGCCAGTTCAAGGTCAATATCAAGAGTCATTTCATAAATCACATTGCTAATACATACCCTTGATATGATGTGATGAAAATGGCGCTTTACCTCTGTGACCTTCCTCTCATAAACCCATAACCAAGTCTAATCATGAGTAAAATATCAGACAAATTTCAATAGAAGAGCATCCTTTGATATACCTGATCAGCATTCTTCACAACTGTCAAAGTCATTACAAATAAGGAAAGTCTGAGAAACTGTCACAGCCAAGAGGAGCCTAAGGAGAAAAGACAGTTAAGTGTAATATGGTATCTTAGGTGGGATCCAGGAACAGAAAACCAAGGAAATCTGAAAAAAACGATGGATTTCAGTTAATAACAATGTATCAAAATTGGCTCATTGATTTTAACAAAGATATCATACCAGTGTAATGTAAATATAAGAAACTATAAGTGGGGTATATGGGAACTCTGTATTACCTGCTCAATTTTTCTGTAAATCCAAAAATGTTCTTAAAATATTGCACATTTATAATAAAATAGAATTTCTTTTTAGAAAGTAAGCATTCCTATATGGACTTTCTAGCATCAGAATATATTTGATATTTGCCAGGCAAGACCCAAAGAAATTTTGTCTCCACAATTTATTGGCTCTTCTCTTCTGTCTCTTAAAAAAGATAGTCTCTTAATTCTATTCATTCCTGTGAAGTCTTGTTTGTCCCTCAGCTTCCCTTGCTCCTCTTGTTTGCACCTCCAGCATCCTGCAGAACCTCCTCTCATTTTGTTGTTGTTCAGTCGCTGAGTCGTGTATGACTCTTTGTGACCCCATGGATTGCAGCACACCAGGCTTCCCGGTCCTTTACCATCTCCCAGAGCTTGCTCAAACTCATGTCCATTGAGTCGGTGATGCCATCCAGCCATCTCATCCTCTGTCGTCCCCTTCTCCCACCTTCAATCCTCTTATTTAAGTCACTCCTAATTTTTATATCTAAGGGTCACTTCCACTGATCTTTGACATCTCTGCATTATTTGACACTTTCTCCCTTTTTTCTTTTTGGAATTCTTATTCTTTTGCTTTTAGATAACCTTGATTTTTATGAGTCAGACATATACCAAATTTGAAGACATTAAAAAAATGAGTTAAGCCCCAATGTTGTTTCATAGTACTTCACCCTTTGTATGGGTTTCCCAGGTAACACTAGTGGTAAAGAGCCCACCTCCCAATAAGACTAAGAGACACAGGTTCCATCCCTGGGCCAGGAAGATCCCCTGGAGGAGGGCATGGCAACTCACTGGAGAATCCCACGGACAGAGGAGCCTGGCAGGCTATGGTCCATAGGGTCACAAAGAGTTGGACGTGACTGAAGCAACTGAGCCTACATACATGCACCCTTTATATGATAGATACAAATTTGCAGCACCAAACTCAACAGTTGATTTTCCTTGTATCTTAATCAGTAATGCAGAGTCAAAGAAAAGCTTAAAAGTTTTTTTCCTTAAAAAATCTTTTTTTCTCCCTAAACCTGAAATAGATGATCCTAAAGAAGCAAATAATTTGAAATTGTCTGGGGGACATAATATTTTGCACTTAAAGTTATTAGTTGCATGGCAGCAGGATGTAGGAGAAAAAGAAACTGTTCCTATATACCCCACATACAGTTTCTTTGTATGTAAAGAAGAAATATCACAAGATTTCAGGCTTGAATTAGAATGCTTTTTGTATGATGAACAAAGAAAGGGATAAAGGCACATTCTATCAGTTTGAAGATGTGAGTTGCTGAAACAACTGGATTTTAAAAAGACCTAATTTGATTCCTACCTCATACCATACATACACAAAAATTCATTTGAGATTGATCCCAGACATAGACATGAAAGTTAAAACTCTAAAGCATATAGAAGAAAACATGAAACCTTGAGATAGACAAATAATTCTTAGGTTACAGAGAGAACTAACCATAAAAGAAAAACTGATAAAGTTGAACTTCATTAAAATTAAACATTTCTTCTCATCAAAAGATACCATGAAGAAAATGCAAAGACAAGCCACAGAATGTGACAAGTGTTATTAACTAAGATACCTGACAAACCAATAATACAAAGAAAATACAATTCTATTTTGAAACAGGTTCAAGATGATGGAGTAGAAGGAATGTACTCATCTCCTATGAGAGCACCAAACTCCAAACTAGCTGTTGACCAGTCATTGACAGGAGGAAGGATACTGGAGCCCACCAAAAAGAGACCCCACATCCAGAGACAAAGGAGAAACTGCAATGAGACAGTAGGAGGAGCCCAATCACGGTAAAATCAAATCCCATACGTGCTGGATGGGCAACCCACAAAGTGGAGACCAATGATATCAAAGACGTTCTCCCACTGTTGTGAAGGTTCTGAGCCCCATATCAGGCTTCCCAGCCTAAAGATCCAACAAAGTGACTAGGAATCTCCAGGGAATCTGACCTTGAAGGCCAGTAAGCTTTGATTACAGGACTTCCACAGGCCTGGGGGAAATAGAGGCTGCACTCTTAGAGGGCACATACAAAATCTTGCATGCACCAGGACCCAGAGGAAAGAAGCAGTGACCTCACAGGAGACCGAAACAGACCTACCTGCTCGTGTTGGAGGTTCTCCTGTGGAGGGGGAGGTCTGCAGTGGCTAGCCGCGGGGCTGGGGGCACTGGCAGCAGCAGTCCCGGGAGGTGCCCCTTGGTGTGAGCCCTCTTGGAGGTCACCATTAGTCCTACCATGGAGCCTGCAGACTCCAGGGCTGGGTCTCTTCAGTCCAAAAAACTAACAGAGAGGGAGCACAGCCTCATCCATTAGCGGACAATCAGATTAAAGTTTTACTGGAGCATGGCTCTGCCCACCAGAGCAAGACCCAGTTCTACCCAGCATCAGTCCCTCCCAACAGGAAGCTTATACAAGTCTCTTAGGCTCCTCCACCAGAGGGCAGACAGAAGAAGCAAGAAGAACTACAATCCTGCAGCCACCAGAACGAAAATCACATCACAGAAAGTTAATCAAAATGAAAAGCCTATGTCCCCTAATGAAAGATTATGTCCCAGAGGAAGGGACAAGACAAAATCCCAGAAAAGCAACTAAATGAAGTGGAGATAGGCAACCTTCCAGAATTCAGAATAATGATAGTGACGATGATCCAGGATGAAGTTGCAAGAAATGTTTACCGAAGACCTAGAAGACCTAAAGAACAAATAAGCACAGATGAACCGTACACTAGAAGGAATCAATAGCAGAGTAACTGAGGCAGAAGAACAGATAAGTGACCTGGAAGACAGAATGCTGGAAATCACTGTCACAGAACAGAATATAGAAAAAAGGATGAAATACAAAAAAGAAGACAGCCTAAGATATTAACACTGTGTCCTGCCATGTATTGATATAACCATGGACAGATATAACCAGGATTAACATATTGGTATTTATATTTTCAGATATATATATATAAAATTGTCCTTACAAAAATAAAATGACAAAATGATCCATTCACATCTTACATCACTAACATGTTTTTGTGTTATTAAATATACTTTTCCCACATCACTTGAATGGTTGTATACATTCTATTGGCATATTTTATTTAACCAATACTCTATTGATAAACTTTTCTATTGTTTCCAATAATTTACTATCGCAACCAAACCAATGAATCATTTTGATTCTCTAGACTTAAAGACTTAAATGTATCCTCACCATGGATTCTCAAAGGTGACATTTCTTTAAGTCTGGGACCAAGGATAAATCCACAGACCAGGGAGATGGTAGTACCATTTATGGTATTAGAGGGAAGATAAATCAATTTCTTTTCATAAAGTCATGAACACTCACAGTCAGATGCCTCCTAAAACACTCACTCATTACCTTCTTTTCAACTTAGAAGAGACTCTGAAAGAAAAGGAGCTGAAGCATGAGGCCAGACTGAGCCAAGTGGTTGCTTTATTTCTGAGGCTGGATAGTGAATTTCAGGTTACTACACATGGCAGCTCACAGCACATTATCCCTGTCTGTAAAGACCTCTGGGTATTCTGAGAGCAAGAAAGGTCAAATTAATCTCAATGATGTGTCAAATTAGTAATCATATTAATTCCATATTGTCACCTGCTCTTTGGCAGGTTTGATAAGCCACATGTTAAATTGATTATGCAAATTATCAGGTAAATTAAAACATCTGTTGCACACATCACCAGATTTCAAGGTGAAAGTCTTTCTGAAGGTGAGCTTTCAGGCCCACACTAAACATGATGTCTCTTCTGGCTACACTGTGCATTGGTTTGCCAGCCTCTCAGCTCGTCATCAGTATCTTTCCTTTCTTATGCCATTCACCAGGATGCTACATTTTCACTGCACTGATGATAAGCTGGCTGGTTTTTCATACATAATACATGTTGACATGATCCATAAAAATGGGAATGAAAAATATAGCATAAGTACAAGAGATTTATCTTTTTGCTTCATGAAAGGAGAAGTCATAAGGCCACAAAGGAGATAGGAGTGGACACTGGAAATCGTTCCAGGAGACTCCACAGAAAATATAGGCTTCAGAGCTCTAGAAGTCTTGCTCACTCATTTGTTCTTTCTAGTGAAATCACCTAGCGTTGAGTTCATTATTATGCCTTCTTTCTCTCCACCACCATCATTTCTAAGCTGTGTTTTCAATAAAAAGGAATGAAGGGATTCTCAAATTTTAGATTTACATAAGAAGCAACTCAGGAGCTAGTTAAAAATACAAAGATTATCATTTAGTAGGACTGGGTTGCTGAAGGAGGGCATGGCACCCCGCTCCAGGATTCTTGCCTGGAGAATCCCACTTACAGAAGAGCCTGGTGGGCTACAAAGAGACACAACTGAGCAACTAAGCACAGCACAGGACCGGGGTGGGGCCCAGAAAGCTACACTTCTGAGGTATGCAAGGTGACTCTGATGTAGCAGTCTATGGTCTGCATTTGGAAGAACACTTGTGTCAAGGATGGTTAAGAGCAGGAATCCCAGCATGAGACATCAGATTTGAATTCTTCCTCTGCAGCCATGAAATTAAAAGATGCTTGCTCCTTGGAAGAAAAGTTATGACCAACCTAGACAGCATACTAAAAAGCAGAGACATTACTTTGCCAACAAAGGTCTGTCTAGTCAAAGCTATGGCTTTTCCAGTAGTCATGTACGGATATGAGAGTTGGGCTATAAAGAAAGCTGAGGACTGAAGAATTGATGCTTTTGAACTGTGGTGTTGAAGACTCTTGAGAGTTCCTTGGACTGCAAGGAGATCCAACCAGTCCATCCTAAAGGAAATCAGTCCTGAATATTCATTGGAAGGACTGATGCTGAAGCTGAAACTCCAATACTTTGGCCACTTGATGCAAAGAGCTGACTCATTGGAAAAGATCCTGAAGCTGGGAAAGATTGAAGGCTGGAGGAAAAGGGGACAACAGAGGATGAGATGGTTGGATGGCATCACTGACTCAGTGGACATGAGTTTGATTAGGCTTGGGGAGTTGGTGATGGACAGGGAAGCCTGGCATGCTGCAGTCCATGGGGTCGCAAAGAGTTGGACATGACTAAGCGAACTGAACTGAACTCTGCACTTATTCCCCTTATGGCCCTGGGCAAGTTATTTCAATGTAAATATCAGATATCCAGTCTATAAAATGGGGATACTGTTTATCACATTGTACACTTTAGATTTATACAATGTTATATCAATGATATTGCAATAAAAAATAACAAAATTAAAAATAAAATAAGAATACCACAATATGGGTGAAACTTGAAAACATGATGCTAAGTGAAATAAGTCAGACACAAAAAGACAAGCATTGTATCATTCCACTTATATAAGAGTCCTAGAATATGGAGATGATAGAGATAGAAAGTTGAACAGTGGCTGCCAGGGGCTGGGGGGAGAGGGAGGGGAAGATTTTCTCTCATGGGTACCAGTTCAATTTGGAAGGATGGTGGTGGCATAACAATGTGAATGTATGTGATTTATTAAACTGTATACTTAAAAATGATTAAAAGTGAAAAACTTCATATGTATTTTTGCACAATGAAAAGAGAGGTACAGCCATCAGAGAATGAGATAAATAAATTGATGTTGTATTATTAAAAAACGGAGGGACTCATTTCTTCTCCTGAAGGTTGTTGTGAATCTTACGTGAGAAAATGCATGAACACCTCTGACTTAATACAGTGCCTGGCATGGACCAAACTGTCAGCAGAGGGTGGTTCTACCTGAGGGCTCCTTCCTGCACACAGCAGCAGGTCACAGGGCGTGCTGAGCCGGGGAGGCATTATATGCCAAGGCTCAGACTTGTGTGGCCCAGACTCGATCGTCTCAGTTCTCATGGAGTGCCTTCCAACTGTTCAGTGGCCAGCCCACTTGCCCCAGTTCTTCTAGAACAGGTTGTCTCACACTCTAGGATTCTCCCTGCTTCCTGCTCTTGCCAGAGGAAACACAGCTCCACAACAGCATTGTCCCTGAGGGAGTTGAGAATGCTACCCAGCAACACAGTGGAGGACAGGAGAGAGGAACCTTGCCCTGGGGGCCCCTGCGGACATCTGGCTCCTCCCTGGCTTCTCAGTCATCCCACCCACCATGCAGGTCTTGAGCTGCTATTAAGACCTCACCTCACCTGCCTGTTCTTCCTTCCTTCCTTCCTTGCTTCTCTTCCTTTCTTCCCCTTTGAATCATCTACCTTCTATAGATAACTCAGCAAATTGTTGATATTTTACAAAATACATGCTCAGACATTCTTTTAAAGAAAACCCCCACAGTTGCAAACAGTAAGAACTAAGACCGTTACATCAATTAAACTTAATGACAAAAGAGCCTCTTTGTTTTCCCTTGGATTTATTTTAATATTAATGAAGCAAATATAATTTTGATTTCTAATTACTTTTAGCTCCCACTAAGCCACTTTAAGCTTTAAATGTTACAAAGAGTAACTAAAGGCTTTCCTTTTCCTATTTGTTTATTTTAATCTTTGTTCCCAAACCGTATTGGCAAAAAAAAAAGACTAGCTTCATTTAATGTTTATTTTTAAAATGTTCATGAATCAAAAATTGACTCTTCTTTGAAAAGGTAACAAAGTCATTCATCTGTGGGACGTGGACTGCTGGGCAGTCCAGTGGGCTCAGTTTTCCTAACTTCACCTTTTTCCATTTCATAAAAGGTCTTTAAACTGTCGTGCTGGATAAGACTCTTGAGAATCCCTTGGACAGCAAGGAGATCAAACCAGTTAATCTTAAAGGAAATCAATCCTGAATACTTATTGGAAGGACTGATGCTGAAGCTAAAGCTGCAATACTTAGGCCACCTGATGTGAAGAACTGACTCATTGGAAAAGATCCTGATGCTGGGAAAGATTGACAGCAGGAGGAGAAGGGGACAACAGAGGATGAGATGGTTGGATGGCATCACCGACTCGATGGACATGAGTGTGAGCAAGCTCCGGGAGATAGTGAGGAACAGGGAAACCTGGGGTGCTGTAGTCCAGGGAGTCATGAAGAGTCAGACACGACTCGGCAAATGCACAACAGCAAATGGTCTTCATTTCTGTCTCATAACTGTAAGGGCACAAAAATCTCATGCTGTTGAAAGCTTCAAGGAGAGCTCAGAAAAACACTTAATCACTTAGATTGCAGCTATAGGATATCAAAACAACTAGTCAGTCTTACACAAAAAGCAAACCACCACCACAGCAAATATATCAGTACGGTGGGAAGAAAAATAAGAATTAACACTAAATGCCTGAATTTACAACCTATTGTTTTGAAATACACAGACACAACACAAGTGACCTTTGAAAAAGAACTGAAATTGTGAAAAGATATATTGGGAGGATTCAGAATATCAATTTTATATATCAGATCAGATCAGATTAGCCGCTCAGTCGTGTCCAACTCTTTGCGACCCCATGAATCACAGCACGCCAGGCCTCCCTGTCCATCACCAACTCCCGGAGTTCACTCAGACTCACGTCCATCGACTCAGCAATGCCATCCAGCCATCTCATCCTCTGTCGTCCCCTTCTCCTCCTGCCTCCAATCCCTCCCAGCATCAGAGTCTTTTCCAATGAGTCAACTCTTTGCATGAGGTGGCCAAAGTACTGGAGTTTCAGCTTTAGCATCATTCCTTCCAAAGAAATCCCAGGGCTCATCTCATTCAGAATGGACTGGTTGGATCTCCTTGCAGTCCAAGGGACTCTCAAGAGTCTTCTCCAACACCACAGTTCAAAAGTATCAGTTCTTCGGCGCTCAGCCTTCTTCACAGTCCAACTGTCACATTCATACATGACCACAGGAAAAACCACAGCCTTGACTAGACGAACCTTTGTTGGCAAAGTAATGTCTCTGCTTTTGAATATGCTATCTAGGTTGGTCATAACTTTCCCTCCAAGGAGTAAGCGTCTTTTAATTTCATGGCTGCAGTCACCATCTGTAGTGATTTTGGAGCCCAGAAAAATAAAGTCTGACACTGTTTCCACTGTTTCCCCATCTATTTCCCATGAAGTGATAGGACCAGATGCCATGATCTTCGTTTTCTGAATGTTGAGCTTTAAGCCAACTTTTTCACTCTCCACTTTCACTTTCATCAAGAGGCTTTTGAGTTCCTCTTCACTTTCTGCCATGAGGGTGGTGTCATCTGCATATCTGAGGTTATTGATATTTCTCCCGGCAATCTTGATTCCAGCTTGTGTTTCTTCCAGTCCAGCGTTTCTCATGATGTACTCTGCATATAAGTTAAATAAACAGGGTGACAATATACAGCCTTGACGAACTCCTTTTCCTATTTGGAACCAGTCTGTTGTTCCATGTCCAGTTCTAATTGTTGCTTCCTGACCTGCATACAAATTTCTCAAGAGGCAGATCAGGTGGTCTGGTATTCCCATCTCTTTCAGAATTTTCCACAGTTCATTGTGATCCACACAGTCAAAGGCTTTGGCATAGTCAATAAAGCAGAAATAGATGTTTTTCTGGAATTCCCTTGCTTTTTCTATGATCCAGCGGATATTGGCAATTTGATCTCTGGTTCCTCTGCCTTTTCTAAAACCAGCTTGAACATCTGGAAGTTCATGGTTCATGTATTGCTGAAGCCTGGCTTTGAGAATTTTGAGCATTACTTTACTAGCGTGTGAGATGAGTGCAATTGTGCAGTAGTTTGAGCATTCTTTGGAATTGCCTTTCTTTGGGATTGGAATGAAAACTGACCTTTTCCAGTCCAGTGGCTACTGCTGAGTTTTCCAAATTTGCTGGCATATTGAGTGCAGCACTTTCACAACATCATCTTTCAGGATTTGGAATAGCTCAACTGGGATTCCATCACCTCCACTAGCTTTGTTCATAGTGACGCTTTCTAAGGCCCACTTGACTTCACATTCCAGGATGTCTGGCTCTAGGTCAGTGATCACACCATTGTGATTATCTGGGTCGTGAAGATCTTTCTTGTATAGTTCTTCTGTGTATTCTTGCCATCTCTTCCTGGTATCTTCTGCTTCTGTTAGGTCCATACCATTTCTGTCCTTTATCGAGCTCATCTTTGCATGAAATGTTCCTTTGGTATCTCTGATTTTCTTGAAGAGATCCCTAGTCTTTCCCATTCTGTTGTTTTCCTCGATTTCTTTGCATTGATCGCTGAAGAAGGCTTTCTTATCTCTTCTTGCTATTCTTTGGAACTCTGCATTCAGATGTTTATATCTTTCCTTTTCTCCTTTGCTTTTCGCTTCTCTTCTTTTCACAGCTATTTGTAAGGCCTCCCCAGACAGCCATTTTGCTTTTTTGCATTTCTTTTCTATGGGAATGGTCTTGATCTCTGTCTCCTGTACAATGTCACGAACCTCATTCCATAGTTCATCAGGCACTCTATCTATCAGATCTAGCCCCTTAAATCTATTTCTCACTTCCACTGTATAATCATAAAGGATTTGATTTAGGTCATACCTGAATGGTCTAGTGGTTTTCCCTACTTTCTTTCAATTTCAGTCTGAATTTGGCAATAAGGAGTTCATGGTCTGAGCCACAGTCAGCTCCTGGTCCTGTTTTTGCTGACTGTATAGAGCTTCTCCATCTTTGGCTGCAAAGAATATAATCAGTCTGATTTTGGTGTTGACCATCTGGTGATGTCCATGTGTAGAGTCTTCTCTTGTGTTGTTGGAAAAGGGTGTTTGTTATGACCAGTGCGTTTTCTTGGCAAAACTCTATCAGTCTTTGCCCTGCTTCATTCCGTATTCCAAGGCCAAATTTGCCTGTTACTCCAGGTGTTTCTTGACTTCCTACTTTTGCATTCCAGTCCCCTATAATGAAAGGGACATCTTTTTTGGGTGTTAGTTCTAAAAGGTCTTGTAGGTCTTCATTGAACCGTTCAACTTCAGCTTCTTCAGTGTTACTGGTTGGGGCATAGACTTGGATTACTGTGATATTGAATGGTTTGCCTTGGAAACGAACAGAGATCATTCTGTCGTTTTTGAGATTGCATCCAAGTACTGCATTTCGGACTCTTTTGTTGACCATGATGTCCACTCTATTTCTTCTGAGGGATTCCTGCCCGCAGTAGTAGATATAATGGTCATCTGAGTTAAATTCACCCATTCCAGTCCATTTCAGTTCGCTGATTCCTAGAATGTTGACATTCACTCTTGCCATCTCTTGTTTGACCACTTCCAATTTGCCTTGATTCATGGACCTGACATTCCAGGTTCCTATGCAATATTGCTCTTTACAGCATCGGACCTTGCTTCTAGTCACATCCACCAGTCACGTCCACAGCTGGGTATTGTTTTTGCTTTGGCTCCATCCCTTTATTCTTTCTGGAGTTATTTCTTCACTGATCTCCAATAGCATATTTGGCACCTACTGACCTGGGGAGTTTCTCTTTCAGTATCCTATCATTTTGCCTTTTCATACTGTTCATGGGGTTCTCAAGGAAGAATACTGAAGTGGTTTGCCATTCCTTTCTCCAGTTGACCACATTCTGTCAAATCTTTCCACCATGACCTGCCCGTCTTGGGTTGCCCCACAGGCATGGCTTAGTTTCATTGAGTTAGACAAGGTTGTGGTCCTAGTGCAATTAGACTGACTAGTTTTCTGTGAGTATGGTTTCAGTGTGTTTGCCCTCTGGTGCCCTCTTGCAACACCTACCGTCTTACTTGGGTTTCTCTTACCTTGGGCATGGGGTATCTCTTCACGGCTGCTCCAGCAAGCTGCAGCCATTGCTCCTTACCTTGGATGAGGGGTGTCTCCTCACTGCCGCCCTTCCTGACCTTCAATGTGGGATAGTCCTCTGGGCCCTCCTGTGCCCGTGCAGCCACGGCTCCTTGGACGTGGGGTTGGTCCTCCCAGCCACCACCCCTGGCCTCAGTCGTGCGGTTGCTCCTCCCCGTCGCTGCCCTTGGCCTCGGGCTTAGGGGCGTGGGGTATCTCCTCCGGCCAGCTGCCCCTGGCCTCGGGCTTGGGGCGTGGGCATCTCCTCCCGGCCACCACCCCTGACCTCAGACGTGGGGTAACTCCTCTAGACGTCACCCCTGGCCTCAGGCGTGGGTTGCTCCTCCCGGCCGCCGCCCCTGACCTCGGACACGGGGTATCTCCTCTCGGCCGTTCCTGCACCGTCGCAGCCTGGCACTCTCGGCCGCTGCCCCTGACGTCGGACGTGGGGTAACTCCTCTTGGCCGCCGCCCTTCGGGCATGGGGTCCTCCCGACTTCTGCCCCTGACCTCGGACGTGGGGTGGCTCCTCTGAGCCGCGCTATGGCACCCGTCGCAGCCGCCTGCGCTTACACAAATAATAAACAGGTCATTTTAGAAAAGTAAACACTACAGATAAATGAAAAAAAAAGATCAAATAACTTAGAATTTCACCTCCCAGAATTAACTAATGTTATAGACTCTAATCCTATTCTACTCCTCTGTATTGCTCTCCGTAGATATATGGGTGTGAATGTATGTACTGTGAGTACGTACATACTGGCACCAAATTTATATGCTACAAGTTGGGGTTACAAAAGAAAAAGGAAAAACGAAATGCTCTTTCTTCCCTATAGATGACCTCTCATTCTCAAGGCTACATCTTGCCCCTGGGAATGTCCCCCAATATTAGTGGCCTCTTAATTGCAACACCAGTGTTCTCAGATCCCTACCCATCTGGTCCTTTTTACAGTGCTTCTTCAATCCCTGCCAAGGCTCAACAAGGGGGCAGTGAGTGAGGACATCTCCTACTGAGGACTGACTGTCTCCCTTCTAAGTTTATATATTGAAGCTGTAATTCCCAATGGGTTGGCACTGGGAGGTGGGGCATTAGGGAGATAATTAAGTTTAATGAGGTAATGAGGAGGGGCCCCCATGATGGGATTAGTGTTCCTATAAGAAGAAGAGAGACCAGAACTCTCTCTCTCTCTTTCCCAGGCATGTAAGGACACAGTTGGAAGACAGATGTCTAGGAACCAGGAAGTAGGCCCACGTCAGGAACCCAAGGCCACCTTGATTTTGGTTTCCCAGCCTCCAGGTCTGTGAGAAATAAATGTCTGTGGATTAAGCCACCCAGCTTGTCGTGTTTTGTTATACAACCTGAGCTAAGACAGCTCCAGATTCTACCTGTGCAACTCAGCAGTTTGTTCACGTCCCATGCCTGGGGTTAATCTGTGAAGCAGTGATAATCCTACCGAACTTTTGATTGATAGAGGATTAACTGAGATCATATGCCAGAGGCTTTATATCTCTACCAGGCACAAAGTAGAACTGAACAAACACTACCTCCCTCCTCCACGTGTTCTCCACCTGGAGAAATAGACCCAATGTAGTTAAAATCTGTGTGTTCCCTCTCTCAGGAATTAACTGAACTGCCAAGGAGAGCCTCAGCACTTAACCATAAAGAGAACAGATCATTTTGTCTGAGTTTGAAGTGTCAGTGTGTGGGGGGCACTTTTTAAGGCCCACCCTTCCACCCCACCCAGCAAATCACTCTTTAAGAAATGCTGTTGTCCCTGTGAGAAGCAAAAGTACTGTGTAAACAGGAGGCTTGATCGGCTGTATTACTTTACTCTCTATTTACTACTAGCAGGTCCATAGGTTTCAAACCCACATGTTTTAAAACTTCGACTTCAGAACAGCCTCTTAACCCCACCTCAAAACAAATGGCATGTATCTATGTGCAAAAATACATTAATATCAGCCGAGTTTTGTAAGTTTGGAGATTTTTTTATGACTCTATTTAGGATAAATGCAAAAACCATAGGTTTAAACAACAACAACAAAAAGGAATGAGTGTCTTTACCTTAAATAAACATATGAGGCAGAAAAACATTAATAGAACTGAGTCTACAACTGTTTCTCCAACACAGCTTGCAAATAATCATTGAGTTGACCCAAAGGGGCCCCTTTAAGACGAGATCAGACTTTCTTTGCTTTTTTGCCAAGGTCAAACCCACTCATACTGGCTCCACAACTTCAGGCAAGGAAGCTCTACATTCTAGCTCTTCCAGATTTCTCCTGAATTAAGTTAGGTGTCAATTTTCACAAAAAGTGTGATGCTGAGCTGTATTTTTAAAAATGTCTTCTCCAGTAGACTCCTAAACCATCTCCCAGATGGGTAATATGCCAGGAAATTGCAGGACCACAAACACCTTCTTCCCTCTGGATTCCCCATTTACCTGAAGTAATGGTCAATTGCTCAAAAACATCAGCAGTGAGTCAGACTCAGCGATCAATAGAACAGAGCCCCGAGGTGTTAAATAGAGAGATAACCTAAAGGTAAAGTTTAAGCAGCCCCAGCTGACATGCTAATCAGGCATTTTCAGAGCTGGGTGATGGTATTTTTCCAGGGTGTCAGGAGCTCAGTAAAGAGCTTCCTGGTACAGATCGAACAGGACAATTGATCCAAATTGCCTTCTGCTCCGAACAACTGAATCTTCAGATCTGTGGCCCTAAAGCCCACAATGCAAGATCTATGCCTACTGACAAAGGAAACGTAGCTTGATTGGGTTTTGATGTGCTTTGGAGCTGAGTTCAGTCCTGGTTCTGCTGTGCCCAGAGGCTCTCGGGTCCCATCTGTGGACCTCAATTTCCTCTTCTGTAAAATGCAGATTTGCATTAGTCAGGGCCCCACATCTGCCCAAGTTCAAGACCCAGCAGAGAGACTGTTCAACAGAGAAATCCCAGCCAGTGAAGGCAGAGTCCAGATGGCTTTGCTCTGCCCAGAGTTTAGGAAACACTGGATTTGGTGCTTACTGCGTCTTCCCTAGTTCTCAGATTTCTGATTGAAAGATGTAAAACTACTCTGGGTAGGAGCAGTTTTTCTTTAACAATGTTAAGATGTCTTTACCATGTTATAGGAAGAGCAGGCCAGCAGTGGGTACCAGGAGCATCTTAGGATGCTGACGCCCAAGATGGTTTTATTACTGTTTGCCTCTTCACATGAAGGTGCACAAGTGTCTCCTTTCATCTGTCCTGATAGCTGTCATTAACACCATGCTCATCCTTCCTTCGGTGGGGAGGCATGGGGGTGGGGTTTGGCATCCTTCTCCCTGAATTAGTAATGATAGTTCCAGGTGAGCTGGACTCACACACAGGAGAGGGTAACAGGCAGGAAGGCCAGGGGTCTCCAAACAGAAGAAACAGGCTGCAAGTGTCAGACATTTTTTTATCCCTCCCCTAAGTGGCTGCTGCTGCTGCTGCTAAGTCGCTTCAGTCGTGTCTGACTCTGTGCGACCCCATAGACGGCAGCCCACCAGGCTCCCCCATCCCTGGGGTTCTCCAGGCAAGAACACTGGAGTGGGTTGCCATTTCCTTCTCCAAGGGGATGAAAGTGAAAAGTGAAAGTGAAGTCACTCAATTGTGTCCAACACCTAGTGACCCCATGGACTGCAGCCTACCAGGCTCCTCCGTCCATGAGATTTTCTAAGCAAGAGTACTGGAGTGGCAGGAAGAAACAAACTCTCCATGGAAATGGTTTTCTTAAGCTGTGTTAATGAAACTGTATTTGCTTTGGAATCTGCCTTTCTTCAAAATGGTTCCACCTAAAACTAACTTTTTTTCTTTTCTCAAACCTTGGGGTGATAATAGCTCAAACCAGTATTCATGTCAATTGTTTTACGTCTAGGGGATGACACACTTCATGCCATCCTAGTTTTGGCAAGCTGCTTCATGTCTGTTAGAAGGCTATTAATCAGATAAGAGAGACACCTTGAGGCTGAAGGAGTTTCACCAGGCCCCTCTCCCACAGTATGTGTTTTTGAGATAGGATGGCATGAAGTGTCCGCCTCCTTCTGACGTCTATGTCAGAAGTTTTCTCTGTCCCTTTTTCACTTTAATAAAACTCGGCTACACAAAAGCTCTTGACTGATCAAGCCTGGTCCCTGGTCCTGCTAAATCTTCTTCTTCGGAGATCACTGTTCACCATAAGCTCACACACACACACACCAAGCCTCACTTGTGAACTTTTTTCAGCAAAGAACGGTACAGTATGCACCTAACTTTTCTCTGCCACGTAAAAATCTAGGATGGATCTATCACTCAAAGACCAACTCTTTTCCTATGTGTTGGGAACATTGTTCAACCAGGAGCTTTCATTCCACAGCCAACCCCTTTTAATTTTCTCTCTGTAGCATCCATCAACAAGGTTAATGGTAAGTTCCTCCTGCTGCGGCTCGGACTCTAATAGTGAAGGAAACACAAGAGCCAGCCAAATAGTCAACCCAGTAAGTGATGTCTTACTTCCAACCCAGTAAGTAAGTCTGCAGAGGATTACAGAGCTGCATCTGGATATGAAAGGAGCCCTCTTTTGTGACGGAGCATGGGCTGCTTTGGCCTTCAAGTCATCTTCTATCGTGTTGATGGAAGGGGAAGCTGTGTGTGGCTTTGATAGTTTACTACTCTGCAGTGCAATTTGGAAAGAAAGCAGCGGCTCTAAGTAGCTTCTCCCTCCTGGTTCATCCTTTCCCCACAGAGCTCTGTTATCACTGTGCAAAATGTGTCAGGAGGGATGATTCTCTCTCCCACCCTGAAGATGCATTATCTCATTTTTAAAATAGGCTGAGACAATGTAAGTGCAACAACACTTATATTTATTTCTGTCAAGTAAAAAGATTACTAGAGAAACAATCAAATTCTAAAATTTCAGGCATCTTTTTGCTGCATGTATGTCCACCTCCTCTACACGGGGGAGATTCCTGATGGCCCATTGACAGTCTTTGGTTCCTTTGCAGTTGAAGGGCCAAAACACTATAATTTATAGAGGTCCCTATTGTGTAAAAATACCAGGGAAGGTGCCCTGGCGCCTCTGTCAAGCTTCCCTGAGGTGGCTTCCCAAGCCAGTGCCAGGTGGGGCCGGAGGGCAGTCACAGTGGCCAGAGCAGCCTCCGGTGCTCGGCCCCGCGTGAAAATGATCAGAGATTGTTACAGACAGTTGCTGTTCTCAAGGTGCCGCGTGCACAAGCAGTTCAGGACCTTAAAAATTTGGGCAGACTTCAGAGAGAAACACTTAAAAATCCCATGGGATGTGCGGGAAAACGCCAGGGGAAGGCTGGTACAGGGCTTCCATGACCACAGAGAGTTATTCAGGTACCTCAGATTGTATGGGACCAATTAACCAATAGCCTTGGGAACTTTGAAAGAGAATTTTAAAATCATAAAAGACATACAAGGAGACTTAAACTAGTTTTTTATAAAGTTGGTTTACCTCTAGACCAAAAAGTCCTTTAGATCCGAGGAAGGATGGGGAGTCCCTCTCATACTCTACATTGCCTTTGAGTGATGGTCCAGAAGGTTCAAACAGTCATCCTCGGATAATAAGAGGATACCTGTGTTTAACCAGTTGTGGACTGATGAAGACCAGAAGAAGCTTGAACGGCTACTCCTGAAATACCCTCCTGAAGAAGTAGAGTCTCGACGCTAGCAGAAGAGATCAGATGAACTGGGTAACAGGGCAGCAAGACAGCTTGCCAGCCGAGTGCAGAAGGATTTCACAAAGCTAACTAAAGCTGGCCTTCCAGTCCCAGGCAGAACACCGAAGTACACACATTCTCCAAAGAGGCCTCCACAAGCCGACCACAGCACACCTTGAAAAGCACCTCTTTGAGCCTTCCACCTCATGACTTCCCACGAGCCACCAGTGTATGTGGCAGAAGACGAGGACTGACCCCATCTCCACAGCCACATGAACACTGCTACTGAGGAGGCATCAGATGAAGACAACATTCCTACTATATATAGGAAGTGGGCGCTTCCAGGGTGGCTCAGCAGTAAAGAATCCACCTGCCAGTGCAGGAAACGTGGGTTCGATCCGTGGGTCGAGAAGATCCCCTGGAGGAGGAAACAGACCCACTCCAGTATTCTTCCCTGGGAAATCCCATGAACAGAGGAGCCTGGTGGGCTACAGTCCCTGGGGTCGCAAAGAGTCAGACATGACTTAACCACTAAACAACAACAACATGGGAATTTCCCTGAATATAAGGAATACTGGAGTTATTAAAGTTAAAAAACAAAAGAGTCAGACATGACTTAACCACTAAACAACAACAACATGGGAATTTCCCTGAATATAAGGAATACTGGAGTTATTAAAGTTAAAAAACAAGAGTCAGACATGACTTAACCACTAAACAACAACAACATGGGAATTTCCCTGAATATAAGGAATACTGGAGTTATTAAAGTTAAAAAACAACAACACAGAAAAACGTCAGCAAATGCAAGCTTAAAGTGGATTTGTGCAACATGCGGGTTTCAAGTGTGACAACTGGAACAGAACCTATCCAGGGTGTTCGGTGGCACTGCCAGGATTGTCCTCCAGAAATGTCTTTGGATTTCTGTGATTCTTGCTCAGACTGCCTTCATGAAACAGATACTTACATGGAAGATCACCAACTAGAATCTGTTTACAGTCCAGAGACATTCTTAGAGACTACAGGGTGTCCCAGGGCACCTTGACCCAAAGTACTTTCTAGCAAACAGATAACATGGAAGAGAACATCATATAACAGTCCTCTTCAACGCATAGCAATAGTACCACTGTGCCATTCACGTAACTGTGAATTATGTGCACACTTTGGAAAGATTCTCTGAAATGACACTCACGGCACAACAGATTTCTGAGTGTTCTTGTCGAGTGCAGCTCTGCGCTGCTGAGGCTTTAGAGCACTGCTCAGCGGCTGAGCATTCCCAACGAGCAAAGGGTTTCCCTGATGAAATTCTCACCACCACTTTAAAGCCTATTAGGTGGTAATCTTAAATGGGTGAGATCTAAATAAGAGTACATGTTAAAACAGTAAATTTCAAAGGTTTCAGAGAACTTGGTCATAAATATGCTAATGAGAAGGAAAAGTACATTAAAACGCTTAGTAGCTTTCAGTTTTGTGAAAATAGTTTTCAGCACAGAAACTGACTTTTTAGACAAAATTTTAACCAATGATGGTGTTTGCCTCTAGGATATATACACTGCAAAAGAACTCACTGTCCCAGTGGTGGCCACCGACGGCCTTTAATGAATTGGAACAACTTAACCATATTAATGTCTGATTTCTTTTAACCACAATGTACTGTCCTTATTACCAACAGCAAAGCACTACAGGAGGCAACTGCAGCATTGCCTCCTTAACCAGCTCATGGTGTGTGAATGTGATAAAATTGTCACTCAGATATATTTTTTAAATGTAATGGTATATAAGATGATCATGTGGTGTGCACAAACCATGATGAAAAATGCCAGTGGTAATACAGTGTAGTCTCCAACTCACAACATTAATTCCTTTAAAATATACAGCCTTCTGCTTCTATATTTGGAGTTGTCAGTGCAGCTCACTGAAGAAAACTGTCTAATAAAAAAATCACATATGGTAATAATTTCCCTCTTTTGTAGTCTGTACAAGACCCATGAAAGATTGTATTTTTATTACTATTTAAATAAGTGATTGAATTTAGTCTGTGCAGTGAGCAAGAGCTCATGTGCACTCTTCTATACTGCTGGATTTTGTTGTGCGTCATTTAAAACATTTTGTTTCTTCTTATCCGTGTATACAGTGTGTTCTTAAATAATTTTCATTTATCAGGAGAATGGTGAGAAATAAACCATATGGATACTAAACCACATGTCTGTTTATATTATTTTTAAAATGACAGTGAATTAGACCCTTTGTTTCAAGACAGCAGAGCCTGTTCTGCCTCAGGTGCTTCTAAAGCATATTTGAAATCAGTATAGATGGTTAGAACACGGGAAGTGTTCTTCAATCCAGTTTTCATGGGTCTTTTAATATCTGTGTAATGTCAGCACCCACTTTGCTCCATCCCCACCCCCACCCTTGTCTTCAGAGCAGAGATGGCAGAGGTGGGGGATAAGAAACACACACACACACACAAGCTGGAGTCAGCATGACCTTAGCTTGAACCCTGGCTTTGCCACGTATTAGCTATTTGATCCTGAAAATTTTGCTTTACCATTTTGAGCCTCAGTTTCCTCATATGTAAAACGGGAATACTAATTCTTACTTCATAAGCTTGTTGAGAAGCTTCAGGGTCACGACACGGGTTAAGACATGGGGACAAGGCCTGACCTGAATGAAGGCCAGTCCTCATCCCCCAAGCCCCCTTTCTATGCCTGTCATTTCACATGTCGAAATTCAAATCCTTGTCTCACATCTCCAAAATGCTCTTTGGATTTTCTTTCAGTTTTCCAGCAGTTTTCTTCAAGAACCTAAGCCACCGTTGGGAGGGTCATTAACTTCCCAAGGCTTCGAGGTGAATGATTGTGCAGGCAGCTGGCTGTGTCTGAGAGGAGTTGTGGACGCCTAGTTTATCACCAGGAATGACCAAAATGTAAAGGGAACAATGGGGCAGTCTGACCTTCTGAGACTTGGAACTTCTCTCCACTCACAATACATTCAGTAAGTCATGCCTGAGTATTTACTGCCTTCCAGGCATTGTTCTAGAGGCTGGAGAAATGGCAGTAAACAAGGCCTACTCGGGTCTGCCCTCCTGAATCTCATGAACTGGTGAACACAGGCCCTTGTAGTCAGTTTGGGCTATAAGAAGTTCCATAGACTTTGGGGCCCACACAGCAAATATTTATTTCTCATAGCTCTGGAGGCTGGGAAATCTGAGGTCATGGTGCCAGTATGGTTGGGTTCTGGTGAGGGCCCTCCTTCTGGTTTATAGACAGCTGCCTTTTTGCTGTGTCCTCAGATAGCAGAGAGAAAGAGATATGAGCTCACTCCTGTTTCTTCTAACAAGGGCACTAATCCCATTCTTGAGGGCTCCACCCTCATGACCAAATTACCTCCCAAACAGCCCATCTCCAAATACCATCACATGGTATGACAGTTCAGTTCAGTTCAGTTGCTCAGTCGTGTCTGACTCTTTGTGACCCCATGAATCACAGCACGCCAGGCCTCCCTGTCCATCACCAACTCCCAGAGTTCACTTAAACTCACGTCCATTGACTCAGTGATGCCATCCAGCCATCTCATCCTCTATCGTCCCCTTCTCCTCCTGCCCCTAATCCCTCCCAGCATCAGAGTCTTTTCCAATGAGTCAACTCTTCACATGAGGTGGCCAAAGTACTGGAGTTTCAGCTTTAGCATCATTCCTTCCAAAGAAATCCCAGGGCTGATCTCCTTCAGAATGGACTGGTTGGGTCTCCTTGCAGTCCAAGGGACTCTCAAGAGTCTTCTCCAACACCACAGTTCAAAAGCATCAATTCTTCAGTGCTCAGCTTTCTTCACAATCCAACTCTCACATCCATACATAGACCTTCACAATATGAATTTTGAAAGGACACAAACATTTAATCCATAGAAGACACTTAATGATCAAACCCACAGATCAGATAACACTTGAAGTGCAATGAAGATAAAACAAGAAAAAAGAACCAAGAACGATTGGGGGAGGCATCCTTTAGATAAAAGATCAGAGGAGCCATCCTGAGGACATGTGAACAGAGACAAGAAAGATGAGAAGGAGCCAACTCCATGAGAATCTGGGGCAGAGAGAGCGCAATGTGGTGCCTTGATTGCACACCTGAACCCCAGAAAGGGGCCAGTGGGATGGAGCTTGGGAGAACGCAGTGTGAGTTCAGGTTGGGGAGGGAGGTGGGATGCAAAAACCTGTGTTTTGCAGGCCAGGACAAGGAACTTGGGCTTTAGAATACATCTCACCCAGAACTTCAGAAAAGACCTGAAGGATTCAAACACCACTGAAAAAGGACACGTATTTGCACATTTCATTTCTTGTGGGTCAGAATCTTTACTTCGGGTCCTATTGCCTTGCATTTACTATCAGTGTAAGAAGGAAGCAGAAGTCTAAAAGCCATACACCCCTAAGAGAACGACAAATAGACTGAATGGGGCAGTTGCCTCAGCCACTAAGTGGTAAAGACACTGTCTTAACTCATAGACAACAAAATCGATAATAAAACATTCAGAGGAGCCACAACAGGAAATTAAAGGCAGGAAGCGGGGAGAGACAAAGCCTAACCTTCATACATACTATGAAAATTTATAAGGAAAAGCATAAACCAGATAAATGTGTAACTCTTCAGGGGGAATCTGTTCTATTTTGAAAAGATGACTCTACTGCTTTGATGCAACAAGAATGTAAATCTGGTTTCATCAGCCTCTTCTCTCTCCAGTCCCCTCATCCTATCTTTCTCTGCTTTCTCATCTTTCTCCTGTCCTAGGGCCTACTTTGTCCTTTCCCCATCTCAGACATTTAGCCTCTTCCTCAAATCCGTGCAGCAGGGACCTCCTTGGTGGGCCAGTGGTTAGGACTCTGCCTCCTAATGCAGGAGGTGCAGGTTTCGTCCCTGGTCAGGAAATGAGATCCCACACAGTGTGGCTAAAAAGAAAAAGCCATGCAGACAGTGTGGCCGGGGCTGAATTGCAGTCCTCCTCACTCCCTCAGCCCTTCCTAGCTCCATCACTGAACTACTACTTTCATCTTTTCCCCCAAATCTATTACCTGAATGTCGGGGGAAGTTGAACTTCTTTTGTCTTTCCTTATTGTAAGCCTTTCCACAGTCCTACCTGAATTCCGCAGCATGGGCATAGCGGGAAAATGAGAGAGGGCTTGTTGAGGGTTAAAGGATAGTCAAGAGACTTAACAATCAAATGTGATGTGTGGATCTTGTTTAGTTTCCAATTCAGACAAACCAAGGGCAAGAAGAGAATTTTGGAGACAACCACAGAACTAGATTGTGAACTTGGTATTAGATGATACCACTAAGCGATCATTGTTACTAGGCGTGTCATGGCATTTTTAAAAGAATATGTCCATATTTTCACCCAACAGTTAACGTTTGTTACTGTTATAATAAGAAGAGGTGACAGATTTTCCCCTTACTGTGGAAGTTGCAAGCTTTAGGGTAAAGCCACACCCTGGTGGCTGACGCTGCTGTGGACTCATCCTCAGTACTCTCTGCCCAAGTATCAAGTGAGTGCTTTGCCCTAGATGCTAGGCGCTGCTCAAGACAGTCAGCACTACTCCAGACAGACCCCTCCTGAGAGTAACACTTTTCAAGGACACTTTTCCACTTTCTTTACCCCTAGACGAGCACTCAGGAACTTCCCGACATCGTGCGTCCCCATGGTTGCTGGAAATCCAGCAGATGGTTGTGGAGTATATTTCTTGCTGATTATTATAATGTTGAAACCACGTGCATTTACTGTAAGTTTATGTATCACTCCGGGTAACTGTGCTCTATGTTGAAGAAGTAAATAGCATTACATTATGTTCAGAATTGATCCCTGGGTCAGGAAGCTCCCCTGGAGAAGGAAATGGCAACCCACTCCAGTACTCTTTCCTGGAAAGTAACATGGACAGAGGGGCCTGGCAGACTACAGTCCATGGGGTTGCAAAAGGATCAGACATGACTTAGTGACTAAACAACAACAACATAACTTTCATGGGAGCTGGAGAGACGTGTCCTTCCTAAGTTAGGCAAATTCCAATGAAAGAGAGCCCTGTGGGCATCATGACACCACGTGTGAACACCTGCATGGGAAGAAGTCTCAGCAGTGGACTCAGCTCCCAATGCCAACTGAAGTCAAATATGTGTTTCAGAAAAAGAACCACAAATGGCCAGCAAGCATACAGAAAGACACTCCAAAACATCCATAAGTCTTTAAATGCAAATTTAAAAGGCTATTATATTGGCAAAAAGTAAAGTTGGATAATATCAAGTGTTAGTGAGAATGGGGAAAAACAACTCACATAAAGATCTGGGACTATAATTGGTATAAGGCTTTTGGATGGAAATTCAACACCATAAAGTAACATTTAAAATGTGTTTACCTTTGACACAACAAGTCAATTCTAGTCTTAGGAGTTAATCCTACAGATCGACTCTACTGTGGACCTTGTGTCCCGTCAAAATCCATACGGAGAAGCCCTAGTCCCTTTGTGACCATCTTCAGAGATAGGGGCTTTAGGAGGTAACTAAGGTTCAGTGAGGTCTCAAGTAGGGCCCTAATCTTATGGGACTTCAGCCTTTTAAAAAGAGGAAGAAGGAAAAAAAGAAGAGGAAGAGAGAGAGGGGTAAGGACACAGGTAGCTGTGGACAAGACAGGGAGTGAGCCCTCACCAGAAATGGAACTGACTGGACCTTGATCCCGGGCTTCTCAGCCCTCAGGACTGTGAGAAGATAAGCTCCTACTGTTCAAGCCACCCAGTCTGTGGCATTTTGTTATGACAGCAAGAGCAGGCTGGTAGAGACTCCATAAGGTTAGCACAGATACATGCTTAAGAATGGTCACTGCAGCTCTGTTTGTAACAGCAAAAAAACGGGAAGCAACCTAAATGCCCACCAACAGGAATCTAGAACTTTATCACAAGGGAAGTACTGGGTATCGATTCTAGTCTTGCTATACAGTCAATTTCTTATTTTTTGGACCTAAAATTCCCCTTGACCTCTGGAAGACAGAATAGCCAAATGAGTACTTATCTCATTCCTGACATTCCTGATTTTGTGTGATTGTGAGATTGTGCTGTCACCACCTCAAACCTAGACAGCCTGACAATGTCAATAATACCAAAGCCTGTCGGTCAGAATTATTGGGACTGTCTATGAAGAGCATATGGGACCATGCTGGATAAAAGTCAAGCTACGAATCTCAGGTGTCTTATGTTCTAAAACACTATTAGATGGGTGAAACAGGAGTTATTTTTTCTACGTAAATATAGGCATGCCTCAGATACCACAGGTTCAGTTCCAGGCCACTGCAATAAAGTGACTGTCCAATAAAGCAAGTCACACAAACATTTCGGTTTCCCAGTATACATAAAAGTGCATTATGTTTACACTATACTGTAGGCTACTGTGCAATAGCATTATGTCTTTAAAAAAAACCCATGTACCTAGGTTAATTTAAAAATACTTTGGGGACAAAAGCAGACATATGGATAAATGGAACAAAATAGCTCAGAAATAAATCCACACACCTACAGTCAATTAATCTTCAACAAAGGAGGCAAGAATATATAATGGAGAATAGACAGTCTCTTCAGCAAATGGTGCTGGGAAAGCATGTACATCAATGAAGTTAGAATACGCCTTCACATAATACACAAAAATAAACTCAAAATGGCTTAAAGACTTAAATGTAAGACCCGCTACCATAAAACTCTTACAAGAGAACAGGCAAAACACTCTCTGACATAAACTCTCTGACCAATGTTTTCTTAGGTCAGCCTCCCAAGGAAATAGACATAAAGACAAAAATAAATAAATGGGACCTAATCAAATTTACAAACTTTTGTACAGCAAAGGAAACCATAGGCAAAATGAAAACACAACCTACAGACTGGGAGAAAATACTTGCAAATGATGCAACCGACAAGAGCTTAATTACCAAAATACATAAACAGCTCGTACAACTCAGTAACAAAACAAATGAACAACTCAACTGAAAAGTGGACAGAAGACCTAAATAGACACTTCTCCAAAGATAACAGACAAATGGCCAATAGGCACATGAAAAGAAACTCAACGTTGCTGATATTAGAGAAATGCAAATCAAAATTATAATGAGGTACTAACTCATGACAGTCAGAATGGCCATGATTTAAAAGTCAACAAATAACAAACCCTGGCGAGGGTGTGGGGAAAAGGGAACCTCCTGCACTGTTTGCGGGAATGTAAGTTGGTGCAACCGCAATGGAGAACAGTATGCAGGTTCCTCAAAAACCTAATCCCACTCCTGGAGAAAACTATAATTTGAAACGACACATGCATCCTAATGTTCTTACAGCACTATTTACAATAGCCAAGACATGGAAACGACCGAAATGTCCATCAACAGATGAATAAAGAAGACAGAGCATATAAACCCAATGGAATACTATTCGGCCACGAAAAGGAATGAAATCATGCCATTTGCAGCAACATGTATGGATCTAGAGGTTATCATAATAAGTGAAGCAAGTCAAAAAGACAAACACCCATATGAGACCATGTAATATGAATTATATGTGGAATCTATAACATGACACAAATGAATACGGTGAAAGGCAAGTGTGGTGACAAAGTGGTTTCAGACAAAAAGACATTTTAGTTGGTAAGAGGCGGGTAAGGAAGGAATAAAGACATGTAAAGCTAAAGTATGGGAATTCTCCAATAAAAATAAATAACATGATATTTTCTTCTGATTATTGTTCATTGCTGAAACATCAGAAGCATCAGAAATCAGATAAAAGTATAAAGTAAACATGAAAATCACCTACAAAGCCACTATCCATGGTGAACATTTAGAGGGGTTCCCTTCCAGGCTGTTTTCTAAAATAGAATTTTGGCTGAAGCCTCAAGGTAATAGACACTATATTCTAAAGGAAAGTTGGAGAAAACAACATTAAACTTGCAAAAGGCAGTGGTAGAAACCCAGAGTATACCCTTAACTGATCACCAACCTCCATGTAGCAGGTGATCTACATCAAAGAAGATGGGGAGATGGGACTCGTAGAAGAGGATTCCAGGGAGAAGTCATTCAGACACTGAGGCCTGCACTCCTCTGGGGATCAGAAACCTCTCTCCTCCAAAGCTCTGGGGAAACCCTTTCTTCAGGAATAATTCCGTTTCTCTTGACACTCCTTGGACGCTTCTCACGTAATTACCTTAGTGGCTCTAGCTCTGGAGAACAAAAGCTAGGAAGACAAGTGGTTTTCAGGCAACTTGCACAGGCCTTCGCTTTGTAAGGAAGCCTTACTTTTCTTGACTGGGATAAAGAAAGTGAAAACCTGCAAGTAGAAACAAGATAGTATCTTAAAAACTCATGTTATAGCACTTTTTAAAAACTAAATTGGGACCATATCAAACCTCCTTTGTTTAAGGTTAATATTATACAGTAGACACTTTTCACTGTAGTCGACAGTCTTTGAAAACACGTACATAATGACCTCATAGCATTCCCTTTCTTGATAAGAAACTGAGAAAGGTAGAGAAGTCAAGAGGAAAAATAGCCTCTCCAGGTGGCAGGCAGCTGGTGGCACCAACCTGAGAGAGTAGGTTGGATAAAACCCATGAGCTGTAGAATCCAGGCTGGATCAGAGGTGCTCAGGCTGTCACCATAACCACCATCTTCACCTGCACCCAGAACAACTGAATCAGTGGGAGGGGGCTCATATTCATCTCTATTTTTATGCAACACCTTGGGTGAAAGTAATGTGACACCCGGGGCCTGCGTTCCACCTGAGCTGGGACCACGGGAGCCCATGCACCCGGGGCCTGCGTTCCACCTGAGCTGGGACCACGGGAGCCCATGCACCCGGGGCCTGCGTTCCACCTGAGCTGGGACCACGGGAGCCCATGCACCCGGGGCCTGCGTTCCACCTGAGCTGGGACCACGGGAGCCCATGCACCTGGGGCCTGCGTTCCACCTGAGCTGGGACCACGGGAGCCCATGCACCCGGGGCCTGCGTTCCACCTGAGCTGGGACCACGGGAGCCCATGCACCCGGGGCCTGCGTTCCACCTGAGCTGGGACCACGGGAGCCCATGCACCCGGGGCCTGCGTTCCACCTGAGCTGGGACCACGGGAGCCCATGCACCCGGGGCCTGCGTTCCACCTGAGCTGGGACCACGGGAGCCCATGCACCTGGGCCTGCGTTCCACCAGAGCTGGGACCACGGGAGCCCATGCACCTGGGGCCTGCGTTCCACCTGAGCTGGGACCACGGGAGCCCATGCACCGGGGCCTGCGTTCCACCTGAGCTGGGACCACGGGAGCCCATGCACCCGGGGCCTGCGTTCCGCCTGAGCTGGGACCACGGGAGCCCATGCACCCGGGGCCTGCGTTCCACCTGAGCTGGGACCACGGGAGCCCATGCACCCGGGGCCTGCGTTCCACCTGAGCTGGGACCACGGGAACCCATGCACCTGGGGCCTGCGTTCCACCTGAGCTGGGACCACGGGAGCCCATGCACCTGGGCCTGCGTTCCACCAGAGCTGGGACCACGGGAGCCCATGCACCCGGGGCCTGCGTTCCACCTGAGCTGGGACCACGGGAGCCCATGCACCCGGGGCCTGCGTTCCACCAGAGCTGGGACCACGGGAGCCCATGCACCCGGGGCCTGCGTTCCACCTGAGCTGGGACCACGGGAGCCCATGCACCCGGGGCCTGCGTTCCACCTGAGCTGGGACCACGGGAGCCCATGCACCCGGGGCCTGCGTTCCACCTGAGCTGGGACCACGGGAGCCCATGCACCCGGGGCCTGCGTTCCACCAGAGCTGGGACCACGGGAGCCCATGCACCCGGGGCCTGCGTTCCACCTGAGCTGGGACCACGGGAGCCCATGCACCCGGGGCCTGCGTTCCACCTGAGCTGGGACCACGGGAGCCCATGCACCCGGGGCCTGCGTTCCACCTGAGCTGGGACCACGGGAGCCCATGCACCTGGGGCCTGCGTTCCACCTGAGCTGGGACCACGGGAGCCCATGCACCTGGGGCCTGCGTTCCACCTGAGCTGGGACCACGGGAGCCCACGCACCTGGGGCCTGCGTTCCACCTGAGCTGGGACCACGGGAGCCCATGCACCTGGGCCTGCGTTCCACCTGAGCTGGGACCACGGGAGCCCATGCACCTGGGCCTGCGTTCCACCAGAGCTGGGACCACGGGAGCCCATGCACCTAGGGCCTGTGTTCCACTAGAGAAGCCACTGTGAGGAGAAGCCCAAGTACCACAGGAAGAGTACCCCTGCTCACCACAACCAGAGGAGGCCTGCGCAGCGACGAAGACCCAGCACAGCCAAAAAGTAAAATTAATTTTTAAAACACACCAAACACTGCTTTAAAGATTCAAGTATTTTAGGGGGACATTTAGAAACATAAAAACTGCTCTAAGTAATAAGAAAAAAATTGTTTCTCATTACATTCAGGATAAATTTCAAATTTCTCACATTAATACTCAAGGCCCTTTCTGATTCCGAGCCCTACCTCTCCAGCCCCATTCCCTGCTCTCCCACACTCCAGGAGACCCCAAATAACAGCATGTCCTGTGACTTCAGACCTGCACGATTTGGCCCATGTTCTAACATCCTTTCCCCATTTCTTTGCTTCCAGAAAGCTTTCTTTCAGCCCCTGATTCTTAAGCAAATACAAAATCTGTTTTTAAAATCAAAACTCAAGGTTTGGGGGCTTTGTTAATGCTTTCTAGCTGTCTGTATTGTCAGTCACATATCCAGGCTAGGACCCCAAGCAAACATAGGCTGTTGCCTTCCATAAGCCTTGTCTTCCAGTAACCACATTGAGAAAATGTTGAACATCAGAATGTGCTAATTTAGAGATGACCCTTGAATGTTATTTAAAGTTGATTTAAGCTCCAGAAATGCAAGGTCAGTGCCTCTGAGCAGAAGAAATAATCAATTTTGCCTCCTGCAAACTTATTGTAAATACCTAACACACATATAAAATAAAGTCTCTACTAGAAAAGAGCTTTTGGTACATCATGTAATTCTTACTCATTTGAAATCTAATTTGACACATAAATTGCTTTTCCTCACTTTTGATCGATTTTTAGAAAACACCATGAAATGAACGTTGTTTTTCCATTTATTTCTCCCTGTTGCGAATGTCCTTCCTTGAATAAAATGTGGGAAATTTTTGGATTTACTTCTCATAAATTAGTGGCCCATTTAAGAATATGTAAACCTGGGGACCAAATTAAATGAAAAGTTTAAAGACCTCTGAGAAATAGTCAGACCTTCTCTTGCATAAGCAATATACCTTCTTGTAAGAAAAAAATCCTAAATATCCCTGAAATAAGTGTTCAATTTTTTTCTTCTCACTTTTTCTTCCAACCTTTTGAGGGATAGAAGAAATAAATACTTCTTTTCTAGAATGTTCTGACCTCTAAATTCTCTCTGTCCTATCTGTTCAGAATTGGCTTAAGGGAAATAAAAAATACTATCCTATTTAAAGAAAAAAATGACAGGTCATACTTAGCACTAGAAAATCAACAATTGGCAGATTCTTTTATTTGCTTATTAAATATTTATTAAGCACCTACTATCAGCCAGATAGGGAGATAAAAGTGTTAGTTGCTCAGTCATGTCCGACTCTTTGCATCTCCATGGACTATAGCCCACCAGGCTCTTCTGTCCATGGGATTTTCCAAGAAAGGATACTGGAGTGGGCTGCCATGCCCTCCAGGGGCTCTTTCCGACCCAGGGATTGAACCCAGGTCTCCTGCATTGCAGGCAGATCCTTTCTTGTCTGAGCCAACAGGGAAGCCTGAAATAGGGAGATAGGCGCCTCTGTAAAGAATCACTCTGGTCAGGGCCATTGTTTCACTGATGACCCCTATCTTGGCAAATGGAAAGGGCAAGTCTCTGTTCTCAACTTATTCCTCCTCTCAGTGGACTCCACCCTCTTTCCTTCTCCAGAAACTTTCTTCCCTAGGCTCCTGAAGCTCCACACTCACCTGGTTTTCCTTCTACTCCCTGACCATGACTTTGCTGTATCATTTGCTGGCTTCCCTTTTTCCTGAGAGCTAACCATTGGACCTTTTTTCTTCTCTGTCCACATTCTCCTCCTAAATGATCTCCTCTAGTCTTGCAGCTAAACACCATCTAGATGCTACTGCTGCTGCTGCTAAATCACTTCAGTTGTGTCTGACTGTGCGACCCCATAGATGGCAGCCCACCAGGCTCCCCTGTCCCTGGGATTCTCCAGGCAAGAACACTGGAGTGGGTTGCCATTTCCTTCTCCAATGCATGAAAGTGAAAAGTCAAAGTGAAGTCGCTCAGTCGTGCCGGACTCTTAGTGACCCCATTGACTGCAGCTTACCAGGCTTCTCTGTCCATGGGATTTTCCAGGCAAGAGTACTGGATGCTAATGACTCCCAAATCTGTATTCCCAGTCTCCTGTTTAATCTGAGATCTGGACTAGGTCCTATATCCAACCGCTCATATGATACCTCCACTTGGATGTCCAACAGGGATTTCAAACAGAGCTATTTCCCATATGTCCCCACACAGAGCTGCTCCTACCCTAGTCTTTCCCATTCAGTAAAATGCATCATTTGCTTGAGCCAAAATCTAAATATTAGGGATCACGTTCATCTGTGTATAACGGAATCCAACTTAACCAAGGAGCAGTTTTTATTTGCTTTCACATAATGAGAGGACCAGAGGCAGACAGACTAGGGCTATGCAGCTATTGGTTCCTCTCAGCCAACAATGTCCCGGCTCCTCCTTTTTTCTTCTCTGTCCTCATGGTCACAAAACGGCAGCCCCACCACCAGCCTCACAGCTACATGCCAATGGAAAGAAAAGGAAGGAATTAACAAGGTAAGGCACAGAGCCTATATGGAAATAGCAAAAATTCCCAAAAATTCCTAGTAGATATCAGCTTATTTCTCATTGTCCAGAACTGTGTTACAAGCTCCACTTCAGATGCAAGAGAGGCTGGGGAATAAGACTTTTTAGCTCAGCATATTGCTATCCTGCACAAACCAGGGCTCTAGTATGTGGAAGAAAGGTGGAGTGGATGTCAGATAGGCAATAGCCGTGCCCACCCTATGGTCCTCGACTGGTCTCTTTTCTACACCTCATTACCAATCCCTCTGCAAACCCTATCACCCTTACCTCCAAAAGACAGCAAATTCAACTGCTTCTTTTCATCTTCCCTGCTCAGATTCCAGCCTGAGATGCCATTGTTTCTCCCTCAGAACACAGCCCACAGCCTCTTCCACACTTGCCCTCTCTCTAGCTCTTTCTTCACACCACAGCTGGGACAAGCACTTAAAAGTATAATCACACCATTCCCTTTCTTAAATTCTCCAAAGGAGCCATCACAGTTGGAGTCTCCTCCAAGTAGACCCTGAGTCAGTAGTTTATTTGAGAGGTGCAGGACAGATGGGAGGGGCTTTGCAGAGACCAGGAAGGGACGGGAGCCCAGAGCAGGCGCAGGAAGCCCTCCTCCCCACGGGCCATGGAAACCCAGGGAAATGACGCAAGATGCTTGCCTCAGAATTACGTGACCCCAGGGGCAAGTCAGTAATTCTCCACCAGCCCCCAAGGGTGGCTGAACACCTTGGCCCCGGACTTAGCCCTTCCCTGAGTTAACTCACTGCGAAAGCCAGCACTTCCTCCCACTTCTCAGTCTTTCTGCTTCCAGACCCACAGCTTCTTCCTCTTGAAGCAGAATCACAAGAGGATGCAAGAACCACTTTATTTCTTTAATAGGATAAATTCAAAGTACAACTGAAGGGTGATGAACATCTGTGAGAAATCTGCTAAGTTCTAGTCTCATTTGAAAGAGCTAATTTTTGTGATGCTCTCTCTTTAACAGACAAAAAAAAGCATATAACATGTTTAACTGAGATTAATAGATACATACTACTATATAAAAAATAGGTAAATAAAAAGGGCCTGCTGAATAGCACCAGGAACTATATTCAATATTTTGTAAAACCTTTATTGGAAAAAACTGAAAAATATATGTAAGTGTATATATATATATATATATCTGAATATACACACACACACACACACACACACACACATATATATAGCTGAATCACTTTGATATAGACCTCAAACTAACAACATTGAAAGCCAACTAGACTTCAATAAAAATAGGAAAATTCCATACACATAGGAAAATTCCAGGTAGGGCATACAAGATTTGGAATATTTATTCAAAATCAATTTATTAACGTATACATCACCTAATAATCCTAGCAACTGATTATAATACATGTATATTATACCTATAAATGGCATTACTGTGACTATGGCTCTGGAAGGAATAGACGAACAGTAAGTAACTGTGGATATATTTCTGCCTTTATATTAGCTTACTACTTGTCTTTACTTTCCTTTCTTCTTCAGTTGTTCTACAAAGTAGTCATTACAAGCGACCGTCAGAGCTGCCACCATGACTACGAATTCATTAAAATCCACTTCATTGTCCTTGTTGGCATCCAGGTCCTGCATAATCTTATCAACCAGCTCGGGATCCTTCTGGCACTAAAAGGAAAAAGAAAACTTCTAACTCCCAGGTTTTTAGGTTCATGACAACTGAAATCACCCCTTCCCTTTATCTACGTTAAAGTCTTCATTTCCATTTTTAGCATCAAAAGCAATTTCCAAGAGTCTATTTGCAGGTGTGTTTGAACCCGGGCACATATCTAAGTGAGTCTGGGCCTCTGCCCCCAGTCCCTAGAGTCCTCAGACCTAAACACCAAGAGGAGCAAACAGCAACACATCAAAGTGAGCTGCTGATGCTGAAAATGCATTTACCAGATAGCACAGGTGGAGGGCCAGAACCGGGGGAGGCAGCAGTTGTCGGGGGGTGTGGGGGGACATGAAAAGAAGGAAGCTTTGAAGCCAACCAGGGAGCGTGAGTGACTGCCATTTACCAACAATGAGACTTGGAGCAAATCACTTAACATGTTAATAGTTCCTTTTTCATCAAATGAGGAGAATAATATCTCCTACAAATTGAGGGGATATCTCAATACACTTTTATGAGCACTTAGCACCAGGTTAGATTTAGCAAATAAAAATTCAGGACACCCAATCAAATGTGGAATTCAGATGAACAATGAATACTTTTTTGGTACAAGTATTGTCCCCAATAAGTATGTCATATTATATATTATCCAACAGCCTGTTTTGTGTATCACAAAACAAAACAGCTGCTGCTGCTAAGTTGCTTCAGTCGTATCCGACTCTGTGGGACCCCAGAGATGGCAGCCCACCAGGCTCCCCCGTCCCTGGGATTCTCCAGGCAAGAACAATGGAGTGGGTTGCCATTTCCTTCTCCAATGCATGAAAGTGAAAAGTGAAAGTGAAGTCACTCAGTCGTGTCCGACTCTTAGCGACCCCATGGACTGCAGCCTACCAGGCTCCTCCGTTCATGGGATTTGCCAGGCAAGAGTACTGGAGTGGGGTGCCATTGCCTTCTCCAAAACAAAACAGAGGCACCCAATAAAGGGTAGATCTTATAAGAATGACTCCATTTTATTGGTGGAAAGGAAAGCAAGGAGCCCATTGAGGAAAGCAAGGTTCAGAAAGGATGGGGCTATGTGGCACCCACTTTTCCTATAATTAGAGGTTGATGAGAAATGTTTCCCAAAGTATAGTTCATTTCCTCCAAGAATTCCCCATTGTCCTCTTATTAGCTGCCAACCACTAAACGGCTGGACATTTAAATTGAACTGATCAAGTCAATCAAAAACAATCACAAATTTCACTTGAATAAATCAATGTGCCAAGTTTCACTTACTGAGTCTTTTATTCTAAATATTACATGACAGTTGCCAAATTGAATTTGAAAAATAAAAATGTTCTTGGGGACTCCTAAAATTACTAAAAAGGTATTGTATGTTAAATTTTTAAAAATTTTTCCCATAGAGGGTGGGGATAAAAGATTGTCATAATTACTACTGTCTTAACACAGCATTTGGACAGAATAACATCATGCCAGGCTACAATGTAGAAGGCAATGGCACCCCACTCCAGTACTCTTGCCTGGAAAACCCCATGGACGGAGGAGCCTGGTGGGCTGCAGTCCATGAGGTCGCTAAGAGTCAGACATGACTGAGCGACTTCACTTTCACTTTTCACTTTCATGCATTGGAGAAGGAAATGGCAACCCACTGCAGTGTTCTGGCCTGGAGAGTCCCAGGGACGGGGGAGCCTCGTGGGCTGCCATCTATGGGGTCGCACAGAGTCGGACACAACTGAATTGACTTAGCAGCAGCAGCAGCAGCAGGCTACAATGTGTACTAAAACTCCAAAGCTCCAAAAACACCAGAGTGAGCATTTTCCTCAGGGTAGGCGCCAGACACTCCATTGTAAGGTTTCACCTGTGGATTTAGTCCACTCCTGGCTGTTTTGAGATGTACATCTGTTTGCTGTTCAGCTGGTCACGGGCCAGACATCTCTTGCCTCAGTCCCAATCAACTTGCTCTTGGCTGACAAACTTGCTGGTCTTTATCACTCACTAGGAAATTCGCTACCGCAGCATGCAGTACCCCTGACTTCATTTCTGGCCCCAAACATCACATTTTCTCATTTACAGACAGCCGGATAGAGCCCCAGGTCATGTCACTGGTGTAACTACAGCTCCAAGTGTAACTAGCTGTGCTTTTGCTGCACTAGGGCATTGAATAATTGACAAAAGCCTCAGATATAATTTCCAACACCTGGAAACCCTACACCCCGCCCCAGACACCATGGAAAGGGGTACGTGCCCACAGACACAGCAAAGGTCCTAGTGTTTGCTCCCCAGTATTTAGAATCTTGATAGGAATTACGTGGTGTGGACCGAGCCCAGGAGACGGTATTCACAGAGGCTGTCCCTAGACGGGCACGGCTTCCACCCTCACCTGAACGGGGAGGACAGCAGACTCACCGAGAGGAATTCTGTGAGCTCTCGCTGCAGGAGCATCTTCAGCTCCCCCTTGTTGAGCTTGAACCTGTCTCCTTCCCTGCAGGAGTAGCGGTGGAAGGTTCTAATCATGATGTTCATGGCAATCTCCAGCTGGGTGGGCATGCTGGCAGCAGAGAGGAGCACTCCAGGGCGGGCCACCAAAGCCGGGGAGAAAACGCTTGTGAAGGATAAGCCGGTGGAGAAACACCAACACCTTCATTAAAACGAAATATTGCCATCCCCTGCTCAGCTCACACCCCAAGGGATGGTTGTTAAAGCAGAATAATCCTCAATTAACCAAGTGTTCTGACTCTCTAGGGAAAGCTCCAGAGATCTCTGCGGGTGAGTTTTTTCCTCCTCCCCTAATCCCCTCTCCTCCCTGATGGAGCTGGTTCAGAGTGTTTGGAAGTTAGCAATCAGACAACAAATTCAGAGCTGTGATAAAACACAGGCTGAAAAATAAACAAAAAGAGAAAGGAAACACGTAACTTCATACCTGTTCAGCCAACACAGGCCTCCATCAACAGGTGTTTATACAATTAAACTCTAACCATTTATACTCGGGGTTGGGGGGGGGCATCCGCCTCAGCACATCTGCTTCCAAGAAGATGAAAATTGCCAGTGACAAGAGATTCAAGTGGAAATAACTCTGAGCCTGTTTTTAACCAGGAAAAGGAACAGGTGTGAGCTGCTACCCCAAGGGCCATCAAGGAAAGGCTGGCCTTCACCCTGAGCCCTGGAGGAGAAGGCGAAGAGGTAAAGAGCCTCCAGTTACCCCTCATTAAGGGGAATGTGGGTACAAACGTGGTCAGTTGCTAGGAAGTCGCTGATTGGAAAGAAATCTAAATATAGAGAAGCAGAGAAGAAACACTGGTTCAAACCTGGAGACTCCTCAGCAAGGCCAACAGCGAGGTCAAGGGAACACACTCAGAGAAGACCTGTTAAACTCACCCAATGGACAGGGACTTATTTAGCTTTAAAAAAAAAGGGGGGGTGGTGGATGAGAAAGCTCTGTGCGTGCCAGTTTAGAAAGGGAAAAAACAGTGACTCTGGGTATGTAGGAAAGAAATAAAAATAAGGATATATATGTGTTCCCTGGTCAGGGAACAAAGATCTCCCACATGCGGAGAGGCACAGCCCCCCCCCCAAAAAAGTGTATGTTTGTGCATATATACTTGAATATGCCTAAGCAATTACTTGAAAGTTTACAAAAGAAAGTAAAAAAAAGTAGTAGCTACAAGGGTCGAGATGGAAACAGAGAGGTTGGGAGTAGGATTTCTCATTTACCCCTTTCAAACTGATTTTAACTTTTTCAGTTACAGTACTGTATTGCCTAATTAAAAAAGGAAAGAAAGAAATCCATGGAATGAAGCCCTTGAAGCCATGTATGCAGGAATCCACGGTGGGGAATTTCCAAGTGAGAGAAACTTACCAAAGAAAAAGTCACTGGAAAAACCAAAGCCAGAGACTGGCCACTGTGCTTTCAGCGCTGCTTGTGCTCAACCTGAATTATATGGAAAGCGAACCAGTTATCCCCTTTGTATCTCCTTTCACAAGCCAGTTGGGCTGTGTCCTCAGCCAGCCCACTCCTGTCCTTCTCGTCATCAGGCAGCCCACGGGACCTCCCGAGAGGTCTCCAGAGACGCTGTCACCTTGTACCTAAAGCTCAGTTCTCAAAAAAATAATTTTAAGTTAGCTTTTTTTATTATGAAAGTAATAATGCATGTGGTAAAATAGTGTTCTGAATACTCAAGAGTATGAAATAAAAGTAAACTTCTCTCCACCATGTCCCACCCGAGTTCTTCCCGGTGTACACTTACCTGCGTGAGAAGCAGGATCGCGGTGGTGGAAAGCATGGATCGCCTGTCTCCAGCTCTCACCTCTGTCCCCGATTAGCTATGGGATCCTGGGCTAGTCATCTACACTCTGTCCCCATTTCCCAATCTGTTTAGACAGGATCACGGTAGTGCCTACCCAACAGAAAGGATTAAACAGGTGCCTGGAACGTACTGAGTGTTTTGTTTGTATCAGCTATTATTATCCTTATAGAAAAAAAAGATACATTTATCATTTATATAATTACATGTAATATTATGGGCTTCCCAGGTGGCACTAGTAGTAAAGAACCCACCTGCCAATGCAGGAGACATAAGAGACTCAGGTTTGATTCCTGAGCAGGGAAGATTCCCTGGAGGAGGGCATGGCAACTCACTCCTGGAGAATCCCATAGACAGAGGAACTTTGTGCGCTACAATCTGAAGAGTCACAGAGAGTCAGATACCACTGAAGTAACTTAGCGTGCACACACACAATAGCATTAACACATGTGCACTTTGTTTTTTTAATTAATATAAATCTTACTATATCAACACAGAGATCTACCCCATTCTTCACTGAGATTGTGTGTTATTCCATTGGATGCATATCCCTACATATAATCATGAAATATTTGTCAGGTACTGATGTTATGCTAGGCCCTGGGTCAATACAGGAGAAGAACCTTGCCCAGAAAATCTCATTGCTTTTTGTACTGGGGCTGTGTTAAGTAGAGAGAATGCAGGAAACACTGTGCCTTTTTCATGTTGGGTCTACTAACCAAGAACTCCCCAATGGCTTTGTGACTATACTCTCCTGATCTGCTCATTTCTGAATGCAATTTCTTTGACTCCTAAACGTTGGCAATTTTAGCCACTCCTATCATTTCCCTGGTGGCTCAGATAGTAAAGAATCTGCCTGCAATGTAGGAGACCCGGGTTTGATCCCTGGGTTGGGAAGATGCCCTGGAGGAGCGAATAGTAACCCATTCCGGTATTTGTGCCTGGAGAATTCCATGGACAGCAGAGCCTGGCGGGCTGCAGTCCATGGGGTCAAAATGAGTCGGATGTGACTTAGTGACTAACACTTAAAATTTCAGTCACTCCCCAAATTGTATCTTTTGACCCAGAATTCTCTACTAATCTCCAAAACCACTATCCAACCGCCTGCTGGACCCCATTCCTACGCATGTCACACAAGCTTCTCACACTCTGTGAGGACCAAAGCCGAACTCACACCCTCTCCCCACCCACCCGCTCCTCCTGCTCCTGTCACCCCTCATCTGGCACTGTTTGTAAATATCAGTTGAATTCATCCGTTTCTCCCCATCCTTCACCACCTCCAGGACTTGGTGATTTGGAGTCTCATTTCTGTGAGAGCTTCCTTACTGCTCTCTCTACTCACTATTCCCTTTCATCCTGCTGTCAAGAGTAGTTAATCTAAAACACAAATCAACAGCCACACTCCTGGGCATTCATCCATCTGAATGAATGCCTTCTCTGTCATCCATCTGACCTGCCTACAAACTGATCAAAATGCTGTGCTCTCTCCTTCCCTGCCTTAGCTGTTCTGGGCCAAGCACCTAGAAAGCTAATTCTGTCACTCCTCAAGGCTCCGTTCAAATATCTCCTCTTCGGAGAAGGCAATGGCACCCCACTCCAGTACTCTTGCCTGGAGAATCCCATGGATGGAGGAGCCTGGTGGGCTGCAGTCCGTGGGGTCGCTAAAAGTCAGACACAACTGAGCGACTTCACTTTCACTTTTCACTGTCATGCATTGGAGAAGCAAATGGCAACCCACTCCAGTGTTCTTGCCTGGAGAATCCCAGGGACGGGGGAGCCTGGTTGGCTGCCCTCTATGGGGTCGCACAGAGTCGGACATGACTGAAATGACTTAGCAGCAGCAGCAGAAGTTTTCTTGCAAGCTTCCCAGTTGCTCACCTTTTCCTCTGACAGGTGCCCACCTCTGCTCTCACTTGTCCCCTAGAGCACCTCCTTTTCTTTTTTATCACTTTTTTTTTGGTCTGCCCACATACTGCTCACTCTCCAGCCTGAATGGGCAGAATTGATAGTTGGTTCATCCTTGCGTTCCACAGCGTTTAGCACAGCGTCAAGCATATGAAGGAAAAGCTTTGAAATCTGGCTGTTGACCACCAGACACCTGACTGCAAATATCTTTCCTTGTATTCCCATATTTCTAGACAGTGAATTTTGTAAGACAATAAATTTATTCATTATAGATAAAAAAAGAAATCTTTGCTGATGGATGGATTAATGAACAAATGCCTCAGAGAGGGAAACTAAGCTCCCCAAGGAGTTGAGCCTTGTCAGGTTTAATTGTCCAAAGAGTTATTTGATTTGTATTTATTCCACATACAAAAGTTGTTTCATCGAAGAGACAGACAACAGTTATTTCCGAGAATATGAAGAGTTTGAATTTGGAACTATTTTCAGGTTAAGCTGCTGAAGTTTTCAATGTACTAAAATGGGTAAGTCTTACAGAATATATGGGCCTCAGCAGTATTATATCTAAATCATATTCAACCAAAAATAATTTACTTGGAAAATTCAATTGACAGGGAAAATTTTTAATATTGAAAATTATAATGTTGTAATTATAACCTGATTCTAGAGATGCAAAATACATATGACCTTGGTGTGCTTTGCTCTTAGGGTTTAAAAGCAAGGTGATTTCTGCTTGGCTTTAGCAGAGCTAGATGTTTCCTTTGGTATATGGTGTCCTCTAGTGTCACACTGCAGCACTGCATCGAAGCTCTCTAATTCCCAGACGGCGTTGGCATTGCTTGTATGCTCAATCGGGTCCGGCTCTTTGTGACCCTATGGACTGTAGCCCACCAGTCTCTTCTGTTCATGAGATTTTCCCGGGAAGAACACTGGAGTGAGATGCTACTTCCTCCTTTTCCCAATTCAAGGATCTAACCCACATCTCTTGCATCTCCTGCATTGTCAAGCAAATTCATTATCACTAGCGCCACATGGAAAGCCCCCTAATTCCCAGAGTGTGCTTGAGATTGTAAACCATGGCCCTTCTTCAGGGACCGATCTGTGGTGGTGGTGATGTTCAGTCCACTCAGTTGTGTCTGACTCTCCACGATCCCATGGACCGCAGCACGCCAAGCTTCCCTGACCTTCACCATCTCCTGGAGCTTGCTCAAACTCACGTCCATCGAATTGGTGATGCCATCCAACCATCTCGTCCTCTGTTGTCCCCTTCTTCTCCTGCCTTCAATCTTTCCCAGCATCAGGGTCTTTTCAAATGAGTCAGCTCTTCACATCAGGTGGCCAAAGTATTGGAGTTTCAGCTTCAGCATCAGTTCTTTCAATGAATATTCAAGGTTGATTTCCTTTAGGATTGATTGGTTTGATCTCCTTGCAGTCCAAGGGATTCTCAAGAGTCTTCTCCAACACTACATTTCAAAAGCAACAGTTCTTCAGCACTCAGCCTTCTTTATGGTCCAACTCTCACATCCATACATGACTACTGGAAAAACCATAGCTTTGACTATTCGGACCTTTGTCAGTGAAATGTCTCTGCTTTTTAACATGCTGTCTAGGTTGGTCATAGCTTTTCTTCCAAGGAGCAAGCGTCTTTTAATTTCATGGCTGCAGTGACTATCTGCAGTGAATTTGGAGCTCTTTTTTGGAGGGGCCTTTGGAGCACTTTATTTTCTTATAGTCTGTCATTGTTTGCATTGTTTCCCCATCTATTTGCCACGAAGCAATGGCACCAGATGCCATTATCTTAGTTTTTTGAATGTTGAGTTTTAAGCCAGCTTTTTCACTCTCCTCTTTCACCTTCATCAAGAGGTTCTTTAGTTCCTCTTCGATTTCTGCCATAAGGGTGGTGTCATCTGCGTATCTGAGGTTATTGATATTTCTACCCTCACAGTCCAGAAAAACAGGTTTAGAGGCCCAGCCACACATTCCTGCCACACAAGTCATATGTTTCTGCCCCAGCAATTGCAGAAAGGGGATTTCACCTCTCTCTGCCTTCAGTCATGTCCCAAAGCCCCTGAGTTCCCTGCTGAATTAAAGGCATTTATCTTGCCTTTTACCCACAGATGGCTGAGAATCAAAAAGAAGAGGAATCCTAAAGGCAAGAATTTCTTTAACACAAGTCAAACATCTATTTTTCTGGCCAAAATGAGAAGATTTCTGCTCTTTGCTTCAAAATAATCCAGTGGGGGAGAGGTAGGTGATATGGTGGGAAGTGGGTAGAAAAGATATTAAACCAGGTTGGCCATGAGTCAGAGAACTTGAAGGCGAGTACTGGGGACGTGAGAGCTCTTCAGAGAATTCTACATTCCGAGTTTCTATACATTTGAAATCCTCCTTAAAGAAGTACACATTCACATACATACACACAGTCCCTCTCCCAGTCAGCATGAGGCAAAGGTAAACCAAACTGGAATTATCTCTCAGAGGAAAAGAAGCAACTTAACGGCATTGTGTATATGGAGGGATTCTGACAGGAGAAGCGGCCACTTGCTTTCTGCCACTGATGCAATCAACCGAAGAAGAGCAACTCAACCAATATTAAAAGAATATTTTAAAAACCTAATCCTGAAGGCTGTTGAACACTGAGATAAATCACAGAAGATAGCTAAGGAAATTCTTTCACTGAAAATAGAACATGAAACTGAGTTATTCATATTGATAGTGAAGAAGGAAAACAGGAATGCTTGTTAGTTGCCCAAATTTATTCTGGGGCCAAATACGGCAGTCTGAACTTAGACAGCCATGATGGCTAGACGGAAGGCAAGCAGGTAGAATGTGTTTGGACAGTGGCGTGTATCCATGCCACAGGCCTGGACCTCGTTCCTGTGTCTATTGTCAGGACTAGCTATTAACAAGTCCAGCAATTACACTTCCCTTGTCAGCTAAAGAGTCGGACACGACTGAGCAACTGAACTGAACTGTCAGCTAAAACCACAGCCCCTCTCTGCAAAGTTTCAGTGGTGACCCGCCCTCAGAATGGCCCCCAAGGATCCTTACCCCTGGTACTCACACCTCTGTGTAGACGCTGCCCACAGTGAATACAGCAGACCTGTGTTAGCAACAGGATATTGTGAGTGACTGACAAGGCGAGGGCATAAAAGACACTATGGCTTCAGCTTTGCTTCCTCTTGGATCACAGGCTCTGGGGAAAGTCAGCCGCCATGTTGGGAGGATACTCAAGAAGCCGTTTGGAGACCCATGTGGCAGAGAACTGACCAAGAGCCAGCACCAGCCTGTCAGACGTGTGATGGGCCCCCTTAGAAGCAGGCCCTCCAGCCATGGCAAGCCTCCAGATATCTGCAGCATGACTTCTTGGGAAACCCCAAGCCACACAACAGCTACACAGCTTCCGAATTACCGTCCATCGGAAAGTTATGAGAAACAATAAATGTTGTTTTAAGCTAAATTGGGGTTAACTTATGCAACAGCAGGTAACTAGCATAGTTTGTGCCAAGCCTGGGAGTAGATGGCGGAAGACTGAGAAGGAATGAGTGATTGTCAGAAATCCCTCGAGTTTCACTTCTAGAACTCTGTTTTGACTGCCCCCAGAGAGGCTCCAAGCTAGGCTTCAACAGTACATGAACCAAGAACTTCCAGACTTACAAGGTGGATTTAGAAAAGGCAGAGGAACCAGAGATCAAATTGCCAATATCTGTTAGATCATAGAAAAATCTAGAGAATTCCAGAAAAACATCTACTTCTGCTTCATTGACTACACTAAAGCCTTTGACTGTGCAGATCACAATGAACTGTGGAAAATTCTTAAAGAGATGGGAATACCAGACCATCGTACCTGCCTCCTGAGAAACCCGTATGCAGGTCAAGAAGCAACAACTAGAACCAGACACGGAATAATAGGCTGGTTCCAAATTGGGAAAGGAGTAGGTCAAGGGTGTATATTGTCACCCTGCTTATTTAACTTGAATGCAGAGTGCATCATGTGAAATGCTGGGCTGGATGAAGCACAAGCTGGAATAAACGTTGCTGGAAGAAATATCAATAACCTCAGATATGCAGATGACACCACGCTTATGGCAGAAAGCAAAGAGAAACTAAAGAGCCGCTTGATGAAGGTGAAAGAGGAAAGTGAAAAAGCTGGCTTAAAATTCAACATTCAAAAATGAAGATCATGGCATTTGGTCCCTTCACTTCATGGCCAATAGATGGGGAAACAATGGAAACAGTGAAAATTCTATTTTCTTGGGCTCCAAAATCACTGGGGATGGTGACTGCAGCCATGAAATTAAAAGGTTTGCTTCTTGGAAGAAAAGCTATGACCAACCTAGACAGCATATTAAAAAGCAGAGACATTACTTTGTCAACAAAGGTCTGTCTAGTCAAAGCTATGTTTTTTTCAGTAGTCATGTATGGATGTGAGAGTTAGACCATAAAGAAGACTGAGAGCCAAAGAATTGATGCTTTTGAATTGTGGTGCTGGAGAAGACTCTTGAGAGTCCCTTGGACTGCAAGGAGATCAAACCAATCAATCCTAAGGGAAATCAAACATGAATATTCATTGGAAGGACTGATGCTGAAGCTGAAGCTCTAGTACCTTAGCCACCTGATGCAAAGAGCCAACTCATTGGAAAAGACTCTGATGCTGGGAACCATAGAAGGCAGGAGAAGGAGGGGACGACAGAAAATGAGATGTTTGGATGGCATGACTGACTCAATGAACACGAGTTTGAGTAAGCTCGGGGAGATGGCAAAGGACAAGGAAACCTGGTGTGCTGCAGTCCATGGGGTCGTAAGGAGTCAGACATGACTGAGGGACTGAACAGCAACAAGAGAGGCTCCATCCACTGGACCTATCAAAAGATAAATGACAAACTGGAGCTGGTCCCGACAGGTCCATCTTTTAGCAAGCAAAGATGTTATTGCCTCAATTTCTGGGTAGATAACAACTTCCAGAAAGCCATTCTTTAAAATTGGCTAGGGAAATCGCCCCCTGGAGAAGGAAACGGCAACCCACTCCAGTACTCTTGCCTAGAACATCCCATGCAAAGAGGGGCCTAGCGGGCTATAGTTCATGAAGTTGCAAGAGTCAGACATGACTGAGCGACTGAGCACAGGGAAATTAAACAAAGAACATAAGTTCCTAAGAGCTCATGGGGTTATTTTGTGTTACAGAATTTTTTTTATGATTCCCTCAAAATCTTAGACTAGAAAGTTTCTATGGAAGACTTTAGGAAAAACAAGAATGGGATAGACCAGGGCAATTTTTCCCTGCAGAATGACATCTCAGAAGGAGTGTGCAGAGGTCCAGATTTCTTAAGAGTTTCATCCACAAGTCCTTATATTAAACCCAGATTTCATATGCAAGTCCTTATATTACTGGGCTGTACTTGACATTGTTTCCAATTCCTACCTTGCTAAAGATTCTTTTCTCTTGGTTTCCATCACCTCTTGCCATGCTGACTTTCTTACAACCTCTCTCTTCTTCCTCTATGTTCTTTCCTCGCAGGAACCTTTAATGCCTGCCCTTTGAATGAGGGTGTCCTGCATCGCTTTATGTGGTCAACCAAGGCATTTCCATCTACTGTGATGGTTTTACCTACAAACTATATGATTCAAATTTCCAAGTCTGTTTCCCCAGTTCCGACCTGACATCTGAAACCCTTGACGATCATGCGTGCATGCTCCGTCGCTTCAGTCTTGTGCAGCCCTGTGTGACCCTATGGACTGTAGCTTACCATAGGGAAAGCTATGTCCTCTGTCCATGGGATTCTCCAGGCAAGAGTACTGGAGTGGGTTGCCATTTCCTTCTCCAGGGGATCTTCCTGACCCAGGGATCGAACCTGAGTCTCCTGCATTGGCAGGTTGGTTTTTTACCACTAGCACCACCTGGGAAACCCTTGAGAATCATACCAGTATGGTTTTATTTCTACTCATCTAGAATATAGATCTACAACTTCTTGTGACTTATCAATGTTGTTCACAACTCACCTACTTGCCTCTTCAATACTTATACTCCCTGGAAGAAAAATTAGATTGTTTATGGATTTCATGGCTCTTTCTTTGGACTTGAATTGGTAATTGGTTTTACTAGATATGGTGTGTGTCAGCAAATTAAAGTAACCAAATAAAAGTAGTTTAATAAGGACATTTATTTCAAACAACAAGGGTTGGTTCTTTCAGTGTTTTAACAATGTCATTCAAAACCAGAAACCTTTTGTCTTTCCTCCTTATCATCTTCTGTACGCTGGCTCTCACCCCTCATGGTTACAAGGTGGCTGCTGCAAGTCCAGACATCACATCTTTGGATCATCTATGAAAGATTACTTGGAGTCCATCCATTTCTCCAGATTTTGTATATTTTCTAAAATTATCCCTATAATAGGTCAGTTTGGTAGAGAATTAAGTTCCTGAACTATATCAGAATGGCTTCCCCTAGAATTGCTAAGCAGTTGTGCCTGGGGAAATGCCACTTGACTAAGTTGAGGGAAGCTTCTAGAATGAGCCTTAGATTTGTATACATTCTGGAGATGGAACATATCATTCCTTCTCTATGAAGACTCTCAGGAGAAATTTCTGTGTGGTCTTGTGCTGAAAAGAGCCCTGATTTGCTTAAGCAATCATCTTATGGACAAGATGAATTGCCTGGCTGGTAAGATGTCCTCTTTTTCTTTGACTGCTTGAAAACCCAGGGCCAAGTCTGTGGGCCACCTAGGCCAAATACATGAATTTACCACCTGTCATAAACTCAAATTCCTACAGCAGGAGCCATGTCTAAACTATTCAACAGCAGGTACAACAAAGGCACCAATCAGAATGTGCAACCGTCGTAAACCATGAGCATCAGCCTTCATTGACAGCCAGGCAGCTATAGAGTGAAACAAGCAAACCAGAGTGAGAATTCAAAAAGAAGTCTCAACCTATTTTTGTTTATTTTCACATTTGATAGAGATAGTCCATGGTGATAAACGGGACTGACACTCTCCCTCAGTGTTGGGGAGAAAATAGGGAGTGGTGGGGACTGTGGTAAATTGGAGAACCCACGCCCTTTTAACAACAGTGACTGCTCCTCAGATCCCGATAATTGCTGCCAGATTAGAATATGGCTCAGGGCTCCCACAACTTCCAATATGTTTAAGACCAAGCCAGAAACCCTAATTTTTGAGGACTCCTGGATTTGAAGAAACAAAGCAACAAGCAAAAAGCCCAACCAGAAATAAACAAACATTAAAGTACAGCAAGTGCAAACCGCGCAGTTCAGATGACTCTAGTCGGCGTGACTTCCGCTTTCTGCTGCATATTTTGTATCAACTTCCTCAGTTTTACATTCCATTCTTATTTTTCTTTCTTTTGCTTCTACTCAATTAATATTTTCCTCTACTTTATGTATCCTTGCATATCACTTTAAATTCTACCTGGGACGGTTGTCCTGCCAGGCTCCTCTCTCCATGGGATTTCCCAGGTAAGAATACTGGAGTGGGTTGCCATTTCCTTCTCCAGGGGATTGTTCTGACCCAGGGACCAACCCACTGGGGCAGATTCTTTTCCACTGAGCCACCAGGGAAGCCCCCTACGTGGGACAGAGAAGAGGATAGATGCCCTGACTACAGGGGTCTCCCCATAGACAGCCTACTGGCTTATCAAATCCCTCAGTCACACCAGACTGAACTGGCCCCTTTTTCTTCCTGACTCCATCACTCCTCCTCTGGAGGATCCAGACAGCGGGGCCCCCCCCCCACCCCCCCCCCCCCCCCCCGCCTTTGTGTGCTGTCTCAACCAGCAGCAATGCCCTGGCTCATCCGACTGCGTAAGCCAGGAGCCTGCTGCTGCTAAGTCGCTTCAGTCACGTCCGACTCTGTGCGACCCCATAGATGGCAGCCCACCAGGCTCCCCTGTCCCTGGGATTCTCCAGGCAAGAACACTGGAGTGGGTTGCCATTTCCTTCTCCAATGCACGAAAGTGAGAAGTGAAAGTGAAGTCGCTCAGTCGTGTCTGACTCTTTGCGACCCCATGGACTGCAGCCCACCAGGCTCCCCTGTCCATGGGATTTTCCAGGCAGGAGTACTGGAGTGGGGTGCCATTGCCTTCTCCGCCAGGAGCCTGAGTGTCACACTATTTTTGATTCCTCCTCCACTCATTCAATCATGGTCAGGCTTTACCTCCTGAAGCCCCATCCCCTCCTCTCTGACCCTAGCATGGTGATTCAGACCCTGGCCATTTCTAGCCTGAATTACTCTAAGAGACTAGACCAGTTTTATAGCTTATTAAGCTGAAGCACAGAGAAATTAGTAGCTTCCCTCAAGTCATTGCTGGTGAATGTGAACCCGGTTCATTTGGCTCCAGAGTACTTGCTCTTCACCACCAGGAGGCGCTGGTGGTCCCAGGGTCTGTCTCAAGCTGTTTCTCCTGCCCATTCTGTTTACTCGGAGATTATGGCTCCAAGTCATAAACTGCAGCTCTGTCTGCGTACTCCCCGATAACAAACACCCTATCTGCCCTGCCCTGAGTCTGGATTCAATAGCCGCAAAGGCTTCCTCAGACCTAGGTGATTCCCAGCCAGGGCTCCAGAATTAGGTTTCTGCAGGAAGCTTGTCTTCTCCACCCACCTGAAATCAAGATGAGTGTTCTTCTTACCTCATCCCCCTGGAAGGCAGCTTTAACGGATAAAAAAACAAAAAGTAGATTATTCTGGTTTCTAACTCTAGTTAGAAACCAGACGGCTGAGGAAGGAGAGTCCTTGGGTGGGGGTTGGGGACGACAGCAAAGGTCACAGGTGGTTGCCATGGGGCTTCCTGTGTAAAAGGCATCCTCATTACCTTGATCACAAGGAGAAGAAAAAGAGCGGGGGAGAGAGAGGCAGGAGCTGACAGTGGGGCAGAGCCCTGGGCTTCCGACCGGCCCCCTGTCCTGCACAGCTGGTTTCCTTCGGGCTCTTGGGACCACCCTGGCCTCCTGCTTCATTCCCATCTCACCTGGAGAAACTCAGGTGTCGTAATCCTGTCCAAGCTGAAAGATCCAGAAGGACCTTCAAGGTGTGGCTTGGCCTCCCTAGATCTGCTCAGGAGATTTTACTCAGTTTTGCTCGCGTCTCTCCAGACGCCAGCGGAAGACCACTCTCAAGCAGACATAGGAGTCGTTCAGGCTCTGCCTCACAGCAGCCAGCCCAGGGCAACGTGGACCTGAGCTCGCTCCTGGCCTGGAGAATCGCCACTCAAAGCAAAGGGAGGGGCAGACGGAGGGGCGGAAGGAGTCCAACACACAGGAGGATCCAGAAAGAAAAAACTCCAGCATAGGTTCTGAGGACCGAAATATTGCTCTCTCTAAAATAACTATTCCAGCCCACCTGAAAAAAGATGAAAGGCTCCAAACTGTAGATTTAAAGAATGCTGGACATTCTGGGGAGGCCGGAATGAGCGCGTGGGAGTGGAAGGTCCATGTGAAATGCCCACATAGTCGGTTAATGATGGTGCTGTCAGAGGGGAGTTCCCAGGCACAGCCAGCCAGAGGCGGCGGGGCCGGGGGCGTTCTCCCCGTCCTTAAAAGAGCACATTCAGACCCACACACAAAAGAGAGAGTGATAAGAGCAAACTGATAAGGGTTTTCGAATTCCTGCTGCTTCCCATAAAGTGTAAAATGAACAGATGTATAATCAGAGTTCTTGGGTTAACAGAGCCTTTTCTCTGCTGCTGAAGGGTTTTTAAATTGCCAGTGGAAGGACTTCCCTGGCAGTGCAGTGGTTAAGAATACACCTTGCAATGCAGGGGACACTGATTTGATCCCACATGCAGTGAGGCTACAAGCCTGCTGGCGCTAGAGCCTGTCCGCGACAGGAGAGGCCCGGGCAGTGAGGAATCCACGCATGGCAACTGGAGGGTAGCCCCTACCGCTGCGACAAGAGAACGCTCGCATGCAGCAAGGAAGACCCAGCACAGCCAAAAGCAAAATAAATTAATTTTTAAAATTTACAATTAGCTTAAAAAAAAAATAGTCAGTGGACTAGAGTTAGCAAAATCCAGACTATGGGAAAATCTCCCAACAAATAACCTGTTTCTTCAACAAATTGCACAAAGAAAACAAAAAAAGATAAGTTAAAAGGCTTAAAAGACATGACTCAATCGCAATGTGTGAGCTTTATTTGGAGTCTTTATTTTTTAACTAAAAACCCCAATATGACATTTGAGACGAATAAAAATTTGAACACCGACAGGATAGCTGATATTAAAAATTATTTATTTTTAAGGTATGACTTTGAAATTCCTTTTCAGGACTTCCCTGGTGGTCCAGTGGCTAAGACTCTATGCTCCCAGTGCAGGCGACCTGGGTTCGATCCCTCGTCAGGGAACTAGATCCCCCATGCTGCAAATAAAGATCTGCATGCTGCTACTAAGACCTGGTGTAGTCTTTCTTTTAGAGTCACTGAAATATTTACAAGTGAGATAATATGATTTCTGAGGTTTGCTTCAGAATGAATGGGATGGGGAAGTGAATGGGGTAGAATTGAAGGACTGATGGTTGTTGGGGCTGAGTGGACCTGGACCTGGAGCTTCCTTATACAATTCTTTCAACTTCTGGGTGGGTACACAATTCCCCATAATTATTAAATTTTTTAAAAGGAAAAAAAATCATTTTAATTAATTGAAATATATCATTGGAATACATATTATCATTTTCCTCCTTGCCCCACAATTCTTTTTAAACCATAAATTCTGATGAATCAGCTATACTTTCAACAAACTCCCTCATCTACAAAATCTCTTTAGTTGGAGGGAAAATTTGTCTGTCACCAATAAGAACTAGATACAGTCCCCTCCAAGTGCCTGAGCTCAGAATGCAAGACTTGGCTAAAACTGCTCTCTCAGGATTAGGTAATTAAGTCTAGGTAGCCCATGCTACAAAGAAGCTCTAATTAAACTCTAGTATCAACTGAAGTCATCCACCCCAGGCTACGCCAAGAAGCTGGAGTAAGGCACTAGGACAAGAGCCAAAAGCAACAACACAGAATTAATCTCTCATCTGCAGGTGAGCTGGCTGGGGCCCAGTGCTCAGACTCCAAGCTATGAGGTACCAGCTGGAGGGGCTGCAGCCATGCCCTCCTGTTCTCTACAGGGGACTTTCTAGAACACAGGAAGTTCCAAATGAAACAGAAGATTTCTGCAACTCACCCAGAAGAATAACTGAGGTTTCCTTTCAGAGATAATACAGAGAGAAATGAGACCAAGTCTCCCCAAGGCCAGCACCTTTCAAGTGGCCCTGCTGGAGTGAAGAGTGGCAGGAGAAGAATGTGCCCCAAGAATGAAGTAAATAAAGGAGGTAAGACACAGTTTCATTTCTCCCAACATTTCTCCCACAGCTCTGCATGATCAACACATTCAAAATGCATGACGTTTGGACTGGTAAATATTGAAGACTGTGAAAACTGTGTTTATAACAGTGTGGGTCATAGACACTGGTGCACCATCTCAAGAGGGCAATTAATCATGATCAAAATGACATATACCTTTTGACCCAGAAACTCTTCTAGAAATATACTATCTCCCTGCTGTCTACTGGATCACACCCATTCAGATCAGATCAGTCGCTCAGTCGTGTCCGACTCTTTGTGACCCCATGAATCACAGCACACCAGGCCTCCCTGTCCATCACCAACTCCCGGAGTTCAGAGACTCACGTCCATCGAGTCAGTGATGCCATCCAGCCATCTCATCCTCTGTCGTCCCCTTCTCCTCCTGCCCCCAATGCCTCCCAGCATCAGAGTCTTTTCCAATGAGTCAACTCTTAGCATGAGGTGGCCCAAGTACTGGAGTTTCAGCTTTAGCATCATTCCTTCCAAAGAAATCCCAGGGCTGATCTCCTTCAGAATGGACTGGTTGGATCTCCTTGCAGTCCAAGGGACTCTCAAGAGTCTTCTCCAACACCACAGTTCAAAAGCATCAATTCTTCAGCACTCAGCCTTCTTCATAGTCCAACTCTCACATCCATAAATGACCACAGGAAAAACCATAGCCTTGACTAGACGAACCTTTGTTGGCAAAGTAATGTCTTTGCTTTTGAATATGCTATCTAGGTTGGTCACAACTTTCCTTCCAAGGAGTAAGCGTCTTTTAATTTCATGGCTGCAGTCACCATCTGCAGTGATTTTGGAGCCCAGAAAAATAAAGTCTGACACTGTTTCCACTGTTTCCCCATCTATTTGCCATGAAGTGATGGGACCAGATGCCATGATCTTCGTTTTCTGAATGTTGAGCTTTAAGCCAACTTTTTCACTCTCCACTTTCACTTTCATCAAGAGGCTCTTTAGTTCCTCTTCACTTTCTGCCATAAGGGTGGTGTCATCTGCATATCTGAGGTGATTGATATTTCTCCCGGCAATCTTGATTCCAGCTTGTGTTTCTTCCAGTCCAGCGTTTCTCATGATGTACTCTGCATACAAGTTAAATAAACAGGGTGACAATATACAGCCTTGACGAACTCCTTTTCCTATTTGGAACCAGTCTGTTGTTCCATGTCCAGTTCTAACTTTGCTTCCTGACCTGCATACAGATTTCTCAAGAGGCAGATCAGGTGGTCTGGTATTCCCATGTCTTTCAGAATTTTCCACAGTTTATTGTGATCCACACAGTCAAAGGCTTTGGCATAGTCAATAAAGCAGAAATAGATGCTTTTCTGGAACTCTCTTGCTTTTTCCATGATCCAGTGGATGTTGGCAATTTGATCTCTGGTTCCTCTGCCTTTTTTAAAACCAGCTTGAACATCAGGAAGTTCATGGTTCACATATTGCTGAAGCCTGGCTTGGAGAATTTTGAGCATTACTTTACTAGTGTGTGAGATGAGTGCAATTGTGCGGTAGTTTGAGCATTCTTTGGCATTGCCTTTCTTTGGGATTGGAATGAAAACTGACCTTTTCCAGTCCTGTGGCCACTGCTGAGTTTTCCAAATTTGCTGGCATATTGAGTGCAGCACTTTCACAGCATCATCTTTCAGGATTTGGAATAGCTCAACTGGGATTCCATCACCTCCACTAGCTTTGTTCATAGTGATGCTTTCTAAGGCCCACTTGACTTCACATTCCAGGATGTCTGGCTCTAGGTCAGTGATCACACCATTGTGATTATCTGGGTCGTGAAGATCTTTTTTGTGCAGTTCTTCTGTGTATTCTTGCCACCTCTTCTTAATATCTTCTGCTTCTCTTAGGTCCATACCATTTCTGTCCTTTATCAAGCCCATCTTTGCATGAAATGTTCCTTTGGCATCTCTGATTTTCTTGAAGAGATCCCTAGTCTTTCCCATTCTGTTGTTTTCCTCGATTACTTTGCATTGATCGCTGAAGAAGGCTTTCTTATCTCTTCTTGCTATTCTTTGGAACTCTGCATTCAGATGTTTATATCTTTCCTTTTCTCCTTTGCTTTTCGCTTCTCTTCTTTTCACAGCTATTTGTAAGGCCTCCCCAGACAGCCATTTTGCTTTTTTGCATTTCTTTTTCATGGGAATGGTCTTGATCCCTGTCTCCTGTACAATGTCATGAACCTCATTCCATAGTTCATCAGGCACTCTATCTATCAGATCTAGGCCCTTAAATCTATTTCTCACTTCCACTGTATAATCAGAAGGGATTTGATTTTGGTCATACCTGAATGGTCTAGTGGTTTTCCCTACTTTCTTCAATTTAAGTCTGAATTTGGCAATAAGGAGTTCATGGTCTGAGCCACAGTCAGCTCCTGGTCTTGTTTTTGCTGACTGTATAGAGCTTCTCCATCTTTGGCTGCAAAGAATATAATCAATCTGATTTTGGTGTTGACCATCTGGTGATGTCCATGTATAGAATCTTCTCTTGTGTTGTTGGAAGAGGGTGTTTGTTATGACCAGTGCATTTTCTTGGCAAAACTCTATTAGTCTTTGCCCTGCTTCATTCTGTATTCCAAGGCCAAATTTGCCTGTTACTCCAGGTGTTTCTTGACTTCCTACTTTTGCATTCCAGTCCCCTATAATGAAAAGGACATCTTTTTTGGGTGTTAGTTTTAAAAGGTCTTGTAGGTCTTCATAGAACCGTTCAACTTCAGCTTCTTCAGCGTTACTGGCTGGGGCATAGACTTGGATTACTGTGATATTGAATGGTTTGCCTTGGAAATGAACAGAGATCATTCTGTCGTTTTTGAGATTGCATCCAAGTACTGCATTTCAGACTCTTTTGTTGACCATGATGACCACTCCATTTCTTCTGAGGGATTCCTGCCCGCAGTAGTAGATATAACGGTCATCTGAAAGGCAACGCCAAAGAATGCTCAAACTACCGCACAATTGCACTCATCTCACATGCTAGTAAAGTAATGCTCAAAATTCTCCAAGCCAGGCTTCAGCAATATGTGAACCATGAACTTCCTGATGTTCAAGCTGGTTTTAGAAAAGGCAGAGGAACCAGAGATCAAATTGCCAACATCCACTGGATCATGGAAAAAGCAAGAGAGTTCCAGAAAAACATCTATTTCTGCTTTATTGACTATGCCAAAGCCTTTGACTGTGTGGATCACAATAAACTGTGGAAAATTCTGAAAGACATGGGAATACCAGACCACCTTATCTGCCTCTTGAGAAATCTGTATGCAGGTCAGGAAGCAAAGTTAGAACTGGACATGGAACAACAGACTGGTTCCAAATAGGAAAAGGAGTTCATCAAGGCTGTATATTGTCACCCTGTTTATTTAACTTGTATGCAGAGTACATCATGAGAAACGCTGGACTGGAAGAAACACAAGCTGGAATCAAGATTGCCGGGAGAAATATCAATCACCTCAGATATGCAGATGACACCACCCTTATGGCAGAAAGTGAAGAGGAACTAAAGAGCCTCTTGATGAAAGTGAAAGTGGAGAGTGAAAAAGTTGGCTTAAAGCTCAACATTCAGAAAACGAAGATCATGGCATCCGGTGGGAAATAGATGGGGAAACAGTGGAAACAGTGTCAGACTTTATTTTTCTGGGCTCCAAAATCACTGCAGATGATGACTGCAGCCATGAAATTAAAAGACGCTTACTCCTTGGAAGGAAAGTTGTGACCAACCTAGATAGCATATTCCAAAGCAGAGACATTACTTTGCCAAAAAAGGTTCGTCTAGTCAAGGCTATGGTTTTTCCTGTGGTCATGTATGGATGTGAGAGTTGGACTGTGAAGAAGGCTGAGTGCTGAAGAATTGATGCTTTTGAACTGTGGTGCTGGAGAAGACTCTTGAGAGTCCCTTGGACTGCAAGGAGATCCAACCAGTCCATTCTGAAGGAGATCAGCCCTGGGATTTCTTTGGAAGGAATGATGCTAAAGCTGAAACTCCAGTACTTGGGCCACCTCATGCAAAGAGTTGACTCATTGGAAGACTCTGATGCTGGGAGGCATTGGGGGCAGGAGGAGAAGGGGACGACAGAGGATGAGATGGCTGGATGGCATCACTGACTCAATGGACATGATTCTGAGTGAACTCCGGGAGTTGGTGATGGACAGGGAGGCCTGGCATGCTGCAATTCATGGGGTCACAAAGACTCGGACACGACTGAGTGACTGATCTGATCTGAGTTAAATTCACCCATTCCAGTCCATTTCAGTTTGCTGATTCCTAGAATGTCGACATTCACTCTTGCCATCTCTTGTCACCCCCATTACCACATTCTAAAGATACCAGTCATTCTCAGCGCCTCTCTTTGCCCCACATTCCTCTGTTCCTTTTCACAATAAACCTGCTGGACAGGATTGTCTATCACCTCTGAATTCACTTCCTTATTCTCTCTTGAACACCTTCCCTTCTGAAAAGACTAGAGGTTTTGTCAAGGTCACCAATGTTCTCCATTGATAAGATCCAATAGTTAGTTCTCTATTCTTATCTCTCTTGACCTCTAGTAATATTTCCTATGATTGACCCCTCTCCTTTACGCCCTTGGCATGCCCAAAACAGATTCTCTGGACTTTCTTTCTGCTCTAGTGGCCAGTCCTTCTAAGTCTCTTTCACTGGCTCCTTTTCTGCTCAGAAAGTTTTAAGTGCCAAAGGCCTTTGTCCCAGGTGCCCCGCTCTTCATCTTTTCTCTTGTCTAGAATATCTAAGTCCTTTACTTTAAAAGTTTTAGTGATGTGGCCAATGACTCAAGTCTGGATCTCTGGCCCTAACCACTCTAAAACAATTCCAGACTCAGATATCCAAATGTTCTACTCAACAGTTCTCCATGGATGTCTGACAGGCATCACAAAGATGTCATGGTCAAGATAGAACTCTTGACTTTCAACCTCCAAACTTACTCACTCCTAATTATTTAACTATCATCCACTGAGAAAAAAAATCTAAGTATTATCTTCGATTCCTAGATTTCTCTATTCCTTACACCTGTTGACTTTACCTTGAAAACAGTCCAAATTAGTTCCCTTCTCTCCATCTCTATCATCCCAGTTCAAGACAGCATCATCTCTTGACTGCATTGCTGAAATTCCCTAATTGTTCTTGCTTCCCTCTTGCCCTTCTATAATCTATATCCTGTAGCAGCCAGTGACTACCAGTAAAACAGTCCTATGGCATCCCACCTAGAGTGAAAGTCAAGCTTCTTATTCCCTTACAAGTAAGTCCCTTCAGCTACCCAGTTCCTGCCCTATCTCACCCATCTATTTGCTCATACTTTTTCCCCCTCACCCACTCCCATGAAGCCCTTGCTTGGGATCCTCCCAGAGCTAGCTTTCTTGTCCTTATATATTGCAACTTAAATTTCACCTTCTTAGAAACCTACCCTGATACCATAGTACAAAAGACTCCTAGCATTTACCCTCTCGTAGAATTTACTACTATTAGATGTTTTTCTTATTTCTGGTCTCTGCCCCGTTAGAAAGTAAACTCAGTGAGAACAGGGAACTTGTCTATTTTGTCCTCCACAGTCTGGTTGTCTTGAGCATGACTTGGCACATAGTACCCGGTGGGAGAATACTGAGTGAACAAGTCTGTAAAGATGCAGAAAGATATTCACCCAAAGACTGCTTGAATAGCAATATAGTATAGCCAAAAAAAAAGGAAATGACTTAAAAGCTGGAGGATTCCTTTTAGTATATCCATACAGTGGGTACAGCCATTTGTAGTAATGAATGAGGTCAATCTAGAAATGCTGATAAGGAAACAATGTCCGAGATGTGTTGGTACAGTGGTACCCAGCCTCCAATACGGCCCCCAGTGATTCTTGAGTCCTGGTGTTTGCACTTTTATGTAGTCTCCTCCCAGAGTGAACTGAAGCTATCCACATACATGACCCGTAGAGTAAGGTGGAGACGACGGTGGATAACGTCTGAGGCCAGGCTCGAAAGGCAGTGCAGCGCCTCCATTTTCTCCTGGATCACTCATTTCCGGGAAAAGCAACCTTCACGTTATGAGGTCACCTGAGCAGGACTGTGGACAAGCCCTTGCACAGAGGAACCAAGGATTCCCGCCAACAGCCAGCACCAACACGCCAGCCCTGTGAGGAAGCCACACGGGAAGTGGGTCCTCCAGTTCCAGTCAAGCCTTCAGAGGACTGCAACCTCCTGAGACCCCCGTGCCAGAACCACCTGCCTCAATGGCTCCCCAGTTCATGACTCACAGAAACTGTGCAAGTCAGTAAATGTTGACTGTTATTTTAAACCATTAAGTTTTGAGGAAATTGATTATGCATAAAAGACATAGGTAATATAACTCCTCTTTTACTGTTTAAAAAAAAAGCATATGGGCACTTACATTTATTCATGCATAGAAAATACCTCAAAGGAGGCACAAAGGGATGGATGGGTAGGGAGGGATTATGTCCACTTTTCAGTATCTGCTCCAATATTCTCAGATTTATTTACAACAACTACTTATTACTCTTATAATTTTTATTTTTTTAAAGGTTATTATCACAATATTAAGAGAGAAGCCACAGTAATGGCACTTCCTAAGCTTTCTTGTCCTTCTGTTTTCCTTGACTTTCTCCCACTCTCAGGACTTGGCTTTAGAACAGTCTCTTCTTTATCCAGTAACCCAAACACTGGAGGGGTTTTTTTGTTTTTGTTTTTAAGATTAATTTCACTGAGAACATTAATCCTACAATTAGAATGATGCTAAAATTGGGATCCTGATTTAATTATTTGCATTTAATAAGGCAACAAAGTTGCAGTAACTGTGGGATGCAAAGCTGGTGCTCTGTGACAACCTAGAGGGGCGGGAAGGAGAGGGAGGTGGGAGAGGGGTTCAAGAGGGAGGATACCTGTGGCTGATTCATGTTGATGTATGGCAAAAGCCGTCACAGTAAAGTAATAATCCTCTAAATAAAAACAAATAAAGAAATAAACAAATAAACAAATAAAGAAAAAGATGAAAATAACTGCAAGATGAATGTATGAGCCACTCCCACCTTCGCTGTGCTGAAGACTTAACTACAGTTCCTGGAGCCCACAGGCGAGGGCTGCGGTTTCTGCAAGAGGTGGTGAGCCATAGCTGGTCACGCCGAGTTTCACATCAGTAAAGATGGACACTGGGAATATTCCACAGGCTGACTAACAGGTAAAGGCAAAGGCAGCTCACACTCAAACCACAGAATTCGGCACGCTCTCCCTCAATAAAGACATTTTCCAGAGTGTGACCTGAGGGACTCCAATGATTTACATTTAAACAGAACAACCATCTCAGTGACTTTCCAAGGCTTGGGGGTAAAATGGAGGACCGAGCCCTGAGTTTGGTTTTCCCTCTTCAGAATTAGCGGTGGGGGTGGACTAAACATGTGCCTTTGACTAGTGTAACATCAGAAACTTCACTTTTTAAGACAACAACCAAACTCTGCAGCCCAGACCCACAGTTTTAATTGATGAGACCAGCGAACAGTGTAGCAAACTGTACCTTTGATTCAGTGATAAATTCCAGTCCTCGTGAGTGTCTCCAAAGGGGAAAAGTTGCAGGAACAAAGTTGCAATCACTAAACTATGCATACTGATGAGATTATAGCCCCAGGATTGATGAAATCTTGCTAACAGGGAACTTAATTACCTCTGAAACTCCGGCTGCAAACAACCGAAATGGCACACAGAGAAATGCCCAAACAACTCGGTTTAGCACGTGTCTTGCACAAGGGGACACGAATCCACATTCGCTTTCAGACTGAGAGAGCCTCCTTCAGTCACCAGAGCCAGGGGAGTGCAACAGGCAAATTGTCAGGCAGTTTAGCAAAATCAGAGCCCAGCAAAATGGGGAACACAGAGGGAAGACAGGCACACCCAGGGCACTCCCGAGCCCAGGGCCAGAGTTCCCCCGCCCGCCTGCCCCTCCCGCCCTGGCAGGGACCTGATCCAGGCAGGGCAGGGCCTTCGAGAGCCGCTCCTCAAAGGAAAGAGAAACAAACACGGTTAGAGGAGCATTTGATTCAGCAGACACTCTTATGATTCTATTTCCCACATCATTTCTTGTACACTTCTTCACGTAGATTCACAGATCTGGTGAAAATGAACCAAGAAAAACACTACTTCCATAGGGTAGGGATTAAATTATTTTTTTTTTTTTTGGGGGGGATTAAATTATGATCACTCAGTATGATCAATCACTAGGCAGAAAACTACCTAGTCACTGAAAAAACTGAGGAAGATCCATGTGAATTGATTTAGAAGTTGGCATATACATACACATATATGTACTTACATACACAAACACATTCATTCTTATTTTAAAAGTATTACATACTATATATATTTTTTCTATAAACAATTATAAAAATTGGTTACCTTTGTGAGATAAGAATGGACATGTGTGGCAAAGAAGTACATTTTTCATTTTATATATTTTTACTGATTTTTTTTTTTTTTTTACTATCCGCAGGTTATTATAAAAATGACTAATAAAGAAATAGCAAAGACCAAAAAAATGCTTTCCACTGGATGAGCCTGTGAGCCCCTTGTTTCTGCTCGCTTTTACCCTGGGTAGACCATCTTTTGCTTTCCCACCTGTAAAATGGGAGCAAGCCCACCATGAGGCAGCCTGCTAGGAGACTGAAAGCTGAGAGGGCAAGGAAGGCAGGGTGTATCTGGCCACAAACGGCGGCAGACCAGAAATGAGATCACGTCAGTCGTCAGAGATGAACAGTAATAATGCGACACTAAACTTATGAGTACGTGCCAGACGTTTCATCCTAATCCACATTTTACAAACAAGAAACTGAGGCACAGAGAAGCATCTTCCTCAGGAAACCAAATCAGGAAACCAAAACAAAGAAATCATGGAGTCAGAACTCAGCCCTGCTAGGCGGGAGGCTGTGCCGCTTCAGCACGAACTCACGCAACGGACGTTTTCAACATTTCTGAAGACTGATGGATGAGCACTTCAGGAAATAAGTGCAAACACACTTTCTGGTAGAAGTATACGTTACTGAAGGCCATTTGGCAAGTGTCACCAAAATTTAAAATGAGCACCCAACTTTTGACCTGGCCATTCTACTTTCTGGAACTCATCCTACAATGAAAGTGAAAGTCACTCAGTCGTGTCTGACTCTTTGTGACCCCATGGACTATACAATCCATGGAATTCTCCAGGCCAGAATACTGGAGTGGGTAGCTGTTCCCTTCTCCAGGGGATCTTCCCAACCCAGGGATCAAACCCAAGTCTCCCACAATGCAGGCAGACTCTTTATCTGCTGACCCACAAGGGAAGCCCTCGTCCTACAGAAATACTCACAAAGATGTCTACATACAGATGTTCTGTGTGGCACTGTCTTAACAGAGGAAAAAAGAGAGGGAGAGAGAAACAACTCCAGGAGCCATAGGTATGGAAATGACCAGATGCCTAAAACCTCACAATACACCCCAAATAGTAAGTAGCTTGTATTCTTTAAAAATGGAGGTCAATCCATAGATGCAGACATGTGAATTCTAAAATGTAGTTAAAAGAAAAATAATTATTACAGGGCAATGTGTACAATATGATCCTCTTTACATAAAAATAAGATGTGAGAATCACTTTCATTTCTTCTTAGAAGTGGGATACCTTTGTTTCCCTACTCTCCCTTCCTCGAAAACAAAAATGAAAGCAAAAACCACACAATTCAGAGATAAGTCATAAAAAATAAAAGTCATGTGTTATTTATAAATCAATCATACAGTAAAACAATTATTTTAAAAGGTCACAAATACAACAGTTGCATAAAGTCAGCTTGGAGTTAAGTACCTCTTTAAATACATTGCAAATCATCTCTATTTTAGTGTTCTTTTCCAAACAGATGTGGTTCAAACTCAAGAGACGGCTTTATCATTTCATGTTTGACAAAAAGTCAACAAAACTGGCAATAAATAGTCCAACGATAATTTTTAAAAATACTAAGTGGTAAACTCTTAGTTGTGAAAAAAATCTACTATTCAGACAACCTGAAGATTTCACTGAAGTCAGTAAAGACACAAAATTAGCTTTTGCACATTTAACATGCTCGTTGTATTTTCCTTGAAGTGATAATGATACATACAAAAGCTCAAAGCATTAATAAAGAAATGACTGGAAGTCCCAATAAGTCAATGAACAGACTTTGTTCTGAACTGGATGGGAAAGAGACACAAAATGTTCTGTTTTGCTTTATTTTTCAAAAATTGCCATGGCTCCTTGTCAAGTGGAAGCAGTACCCAGACCAAAGGTTCCCAAACACTGGAGTGTAAGAAAGACTTGTTAAAATGCAGGTTCCTGGGCCCTGCCCCAGACTCTGAGCTCTGATTCCTGAGTACAATAAGTCTACATTTTCAAACAAGATACACAATGATTTTGACAAAGTGGTACAAGAACCCCACCATTCAAACTTGTTGCCGTTGGTTGGAAACCTGACTTGGGGCAGCTCCCCGACCTCTTTAGTTTCCTCATCTGTATAGCCAGTCAACTGTACTGATCTTCTCTGAGGGCCCTGAAGCCCTAATACAGCTGGACCCACCCCAGATGTAAAAGAGACATAGTTGCAGCTAAAAACTTAAGCCTTCACGCCAAGACTAGTCTCTGCATATCATGGGGTTTCTGTCTTTTCTGCACCATCTGAAAAGTCTGCTTCGATCAGTTCCATTTCTGGGAGCCCCTGAGTAGAGAAATTCTGAAACTGACATTCCTTGTGAATTTGGGGGACTTTCCTCATGCAAACAGGGAAGCTTCCAGCAACCCTGAGAGGTGCTGCATATACATGGTATGTGGTGAAACCTACTTGGTTAAGAAACAACAGAAGCATCTCCGGAATGGTAAGCAGGCTCCAAAACTTCCAGCAGAACTTCCACTGAGGAACCGGGCCACTCAGTAGGAGCCTTTGACACTGGTTGAACTTGAAGAGTAAGAGCTGGATTTCCCCGAGAATTTCTTTGACGAGAGGGATACCTGCATCCGCTTTACAGTACGGACGCTCCGGCAGAGAAGGGCATTCTTGGCGTGATCCCTGAAGTCCTGTGAAATGAAGTAATAGACAAAGGGGTCGATGCAGCTGTTGAGGGTGGAGAGGCAGAGGGCCACGATGTACAGGGCGTAGACGTGACTCTGGCCCCGGGTCTTAATCAGGAAGTAGTGCACCACGAGCAGAAGGTTACTGGGAGTGAAGCAGATCAGGTACATGGCCAGGACGGTGACAATGAGCTTGATGGCCCTCCGCCTCTTCTTTCCTGAGCTCTCATCCATGGCAGAAGACTGGAGGGTCCGGATCATGAGCACATAGGCCGAGGCCGTGAGGAAAGCTGGGAACAGAAAGACTCCGATGGCCAGAGACAGGAAGTAATTGAACATGTCTCCCACCAGCACCTCCTCCGGCAAAACGTCGTGACAGGTCGTGATATTAAGGGCCCGGATATAGGAGGTCTGCTTCACGACGTACAAGGGGATGGTAAGCAGCAGAATGAGCAGCCATATTCCCAGAGAGACGCCGATGGCAATGTTTGCCTGCTTCTTGGGGTGCACCATGGGGTTCACGATAACCCAGTATCTCTGCACGCTGAGGCAGGTCATGAAGAGGATGGAGCAGTACATGTTGCCGTAGAAAAAGCCAATGAGCACCTTGCAAAGAGACTCCCCGTAAATCCAGTTGTTGCCATGGATGTGATACGCGATCTTCAAAGGGAACCAGGTAACCGAGAGGAGGTCGGCCAAGGCCAGGTTGGCCATGTAAATCTCAGCGGGGTGCTTCTTCTTTGTTCGGAAAAGAAAGACCCACAGGGCCATGCCATTGCTTGGCAAACCAACCACGAACACGACCGTGTAGACAACTGGAAGAAAGACAGTAGTCAGCTTTCCAGTGAGGACGGAGGTAGAAAACTCATCCACGGAAAAGCCTGGTTTCACTGTCACGCCTCTGCCAGTGACCACAGGTGACTTATCCACGTTACCAATGAGGCTTCTTCCTTTAGACTTGTTTCCTGCACAAGAAAGGCAAGGCGGACAAGGGTCATTACAGAAATCAGTGTTTCCACAGAGATGCTGGCTTGTCCAAACACAAGCGCTTCAGAGAAAGAACGGCCGGTGGGAAGGTCACGGGCAAGATGGTGCCCAGCACTTCAGTTACCACCGGAAAGCTCGGGCAGAGGAGAAAAGGAGGACAGCAGCTGAGCAGAAAAAGCAGCAGAAGCGAAACGACTGAGCAAGAACGGGCGGAAGCCCAAGAGGACAGTGTTAGGCGGGCCTGCCTTTCTCCAGGGCAGGGTAGATGAAGAAAGTTTCCCGCACTGTGTGAAGGAAGAGAAAGAAGACAGGAGGAGGGGCACCCAGAATGCTTCCGGGGGCTTTTGATGGGTGGTGGGATTACTGGGATTTCTATGGTCTGGATTTATGTGCCTGCTGTTGTTATCTTTTTAAATCCTAATTTTCTATTTTTTAAGTCTTTACTGAATTTGTTACAATATTGCTTCTATTTTATGTTTCGGTTTTTTGGCCATGTGGCACATGGGATCTTCGCTCCCTGACCAGGGATCGAACCTGCACCACCTGCGTTCAAAGATGAAGTCTAAACTTTCGGACCACTAGGGAAGTCCCCCTGGTGTGTGTGTGTGTGTGTGTGGGGGGGGGGGGGTGTGTGTGTGTGTGTGTGTGTCTTTACAATGGGTATTTTTTTTTTAATGGGAGGGTTATGAAGTATGTGTACAACATAACAATGATTTCTATGAATCCCGGAAAAAACTGACAGTATGTCATTTAGTTCTACAAACTGTCCACACTCATTAGTCTCCAACTGTTCTCATAATGGCCATCTATCTCATTTGTGCTGCAAGACAACTCAGCCTGGCCCTTCACTCCTTAGCCCAAAGTCCAACACAGCGAGGTTCCCAGGAGTTCAGACACACTGTCTCTCTAGATACAAGGACAGCCTCAGCCAGGGCACAGGTCTCCCGCTTCTCTGAGGGCTTCCTGGAGACCTGCCCATGGGGAAGAGCGGGCAGCAAGCCTTCTGACCTCAAGGTCACTGGGCAGCTGGGTACACGATTTCTGTTCAGACAAATTTGTATTCTGACATTTAAGCAAGTAATATGCTAAGCTTTAACAACTTCTACTTTCATCCCCAAATTATGAATTAAACTTTAGAAATCACGAATGAATGGCATGGCCAGCCTACATCCTGCCCCAACCAAGTGTCCATCGACCTGCGGAACAAAGTGAGGGGCAATGTAAAGACACAGAAGGCCCCGACTTTATTTCTGGGGAAGAGCAGCCCTTCACCATGACACGTTTATACCAGGAAAGATGTTCAACCTACTCACAAGCTTATCTGATAACTTGTATGTGTTGTCATCATTTTTTCCTCTTCTACCTAAGACACGGCTGGTGGGAAGGTAAAGTGGGACAGTCACTGTGCAAAACCATCTGGCAGTTCCTCGAACGGTTCACTACAGAATTGCCCTATAACCCAGCAATTCCTACTCCTAAGTATACACCCAGGACACAGGAAAACACAGAAACCTGTACAGGAATGTTAAGAACAGAATATTCATCAGAGCCCCAAAGGAGAAATAACCCAGATGTCCATCACCTGATGAATGGATAAACAAAATGTGGTCTATGCCTACAATGGAACATGACTTAGCAATAAAAGGAAACGAAGTACTGATACATGCTACAACACAGGTGAAGCTTGAAAAGATTATGCTTTTGAAAGAAGCCTCAGGAGTATGTGTTGTAGGAGTCCATTTATAATAAATGTTCTGAATAGGCAAATCCACAGACAAAAAACAGATGAGTGGTTGCCAGGAGCTGGGGAATGGGGCAAACTGGGGGGATGATGGCTAAGGAATAGGGTGGAGTGTTCTTATAGGGTAAAAAAATATTCTAAAGTTGATTGTGACGATGGGTAGATTATCTGTGAATAGTCTAAAAGGCATTGAATTATAGACTTTAAACAGGTGAACTGTATGGTTTGCAGGTTACATCTTAATAAACCTGTTAAAGAATGATGGAAGGCAGGAAGTAGGCTGAGGTGTCATTACTAAAGCTGACTGAGGGGTACCAGGGATTCACTGCAACATTCTATCTTCATGTGTCTAGAATTTTCCATAAAAAAAAAAAACATACACCAGGTCACAAAAGTTCATGCAAAGAGATAAAAAACTATTTTATGTAAGGATACTAAAATAAAGGTGGGGGGGGGGGGAAATTAACCAGAAATACTACAAAAAGGGAAGGATTCAAAGAGTGAGGAGAAAGATTTCCTGAGAATATTCACACATAGAACCCTGAATGACTGCACTCTAAAACACCATTCATATTAGCTGTGTCCATCAACCCAGTGGCAGAGCATAACCAGCATGCCAGTTGGTGTGACTGAGCAGCGCTAGAACTACTCAGCACTAACACTGGTAAATGTCGAGCTGCTGCTCAAAGTGCCCTGAAGCACAGGGCACAGGCTTCTACCTCACACAGGGTCCTCAACTCACAGAACTTGTCTAGAACGGGTGCCATCTCAGCTTCTAACTCTATAACCCATCTGTAAACCAGAAAACATCTTTTCTATTTTACAGGGTGAAGATGAGCTACTTAATAAACACTGAAATGCAATGACAGTCACAATATAGTGTCAACTGAAAAAGCGCCTGGTGGAATAATATGCTTCCATCTATATAACAAAATTATAATTTGTCAACAAATCTGAAGTCTAGGAAAACACCCACTACACCATAGACTCTGGCCATCTCTAGAGTAAAATGGGTGGGGAGGGGAGAATTTTACTGTTTTTTACCTTTACACCCTTCTGTGTCATTTGGATTGCTTTTTCAGGGGCGTGTAAACTGGTGTAATCTATTCGAAGGGCAATTTGGCAAAATATCAAAAATTTTAAGTGTGCTTGCCCTATGACCCACTGACTTACTGCCAGGAATTTGTTCTGCATGTATACTAGCTAAAGTACACAAAAACAGTCTATGTACAAGAATATTTACTAGAATATTATTTACCATGGTAAAACAAAAGTGATAGTTTCAATGTCCATCGAAAAACAAAAAAGGCGAGTTCAGTAATTTATGGCATTTATACAATGAATAATGTGCCCCCTACAGAAGTGTGGGCAGATTTTCCTATATTGACCATGACTAGATCATATAGGTTAAAAAAACCTGCAGAAAAAAAAAAAAAAAACCTGTAGGACAGCATGTAGAGTATGAGCCTTCCTTACTGCAGGGAACACATGCATTTCTGCATAAAGAAGTCTGTTGTGAGTGAAGAAGGGAGAGAACGGGGATGTTTCACTTTTAACCTTTTTGATTTGCACTTTTAACTTTACAAACGTTCCCTGCTCTTTGCTATATTAAGCTTCCTCCTGTGGCCCACCCCCCACCAACATAAGCAGGTACAGAGTAGCTACTTTATTTGTTTAAACTCTCCTCTTGTGTTCTTTCCCCTATTATCCTCCTCACCCTCAAATAGCCTTTTGCTCTGAACTTCGGGAGCCTAGATCAAAAAAGGAAAGCTTCCATTACTTGGTACCCTCTCTAGGGACACTTTAGTCAAATTTCTTGTATTCTTTCAGGATGAACTGTTTTCCTCTCAACATTTGCCCAGCTAATAAAACCGTAAGCAAGTCAAACACGCACTTCACTAAAACATCACCTATCAAAATTAATTAGTAACTACAAGGTCAGGCAGGTGACCAAACACAAATTTAAGGTCCCATCTTCACGTTCATTGCAGTGTCCTCTCTTATTACAAAACATGGAAAATAGCCCATGAGCCTATCAACAGAGGACCAGTTAAAAATTATTATACATCCACTGGTAACATTTTAGATTCATTAAAAATGTTTTATATTTACTAACATGCTACTAATGTTTGGTCATTGATGTTTACTCACTACTGATGTTTACTTTTACTCATTGGAAAAGACCCTGATACTGGGAAAGACTGAGGGCAAAATGAGAAGGGGGCAGCAGAGGATGAGATGGTTAGGTAGCATCACCAACTCAGTGGACATGAATTTGGGCAAACTCCAAGAGATATTAGAGGACAGAGGAGCTGCAAAGAGTCGGACGTAGCCTAGCGACTGAGCAATGACAACTGATGTTTATATAAACACATAGGTGTACAAAAATTGTTTCTCTATTTATGAATACATATTTTGTGCATGGATGTATGAAAGCATTAGAAAGGCTAGAAACCAAAATCTTAGCAATGCTTTGGGTAATGAGGGTGATTTAATTAATGCCGCCTCCTTTTTGGACTTATTTTTCCTTTACAGTAATCACATACGGCTTGTGTCATTAATGACCAATTACAAAGGGAACACAAGTTTCAATGTCCAAAAGAAAAATGGAATGACTGCTTTACAGGGGACTTCTTAGACTTGTGACACGGTGGAAAGAATTAAGTACCTGAAAAAAGCCAACTTAAATGCCAAACTGCCATCAACTGCCAGGTAACTCTGGGCCAGTCCCTTTACTTCATTTTTCATTCACTATTTACTGAGGTCCTTTAGGGAAAGAGATGTGTTGAACCGTGTGATGGAGGTGCCATTAGGGGTCCCTGGCCTCCTGGAGTATGTGATCCAGTTGGGGGAGAGATAAAACTATTTACAGAAATAACTATCCATCACTCAGATGGTAAAGAATCCACCTGCAATGCAGGAGACCGGGGTTCTATCCCTGGGTCAGAAAGATCCTCCAGAAAAGGGAACAGCTACCCTCTCCAGTATTCTTGCCTGGAGAATTCCATGGACAGAGGAACCTGGAGGGCTACAGTCCTTGGGGTCACAAAGAGCCAAGCCACTAACATACACACTCTTGTGATAGAAAAGAAAGCAGGGGTATGATGGACAGTTTTCCTTGCCTCTCCCCCTCAATTCAGCGGCCCCCATCTGTGAAATGATAAGGTTACTCTCTAGGCTGAGTTCCCTTCCATAAGGCAGTGTGTGGGGGAAAAACCTTTGGGAAGAAAAGTCTAGGATGCGTCTTGCTGCAAACTGAGGGGGATACAAGAGGGCCAGACTGAAGGGGGTGAGCAAAGACAGGTGCTGAAGGTCAGAAACACTGGTGATGCCATGTTTCTTAATTAAAATCAGCTTAGTTTTCAAGTTGTGAAGAAAGCTCCATCCACCTAAAGTCTCACTGTTACTGAACTGACCCTTTAGCAAAGTTACCCTGAAAAGGAATAAAAGTATGTGGAAGGGAAAAAAGTGCAATAGTGAATAGTTCTGTTTAACAACTAACTTGATATCTGTTGTGTTGTTAAATGAAGTCCGCCTTATCCTTCAGAAATCCTCCCAGCTCCTGCCCCTCACTTTGTAAACAAGAGCAAGCCAAACACTCAGGCAAGCTTCCTATTGGAATTGTCTGGATCATAAAATAGAGGAATCCACATCCTCACATTTTACAGAAGATGTCTATACATACTAAACCTTGCTCCTAAATTTTAAGTTTGTAAGTTTAAAAACAGAACGGTAAAGGGACATGTATTCATCACAGTTTCAGTACTTCCAGGAAATAAATATCTTTATTCTAACGCTGACAATAAAATGTGTACCAGGGGTGTAGTTTTTGAAGTATCCACCATAATAATACCCTTTTCTGTAACTGCAGAAGGAAAAGAATCACATTCTTCTGATTCAAATTCACAGAGATTTGCTCTTTCACAATGTCTTCATGAAGAGGATAAAAGTGAGAACCTGTCTTAACAACAGGTCTACAAATTTCGCAGGGAAACAAAAACTTCCCTTTTAAGGCTCGCCATCTGTTAGCATCACAGTATGAGTTTGAGTAGGCCCCGGGAGTTGGTGGACAGGGAAGCCTGGCGTGCTGCAGTCCATGGAGTCGCAAAGAGTTGGACACGACTGAGCGACTGAACTGAATTGAAGGCAATACCCGGCCTAAGAGCGCCCGCGCCCTGGGAGAGCAGCTCAGCCCTGGAGATTCCCCCTCCCTCCTGACAAGTCCGAGCACACCCCCGGGCACCGGCTGCGGCGCACAAGCTGGTACCTGCGCGCCCCCAGGGACGGCTCCCGGGTACTTCCGTGCCCGGGGCGGGCAGCCTCGGGCCTTCGGACCTGTGGCAGCCAGCCAGTGTGGCACGGAAGGGCCGGGAAACCCGGGGCCCAGAGGTCACCTGGTCGAATGTAAAGCAGGGTTCAAGAAGTTCCATTCGTTCACCTGTTCGACTGGCCTACAACCCGGGGCGAGCGCCTGGCACCCGAAGAACCAACGGGGCCCGGCCCTGGCTTCCCCACTCGGGCCACGAACCGTCCCAGAGGAGCTGGCGGCCCCGGAGAAGGGGAGGCGGGTTGAATGACGAGGGCCGACCCCAAAGAGGGGCCTCCAAAAGTTGGAGGAGGCTCAGAAAGCGACTCAGAAAGTTCCCAGGCCGCGCGGGCTCCATCCCGCTCTCAACCCGCTAACTCCGCAGGTCGCGCAGGACTAGACAGGAAAGAATCTGAAAAGTGTGCGAAAGCTCCTTAATGACTAGTGTTTGCAAAGAAACCTAAGCGGGGGCGCCCGAGGGACTCAGCCCCCCGGGGCCTCTGTAGACGCGAGCACCCCGCTCTCTTCCGCTCGCCTCCCCAGGCTTCAGCCCCTGCTGGTGGTCCCAGCTGGGGCCCCGGAGACCCCCGCTCCGAAGCCGGGAGCTGAGCCGCCGAGTGCGGGAAGGAGGAGGCGACGGTCGCACTCACCCTTCGCGCATCCACCCGGCGTCCGCCTCCCGCCCACGGCGCCCGAGACCCCCGCTCCCGAGCAGCACGACCCCTCCGGTCCGAGCCTCTCACCTGGGACGGTGCGGTTGCAGGAGCCAGAGGCCGCCAGCAGGAGGACGCCCCCGAGCAGCCACGCCGCGCTCGGGCTTCGCATCCTTCCAGCAGCGCCGACGCCGGGCGGACGGGGAGCCCGGCGCCACCACAGCCCTGAAACTGAGTCCCCCTCGCCGCTCGGCTGGGGTAGGAAGCCACCCTCCCGCCTGCCCCTGATTGGAGCCTGCGCGCACGCCTCCCGAGAACCGGATAAGTTTCAGTGAAACTCGAGCCTCTCGCCGCACCTGCGCGGGGCCACGCCCAGGGGCCGGAACGCACTGCTCCGCCCGGCGGTTCCGAGACCTGGAGTCCGGGGCCCCGCCCCGGCCCGACGCCCGAGGTGCACCCGCCGCGTAGAAACTGTGCTGTAATCTTCGAAAGGTTGGGAACACTCTCGTCGTGGGATCGCCGCGCCTGCGCAAGGCCGAAAACCGCCTTTAATTTTGAATTACTCCTGCGGAACCGGCGTTGTCCACCCCCATCCCCCGCCCTTCCTAAAGGGCAAACAGCCAAGGCCCGGGCTCGCTGCAGTTATGTTGGGTACTTGGTAGAGGCCTCCCAGTGTCGTCAGCGCTGTGGGATGAGGTCTGCACTGGCAGGATGGACGTCTGCGGGCCCCCGCCAACACGATGGGGAGCAGGCAGGGGTCCGGGCCTGCCGGAGTCATCAGGGATCTGTGTTTAAGTTTCCGCTCTGCTGTTAACTAGCTGCGACCCCTCATAAACCTCACAAACCTCTCACCCCTTCTAGGCGCCCTTCCCCGTCTGTGAAGTGGGAGGGAGAAAACAGTTGTAACAGCTACTTAAAGTACCACGTGTAAATGATTCAGGAGCCCAGTCTAATCCCCCGAATGTAAAAAAAAAAAAAAAAAAAACATGCAATAACTATTATTCCCATTTTACAGACGAGGAAACTGAATTAAGGTTGAACAAACTGCCCACAGTCACGCAGCGGTAGTCACGGATTGTAAATGTCCATCACATGGAAACATGAGTCTGTGCCTTCTGCTTTCTTCTATTAGGCACTGCTCCCGCCAGAGGCTTTTCTGTATTGAGAGCCCAGAGTCCAAAGAATTATATAAACATTTATATTTACAAGCAGGGCTTCCCAGTGGCGCTAGTGGTAAAGAACCTGCCTGCCAATGCAGGAGATGTAAGAGACGCGGAATTCGATCCCAGGGTTGGGAAGATCCCCTGGAGAAGGGCGTGGTAACCCATTCCAGTATTCTTGTCTGGAGAATCTCATGGACAGAGGAGCCTGACGGGCTGCCGTCCATGAGGTCACATAAAGTCAGACAGCGACTCAGCACATATTTATAGGTTTGTGTGCAGAATTCCTAACAGGACATGAGGCGGAGTAAGAGACTGGGATGGAGCACAGCACCTTCATTATATTGCTAAGTCTTACTTTTTACTTGCTTTAAAAAGGTAAAATAAGCTTACTATAATTCAGTTAAACTCGTGGGCAGTGGAGGAGCAGAGAAGAGAAACATGAGTGCTGTCTTGAAGAGTTAGCATGTAGGAGAGGATTAGACATGCTCTGAGTAGGTCCAGAGAGCAGAAATAGGAGCCACAGTGGGGAACTGACTTCAGCTCAATGTAGAAAGAGGTTTTGTAACAGGTGTGATTCTCTGGCAGTCCATCGGTTAGACTCGGCTCTTTCACTGCCATGGCTGGGGTTCAGTCTCTGGTCGGGGAGCTAAGATCCCCACCAGCTGTCAGGTGAGGCCAAATCAAAACAAACAAACAAAAACAGCCCCAGTCCCTAGGGCTGCCTGGTGAGGTTAAGGCCACGTCACTGTAGGACTTGCAGCAAAGGACCAGGGCGTGTGTCCTGCAGGTTGGAGAGGCCATTCCCTACGAGGATCAGGGGCAGGCTGAGGAGTCCAGGACGCCTCTTGAGCGTCTTGAGCCCTGGGAGTCCATGGTTCTTTCTAGAAGACCAGTTTGGTGAGTCAGCTGTCAGTGATGTCACCTGAACATAACTGAACAAATGTAAACTGAACTCACTCCATCGTGGGCCTGTGAGTTTCTAGGATGGAGCTTACATCTAATAAAGGCCCTGTGTTCTGAGTATGGCCTCTTGCTGAACCTACCGTGGGACCAATTAATAGGGTTCCAAATGATTCAGGCAGACAAAATTGTATAAAATGTCATGTTAGGGGCTTCCCCGGTGGCTCAGTGGTAAGGAATCCGCCTGCCAATGTAGAAGACACGGGTTTGATCCCTGATCCAGGAAGATCCCACGTGTCTCGGAGCAACTAAGCCCGTGCACCACAACCATTGAGCCTGTGCTTTAGAGCCTGGGAGCCGCGACTACGGAGTCCACGAGCCGCAGCTACTGAAACCGGTGCGCCCTGGAGCCTGTGCTCTGCAACAAGAGAAGCCACCACAATGAGAAGCCTGCATGCTGCAACAAAGAATAACCACAAAAGCCAAACAGCAACGAAGACCTAGGACAACCATAAACTCATAAACAAAATTATTTTTTAAAATATCACGTTAGCCAGTTGTTTCAACCATATGGCCAAGAAGACATTTCCCCCACATTTCCCTAAGTAAAGGGTTAGCATTCTGCCTCTGCCCTCTGCCCTGACAGAGCTCCCAGGAGCAGGAAAATAAATGGTTGAAAAGGTGGAGAAGCAAATGGTCCTGATTGGACCACAGAATGGAGTAATTGCTCCCTGAATAACGGGAATGGACTGCTTCCCAGCACACACACAGACAAGAGGGGCTAGGAGAGGCTGTCCAGTGAGTGACACAGTTCTTTTTAATGGGTGCCTTTCAGTAGCCCCACATCTTAGGAACCTCTCATTGTTATTGTCTGGAGTTCTTTTGGGAATGTGGAAAGAGCTCGGCCTCTGAAACCATATAACCCTGAGGGCAAAATTTGGTCTTTCACCATCCAGGTATATGTGACTTGGGATAAATTTTACTACTTACCCTCTCTAAGTGGAGAGGGCATTCCACTTACCTATAAAGTGGAATCAAGGGAATTTTCTGGTGGTCCAGTGGTTAAGACTGTGCTCTCACTGCTGATGGCCCCAGTTCAATCCCTGGTCACAGAACTAAGAACCCACAAGCCATATGTTGTGGGGGGAAGAAAGAAAAAATGATAGGGTCAATTTTTTTTTTTTAGTTGAAAAGTACCTTAGGATAAAATAAATTGTGACCGTGTTTTGTTTCCTTCCTTTCTTTCAGGAGTCTTCTTTATACCCCCCACCTGTACCCCAGCTCTCAGGATGCTGCTTCCCAGGGCCACACCGCTGTGCCCTCTTTTCCTCCCAGGAAAAGCTGACTTCTAGAAGCAGCACCAGGGCCTTCCTCATCTGTCCAGGAGTAAGATCTCTTGATGGCGAACAGGTCACTCCCGAGGGTCCTTCACTGGCGAAGATACTCAGTCCCACGAGACCCCTTCAAGCCTCCATTGAATCATCTGTGATATATGACATCTATAATCTGAAGGTAATAATAGTACTATTCTTATAGGCTGTTCGTGAAGACTCGGGTTTGCTCTGTGTCCAGTTAGCACAGTTCCTGGTACACAGTAAATTCTCATGAAATGGGAGCCACTGCAGAATGACTGCCCTAGGGGGGAAATCTTCCTTTTTCCAATGCATCAAAGGCCAGCTGTCCTCAGCTTAAATTTTCATTAGGATTTTATGGAACTATGCCTTGAATTGTCAAAATTTCCAAGAAAATATTTTTACTGAACAGTACCACAGGTTAAGGATCTCAAGAATGTGGTTTTTCCCAGAGGCCTGACTACATGCCTTCAAGTCAGTCTGCAGATGTTTCCTTGTGACGTAGACTAGAGTGTTTGTCTTCTGATTTTTGTTGACTCTTCTGCCCAAATGACCTGGCTGTGTGCAATAGTACAGAGAAATGACCACAGGCAATTCCAGAGAGGCTGGCTTTCAGGGGCTGGGAACTCCATGCAGCTTCCCACCTCCTACAGTTCTAAGGAAATAAAGTGGGAACTGGGGTAGGCGAGACACTGAGGGAAAAGCCATTTCATTCCATCATTTCTACAGTCATTTATCAAGCTGATCAAACTCTTTCCGGAGAAAAAAAGACTTAGTCCCTCTACTCTTGGGTCCTGGTCAAATATAGATGGAGGAAACATTAACATTCATTCACTCACTCGTTCATTGACGAAACATTGAGGACAAGATAAGGAATGACCTTCACATGGTAAATCCTTTGGTCAATTCTCAGTCTTAATATTACTCAACTGGACTAGGAGTTTGGCATAAATGATCTTTCTTTCCTTAAATGCTATGTTCCCTTGACTTCCTGCAACACTCCTTGATTCTCCTCCTGTCTCCCTGGCAACTCAGAAGGGGTTGACTCTCTTCTGGTTCTCACTTACCTTCCTCAATTCTGCATTCTGGAGTAGGACCCCTGAGTTTGTCCTTGGACTTCACTTCAATAAATTCACTTATTGCCTTGGGTGATCTAATCTAATCCTATGGTTTTAAATACCATCTTTATGCTGACAACTCCCAAATTTGTATCTCTACCCCAGGTTTCTCCTTTCTAGACACATATCCATTCAGCTACTGCTTATCTCCAGTTGGACGTGACCGTAGGCATGTCAAACCTAAGTTCAAAACTAAATTCCTAACTCACCTCACTCGCTCATAGTCTTCCCATCTCCTTAAATTGCAGTGCCATCCCTCCAGTTGCTCAGATCAAAAATCTTGGAGTGCGCTTCCCTGGTGGCCTAATGGTTAACAATCCACTGGCCAATGCAGGGGACACGGGTTCAATCCCTGGTCCGGGAAGATCCCACATGCCATGGAGCAACTAAGCCTGTGCCCGAGCAACCGCTGAGTCCATGCACATAGAGCCTGTGCTCCACGCGAGAGAAGCCACCACAAGGAGAAGCCTGAATACTGCAAGAAGAGTAGCCCCCACGCTTGCTGTGTGTGAAACTCAGCACAGCTGTAAGTAAATAGATAGAGCAAGAAAGAAATCCTGGAATCATCTGTGACTTCTTATATCCCACATTGTATCAGCAAACCCTACCTTGAAAATATACCCAAAATACCACCCTGGTTAAGGTGACCTTTATCTTTTATCTGGATTATGGCAATGGCCTTGTGACTTATCTCTGTCCTTTTACCCATATGCCTCTGTACAGTCTTCTCTCAGCACAGCGGCCAGAGTGAACCTGTGAAGCTGTGTGTCAGCTCAGATCACTTCCTCACGTAAAAGACTGAAGTAGCTCCCCACTTCCCTCTGAGTACAAACCAAAGCCTGTCCAAGCCTTACACATCCGCCCTCCCCCGTCGCCCTCCAAACACAACCCCCTTGACTTCATCTTCTCTGTTCCCCCACTCATTCTGCTCCAGCCACACACACCCGCTTGCCGTATCAGTGCCTGGATTGCTTTTCCCTCAGACACCCACATAGCTCCAGTCCCCACTTCCTCCAGGTATTTGCTAACATGCCCTCTTCCCAGGGGCACCTTCTAAGAAGGCCCCATCCTATACTCCCCCTCCTTCCTCCGTGTTTTATTTTCCTCCATGGCATGGATCCCCGACATTGCTGTTCTGCGTGTATTTACTTATTACCTAGCTCCCCCACTGCAATGTAAACTCCATGAGTACAGAGTTGTTTTGTTTTGTTTTCCTTTGTGGCATTTTAAAAAGTATTTATAGAGTAACATTATCCAGTGCTGGCAACTGCTTCTGATATACTTATCTCTATAACATCTCAAATGTTATTATTTGAGTCCCAGTTTAAATCACTTTTCTTAAAATGCAGAAAGGCAAATATCTAAAGCACTATGAAAGTCAACCTTTAAAATGCAGAGGACAGAGATTTTTAATCTGTTTTGTCCACTCCTGTGTTCTCAGTGCTGGAACAATAGAATGAGTTCAACAAATACTTGTGAATAGTTGAGTTCTTATATATTGTTCACCTACTATCTTTCACTCGCTCCGCTAGAAGCTAGGATTGCCAAGATCCCTATCTCCACCTCCATTGTGTGGATGCTCAAATGTGAAGTGAGACTTGCAAGTCAAGGTCTGAGGGTGGGGGGTCTGGGAGAGGGATGCATTGTTGAAGGGCTTTGATACTGGAGAAAGAATGACTCTCTCCTGGGGTCATCAGAAAAAGCTTCCTGAAGGCGGGGTCATCTGAAAAGAGCTTTGAAGGATGAATAGTTCCCTAGGTAAATGATTTACAGAGAGGGTAACTCCTGTAACAGGTTAAATCTCCAAATCTTAACATTTCACTGAAATAGACGTTCCTTTCTTACATACAGCCAAAGCCAAGTCTGCGTTTGGTGGAAGATTCTCCTTCAAGTGTGGGTAAGTGAGCCAGGCTTCTCCCAGCTTGGGGTTCTGCCATCTTCAACTCATGGCTTCCAAGGGCTCTGCAGAAGGAAAGAGCCGGAAGGATTCTTCATGTTCAGTTTCCACAGCTCTGGCCTGAAAGTGGCCCACAATCATTTCTATATTTCATTGGCCAGAGCTCAGGCACATGGTCACAGCTCGCTGCGAGGCAGGCTGTGTGCCCACAAGGAAGGGGGAAATGGAGTTGAGTGGACAGTTATCCAGTCTCTCTCTGTTACCCCAGGCATGACGGGGTAGAGACAGGCCCCTGAGGGAAAGCACGGTATCAAAGTGTGGTAAGTTTGAGGAACACTGTAGTAGAAACCAGCAGAATGTGAAGGAAAGGGGCCCGCGATAGAACTAGAAAAGTAGGCAAGATTCACCTATGAAAGGCATCTGTTTACCAAGAAAAGTGAATGTGAAAGTCGCTCAGTCGTGTCCGACTTTGTGACCCCATGGACTAAACAGTCCATGGAATTCTCCAGGCCAGAATACTGGAATGGGTATCCTTTCCCTTCTCCAGGGGATCTTCCTGACCCAGGAATTGAACCGGGGTCTCCTGACTTACAGGCAGATTCTTTACCAACTGAACTATCAGGGAAACCATGAAAAAGACCTTGGATTTCATCCTAAGAGCATTGAAGGTCAAACCATCCTTTCTCGGCCTATCTTCACATCACTGAAATTGACGGGGTGGCCTCGCTGGCACCAAAATAAAAGACTAAATCGGGCAGGAGTTGTAGGAGGAGGGAAATGGGAGAAGGAGGAGTCACTCCTGCAAATGCTGCCCACAGAGGACCGTACTGCACCTCACAGCCCATCCCACTGTCTAATCACCAAGCGGTATGACCACGGCTCTCCTGCCTCAGCCCTGTCGTGTGCCTGTCTCCTTAGGGAATCACTGGCATGGATGCCTTCACCTGGCTCTTCAAGACATGTGGATGCCAGCTCTGCTCCAGCATAATCCCTTTTCAGAAAGGTAAGATAGGGCTGCATTTCTGTTAACATTCCTCCCAGTGATATGCAGTCCAACCACACCAAAGCCCTGCTTAAAAGCCTTGCAACATTTTTCCTTAAAAATATTTTATTGTTTGACAGAAACAAAAAAATCTGAAAAGTTAAAAAAAGAAGAAAAAAAAAACCCCCAAATCCCAAAGATCATAAGCCTAAACAGTAGTTGGTTGCTAATGCCTGAAAATACTATCATTTGGATTTACTTCTTTGGGTCTAGCAAGCATGTGGGAAGCTGAGAGACCTCCTTTAAGGCTCCAACCTTTGACTCCCATCCAGACCCCTCGGTTTCACTGATGATGAGCTGAGTGACTGGGTGAGGCAACCCTCAGGGTCTCCCTTCCTCATGCCAGAGGGCTTCTAAAACACCCCACCCCCCTCACCCAGCTATGGTGGATGAGTTGAAGAAGACTAATTCCTCAGAGATAAGCGGAAAGAGTAAAAAAAAAAAAAAAAAGCGGAAAGAGTGGGGAGCGAGAGTCCAGGGCGGGGCAGCTCCAGGCTGTCTGTGGGACTAGAGGGCGGTGCCAAGGACAGACGACCACTCCAGAGAGGGCTTTAGTGTCTGCCTGGAGGAATCAGGTCTAATCACCAGGAATGAGAACCGCAGCCCAATTTGAAGAAGACTAACTGCTGACTTTCCTTGAATCTATTACAATATCCTCTTTAGATAAACTGGCAAAAAAAAAAAAAGACATTCAGTCCCAGAATACAGTTGTTTCGCAATGCAATTTCGTAGACTAGTTGTTCCCTGTTCGCTTCCAGTCTACCACGAGCTCCACCCACCTCTTGTAGGGACTCATTCTTACAGTCTCATCTAAAGAAGAAATGCTTTGCTTTACTGATTACGCATGCTTACTAAGTTTACTGTAAAAAAAAAAAAAAAAAAAAAACGACGGTATTGCCGTTTTGTATTAAACGAAGGGAGGGGAGAGAGAGAGAGGAAGGAAGGGGAAGAGGAAGAAAGAATCCAGATACCTGCTCTTAACAATTGGATCTACAGTCTTTCTAGTTAGAGCTATCTTTTCAAAAACCAGATTAGATTACACTGCCTAACTCTTTTTCTTCTTAGTTTTCCCCACTCATCAACACAGGAACATCTTCCCAAAGTCTAAATAGTCTTCCTTAGCACCATTTTTGGTTACTACAGATGGTTTCATCTTCTCAGTATACTCCTTTTTTAGCCTGTTATGGACTATCCATACTACTTCAAGTTTTTGTTACTGTGTTTTAAATAACAGATAAACATATTCTGATATGTACATTTTTTTTCTGCAGTCTCAGACTATTCCTTTAGGAAAAAATATTTTTAGAAATGGGTAGATCTGCTACATCAAAAAATTTGTGTTTATTTTAAAAGCTTTTAATGATTATCATGAAATTACCCTTCAGAAACAATGTATATAGTCCCATTAGCGGTGTATCTATGTCCATCCACATTTTCACCAGCAAAGGGTATAATTGTTTTTAAAAATCTCTACTAAATTTGATTATCCTGCCCTGATTTTAATATTTACTTACTCAAGGAGTAAAGTAGGGCTTTCCTGGCAGCTCAGTGGTAAAGAATCTGCCTGCCAGTACAGAAGACATGGGTTCGATCCGTGGTTCAGGAAGATGCCACATGCCTCAGAGCAACTAAGCCCGAGCACCACCACTACTGAGCCTGTGCCCTGGAGCCCAAGTACCGCAACTACTGAAGCGCAAGCACCCGGCAGCCCGTGCTCCTGAGCAAGAGAAGCCGCTGCGATGAGAAGCCGCTGCGATGAGAAGCCTGTGCACCGAGCTAGAAAGCAGCGCCCGCTCCCCGCAACTAGAGAAAAGCCCTTACCGCGGGAAGACCCAGCACAGCCAACAATAAGCCAACAAATAAAATTATAAAACAGAAAAAGGAGCAATGTAGGGGAAAAGATTTTCCATGGAGCTGAAAAGAATCTAAGAGATGGGGAACTGCGATTCTGAAGCATAATCTAAGCACAGGATCAGTAAATATTTGCATACATTCTATGTATTAATAGATCTTTTTTTAGCAGAGTTACTTTACCATAATGGGTATACTGGCTGGAGTAGGAGACTTGCCTCAAAGTCCTTTGTGCTTCCTGGCCACAGAGTAGAAAGTAAGCAGATAGTGAGGTCTCTGTCTCAGGTTTCTCTCTTTTTATATATATATATATATTTTTTTTTTTTTAATTTTATTTTATTTTTAAACTTTACTCAGGTTTCTCTTATATGAAATAGCTGTTCAACGCACAGGGTGGTTGTGATAGTGAAATAAGAAAATGTGAGTAAAAGTCCTTTGGAAACCATGGCAGCACTAACCCTATGCCGGGGATTCTTACTGCTGCTATAGTTATTGCCACTGATCGTAAATAAATCATGTTGTTTTCAGACATCATCCCATAATCCCTGGCCATCTAAAGGTTTTCTTGCTGCAACAAGGAAATGGCAACTCACTCCAGTAGTCTTGCCTGGGAAGTCCATGGATAGAGGAGCCTGGCAGGCTGCAGTCCGTGGGGTCTTTGCAACTACACCACCACTCTGCAAGCCAGCAGAGTGCAACCCATACCTTTGTCCTAGAGACGTGACAGACTATGTGGATGAGAGGAAGAGACCTCAAAGCCACTTCCTAACAGCTCAGGGTCTCACAGCTTCCCAAAGTAACCAGGTGCCGAGACAGATGACCCTACAAAACCAGTCAGGGATGTCGGAGGAGGAACTGAGACTAGCGTGTGTGCTCGATCAGGGAGGTGAAAGCTCACGGTAGCGCCACAGGCCAAGCTCCACCACCGGCTAAAGGTTAAGAAGCAGCTGTAGCCTTCAAGCAAGGCCAAGGCTGGAGGTCCCTATGCTTGGAAGAGGCTGCTACGAGGCTTCTCTTTGCCTGGAATCCTTGGCAAAACTGCAGAAAGCCCAACTGGGAAGCTGGTAAGGGAGAGGAAAGCGGTTTGGAGAGCAGAGGGTGTTTGAACTTCCTATGGAAAACAACTGAGGGACACGAGCCTAAAGAGATGAGTTTATTTCCTGGCAGTTTAAACACAGCTGGTGGGAATGTTAGAGAAGGAGGGCCTGGGAAATCTGGGGAAGAGGATGGCCATATTTCTCAGCTGCTCTGGGCAGCAGAAACTAGTTTGGTCCTGCTGTTTAGCATTTGTGAGCTTCTCATTAGCATTTGGAGGAAATGCCAGCAGAACACCCACAGAGCCTTTAAAGCTGTGCTCTGCCTGCTGGGCCGAATGGGGGCGGGGAGCCTCCCTGCTCTGACGTCAGCCTGACTTCGACAATCCAGTTATCTCTTGGACACTAAGAAGGGGCTGAATCATTTCTAGCCCAGCTAAAGCCCTACGTCTAAAACGCCCCAAATTCTTAGCTACTTTTGTCATTGGTCCAATACAGAAAGCATAGTAATTTCGGAAAGAAAAAAAAAATCATTGTAATAGGAAACATTGCATTATTACCTCACTTAATCCTCACTCTAGCTTATGAATTAGGAACTAGCACTGTCTTTTTGTTAGAAATAGCATGCTTCAGAAGCAGTTTCAGAAACAGATGCCAAACTCACATCACTAGAAACACACGTGTTACCAGAAGCTTTCCTGAGTTTTTGGCACTCTGATGAGAAATTAGGTGTTTATTTCTTAGGGGGAAGAAACAGGCCAATTTTTGGCTCTGGAGCCCAAAGGATGGCACATAGGTGTGTCCGTGGATTCAGGTTTTGGTTCTCAAAGAATCAAAGCCAGGCAGTGCATGTGTAGCTGTCTTGTCCTGGTCCCCTGAGAGAGACGAAGCGGAGTGGACTAACATGGAGTTTAAAGCACAAAGAATCCCAGCTCTGTCCATCCAGACTGCTCTACCAACCCGTTATTTTGAAACGAAACTCACTTTACAAATGCAAATGACTCACCCTTTGGAGTTGGGGTTTTAGCATCTGACAAGCTAACTGTGGCTTTGAAGACCTTTGGGGAGCTGGGAAGACCTCCCAGGGTTGCTGTTGGAAGCCAAAGGAGACTGGGACTGTAGAAGGGTTTTTGGTAAAGTGTGAAGGAACATTCAGTTTTATAGTGAGAGTCCTGGGTCCTGAATACCTCGAAGCCCATTCAACTAGCCAATGTAAGAGATGAAGTTTTGCAAGGATTCTGTGTAAGGCCCAGGGCAGTATGCCAGTCTTGGCCTAGAGCTGCTGCTGTTCTTGAAATCGGATTTCCGATTTCTCCCTGTCCCCTCCTCCCCTACAGCACCACGCAGACTGGGGCCATTCTGGGCTAGACTGAGTTAGCCACCACGCTGCAGCTGTACCGGTAAAGAGAAAACACACCTGAGGCCCCCAACAGTAAAGCCATGTGAAGGCCCCTGAGGCGATGCGAGGGGAGGGATGGAGGAGCCCACTGGGGAGGAAGCTGGGAGAGGCGAGCAGAACCAAAGCCCAGTAGAAGCCCGATGCAAATTGCTGACTGCTTCATGCCCAGCAGGCTCCCCAGACAGCCCTCAAGGCTGGTTTATCAGATGCTAAAATCCCTCCTTCCAAGATAAGTCATTTGCATTTCCAGAAGGAGTTTTATTTCTGAATAACCGAGCTAGATAAAATAACTGAGAGGCAGCAGGTCCTCGCTGGTTAAGAGCTAGGACTTCTGGGCAGAACTGCCTGGGTTTGAACCTTGACTTCACCTCTTGTAAGCTGTGTGACCTTGAGCGGATAATTAACCTCTCTGTGCCTGTAAAGTAGGACTAACAGTAATAGCACCGGGTTTTGCACAAACCATGGGAGTTAATCTTTGTCACATACTTAGCACAGGTCCTGGCACATAGTGTCCTTAACGTTTTAAAAATAGATACATTTAAAATTTTTTTATTTTTTGGCCTCTCTGAGCTGCCTGCAGGATCTCAGTTTTCCGACCAGAGATCGAACCCCTGCCTGCTGCAGTGGGGTCCTAACCACTGGACCACCAAGGAATTCCCAAAATAGATAATATTTTATGAATGCATCTCCCTCACTAGATATCTGCTCTGAGAGTAAGGGCCCTGTCTTGATTTGTTTATTGTACATCAGTGTTTAGCATGTGTGTGCACTCAGTCACGTCCAACTCTTTGCAACCCCGTAGACTATAGCTCGCCAGGCTCCTCTGTCCATGGGATTCTCCCGGCGAGTATACTGGAGCAGATTGCCATTTCCTCCTCCAGAGGACCTCCCCCACCCATGGATCGAACCTGCGTCTCCTGAATTGGCAGGTGGATTCTTTACCGCTGAGCCACCTGGCTTAGCACAGCCTATAATAAACTGTCAACTCTAGATAAAGTGGTTTAGTTGTTAAGTCACGTCCGACTCTTGCGGCCCCATGGACTGTAGCCCACCAGGCTCCCCGTCTATGGCATCCTCCAGGCAACAATACTGGTTTGTCATTTCCTTCTCCAGGGGATCTTTCCCACCCAGGAATCGAACCTGGGTCTCCTGCGTTGGAGGTAGATTCGTTACCAACTGAGCTACAAGGGAATCCCCTCTAGATAAAGGGACCCTCTCAAACCCTTCCTAGACTCCCCACTACAGAGAAGTAGGGCCGAAGCTCTGGCTCTGCCCACAGAAGTAATAAAAGGCACAGCTGCTAGCAGTTGAAGAAACCAAAGTGACCCCAGGAGCTATGCCGTGACACAGTTCCGTGTTCTCAGACCCCCGCACTTCTCCTTATCTTTGCCGCACAGGATGTGGGGCCCAGAACCTCTTTACCTGGAGGAAGTGCTTGGTCTCTGAGTCAGGAGCGTCTGCCCAGGTTCAGGTGTGGGCCGAGTGTCCTTGGTCTGCCACACTCCCCCAAGGAAAAACAGGCCCAGACAGCTCTGCAGCCTGTGGGCAGAGGGCCAGCCTCCTTCCCCTGCTCTCCAGGGACCTGGTCCTTCTGCGGAGACGTGGGCTGCACGCACATGTAACAGAGAGCTGGCTCCAGTCTATTTTCTCCCTGAAATTGTCAACATTTCCCCCTCAGCTCACAAGGTAATCAATCTTTGCAGGACTCTCTAATGGAGACCTCTAGTTGGGGCCAAAGTAAAGTGATGTCCCACAGACTCCAAGTCACCTATGTCGTATGTAGCACCGAGAGAGAACAAATACCAACAGTGAAACACTCCATTGATTCTAAGACACAGTCCAAGCTCATAGAGGCTTCAGTGTGAAAAAGCTGTGTCTTAGAATTGGTGAAAACAGGGCACTGTTGCTACGTACAAACAGCAAGAAGAGAAGAGAAGCACTGGAAGGGAACATTCTCATGGTCCACCAGCGAGTCTACCCGCCATGTCTCTGTGTTCCTCCTTTGGCAACGCACTGCCCGTGCCCCCATCTACATCAACCCTGCACCCATGCCTGGGTGCCATCCCCTCTCAACAGCATAAGGACCCAACACCCCCGCAACCCCTGCTCCTCTCCTCTGCATGGTTGGTTTTTCGTCTCTACTCGTGCGTTTCCACGCCCCAAAGCCATGAAATCATGTCTTCCTTCTGGATCTCTCTCCAATTCCTTTCTTGGCTGCACTTTATACAAAATTCCTTAGAAGAGATGGGCACTCTTGTTACCTGTCCTCTCCTCCCACGTGTTTCTTTGAACCCTGATGGGAACACCAGGCTTCCATCCCCCTTGCTCCATCTGAAGTTTCTAGCCAGGTCCTCAGTGATCATCCATGGCCAAACCCAAGGGTTGACACCAGACCTTAGACCCCCCCCTCTCAGCAGTAACTGGCTTCCAGGATACCCTCCTTTCCCTGTTCTCCCCCCAGCTTCCTGTCCTCCTCCATACTCTGGCACTCCCTGGGGACCACGCCTCTTCTCTACCTGACCTCACTCCCCAGTGATCTCACCCAGTCCCGTGGCTTTAATTACCATCCTCACTTTACTAACTACGGTCTGCAGCTCTGGCCCCTCTCCTGAACTCAGGGATTCTATATCCTGATAGGTGTCTCAAACTAATAATGTCCAAAACCAAACTTCAGAATCCTAACCTCAAGAAGTCTTCCCCATCTTAATAAATAGTTCTTTCCAGTTACTCTGGCCTAACACCTTAGAATTTCAAATCATCCTTGGTTTACTCATCCAATCCATGGATAAGTTCTTTTGGATTTGAAAATCCCCAGAATAAGATCGCATCTCACCGTCTCCACTCGCTCTTACCCCAGCCCACATCCCCACGCTCTATCACCTGGACTGTCACAGGAGTGGCCCATTGGTTTCCCTCTGTCCACGCCTTCTCCTGCGTTCCATCCCCCACGCAAAAGCCAGAGTGATCCTTTAGAAGGACGCCAAACCTTGAACTGTCCTTGCTCGAATTCTCCTATCTCAGGCAGAGGAAAACTCCTCCGCAGACTCTGGCTCCTGGCCCCTCGGGGCTCCCCTCTCTCCACTCTTCCCTCTCTTAGTTGGTTCCAGCCGTACTGGCCTTCTTGCTATTTTGAGAATACACTAACCACTCTCACACTTCAGTTTCTTCCTCCCACACCATGACTGAGTTACATACTCACCGCCTCACCCCCGAGGTCTGGGCTCCACGGTCATGTTGTTAGTGTGGCCTCCCTGACTGTCCCCCACACAATGGCCCACCCCACACCACCCCCCCCCCCGCCCTTTCTTTTCCTTTACATGTCACAGCCTCACATATACATCTAGGTGTTGTTTTTGCCTCTGACTGTGGCCCCCACTTGAATGTAAGCTCCTTGATGTCAGGGATTTTGTGCACCACTGTATCCTCAGCACCTCGGAGGCTGCCTGGCACATGGAGATGCTCCAAGACTTATGGGGTGACTCCTGAAGTGGAAGAACACTTTATGCAGAAATGTTAGGAGCATGACTATTTTTCCTACTTTTTTCTATAGCTTGGTTACTAGGAGTTAAGAGAAAAGTGAACACATAAGTGTTTCCTGGAAGTTGCCTGAAAACACGGAAAACAGCTGCCGCGTTAATCTTAACCAAAGGATCTTGTCTGAAAGTGTCTGTTCGAGGGCCTGAGGGTGTGCAACAGAGCAGTCTGGCCAGGCTTGGGCGGGGGTTGCGGGGGGCAGTCGCTGAAATGACCCAGAGGACCTCTGTGGCCACGGGTCTTCCCACCCTCCCTCCCCACCCTCACCTCCTTGCCCTCTGGGTCTCACTGCCTTCAGGGGCCTGACCATCCTTGCTCAGCTTCTCTCCCATTTCCCCACCAGGCCTCCCTCTGCGTACCGTACCCTTGGCTCTTTACCTGACCCTTCTTAGGCCATTTATCAGGTTTTGGTGCCCCATCTGTCTGTCTGTCCCCTCCCTAACAAAACCCCTACCGTAACCAAGACTGTGAAGTATTTGAAGGCTTAAGTTATGTGGGTGTGTTTGTGTGTTTGTTTTAATTTGACTGCACTGGGTCTTGGTTGTGGCATGTGGGAGCCAGGTCCCTGACCAGGGATTGAACCCGGGCCCCCTGCATTGGGAGCATGGCGTCTTAACCACTGGACCACCAGGCAAGTCCCTTGGAGTTGTGTCTTACTTAGCTTTGTAGCCCTAACACCTATCACAGTGCCTGGCGTATGGAAGGTGCTCCAGAAATGTTTACTGAGTGACTGAATGAACTCGCCATTGTTGACAGCCTGGCTTTTTCACAATTTCCTGGAGACAGGCTGGGCTTACTCAGGGCAAAGCTTTGCTCATGCCACTCTCTCCAACCAGCATTCCCTACCCCTCATTTCTACACACACACACAGAGCTATCCTTTGATAGCTCTTAGTGAAATAGAATATTTCAGCTCTGAAAGCATGTTTTGCTTATTTGCAACATTCTAATACAGACTTAACAGTTGATAAAGTTGGTAGTTGATTTATCAGTTTCATCAAATACCGTTTTCTTCACGAGGCCTTTCTCTACATTCCAAGCAATGCGCATCCATCCCCTGCCAGCAATGTGCTGCGTGGAGGGTTGGTTTCAGGGAGAGGCTGTCAAGCACTGCATGTTGTCATGAGGTGGTGTGTAAGGGCTAGGGTCACGCTTTGTGGTTCAAATCCAGGTTTCCTGCTTTCGAGCTGCCTGGCCTTGGCCCAGTGACTTTCTGTCTGAGCATTTGTTCCCTTATCTATAAAACAGAGATAATAATAACCTCCTGTTGGGGGGTTGTTGGGGACAACAGAGGGCTGTTGGGGACATTCAATGAAGGCACATAGATCATGATCAATGAATGATTGGGAAGATCCCCTGAAGAAGGGGAAGGCGACCCACTCCAGTATTGTGGCCTGGAGAATTCCATGGACTGTATAGTCCGTGGGGTCACAAAGAGTCAGACACAACTAAGCATCTTCCATCATCATCACTATTATCTCACCATTTAAGCCTTTGAAATGACTGACTACTTTACATGATATTGTGTTTTGTGATACTGTGTTGTATCTTTTTTGGCCACCCTGCAGGGCATGTGTTCCCTATCCAGAAACTGAACTTGCATCTCCTGCGTTGGAAGGCGGTCTTAACCACTGGACCACCAGGGAAATCCCTGGGATATATTTCTAATTCTGTCATATATATAAATTCTTTCTTAAATGACGGTTCGAGTTCCTGGAAGGCATGGATCATGAACAAATAGGAGGCCTAAAATGACCAGAGAGGAATCTACTTGTTTTAATAGCATGAATCAGTTCCTGGCACCCAGGACTATATCTTTTTAACTAGTTGCCATATCATTTTCTCAGACTTGGGTTAAGGAAGAGGGGCAGACATTTCACATATGGTCACATAAATAATTCTTTTAAAAAAGTATTTGTAAGTCACCATGGCGGGTGGGAGTGTGTTGTGTGGGGGAGTAGAGAGGAAACTTTTGGCTCAGAGCTGCAGCTCTTTTCCTAATCAGCAGGAATGATTAATTGGAAGCAATGCTACATAGGGCATGAAAGTTAAAGTCGCTCAGTCATGTCCAACTCTTTGTGACCCCACGGACCGTAGTCTGCCAGGCTCCTCTGTCCATGGAATTCTCCAGGCCAGAATACTGGAATGGGTAGCTGTTCCCTTCTTCAGGGGATCTTCCCGTCCTGGGGATCGAACCAGGTCTCCTGCGTTGCGGGCAGATTCTTTACCATCTGAGCCACCAGAGAAGCCCAAGAATGCTGTAGTGGGTAGAAGATCCTCTAGCAGAGGATCTTCCTGACCCAGGAATTGAACCATTGCATTGCACTGCAGGAGAATTCTTTACCAGCTGAGCTACCAGGGAAGCCCCAGGCCTACGTAAAGGCTGGGCCCTGATTCTCCATGTTGGTTCTGCCTTTGCTGACTGTGTTACTTCAGGTAAGTTATTTGCTCAGACAGTAAACAATCTGCCTGCAATGCAGGAGACTCAGGTTCGATCCCTGGGTTGGGAAGGTCTCCTGGAGAAGGAAATGGCAACCCACTCCAATATTCTTGCCTGGAGAATTCCGTGGACGGAGGAGCCCGGTGGGCTACAGCCCATGGGGTTGCGGAGTCAGACACAACTGAGCAACTAACCCTTTCACTTCCATTCCTTATTTGCAGAGTAAAGTTTGGTCACCAAAAATTGACCCAGAGGGTCTGTGTGGCCAAGGATCCTCTCTCCTTCCCCCCTACCCCTACCTCCTTGCCCACATAGGGCTATGGTAAGAATTAAATGTTGAATGCCAGGCACGCAGTTAAGGGCTCAATATGTGGTTATTATTTTTGTGACAACTTCTTTGTTCATTTGCTCCAGTTCTGGGGCAGGTCTTAGAGTCGGCCACCAGTGGGTGTGTTTTAAATACCTCCAGGACAAAGAAGGGCCCTGTTGAGTGTTGCAAAGGTGACAGAAGCTGCCTGGTGCCAGGAGCTTCCCCTGCCCTGAGCAAGTGCCCAGACATCCTGACTACTCCTCTGTTGCCGAGTAGCTGGGCCACCAGGAAAAGCCAAAGTTCTGATTCCTATTATTTTATTTGCCTTTCTCAAACTAATCTGGCATGAGAATCAGAATTTTAGAGCAGCAAGAGCTCTTGGGGCAGGATCTCTGAGAGGCGGTAAAGGCACAGGTGTTGGGGTCAGACTGTGCTAAGTTGAGGACACAACACTGACCCCTACCAGCAGGGTAACCTGAGGCAGTGACCCAAGCTATCTGGCTCCAGCTGCTCAGAGTGGGAGCTTGTCAGACACACACAAGCTCAGAGCTGCTGAATCGGGACCTGAATTCAAGATCCACAGGCAGTTCATAGAACTTTAAGGTTTGCAAAGCTAGGATCCAACCCCTTACTCTTCTCATCTGTAAGACTGGGTGAATGGTCAAATGAGAAATGAATACCTTAGCACAGTGCCTGTCTGAGGTATTAACTATCTTGCTTTTTTCCACAGCTCTCACCTTCCCTTTTATACCACGCATCTTGCTGGTTTATAATTGCCTGGCTAGCTGTCTCCTTCATCAAAATGGGGACTTTAAAGCAGGGACTATATTTATTATGTTCACTGCTGTATGCTCAATGCCTGTCATGGAGTAAGAGCCACCTTGTGACTGATTGACCGACCGAATGAATGAATGAGTAAAGTCCAGGACTGTCTCCTGCCAATTCTTTGAGACACACCCCAAGTCGGGCACATTGCTTTACGCAGTACACTCAATGACAAGAAGTCAGTGACCCATTCCAACCTCCTCATTTTATAGATGGAGAAATTGAGCTTGTCAGATGCTGGTTAAGCAATTTGCCTAAGGCACCCACATCTGTATATTATTCACCTCTGGTCACTAGCAAGTACAGTCTTCTTTGGGACATCTTTATTTTAAACATCTCCCATATGTAACAGCAGTCAAGACGACTATCCTCATTTGGAGATGACTGCCTTCTTTTGTTCAGTTCAGTTCAGTTGCTCAGTCGTGTCCAGCTCTTTGCGACCCCATGGACTGCAGCACGCCAGGCTTCCTTGTCCATCACCAGCTCCCAGAGCTTACTCAAACTCATGTTCATTGAGTCAGTGATGCCATCCAACCATCTCATCTTCTGTCATCCCCTTCTCCTCCCGCCTTCAATCTTTCCCAGCATCAGGGTCTTTTCTAATGAGTCAGATATTCGCATCAGGTGGCCTAAGTATTGGAGTTCCAGCTTCAGCATCAGTCCTTCCAATGAATATTCAGGACTGATTTCCTTGAGGATGGACTGGTTGGATCTCCTTGCAGTCCAAGGGACTTTCAAGAGTCTTCTCCAACAGCACAGTTCAAAAGCATCAATTCTTCGTTTGTTAGAACTAACATATTTAGAACTAGTCCACTTGCTAGACAGGTTGCTTTCCATGGCTAAGAGAGGGATTTTGTTAGTGCTGCCTACTTATTTATTTTATATGTATTTATTCTGGACATATATGTATATCTTCCTGTCTAGTGGAACAATATTTCTATCATTACTGTTTACTATTTCTTTCTCTTTTTTTGGTCAGGCTGCACCACTTCTGGGATCTTAGTTCCCTGACCAGGGGTTGAACCTGGGCCCCCAACAGTGGGAGCACACACACCCATGCACACACTGCTGCTGCTAAGTTGCTTCAGTCGTGTCCGACTCTGTGCCACCCCATAGATGGCAGCCCACCAGGTTCCCCCGTCCCTGGGATTCTCCAGGCAAGAACACTGGAGTGGATTGCCATTTCCTTCTCCAATGCATGAAAGTGAAAAGTGAGAGTGAAGTCACTCAGTCATGTCCGACCCTCAGTGACCCCATGGACTCCAGCCTACCAGGCTCCTCCGTCCATGGGATTTTCCAGGCAAGAGTACTGGAGTGGGGTGCCATCGCCTTCTCCCATGCACACACTACCTTGGCCTAATACTGTAGAACAGTATTAATTCACCCACTAACCCACAAAGTAAGGAAAACTCTACAACCAATAGTGCTAATACTGGCAAGCCACTGCCCACCCCACCTTGAAGTGTGGCTCTTCTGCTCGCCTGTTATACACCCAGGTATTTATGAGATCTCTATTTTGCCACTGTGTTATTGAATGCAGTTATTGATTTTCTTACATTGTCCTTCTAAATGAAAAATAAAGCAGTTCCTTGATTTTTTTCAGTTTTTTTTTTTTTTTCCCCATTCACTAGGGCATCCAGGCAGAGGACAATAAAATATGCTGGGGGGAGCGGGGCTAAGAAGGGAAATTTCAGGGCAAGGGAAGGAAGAGGCAGATGGGAAAGAGGAAGAAGACAGGTGGGAATGAAGAAGAGGAAGTTGAGAACGCAGGGAAAAGGCAATGAATGTGAAATGTGTAAGATGATTTTTATACAATTATTTAACCACGTACAGTATACATAAAAAGGCCTGGAAGGAAACACACCAGTATGATAACTGTAGATCGCCACGCTTACCTACTGTGTGACATGCAGTGCTGGAGGGTGGGCATGATGCCCCCGCCACGTCAGCTCATGGATGACTTGCTTTGGCCCATGGAGTGTGAGTGGCAGTTCCACTAGGAACTGAAGACCTCCAGAGGCATCAGGTTTTCCTGCTCACCCTCTTGAATTCTTGTGATCTTCCATGGGGAAAAAATTCCTCCTGGTAGGTGCTAGTCTGAGGACGATGAGGAAACACGCAGGTGATGAGACTTAAACCAACTCAGCCTGAACCCAAGCCCAACTCAGCCCAGCTGAACACTCAGAGCCTCCATGGACCCAGGAACGAGAACACTAATGTTGTCAGCTGTTGAGAGAGCACAGTTGGTTTTGTGTGGCAAAGACAGATTCATTCTGGTCATCTCTAAATGATGGCATAGTTGATGGCTATTTTTTCCTTATGCTTTTCCATGTTTTCCAAGTATATTTGAGTCAGCTTGCTTTACTTTTAGAGGAAAAGAATAAATACATAAAGAAACATGCATTTCCTACTACATCCTGCATCATTATAATACAAGATCAAACTTATCTGAACTGTACCCACAAAGAACATAATTAATGACTGTTAAGGCAACTTTAAAAGTGTTAGTATGCTAATTCACATGTGTTTTCTCTCACATTCCTCTGCACACTTAACAACGAAGTTCCTATTTCCATTGCCTTAGCATATATTTTTGAAAAAGCAGTTACTTCTGAGGCTGTATTTTAGGATCTGATTATATCATACAAAGGGTTTCCCTGATGCCTCAGACAGTAAAGAATCCACCTGCAATGTGGGAGACCTGGGTTCAGTCCCTGGGTTGGGAAGATCCCCTGGAGAAGGGAATGGCTACCCACTCCAGTATTCTGGCCTGGAGAATTCCATGGACAGAGGAGTCTGGAGGGCTACAGTCTGTGGGGTCATAGAGTCAGACATGACTGAGTGACTTTCACTTTTTCATATCTCACACAAAGGCAAGCTCAGGAGCTTGCGAGATCTTATTCAGTCTAAGAGAGTTAACACAAAGCTAATTCTCTGTCAAGCGTTGAGGCTTTAGAACTAACCCTGTCCTCTTCCGTCGTTCTTGGGTCAGGATAACTCTCTGCTTTATTGATTTTTCTCATTCATTGTGGGAAGTAGGGAGGTGAGAATAAAAGGGGCAAGAAGACTTCCTTGGTGGTCCAGTGTTTAAGACTCCGCGGTTTGACTGCAGGGGAAGCAGGTTCAATCCCTGGTCGGGCAACTAAGATTCTGCTTGCCAAGCGGTGTGGTCAAAAAATTTAAAAAATACATACAAGCCACTGGTTTATAAGTGGCTTTTAAAGAAATAAATGAAGGGGCAGGAAAGGAACCTCAAAGAAGGCATGGATGGGAAAAAGGAAGAAGATTGATGAGGAGGAAGAAAATGGACCAGGAAGAGGGAAGTGATGAAAGGGGAGAGCTGGGGAAATGAGGTAGCGGGTGAAACAGGAGAGGCTGGGGCCGCCGGACAAGGACTAGTCCAAGTGGCTTCAGAGACGTGCTGTCACTCGGCTCCTCACTGTTACACCTGTCATTACTACCTATGTTTGCTCTAAGTGCCACAAAGCCAAACTCCTCGCAACCTTCCAGTCCTCCCCAGCTCAACGCTCCCCTCTCTCCTCCACTAACTCACCTCTGCCTCCCCCATCCTGGCTCCCTCACTCCATGTCTGCCTTCCTGTGTTCTCCGTCACTTTGTTCTCCTTCCAAAATTCTCTCCAGCTCCTCGTGGTCCCTCCAAATCCTGGCCATCCTTTGCATCCTGACCCATGCAAGCCTCCTGCTCCCTAAAGCGTTCACAGCTCACCCCTCTCTGAACTGTGGCCCCGGTCTCTCCCTGAGCTCCAGCCTCATAAATCTCATCATGGTGTCTAGTAGTATCCCCAAATGTGTCTGACTCTTCCAAACCCTACCTTAGGATGTAAGCTCAGTGAGGCAGAGGTAGGGTTTGGTTTGTTCACTGCTGTGTCCCAGTGCCCAGAGGAGTGCTTGGCACCAAACAGGCACTCGATAGCTATTAGTTGAATGTATCCCAATGTTCACAGCAGCATTATTTACAACAGCCAAGATAAGGAAGCATCCTAAGTGTCCATCAACAGATGAATAGATAAGGAACAATGGAGTACTACTACTCAGCCATAAAAAAGAACAAAATTTTGCCATTTATAGCATGGATGGACTCAAAGGGCATTATACTAAGTGAAATAAGTCAGAGAAAGACAAATACTGTATGATTTCACTTATATGTGCAATCTCAAAAATACAGCAAACCAATGAATTTAACAAAAAAGAAGCAGACTCAGATATAGAGAGCACATCAGTGGTTACCAGTGCTGCGAGGGGAGGGGAGGGGGCTACATAGGGGCAGGGCAGTGGCAGATACAGACTACTGGGTATAAGATGGGCTCAAGGATGTATCATACAACACAGGGAAGATAGCCAATATTTTGCAATAACTGTAAATGGAAAGGAACCTATAAAAATTATATAAAAATGTTTAAGAGTAAAAATAACTGTTCATTTCAAACCAGTCAATACTAAAGGAATATTCATTGGAAGGACTGATGCTGAAGCTGAAGCTCCGATACTTTGGCCACCTGATGAGGAGAGCTGACTCATTGGAAAAGACCCTAATGCTGGGAAAGATTGAAGGCCAAAGGAGAAGCGGGTAGCAGAGGATGAGATGGTGAGATAGCTTCACCGACTCAATGGATATGAATTTGAGCAAAGTCCGGAAAATAGTAAAGGACAAAGGAGCCTGGTATGCTACAGTCCATGGAGTCGCAAAGAGTCACGACTCAAAAAAAGGGTCTCACAAAGACACGACTTAGTGACTGAATAACAAAAACAATTAACTGAAAAAAATGAATGAACTCCTATAGTAGCAACAGCCAGGAGGACACAATTCACTTGCATTGCATTGCCTACTGATGTTGCTTGGCTGTCTAATTTTCCCAGCTGGACTGCAAAAATCCTTTAGGATCAGGAGCCCCATGCATGTGTATTCCTCTGGGCTTTAGCACAAAGCTGTGCACATAGGTGATTTATTCACATTCCCACAACAGAACAAGCCCATGTCTAAAGCCACCTTTCTCAAAGCCTGGGAACCACATGCTAACTCACGCAAAGAATATATTTGCTCCTATCCACAGACTCTTAAGTACGTGTGCTTGAGCCCTGTATCAAATCAGTATAATACATTTTCCTGTGTTTCATTCTCATTATTCTTTAATGGGGCATGTTTTATCTACACATCTGATTAGAAGCAGGCTCAGAGTCCTTTCTGACTCTGTTCCCCGCTGCAGTGGTCTGCCAGCACCACCTGAGCACCCAGAAGAAGCTCAAGGCAGGCCAACCTTGATTAGAGACAAAGGCCTTGCAGGGCTTGAGACCTGTTGCCCTGCAAGTCCCTGCGAGGCTGACAGCAGGGCTTCTGATTGGCTGCCAGTGACGTCACACTCCTGGCACCCTTTCTCCCCAGATGTACAAGCAGATGTATCTTAGTGCCCCTTTCACAATAGCAACAAGACACAACAGGAAGCAAACGTCTAGAGCCGGTCCATCCGCGCCAGGCTCAGGGTTTCTCACGGCATCGCTCTGACAAAAATGTCGCTCCACGTCAGTTCTGTGGGCTTTCCCACCAGAGTAATCGCTGTGGGTGGGGTGGACTTTGTGTTCTATCTTATTTGCTGTCTATATGGAGCTGCTATTGAAATGACTAACAGTCACATCATTGCTGCTTTAGGAAGCAATTATCTGAAAACAAATTCATTTCCTGAGTCATCCAGTTTATTTAGCCTGCATTCCTCTCTTTCTTTTCAAAAACTTACCTCAGGAGGAAAGACATTCAAACTTCTTATAGTACCTGCTGCTCTTTTGTCAGGAGATTATGTAGCTTATTTAGATGGATTCACAGAGGTATTATGTTTGCCCATATTACTTGGTCTGTTCCATTCTAATCCTGAATTTATAAATATTTTCAAAAGACAAATGCCTTTCAGGGTTAATTCCTTTGCCTTTCACGCCTTTGTGTGATAGATGACTAATGCCGTATTCACTAGCTCATCAACTGCCTGGCTTGGTTTTTGCTTTCTTCTCCTTTTCTTTTCCTTTCTTTTATCTCTCCTTTCCTTCCATTTTTTTTTTAAAGATATGAGTATGTGTTTCAGAGAAACAAATACTTTCATATCTTCTTGAAATTCTGTATGAGTTTCTTGTAGCTGCTGTAGCAAATTACTACAAACTCGGAGGCTGAAATCAACTGGAATACACTTTCTCCTTTCTGGAGAGCAGAAGTCTGAAATCAGTACCTTCTGCTGGAAATGGAGGTGTCCGCAGGTGACAGCAGGGGCTTCTTAGAGAGAATCTTGCCTCTTTCAGCCTCTGGTGGTCGGTCACGTGAAAATTGCTGTCGTGTCCGACTCTTTGCTACCCCATGGACTTTAGTCCATGGAATTCTCCAGGCCAGAATACTGGAGTGGGTAGCCTTTCCCTTGGGGCTGATGGCCTTCCTTGAATTGTGCCCTTATCACTCCAGCCTCTGTCTCTGCAGTCACACCATCGCCCCCTTCGTCCCTCTTGTCTTCGTCTCTCCTGTGATGGCATTTAGGGCCCTCTTGGATATCCCAGGATAACTTCTCCATGGCAATAGCCTTTACTTAATCCCATCTGCAAAGACCTCTATTCCTTAGAAGGTAAAATTTACAGGTGTCAAGTGTTAGGATCTGCTATCTTAGGGATCATTATTCAGCCCACCACATTTTCCATTCTCTGCTCTCCACAACTCACAGAGTTTTTTCTATCTACTTGTAAAGGTTGATGGAAAGGAAAGAAAGAGCAACTCTAAAGGAGAGAGAAGATAGTTCAGCCTTTCCTTGCCTGTTAATTCCTTCCCGAATGGAGGTGGGTTCCTGCTTCCTAAGAAAACATGGGAGAGTGGGACATATTTCACTCTGCAAGCTGTGGGGATGCTGGGGCGTGGGGTGGGGGGTGCGGCTTGTCCCCTCTCTTCTTCCGAGGCAGCCAGGGCACTGACACAGGCTCATCCAGTCAGATGTGCTCACTGAGGGGTTCTGACCTGGAGGGTGAGGGGCACGGACGTCTGCTTCCAGGTCAGAGTCGAAGGTCAGGAGTGGCGCCCCGCCCCGCAGCTTCGGGCAGCCTCCCGCAGACCTCCAGCCCTGCAGAGTCTGGCGGCGGCGCTCTCCGTCTGCTGTTCACCTCCCCCTCCCAGGGCTCCCGCTCTCCCCTCCTTCCCGGTTCTCCCACATTCCTGTCCATCTGTGAGCTTCTACTGAACGTCCTGCATTCCTTGCCTGTTGAAGTTAGCCCGACTTGGTCTCTGTTGTTTGTAATCACGCACCCTCCCAGACTTAGAAATGGCCAGGTCCAACGCTCTTTTTCTATAAAGCCTGGCCGTCCCTCCACTCAGGGCAAGATCCGCACAGAGGACAATGCAGGCGAGGCTGGAGCAGGGTCTGCAGTGCCCATGGCAGGACTGGTGGGAAACACCTAAATGTCTGTGTGATATATAAAAAGTGCCTTCAGGTTATGAACCCCTGTGCAGAATATGAAAAGAAGGAAAAGTGTATAGCTGTCAGCTGTGGGAGGCAGCCTTTAAAAAAAAAACATTGTAATGCCCTTTTTACTATCTTGAAATAAAATTAATCAATAACCTATTTATATAATTTTAAAAGCTCACTACAACTAAAGGAAAAAATTATATGTAAATAATTATCTGTGTATAAAATATTATAAATTATTAAAGGAAATACTTCATATATATAAATGTAGACTTCAACATGTAAAAACGCTCACATCACTGCAAGCGTGCTTAGTCACTTCAGTCGTGTACGACTCTGTAGCCCACCGGGCTCCTCTGTCCATGGGATTCTCCAAGCAAGAACACTGGAGTGGGTTGCCATTCCCTCCTCCAGGGGATCTTCCTGACCCAGGGATGGAACCCGAATATCCTGTGACTCCTGCAGGCAGATTCTTTATCACTGAGCCACCCGGAAGCCCATGACTACATCAGAGGCCCCTGCAAGTTTATAACATGGAGAACTACATTCCACTGAATGAAAACCAGAGAGCAGAACCAGACACACAGAGCACAATTAAAGGCCTTCCGAAGAACAAAAGCTACAGATGCATATCTACCCGTATCACTCTAAGTACAGAGAGAAAACCAAGAATAAAGTGCTGGGGGAGTAGTGAGGAGGAGAGACTTTAGCATTTGGGCCTCTTTTTGTATTCTTCGTATCTTTAATTAAATTAATGTGTTACTTCTGTCATTAAGAAAAAATGAAACATGAAAAGGAAAGAAAGTGATCAGTGTGGCACTGTGTGCGCCAAGCAGTGTGGGAAAGATGCCAAATCACGTGGAGAAGAGAAGGGCTGGACTAGTTTGCGATGGAGACTCTGCAGCTCCAGGGAGGAGAACACTTTGTTTTCTGTCGTGGTCATCAGATTAAGGTTAGCGATTAGTGGCCACGTGATCTTGTGCAAGGTCACCTCCAGGTGTGCTATCCTGAGGTCACAGCACTTCCTTATTTATAGCATCGCAGTGTTGTTTGTGTTGCCATTACTGCACACCTGGGTCGAAACGCCTTGCCTGTGGAGCTGGGAACTGATGCCAAACAGCCAAGGGTCCAGGCGGTCTTGCCCCCCATCACCCAGGGTTCTCTGACTGTAACTCGCTTGCACTGTGGCAATCTTCAAGCCAAATACTTGGAGGGCCTTTATTCTTTGGTTTCTTCAATTGACACTTAGCGCAAAGCTAAATATTAGGTTGGTACAAAAGTAATTGCAGTTTTTGTGTTGTTGAAATTAGTCTTTGATATTGGAATACATTCTTAAATAAATGTGGTTATGTTATACATCATTTTCATGCACATTTCTTGCTTTGAGTATTTTGCTAATGTTTAATTACTTGCTGTTTATATTTATTTTAGACTACGGAAATGAAGTTAGACAAAAAGCAAATTCGAGAGATTTTCTCATTCGAGTTCATGATGGGTCGTAAAGAAGCAGAGACAACTGGAAACACCAACAACGCGTTTGGCCCAGGAACTGCTAACCAACGAACAGGGCAGTAGTGGTTCAAGAAGTTTTGCAAAGCAGACAAGAACCTTGAAGATGAGAAATGTAGTGGCTGGCCATTGGAAGTTGTCAATGACCAATTGAGAGCCATCATCGAAGCTGATCCTCTTACACAAGAAGTTGCCAAAAAATTCAATGTCAACCATTCTATGGTTGTCCTGCAAACTCGAAAGGTGAGAAAGTTTGATAAGTGGGTGTCTCATGAGCTGAATGCAAGCAAAAAATTGTCACTTTGAAGTGTAGTCTTCTCTTATTCTCTTCTCTTATTCTTGGAGAAGGAAATGGCAACCCACTCCAGTATTCTTGCCTAGAGAATCCCAGGGACAGAGGAGTCTGGTGGGCTGCCGTCTATGGGGTCGCACAGAGTCAGACCCGACTGAAGTGACTTAGCAGCTTCTCTTATTCTACGCAATAATAACAAAACATTTCTCGATGGGATAGTGACATACAATGAAAAATGGATTTTATATGACAACCAGCAACAACCAGCTCAGTGGTTGGACAGAAAAGAAACTCCAAAGCACTTCCCAAAGCCAAACTTGCACCAAAAAGGTCATGGTCACTGTTTGGTGGCCTGCTGCTGGTCTGATCCACTACAGCTTTCTGAATCCCAGTGAAACCGTTACCTCTGAGGTGTATGCTCAGCAAATCAATGAGATGCACCCAAACTGCAATGCCTGCAGCTGGCATTGGTCAACAGAATGGGCCCAATTCTTCTCCATGACAACATCCGACAGCTTGTCGCACAACAATGCTTCAAAAGTTCAACAAATTGGGTTACAAAGTTTTGCCTCGTCTGCCATATTCACCTGACCTCTTGCCAACTAACTACCACTTCTTCGAGCATCTTGACAGCTTTTTGCAGGGAAAACACTTCCACAACCAGCAGGACACAGAAAATGTTTTCAAAGAGTTTGTCGAATCCCGAAGCACAGATTTTTATGGTACAGGAATAAACAGACTTATTTCTCATTGGCAAAAATGTGTTGATTGTAATGATTCCTATTTTGATGAATAAAGATGTGCTTGAGCCTAGTTATAATGATTTAAAATTCAGGGTCCGAAACCACAATTACATTTCCACCATTCTAACAGAACACTTCTTTGTTTGCCAAAATCCAAAAGCTTTGGAAACAGCATTAGGCTTAAATTCCTGCTCTACAACTTAACAAATATTCTCTGAGCTTTCCTTTCCTTGTCTGTAAAATGAGGATGAATTAAAGTGAAGTAAAAGTTCTTTGCGACTCCATGGACTACACAGTCCATGGAAATGCTCCAGGCCAGAATACTGAAGTGGGTAGCCTTTCCCTTCTCCAGGGGATTTTCCCAACCCAGGGATCAAACCCAGGTCTCCCGCATTACAGGTGGATTCTTTGAGGATAATATATTCACTTCATAAGGTTTGTTAGGAGTAACAAAAAAGATAGTGTATGTCAAACACAGATTTTTAAAACCTGAAGAATTTCAGCTGCCAGCCATCATGAGGAAAGACAGAACCTGGAGCTTGCATTCAGCCAAGTTAACTGCCTGCTAAATCAAATGTTAGGAGTCTTCAGAGGGACATGACAGAGATCCAGAACCTTTACAGTTCACAGTTGTATAGATCTAGGTTCTCCAGAAAAATAAACCAATAGGATAGTCCATAAAGAAATGGCTCACACAGATGTGGAGGCTGAGAGGTCCCAAGGTCTGCCGTTGACAAGCTAGAGACCCAAGAAAGCTGATTCCCTGGGAATTCCCTGCCAGTCCTGTAGTTAGGACTCAGCGCTTTCACTGCTTTGGCCCAGATTCAAGATCCCACAATGGGAAAAAAAAAGCTGATGGTGTAGTTCCAGTCTAAGTCTGAAGGGCAGATGGCCAGGAGAGCTGATGATGTAAGTTCGAGTCTGAGGCTGAGAGTCCAAAGGAGGAGAAGGCTGATGTTTCAGCTCGAAGACAATCAGGGAGTGAATTCTACCTTTTTGCCGTATTTACACCTTCAGTGAATTGGATGAGGGCCACCTACATCGGGGAGGGCAATCTCCTGTACTCAGTCTACCAATTCAAATGTTAAACTCTTTCACAAACACCCTCGATAACGTTTAACCAAATATTATTTGGGATTCCATGTACACCAGCCCCCGCAAAGTGTGTGTTAGTCGCTCAGTCGTGCCCGACTCTTTGCAACCCCATGGACTGTAGCCCGCCAGGCTCCTCTGTCTATGGAATTATCCAGGCAAGAATACTGGAGTGGGTTGCCATGCCCTCCTCCAGGGATTCCTCCTGATTCGGGGATTGAACCCGCGTCGCAGGCAGATTGAAGATTGAAGCCCAACAATGAAGGTTCTTGGGCTTCTGCCTGTGACCTATTGAATCAGAATCGTTGCTCAAAGAAATCTGTGTTTTTAAGGAGTTTCCCAAAGCTTCTGATTTACATTATAGTCACAGTACCTCTGCTTTAGGTTCTGATAAGATTTGGCAGTACGGACCTAGCACCCAACCTAATAGTCACAAGTGGTATGTGGACCACTTTCAAGTGGGAAACGGGCAGTTTATGTGGGATATAAGTGTTGATTTACCTCAGGGCAGAAACCAGTGTGAGTGAGTAATGCTCCAGGGCACACCCTCCCACTCACCTGCGCGATAGAATAATTCACTGAATTTTGTTCAGAGTCCAAATGAAAAGGACACTGCCCGATTGTCAGTGTTCTTGGGTGAGTCATTATTGCTTACTAATTCTTCTTCCTCCTCAAACCTGCTTCCTTCCACTTTCCACAGTGTATGGGATCCTTTTAATGGGAACTTTTTAATCTATTTATAACCACACTTTCTCTTTCCCCACCCACCTGAATGTGCCTCTGTGTGTTTCTGAACTTTGGAAAGCTTTCATAAGGTTCTTCGTGATATAATAATCTTTATTTCTCACATTGAGTCCCACCTTTATATTTACTTATTTTTTAATGTAAAAATTCAAAAATGTAAAAAAAATTATGTAAAAGTTGATGTGTTATTTACCTACAAAAATGCACGTATACAGCATCATGAATTTTTATGAAGTGAGAGTACATGTATAACCAGAATCCAAATCAAGAAAACACAAGGGAGCCTTGGAATACCTGCACCTTCCCCAGGCTCTCTTGCAGTCATTGGTCCCCACAAGGGTAAAACAACTACTCTAACTTCTAGGAGGAGAGATTCTGTCCGTTTTTAACTTCCAAATTTTGTCCAAGTGGAATCCTGCCTAGTCTCTGGCTTCTGCTCCTCGTTTCGTTGGGAGACGCCCCCATGTGGTCACTTGAGGTTACAGCGACTTCCCTCTCGCTGCCGTATACCATTCCATTTTCCGGATATACCATCAGTTATTTATCCATCCTATCTTAGTGGGTATTTGAGTTTCCAGTTTGGGGCTAATAGTGCAAATAGTGGGAAGCATAGCTTTTATACAGAGTTAGGGTTTTAAGACAGAGTGTTAGATATTCAAGTTCAAAAGACTTGAATTCTGCTTGTGGCAAGTCATAGAAAAAAGGAACATTCCATAGATTCTTCTGTTCACCCTGAAAACGGCTCCCAGGATTGAAAGTCATGAAAGAAGAAAGAAAAAGTAAAGAAGTTTAGAGAGAATGATTTACAGTTCCACCTGCCTCCACTATTTGCTTCTCCATGGCAACTCTGTGCCCATCCTGCCCATTTAGCCTGAATCAATAGCATTTCAAAGCACCTGCTGGGCATCCAGATTGACCCATTTAGGGGCTCCCATTGTTATCTGGTCAACAGACCGAGGGAGTGGTGGGTCAGCGGCCAGTCCAGTTAAAACCCTAAAAGTGCTATTCAGTGTTCTGATCTTTTCTCCTTGGGTCAGAAAAAATCTGCTTCCTTAGGATCAGGGAAGGCCTGAACCAGAGGGACCTAAGGGTACATTAGTTCAACTCCTCACTTTACAGATGAGAGACTGAGTTCCAAAGTCTCTTTTCCAAAGCACCTGCAGTGCGTGAGGCCACACACGGAGTTAGGAAGTGAACTGGATGGTGATTTGGAACATTTTCAGTTTCAGGGCTTTTATTTGTCTGGGTTTTGTTTTACTCGGCCACGTGGTGGATTTACATCATGCGTAATAGTTTGTAATATGTTGCTGGTTGCTTTACTTTTCTGAATTCCTGCATTTGGGGCAGTTTCTCTCTGGTTAAAATGTTACTATCCTCCTCTATGCTTTGTCATTTTGGTTTTGTTGTATCTTCTGTTTTACCCTCCAGCATACAATTAGTGTTAATATAGCGTGGATAGTGGAGGTGTAATCCGTGTGCTGGGATCCCTTAGGAACAGGAGTTTTCAGTGTTCAAACAATTAAAGAATGAATATTCCTTAAAGATATGTGATTATGAATATGTAAATATCCTCACAACATACTAAATGAAAATTATAGGGACTTCCCTGCTGGGCCAGTGGCTAAGACTCCATGTTCCCATTGCTGCTGCTGCTGCTGCTAAGTCGCTTCAGTCGTGCAATCCCTGGCTGGGGAACTAAGATCCAACGTGCTGCGAGATGTGGCCAAAAGTAAATCAATAAAATAAACGTAGATTACAGAACTGCCTCATATGCTCTGCTTTTGTAATATGTATTTCCCTGCATTGTTGTCGTTCAGTCACTCAGTCGTTTCCAACTCTTTGTGACCCCATGGACTGCAGCACACCAGGCTTCCCTGTCCTTCACTATCTCCCAGAGCTTGCTCAATCTCATGTCCATTGAGTCGGTGATGCCATCCAACCATCTCATCCTCTGTTGCCCCTTTTCTCCTCTTGCCCTCAATCTTCCCTAGCATCAGGGTTTCTCCCAATTTCAATGCATACATGAATAGGAAAGTTCTGGAAAGGTATAAATGTTAATATTTTTAATCAGGTTGATGGAATTATGGCTATTTTAATTTTCTTCTTTTAGAATTTCTCTAAATTTTTACAATCAAGGAAAAACTGATAAAGTAACAAAAATAAAATAACACTTTTCAAATGACACTCTCCACATCAGAGCCTGGCACCAACCGACAGTGGCTCTGGGGTACAATTTCAATGGCTGCGTTGGAAAAACAAACCAGCCAACACTCACAGAAACTATGAAGTGGGGACTGTATGCCATTTAACTGCAAGGAGTCTGGGAAGCGTAGTCTTGGGCTGAGCAGCTATTTCTCAACCAGAAATCAATTATTATGAAAGGTGAGAATGGATTTCAAAGGGAAAATGGCCTTGTAGGACTTTGGCTTTAACTGTGGATGAGAGAAAAAGCCATTTGAGAATTTGTTGCAGGCATCGTATTTCACCACTAAATACTTCAGCAAGCATCTCATAAAATAAGGGCACTCTATATAACCACAGAATCATTATCAGAACATTAGCAATAATATCCAAATATCATTTAGCAAGTAGTCCACATTCAAATTTCTCCAAATCGTTATGTAAATAATTTGTGTGTGTGGGCTCAGTTGTGTCTGACTCTTTGTGACCCCATGGACTGTAGCCTGCCAGGCTCCTCTGTCCATGGGATTTTTCAGGCAAGAGCTGGAGTGGGTTGCCTTTTCCTTCTCCAGGGGATCTTCACAACCCAGGGATCAAACCCAGGCCTCCTGCACCTCTTGCACTGGCAGGCAGATTCTTTACCACTGTGCCGCCTGGGAAGCTACAAAAGGAATCTCAGCAGAGGATAGTTTAGGATACCATATTTATTGACGAAAACATGTAAACAAATGCAGTTGGGGATCCAGGTGGAGTCTCCTTTCTGCAGCCACTACCTTCACATGAAGCCTTTTTTTTCCACTTTGGAATGCTGCGCAGGCGGGTGCAGTCTTCCAGCGGGACAGTAGGGGGCCCACATGCCCTTCTGCTATTTGTCAACTTGGGTGATTTCCCCACGTGGGAGTGGATGCCCAGGAGTCAGGGCTGTGTCGCATGTGAATGAGAGACTTCAGGGCACACTCAGGACCCCACAAGATCACCAGTTTCCTTATGGGAAGTTATAAAGACTTTACAGCAAAATTAGTTTTTATTCCATTTAGGGAAACAGCACAAACTATGTATCACTTTTTCTGGGTGATTTTCATAACTGTACTGTGAAATCAAATAAGCAGAAAGCTATGATTTATTGAGCTAAATATTTAAAGGCAATAACCATAATAATTTCAAAGTTGGATTTACAAGTCAAATTGCCAATAGTTAGCCATCATTCTGGAGAAGGCAATGGCACCCCACTCTAGTACTCTTGCCTGGAAAATCCCAAGGACAGAGGAGCCTGGTGGGATGCGGTCCATGGGGTTGCTGAGAGTCAGACATGACTGAGTGACTTCACTTTCCCTTTTCACTTTCATGCATTGGAGAAGGAAATGGCAACCCACTCCAGTGTTCTTGCCTGGAGAATCCCAGGGACGGGGGAGCCTGGTGTGCTGCCATCTATGGGGTCGCACAGAGTCAGATGTGACTGAAGTGACTTAGCAGCAGCAGCCATCATTCAACCATTACATACAAATTTTTAAAATATCAAAGTAGGGAGGGGTGGAGTAGGAAGAACCTGAGCGGACTTCCTCCCAGGAGCAACCAAAATTACAACTATTTTACTGAGAAACTATCTAAATTGCTTCAGTCATGTCCAACTCTTTGTGACCCCAAGGACTGTAGCCTGCCAGACTCCTCTGTCCATAGGATTCTCCTGGCAAGAATACTGGAGTGGGTTGCCATGCCCTCCTCCAGGGGATCTTTCCAACCGCAGGGATCAAACCCACGTCTCTTTCTTTACCACCAGCGCCGCCTGGGAGCCCCCCTGAAGACCAACAGAAAAGATTTTTCCACAACTAAAGATAAAATGCAGGCAGCACAGCATGAGTAGGAGAGGTAGAGATGTAGTGTAGTAAAGACTCACACCTCCAGGTAGGCGACCAAGAAACAAGATGAAAATTGAAATTGCAAACGTTCTCTCCGAGGAGTAAAGAGTCCAAGCCCCACATTGGGCTCTGTCACTTGGAAGTCCTGCACCGAAAAGATGAGCCCCTAGGACATCTGGCTTTGAACACCAGCAGGACTTACGTAAAGGAGAACCGGAGGAGGGTAGTAAGCAGAAGCTTTGCTCGTAAAGGTCATGTGCCAACTCATACCCTCCAAGTCCCAGTGTAAAGGGAGTAATTCAAAAGAAGCCTGGGTTCGATATCCTGACTGATCTCAGAGAGCTTCCTAGAGAGGCAGGAAGTAACAGGACTTACCCTAAGAACACAGATGCTGGTAGCATCAATTTGGGGGAGCTTATTCCACCACGAGGACACGGGTGCTGACCAGCACTGTTTTGGGGTCTTTCCTCGACCCTATCAGAGCCAGGAGTTTACCTGCCCACTAGAGGGCTAGTATCAGTCTCACAACTCCCTGGGCCACACGGTCAGCCATCCTGGGGCCCAGCCCCACCTACCAGAGAGCCAGAAGCCCCCTCATGAGGCAGGACTACATATGCAACTGGCTGAGGGCCAGTCCGGCTACCAGCATCCCCACTGCAGCCAGGCCCACCGAACAGAAGGGCCCACACAGCCCATAGGGGGCGCTCTTGGAGCATTTAACTCTGGTGATCAGAGCGAAATGAGTTGCTAGGCCCAAGAGGATGTCTCTATAAGATCACTTCCCCAAGTGGTTACATCTCCAAGAGAGGTAACCAACTTACCTAATACATAAAAATAAACACAGAGACCTGGCAAAATGAGGAGATAGAGGCATATGGTCCAAAGAAGGACCAAGACAAAATCCCAGAAGAAGATCTAAGTGAAGTGGAAATAAGGAATCTAACTGATAAAGAACTCAGGGTAATGGCCAGAATCTAACTGACAAAGAGCTCAGGGTAATGGTCATAAAGATGCTCAATGAGTTCAAGAGAAGAATGGATGGAGCACAGTGAGAATTTTAACCATGAGTTAGAAAATATTAATAACAAGAAGAACCAAAAAGGGCTGAAGAATACAATAGCTGAAATAAAAAATACACTAGAAAGAATCAATAGTAGATCAGATGGTACAGAGAAATGGATCATAAAAAAGAGTAGTGGAAACCACTGAAGCTGAGCAGAAAAAAGACAAAAAGATTAAAATAAAATGAGGATAGTTTAAGATAGCATCAAGCATACTAACATTCACATTATAGGTGTTGCAGAAGGAGAATAGAGAATTTCTCCATTCCAAATAAAGGAATGGAGAAATTACTTGTAGGTACAATAGCTGAAAATTTCCCTAATCTGAGGAAGGAAACAGACATCAGGAATCACAGACAGTCCCAAACCAGAAAAATCCAAAGAGACATACATAAAGACACATTATAATTAAAATGGTGAAAATTAAAGATAAAGAGAGAATATTAAAAGCAACAAGAGAAAAGCAATAAGTTACATACAATGGAGCTCCCATAAAGCTATCAGTTGGCTTTTTAGTGAATGGTATCATATACTCAGAGCGATGAAAAGAAAAAACCTACAACCAAGAATATTCTACCTGGCAAAGCTGGCCTTCAGACTGGAAGGAGAAAGAAAGAAGTTTCAGTTCAGTTCAGTTGCTCCGTCGTGTCCAATGCTTTGCGACTCCATGAATCACAGCACGCCAGACCTCCCTGTCCATCACCAACTCACGGAGTTTACCCAAACTCATGTCCATACCGAGTCGGTGATACCATCCAGCCATCTCATCCTCTGTCATCCCCTTCTCCTCCTGCCCCCAATCCTTCCCAGCATCAGGATCTTTTCCAATGAGTCAACTCTTCACATGAGGTGGCCAAAGTATTGGAGTTTCAGCCTCAGCATCAGTCCTTCCAATGAACACCCAGGACTAGTCTCCTTTAGGATGGACTGGTTGGATCTCCTTGCAGTCCAAGGGACTCTCAAGAGTCTTCTCCAACACCACAGTTCAAAAGCATCAATTCTTCGGTGCTCAGCCTTCTTCACAGTCCAACTCTCACATCCATACGTGACCACAGGAAAAACCATAGCCTTGACTAGACGGACCTTTGTTGGCAAAGTAATATCTCTGCTTTTGAATATGCTATCTAGGTTGGTCATAACTTTCCTTCCAAGGAGTAAGCGTTTTTTAATTTCATGGCTGCAGTCACCATCTGTAGTGATTTTGGAGCCCAAAAAATAAAGTCTGCCACTGTTTCCACTGTTTCCCCATCTATTTCCCATGAAGTGATGGGACCAGATGCCATGATCTTCGTTTTCTGAATGTTGAGCTTTAAGCCAACTTTTTCACTCTCCTCTTTCACTTTCATCATGAGGCTTTATACAGATAAGCAAAAGCTAAAAAAGAGTGCAGCACCACTGAAACATCTTTACAAGAGATGTTAAAGGCAGTTTTCCAAGTGGAAAAGAAAGGACCCAAGCTAAAAATATAAAAATTATGAAAGGAAAAGTCTCATTAGGAAAGGCAAACACACAGTAAAGGTCGCAAGCACTTGATTGACCGCTTATAAAGCGAGTAGGAAGATTAACATACAAAAGCAATAAAATCGTCTATATCCATAGTAAGGAGCTAGGGGATACATAAAACAAACAGGGGTGAAATATCATGTAAAAATATTAAATATTGAGGGGGAAATAAAAATGCAGGCCTGGCAGAATGTATTCTAACTGAAAAGACCATCAACTTAAAATAATCATCCCATGCTTCGCAACCCCATGGTCTGCAGCCCACCAGGCTCCTCCGTCCATGGGATTTTCTAGGCAAGAGTACTGGAGTGGGGTGCCATTGCCTTCTCTGATGTATATACATAGATTGCTTTAAACAAGCAAACACGTGAAAGTGAAGTCGCTCAGTCGTGTCCAGCGCTTTGCGACCCCATGGATTGTAGCCCACCAGGCTCCTCCTTCCATGGGATTCTCCAGGCAAGAATACTGGAATGGGTTTCGACTTCCTTCTCCAGGGGATCTTCCTGACCCAGGGATCGAACCTGGGTATCCCTCATTGCTTGCAGATGCTTTACCGTCTGAGCCACCAGGGAAGACCAGAAGGCTAACAATATGCTGCTAAACAACCAATGGGTCACTGAGGAAGTCAGAGGAGAAATTTAAAAATACCTGGAGACAAGTGAAAATGGAAACACAATGATCCAAAACAGATGGGACACAGAAAAAGCAGTTTTAAGAGGGAAGTTTCTAGCACTTCACGAAAGTGAGTCTACTTCATGAAAGAACAAAAATCTCAAATAAACAATCTAATCTTACACCTAAAGGAACCAGAAAAAGAACAACAACAACAAAAGGTTAGGAGAAGAAAAGAAATAATAAAGATCAGAGCAGAAATAAGTGAAATAGAAACTATAAAAATAAAAATTCAACTAAGAGTAGGTACTTTGAAAAGATAAACAAAATTGATAAACCTTTAGCCAGGCTCATCAAGAATAAAAAAGAGAGGATCCAAAGTAACAACATAAGAAAGGCAAGAAAAGTTACAACTGATACCACAGAAATACAAAGGATCACAAGCGATCACTATGAACAGTTGTATAGTGATACAATGGACAACTTACTAGGAATGAATAAATTCCTAGAAACATAAACTTCCAAGTCTGAATCGGAAAGAAATAGAACATATGAAATAAAAAATTACCAGTAATGAAATTATATCAATAACAGAAAAATTTCCCAACAAAAGTCCAGGACGAGATGGCTTCAAGATAAATTCTACCAAATGTTTAGAGAGGAGTTAACACCTATCCTTTTCAAACTATTTTAAAAAGTGCAGAGGAAGGAACACTTCTAAATTAATGCTAGGGACCTCCCTGGTGGTTCAGTGGCTAAGACTCCATGTTCCCAATGCAGGGGGCCTGGGTTCAATCCTTGGTCAGGGAACTAGATCCCACATGCTGCAAATAAATAAATAAATATAAATATTTTAAAAATTAATTAAAAAACCTCATTCTATGACGCTGGCATCACCCTGGTACCAAAATCAAAGATAGCACGTAAACACACAAAATTATAGGCCAATATCACTGATAAACACAGACACAAAAACCTTCAACAGAACATTAGCAAACCAAATTCAAAAATACATTAAGAGAATCATATGCCAACATCAAGTGGAATTTATACCAGGGATGCAAGAATGGTTCAATATCTGTAAATAAATCAATGTGACACATCATATTAACAAACTGAAGAATAAAAGTCATTTGATCATTTCACCTACACCTACTTCTTGATTCTTAATTTTAGAAAGTTTCTATCGATTTCTAACAATGAGAGATTAGAATTTTATTTACTTAGACTAAATTTAACTTTCTTCTCCCTCGCCTCATAATCTTGATAGCTATATTACAGTTTTGAATTATTTTAACTGATTATTTTCATAATTGTAAATATTTATACTTCAACTTCTATTTCTTCTTCATTTTAGACACAAACTACAGACTCTCCACAATGTAGCTTGGGAATATCAGCATCTTCATTCTTTCTTTCATCTGCTCTCCATCCTTCCACTCTCAACCTCTGCCAGATTACCTTCATCTTAACACGATCAAAGCTGAAAACATTTTCATTGTTCTATAATCACCAAATTCTCCCTGTTGGGTAGCCTCTAAAAACTGAGAATCAGTAAACTGATTATTTTACTGAGGTGTTGAAGTGTTAGTCACAGTCGTGTCTGACTCTTTGCAATCCCAGGCTCCTCTGTCCGTGGAATTCTCCAGGCAAGAATGCTGGAGTGGGTAGCCATTCCCTTCTCCAAGGGATCTTCCTGACCCAGGCATAGCACCCAGGTCTCCTGCATTGTAGGCAGATTCTTTACCATCTGAGGCAACAGGAAAGTCCTGGTGCTCTTTATTTTTAGCAAAAGAGGAAAGCCAGGAAGCCAGGGCTCATTATTTTATTAAAACTTTGTAAATACTGTTCGCTGAAAAGCTCAGGGTTTTTTTTTGCTTTGAGCCATGATTTTGCTTCCTTCTCCCTCCATGGAATGTCATATTCCCTAAGCCGCTATGAGAGAATGTACCTAGCATAAAGATTCTTTTGTCATACTCCATTAACTGCTCAAGATCATGCTATAATTCAGTTTGCTTCGTATTAGGATTGTTAATTCCTTACAGATTTTTTTCTTGGGGTTTCTAACTACATCTCTAAGTGAAAGAAAAAACATGACTTTGCCACCAGCTTTTCCTGCCCTCCTCCCTACAGCTTCTGACTTTATATGTTGCCTGGAATCCAGTCTTTTCTTCTTGATGATACGCTTCTTGCAGCCCAAGGACTTTAACAATTTACGTAATACTCATCCTGGTTTAGTTCCTCCACTGCTTGAACTGCCTTTCTGCTTTCCCCTTGGGTTTCTCCCCTTTTTACTGGAGTACATCCTTAAGTAACTTCTTAAGAAAGGGTATGTAGCTGGAACTCTGGTCAATGTTATGTGCCAGCCTGGATGGCTGGGGGACTTGGGGGAGAATGGATACGTGTAATATGTATTGGAGTCCCTTCAATGTTCACTTGAAACGATCACAACATTATAAATCAGCTACACCCCAATACAAAATGTTTTTGGTGTTTAAAAAAAAAAAGGAGGCGTTAAGGCTGGGAAAAAAAAAAAAAAAAAGAAAGGATATGTAGCAAGTAAACTTTATCTGACTTCTGAAAATGTCTTTATTTGCCTTAATTTTGGCATATGTTTTGGATTAATAGAATTCTAAATCCTAAATAGTTTTCCGACAGCATTTTGCAAATCTGTTCTCAGCCTTTTTCTCAGTTTGCCCTTTCTAACATGCGGACTCCAGTTCAATCCCCTCTGGGCATCTGTCAGGCAGAAAAGATCCACCCTCCATGTCCCCCCTCCACCCCCCCCCCCCGCACATAACCCTGTGCACTTCAATCTCTGTTTCCATGTTCATGTCCTCTTCCCAGCTCCCAGAAATTTGTGAAAATGTCTCAACTGCTGATGCCCAATAGATCTCTCATTATCCTTGCAATTATGGGCTTATACTCTTAAGTTCTTTATCACTTAAATAGGATCTTAGGAAAGAAGGATAACCAACATATATGCTCGGTCACCTTCTTGAATCAGAATTGCATATAAATTTCATTTTTTCTTGCCCTTTTCATTAAAAAAATAAATATGAGAGCTGTATTTAACTCTCTTTTGCTAAATGCACAGACTTTAATGACACCATGTTTATACAGTAAAATTTTGCAAAATTGTTTTTTGCAATTCTGGATATTTCAGAATTGCTGAAGCATTAATTGATGATTAAGGGTGAAAAAGAGTATAGAAGGAGGGAGTGCCTCCCACAAGTCAGAGGATACAGCCTTGTTTATTTCTCAGAACAAGTACGCATTAATCCGCAAGCTTCCTGGAACAGTACCCTTTATAGAAAAACCATTGTTCCCAATTCTGATAAGTTCATAATTTCCAAGAGGAAAAGAGATACAAGCGTTTATATTTACCACCAACTAAAGTGCAAAGCAACTGAGGAATAAAGCCAATTAGCAGTCTTTATAAATCATAGTACCCCTTTATTTTCAATTCTGATGATTTGTTTATTTGAACAAGGGCATGCATGCTTAGTTGCTCAGTTGTGCCCAACTCTAGCCCGCCAGGCTCCTCTGTCCATGGGACTTTTTTCAGGCAAGAACGCTGGAGTGGGTATTTTCCCATTCTGTTTCCTCCTTCATGGGATTTTCCTGACCCAGGGATCAAACCCTCGTCTCCTGCCTTGCAGGCAGATTCTTTACTGCTGAGCTATTGGGGAAGGCTGTTTTCACAAAAATCTGTCTTAATAAGGTAATCATGACTGTAAAAGAATGGCCGTATTTAGTCTCTACAGAGACTATGTTTTTTGTAAGGACCGAAGATCAAATTTTCGTATTATTTAGGCATGGAATCTTATTTGAGATCAACGATATTTGACTATCTTATAACAGCTACAAATAATAGTATAAAAGCTACATATAAAAGGAACATAGTAATAGTACTCTGATCTCTTTAATATTAAGCAGGGTCCACAGATGAATTAGTTTTCTGTACGAATATCTGAATGTCATGTTTTCATATTGATAATACTCTTTTTAAGATAATATAATGTATGCATATTGTAGATGGTGAGAATGACTGCAATATAATTGAGTTCTGCCCAGAGGCTGCTGGACCCACATTTCCCTCTTTTGATTTGAGGCTGTAAATTGTTTTTGGAGTAAATGAGAGAAGAATTGAGGGTTTGATTCCTGGGTCGGGAAAGATCCCCTGGAGAAGGAGATGGCAACCCACTCCAGTGTTCTTACCTGGAGAATCTCGGACAGAGGAGCCTGGTGGGCTACAGTACATGTGGTCCTAGAGAGTCGGACACAGCTGAGCACACACACACATGCACACACAGAGAACAGTCTATGGAACTTAATGTGTAGATCCAACCAGTCCATCCTAGAGGAAATCAGTCCTGAATACTCATTGGAAGGACTCATGCTGAAGCTGAAACACCAATACTTTGGCCACATGATGCGAAGAACTGACTCATTGGAAAAGATCCTGCTGCTGGGAAAGATTGAAGGTGGGAGGAGAAGGGGATGACAGAGGATGAGATGGTTGGATGGCATCACCGACTCAATGCACATGAGTTTGAGTAAACTCCGGGAGTTGGTGATGGACAGGGAAGCCTGGTGTGCTGTAGTCCATGGGGTCGCAAAGAGCTGAACACGACTGAGCGACTGAACTGAACTGAATGTGTGGATGATGAGATTATGTCAGTGATGCCAGGGCAGGCTGCATGAATGAAGGTTCCAACATGGTTCCAACAGAGGGAAAGAGTTAGAGAACAGACTCACTACATGGCCAATGTGGTACAGATGGGCTGAGCTCAAACAAGAAAAGGAAATGACAACCACTCCAGTATTCTTGCCTGGAGAAGTCCAAGGACAGAGGAGCCCTACAGGCTACAGCCTGGGGGTGGGGGACGGACTGAGCAACTAATACCCGACTTGACTTTAAAACTACACTTTCAACATAAAAACCAGTAAGACAAAACTTTGAGCAAGTAGAATAACGCTGGGCTTACATGTTTTCATGTTTTCAGATAATGATGAGTGACTTGAGTTTTGAGACCCCATTAATTAGATGACTGCCTTCTGCCTATAGAACCAGAGGACCACGTATGTACAGGCTGCGCATGTGTGTACATGCTGAATTAAAGTGCTGTCTAGCTGCCTGAGGACCTCTGTACAGGCCCATGATTGAGGCCATGAGATGACTGGGGGCAGAATGACCTAGAAGTCTGCTGCATCTCACTCCAGGTCAGAGGCAAAGGGTTTAGGGTCGGATCAAGAACCACCCACCTGAGGATGTGACTTATTTCATCCTTCTTCCTGCTTCCACTGAGACTTAGTAAAAGCACCTAGAAGGAATGGATGGATGAAAGGAAGGGAGAGAGGGAGACAGTAAGAGAGCAACCTCTGTGAGACGAGACTAAGCTCCTGACAGTGGAGATCTGGGTCTGGTGGTTTCATTTTATATAACACTTCACACACTTTTTCACTTAGTAAACCCTCAAGGTGTCTGTTCCCCTGGGAAACAAATGACAAAGCCTCAAAGAACCCAAGATCAGATCTTCTCTGTGACACCCCCGAAGAGCTCTGCATCCCACTCTTGTTGGGATGTAGCTTTTGTTGGATTAGCCTTTGTTGAAACAGATCGCCTGGGCTCTTAGCCACTCTCCACCTGATTTGTGACAGGATAAGGACAACATTTCAAATTGCACATCTGATGGTCTCAGGCCAAGGGGAGAGAGAGCTAACACAGAAAGCTCCGCCAAGATTCATTTTTAAAGCAACAAGCTTCTATCCCACGAGCTGCCATTTATTCGAAAGGTCATCTGTTCAAGTCCTTGGCCACTTGGCTTCCTCTAAACCATTTTGCAGATAACCTAACTTGGGAAAGAATCTCATGCCTGGGGTCAGTTTCTTTTAGGGAACATTTACTCAGAATTTGAATGAGCTGGCTTCCCTGGAGGGCCAGTGGTTTGACCTTGGCCTCTGGTCTGGCAGGGACTCGTGGGTACATAGAGTCCTGGGTATCTGTCTGTCTCCCTACATATCTTGCTGTTGAAAGCTACCAGCATGTAAGTACCTTGCACCCCTCCCGACCTCCACCTGCAGTTGAAATGATTAGAGACAAAATTCTTGGCAAAAGATTCCCAGCTATGGAATTTGCAGTTGTTGGCATGTGGCCAGAGCCTGGGTCTGTCCGTTTTGTGGATCTAGGGTGAGGCAGAGGTTGAGATTCACCTGCTTGGTTTTTTCCCCTCATACAAAGGACCTTTCTAGAGTTGGTCTGGAACCACACTCAATACGTATGGAGGGCTGATTCTTAATTGAGGACAGCCATGGTGCAAATGAGCTTTAAACATTGCCACTCACTCCACACACAGGTCCCAGAGGTATTACAACCTGGGCACCGAAGCCCATTTTCAGTTTTCCAGGTTTTCACACCGAGCCCAGAGCTGATTATTAATTACTCGTCTTCCTTGACTTGTATCTGACAGGGCTTTTACCTTCTTCCACTAATACAGAGGAGTCTTTCCCCCAGACAATGTGAATAATTTCTTCATCACTCAGCACAGTTTTCCCCTTTCTTGACAAGGCAGTGGTCACATTTCTAATGAAGCAGCTTGCTTTTCCATTTTACCTGAACCCTCCGTGGGCATAGATCCTAATGTCTTGACAGATGCCAGTCCCAATTAATTTATGGTGAGATTGCAAAGGGTAACAAGGGGCTGACTAACAGATAACAGGGCAGGATTCCCTGCTGGGTCAGGGCAGGACTGAGGCTGCGTTGCTGCCTTTGAACTTGCGGATGGGACAAGTGCTGCCTCCATCACCGAGAGGCAGCATTAGGTGCAGAAGGGGTCCTCATTGTTGCCGAGATTTCGCAGCTAAGCCTCCCAGACAACTGCACTTCCTTTCCCCAACGCAACTTCCTAAAGATGAAAAGTCACCAACAGAAGTCAGAGAGGATGCATATATTATGTCCAACTTCACTGTATTTAAATTAATGTGACTTGGTGGCCCCATCCTACTTGGAGCAAGGAATCTGTCTTTCCTCTCCAGATCCCTCTCTTGGATAGAACCAGGAATCCCAGGGGGCCCCTTGGGATGCAGTGGGCACCCCTGGGATTCCTGGACCTACTCAGGAGAGGAATCTGGGGATTCCTCTGTCATGATCAGTGCAAAGGGCCCCATCCCCCACGGCTCTCCTTGCTCCCACTGTATGTACCCAGGGACAGGGTAAGAGAACCTTCAAGCATCAGCTGCCCACCCCACCATGCCCAGAAGCCCCTCCGCTTTCCAATCCTCTAAGCAGGCTCACACCCACTCCAGTGTTCTTGCCTGGAGAATCCCAGAGACAGGGGAGTGTGGTGGGCCCCGGTCTACAGGGTTGCACAGAGTCGGACGACTGAAGCGACTTAGCAGCACCAGCAGCAGCAGCAGGCTCACAGTCCTCTCCCTTGAATAACAACCCAGTGATGGTTAATTCCTTGCTAAAAACACTCTAAAGAAAAAGAGTAACAAGGGCTCTTCTACAAAATGTATTATAGACATAGACCAGAGTTTTTAGAAAATCTTGAGGGAGGCATGCGCCTCAAATGTTGGCTGAAGTTATTTTTACTATAATGGTATGTTTTCCAAAGAAAGTATAAATATCTTGTGTTTCTCCAAGTATAAAAAGCACAAATTCAACACAAACAAAACTAAAATGAACAGCCAAATTCAATTTAACAATACCGAAAGAACACGTCAGATAGTGAGATTTTAACTGAAATGGAGCTGCCACTTTTAGAAGTGATTAAAATAACTGTTGACATTTTCTGAGCAAGTTCCTGGCCACAGTATGAAGTGACTTCTTTATCTAACTCCACAACAGCTCCAGCGCTCGGTACAGGGTCTGTATGTGCTGTGCTCAGTTGCTTCAGTCGTGTCTGACTCTCTGCAACCCTTTGGACTGTAGCTCACCAGGCTCCTCTTTCCATGGGATTTTTTAGGCAAGAATACTGGAGTGGGTTGCCATTTCCTCCTCCAGGGATCTTCCTGACCCAAAGATTGAACCCGAGTCTCCCTCAGCTCCTGCATTGCAGGCAGATTCTTTCCTGGTTGAGCCATCTGGGTACTACTGTTAATTCCCATATTACTGAGAAAGACAATGGGCCCAGAGAGGTTAGATTATTCTTCAGATGAGGAGATTCATCCGAAAGGGTGCAGAGTCCAAGCTTTGAACCCAAGATATCTGACCCAGGGCCTCTACCTCTTCTCCACTCATGCAGAAGAACAGATACCAATTTGATATCTTTATATTGATTCTGAGAACATTCTCCAAAAAAGTCAAATTCACAGAGAATCAGTCTTGCTCTCCTGTTCCATGTAGGGATGTAGTGATTATTTGTAACGATTACCAACTTGTGTTGGGATGCATGATATGAACAAGGGAGTCTTGTGCTACTCTGACGTCAGAAATTTTTGCCATGGCCTCTGTGAGGAATCATTGATCTCTAAATAAAGGTCAGTAATAGGTTGTCTTACTCGATAATTTGCTGCCCTGGCAAAGATGTTATAAATGATGTCTCTGCTTTCCCAAATAGTCTAAAGACAACTGTAAGACTTATTTACCAAATTAGTGTATTCTAACTGGCATGGCCCTTTCCTTCTACATGAATGGAGGTAATAGAAACCTATGACTCTGTTAAATTTCTTTTATGTAAATAAGGAGTACGAGCGTCTAGGTCTCTAAATGAATTCTGGTGGCTCCCTGTGGAGTCTGCTCCCAGAAGCCCACAGCCCCACACTTGCTTTAGAGTTAACTCTAAAAACATACACGCTACTACATAAAGAGTAGGTAAACAGCAAGCACCTACTGTGGAGCACAGGGAACCCTACTGTTTATCTTGGAATAATCTATAATGGAAAAGAATCTTGGACTTCTCTCGTGGTTCAGTGGTTAGGAGTCAGTGTGATAACTGCTGGGGCCTGGACTCAATCCCTGGTGGGAGATCTAAGCCGTGAAACACAGCCAAAAAAAAAAAAAAAAAAAAGAAAGAAAGAAAGAAAGAAAGAAATCCGAGAAAGAATATGTATATTTTTAATTGAAGTATTTGCAATGTACATGTATAGATGTATAACTGAATCACTTTGCTATACACTTGAAACTAACACAACATTGCAAATATGTCAATAAAAAAAAAAATCTCAGGAGAGCTAAAGTGAGTTTGGGGATTAATATGACGCAGCCGATGCTGTCAGGGCCCTGCTTGCATTCCTTGAAGCTCACTGATTCATTGTCCTTCTCTGGCTGACTTTCAGCTGTCTACACCTTCACTGAGGATTTTTTTTCTGAAACCATTCACTTTCCTGAATGTGGTCCTGCTCAGAAGTCGAAAGTGATGGGGAATTAACACCCCCAGCCCTGACCCCAGTAGCAGTACCTGGGCTTCCCTGGTGGCTCAGATGGTTAAGAATCTGCCTACAATGCAGGAGACCTGGGTTCAGTCCCTGGGTTGGGAAGATCCCCTGGAGTAGGAAATGGCAACCCACTCCAGTATTCTTGCCTGGAGAATTCCATGGACAGGGGAGCTTGGCAGGCTATAGTCCATGGGTCGCAAAAAGTGGGACTGAGCAACCAACACTTCCACTTCACTTCCTCCCCTGACTCCAGAGGCAACACTCAACCTGTAACTCTCGGGTGCCGGTGTAGGAAAGGTATGTTTTAATTCATTCTTTGCAGGCTTGAAGTGAATTTGGCAGTGTTCATTAAACACCTCCTGGCTCCTGTCATTGACCACTTTTTCAACATTCAGTTCTGACTGCATCCATTTCAACTCTGTCTGTTCTTTTCTAACTTCCTTTAATAATGTTAAATCATCCAAATTCTTTTCTGTCTCGTCTCAGAGCTGTTTTACTACTGATGAGGTCTGAGCTATACTGTTTTAAATGACTCTGTCCCAACTGACATAGGCCACCATCAATGACTCAAAGTTGCTTACAGATTTGGCTGGCATTAATTTTCCCAGGGAAGGACCCTGTTGGAACCGTGGTGTTTAATTCATGCGCTATTCTGCCATCAATCGTCCTCACCTTGAGTAATTTCTGGAACTCGGCGAACTCCTCTCAGCTCACATAGCCACTGGGCACCTCCATAAACAGCTAAAGCCCGTTTTTAAGAAAAGGAGCTTATGGAAGAATTAATCAGATTTTTCAAATACTAGATAATATATGGGTTACATACATACACTCATTTTTAAGAATAAGAGGACTGACATAATTATGCAACAAAATCAGTCAGAATAAAGGTTTCTGTTTTGTTATGAGTAAATAATGTTTGCTCCTTGAGAAGGAAGGAGAAATTTCAGAGGAAAATAAATGACCAGCCCTTTTGATACAAGTATAAAGTCTATCAGAGGAAAAAGTACAGCTCTGGTTATGTGTGTTAACAAAATGCTGTACTGAACGTTCTGGTAGCTGTTGAGGACAAATAAAGACACTCTTGGCTTCAGAGTCTGGCTAAAGACATTTTCAAGTTTTGTAGAATTCTAGGGTTCCACAAGATAATTATGCAAGAAGTGTGAACCTGTCAAATGTAGGTATAGACTCATAGAATTTTCTAACATTTTCATCTCCTGCTTGAATAACATACCAAGCACGAAATACTAATCGGTGGCTAGGAAATGCTCCAGAGTGTCTGCTTCAAAATTACTGTAGATTAAAACAAAGAAAAAAACTAGTAGAGGAAGTTCTGAATACCTTTGTACCTTGGGGAGAAAATAAAGAATGTAGTATCAGGGTGTGTTTTTCTGTTTGTATATTTGGTTTTTGTTTTGTTTTAATGTGCACTGTGTTTTTGTTAGAGAGGTAGTACATACTTGGGCTTCCCAGGCGGCGCTAGTGGTAAAGAACCCGCCTGCCAATGCAGGAGGCATAAGAGACATGGTTGGATCCCTGGGTCAGGAAGATCCCCAGGAGGGGGGCATGGCAACCCACTCCAGTATTCTTGCCTGGAGAATCCCGTGGACAGAGGAGCCTGGCGGGCTATAGTGCATGGGGATGCAAAGAGTCGGACATGACTGAAGCGACTTAGCATGCAGCAAGCACATACTCAAAAAGGGTAAATTCATGAAAGGAAAAAAGTAACCCAACTCTCCAAACACAAATTTAAATGTGTTGGTATATTCCCTATCAGCCTTTGCTAATAGATCCCACATGAATTTGTTTTTTCTTCCCATATTTCTGGTTTCATATTGCATGTACATACTGCATCTTGCTTTTTTAAAAATTAAGTATTATAAGCACTTAATACCATTACATACACTTAATATATATCATTTGGAATGGGTATAATAGTTTTGGAAAAGCAGTCCTCCAGGGTTTGGCATTTAGCAGGTTTCCAGTCTTTTAACTAATAAGCAAATACAAATGCTCTTAAAAACTAGAAGTCTATTTTTTTGTTACTTATAATTATTTCTCGGAGAAGGCAATGGCACCCCACTCCAGTACTCTTGCCTGGAAAACGGACATGAACATGGACAGAGGAGCCTGGTAGGCTTCAGTCCATGGTGTCGCAAAGAGTCAGACATGACTGAGCGACTTCACTTTCACTTTTCACTTTCATGCATTGGAGAAGGAAATGGCAACCCACTCCAGTGTTCTTGCCTGGAGAATCCCAGGGACGGGAAAGCCTGGTGGGCTGCCGTCTATGGTGTCGCACAGAATCGGACACGACTGAAGTGACTTAGCAGCAGCAGCAGCATAATTATTTCTTGAGGCTAGCTTCCCAAAAGTCATGCAACTGGGTCCAAGGTTGTGTACATCATAAGGATGATGACAATTTGTCTAATTGCTCTCCTAAAGCATGCCCATCAGAATTCTCTTACTCTTGCTGGTATTTATATTTTCCTTCTTTCCATCCTTCCTTTGGTGGCTGTTTACAGCTATCACAGGAAAAAAACCACTGCTAATTAGATAGGTGTCAGTGCTGTGTCCCTGGTGGCTCAGACGATAAAGAATTCGCCTGCAACGCAGGAGACCTGGGTTTGATCCCTGGGTCAGGAAGATCCCCTGGAGGAGGGCATGGCAACCCACTCCAGTACTCTTGCCTGGAGAATTCTGTGGACAGAGGAGCCTGGCAGCCTGCAGTCCATGGGGTCATAGAGTCAGACATAACTGAGCAACTAACACTTACACTTTTTCAGAGTTGTCTTCTTTTAAACTGTAGCTATTTGATTATTACTGAGATGCAATATTTTTCCCATAAAATTTATAGTTCCTCTTTCACTATCTAGTATTTTTTTATTTTTTATTTTCCTATCCACTTGTAACAGGGCTTCTATAATGGAGAATTAGAGCTTCCCGGGTGGCACTAGTGTTAAAGAACCCACCTGCTAATGCAGCAGATGTGGGTTCAACTCCTGGGTCAGGAAGATCCCCTGGGGTAGGAAATGGCAACCATTCCAGTTAGTATTCTTGCCTGGAAAATCCCATGGACAGAGGAGCCGGAGAGCTAAATCCACGGGGTCACATGGAGTCAGACACGACTGAGCACGCATACATACACAGTGGAGGATTTACCCCAGGTCAACTTCCTAGATCTTTGTTTTCTCCCAGGCACAGACAGAATCGTGATTCCTGTCAGGATGATCCTGGGGCTGACTCATTTGCCTGAGGATTTCCAAAGCTGCTCATTCCAGCACCATCAAGATGGAAGCTCCTGAGGCTGACTAGGATCCCAGCATGTCTGTGAGGTCACCATTTCCAGCCAGACCCAGAGACAAGCAGCATATACACATCTGGTTTCTGGTAGCCAGGAGCTGCTGCTATCTGCCGGGCACTATCTTTACAAAAGGGAGTCCGGAGTTGCTGCTCTAAACCCCCAGCCTCTTGTGGGATGGTTTTATGTATGAGATTAGAACTTTTAAGCTATCTTTCCCCTTGTCGGGGGGGGGGGGGGGAGGGGGCCCACAAGGGGAGAAATAATTCAGCAAGAAAGATATCACCTAAAACAAATTTTGATTAAGCACTCATGAGACTGCTGCATTAAAAACTGCCCCAGAAAGTGATTACAAGGATATGAGAATTGAATTTTCTGAGTGTCTGGACCTCTGAGCTGGCCCAGTTTTGCCTCAGGGTCATATCTCAGGGCCCTGCTACTCAAAGTATGGTCCAAGGACCCGCGATGTCAATGTGGCCTGGGAACTTGTTAGACTCATAGCCCCGTCCCCTCCCAGACCTAGTGCATCAGCCTGGAGTCTACTGATAATCCAAACACATGTTAAATTTGAGAGGCACTGGTAAAGCAGTGGTGTCAATTCTGGCATAACACATTTAGAATCCCACAAGGCGCTTGAGTGCAATATGAATGTCCAGGCCTCGCCCCCAGAGAGCAGGGATTGGCCTTTAGAATTGTTTAGAAGCTCTCTAGCCATGCCCTGTGCATCCAGAGATGAGAACTGACCTAGAGTTTCTAAAAATTCCTTCTAACAAGGCAACATTGATTAAAAAAACAAAAACAAAATATTCTCTCTGAAATGTGAGGTCTTCAAATTCCATGCTTCTTAACTGTTACACTTTATGATTAAACCCCCAAATCAGCTCCTGGAGGAGAGGGAAACACTGAAAAAGACATTTTTTTTTTTTTTTAACTTTGTTTTGGCCAGTTTCAAGAGCACTAGGTATCTCAGATAAGAAATGAAATATCACAAACACACAAAACTGGAGAAGGAAACGGCAACCCACTCCAATATTCTTGCCTGGAAAATCCCACGGACAGAGGACGCTGGTGGGCTACACTTCACAGGGTCACACGACTGAACACGCACGCATGAGGGGGTAGAAGGAGATGGGTTGGTAGCAATAAACAGGTAGAACTAAAAAAAAAGCACACACCCACAAAACAACTGAAATCTTGCTGCTAAATGCTTCTTAGTAATGACAATCCCTGCCTCGGTCATGTTCTTACTCCCTGGCATGGGTGACACAGCACACTAAAATGACCCAGTTTTGTGGTAATTAAGGTGGGTGAGGCTTCCCTGGTGGCTCAGGAATAAAGAATCCGCCTGCCAGCGTAGCAGATGTGGGTTTGATCCCTGGCTAGGAGGATCCCACGTGCCTTGGAGCAACTAAACCCGTGCACCACAACTGCTGAGCCTGCGCTCTAGGGCGCGGGAGCCAGAACTACTGAGCCTGCGCTCTAGGGCGCGGGAGCCAGACCTACTGAGCCCACGTGCTGCAACCGCCGAAGCCCAGGTGCCCTAGGGCCTACACTCTGTAACAAGCCACAGCCACAGGAAGCCCCCATATAGCACTGGAAAGTAGCCCCCACTCGCCACAACTAGAGAAGACCCTGTGTAGCAATGAAGACCTGGCACAGCCAAATAAAGAATTAAAACATTAAAAAAAAAAAAGGGTAAAATAGTCCGGCTGGCCCTGCCACCACCCCATGCCTTCAGGCTACCATAAAAGCAATTTCAAAGCTAACTTTCCAGTGTTCACGAGTCACTTCCCGAAGTGATGACCAGCCCACGGGGTAGAAACCTCCTGTGCTATCTGAATTCATGATGCTGCTGAATATGGCATCTGCTTTTTAATTCTGGCTGCTTCTGTCCAGAAGACCAGTGTGCAGTGCCCAAGAGTGCGTGTCTGTTCTCTTAATAGAGGTGCCACAGTGGGTGGGTCAGGGCGGCTGATGGAAACAAGGCCTCATAAAGCTTTTCATTCACTAGCCACACGGGCCCTGCTGCCTGAAGTCAGTTCCTACTGTTCCAAGACACTGATCTCCCAGCTGAGAGGCTGCCAGATACCCAATGGGGTGGCCTGTAGCTATACACCAACTGTTCACCTCTTTGTGCTTTGTAATAGGACAAGTTTCCATGTCTTCTTGAAGGTAACAAAGTTGGTAACTCTTGCATAACAGCAGTGTTTTCAAATTTTCTTGAGACTTTAATATGCCTAAAAATTATGAGGCCCCTAAAGAGGTTTTTGCTTTTTTTTTTTTTCATGTAGGTGATATCCAGTAGTGTACTGGAGTCAGCTGGTACCAGTTCATGAGAATACAACATTCAGGAACTTTTCAAGCCAAATGTTAAAACATTAGAAACTTAAGATTGGCCACAAAGGGAATATTTATACCATGGAAATTGGCAAATGCTATTAATAACTATCAGAATCTTTTTTCTTTTTTGGGAGATTGGGTTTAGTAGCAAACCACAGATTCTATTTACATTTTAGACATTAAAATGGAGAATTTTTGAAAATGCTTCCGTTAAAAATAACAACAAACCCATTGCTCAGCCATAAAAAGGAATGAAATAATGCCATTTGCAGCAACAGGATAGACCTAGAGGTCATACTAAGTCAGCTAAAGACAAATACATCACTTTAATGTGAAATCTAAAAAGAATTATACAAATGAACTTATTTATGAACAGAAACAGGCTTACATAGAAAACAAAAATTTATGGTTACCAAAGTGGAAAGAAGTTGTGGGGTGGCAAATTAGGAGTTTGGGATTAACAGATACAAACTATCAAATATAAAACAAATAACAAGGTCTTAATGTATAGCATAGGGAACTATATTCAACATCTTGTAACAATCCACAATGGAAGGAATCTGAAAAATAATATGTATTACATGTATAACTGAATCATTTTGCTGTACACCAGAAACTAACATTATAAATCAACTATACGTCAATAAAAAATAATTTTAAATATAATGACAAATCCATTACATGTTAACATCAACACCATATTTTTTACAAAGGAAAAATTTCCCCCAATGATTTAATGAGGAGTTACCTTGGTTTTTATTTTGGCATATCTCTTTAACAGCTGGATTGATAGAAGAGTCAGATTTTTCATATCTTGCTTCTGCATTCAATCTGGCATGTAATCACACGTCACCTGGCCTCTGGAGAGGAGCAACCCCACGTCCAAGGAGCGGTGGGTACACAGGTGCAGGAGGGCCAAGAGGAGCTACTCCACGTTCAAGGTCAGGAGGGGTGACCTTGTCCGAGGTAAGGAGCAGTGCCTGTGCTTTGCTGGAGCAGCCGTGGAGAGATACCCCAGGGCCAAAGTAAGAGAAACCCAAGTGAGACAGTAGGTGTTGCAAGAGGGCATCAGAGGACAGACACTGAAACCATACTCACAGAAAACTAGCCAATCTGATCACACGGACCACAGCCTTGTCTAACTCAATGAAACTAAGGCCTGTGGGGCTACCCAAGATGGGCAGGTCATGGTGGAGAGGTCTGACAGAATGTGGTCCACTGGAGAAGGGAATGGCAAACCACTTCAGTATTCTTGCCTTGAGAACCCCATGAACAGTATGAAAAGGCAAAATGATAGGATACTGAAAGAGGAACTCCCCAGGTCAGTAGGTGCCCAATATGCTACTGGAGATCAGTGGAGAAATAACTCCAGAAAGAATGAAGGGATGGAGCCAAAGCAAAAACAATACCCAGCTGTGGACGTGACTGGTGGATGTGACTAGAAGCAAGGTCCGATGCTGTAAAGAGCAATATTGCATAGGAACCTGGAATGTCAGGTCCATGAATCAAGGCAAATTGGAAGTGGTCAAACAAGAGATGGCAAGAGTGAATGTCGACATTCTAGGAATCAGCGAACTAAAATGGACTGGAATGGGTGAATTTAACTCAGATGACCATTATATCTACTACTGTGGGCAGGAATCCCTTAGAAGAAATGGAGTAGCCATCATGGTCAACAAAAGAGTCTGAAATGTAGTACTTGATGCAATCTCAAAAACGACAGAATGATCTCTGTTCATTTCCAAGGCAAAGCCTTCATTATCATGGTAATCTAAGTCTATGCCCCAACCAGTAATGCTGAAGAAGATGAAGTTGAATGGTTCTATGAAGACCTACAAAACCTTTTAGAACTAACACCCAAAAAAGATGTCCTTTTCATTATAGGGGACTGGAATGCAAAAGTAGGAAGTCAAGAAACACCTGGAGTAACAGGCAAATTTGGCCTTAGAGTACGGAATGAAGCAGGGCAAAGGCTAATAGAGTTTTGCCAAGAGAACACACTGGTCATAGCAAACACCCTCTTCCAACAACACAAAAGAAGACTCTACACATGGACATCACCTGATGGTCACATGCCAAAATCAGATTGATTATATTCTTTGCAGCCAAAGATGGAGAAGCTCTATACAGTCAGCAAAAACAAGACCGGGAGCTGACTGTGGCTCAGATCATGAACTCCTTATTGCCAAATTCAGACTTAAATTGAAGAAAGTAGGGAAAACCACTAGACCAGTCAGGTATGACCTAAATCAAATCCCTCATGATTATACAGTGGACGTGAAAAATGGATTTAAGGGACTAGATTTGATAGAGTACTTGATGGAGGTTCGTGACATTGTACAGGAGACAGGGATCAAGACCATTCCCATGGAAAAGAAATGCAAAAAAGCAAAATGGCTGTCTGAGGAGGCCTTACAAATAGCTGTGAAAAGAAGAGAAGCGAAAAGCAAAGGAGAAAAGGAAAGATATAAGCATCTGAATGCAGAGTTCCAAAGAATAGCAAGGAGAGATAAGAAAGCCTTCCTCAGCAATCAATGCAAAGAAATAGAGGAAAACAACAGAATGGGAAAGACTAGAGATCTCTTCAAGAAAATTAGAGATACCAAGGGGACATTTCATGCAAAGATGGGCTCAATAAAGGACAGAAATGGTATGGACCTAACAGAAGCAGAAGATATTAAGAAGAGGTGGCAAGAATACACAAAGGAAAGAAAAAAAAAGAATACACAAAAGAACTGTACAAAAAAGAGCTTCATGACCCAGATAATCACGATGGTGTGATCATTCACCTAGAGCCAGACGTCCTGGAACGTGAAGTCAAGTGGGCCTTAGGAAGCATCACTACGATCAAAGCTAGTGGAGGTGATGGAATCCCAGTTGAGCTATTCCAAATCCTGAAAGATGATGCTGTGAAAATGCTGCACTCAATATGCCAGCAAATTTGGAAAACTCAGCAGTGGTCACAGGACTGGAAAAGGTCAGTTTTCATTCCAATCCCAAAGAGAGGAAATGCCAAAGAATGCTCAAACTACTGCACAATTGCACTCATCTCACACGCTAGTAATGTTCAAAATTCTCCAAGCCAGGCTTCAGCAATATGTGAACCGTGAACTTCCAGATGTTCAAGCTGGTTTTAGAAAAGGCAGAGGAACCAGAGATCAAATTGCCAACATCCATTGGATCATCAAAAAAGCAAGAGAGTTCCAGAAAAACATCTATTTCTGCTTTCTTGACTATGCCAAAGCCTTTGACTGTGTGGATCACAATAAACTGTGGAAAATTCTGAAAGAGATGGGAATACCAGACCACCTGACCTGCCTCTTGAGAAACCTGTATGCAGGGTCAGGAAGCAACAGTTAGAACTGGACATGGAACAACAGACTGGTTCCAAATAGGAAAAGGTGTATGTCAAGGCTGTATATTGTCACCCTGCTTATTTAACTTATATGCAGAGTTCATCATGAGGAACGCTGGGCTGGAAGAAGCACAAGCTGGAATCAAGATTGCTGGGAGAAATATCAATAATCTCAGATATGCAGATGACACCACCCTTATGGCAGAAAGTGAAGAGGAACTAAATAGCCTCTTGATGAAGGTGAAAGAGGAGAGTGAAAAAGTTGGCTTAAAGCTCAACATTCAGAAAACTAAGATTATGGCATCTGGTCCCATCACTTCATGAGAAATAGATGGGGAAACAGTGGAAACAGTGTCAGGCTTTATTTTGGGGGGCTCCAAAATCACTGCAGATGGTGGTTGCAGCCATGAAACTAAAAGACGCTTACTCCTTGGAAGGAAAGTTATGACCAATCTAGATAGCATATTCAAAAGTAGAGATATTACTTTGCCAACAAAGGTCCGTCTAGTCAAGGCTATGGTTTTTCCAGTGGTCATGTATGGCTGTGAGAGTTGGACTATGAAGAAAACTGAGTGCCGAAGAATTGATGCCTTTGAACTGTGGTGCTGGAGAAGACTCTTGCAGGTCCCTTGGACTGCAGAGAGATCCAACCAGTCCATTCTGAAGGAGACTAGTCCTGGGTGTTCTTGGATGGACTGATGTTGAGTTTGAAACTCAAATACTTCGGCCACCTCATGTGAAGAGTTAACTCATTGGAAAAGATCCTGATGCTGGGAAGGATTGGGGGCAGGAGGAGAAGGGGACGACAGAGGATGAGATGGCTGGATGGCATCACTGACTCGATGCACATGAGTTTGGGTGAACTCCAGGAGTTGGTGATGGACAGGAAGGCCTGGTGTGCTGCGATTCATGGGGTCGCAAAGAGTTGGACATGACTAAGCGACTTAACTGAACTGAACTGATACTCGTGAGAGAATCAGATCAAAACGTTATCTTAGTGTTTCAAGACAGTTCTGACTGGGTGCACATTCTGAAAGGGTCTCAGGGACTGAGAATCACAGAATTAGAGCATTTCTCCTCTCTGCTCAGGTTACAGCTTCCTGAACTGCAACTCCTTCATAAATCACACTCAGCGCATCCTGTGGTTAATTATTCTCCACGCACATTTATTCTAGCAGTTTTGACACACAGCTATGCCAATTCTGCCAGGAACTTACTATTCGTGACTATTTTCCCAGTTAAGTTCACGATGGCACCTAAGTGAGAAGCTACCAGTGCAAAGGCCCAGGCCTCAGGGAAAAAACTTCCTCAAAAACATTGCTTCAGTTTTTCCATTTTGCTCCCATAGCTTAAGACTTCCTGAGGGACATACTGACATTTCTCTTCATTTCTTAAATTAAGAACTGTAACCTCAAATTTTCCTTGTGTATATTTAACAGTCAAGTATTCCACTTCCTTTAAAATCCTATTTTGACTTTGTGGAAAAAACATACTTTTTTGGGTTAAGAAAATTCAAATGTTTTTGGTTTCAAGCATATTTTTAAAAATGACAATGGAAGAGCTTAAAGGTCATTCTCTGGTTTGAGGATGGACCCCATTTTCTGGCAACCGTGACCTGAGCTGACTCATCAATAGATCCATTCCTGAAATATTATAGACTCCAGGCCTCAGGAACTTAAGTTCATGTGTTAACTTACAAGTGCTGTGTGCGGAATAATTCTTCTTAGTTGAAATAACTTTCCTGTTGACTATGCATCTAGAAATACATTATCAGAATTTGTACCTATCCAGCTCTCATAGGTACTTATAATTTTGCTTTTAATTCCTCCTCCTCCCTCTGCCCCAGGAAGTGTTGGACGGCAAAGGAGTGTCACTCAAGAGCAACTCTTCCTTAAGTTTCAACCTCTGACATTGGTTTCTTTCTTCACTAGGAAAGAACTGCAGACTATCCACAATGCTCATAACCCAGGAATCCGAACATACTCTCAATGATATAACCTTAAATTTTCCTAAGAAGGGCTTAAAAAAAAAAAAAAAAAAAAGACACAGAAAGTTTTGTAATTAACTACCAAAGCTTTTGGTAGAAATTGTACTTTTCTTTTTCCCTTCCAGTTCCATTCTCTGTGCCCCAAAAAACTCACCTTTATGGGCTATATCACCCAGGTTCCCTTGACCTTGGGGTGCAGGTTAAAATCAGGAGCAATGGGAGGCACCAACAGACATCAAGGTATGAGGAGACAATGTCTGTTTATCTGTCCTGCCAACCTGCTTTGGGCCTGGGGTGTAACAGCTTTCCTTAACCGCTAGTCCCTGGGGCTCTTCACCAGCTCTTGGTTCCCTTAACCCTGGCTGTGCGTGCGTGCTAAGTCGCTTCAGTGGTGTTTGCCTCTGTGTGACCCTATGGACTGTAGCCCCCCAGGCTCTTCTGTCCATGGACTTCTCCAGGGGATTTTTCCAACCCAGGGGTTGAGCCCACGTCCCTTACGTCTCCTGCACTGGCAGGCAGGTTCTTTATCACTGCTGTCACCTGGGAAGCCCCTTAACCCTGGCCCACACCTCTGCAAATCGTCTCTTCATTAATGGCTTCCCTGGTGGCTGAGTGGTAAGGAATCTGCCTGCCAATGCACGAGACGTGGGTTTGATGGACAGTGGAGTCTGGTGGGCCACAGTCCTCGGGGTCACAAAGAGTCTGAGGTGACTTCCTGACTAAACAACAAACAACAGCTAAATCCTTAGACTGGCCTTCCTGCCAGGCTCTAAAGACACAATAAAATTTTATTCCAAACAGATATCAAGCAAACCTTCAGGTTTATTAATAGAGGTTATATACATTTAAAAAAAAGAACATAAAAACAGTGATGTAATATTTTATAAGTACATACTGATAATACAGTAATGGGTCTTATTAAGTCAGATTTTAAGTCAGTATTTCAATATAAACAATGAATAAACAGTGACAGCATATTTTCACTAAATTAGATAAAATGAATATAGTAACCAAATTAATAAAAACAATGTTAACTTTTACTTACAATACATACTTTTATGTAAATTATTCAATGGCATTTGGAAACAGTTTGCTCTTTTAAATTGTAAGCACTTGTCTTACAGCTTTCTGTTTGTTTAAAATGCCAATGTTTTTTCATAAGGAAAAAAGATATATATCAACATTATTTTTAATTATTTTGCTAAATACATGAGGATATTCTGTACTTGATACTCATCATAGGGTTAAAAATGCTTTTAAAGTCATTTCATTAACTCTTAATAAAAGTGAATGGAAAAAATGGAGAATATTTTCCTAGATTTCAAAGTCAATTCCATTTCTTCTGCCATTTCTAATCTGACATAATTAATGCTTTTTAAAAAATCTGATTTGAGTATGTACTGAACAAAACATTGGTAAATAGTGTCCAATTAAGTCAGACTGAAGGACTTACTTTTTCTCCTTAGTTGATGTTTTATTTTTTCAATCTTTTATGTATAACTTTGCTTTCATGTTGATACATAGACTGATGATTATATTATATACAGAATTTATAATTATCTTGCTTGAATAACACTGTAATAAAACATTTCATATTCTGTTACTGAAGGACTTATTTTTAAAAACATGCTTCCTGTAATATATGATGTTTTCATCTCAAGTTATAACCACAGGAAGCAGTAACCCAAATGTTCAAAGTTCTTCACCCGCCAGGCTCGATTATGTGGCACTTCCTGGTGGCATCTGGCTAAACCACTTCTTTACATATTGATGCATTTCTTGTCCACACCATATGTTGGTCCACTTTGTTATTCTCCAGAGTAGGTTTCAGACTGACTCAACTCTGTCTGCCCAGCACCCATGCATGCCTAGAGCACACGATGACTGTCCATGCTTGTCTGTGGCTGGTTCCAGCTGACAGTGACCCTTGCAGCCTAACTGCTGCAAGCAGACATGCCTTCTTTCTCCACTCTTAAAATAGGCAGAGAAGTCTTCTATGTTCATTATCTCTTGGGATGGCACATCCTACTCCAACTTCTAATAAACATGATAAGCTCATGGCCAATCCTTGGGGGAATCCCAGCAGAGGATAGCAAACACGTGGCTCTGTCTTGTATCTACTGCCTGGAGTCTTTCATCTGGGGGAGGGGGGCAAGTCGCTTTGAAAGCCAGCCTCAGGTCACTGGTGGGACTTCTGCTCATTCTCAGTTTACACACGTGGCGTGTAAAGCAGCAAAAATGCTACCCACATCATCTGTTTTCATCCGCTTTAATAATTTTAAGAATTCAAACATTGATATATTTAACAAGAAAAACAAAAGAACTTTCTGTACACACAGCTAGTACTAAGTCTCATCCCCCAACAATTTAAACATTGCTGTTGAACAATTTAAAAATACATTTATTTGCAAAAGCTGTGCGAGTCCAAAGTGTAGAATCCCTCACTCCTCATGGGCTTCTTCAGATGTTCCGAGTTAAACTCCAACCTAAACTTTGCATGTTAAATCAGAAAATCAGAGTTTATTTCCATAGTCTCTGGTGAAAAAAGAGAGGGTTTCCAAGTGCCTATTCTATACTGTACTGCAAATGATATAAGTCCATGTGTATAAATTCACACATACACACATATATCTATAATCAGCATGTAAATATATAAAAACAGAGATGCTTAGTTCTTGTGGTAACTCTGGCAATACTCTCTTGGAATGTTTTCTATTCCTGTTACTTTTGTCTGTAACTAACAAATATACAAGCTCTCCTAGGGAGCCACATAAATCACAAGTTTGTTGTTTTGGATGGTAAAGGAAACACTTCTGTCAGGGATGAAGTTGACTCCTCAGGTGATTTGCTTTTTTAACATTTTCTTTTTAACTCACTGTCAGTCCCTTTTCCTAAGTTAAGAGCTTTTTGTATAGACTGCTACTCAGGTTACTAGAGCAGGTGTCCATTTTACTTGGCATCAGCTGACCGCTGCTGTTACAGCTGCCGGGATCTGAACTTTCTTTGCAGTGTAAGATAGCAGAGAGGTGCCTCTGGCACTCCGAGGAAGCATAGTAGTATATCAAGGGGTCGATGCAACAGCTTATGCTGCTGACGCAGACACACAGGAGGTAGGCAAAGTAGGCGGCCTCTGTCATGGGATCAGAGCTTGAAAGGAACGCGTAGTGGAGAAGCAGAAGGATGTTTGTGGGTCCAAAGCAAAGGATGAAGATGCAGAAGACAGCCGCGGACAGGAGCAAAGCCCGGGACTTCTTGTTCTGGTTGGCAACCGTGGAAGAGCTGAGGCATCGGATGATGGACACGTAACAGACGGTGGAAAGGGTCAGCGGCACGAAGAAGAAGACGGCGGAGAAGGCGGAGAAGTAGTACGAGTAGTAGCCTTCCAGCAGCGTCTGGTTGAGCACGTCGTGGCAGGCGGTGATGTTGAGCCCCGGCACCTGGGTGGCCTGCTCCTGCAGGAGCAGGGGCGCCACCCCCGCGATGGCCATGGCCCAGATGGCCAGGCAGATGAAGGAAGCGCGCCCCAGGGTCCGCCAGGAGAGGGACTGGATGGGGTACACCACGGCCAGGAAGCGGTCGACGCTGATGGCCGTCATGAGCATGATGGAGGCGTACATGTTCCCGTAGAAGGCCGCCGTGACGAAGCGGCACATGGCAGACCCGAACCTCCAGTCGCTTCCGGAGAAGTAGTAGCTGATCTTGAACGGAAGCACACACACGAAGAGTACGTCTGCCGCGGCCAGGTGCAGCATGTACACCACGGCCGGCTTCTTGACCTTCATCTTCAAGACGAACACCACGACGGCCATGATGTTCAGAGGAAGGCTGACGAGGAACACGCCCGTGTAGACTGAGGGGATAAAGACAGTCAGCCAGGCGCTGGTCAGATATCCTGAGGCGGATTTGGAGATAAACCCAGGGGGTGACTTTTGAGGCGGGCTGCTTCTGTTGCCTGAGCTTAATCTGTCTTCTGTGAATTCACCTTCACTCGAGTCCTCGTCCTCTGGCAGTGGGATTTGTTCATATCCGTCATTGGAATTCCTGAGAAAGAAAGACCGAGGACCCACAGTACCGTTTGTTGGGTCTGTCCCTGAAAAGTAAAAAAATTTTTAAAGGAATTAAGAAGGCAAAAGAGACAAGGAGAGAGTACACTTGACTTTGGCTTTTTGTTTTCTTCCTGGGAGAGTTGGTGGTAAAGAGCATGTGACACTCAATGGATGACAGACTCTATCTGTGTGTGTGTCTCTGTGTGTGCGCTCCATTGCATCTGACTCTGTGCGACCCCACGGGCTGTAGCCCGCCAGGCTCCTCTGTCCCTGGGGATTTCCCAGGCAAGTATAATGGAGTGGGTTACCATTTCCTTCTCTAGGGGATCTTCCGGACCCAGGGATCGAACCTGAGTCTCCTGCACTGGCAGGTGGGTTCATTACCACTGAGCCACCAGGGAAGCCCAGACTTCATCAGGGAATTAGCTAACTCAAGATAGTGTACCACATTTTGTTCTGGCACAAGCAAACGCTTTTCAAGCTCTGCTCCTCAGAGGGATGAGGTGAACCACAGACTTTCAGAGATCTCTGCTGCAGATATCAGGACAGGCTGAGTACAGGCTGATGTAAAAGAAAAAAGTCATGACTTCTTTTCTATGTGAGCCACTGTCTATATAAACAAATTACCCCAGGCTACATGACTTCTCTTTCCTCCATAGGCCTGCAGGTATACATTTTTTCCCCCCATTTGGTTTGTGGCTACCCCTTGAAATCCATTCTCCCTCATGGAAAAATCAACACAGAAAGTTGAGGGAACATCTTAAAGCTTATGGAGCTAGAGGTGACTTTGAACAAGACTGCTGCTGCTGCTGCTGCTGCTGCTGCTGCTAAGTCGCTTCAGTCGTGTCCAACTCTGGGCGACCCCATAGACGGCAGCCCACCAGGATCTCTCATCCCTGGGATTCTCCAGGCAAGAACATTGGAGTGGGTTGCCAGTTCCTTCTCCAGTGCATGAAAGTGAAAAGTGAAAGTGAAGTCGCTTAGTCGTGTCCGCCTCTTAGCCACCTCATGGACTGCAGCCCACCAGGCTCCTCCGTCCATGGCATTTTCCAGGCAAGAGTACTGGAGTGGGGTTGCCATTGCCTTCTCCTTGAGCAAGACTGAGGGGACCCAGTTTCCATGACAATTATCCGGGTGATAGAAGCTCTCCTTTACTAGCTTCGGCTTGTTTACACAGTAGAATGTCCCTAATCTCTCATCATCTTTGGGTCCAAGCCGCAGTCCCTCAGGTTACTGTCTAATGAAACCGCAAGGCACCTACCACTTGAGTCATCTTCCCTGTCTCCCTCCTCAGTGGGTCAGTGGAGCAGCTGAGGTCAGTGCCTCCCTCAGCTCAGTTCCAAAATGCCACACGCATCCAGGCAGATGCCAGGCCAGCCAGGCTCTTTTGAGTGTCAACTAGAAATTACCATAAAGGCTCTGCTGCAAACATCCTTCCTTCCTCACCCTCCTCCACCAAAAACCTCCAGTGGAAATGTTCATCACAGAAATGCAGCATTCAGCTGCTGGACTCCACCAGCATTGGCTTCCCGGGAGCCGCACTGTCATTCTGTCACTGAGGGGACTTGGACAGAGAGCTTCTGTTGGGCTTTGAGGAGCTGAAGAGTGGGGACAGAAACCCCAGGGGAAAAGGATGAGGCTTCCATCCCTGGGGGCGATTACCACAAAGGCTGGACATATGTCACTCAGAACTGAGGTCAGGGGATTGAGAACTGGCTGGAAATGAGATAAGTACAGTGAAATTTCCAGCTTTCAGTTTTATTTTTCAGTACTGGAACGTTCCTGCAAACAAAAACTTACACAGAAAAGCATGATGCAGTAAAAGAGAATGCTGCTTCTGGAAGGTCCTTACCAGACCCAACTATCCCCTAAACAAAAATTACAGACTCTGGATTCCTTTCCTCCTCCGAATCAGTGATCTGAAGCTATGTAGGTTCACAGTCGTGTTGGGGAGGGGAGGGATGGGTCTTGAAAGAAAAGATGGCAACCAGTGGGTTTCTGGCTTTCAGTGGCTTTTAGCTTGAGAGGAGGCCAAAGTCAGTGCCATGAAAGATGGCTGAAACTCAGATAGAAACCTCATAGTCTCTGTGGCCTGAAGAACTGGAAGACAATGTTCAGGGCAACCACAGTCACTGGAAACTGAGGAAAGAATCCCAGAAAAGAGCAAGTCGGAGAGGCATGGAGAGCCGCAGAGTCCAGTGTAAGTTCTGCCCCAGGTTTGGGGCACACTCGGGAGAAATGAAGCTGCTCTGCTAGACTTAAAAGAATGGAAGTGCTGTTTGAGCTTTTTTGCTCAAGAGGAAACATCTGCAGTTTGAGTTCAACCAAATTAGCTGCCTGCTAAAGCAAAAACAGCAACACTCTTTAGAGAAATAAGACAAAATCTTGAGTGTTTACAGTAGGATAATATTCAGCATACAGTTAAAAATCATTCGCTATAAAGAGAATCAGCAAAGTGTGACCCAGTCTCAAGAGAAAGGGATAGTCAATGGAAACCAATCCCAAGATGACTCAGATGCTACAACTTGCAGATAAGGATTTTAAAGAGCGTGCTGCAACGATGCTTTAATGAGGAAAGAGAAAGATTTCATTGAAATGAATGAAGAAATAGAAAATAGCAATGAAACCAACCAACGGGACTTCTAGAACTACAAAATAAAACACAATAAATTGGCATCTATTTCCAAAATGAAGAGCAAACCTAGAGTGGCACCAACTGATCCACAGTAGAGCAGGGCCTGGTACCGAAAGCTTGAGGTCAGATGACCGTAGCAAGAGCACGAACGGGTCCCCTGAGGATAAAGTCTCGATCTGTCCCACGGGAAGAACAAAAATCTGCAGTGATGAGCCTGAGTGTACATAGATATCGAGGTTGTTCCCCAAGGGTGGGAAATAGTTCCTATTTAATCTCCAAGTCTCTCTAGTACCCTGGCCCACAGGTAGGAGGTGTGGTCCTTAAATTGGCTTTTACTTATAGATTTACATTCTAATGCTGGCTCTACCCGATGGCTCAGCGGTAAAGAATTCACCTGCAATAGAGAAGACGCAGGTTCGATACCGGAGTCAGAAAGATCCCCTGGAGTAGGAAACAAGAACCAACTCCAGTATTCTTGCTTGGGAAATCCTATGGACAGAGGAGCCTGGAGGGCTACAGTCCGTGGGGTTGCAAAAGAGTCCGAACAACAAACAACAGCTGCCTCTACCAGGAGTCACTTAACTCCTCTGAACTCAGTCTCAGGATCACTGAAACGGGAAGATTCAATACCTGCTGGCAGCTTGGAGCATCACACATGAAATGAGGATATATGTTCACTTTGTAAACTTCAAAAATTAACCAGTGTGAGAAATTATTATCCTTCCCCATCACTTCAATGTAGTTTGTTTCTTGCTCTCAATTGTTTTGAGAGCAAAAAATTAAAAAAGCAAAGAAATTAAGATGGAATCTGTGTTCCTCTTCCCTCCCTCAACATATAACTGTGTTTAGTTTTTCTGTGTGACGAGGGACATGGAGAGGCTGTAAGGTACAGAGCCCCAGCATTCAGAGCCGTAAATCAAATTTCAAATTCACAACCCTTCCCTCAAGGATCACTTCCCTCCTCTTGTGATGCATCTAATTCACTCTGTGTGTATTGATCAGGTCACGTGGGATCCAGACCCTGGTTCAACGGGCCCCGTGGGAGGGAAGTGAGGCTACCCTCGAAGTCATGAATGTGTGGGAGGTGGAAGAAAAGAAATGAATGAGTTCTGGCACTTCAGGACCACAAAGATATGTGTCTTTAAAAATGCTGACCCACAGGAACCTTAAAATAACATAACTTTCTGCTGCAGAAAGTCCTCGGGGGGCTTGGCCGGATTGAGGACTCGTCATGTCACGTATAGAGGGGAGACAAGCACATGCATGCCTGTGTGCAAGCTACATGAGCATCAGGCCGTGACCCAGAGGAGTGACACCCTGGAAATCTACGAACACTCACAACTCAACTCTTAGATGCTGTCACTTGGCCTGAACATAAAACTGTCATTAGGCTTTGCGCTGTAGCTAGTCTTGGTTGGCCAAAAATTTCGTTCGGCTTTTTCTCTCGTAGCTTACGGAAAAACCCGAATGAACTTTATGGCCAACCCAACACTTTGGGAATCAGTATTTGTTTTCAAAAATTTCTTCTCTGGCTCGGCCTTCTTGGGCAGTATGTCGAACATGACATTTTTATAGGCTGGAGCCCAGGAAGAATGCATAATCCCGTGAATAGATATCATTGCCTAAGGTGTCACCTTTTCTTGCCACCACAGGTTTTGATATTTTGGCCTTTATGGGATTACAGGATGTCAGTAAATTTTGTTTATTTAACTGTATACCAGCATCAAAGAAAGAATAAAACCAATTCCAGGTGACTAGATAAATCCAACTAGCTTGTGCCTTGGGCTGAAATTTGAGTTTGGGAATCTTGCTTTTACTTTAGTCCTAGGTCAAGGAGAAAGTGCCTGTCAGTGGATCGAAAACTCCTGTAACATCTGTGTTTTTATTGGTAAGTTATGGCTTAAAAAAAAAAAAAAAAACCTAGGTCAGGTCCTAAAATTGATCCTCATATTTGTTGTAAAAGTTTCACTTAATTCAGGTTTCCTGAAATGGCTCTAGAGTAATTTTGATTGTTGAACATAGACTATTGCTAATGAGTTTGAATGTGGACTCTCTAACTCTGGAGACTTAGAAATTATAAGTCAGGCATGGCACTTTTTCTGACTTTGACGAGATCTGGCCTAGAAGCAGAGTGGTGCCCAGATGTTCTCTCAAGGTCCCTCATGATCCTGGGATTTATACCATGTCAGCCTCCCAGAATATGCCAGCTTCAGTTCTGACTCAGAGCTTTGGCCCAGAGGGCTCACCCTTGGTGGGTTAAGAAACCAGAAATCCCAGGACCTTGCCTACATTCAGAGAGAAGGACAGCTGTCCCCTGCACTTCCCCACCAGTGACTCAACACTACAGGCTAAAGGGCAATCAAGAAGGGGGTGATGGAAGAATGATGGAAACATACTAACTCCAAGCAGAAAACAACATGAGTGGGATACTCGACGGTCTCAGATGGAATCACGCATCATGAAAAGAAGTGCTCCTTAAAGAAACTGCTGGTGCCAGATCTGGGGGAGGAAGTGCACAAGACGACCCCTGAATGTCTTCAAAGAACATTAGGGTCAGGTCAGAAAGACTCTGAAGTCAGTCCAAGGGCCCTTCCCAGTGGCCAAAGATCATTAAGAGAATAATGACAGAAATGCATGGAAATGTGGGAGAACGTCATATTTGTTAAGATCTATTAGAAAAGGCAGAGGAACCAGAGATCAAATTGCCAACATCTGTTGGATGATCGAAAAAGCAAAAGAGTTCCAGAAAAATGTCTACTTCTGTTTTATTGACTATGCCAGAGCTTTTGACTGTGTAGATCACAAAAAAATGTGGAAAATTCTGAAAGAGATGGGAATACCAGACCACCTGACCTACCTCTTAAGAAACCTATCTGCAGGTCAGGAAGCAACAGTTAGAACTGGACATGGAACAACAGACTGGTTCCAAATAGGAAAAGGTGTATGTCAAGGCTGTATATTGTCACCCTGCTTATTTAACTTATATGCAGAGTACATCATGAGAAATGCTGGACTCAATGAAGCAGAAACTGGAATCAAGATTGCCGGGAGAAATAGCAATAATCTCAGATATGCAGATGACACCACCCTTATGGCAGAAAGAGAAGAACTAAAGAGCCTCTTGAAAGTGAAAGAGGAGAGTGAAAAAGTTGGCTTAAAGCTCAACATTCAGAAAACTAAGATCATGGCATCTGGTCCCATCACTTCATGGCAAATAGATGGAGAAACAATGGAAAGAGTGTCAGACTTTATTTTGGGGGGCTCCAAAATCACTGCAGATGGTGACTGCAGCCATGAAATTAAAAGATGCTTGCTCCTTGGAAAAAAGTTATGACCAAACTAGACAGCGTATTAAAAAGCAGAGACATTACTTTGCCAACAAAGGTCCATCTAGTCAAAGTTATGGTTTTTCTAGTAGTCATGTATGGATGAGAGAGTTGGACTATAAGGAAAGCTGAGCACCGAAGAATTGATGCTTTTGAACTGTGGTGCTGGAGAAGACTCTTCAGAGACAGAAAGGAGATCCAACCAGTGGATACTAAAGGAAATCAGTCCTGAATATTCATTGGAAGGACTGATGCTAAAGCTGAAACTCCAATACTCTGGCCACCTGATGCCAAGAGCTGACTCACTGGAAAAGACCCTGATGCTGGGAAAGATTGAGGGCGGGAGGATAAGGGGACAACAGAAAATGAGATGGTTGGATGGCATCACCAACTCAATGGACATGGGTTTGAGTAAGCTCTGGGAGTTGGTGATGGACGGGGAGGCCTGGTGTGCTGCAGACCACGGGGTCGCAAAGAGTCAGGCATGACTGAGTGACTGAACTGATGAGTTCATAATTATACTTCAAGGAAAATAAAACCTTTTTGGGTCACTTTTGGAGGAAACGAGGGGACCCAGTATGAAAATTGGTAAATAAAGGCCAGATTCAGCATTTATCTTGCCTTTTCTATATTGAAAATATTTTGGGGAAGCCAAATAGTCAATGAAGGAAACTTCTAGTTTATAAAATAATCCCAGCTTATAAACACAGAAACAATGACAGATTTAGAAATGCATCTTGAAGTGCTTAATGAAATAAGATTTAGTCCAATGATCATTAGTCTCTTAAAAAAAAAAAAGGTTGAGGTGTAAGGATAGGTGATAGGAACTCTGATAACTGGGTCACTTGAGCACACCCGAGTCCACTGTGCAACCTTAAGTTCTCAAAAAAGAGAGACAGGACTTCCCTGGCGGCCCGGGGGCTAGGATCTGCGCTCTCAGCGCAGGGACCTGGGTTCAATCTCTGGACAAGGCACTAGATCCCATATGCTACAACTGAGACTGGTGTAGCCAAACAAATTAAAAACAAACAGGTGATGTAACAGGTGTGCACACACCACCACTAGGTCAGGCAGTCTTGGAGAAAAGCCAAATAAATCAGGCTAAATCTCCAAATGGACCACATTACAGAAAATGCACAGGAGAGAAGGGCATGTTGAACAGCCCTGCTGGATAGACCCAGTATGTAACAGGAAAGTCTAGAAGAGAGATGACCCAGTTTCTCTGACACAGAGCCTTGAAAAAAGAGGAGAGGGAAAACCATTACAGGTTAAGAGAGACTTAAGGGTACGTCAACCTAATGCAACAGCGGACCTCATTTGACCCCAATTCAAATAAACCAACCGAAAAAGCATTTATGAGACAATCAGCGAAATGTGAACACTGACCATTCGAATAGTTCACAATAATAAGAAACTGTTGTTCAGTCTTCTTAGGTGTTATAACGTCACTGTGGTTACATGAAGTATATATAGTGATATATTTACACATGAAAAGATACCGTGTGTCTGGGATTTGCTTTAAAATTGTCCATTTGGAGAGGAGGAAAGTGAGGATACAAATAAAGCATATAGGGGGTAATTGTACTGCCCACATTAGGTATCTTTGAAAATTTCCATAATGAAAAGTGAGAAATAAAAGAAGAAAAACATTTTATGCACATTACTAGCCACCAAAAACTAAAGACAACAGTTTTTGCTTTCATTTCTGTTTTGTCTTAGTTTTGAAGGGGAAAAGGTGCTTGAATGTTTGTGTGAACACAGCTTTACACTGAGAGAATTCATGCTACACCAGCCCTTCCAAGGCGTTTCTGGAATATGGAGGGTGTGGGTATGAAGAAGACATTTGTTGAGCAGTTACTTTGTGCTCGATATTTCACTTACCTACCTCATGTAACCCCAGTATTTTTATGAGATAAGCGTGACAGAGCCTATTTTACAGACAACAAGGATGTGCAGAGGCTAAGTGACTGATCCAACGCCCCACAGATAGAAAGTGGGGCAGCCGGGGACTGAGCCACATCTGCCTGGTTCTGAAGCTCCTGCTCTTTGAACACCACTTACCCTGTCTCTTCAAGGAAGCTGTGAATTCAGGACCTGCTCCTGAAAGAGTACGCTTTTCTTCTCTAGCATTTCACCAAACAATCTGCCCACCCTTCGGAACTATATACAGCAGGTGGGACACAGCCATGTGAGTGTGTGAGTTCAGCTGATGATGGGCACAGGTGCTGCTTGGGAATCACAAGTCCTGCTGACCTTGGCGACACACCAACCACATGCCAACAACCCAGCCTTCACAGACAGGACAGATGTAGTAAGAGTCGGTCAAGGACAAAACAGAGAAAGAGATGTTTAGAATACTGTTTCAGATGAGGCAGAAGCAAGTGAGCAAGTAAATGAACAAAAATCTCTGCTGAGGACAAGAATCAGAGAATAAGATAAGCCCTGACTGCAGACTGAAGATGAGACGGCCCCTGCCTGCGGTGGCCCCTGCCCCTCCCACCCTCTGGAGCAGGCTGGGAGCATCCCAAAGCAAACCTGGGGGAAGCCAGGGGCGTAGGGGTTACAGGAAGCAAGGCCAACCAGAAAATGTAAACACCAGAGTACCCAACACCACTGCAGGCACTAAAACGTGTGTGGGGGCCCCTCCTGAAGGCCAGGGCCCAACTCAACTCGTGGGGTCAGAAGACTAGCAGGGTCTCTGGGAAGGACTCTGATCCTGGCTCTCCCCATTCCTCCAGGCCCGTTCTCCACCCAGAGGGACAGGCGTGGGGATACCACTGTCTACAAGACGCCGAGCTGACAGGAAAACTAATTTACAGTAAAGGATGTTCACCATCGCCGATTTCCCCAGAACCAAATGTTTCCACACCCCCACCCCCAACCCCACCCAAGTCCTACTGCAGCTTGTAAACCTGAACTCAAAGAAGCTACGTTCTAGAGATGATAGAAACGGTCATAAACAGCACTTCCTGGAAAGCAGAACTCTTCTTGTAAGGCCACATAAGCCTCAGTTCTGCTGACAGAACTGGCCTGCTGTGCCAGTGTTGAGATGATGGTAGGGACCTGACGCTGCTTATGAAATCAATGCACAGAACTATAACAAGCTTTTAAAATCACGTAGAAAATGAACGCATAGCACGTGGTAAAGGTGAGTACTGGTTGGGAAAACTTTTGTTAACTGTACACCATGACTGTCCCCGGGCATTTACTGAACATACAGGCAGCAACCCTGTCACCATGTAAAGCATATTCCTTAGAGTCCTTACTGCTGGTTAGCAAAAAAGAAAATACCAGAAAACACTCCTTTATAATACATAATACCTGACACTTTTAATCCACTACAGACTTGAAGTGTAAATAGATGAGATTAGATTAGGTCCTTTCCTGAAGTTCAATATTTGTTTTGAAGTGCAAATTTCAGATTATTCCTGTTATTTCCAGAAGCAGGCTCTTTTGAAAGCAAATAAAGGCCTGTAATGGCCTGGTAAGTGGCAAAACATCATTGGATGCCTTGGGATGGAGAAAAAGGAGGCATCACTTCATGGGTTTTTCCAAGCACCATCCCAAGGTAAGGGCTTCCCTGGTGGCTCAGCCAGTAAAGAATCTGCCTGCAATGAGAAAGACCTGGGTTTGATCCCTGGATTGGGAAGTTCTCCTGGAGAAGGAAATGGCAACCCACTCCAGTTTTCTTGCCTGGAGAATCCTCATGGACAGCAGAGCTGGCGGGCCACGGTCCGTGGGATCACAAAGAGTTGGACACAACTGAGCGACTAAGTACGCACACATCCCAAGGTCAATGTGGGAGAGGCTGTCTGGGGGAAGCTCAGTCTAGACAGAGAACTATGTATTCTGACAGTTTTGGGCATAAGCATGAGGAGGTGAATGGCAGAATGAAATAAACCACAAAGTAGGGAAACAAACAGAAAATTCTCAATGTCGAAAGTGTGAGTCCTGGATACTGTCATCCTAGTCAAAAATAAACCCAGGCTGGGGTTCCTGATGATCCTTCTGGGGTTCTGTGAGTATCCCACAGTAAAGGGGATGCAGTCCCCCAGACACAAAAGGCTGCATGATATGATTCCATTCATGTGCGGAAATACGCAGAAGTGGTGAACCCAGAGCAAATCAGCCCTGCCAAGAGCTGGAGGTAGGGGATGGGGCCGAGCGCGTGATGGTGACCTGATTTCTTTTCGAACTAGATAGAGGTGGTAGGTGGAGAAGGCGATGGCACCCCACTCCAGTACTGTTGCCTGGGAAATCCCATGGATGGAGGAGCCTGGTAGGCTGCAGTCCATGGGGTCGCTAAGAGTCGGGCACGACTGAGCGACTTCACTTTCACTTTTCACTTTCATGCATTGGAGGAGGAAATGGCAACCCACTCCAATGTTCTTGCCTGGAGGATCCCAGGGACGGCAGAGCCTGGTGGGCTGCTGTCTATGGGGTCACACAGAGTCGGACATGACTGGAACACCTTAGCAGCAGCAGCAGCAGCAGAGGCGGTAGGTGTACCACACTGTAAATGCGCTAAATGCCACTAACTGTAAACTTAAAAATGGTTAATTTTATGCTATGTAGATTCTACCTCAATTGTGTTTAATTATTTTTATATCCATAGAGTTAATTTTGATATTAATGTTATCCCCCAGTTTGGTCCTCTTCATTTCTTCCAGTGGCTTCCAACGGTCTTGCAGCGTCAGTCCCTAACTCTAATATATCTTCATTCCGTGCCCCTCCTCTGCACTGCGTGTGTCAAAGAAAGGCTGCATTTCTGCGTCATATGCTCAATCGCACAATCTTATATTGTGTAATGCAATTATTTAAAAATTCTTTTCACTCATTTCAAGGTAATCTTTTTATACAGTTTTGAAAGGTTACTTTCCATTTAAAATTATTACAAAATATTGGCTACATTCCCTGTGTTGAACAATATTGACCTCAACTTTGGAAGCAGAGGAAGACAAGAAGGAAGGGAGGAGGGAGAAGGGGAAGGAGGAAGAGAAGGAAAGAAGGGAGGAAGGGTGAGTTTCAAGGGAAAAGAAGGATGTGTGTCCAGAGAGAGTGAGACGAGAGAAGCGCAGGGTCCTGGGGACTCCAGGGTCTCAGCGGAACTCCAACTCAGGCTCAGCTGAGTCCGTCTGCTGCAGTGACAGGACAGGAGTGAGCTGCCCGAGAGAGGAGAGAAGGGGCAGCAAGGGCACAGGGAAACGATGGCCGGAAGCAGGCTGGCAAAGGAGCAAACTCAGAGCTGATGAGGAGCTGCGAGTCAGGGCTGACAGCATGCTCGTCTGTTTAGACATAAAAGGTAGAGAAATGCTGAGCTGGAAAGAAGGGAGGGTAGAGACACGCTGAACTGAAAAGAAGGAGGCAGGGCTGGAAGGGCAACCATTAGAGATGACGTGAGAGGATTCCTGAGGAGGGGCCAGAACGCCCCAGTACCTGTCCTCACACGAAGGAAGCGTGGGCCAACCGCAGGACGTGTCCTATGAACACAGTGCCCCGGTCACTAAGGAGCGAATGAACGGGAAAAAGGACGGGAAGGAGGAAGTTTTAAGTGATTGAGATGCTGGGGTAGAAAACGACTTGCTGATTCATAAGAAATTTGACTTTCAGAGGTTTCTGCTTGACTACAAGCAGCTTCACTGTCTCGTTTCGTGTCATTTGTTGGGCGGAAGATGACAGCCTCTCAGTAACGGCCAATTAACCTGCACATTCATGACGGAGGTCTAGTCACAGACTGCCTTATCATCCGCTTCAGAGAGTAAAGGCAGGGTACCACAATCGATGCATCTACGCTTACTAAGCACCTGTGTGTGCTAGACCTGGGCTCCCCAGCCAGAGGGGCACAGACTCTGCCTTCCGGGATCCTGGGAAGCACTGCAGGATTATTTCTCTGCTGTCAGAGGGGCTGGGGGCTCTGGATGGCTTCCTCTTCATAGTGGACAGTAGAGAAAGCCTGCACTTGGCGGAAAAGGCCTGTGGTCCAATCTGTTTCACTTGTAACTGCACTTGTGACTTAACCATTTGGGAGCCTCAGTTTTTACCTGTAGAATGGGGATGCCATCTGCTCAAATGGTGGATACAGAATAAGTAAAATACTGTCTGTAATGTGTCTAGGCAGGGTGTTGGCTGTAGTAGGTTCTTGACATAAAGTAGCTGTTTTTAATTAAATGTGAACAAGTAGGGTGTGGGAAGGGCATTCTGGCCAGAGGAATGGCCTGGGGACAGAGCCAGAGAAAGCACAGCTCCGGGAGGTGGAACTACAGGGCGGGGGCTGGGCGAAGTACAGTTAACGTAATAGATTATGTAATAGGGGAGGCTCAGTAATAAGGGAGGCTGGGGACCCATCCTGCATGGGAACAGGCACCTTCTCTATACTAAGGAACTGAGCTTGACTTTGTGGGCAGGAAGCCAGTACATGGACTCTCCCATCCGACCCCCTCTGCCACAGTCACCATCAGCGCTTCTGGCACCTTTTACTCTCCAGACCTTTATAGAATCGACGGACCTCACCTCTAGGACACTGACACGCTTTGATGAGAGAGTCTCACTTATACTGCTTGGACAAAGGAAGGTAAACTGGTTAATGAACCCAGGAATTTCTCAAGTATCTGCTGAGTGAACATCTGTTCTAGATGCCAAAGGGATAAACGGAAGTTTATAATCTTTGCTGGGGGATGACGGACCCACAAAGTGGAAAAGCCACTTTGCAGGAAAAGCCTAAACGAGTAGGGACAAGTCTGAGAGTGCTTTGAGAAAGCTCAAACTGGTGGGCAAGGCTTGTCCTGGAAGGGTTTCCTATGACTGGGGTCTCTTGACTCCTTCCATCGGATACAGGTGGTTAAGACAGGCATTGTTTAGAATTGCAGGCGCACAGTGATCATAAAAAGCAGACCTATTTTTGGTTGATTTTATGGGGCTTAAAACTCTCCAAAGACAAGGTCCCACCTATTTCTTGCATCCAGGATCCCCTCCTCCTTTTGGAATTTAGGTACACTGTCTCTGAGACTTAGTTTCAGAATTGGCAAAAGGGGATAAACATGAGAGGGGGTGAAATGAGACAACGTGTAGTGAAACGCCTCTGGGCCCAGGGTTAAACACAATACAACACTTAACAAGAGTGCCTTTTCTTTCTCATCCTCTTTTCTTCTCTCCCTCATAAAGTGGTCCCAGAATCCGGGGTAGATGAATTGGCCAATGTTCTTCAGCTCTATCTATAGTAGTGTCTTAGCATGCACCATTCAGGTCGATGTGTGTAACAAGCGTGGGGAACAGCAGTCTGAACTTCACCCCCTAACCAGAGGCCAAAACCTTCCTAGGGAACCCACTGCGAAGAAAGGTGACACCATGGACACGATATCTGTATAAACACCTCACCACCCAAACCTCAAACACAAATTTGTGTTAAGAGCACATCCCAGAATAAATCTGTAAAGTGATATCTGACATCAGTGTCACCATACACAATTTTTCAGGAGTTCTCTGCTTTCCCAAACATTGCAAGAGATAATGTGAGAAGCTGCTGCAAAACTTTTGGGCTCCTGTGTGGGCTTCTCAGTGTTCTCAAAAGCATCACCTCCAAACTCACCCTGAGCAAAGATGGCGAGCAGAGAAACCAGTTTCTGTGTGTTTCTGTCACCTCTCCATCTCCAACTGCCTGTATTCCTTCCAAGTTGCGAAAACAATACAGAATACACAGTGTTTCACAGATAAGGAAAACAGCTAGCATTTGTTACTACTCGGAATAAAAGAAGCGGTCAGAAAGCTTACACAGTTGTATCGCTATAAAGAAATAACAGCATTTCCCCCATCCCTTTCTATCTAGGCTCTTTCCAGGCAACAACTTTTCTGCCCCGTTTTTTTTTTTTTTTTTAAGGGGGAGAAGTTGGAAAATGCATTTATTTGCTCAGGCAGCCAGATACTTTAAAATACACGCAGCGCACAGTAATACATGTATTCTAGGTGAGAAACCTCCGTCTCCCAGCAGATCAGAAACTGAAATGGTTTCATCCCACAGGGGCTGAGGGAGCCGTTTGTGAGGAGCTGGATTGTTGCCTCAACTCGCTTGGAAGACTGGGTCCTAGGAAACAAGCAAACAAAGCCCGCCGACCACCGCCTCGTGGCGATCTAGCTATCACTCGGTATCCCGCACCAAGACCACCACACAAGGCCTGTCTGTGCCCGGCGGGGCGGCAGGTCCTGATTCTCCACTGAACGGGCCACGGGACCAAGCTTTTCTCTACACCCCTTTCCTCGCCTTCAAAATGTGCAAGAAAAGCCGTTTGAACAAAACAAAACTTCAGCGGGAGCGGTTCTCCACCACCTCTTGGGGGAAAACAAACAAACAAACAAAAACCCGGACCGGCTATTGGTGGAGCAACGTGAAACCCCTTTCTTTTCGGGGTGGTCCTGGGAGAAACAGGCCCCGCAGTGGCAACAAATGCAACGAGGTCCCTCGGCTTCCCCAAGACAGCCCGAGCCCTCCTCGTCCACCTCCCACACCCTGCATGCTCCAGAAGTCGGTGCAGAGAGGTCCGGGCCGAGCCCGCAGCGGGCTCCCAGAGAAGGGGCGGTCAGGGGCACCCCCGGGGTCCCGCGGAGGCCCGGGGCTGCAGGACCGGACGGGAGGGGAGTTCGGGGCCCACGCTCACCTGGTCTGGGGCCTCGGGTGCGGGCCGACACCAGGGGGCTGCACAGACCGAGCCCCGCGGCCCAGAGCAGCAGCCACCGCGGCCCCATTGTCCCGGGGCTCCGCGCGCTCGGCGGGGCCGGGGCGGCGCGGCTCGGGGAGGCTGGCCCGCCGCCCGGACGCTCGGGCAGCACGCGGGGAGTCTAGAGGGCGGCCGCACGGGCAGACAGACCGCTCGCCTCTGGGCAGGATGAGGCGGTTCGGCGCGTCTGGCGGCGCCGGTTGGGGAATAGGTCCCCGGGGGCGCGGGCGCGGGCGGGGGCGGGGCTCGCGAGCGCCGGGCCTGGAAGGGCGCCCCCCGGCGGCCAGTGTGCGCCTCGGCGCGGCCGCCGCCCCCTCCGCTGTCGCCGGGCCAGCCGGGGCTCGGCCATCTAGCCGCCCCTCCTCGCGCTTTGGGCCGCCCGCCCCGCGGGGGAACCCGAGTAAGAAGTCGTTTCCTCGGCCCGTCGACGTGGGCCCGCGAGCTATCAGCCGCTCACCCGGGGAGCACAGACTTGAGCGGAGAACCTCGGGTCGCGGCCCCCCACCAGCCCGTCCCTCCCCGGGCCCGACTCAGGCCGTGCGCTGCGCCGCATTGGGAAACATGGGAGCTTGGCCACAAGTGTTAAAGCTACTTGTGCTTTTGTAACTCCGGGTTAGTGGATTTGAAAGTTTATACTGTAGACCCAGGGTGGCCCGCGGGTGAGAAGAAGCTCTTCGCTTTGAACAGAATTTTTGACGCTTCTTACTCGCTTGCGTTGATTTCGCTCCTTAGATATTTCATAGGTCGGGCACTTAGTTCTCTGACACACGGGCTGCGAGTGGGTATAGAATCATCCGGTCCCAGGAGCCGCTTCTTCGCCCTCGCGCTCGGCGCGGCTGCAGCTCTTGGCTCTAGCCCGAGCTCAGCGGAGGCGCGCGGGCTCCACCTGCGCCGCGGTGCCCGGAGGCGGGCGGGCTGGGCTTTCCCCGCGCCTCGGGAGGAAGGGCCGCCCGGGAGCCGAAGCTCACACTTTCCCGGGTTTGATAGAGTTTGGCCAAATTCAAGGCGCAGGGCGGAGACCCTCGAGCCTCTGGCCGGGGCCCCCTAGAGGACGAAGCCCCGCGGGCAGGAGCGGGCCAACGATTTCGTTTGGAGAGCGTATCTGCTGAGCGCGTCTTTCGGACCGCAAAGGGAAACGGGTCCCCTCAAAGGGCCCTTTCTTGGAAAGGTTGCTCGCAGCCCCTTCTCCTCCCAGATGTGGGGGTGTGTTCTGCACCCTGGGGCTGATAAACTGCTGTTGAGACTCACTTGTTGGGTTTCTAAGCTTTTTAAAAAGCGATTCCTCGAGGAGAGCCCTGAAGCCCAAACCCGCCAAGACCACCTGGTTCTTCCTTGTTTGCCCTCATCGTTCTCAGCGCACAGCGCCCTGGTGTACACAGACGTTGCTCAGTAAATTACTGAATAACCTAACTAAATAATGCTATTAAAAATGCTTATTCAGTTCTCCGAGGAAAATATATCCAAGAGTAGATGTAAACCATAAAAATTACATACTTCTCCACTCTGTCGGGAGAAGGCAATGGCACCCCACTCCAGTGCTCTTGCCTGGAAAATCCCATGGACGGAGAAGCCTGGTAGGCTGCAGTCCATGGGGTCGCTAAGAGTCAGACATGACTGAGCGACTTCACTTTCACTTTTCACTTTCATGCATTGGAGAAGGAAATGGCAACCCACTCCAGTATTCTTGCCTGGAGAATCCCAGGGACAGAGGAGCCTAGTGGGCTGCCGTCTATGGAGTCGCACAGAGTCGGACACGACTGAAGCAACTTAGCAGCAGCCACTCTATCGACATACTATTTTTCAGCATCCTTCCCTAAGATGCCATTGGTTTTAAAAAGTCATTTTAAGTACCACAAGCAAGAAAAAATAAATGCTGCCAGTTAAACTGTCACATTCCTTTGCTTGTAAGAAACACCTCAATTTCAAGACTGTTTAAACACGAAGAAAGAACATCTCAGAATCAATGGTGGTGGTTTAGTCACTAAGCCCAACCCTTGCAATCCCATGGACGGTAACCCATCAGGCTCCTGTGTCTATGGGATTTCCCAGGCAAGCATGCTGGTGTGGGTTGTCATTTCCGTCTTCAGGAGATCTTCCTGACCCAGGGATCGCACCTGAGTCTCCTGCATTGCTGGAGGATTCTTTACTGATGGAGCCACCAGGGAAGCCCCCAGAATCAATGAAATACAGTGTTAAATATAATATTAATATGTGCAGCCAAATATAACAGTTCAAGGATATAAAATGAAAAGTAAAAGTATCTTCAGCCTTCCCTTCTAAGAACCACATCTGCATTGATGACCACTGTTCAAAGTTTCTGTCCATTATTCAAGAAATTGTAATCACATACAAGTATATATGTATGTGAAAGTGAAAGTCTGTTCAGTCCTGTCCGACTCTTTGTGACCACATGGACTATACAGTCCATGGAATTCTCCAGGCCAGAATACTGGAGTGGGTAGCCTTTCCCTTCTCCAGGGGATCTTCCCAACCCAGGGATCGAACCCAGGTCTCCCACACTGCAGGCGGATTCTTTAGCAGCTGAGCTACCAGGGAAGCCCATGTATGTATGTATAGCTTTGAAAATGAAAGAACATTCTAAGTACACTTTTAAATTTTATCTGTTTCATTGGTGGAAAATGTTTTTAACCATTTTCTAAAACTGAAGTTTAAAATAACTTTTTCTCTCTCTTTTTTTTTTTTTTGCCTTAGTTATTAGAACAGAGCCTGGTAGGCTATAGTCCGTAGGGTCACACAGTCAGACATGGCTGAAATGACTTAGCACATTAGAGCAGAATGTACCTCTAGTGACAAAAGAAGAGCTTCGGAAATAATGAAACGCTTAAGTTCTTTAGGGTGGGACTGAAATACACCGAGCAAAGGAGAATGCAACAGAATGAGGTGTTTCCTCCTCACTTGAGTATTTTCTAAAGATTGTGGATTGCTAATTGAGCAGCCACCAAAACTTGAACTTGCCTTCAAAAACTTGCCTTCAGAAATGGTGGTTTTGACTTATAGCACACACAAGTGCAGGCTCCTGGACCCCATCCAAGGCCTATGAAATCATATTCTACGTTTTTACAAGGACCCTCAGGTGATGGGTAGTATCTGAGGGGTTTCAGACCAAAGCTTTCAGTAACAGCATTCTAAGACAGGAAGATCCCCTGAAGGAGGGCATGGCAATCCACTCTAGTATTCTTAACATGGAGAATCCCATGGACAGAGCAGCCTGGTGGGCTACAGTCCATGGGGTTGCAAAGAGCAGCTAAGCATGCCTGAAGGCACATTCTAAAACAGGGATCTCAATCACCTGGACCAGAATCACCTGGGAGGCTTGTTAACCCCCCTCTCCGCCCATGGTTAAGTTCCATTTCTAGATTCAGCGGGTCTGGGAAATGGACTGAAAATTTACATTTTTAACCAGATCCCAGGTGATGCTGAGGCTGCTGGGGACATACCTGAAAACAACTGCTTTGAGGGAGAAAAAGAATTGAACAGGATTTGGAATAGCTTTTGTATTACTTTCTTAAATGATACGATGTTTCAAGCATAGAAAACTACAGAACCTAATACCCATGGCATTTACATATACAGTATTGTTTAAGATTTTTTGTCTACACTTTTCTGATTCCATTCTTCTTCTCTGCTCAGAAGAGTAACTTTCTCATCCATGTTATTGTACTTTTAGTATAGTTGTGTTTCCCCTCAATTTTTTTTTTCAGTATAGCTCTGTATGTTTTAAATATTTACACAGAGTAACATACTTTAAGAATATTTTTGCAGTTTGCATTTTTTGAAATTTACCTATATGATACATATATATTTAATTTTTTAAACCTATAGCATTTTCTTATGTTATATACCACATTTTATTCTTCTAAAGCCATCTATTTTATCTATAGTTTTGACCTCACTTTCATTCCTTATATAATGTATTTTTGCTTTTTTTCCCTTTAATGGAAATAACCAGTTTTTTTTTTAAATGCCCATCTTCTTTTGTTGCTGTTATTGTTTATTTTTTGTGTCCTTAATTTTCACACAGGTTTTAAAAATTTCCCTCTTTCGACTTCCTTTGGATTTACTCTTAATTCTCCTAACTTTTTGAACTGTTTAGCTTAATTTTCACTTCTCCCTGCATTTTGTAAGTTTTGATATGCATCTCAGGTATAAATATGTATAAACATATGCATCTCAGGTACAAATATTTTGTCAACTTCATTTTATCTTCTTCAATCTGTAAGTGATTAGAAGTTTTGATTAATTTCCAATTTTGTATTATGCTCTGTTGGTGATATGCTGTTTTCTCTACAAAAATTCATGTATTTGGGTGCTCTTTAGAGCTTCTTGCAAAACATATCAATCTCTCTACTTCATCTGTTCCCTGTTACCCATACCAAAATGTTTTTGTTGCCAGTTTTAGAGCAAATACATGCAGCTTCCCCGGAGCATCAAATTAACCTAACCAGAGGTGGCTCCCCAACATGTTAATATTCCCCAGAAATGAAATCTCCTCATTGCAGCATTACACGTGTCACTCACAACCACTTTATAGTGGTTCCCAGTTTCATTTTCTTTGAACTTGTCTGGCACTAAAATGAGTCACTAGCTATCCTCTCATAGTGTTTTTGGTATTTAATAGTGTGTTTAAAGGAGAAGGCAATGGCACCCCACTCCAGTGCTCTTGCCTGGAGAATCCCGTGGATGGAGGAGCCTGGAAGGCTGCAGTCCATGGGGTCGCTGAGGGTCGGACATGACTGAGCGACTTCACTTTCACTTTTCACTTTCATGCATTGGAGAAGGAAATGGCAACCCACTCCAGTGTTCTTGCCTGGAGAATCCCAGGGACGGGGGAGCCTGGTGGGCTGCCGTCTCTGGGGTCGCACAGAGTCAGACACGACTGAAGCGACTCAGCAGTGTGTTTAAAACAAACATGTTATACAAATGGTGAAAGTTTTAAGCCCAAGTTCCCATGAAAGCAGTTTTATTTAAACCCATTAGATGACCTACCTGCTTCAGCTATTCCACTTACCCCTCCTCTGTCTGAAGCCCTCTAAGGACAACACTATATCCCGAGAACTTGCCTTAGTTATTTCCTTTTGGAAGCTAATGGTAATGATATCCAGGCTTCTATGGTGTAAGATCAAATTGTCTTCAAATTAGATATTCGATTCTCCAGGTGTTGTGCAGATATCTCTACATTTGTTTTTTAAGCAAACAGTCGATCTGTCATCAAGGAATCCTATTTCCGCCTTTTGTTTGCACAAACCTCCATTGGTATTTTGGGTTTAGAAGTAAAGTTAATCATTTCTAGTGGGTCAACAAGGCGTTTCCACTAATTACACCATGGACAGAATGGTAGCCTATCCTAGTGGTTGGGGGTGCCAGGAAAAGGTCAAATTCAGTATCTATTCAAAAGAAACAACAGAAACTTGTTCCAAATATAAGGTGACCTCAGTATCTTACACTTCTCATATCTGTTCATTTCCCTTCTGAATTAGTGAGGATTCTCTGGAGAAACAGAATCAATAGGATATATAGAGATAAATATGTAACAGGAGATTTCTTATTGGAACTGGTTCATATGGTTATGGAAACCAAGAAGTCCCACCGTGATCTGAAGTCTGTAAGCTGGTAACCAGGAAAGCAGTGGTATAATTCAATGAGTCCAAAGGCCTGAGAACCAGGGGCAGTGATGGAGTAGTTCCCAGCCTGAGAACTGGGGGGCTGCTGGGGTTAAGTCTCAGAGTCTGAAGGCTCGAGAACCAGGAGCTCTGGTGTCCGGGGCAGAAGACAGATGTTTCAGCTCAAGAAGACAAAGAGGAAAAAAAAAAAACGAGAATTTCCTCTTCCTGCACCTTTTTGTTCCTTTTGGGCTCTTAACAGATTGGATGATGCTTGTCCACACTTGTGAGGGTGATCTTTATTTATCTGGCTTTGCTGAGTCTTAGTTGTGGCATGTGGGATCTAGTCCCCCAACCAGGAATCAAACTTGGGTTCTCTGCCTTCATTGGGAATGTGGAGTCTTAACCACTGGACCACCAAGAAGTCCCACAGAAAGTATGATCTTTACTTAGTCTGCAGATTCAAGTGCTTATCTACTTTGGAAATACCCTTACAGATAATAGTCAGAAATAATATCCTACTAGCTATCTGGGCATCCTTTTGCCAGGACAAGTTGATACAAAATTAACCATCACACCCTTCAATGTATTTTAGCTAAGAGATTTTACACTCTTAGGAAATGACAGTGAGGCAACCTAGGGAATCTGTATGAGCTATTTTATTTGGAGAGTGCATATTCACTGTTAAACTGAGATAACCAGTGATCATTCATACTGTTGGGGCCACTGGGAGGAGGGAAGAGGGATTCTACCTTGAAGACTGTCGGCCATGGCAAGGCAGGATAGGAACTGGGCTTGAACCCTGTTAACCATCCTTAAAGCAAAACCAGGAAACCCTCTCCTTACAGGTGGCAAACAAAGATTGGGGGTAAAGGTCAGGTTGTCTTAGATTAAGGGTAGTGCCTGCACCTGCATGCTGTAAGTGTTAATTGTTCTGCACCTGCATGTTGTAAAACTAATTACTAACGTGTAACCCGTCATGTAGCTGAGGATATAAAACCGAGTCCTCGGAAATCACTTGTTAGGACCTGTTAGCGTAATAAACCGTACTCCACTGTCTCAAGTGTCCTCCGAGGAGTGTTTGCGACACCGGATTCTACAGTACAAGTGCCGAGAGCCATACTGGGGCACCTGAGAGGTGGTGGGGATCTGTCTTCTTCTCAGCCCCATGGCAGGATTCAGTGCTGGGTGTCCCTGCCACTTAGAAAGCACTGCCAAGGCTCTGAGAAGCGGGGCCTGGAACAGTCTCTGTCCTCTGGAGCTTAGACAGTTGACTTAGAAGGCTCTATCTTAACCTGTTACTAAATCCTGGTTTCAGTAACAGAGGAAATGGAGTTTTTACAAAGTTGATCAGCACTTAGACCACCCGATACACACCAGAATCTCTCAAAATAGAGACAATTTTCATCATTCAGAGTTTTGTGGTTTGCCTCTTGGAATGTTGAGGAGTACCACAAACTCCTACTTGACCACAGCCTGAAGTGTAAAAACTACATCATGAATAACACCTCCAGTTGGTGCCTGACCACACACAGATACACCAACATGTATCTCGTGACATAAGGGAGATGTGTGTTAAAAATCAAAATTGAGTAAATTTGAAGATCTGATGGGCTTTATTCAGAGATTCAAGAATCAGACAGTAGCTCCTGTAGCAACTAGAGGGGAACTCCAGAGGGTTCTTATAGGCTGGAGGAGGGTGGGACAAGGAGGTATTAGCAAAAGAAAAGAGGATTTCAAGCCAGGCCGTGTTCTTCTGGGGGAAGGGAACTGCAGGGGTCTTAACCATGCAGATTAGCTGCAGAGTCTTGATCCAAAAATTAAGATTGATTGTTTTATGGGTCACATTTATGGGCAGGGTTAAAACTGCAGTCAAGGCTTGCTTTGCTGTGATGGGAGTAGGGAGAAAAAAATCAATTCATTTGGGGTTTGTCATTTTTTTTTTAAACATATGTCATGTCAGACAATGTTTTCACTGACTTGGTCTCTTTCTTCATCACAAACCTCCAGAATATTAAAGTATGCAAAGGCTTTCCCTCTTGTGAAGTTCACTAGAGCACATTCTTTGAGAGTAGCTAGAATCCTGTGATGTTCTTTCTAAGTTCTAGGTCCTGAAGAGTGGAGTTCAGGGCTTCTCTGGTGGCTCAGCGGTAAAGAATCTGCCCGCCAATGCAGAAGATGGGTTCAATCCCTGATCCACGAAGACCCCACATGCCTCAGAGCATAAGCCCAAAGGCCACAACTATTGAGCCTGTGCTCTGTAGCCCAGGGAACTGCAACTTCTGAATCCTGAGCACCCTAGAGGTGATGCTCTGCAACAAGAGAAGCCTGCGCACTGCGCTGCAACTAGAGGAAAACAAAAACAAAAACAAAGCCCTGCAGCAACGAAGACCCAACATAGCCAAAAATAAATTAAAAAATTTTTTTTCTTTAAAAGAGGAGTTCGGGGGATGCATGGTCCCTCTCAGCGTTTCAGACCAAAAATGATTTGTTAACAGTGGAACAACTGTGATCAAACATGCATCAAGATACAGGAGTCAGCTATGTAAAAATGAAGTTAAGTGTTTCAATTGCTATGTGTCTCTAAAGGAAAACCAGTGTTTTCTTTCTTCTTCCTATGAGTAAGGAAAGCTTTGCTCCCTGGGGAGGAAGCTGGGGAAGGGTAGCAGAACAGGCCACCCTAAACAGGCCTCTTTGACATAATCTTATATTGAGAAACCGCAGACACAGGAGAGGCTCTGAGAGCAGAGTGGAAGCTCTGTGTAAAGGAAATTGTAAGGGAAATTCACAGTAGAAAGGGGGCTTGCCAGGAAGACTGCTATTTCCAGAGATAACTTTTCCCAGTCTTATCTGCAGCGCCTATGTTTCCTCTTCTCATCTTCCAGAGAATTGCCCCCACTCCCAGCTTCCTCACATCTTTATCTTAGTTGAAGATAGTGTCTAAGGTGGTGTGTGTGTGTGTGTGTGTTAGTTGCTCAGTCATGTCTGACTCTTTGTGACTTCATGGACTGTAGCCTGCCAGGCTCCTCTCTCCATGGAATTCTCCAGGCAAGAATACTGGAGTGGGTTGCCATTCTCTTCTCCAGGGCATATTCCGGACCCAGGGATCGAAACTGGTCTCCTAAATTGCAGGCAGATTCTTTACCATTTGAGCTACCAGGGAAGCCCATCTAAGGTGGTAGCTTGAGCCATTTGGGGGGTTTTTCCTGAGTATCTCCCATGTTAATCAACTATTTGATTTTCTCTTGTTAATCATTTAGCACAGGGAGTCTCAGTAAAGAACTTAAAGGGTATAGGGAAAATTATTTTCTCTTCCCTACACTGCCCAAGAATCTTAGTGGCTCAGGGTTGTAGGGAGCAACTGTGCTCTGACGTCGCGGTGGTTCAGTCCTCCTGAGAAAGATGCAGGCCTTGGCTCCAGGAGTCTTTGCATCCATGCCTCCACTGGCTCCTTGTCCTCCTTACCTGCTTCCTTCTCGGGGTCACTCATTCATTCATGTCCCTTCAAGATCTCAAACAAGTAGCAACTGGTAACATCTTTAACAATTACCTCATCTTGTGGGCCAAGAGAAAACATTCACGGCTTTCCTTGAGGGTGCTGCCATGATGCAAAGATCTCATCCATACAAATAATACTCAGGCATGTCACTCAAAAGTTAAGACAAGCCCCTTTTTGAGACCCTGCTAAAGGTTGGCTTTTATCTCTAAACATCTTCCCCTAATTTTGGCTCCTCTTGTACATTTCCACTTAAAGTCTTTCCTAGAGGATGAAGAAGGAAGTTTAACTTACCACCGACTTCCTACAGGTTCCTGTTCCTCACCTAATGTTAGTTGGAGGAGACAGGGTTTAGTCTCAAGGTGAAGTTAACTGTATGTTTAATGACTGCTCTGATAGAAGTCTGTAGCAAAGGTCATGCATTAAAAAACCCACACCTACAAACTGTTGAGACAACATTGTTTCAAGGTATTTACCTCTGTCAAAAATCTGTATAACCTGAAACCATTATTAAAGTAGCAGATTCGACTTTTTTAAATCTGAGTTTTCCAAATTCTATCTTACCTTCAAGTTCATTTGTGCCAAACGTGTGCACGTGCGCTCGGTCGTGTCTAACTCTTCCTCTGTCCGTGGGATTTTCCAGGCAGGAATACTGGAGTGGGTTGCCATTTCCTACTCTAGGGGCTCTTCCCCATCCAGGGATCAAAACTGTCTCTTGTGTCTCCTGCACCAGCGGGTGGATTCTTTACCACTGGTGCCATCTGGGAAGCTTATGCCAAATGAGCATAGGCTAACCCAGTTTCTCAGTATTTGGTAATCCCTATGGAATATAAGGCCTGTTGAATGAATGAACAGAATACAAAGTGTCAGGGGTACTCTGGTCAGGGTTAGCCTGAGAGTCTGCATTACTGTTGTGGTAGAGACAGCTGGTTCGTCGCCAGGTATCACTGCTCCGTTTCTTTACAACTAGAACCGCGGGTTTTCACTGGGCACATGGCTGCTGAGTTACAGTTACAGTTACAGACCTTACTGCCCAGCCTCTCCTGAAGCTAGTTGTGGCCATGTGTCTAAGTCTTGGCCAGTGGAAGTAAGCAGAAACAACACGTGGCACTTGGAACAAAAGGACCCGCCCTGGACTTCTTTCCCTGAATCAGTGACAAGGGCAGAGCCCAGTGCCAGCCTGTGGCCCTGGAACTTGGAGCACTGCTCGCTTACCACCAAGAAAACACTTCCACCTCGTCTCAGTCACAGGGTTTAGAACTTTGGGTCACAGCAGCCACTCTTGAAAGGGAGCAGAATATGTATTTCTGGTAGAAGGAGTACTTCAAACTGGCTAGTTTTGAAAAGCAGCAGATATAGGAGAAGCTGTGGAAGCCAAGGAATTACCCTTTTGTGAAAGACTTTTACATTTTTAAGGGAAATCTCCCGATTGCCTCCCGTAACTGCTTCCCTCCCCCATTGTCTTTAGCTGGAAATTTAAGGGGGTGGCTTGGGCTATTTGGGGGAGTTACTCAGTTTTTCCCGTGTGTCTCGCATGTATGTAGGATGTACAGGAGTTATTAAACTCTTTTTCTCCTGTTAATCTTTTATTATGGGGGTGTGGTCCTCAGCCAAGACCCTGAAGGATAGAGGGAAAATTATTTTTTTCTCCCTGTAAACTGTTCTACATAGTACAGGTATAGGTGTGTTACAGTTGACCCTTTAACCAACGTGGGGGTTAAAAGCCTCAATCATCCACCCTTCACGCAGTCAAAAATCTGAGTATAACTTGTGACTCCCCTAAAACTCAACTACTAATAGCCTACTGTTGACCTAAAGTCTAACCAATAACATGTGTGTGTGCTCAGTCGTGTCTGACTCTTTATGACCCCATGGACTGTAGCCCCCCAGGCTCCTCATTTCATGGGATTTTCCAGGCAAGAATACTGGAATCATTTGCCATTTCCTTCTCCAGGGGATCTTCCTGACCCAGGTATTGAACCTGTGTCTCTTGGGTCTCCTGCATTGGCAGATGGATTCTTTACCACTGTGCCACCTGGGAAGCCCCTTACCAAGAACATAAACAATATGCTTGATTAACACATATTGTTTATGTTATATGTATTATACACTGTATTCTTACAATAAAGTAGCTAGAGAAAAGGTTATTAAAATCTTAAGGAAAAGACATTTACAGTACTGCACTGCATTTATCAATACTGAAAGTCTGTCATCTGTTATAAAATAAAGAATTCCTCAGTACCTATATTAATATTGTCCTATATGTTATAAAACACTGTAGATGTTACACATCTTATTAACACTAGGTATCAAAACTAAAAAGATGTCAAAGAGAAATTCATGTTTCATTTAAATTGTCAATTGAAAAAGTTCACATATAAGTGGCCCCCACAGATCAAACCTCATGTCGTCTGAGGGTCAATGGTACTTCTTTTCCCCAAAGGCCCCACCAAGAAGCTTCCCCTACCCACTAAATGATCTGGATTTATTCAGTCAAAAGGCAAATTAATGTAATTCAGTAACATTTATTTTACATAAAACAATTTTTCAAAGAATACATTTAAAAACCATCCAGATACTGATCGTATTGCATTACAAAAGCTTGAGAGGCACAGTGGAAATATTCAAATAGATTGTGAGGGGTGGAAATGGGGGCCTTCGATCGCTGTTCACGGTATTCCTTAGTCACTTAAAGGCTCTGGGTCCGAGGGTTTTTACCCTGAGGCAGTAGTGCACTTCACTGAGTAGGAATAAATCACATAAAATATATACCTTTGTACAGAAAGTGTTATTGTACTGTCACTTTCAATTAGTTATAAAACTCATTTTGAATTGCACAAAAGTTCTCTTTAAAATCGATAACTCCCAGGAGGCAGGGCTTAGAACCAAGTTATCTGTCTAAATAATTCATTACAAATAATTCAGTTTCCATTTCTCCACAGAGCAAAACAACAACAACAAAAATCTATGAAGAGGTACATTATTCAAATGGGACATTTAAAATTTTTTTCATAGGAAAATAGGTTTACACATTTGTCCCTAGTCAGCTAAAATTATCTCCCTACTTTAAAACAAATCCCAGAATGTCCAAAGATTTAAATCAGAGTACGCGCACCACAGTACAGCATGGCAGCGTTTACAAGAATTCGTTCCGTGTCTCATTCTACTGCAGTATCAGATTACCAGAAAGGCACGTGGGTACATTCTTCAGAACAGTTTTGGTCTTGAAAAAAAAAAATCACACGTTTATAAGCAGTGATCTCAATCATGTTTAGAAACAAAAATACTAAACAGATTCATTTCCTAATCCAGGTCATACAGAATCCAAGAGATTTCTGCAGGCACTTCACTTCCCGTAGAACTTCTTGTTCAGCAGGTATATGAGAAGGTTTACATTCACTTTGACTTTATCAAACATTTTCATCACAGCTACGCCTTCATACTGCATCTGAAGTAAATCCTGCAATTGCAAGGAACACCAATCACAGCTTCAACTTGACGTTTCCCACATTTAAAACACATTCTAGAAGAATTTGTTGACAAAAATAAGATTCAGTTGACCTAAGGACCTCGGTGGGGACTCTTATACTTCAGTGTGCATCGGAATCAGCTGCTTTCTTAATGAAACACAGGCCAGTTAACACAGATTGCTGGGGTCCACCCCCAGGAACCTCTGATTCTGGAGCTCTGCGGGAGGGCCCAAGAATTGGCATTTTAACAAGGTCCCAAGGGGTGATGATACTGTTAGTTTGGGTGCCATAGTCTGAGAATCACTCATCTCAATGAAAGAAAACAGATTTTTAGAATTGATAAGGACTGTATGAGAGAAAACCAATACCATTAACATTAGATATATAATTAAAAGTTTAATTTTAATTGAAAAACAAGACACAGAGGTGACAGCAAGATGAGGTATATCCTGTAGAAGAGCCAGTGTTTTCTAAAGTGAGAGTCAGACAATTCATTAAGGAGCAAAAAGAATATTAGAAACTCCTCTTTATTTTTTTCCCCTCATTCCTTAAGCATTCATATTTTCTGTGTATTTTTTAAAATTAATTTTGAGTAAAGTGCCAAATGCATGTATACTTTATAAACAAATACGTAGAAATGGGGAGAAATGATCTATTTATTGATGAAAATTGTGAGACTGACATTTGGAGACCAACAGACAAAGCAACTCCTCCTGATCTAGACAGACTACTTGTGTTCCTGTATTCTGTTCCTCAACCTCAAGTAAGTTTATCACTCTGTTTCATCACTGCTGTATAAACAAAGAAAAATTAATAAAATTTCCTTCATTTATAAATTAATAACTGGGTCACACCAGTCACACACATGAGACTAAGCAGTAACATTTTATAATAACCAGGACAGGGGCCCTTCCCAAACAGAAGGTATCATTCCTGAACTGCCCTAGGCTCATACCCAGGTCTTGTTTTCCTGCTTCTAGTTCTGAAAACTTCTTGCTTCTTAATGATAATACCTTGTGTCTGCAACGAGCATGGCCACCTGCGGAAGTTGGAATCATCTTTGAGAGAATGTGGGCTCTTGCCAGCTTCCTGCTCCACTTTCTCAATTAGCTCCAACTGCACTCAACTAAAACCCCTCCATTATTTAGAAATGCTTCTGAGATGGAAATGCCACAGGGAAGTGAAGTTCTTTGATCAAGAATGCTTTTGACTATTAAACAGGGGTGGAGGTTCACTTTTCCTTTGGGACAGGCAACATCTGTTAAAGTCTCGTGGAAAAGAACGAAACCAACATGGTTCGGTTGAGAAGGAATCATGTACAGAGGGAAATTAGCTGGGCCCCCCATGTGGGGACCGGAGGAATTCTGATGGAACTCATGGTTGAAGACCAGATTTTAGCCTCAGCTCCACTATTTGCTATAAGACTGCAACAACATATAACCTCGCTGAAGTTGTGTTTTCTTGTGCGTAAATCGGGGCTTGACACTGCCAACTCCACAGGTATGTTACTGGGTAGATGAGATCAAGGAGTCTGCAAACCCTTTATAAGCCACTCTTGTCTGGTCAGGATCAACTGGAATCCTGTGAGACAGGCAGCGGAGCAGAGCGATGCAGGGTTTGGACTCCAGGGGCCCCTTCCATAGCATGCTTTCTGAACCTCAGTTCTTCATCTGGGAAAAGAAGAACGCCAAGGCTGTAGCCCTCCATAAACACCAGCCATTATCTGTATAAGCAGAACCCCTTCACGTACGTCACGCTTCCTGTTATGTACATGGCTACAGGATATAATCTTTATGAACCGAGGAAACAGTGGGTTGAAGAAAATCTAGACACATAGAGTTAGAAGGAATCTCCCTTTGTCCTTTTAGAAACAAAGTCCTTGACTCAAACTAAAGACCTGGCCATCATACTTCTCTTTCTTAAAATTCACTTCATACTAGAACTGTCTAAAAGCCATATGTGACAAGATGTCTGACTTTATGTCTGACAATCATTTTATACAGGGCTGGCTCTGTGGGCATTCGATCTGCACACAGTCCCCTGATTAGACAAAGGGCCTTGCACTTAATGTTCTGTTGTTACCATCTTGAAATTCTCACCAATTTTGAGTAAGGAGCTCTGCATTTTCATTTTGCACTGAGCCCTGAAAATTATATAACTGGTCCTGACGATATACATGAATGACTGAAAAAATCTGGAGCATATTAGCCATCTGCAGACAGCTAAGGAGTAACATTTGACAACTGTATGTCTAAGTGAAGGGCGTGAACAGCTAATCCTACTATGGAACTTTAACAAAGGAGCAAGTGAAGCTGGATGTCTGCACCCACGTTAAAAGGAAGTCCTGTAGAATTCCCAAGGCCTCTCTAAACAGGTGTCTCCTGGTCACTGGTGATTCATCTGTTCAGTAGATGTTGATTGGCCTTGGGGCATTCCCTTCTTGGCAATCCATGATATATCTTTGCTTTAGAGAAGAATCACTAACCAAAGCGCATCACTGCATTCTTTTCTCTTCTTCAATTTAAGTGTTCCATGGAGTGAGTCAAGACGTTCAGTTTAATTTTTAAACAGATACATTTAGTGACATTTAAAATACATTAGAAAACTATTTACTTAAGTATACTTTGCAAAATTACATAATATCTTCAATTTTCTCCAATTTACTCCATTATCTCAGTGTCTTTATCAAACCAGTTAGCTTTTTCTTTCTTTCTTTTTTTCTTTTGTTCTTTAAGCTTACAAGGAATGCCAGACAGAAAAGAAGGGCCCTGGTATTTTACCCCATGGCTTAGGGGTGGGGGTATAACTTCCTTGACCTCAGCCACAGGTCAGGCAGGCAGTGAGCCTAGAACTTACACCACTCCCCATGGTTTATCACGATGACTCATGTAGATGCATGCAGAATACCTGGGAACCATTTTACAAGTAGTCTAAGGGCCCAAGTAAATAAGGGTTATTTCCATTTAAAACCTCATACAAAAAAGAAAACTCAGTCACATTGATTGATCAGTTTAAGGATGATCTCTAAGGATCTAAATTGATCCTGTTCTAAGCATTAAGAAGTTGGAGTAGGCAAATGTTTGCTGCAAACACCCTCCACTTTCTTTTTCTTCTTCTTTTGGTGGCACAAACTATTTTCTCAGTTTCAATTCAAGCATATTTGGCTTAAAGTGATTCTTATTTTAAAAAACAGCAATAATTAGGACCCAAACCTCACTTTTCTATTTATAGCCATCTGTTTTGCACAATGTTTTCCTTGCTTGTGATCCCAAAGAATTAACAAAGAAATTTAAGAACCTGATATAAAAATAATTCTAGGAAGGAGAAAGAAAAGGAGAAATGAGATCCAGAAAGTTTCAATCCTGGGTATATGTTATCTTAGAAATGCAATTTCCTAAGAAAAAGTTTCCAGCCTTTAATCAAGAGCTCTGAATACTGTTGTGTATATTATTCTTTTCTCTAAGTTTCAAAATGAAAACATGGCTTAGAAAAACTCAATGCTATGGTTTACCATTTAAAAGCAGTTTAAGTTCCAATAATTTGAAGAACCGTAGCTTTTAAAAAATCAATACTTAGACAGGCAAATAATGGTGGTATTGGTCTACAGCTAAATGCCATTGTTTGTCAGGAAGAATGCAAGCAAGGGAAGCCAAGAATGACCCCCTCCTTTAAAAAACTCCCCCCAATATGCAGGAATTCCAGCTTACCTGAATATTGAGCTGAACCTTCTCCATCTCAACACCCAGGAATTTTGATCTGACATCGAAGATACCCACATCTTCAGTAGATGAGATATCAAATGTAACATTTTTAAACCTAGTGAAGAAAGGACCATTCACACATGTGGAACTGCAAATATATGGTTAAAGCTGAAATGAATGGAATCCTCGGTCAACCCCCTCAGTGAACAGCCTGCTGGGAAAACCCCAGGTAAGTTACCCCAAGTCCCCCATCATCTTTTCCTGATTTGGCTCACGGAAACTAGGTTTGATGGCTCCTGAGGAAATCTGTAGCCCGTAGAGCACTGGAGTAGGTGCTTTGTTACCAAAGAAAGGCAAAAGATGACCCTAGGTCTTAAAGAGCATAAGATACAGTGGAAATTGTATGAGATTCACAGAACTGTAAGTGTTGACTGTATGGCTGACAGGAGGTTAGTTGTTTAGATGGTTACTTTTATGGCAACTTCAAAGAAGAAGAAGCATTTTCTCTGAGTTGGTCTGAGTCAAAGAGAAGGCAGGATGGAATAAATGGAAGGGAAGCCAGGCCTTGGAGGCAGCAGGAGTTACAGAGGACTGTACGCAGTGAGTCTGGCCTCCCACAAGGGGAAAGGGAGTGATGGAGCATAAGAACCTGGTTCTTGAAACCAAGGGTGCCTGATGTGGCGCCTGGGAGGAGAGTTTCTCCTCCACTTCTAATACACTTCTAATACACTGCTGCTGGAGTGGCTCTGACCCAGGCAAGGCACCCTCTGTGGCTTTCAAATTAGAAAAGTCCTGTGTGGGTGTGTTTTTTTTTAAATATTTATTTTTATTTCTTTGGTTGCATAGGGTCTTAGTTGTGGCATGTGGGATCTAGTTCCCTGATCAGGGATTGAACCCAGGCCCCCTGTAACGGGAGTGCAGAGTCTTAGCCACTGGATCCCCAGGGAATTCTCAGAAAGGTCCTGTTTTGCAACTGTAAATAACTCTCACTGAGCAAGACCAAAGGTCAGACTGGTTTTGTTTTTTTTTAATTCAACATACTTGTTTATGCCCAGCTACTCGTCTTCTCCCATTTATGGAAGGGGGGATGCTGGACAATGTGGCAGGAGACATATCCTTGCCTTTTACAAAAGGAACTCATAGAAACAAAAGCTGAATTCTGTGGTTGTTCCTAGGCTTGAAACCCTCTGAGGCTGGGGATGGGGGTGTTTGGCTCTAAGCCTGGGTCCCTACAGGTCCCAGCACAGTGCAAAGTGTCCCAGAGCACTCAGATCGTTACTGCTGAATGAATGAGGGCCCTGGCTCATTCAAAGCCACATCACTCCAGCTCCCTGTTTGCCTTTAACAAAATTAATCTATTTTTTTTTCGGAGCTAGGCAGCAACGGTTTCTATCTTGTCTTCAAACCGAAGGAAATACAAATTGATAGAAATAGTAAACCATTTGCTTTGAAAGCAGCAGAAAATAGCACACTGAGTAAAATGTCAATTTTTTAAATCCCACTTTCTTAAAAAGACAAAGCAAATAATCTACTTTTGAAAGGCCTTTGGAAAGGCAGCCTTGCATTCTCATCGCTATGACTCAGTACTTTTGGAGGGAAAGGCGAGGCTGGCAAAGCCATGGGAAACTCAACCTCTCAATCAGTGCCAGGCCTGGTGGGAAGCCCAGAGATTACAATATGTGTGTTTTCTCCTGTCATCTGAAATCAAGGGAAAGCCCTGATAGACCCAGTGAAGCTTTCTTCAAAGGCCACAGGAAGCTGAATTAATGTGAGTCAGATCTGATGTGCATGATGAGAGGGGGCATGTGTTCTGTGCAGATTCTGGGTGCCACTCACTGGTTTGCCTGAAGATCGTCTATGTCCAGGAGGACACCCTTCTCCTGCAGCTTTGCAGCTGTGTACCGCACTGGCTTCGCCCGCTTCATCCCTCTGGGTTCTCCTTTTCCATCAAGTTTAATTGATCTCCGAGTATTTCTGGCAACATAAGAACAGACCATCTGCCATGAAGGTGGCAAACTCAGATGTTCCTGGCAGTACAGCGGCCAGGAGAGCACACCCCCGTCCACCCCTGGCCTCCAGGTATGGAACCTGGGCAACTTTATATTATGTGATTGTCAGTGACAACCCCTTCCCTGCACAGTGAAATCTCCTACTGAACTGGTTAAGGGAAAGCTATTCTCAATGTGACTCAAGTTTGAATTACAGACGAATATGCTTCATAACACTTGCATTCTGTTGTCTCAGGAGTATTGGACCACACGGCTCCCTTAAGTCACTTTGCAAGTGAGGTGCTGTGAAATGAACTGTGTACACACTCCTAAGGGAAGGGGTCATTAAAAGTGTCTAGTTTAACAAATTTATACAAACACTAGATGGCCATCCCTGTTCCAAGTACTTTCTAAATACTGCCTCACATTTACAGAATTAACCTTTCCATGTGTTCCAAAATAAATTCCTCTGTTCCACAGTATTCCATTTAGCTCTCATTACAACACGTGTGAGGCTGGTACTCCCAAATCCCACTTAAAGATGAGAAAATTGAGACTTCAGAGAACACTGGATTGGTTCAAGATCACTCAATGTAAGAGAGAATCCCAATCTATCTCACTTGACTGCAGAGCTTGTAAAATGCCTTGCAGCAGATGCAGTAAATATGTAAAGAAAATCTCTCACAACTTTATTACTACTATATATTAGCTTGACCAACTTTCTTCCTCGCAGGAATAGCATAAAAGTAATTTAAAGGCTGCAAATGAATCAGAACTAGTGGGGTCCAGGTAAATGAGGTTTAAATTTGGTTATATTCCTCCATCAAATCTTCTATGATTAATGAAATTTACTTTTTTGTACAGCACCATTTTTTAATGTCAATTTGACTACAAGTATTACATAAAAATAATGAATTACATATTTAAATGGGTAATTAAAATTTAATTAAGATTGACCTTATCTAGCGATAAGAATAATTATGAGCAAAGAATACTCATTAAAATTGGCTATATTGTGGAAAAAAAAAACTATGATATGTGTGCTAATGGGTAATAGAGAACTGACAAATTTTGTCTTTTGTGTCAATATGACGTTTAAAAACCAGTAAGCAATTAAAAATCACTAAGTTGCACTGTGCGACAGCAAGTATCTGGCTTTAAACATTATCAAGCATATAAATACTGTTTACTGTAAATATCCCCAAGGGTAGCTTTCTTTTTTTTTTTTTAAGTAATAGTGTTTAAAAGACTAAAAAAGAAGGAATAATCAAAGTGCTTCCCCAAGTGTTTAAAGTTACTTTGAAACACAACAGGGTAAAACTAACTTTAATGCCCATGTTTATAGAGAATTAACATGTTTCTAAATTCATTCCTGACTTCTTAGCTCACAATGGCGAATCATAAAATTGAGATTCTAGTTTCTGGTTATGTAATAAATCAAAGTTTGCTACCAGACCCAACCGGAACAGCCCAGGATTGTATATGAATTGATACCTCGTGTAAATCATGACATTACAGAAGAGTATTTGATTTCAACTTACTTTCTTTTTAAGTTGTCTAAACAAGTCTTGATGTAAGTGTCATAATAATTGATTTGCTCTTCAAAAAATGCCGCCTTCTTGTTAAGTGCATTGAGCGTCTGCTGAAGTTTTTCCAGCTCAGCTTTTCGAAGCTTACGATGGATTCTTTGATTTCGAATATCCTAAGGGAAAAAGGAAAGGCCATGGTATGAGATTTAAGCAGGAGTTTGCTTTATAATATTGCCCCTTTGGAACAAGAAGCATATCTAGTACTAAAATCACTCTCTGGGACTGTTACAATAGTTTGGGCTGCCCTGGTGGCACAACAGTAAAGAATCTGCCTGCCAATGCAAGAGAGTCAGGTTAACACCCCTAGAGAAGGAAATGGCAACCAGTCCAATGGGTAGAGGGGTCTGGCGGGCTACAGTCCATGGGATTGCAAAGAGTCGGATCTGACTTAGTGACCAAACAACAATAACAGTTTATTTTAGTCACCTCATTTTAAACTCTCAGCACCCAAATGTTCCCTTTTTACTTTAGAACTGGGAGTGTCCATGGTTGATGGAAAAGCAAAGAAGCAATTTTAGAGTAAGTATACAATTAATCTAAGGAGAACTAGTGTTTTAAAAAGTGTACAAGCAAGACTTTAGCAGGAGACAATTTCTTCAGAATGTTTTGAATTATATATACTTTGGAGAGTGCTTTATCGTGAAAAGTGTTATATTTCATCATTACATTCATTTTCTTTTCTTTCCTTTCTTAGCTATCCTGCCAGGATTGTGGGATCTTAGTTTCCCGACCAGGGATTGAACCCTGGCCCTCAGCAGTGAAAGCTCAGAGTCCTCACCACTGGACCACCAGGGACGGCCCCATTTGTGAAATAAATTTTTTAAAAATATACTTTTTAATCTGAAAAATAGTGTCCAACATTTGCACAAACAACAACTGGGGTCTCAAGACTGACTGAACAAATTCAACATGGATAACTATTAGTTGGATTTAACATGAAGTTGATCAAGCTGCTTATGGCTTGAGAGAGACATAGTATGGTTAAACTTACAAACATATAATTCTTTTTTTTTTTTTTTTAATTCTAATTGGTAAATTAAGGAAATGTTTAAGAAAACAGTTTATTATTATTTTTCCTTTGTGGACAAATTAAAAACCATTTCTTTTAACTAAAAATTCATTAAGTAGAATCTTTGAGGGGATGCCTTCATGATAGTTTTTTTCTTTCTTTAAGACAAAAGCCTCAATTTCTCTAATGTACATTCCCTAAGAGAAGTATTTTCCAACCCAGAATTACAGAAAAGGCACCACTTCCCTTGAATCACTCAGGCTGGAAGGAATAACCCTATTGCCAGTAATGGCCATAACTTTCCATGGAAGAATAAAGCTGAGTGCACTTCCCTTTCAGAAGTTAATTCTTTTTTTTCTGATCATGTAACTGTCCTTAACCTCCAGATCCATTTTAGTTTGCATATTTGGACAAAAGAAAACAATGAAAAAAGTTTTTTTTAACCCAAAATATATACTTCCTTATCCTTGGCAAACAGATCTAGCCTTTTCCTGTGATGTTTCCTTGCACTAATTTGATATCCTTTTCTCAGGAAGTTTCTCAACTGTAAAAATATGGGATGAGAAAACAGAAACTAACTTTGAAGTCTGAACTGCATTCAGGCTAAACTGACTAGAGACAAATTCTCAGGGACATGGAGGTATCATCTCAGTGGCAGGTCCTATGGGCAAGAGGATTATATGACAACTTGAGTTATTACTCAAGAGAGAACTCTCCTAGAAGTGTCACTTTTAAACTTAGTAGGTATTGTTTAAAGCAACAGATGAAACTCATCTATTATGCTTCCTAAGCATTGATGTCTGGTATGTTTCAGCTCTTCTGACAATTTAGGGGAGTTGCACCTGAATGCTCAGCTCAGTGTCCTCAGAATGTCCAACTCTTTGCAGCTGTACAGACTGTAGCCTGCCAAGCTGCTCTGTCCACAGGGGTTTCAAAGTAAGAATACTGGAGCGGGTTGCCATGTCCTCCTCCAGGGGATTTTCCCAACCCAGGGAGTGAATCTGCATCTCCTGCGTTTCCTGCATTGACAGGCAGATTCTTTACCACTGGGCCACCTGGGAAGCCCCTTAATTGGGGGAGTTGTGGTTATTCTCTGTTAAACGTCATCAGCTGCTTTGAAACCTTAAAAAATCTGTAATATTGAGGAGGACAGGAACCATATGTATATAACTATGAATCTTTCATGTCACCTACTGAGTCCCAGCGTATGAGCAATGATTAGCACAGACAGAGGATAAGATGGTTAGATGGCATCACCGACTCAATGGACATGGGTTTGGGTAGACTCCAGGAGTTGGTGATGGACAGGGAGGCTGGCGTGCTGCGGTTCATGGGGTCGCAAAGAGTCAGACACGACTGAGTGACTGAACTGAATTGAACTTAACGCAAAGCAGAAAGAATACTCTTCCCCACAACCTTGGCGATCTTATTGAGAATGTCTTGGTATTTGTTTTTGGATGACACGTGTCCAGTCTGTTCCAATGTCCGAAGATTCCTCTGGATTTTCCTCTTTTTCTGCTCTAGGGGCAGCTGTGCATCTTCAACCATAGACCGGCTCTGCTTCATGTCTTCGGGAGTTCTGGAATCTAAAACCGCGCGGTTCACCATGTCTGAGGCATGATCTGTCTCCTGGAAAGGGAACATCAAGATGTTGATTTATCTCTGATGTCCTGACCTCACAGGTTCAGAAGCTGCACAAGGTAAACCAGTATCAAAATGAACGAGGTCCTCAAGCCAAGGTCCGGAGACCAGAATCACATGTTCCCCAGGGGTTTTGTGGCAGGGTCTTTGGGAAGGAATTACTTTGTTTTCCCGAAAAACAGAGCAGTGGTGGCAGGCCTACCCTGAGCAAAATTCTAAATCATTATTTTATGGTTAATGTGATAAGTTATCTTAGTAACAGATGTATTACAAGGGATAACCAGCATTTTATAATTCCCTGGATGGAAGGATTTCAGTATTGGATAGGATAGTCCAGTTGAGAAAATTAAAACTAGATTATCCATTAAAACGTGGCCACGAGAACCCTGAACATCCAGAACCCAGTTGAACGCTCACACACGAGCCATATTTATGGACATTTATAAGCCGTGAAGGCAGTCAGAGACCTTTGTCCTGGTAAAGCAATCATTCTCAAACCATGAACTCTGAAAAATGTGCACGGTTTCTTTGAACCAAAGAAATTAAGAGTACGCTAGCACAAAATATGTTTCCAAATAAATGATGAGTAAATGAATGAATCAAAACAGTTTGGATAGTTTGTTTAAAAAAACTATACAAGAGACTAGTGATCTTCACATGTCACTGTACTAGAAAATTGATTGACACCGTAGACAGAGTCTAAGACTATAAGTGTTATCACACACAGGAAAGACAGATCAACCTTAAGGACACAGTAATAGTAAGCCAGGTCAGTAGTTAACAACAACAGTAGCAACCAATGTTGTTGAGCACTTAGTATGTAACAGATATTTTTCTACTCATTTAACATGTTTTAACTGAGTTACTCCTGAATTGGGTACTATTATTATCATTCCCATTTTACAGGTGAGGAAACTGAAGCATAGAAATATTTCTAGGTGCCTATCCTAACACAGCTGGGAGGTATAGAGCTACCTTTGATTTTGGAAGTCGGCACTCTTGGTGACTATGCTACATTTGGGGGCAAAGAAAATATTCTTAATAAAATATTAAGAGTTAAAATTCTCATACTCAGTACTATATTTTACCCACTTTGGTTATATATACTTTTATTAAAAACCATGACATAACAATTTCTTCACAACCAATTAAGAATGATTCAGGAAAATCATGTGTAACCCAGCTAAAGTTCCAAAAAGTACAACAGTACAAAGAGGTAATTTAATTGATAATCTTGTTAGTGTTTGTTTAGGGAGTGGCAATTATTGAAACGAAAGCAATAAAACTGAAATTAATTCAGAACAAACTAAATAATGATACATTTTGAAGGATGCTGATAAAAGTTTAATGCAAGATTGTTATGAAACTTATTTACACCAGGATAATGGTGCTCTGATCTAATGGACTCAAGATGTTGGCTTCTGAAGCATTTGAAAAACAGTTTTAATGGGTAAGGCACTTGTTCATTTCTTCAAGTCGGCAAAAACACAAAATATGAAAGGTATTTTTCTATATCCTGTTGACCAGAACAATTCCTTAAGTGACTTATCTGCCTATCCACTGCAATGAGTAGTCTTCATTTTTAAGCAGTCCATTTTTTTCCCCTTTGTTCCCTACACTCACTGTTCAAAATTTACCATGAACATTCAGAGGCTCTGAAATACCCAGAACTAATCTTCTAGTCTAGGATAAGATTATTTAGTATACATTCAGTGCTGTATTTTCCTATTTCATTTCCGTTGATATTCCATGGATTTTCTATATAATTGAAGTCAGTTCACTGAAATTTTTACTTCCAAACTGTGTCAGATAGTTTCTCTGAGATAACAGCAAACATTTGGCACAAAGATTTGTTACTAAAATCAACACGTATCTAAGGTACTTATTATTTACACTCTAAAGGCCAATTACCTGTTTTGCACTTGCTGGTGTCTCTAAGATTTCTGTCAGTGTGCTTCCTGGTTGGTTCCGGATCACATCAATGATCAGTTTTTTGGTCCTTACAAAATAGAGAAAGGAGAGACAGGCTTTCAGACAGCAGTCTTGATGCACAAAAATCTGTTTCTCCTGAGGCAGTGCAAAGATGAAGCTTCAAAGAGAATCCTTAAAAATGGAAGCGTCTCGCAGAACTTCAGGATGTCTGCTTTAAGGCTCCCCAAAGTTCATGAATGCTTGATAATCAAAGTCTGGGTTTTACACGCTTGAGGCCGTCGGATTATAGGGGCTTCCCAGGTGGTGCTAGTGGTAAGGAACCTGTCTGACAATGCAGGAGACATTAAGAGACCCAGGTTCGATCCCTGGGTGGGGAAGATCCTCTGGAGGAGGGCATGGCAACCCACTACAGTATTTTTGCCCGGAAGTCCCATGGAGAGAGGAGCCTGGTGGGCTGTGGCCCACAGGCTCACTCAGAGTTGGACACGTCAGATTACAATGTCAGCATCCTGGGCACAAGGGTGTCATAATTACTCTCTCGTTTTCAATTTCATCTGCGCTTTTGGGCCATGCTGTGGCAGCCGGTGGGATCTTAACTCCCCAACCAGGGATGGAGCCCGCGGCCCCAGCAGAGTAAGCTCGGAGTCTCAACCACCCGAACCGTCAGGGAAGTGCCCCCTTTCTTCTTTTCAGACTGAGACTACTTTCTGATGACCAGGAGGAACAACTGGGCTCATCACTCTGGAAGGAGCAAGAATAATATCTAATGTCCTGACTTTAATAACATTTAAACTTCTGAGCCTGTTGAAAACATGATAAGCTATGGCAGCTAGACCAGCTGTTACTGTTGATGCTCTAAGAATGTTACGAAACACTGTGAAGGCCAGTGGGAGTGCAAGTCCCGTGTGGGCTGTGAAGGCTCTGGCTGCCGGATGACACAGCAGCCTGGAGGAGGGGTGGTTGGGAACTCGGATCTGGTGGTGGGACTAACCCATTGGTGAGGGTCCCTGGCCTCAGGTGGGAGAGAACAAGAGAGATGCTCCGTAACAAGAGCTGGAAAACCACTCTGTCAGTGCCAAAACTATGTATTTTTTCATATGTGTTCTTTAGGACAATCAGCCATCCTTTCCTAATTAAAGATCAGGTTATGTAACTATGTACTAAGGCTTTAATGTAAAAGATAAATGGTCAAGTATGCTCCCTTTTACATAAGTAGGAACATTATTGGACAGTGTCCCTTCAAAAAAAAAAAAAACGGAACATAAACAGAAGTCGCCTTAAATTACAAACAGGTCTAACCAACATCTGAAGTTTCATTCTTGTTGCATTGAACCTCAGTTCCTCTCTCAAGGCATACATGGTATCACAGGATGATGAATTTCTTCCTTAACTACAGCAGGAAACATTCATACGGCATGAAAATTGGAAAAGAAAAAGAAAACATCATTCATGTTTTGAGTTCCCAAGGCGGGGGACTGCTCCCAAAGGATAAGAGGAAACTCTCAAAGGAAACTGCAGATATATTATTCTTGCAAATAGGATAAAATCCAACAAGCCATCTGTAACCATTATTCTTCTCCTTTCTTATTTAAGTCTGTATGAGAAGAATGATCACAACCATTTCCTCTGGCCCATGAGCTTTCACCGCCGGGGATTTTCAAGCTGTCTGGGAATGCACAGAGAAATGTTGCCCTAGAGTCAGAGGTGGACATACAGCTCATTCCAGCCATGTGCGAGACAACCCTGCTCCTGAGAGCCAAGAATCTGTCATCTCCCTCCCCACTCAACTCCCCACTCCAGTCATCATTATAAATATCTTAAGTGGAAACATCCGGTTAGAAATAAAACTCTGGGTGATTTTAAAAAATGTTAACACTTATTTGAAATAATATTCTAGGAACGACTGATGATATATGATTCCGGGAAACTCTTTAGAGAAGCTATCTGAGGACCAGCATGACCAGGGTCACTCAAGTGTGCCCTCGTAGGGACAGAGAATGTTTATTTGCTTGGGAGTGCCTGGAGGACAAACTGCACACAGCCTTTCTCTTGAAACTCTATTTTACATCAGGCTTCCACTGGAATCTATTCCCAAAGTTTCACCCCAGACTTCTTACATGTAAATAACTGTCCAGTTTCATGACAGGGAAATCACTACCTCGCCTTGCATAATGGTTAAAAGACACTGGAGTCAGACAGATCTAAGGTCGAACCAAGTGTGTGGACTTGTGCAAATGATAAAGTCCTTGGAGGTGTTTTTTCTTTTTTTTCCTTCCTATTTACATAATGGAAATCTCTCAGGACTGAAAGAAAGATGCATGTACATCCCCTCCTTAGAGTCTGACGTGTAGTCAGCATTTGCGTGGTCACTAAAGCACCACATGCTGCCCACGATGACAGCCACTGGTCATAGGTGGCCAGTGGGCACTTGAGACATGGCTGGTCCAAACTGAGATATGCAGTAAGTGCAAAACACACACCAGATGTGGAAGGCTCAGGATGCAAATGGAATGTGTCATGTTGCTGTCGTTCAGTCGCTCAGTCTGGTGGCATACCAGGCTTCCCTGTCCTTCACTATCTCCCTGAATTTGCTAAAACTCATGTCCATGTTTGGAAGGCTCATTATGAAAAAAAGGAATGTGTCATATACCACTAATAACTTTTTACACTGATTCCATATTGAAATAACAATATTTTGGATATATTGGGGTAAATTAGCATATTAGAATTAACTTCACCTATTCCTTTTTAAAATATGGCTTCCAGAAAATGTAAAAGTACCCGTGTGGCTCACATTAAACCTCTCTGAGATGCAAAGCACTGGAGCAGCCCATTCCTGGACACGAAGCCCACTCAGAGAGGCCTGCCTTCCAGTGCGGTCCACTCATTGGACCCAGTGAGTCACAGGATGTCAGCGCTGAGGGGGACCTTTGGGCAACAGTCCAATCCCTGGTTTTACAAATGAGTCAGCTAAGCCCTAAGCAGCTCCATTGTTATAGAAGCTCACATTCTATTTCCTAGAGTTGCAGGGAACAAGCTGAACTCCCTTTCCTCCTCATCAGCCCCGCACCAACCTGCAGAGGCTGCCAGGACTGTCTTCCTCCCCTCTGCTACCACTTCTCTTTTTCCCAAGTGAAACCCCTCAGTTCCTTAAGCCTCTTCACAACAGGAGTTAGAGAGTTTCTAGTCCTGCTCACATTTCAGTCAGACAATGAATTTATGCCACATTCCCCCACCACCACCTTAATGCAAACACAATATGCTAGATATGGTCTGACCAGCATGAATCAACTGGTTAACGTTTTGGCCCCATGGATGTTCAAACAATAGGTGAGACAAGCCGATCAAATCAAGGACTCTGCCATCTTCCCTGAATGAGTAAAGTTAAGAAAAAATGCAATACACCAGGGAGTTTATTTGTCATAGCCCCACTCAAATCCCACGGTCAATAAACGGGAGTGCACGGTGCTTGTAAATGGGTGTGGTCCCTTAGGTTGGACCACTGCCTTCAAAGGGCGTCTGTCATTACCCCTGGTCAGGACCATTCCTGAGCCTCCCCGTCTGCCGCCTGCCTTACAATGTGCCCAGGGCTGAGAAGGAATTGGTGTTGATGGAAGGTAAAAATCATGTGATTACACATTTTTATCACCAGGCCTCAAATATCCCCTTAGCCACTTAACTGCTCGTGCCAGTTTGGACCAAAACCAAGGAAGTCTTTCAGCTGGATGACAGATGCCTAAAGTGAAGTATGTGATAGGAAAAAAATTCTCAAGCGATAACAAGCACTCAGGCAGTTAAGTATGAGTAAAAGCCACAAATAATGCTTTCTACTTATACACGTGTACTTCCATAGCAACACGAGCTTAATAAAGGCCAAAAGGATCACATGCTTTAAGTTAAACCAAAAGTTATAATAAGAGGGATTTACAACTGTATAGTTCTATATAATTTATAAGGTGTCGTTGTGTGACCTCATTCACTCATCAGAGCTCTCCAGTCCCCATCTTCCCTCCTCCCCATTTAATGGATAAAGGAAACAAATACTTCGGTGATTTGATCAGAGTCCAACTGCTAATGTGTGAGATTGGGGCTGTAACCCCGGGTCTTCCTAGGCCTCCCCAACCAGGCTTTTTCGTTTGTTCTTTTAATACCACCATGCTTGGTAGTGAGGTGGTGCAGTGGTGAAGAATCTGCCTGCCAGTTCAGGATACTCAAGAGACTCGGGTTCCATCCCTGGGTCGGGATGATTCCCTGGAGGAGGAAACGGCAACTCACTTCAATATTTTTGCCCAATAAAATCCCATGGACAGAGGAGCCCGGTTGCAAAGAGCTGGACAAAACTGAGTGACTGAGCACATGCTTGGTAATATCTTCAAAATGGCAATATCCCAGACTGACACTGCAGGCAGATTCTTTATGAGCTACCAGAGAAGCCTATTTTAAAGTGTACATTAACGGAATATCAATGGCCTGTGATATAAAGCATGTCAGTGACTAGATACTTGCTTCCCATTATTTTAGAATTTAATTTCCTCACCTCAAAGATAAAGACTGAGATACAGTCTCCAAGCCCCCCATCAATGACACCTTTTATAATTATCTGTTAGTAACAGGATTTTGAAATATATACTTAAGGCATAATGTATTTGGAAGTAAGGCTGGCTTCACATCATGGAGTGAACTCTACCGACTGTTTTGAGCAACACCCAAATTCCACTTCTGAAGAAGGCTAGTTGGTCAGTCTTGAAGTTGTTATCCACAACGAGCACTGGCTGTTTAGTGAAGGGCTCCGCCAAGACTAGGATCTCAAAGTATGCCCGGAGGAAGGCTTTCAAGACCCTAGAGGCCAGTGAATGCAGTAAATTATTGAATCTATTAAAAACACTGGCCCAATGGCCTTTTTTATATAAATGGAAAAGTTGATCTGACAGTTCCAAGGAATCCCAGGCAGCCAAAAGAATCTTGAAAAAGAACAAGTTGCAGGATTCATATTTTACAATTTCAAAACTTACTACAAAGCTACAGTGATAAATGTAGTGTGGTACTAGCATAAGGACAGACATATAGATCAATGGAATAGAATTCAGAGTCTAGAAAAACCGTACATGCATGGTGGATCGGCTGTTGACAAGGGTCTAGACCATTTAATGGAGAAAGACTAGTCTTTTTAAGGAATAATGGTGGAAAACTGGACATCCACATGCAAAAGAATATTTGGGATCCTACCTTCCACCATACACAAAAATTCACTCAAAAGGGATCATAGCTGTAAAAGCTGAAACTATGGAACACTTAGAAAAAAAACGTAGAAGTAAATCTTCATGATCTTGGATTGGGCAATGAATTCTCATATGTGACACCAAAAGCCCAATAAACAGCAAAAAATAGATAAACTGCACTTCATTAAGTTAAACAACTTCTTCTACAGAAAAGGATCGTACTAAGAGAATAAAAAAGACAACTCCCAGAAGGGGGGAAATGTTTTCAAATCATATATATGATAGGGATTTACTATCCAGAACATTTAAGAACTCTCACAACTCTGCAACACAAAGGTAAAAATTCAGCTTAAAAATGGGCAAAAGACTTTAACGGACATTCCTACAAAGAAGACATAGAAATGACTGATAAGCACATGGCAAGATGCTAAACATTACTAATCATTAGGGAAATGCAAGTCAAAACCACAATGAGATACTACTTCATGCCCACTAGGATGGCTATAACAACAAAACAAAACAGAAAATACATTTTGGTGAATTATGGAAAAACTGAAACCTTCATACCTTGTTGGTGGGAAAAAAGTCTGGCAGTTCCTCAAAACAGAGTTACCATATGACCTAGCAATTCCACTGCTAAGTATACACCCCAAAGAACTGAAAATAAGTTTGAATACAAAGTTGTATATAAATGTTTGCGGTAGTACTATTCACTATAGCCAAAATGTAACAACCACCCAAATGTCCGTGATAACAATGGCATATCCGTACAATGGAATAGTATTCAGCCAAAACCACGCTCAATGAAGGAAGCCAGACGCAAAAGGCTGCATCTTGTATAATTCCAATTATACGAAATTTCCAGAATAGGCAAGTTTGTGGAGACAGAAAACAGATTAGTGATTTCCAGGACTGGGGAGCAGGGTCTGAAAAGGTGCCCCGGAGATGACTATTTAAAGTAGGGGGTTACTTTGGGGGTGATGACAATATTCTGGAGCTAGATAGTAGCGAAGCTTGCACAACATTCTGGATGTATTAAGCGCCACCAAGTTGTACATTTAAAAGGTTAGAATGGGGACTTCCCTGGTCGTCCAGTGGCTAAGAGTCCACGCTCCCAAGGCACGGGGCACAGGTTCATCCCTGGCCAGGGAGCTAGGTCCCACAACCAAAGACCTCGCACGCCACCATGAAGACAGAGGATGCCACGTGCCGCAACGAAGACCTGGGGCAGCCACATAAAAACTAATACTTTTGGAAAGAAATGTTAGAACGGGTAAAGCAACCTCACCCCAGTAAAAATTAATTTTAAAAAAGGTTAGGATGGTAACTTTTACGTTGTATTTTACCACGAAATGCAAAAGTAAATACATGAAACCACTGGCTGGGGACTAAAGAGTAGACAGTACTTGTGTTCGTCCACCATGGGGGAGACGGGCCAGGGGGACCCACACAGGGGCTGAGAAGGCTGAAGAACGCACCAGGCCTTCCTGGCCAGGATGTACCACTCCCAACAGGGCTGACTTCCATGGTTTCGCTTTCAAAATGTGAATTCCCCAAATTCGCAGAGATGTGGAGACTCGTAAATATACCTGATGTTCAGGCTGTCTGATATTTGAGACCATCCCAGTCATGATCTTCCGTTCGTTAATGCCGGCATTTGAGCTGACTGCATTTAGAAAATGGAGTTCTAATACCAGACAAAACTAATTATGAAAAAATTTCTTCCTCTTACTTCTAAAAGACAAAGCTTATGAGATCATAGGATAACGAGCCTGACTGAATTTACATGGTGGAACCACAGCAGCTGTGTCTCCAGTTACCTCTGCAATTGGCACATGCTCCGAGGGGCCCAGGGAGCAGCCTCCACAGTTTTCTCCCTTTTTGCTCTGCTGCCCTTTCATAAGTTGCCTCCCTGCAAGTGCAATCTGACTTGGTCGCCGGTAGTTGAAAGCAACTGCCTTCAACTCTAATGAGGCCAAGGTTGTGCAAGAGTCCTACATCTGTCCTGGGTCCTGCAGAAGAGCAGTGCTATCCATCGCACTGCAGACCCCTGAAGGCAGGTACTCTTAAAGGACCTGCTCACCCCTGGGTCCTCAACTTCAAGCCCAGTGCCAGTGACACAGGCTGAAACTCAAGTATTTGGCTATCTAAATGACCAGAGCCTTAGAGATAACTGGAGCACAAAATAAGCAAGCCTAGTAGAAGCAGCACATATGCATGTACTTAGCACACTGGGTTAAGCATTTGGTGTTTTTTTTTTTTTTTTGCCATTTTCATGGGATTGAATATCTGGAAAAAATCAACTAGAAATGAGTGCTGTCTGAGGCATGTCAGTGGCAGAAGAGAAAGCTCCTGCTGCCAATGAAAACAACCTCAGAACTCAGGACATGTAACTCGGGAGTCACGTGTAAAGTATTATTTAAATGTTTATTTCCTTTTGCCCCCATTTCCCACTTCCATTTTCTACCTCACCCCAATGTACAACTGTTCTAATGTGCTAATACGAATCCATTTGGTTCTATTAGTTCTTAAAAACTGTACGTTGGGTGAGCTCCTGGTTTTGGCTTATGACATTTCAGTTCATGGTGATGGACCAGTCTCTCTTACTCTGAATATAAAGGACTGATGTACAATGTCTTCGAGGCCTTGACAGAGAAAGTACAGTATTGAGGGTATGAAAACTTCATGTGAAATCTTCAAGGACAGGGAGTTGACTATAAAGTCAAAGTTGGTCAAGTTACCTAGGCTTAGTTTAATAGAAAAGATGTCTAATAAGTCAGAGAACAGCCTTATGTCTTACTGTGTGTGACTTTTATGTTACTGTTTTCTACCAGAAAATAAATTAGGTAGAAGGTATTTCCCTGAACTTCCTTGTTCTTTTGACCACTGGAACAGTCATTTCCTTTCAGCTACCTGAGGACTTTCATAGGCTGAATTATTCATTTCTTAAAGGGAAGGAATCAAATTACTACCAGGAAAACTAAAAAACAAAATAAGCTTTAGAAAATATTATAATATTTAGGTCTCTCAAATTATAAAGAATCTATTATTCCTGGTTAGATTTTTGATGGATAGCACACTGTTTTTCAATATTTGGGCTTCCTTGGTGGCTCAGTGGCAAAGAATCCGCCTCCAGTGAAGAGATGTGGAGATTCCCTGGAGAACGAAATGGCTCTCCACTCCAGGATTTTTGCCTGGAGAATCCCATGGATGGAGAAGCCTGGTGGGCTACAGTTCCTGGGGTTGCAAAAGAATTGGATACAACTCAGCGACTAAAACAACAAACAACAACATTTCAATGTTTAAAAATGACTTGAAAATTTAGTCTAATTTGAATTTGCACGGTTTAAGATGCATAATTGGGACTTCCTTGGTGGTCCAGTGGTTTAGAAAAAGTGAAAGTGTTAGTCGTTCAGTCGTGTCTGACTCTTTGTGACTCCATGGACTGTAGCGTGCCGGGCTTCTCTGTCCATGGGATTCTCCAGGCCAGAATACTGAAGTGGGGAGCCACTCCCTTCTCTAGGGGATCTTCCCGACCCAGGGATAGAACACTGGTCCCCTGCATTGCAAGCAGATTCTTTACTATCTGAGCCACCATAGAAGCCCAGTGGTTAAGAATCTGCCTGCCAGTGCAGGGGACACCAGTTTGATCCCTGGTCCAGAAGATCTCACAGGCCGTAGGCAACTCAGTCCAAGAGCCATAACTACTGATCCCAGACTCCAGAGCCCACGATCTGCAGCTACTGAAGCCTGCGTGCCTAGAGCCTGTGCTCTGCGACAAGAGAAGCCACCGCAGTGAGAAGCCTGCGCACTGCAACCAGAGAACACCTCTGTATAACAGTGAAGACCCAGTGCAGCCAGAGATATGTAAATAAGTGAAATTTTTTTAAAAAGATGAGAAAATGGAAACGTGTGCTCTTTAAGCCCCAAACTTACTTGATCATGAGGCTTTGGCCATCTATAGCTTCACCATCTCCTATGTCGTACTTGCTGGTCAGGTAAAGGGAAATCTCAGTCTTGGAGAGTTGATTTAGTGTGTTTACCTTGTCAGGGTCATTAGGGTCAACAGCTCCTTCCCCTGCAGAATAAAGCGCTGTTATTTTCCAATTCTCTTACTGCGACAGTGGCATCAACAATGTAAGACAAAGGTTCTGTAGGAAACATGGGGCTGGGTGGTGGAGCAGGCGATCATGGTCCTCGGAGAAAACCACATTCCACTATCCTTACAGTGGCTTTTAAAAATCTTTGAATTAAACATTAAAATAGCACAGGACATTGATATTCAAAATTTGAAAAAATTACTGAAAGAGAACTGTCAATAAAAGATATCATTGGGAAAAATAACAAGGAACTTTTAGTAAATTTTGCTCTTTTTCTTTATGATTGACAAATCCTTTTTGACATATATAGAGCTTCAAGAATACTAAATTGTTTTATAATTGAGCATACTAAGAAGTACAGAATCCTTCATGTAGAATGGGGCTAGTGTAGCGATTATCCTTTAAACAAACCTGCGTATTAAATAAATAAGATTTTTTGATCTAGGATAGGAAAACCAACCAACCACCCAACCAACCAACCAAATGCAAACCAGAGGGAAGACGCCCTTACCAAGAAAAGATTCCACATTAGGCACCTCCTCCAGCAGCTCCAGCAGTTCATTCAGTAAGTCGTTTTTTTCAGGTGCAATCGCATCTTGGTGCTCCAGCAAGAGCTTTACATAGAAAGCAACACACATACAAAGATACAAGTAAATTCCCAACGGCTACCGTATTTACATAGTTCTCTTCCTGATTTTTCATGATAACTTTCTTCTGATATTGCCTGAATCTTAAATGCAAGTTTGACATTTATTAGAGACCACAGAGAAACACAGTTTGTATTTTATCTTAGAGGCAAGTGCATACTCTTTATCAAGAAACTGCAGTTTTTATGAAAGGTGTTCATAAACACTCTTTCAGCAAAATCTTGCAAAATCTGTCAAGAGGCAGTCTCCTTCCATCTAAACCCTGTGCTTCTTCCACATTTATATAAAAGGTCAAAGTTGAGGGATAAATTTTAGGAGTCTGGGATTAACATACACACACTACTATATATAAAATAGATAACCAACAAGGACCTACTGTATAGCATAAGGAACTATACTCAATATTTTGTAATAACCTATAAGGGAAAAGAATCTGAAAGAGTGTATATATGTGTGCGTACATATTAGTTAGTTCAGTTAGTTCAGTCGCTCAGTCGTGTCCGACTCTTTGTGACCCCATGAATCGCAGCACGCCAGGCCTCCCTGTCCATCACCAACTCCTGGAGTTCACTCAAACTCATGTCCATTGAGTCGGTGATGCCATCCAACCATCTCATCCTCTGTCGTCCCCTTCTCCTCCTGCCCCCAATCCCTCCCAGCATCAGAGTCTTTTCCAATGAGTCAACTCTTTGCATGAGGTGGCCAAAGTACTGGAGTTTCAACTTCAGCATCATTCCTTCCAATGAACACCCAGGACTGATCTCCTTTAGGATGGACTGGTTGGATCTTCTTGCAGTCCAAGGGACTCTCAAGAGTCTTCTCCAACACCACAATTCAAAAGCATCAATTCTTTGGTGCTCAGCTTTCTTCACAGTCCAACTCTCACATCCATACATGACCACAGGAAAAACCATAGCCTTGACTAGATGGACCTTTGTTGGCAAAGTAATGTCTCTGCTTTGGAATATGCTATCTAGGTTGGTCATAACTTTCCTTCCAAGGAGTAAACGTCTTTTAATTTCATGGCTGCAACCACCATCTGCAGTGATTTTGGAGCCCCAAAAAATAAAGTCAGCCACTGTTTCCCCATCTATTTGCCATGAAGTGATGGGACCAGATGCCATGATCTTAGTTTTCTGAATGTTGAGCTTTAAGTCAACTTTTTCACTCTCCTCTTTCACTTTGATCAAGAGGCTTTTGAGTTCCTCTTCACTTTGTGCCATAAGGGTGGTGTCATCTGCATATCTGAGGTTATTGATATTTCTCCCGACAATCTTGATTCCAGCTTGTGCTTCTTCCAGCCCAGCGTTTCTCATAATGTAGTCTGCATATAAGTTAAATAAGCAGGGTGACAATATACAGCCTTGGCGTACTCCTTTTCCTATTTACACACACACACATACATACATAATATATATACATATATATTCTGAATCACCTTTGCTGTATACCTGAAACTAACATAACATTGTAAATCAACTACACTCCAATAAAAAAGAGAAAAAAAAGTCAAAGCTGGGGGGAAAGAATCTAAAATAATACAGAAGTCTCTTGACTAACATGGTAGCAAACTGCAAGGGCATTTCCATATCTCTTCAGAGAAAAATTACACAGTAATCAAACACTATAGTTATATATTTTTTAATCAGCACTATTAGCTATTTTATTTTTTTGAGATGTTTAGTAATAAACTTATTAAGATATAATTCACATATCATACAATCCACCCATTTAAAGTGTATAATTCAACATTTATTAGTATATTTCATAGAGTTGTGCAACCATTATCACGCCAACTTTAGAGCATTTATAGCATTTACCCCGCATCCAAAGAAACTGTATCTTTCAACAGTCATCTGAAAACAACCTTGTTTTCATAGATTTTTCTCTTCTGGACCTTTTATATGTATATATTATATATATATATAAATATATATATATATAATCATACAATATGTGGGCTTTTGGACTAGTTTCTGCACTATTAGATATTTTAATCTGTCTGGCATTAATGATCTTTCATGGGTGGGGATGGCAGAGATGCCCATACATCTGAGACTCAGATGTACCAGCTGGTTCTTCTTTTCAGAATTCAAAAAAAAAAAAAAAGGGTCAATGGTAACACTGCTGGGTGTTCGCCAGGTCTTAGAGGAAATAATAACTCTGGAGGAACAGCAGCATCCAGGACAACACATCTGCTTTTGTTTTCATTTAGAATTAAATTAACACAATGTTTCCAAAATATGAGACTGGTACCCCTGGTGATAGGAAATATTTCAGTTGTTTTGAGTAATTATCTTACAAAACAAAAAGCTGAATCATATGATAAAATTAGTCTTTGCCATTTTTAATCTCTCTTTTTCAACAGCTTTACTGAGATATGATTAACACATGCCTGGCTCCCAGGTGGCTCAAGTGGTAAAGAATCCGCTTGCCAGTGCAGGAGATGCAGGAGACAAGAGTTCGATCCCTGGGTCAGGAAGATCCCCTAGAGTAAAAAAAGGCAACCCTGTCCAGTATTCTTGCCCGGAAAATCCCATGGACAGAGGAGCCTGGCGGGCTGCAGTCCATGGGGTCACAAAAAGTGGACACGACTGAGCGACTAAGTATGCAAGCATGATGCTGAGCATCTTTTCATGTGTTTATGATGACTGTATATCTTCCTTGAAGAAATATCTATTCAGATGATTTGCCTGTTTAAAAAATTATTTTTATCTTTTTTTAATTATAGTAAAATACAGACCAAAAAATCTACCATCTTAACCATTTTTAAGTGTACAGTTCAGTAGTGTTAAGTACATTACTGTGCCCCCAATCTATACAACTCTTTAATCTTGCAAAACTGAAACTATATCCATTCAACAACTTCCCAGTCCGTCATTTCAGTTTTCTGTCTCTGAATGACTACTCTAGGTATCTTGTATAAGAGGAATGATACAGTATTTGCCGTTTTCCATCTGGTTTACTTCACTTGGCGTAACATCCTCAAGGTTTATCCAGAATTTCCTTCCTACTCAAGGCTGGATAATATTCCACTGTATGTCTGCATCACAGTTTTTCTACACCACATGCTTATAAATGGACACTTGGTTGGTTCCACCTTTCGGCTACTGTACCATGCTGCAGTGAACGGGAGGGTAAAGTGTCTTCGACTTTGCTTTTCGAATATATACCCAGAACTGATATGTTCTTAACTTTTTTGAGAAACGATCACATTGTTTTCTATAGCAGCTGTACCATTTAACATTCCCACTGATAGTATAACAGGGTTCTAATTTTTCTATATCTTTGCTAACATATTTTCCAGTTTTTGTTTTTATATCAATAGTAGCCACCATAATGGGTGTAAGGTGGTATCTTGGGTGTTGTTGGTTTTTTTCCTCAAATCAAATGACAGATTCATTGGCTGTCTCTGTTATACAATGAGGCAAAATCACTGTAGTCTTGATTTGTATTTCCCTGGACATGAGTGATGCTGAACATCTTCATGTGCTTGTCAGTCTTCTGTCTTCTTTGGAAAATCACTGATTCAAGTCTCTAGTTCACTTTAGAATTGGGTTGCTTTCTGTTGCTGTTCAATTGTGGGAATGGTTTACATATTCTGGATATCAACTTTAAGTCAGACATGTGATTTGCAAGTTTTTCTCCCATTCTGTAGGTTGCCTTTTGACCATGTTCATTGAGTCATTTGCGACACAGCTGTCCATTTTTATTTTCAGTTGTCCATTTTTAAATCGGATTATTTATCTCCTCATTGAGCTGTATGTTTTCTTTGTACATTCTGGATACAAGTTCTTTGACAGATATACTATCTGCAATTTTCTCTCATCTTCTTGGTTGTCTTCTCAATTTCCTGATGGCAATGTTTACAGCATAAAAGTTTCTGACTTTGAGGAGGTCCAATTTATGTCTTTTTTGTCTGTGTGTCTTTTTTCTTTTTGTGGCTTATACATTTGGTGTCATATCTAAGAAATCACTGCTTATCCAAGGCTGCAAAGATTTACTCCTATGTTTTCTTCTAAGAGTTTTATATGTATGTATTTTGAGAGATTTATTTATTGATGGCTGTGCTCGGTCTTCTTTGCTGTACACAGGCTTTCTCTAGCTGTGGTGCGAACTTCCCATTGCAGCGGCTTCTCTGTTGCGGAGTCCAGGCTCCAGGGCGCACGGGCTTCAGTAGGGGTGCTGTACGGACCTAGCTGCCCTGAAGCACGTAGAATCCTCCTGGACCAGAGATCGAACCCGTGTCCCCTGCACTGGCAGGCGGAGTCTCAGCCACTGAACCACGTGGGAAGTTCCCCTTTCTACTCTCTCTCTTTTAAAGAATTATATATATACTTTGCTTTTGGTTATGTGGGATCTTACTTCCCCAACCAGGGATCAAACCTGTGCTCCCTGCAGTGGAAGCTTGTATTCTTAACCACTGGGCTACCAGGGAAGTCCGTTCACTCTGTTTCAATCATGAAGATCAGCAAAGGAGAGAGTTATCTGTTCATTGTCGCATTTTCCCTAACATTCCCTGATACTTACAAGTTGGGTTTTTATGAAAGGGAGAGGAAGCCTCAGGTGCATAGCTTCCAGGAAGCAACCATGTTCAACTATTGTGTTTTCATTACATTTATTTACTTTTAAAGTTTCTGTCCACTGCAAGGCATGCTAGTTTTTCTACTATGGTTGGATTTAAAGAAAGATGCTATATGAATAATAGAGATGATAGAAAGACATGGCGAAATCTGGAAGGGTGGTACAGTGGATGTTTGGGGGGGAAGTAAGTCAAAGACAAGAATAAACTAAGCAAGGTGGATCAAATCAATTTATATTCTTGTTCTCTCAAGAGAGGGGACAGCTGATTTGGCTGCGTCTCTGGAAGGGACGATTTAGCAGCCACCTTCTACTCTCTGTTCTGATAATTACAGAACATAAAAAAATCTAGAAATGTCTCCTTCAAGAGCTAATTTTGAGGTTCTATATGTTCCTTAGGGCACGAGGGGCAAGCACATGGCCAAAGGTCTGGCCAGTTGTGTGGCTGCCATGCCCGAGTCCACATGTGGACTCCTCTTCCCTTGGACACACAATAGACAGGGGCAGTCTTCCCCTGCAGTTACATTTTTCCCACATTATTACATCTGCTTCCAACCACACACAGACGGGAATTCCAAATTGGTTACAAGCCATGTTTCCTGGGATTGGGTTCTGTTTTTAATTCTTGTTAACAAAAGGAACAGATTATTTCTCTTGAAAGAGTAACAGTCTAAATGAATTACAGTAACGTTCTCTCTGTGCTATCCTTGGGAAAGAATCTCCCTTTCCTTCCACATGGCTATTGTCCTTAGCACACGTGTAGTTAACATGTGGAATTTTTTTTTTTTTTTTTGAGATGAATAATTTACCACAGAAATAGACAAATGGGTCGAGGTCCAAATATGAATGAGTTGATCTATTTGTTAGGAAATTATTTTCGCAAATGGGGTATTACCGGACATGTCTGCTGGCTGACTTGGGGTGTTTATATATAGGGTAAACAAGTATAGCCTCTTTATTTAATCAACCCACTCAGTCCCTCAGCTGGTCTTTCAGAACTGTTTTTGTTTAGGGTCACTCAAAATGCTGATGGAGAGCTTGCTGCAGAATTCAAGGAAGGTTCCCTGTCCCAGCCCTGAAAGGGGGAGATCAAAAGTAGATCGAATCTTTTTTTCCAACGCATATTTAAACTTTGGTTACTTAGAAGAGTTTTATAATAAAGAGTGAAATTTGGGGCAGCCAATTTTTGCCGCTCGTTAGTATATTTGGTTTGGCGGGGGCAGGGGCGAGACCTTTGAGAGGCGTGTCTTTGTTTTCCCCAGTTGTGTGTATAATCGGAAGCTGGGAGTATGCTTAACCACCTTCTGGGGCTTCCTGACCTTCAGTCTGGGTCTGAATCACCTGGGGTCTGGTTAGAACACAGGTTCTGATTTTGTAGGTCTTGCAAGGATTTCTAGTATTAGCTTAGCGTAGCCACGTCCAGAACTGTTCTTGGAAAGATTATGTTTTGAGAACCTAGCTGTTTCAGAATAAGTTCTGCTTGGTCTTAAACAAAGAATCTCACAATGCTGAGAAAACTGCCCTGCCCCTAAAACGCACCTAATACAGGCTAATGGTTGACGGTGATGTCTGCGTGTGAACAACAGGGAGGCACTATGACACAGCACTGACTGAAATTGCTTGCTTCTAAGAAATGGGGTTTTCTAGAACAACACAAGAGACTCTTTGTAGATGGCTGTTGTTGGAGGCGGGGGATGGGAGTCTTCTTCTCCCCAACCTAGAGCAGCCTGTGTATTCCCTCTCTCTTTATGTCCAAACCTTAGAAGAGAGGGAACATTCTTATTTTCCCAGAAAACTGCTGGAATAGCAAAGAGAATTCCCGAAATGGGGAGAGACTGACCATGGGGTTCAGGCAGTATGGCCTTGGTGGGTGGAGAAAACACCAGGACTGCCCCTGCTCGGGAATTAAACCCTTCACCATCTGACTGTAGATGGATCATGGAAGAAGTAAAAGCTCCTTTTTGGGAGAAGGCGTCTTCCTAACACTTAAGAATCAGAGAATAAACATATCATGTCAAAAGTGAACTTTTCTTTTTCAGGAAAAGGAGGTTCATCAGTGTATAAGGGGCCAGGAATAAACAGTGTGTTTTTTTTAGGATTAAGAACATGAGCAGGAGCACAAGCTCACAGTAACTCTCTGAAGAAACTAAACATTCTCAAGACTGATGTCTGAACCCTGGGTCCACTGCTAAGACCCTCCTCCAGCCTCACTTACTGAATGTGTGTTGATGATTTCTTCAATTGAAATATAAATGACTGGCTTGCTGACTGTCACCACATCTGTGTATTTATCCATATTAAACTTTTCTTCTGGTTCAGGGACATTACATGCTTCTTTGAAATATTTCCTAAAGAAAGGGAAAAAAATTTTTAGAGTCAAATTTGTAAGTTTTATCAAAATGGTGAGATCTTCAGTGATGGGGAGGGCTTTGTGTTTTCCCACACTTATTGGAGGACCCAATCTAGCACCTTCAGGGTTGACTAGACGGCAAAGCCGAGTCCATGTTTCTGGGTATCGCACCCAGCTCCTCAAACAGGGACAGACAGAGCAGTTAGGCCTCAGGCCTTGTGATGGAGCCAGTGTAATTAAATTATGGGCATATTGTTTAAAAAATATGATTTAAAAAATGCCCCCTGAAATCTAAACAAAAGTGTCAAGACTGACGTTCTCTAAGAATCAAGTCTTTTCAGAGAAAATAACCCCAAAAGCAGTTAAGCAATTAATTAAAAGAGAAAGTCAAAAGGGGTTCTAAGAGAAGATAAGGAATTACAAGAAATGTATGCTACTTTTTTTAGTAACATTTAGTAACATTAGTAACTAAATTTATTAGTAACATAAAGTAACATTTAGTAACTTTAATTGGCACAAACTTCTGCCTTCTGCGCCTTCAACAGCCTTTCAGAGTTTCTGTTACCAGTCTGACGAAAATGCAAGGTAAGCCCACTCTGCTCTAGTTGATCTAGACCACAGTTGCTGCTGGAAAGGCTGTTAAGACCAGACACACAGTTACATGCAACGGCCCCGCCCTCCAGTGCTCAGACTCTTCAAAAGGCTGCCATTTTAAGCTACCGTAAATTTCAACCAAGAGATGCAGAAAAGCCAGGTGTGCTGCGATAATGACTTAGGAGGGATTCTTAGCACAGGTAGAACAGGTATTTTAGTCTGTAACTGTGTTAAGTGTTTCCTATGCCTGAAGTATCCTTGGTGTATCTCGTAAGGGCACCCAAGACTTGTCCACCGGAAAGAGCCCTGCCTTCCCACCCCAAGGCTGGGGGAGGGGAACCGGCGGGCAGCCATGCTCCCACGGACAGCTGGCCTCCCTGTGCTCCCTTGCCGATCGTCTTTCATGGTTGCTGAGGGATGCAAAGGATGAATGTAAGTGGAAGAGAAAAAAAAAAACCAGATGAATTTAGGAGATGAAGGGAGACTTTTGGTTTTTTCTTTTAAATGAAGAAGAGTTGGAAACATTGGTGTTTAGTAGGAATAATCTGACAAAAAAGCAAGTACAAAAGAACAGCTAAATTCGCAAGAAATGGATGTTACTTTTTTAGTCAGGGAGCATATCTAAAATTAGCAGTGTGAGAAAAATCAAGGTTTCTCATAATAAGAGGATTTGGGGTAATTTCTTCATGAGAGGCCAAAAATTCCAAACAGAGATGAATGCTCATGAACTACCTCTGTCAGCAGATAAATCACTAATCTAGAGGAAAACTGAGCAATAGAAAATTATCATTTTCCAAGTTGGGGCTCCATGGATGTCCCACTTGTATGACTGACTGACAGAAAAGAGAAAACGAAGGCCAAGAGGAGTGTGCTTCCTTAGAGAGCTTCTAAGCGAGCAGACAAGCCTCCGAGACTCGAGCCTCCTCCCACGTCCCATGGAATCATCAGTGACAGAACTTGGAGAGCACGATCAATAGAATTGTCTCACATGTGTATTTAAGAGATGTTCGAGCACAGGACACATTCACACACAATCCTCTAAGTGTAACAGCTGGATTTTCCCCACCTGTCAAAACCAAATGCGCTGTTTCCTACCATTGTTTGGTACAGATAAGGCAAGTTTTCCTGAATAGACAAAACATAATCCTTTTTCCAAGTTCAAAAAAGTAGAAGTTAGCTATTTTGATTCTTTTTTTTAATTCTAAGTACTACAAGCCTAGGGGTTTCCCCAGTGGCTCAGCAGTAAAAAAAAAAAATCCTCCTGCAATGCAGAAGCCAGGGGTTCGATCCCTGGGTTGGGAAGATTCCCTGGAGGAGGAAATGGCAACTCACTCTGGTATTCTTGTCTGGAAAAATCCCATGGACAGAGGAGCCTGGCGGGCTATAGTCCAAAGGGTCACAAAGAATTGGACAAGACTGAGTGAGCACACACAAGCCTAAACATACCAAGATGATTAAATATTTCTTTTTGTCAAAAGCACAAATCATACATATGGGGATGACTCAATGTAACAGGGGCACTGGGTACAGGGGCAGGATCAGGAACACCAGACAGAGGGAACTCGGCCTGATCATCCCTGCCTCCTCTTTCTCACGGTGGCAACCAGCACAAGAAATGCCAGCAGGGACTTTGCTGGTGGTCCACTGGGTAAGACTCTGCCCTTCCAGTGCAGGGGTACGGGTTCAACCCCTGGTTGGGGAACTAAGATCCTGTATGCTGCGCAGTGTGGCCAAAAGCATACATGACTAAATAAAATTAAAATTAAAAAGGCTTTATAAAAAAAAAGGGGGGGGGAGAGGTTTATGCTAAGGTGATAATTTAACACAATTTATAATTAAAAAAGAAAAAAAAGAAATGCAAGCAGCCCCCTGGGGTTCCTGCCCTCACCCCCAGCTTCAGCTCTGGGCACAGAATACACTTTACTCTCGTCTACCACCTTGCAAGCTTCTCCAAAGGTAATGACCCCTTTCACCTGAACTCCTGATACGTCTCTGATAAATAACTGTTCATAGAGGAGAGGTGCTCGTTTTCTCCTTCGAAGAGCTTGTTGGAGGCTGCATGCTGCAGGACCTTGGCCACTGATCCCAAGTTTCTCCTCTGGTCCGAATTGATCTGACCTCCGGCTGTCATGTCGATGATATCAAAGCCGTCAGGGGCGACAATGGCTGGGTTCATGTACCGGTAGTACAGGAGGTTTCCAACAATCTGGAGGGAGGCAGAAGAAGAGACTATTTTTGAGAGAGAAAACTCGAGTTTGGAGTGTTTTTGTTTTGTTTTTTGGTCTCATGGCTGCAGGATATTGTAGTTCCCTGACCAGGGATTGAACCCAGACCCTTGGCAGTGAGATCATGGAGTCCTAACCACTAGACCACCAGGGAAGTCCCTGGAGGTTTTTTTTTTTTTTAAGTTAATATTAATCGACATTTCCCAAGATAGTAAATCATTTTCTGATCTGAATCCTAACAAGGAGTTAAGTAAAGGTAGTGACTATAATCACACATTACAAATGAAGTTAACAAACTTATTTTTGGTGAAAATATACTACCGCCACCCAAATTTTCTAATATAAAGAATCTTGATAATGTTTGAGAGCTCCCAATTAACCTCATAATAGTTAATAATCTTGAGAGTCATTAGAAATAGAAGACTTGCAGCTTGTTATAAACAGCCATACAAGGGGAAAACCTTTACAAAATGGTGTGTTAGTAATTTTGGCTCCTACCCCCAAGAGAAGCTATGGTGAGATCACCCTTGAAAATCTACCTTTAATAGCTCATCTTCTGTTGCGTCAGGAAATTTCTCATGGATCGAATTCTTCAGTACTTTGGCTATATACCTCAATCCATAACTACATGGAAAACAGATGACAAAAGAAAATAATGGAAAAAGCCTAAGTGAGGAAGAAATGCACTGCAATTGTTCCCGTCAACTAAAGCCGAGCAGCTTTTGTAAAAATTAAACACAAAATGAGATGGTGACGGAATCACAGGACTGCCACAGACGATGGTAACGAGGACCGTTTTCTATCGTTCCCTCTTCCCGGAAGTTATGAACTGAAAACGCGCGTGTAGGCAAACTTCCAAAGTCGTGAAGATGGTAAGAGGGAAACGCGTATTTGCTACTGGGGTCTATTTTATATGGCATTTCAAGAACTTCCAGCAATGAAAGATAAAGCTGCCACGTATACGACTTACGGCAGCAGATCGAGGGAGGAGATGATGGAATTCAGGACTTGGTCGGTGACCCTTCTCAGGTGCTCGATGGAGGCCTCCAGTTTGGTTCTCACTTCCGGGTACGTCAGCGCTTGCTCTGTGGTCACATCGTAGGGCAGGTTGCTGAAACCACAACAAGGGCTTCTCATTAATTGGGGGCCTAGGCAGAAGCATTTGTATCCTTGCCCCGTTGGCTCTCCAGTCAAGCTTCGCATGGTGAATTGGGGTTCGCCCACCGGCTCCAATGACAAAATGCTCGCTCGTGGTGGGGGCGGGCGGGGAGACCCCACATGCCTGCAGGGAACCCTCAGATACTAGTGCATGGGGGTGACTCCAGGAGCTCCATCTGCACTCTTCCAAAACAACAGGCAGGCCCAGGAGAGGTAGACCCAGCTAACTCTCTCTCTCTCTTTTTAATCATAATGAGCAGTATGCTCCTTTCTAACTTTTTAAGTGGTGGAAAATTGCTTGACAATGTTGCCTTGGTTTCTGCTGCACAGTAATATGCATCAGTCATAATTATATATATCCCCTCCCTCATGAGCTGCCCTCCCCTCCCGTTATCCCATCCCAAGAACAGTATGTTCTTTACAGAAAAAGTTGCCTATAAGCCAACAAGGAAATAGTATTGACCCAGAGACAGCTACTTTCCCTCTTTTAACTTTCTAGGTCTTCTGCACACATGTGTGTACGTGGGTATAATGTAGTTCATGTTTATACACATCCCATATAGATTCTTTGTGTGTGTGTGTCTATAAATGCATGTGTTTTCTTTACATAGAAAATGAGTTACTGTATCAAGCTACAGCCAAAACCTATATCGTGAACATTTTCCCCAGGCCAACAAATATATTTCTATACCACCATTCCCAATGGTTAGTTACTACATTATGTGTTATACATTTATTTAACAGATTCCCCAAAGCTAAATATTTCGACTCTCCCTAACTTTGGCAATTACAAACAATGCTGTGACAACCACCTATATAATTCTCTGTGCACATCCTAATGAAATTTTACAAGGTGCCCTTTTGCAGGAAATAAAAGCCTGGGATTGCTTACATCTACTGATACTACCTAAAATAAGCCAACCCCACCCGGCTAATTAATGCTTATATGTTCAAGTTACTTATTTGGTAACTGTAGAAAAGTAGGTATTATCAAGTGAAAAGAAATAGTATACCATTTCAAGGTCCAGGTTTAGGAATATACAAGGAAAAACCAAGAGAAAGAACTACAGAAATTGTGGCTTTGGGCATCAACTGGTACTGAAATCTGAACATAAAATGTACCACTAAGATGAGCAGGAGTCCAGGAATGTTGCCTGCCTGGAGATATTAAAGAGAGGTAATAAATCTTGGATTGAAAAGTAATTTTGTACAGCAAATTTTGTTTTTTAACCGTGTTTAAGAGTATGTATAAAAATATACATAGAAGTAATAAAACATCACTGAAAACCAGCATTGCCCTGGCTTCGCTACCTGGCTTCTCCAGTCTGCGTTTCGAGTTGGTTCACCCAGGCCTTGTACACCTCGACGGGGCTTGTGTTGATGATCAGGGACTTGTCATCAATGATCTCTTTTACCACTGGAGCCAGGAGCTGGCGCAGCGTGTTCTGCCCACGGGCACCTCTGTTGAAGCTGACGACCATCTTGATGACCGTAGGGTTCCCAGTAACTATGTCCTGGACCTGGTCCACCTTGGATCTAAAAAAAGCCCAAACCAAACAAAAATGGCTTGCTTCTACGGACTGAGTTTTAAGCAGTGTATATTCTGACAGACAAGGGCTTTGGACAGGGGATGGGGGTGGGGAAGAAGGGGGCTGTATTTTAGCCCGTTGACGATCAAAGGCAGTGTGATTTAAAAGGAAGCTATCTCCCGTCTCTCTTTGGTGAGGACTCCTGAGTCTAAGGAGACCTTTGGGTGACAAGCCCCACGTGCTGTCTTGGGTATTACCACCTAAGTCTGAAATCTGTAGAAAGTTAGGGCAAAGCTTTCACTCTAAGTATGACCATTCTATCTGCCTTCATCACTAGACCACGTGCCTGATCCATCCGGCCAAAGTCTGCAGGGTAAACAGGACCTGCAGAGTAGGGTCTACAATGCAAATCCTAATTCTACTTTGTCAGGAGTAATTGGAAGCCTGAGTGTCTATTAAATAAACTGGTTCCCAGAATCTACCACTCCCACAATTAAAGAAATAAGAGAAAGCTATCATTTGTAAGATGAGTGTTTGTTTTTAAAATTTTTGTTGGGGTAGAGTTGATTTACAATGTTAAGTTTCAGGTATACGATGAGTTTCCTATTCAAGAAATTTAAGAATCTAAAAGTAATTTCTCAGCTTGAATTCCAATCTAGAAGGCAGGGGTGAACTAAAAGCAGACCTAGACTAATAATAATAATTAATAATACTGGGTGATGGTGTACGGGTGTGATGCTCCCTATCTCTTTCCTGGGAGCTAGTCTTGAATTTCTAATATTCTGCTGGATAGTTTCGTCCACATGTTCTATACCTAAAACTTAGACTCAGTGTGCTGAAAATCTAAGCTGTGCCTTTTTCCTTCTCACTCCCCCATTTCCCTGAACTGTGTAGCTCCAATTCATCCCGTTCGTATGCAGGTGGGAGATCAATCTAAAAATTCCATGTGGTCATGTCAAAAACCTTGCACAAAAGTAAAAAGAGCTTCCGCACTTGAGCCTCTGCTCAACTATCTCCTATGATCTGGCCCAACCCTCATGTCCTGGTGGTCACTGATTAAGTTACCTCTTGGCGAAACTAATCTACTTCCTTTATTTTTTATTTTTGGCCTTGCTGTGTGGCTTGCGGGATCTTAGTTCCCTCACCAGGAATCGAACTGAGCCCTAGGCAGTGAAAACGCAGAGTCTTAACCATTGGACCCCCAGGGATGGCCCTCATCTACTTTCTCTCTTGCCCCTTGGCCCATGCTGTTTCTCTCACCATGATGCCTTACTTCTCTCTTCCATTTCTTTTTATAAAAACTATATTCTTCAAGGTTTTGGGTCAACTCCTTTCTCATTCATAAAATCTCTATCAATTGACCTAATTGGAACTTTTCTTTCCGTCCCTCTGACACTGTTCTTGTCATTCATTTAGTCCTTACCTGGTTCTACTGCATAGCATTGCTATTTCTCATGATGCCATATAGACACCCTGAGGGCAGAGGGGCCTGGCTAAGAGCTTTGGAGACCCATGAGATTAGCACTGCTTAAGGTATCCAGAAGGAAGGAAGGCTAAAGGTATTTCTTATGGGGTGTTTTTTCCCCCCGTTCCTTACAGTTAACTACACATTTTAAACATAAACTAAGTCAGAAAATAAATGAGTAAAAAGCAGCTTAAGCTCCATAAGAAGGAAAGACTATTTAGCAGAGATCATTATCCTCCTCTGATTATGGTTTTATTACTCACATGATTTTAATGAAGTTCATTTTTCCTCACGGACTTTTTTCTCTTTTTCTATTTTTTTTGGCCACACAGCATGGCCTGTGGGATTTTAGTTCCTTGACCAGGGATTGAACCCAGGCCCTTAGCAGTGGGAGCACAAAGTCCTAATCACTGGAGCACCAGGGAATTCCCTCTCACTGACTTTAATAAGCTTTGTACGCTTGCAAAATCAAAAGTTAATTCAGCACTAGAAAAGGAGAAAGTTGTACTTGAATATATCTATGATGTAGAAGTTTCTTAAGAAATTTGATACATTTTAATACGTATAAACAACTTCTAACTATTGTTCAGTCACTAAGTTGTGTCCGACTTTTTGTGACCCCACAGACTGCAGCCTCCAGGCTTCCCTGTCCTTCACTACCTCCGGGAGTTTGCTCAAATTCATGTCTACTGAGTTGGTGATACCATCCAACCATCTCATCCTCTGCCACCCTCTTCTCCTTTTGCCTTCAATCTTTCCCAGCATCAGGGTGTTTTCCAATGAGTGAGCTCTCATGTTAGTAAATCAGAGAAATCCACCACTAACAAAACGTGTTGGTATTTTTACATATATACGTACGCTATTTCTTCCTCCAGAGCAGTTTTAAAAAGCTTGAGGAGTAGATATTCTTCTCGCTGATTGGAAGCATAATTGTACAGGGTGAAAATAACTGTATCCATAAATTTAGTTGACTTGTTCTGTGGCATCTGGAAAATCAGCTTAGCCAGGTATGAAGGATTGGTCTAAAGAGAGAAGACGAAACGCCCCCCACAAGACTGTATGTTAATATACTGTTAAAGCAGAGAGGACCCCCAGTTCTTTATTCTTTAATGAATTCTTATGTATGAGGCACACAGAAGAGTATCTGGCTCATATTAAGACAGGTAGCAGCTAACAACACTACTATGCTATAGGAAGTTATAATAGAAAGTTATGGTAGGATTTAAATTTTATATACTATATCATGTCATATTTTATGGACTATAATTACATTATGAATATTTTATACTGTTCACCATTTGAAGGCACATGTTAATATTTATCATAGAGACAAAGAAGAGAGGGGGGTGGCTGAGCTATCTGAAGAGACTGGCAAGAATGGATCAAGGGTTGAGCTATAGAGATTGTCTTAGAAGGACTGATGAATGAATCAACACAGTCTATATTCTGAGACTAGAAAGCAAAAGCAAAGGGTATGAGACAGACAATGGGATGGCCGTAATGGTTTAAAAAATATTTTATGTTTTCTAAATGACTTTTCTTTATCTTAAGGATCATTCTATTTGTGGCTGTGTGTGGGCCTTCTCCAGTTGCAGTAAGCAGCGGGGGTGACTGTTAGATCCAGGGCACGGGCTTCTGAGTGTGGTGGCTTCTCTCCTTGCAGAGCACGGGCTCCAGAGTGATGGCTCAGTAGTTGTGGCATATGGGCTTAGTTGCTCCGTGGCTTGTAGGATCTTCATGGACTAGGGATGTGTCTCCTGCATTAGCAGGCAAATTCTTTACCACTGAGCCACCGGGGAAGCCCGGCCACGATGTTTTACAAAGCATGAGAAAGGAAGAGCAAGACAAGGAGGCTGAACGGTAAAGTTCAGGGTAGGTCATGGGGAAAATGCCAGAAGAAACTGATAAGAAAAAAAAAGATTGACAAGTTTTAAAGATTGACAAGAATTAAAAAAAAAAAAAATTGACAAGGAGCTCAGGTGAGGATGGAGTTCAAGAGATATAGCACCAGACTTTGTGCTGGTGTGGTTTTTCTAAAGGAATTACACTAATCAGAGGTTAGAAGAAAAAAAAAAAAATTAAAGTGACAGAGAAATGCAAAAGTCTTACTCTTCATCTTCCTTGCAGTGAGAAAAGAAAACTGTCCTTTTCTTTTGTATTTCACATAAAAGAAACACATGGGAAACCAGTATTTAATATTCTCAAGAAGTTCAGCTTTAAAATTTTTAAGAAAACCCGAATTCTAGTTCAGTTTACTACTTAGATTTATTCTCAAGCTTGTAATGACTGGCTGAAATGTTATGAATAAGGAGCTCAGGAGAACTTTCTGAGAGTTCTGGGGTGATTCTTTTCCCATATAAGATATGGGCTTTTATGAAAGGAAAATTACAGATGAAGAAGACCACTCCTAACTCCTCTCAGATGAGCTAAAAACTTTAAATTTAAGCTCACATTGAGGAGACTGCTACTGCTACGGCTAAGTCACTTCAGTCGTGTCCGACTCTGTGCGACCCCATAGGCGGCAGCCCACTAGGCTCCCCCAAGCCCACAGCAAAACCTGTACTAGTTGACAGGCTGCTTTGCCTAAGAATTTCCAGAGGTGAAAGATCCATACCATTTGCTTCTCTCTAGTTTCCTCGTTGCTGCTGCTGCTAAGTTGTGTCAGTCGTGTCCGACTCTGTGCGACCCCATAGATGGCAGCCCACCAGGCTCCACCATCCCTGGGATTCTCCAGGCAAGAACACTGGAGTGGGTTGCCATTTCCTTCTCCAATGCATGAAAGTGAAAAGGGAAAGTGAAGTCGCTCAGTCGTGTCCGACTCTTCGCGACCTCATGGACTGTAGCCCACCAGGCTCTTCGGTCCATAGGATTTTCCAGGCAAGAGTACTGGAGTGGGGTGCCATTGCCTTCTCCGAGTTTCCTTGTTAGTCTTGGGTTAATGTTTCCAGAGAGAAGAAAAGGTGAAGAAAAATCACGGTGTTTTGACACTTCAGTCGATACAACTGAATGGTCATGCTATGGTTCTATCCGTTTTGGATAGTTTAGGGAATAAAACTTGTGGAATTATTCTAGACATGTTCCAGTGCTTTTTCTCATTTCCATTAGTGAGCCTCCATTTACACAGCAGCATAAATTATACAAATCTTAGTGTGCGTGTGTGCCAAGTCACTCAGTCGTGTCTGACTCTTTGCAACCCCACGGACCGTAGCCCGTCAGGCTCCTCTGCCCATGGGGATTCTCCAGGCAAGAATACTGGAGTGGGTTGCCATCCCCTCCTCCAGGGGATCTTTAGGCGAATGACTAAATTTTCACCTTCTTAAATGTCACAAATTCTGTCAAAATTCAACATCGGAAAACTAATTCCTGAAGAAGCTTCACACACTTGGAAGTTCAGTTCAGTTCATTTCAGTCGCTCAGTCGTGTCCGACTCTTTGCGACCCCATGAATCGCAGCACGCCAGGCCTCCCTGTCCATCACCAACTCCCAGAGTTCACTTAGACTCACGTCCATCGAGTCAGTGATGCCATCCAGCCATCTCATCCTCTGTCGTCCCCTTCTCCTCCTGCCCCCAATCCCTCCCAGCATCAGAGTCTTTTCCAATGAGTCAGCTCTTCGCATGAGGTGGCCCAAGTACTGGAGTTTCAGCTTTAGCATCATTCCTTCCAAAGAAATCCCAGGGCTGATCTCCTTCAGAATGGACTGGTTGGATCTCCTTGCAGTCCAAGGGACTCTCAAGAGTCTTCTCCAACACCACAGTAAGTTAACAGATGTCAAAAATGGTAAATGCCTAAGATTAAATTTCTAGCTGGTGGATGAACCTTAACCTAATTTCAGCAGACAAAAAATCTTCCCCGAGAGAGCTTCAGAAGATGGCGGAGGAGTAGGACAGAGAGAACACTTTCTCCCCCACAAATTCATCAAAAGAGCATTTAAACGTCGAGTAAATTCCACAAAACAACTTCTGAATGCCGGCAGAGGACATCAGGCACCCAGAAAAGCAATCCAACTCTTCGAAAGGAGGTAGGAAAAAAATATAAAAGACAAAAAAAGAGACAAAAGAGGGAGGGACGGAGCTCCGTCCCGGGAAGGGAGTCTTAAAAAGAGAGAAGTTTCCAAACACCAGGAAACCTTCTCACTGCCGAATCTGTGCCGAGCTTTGGAAGCACAGAGGGCAACATAACAGGAAGAAAAAATAAATAAACAATTAAAACTCGAAGATTGCGAGTCCTACGGTAACTCCCCCAGTGGAGAAGCAGCGCAGACGCCTGCAGGCGCCATTAACAAGCGGGGGCTGGGCAGGGAGGCGCAGCGCGCGCTGCATCGCTTAGAGTAAGAATCTGGCCTGAATACCCTGAGCACTATCTGAGCGAAATAATTTGGGCTAACAAACCAGACTGTGGGATATCTACTACGCGAAAAGCCAGCCCCAACCTAAGACCACCAGGCCCGCGCACGGAACAAAGAATTGAACAGAGATAGCCGGCTGCAGACCTTCCCCCTCCGGTGATAGGCAGCCAGAGCCGGAAGGGGGCAATCGCAGCCCCAGAGAGACATTATCTATAAAACTGTAAGCAGGCTTCTTTGCTAACTAAAACTTCTTGGGGGTCTGGACGGTTAACATCTGCCTAAGAAGGTGCGCCGGTTTTGCGCCCAGATAACCGAGTGGCGGGGAGGCGATAAGTCGCAGCATTGGCGCTCGCCAAACACCTCATCACTTGAGCTGCTCGGACCTGGGAAGAGCACAATACTCAGGCCCAACTGAGTCTGCGCCTCTGAGGACTATCCGAGTGCCTGAACCTGAGCGGCTTGGACCTGGGAGGTACATGCAACCCAGGGCCAGCCTTGGATTGTTCCCGGCGGAACAACCTAGAGCCCGAGCAGTGTGGGCAGGGAGGCTACACGCGCAATGAGCGGGGGCAGACCCAGTGTGGCTGAGGCATTGCGAGCGCACGCCAGTGTTATTTGCTTGCAGCATCCCTCCCTCCCTCCCCACAGCGCGACTGAACAAAGAGAAGAAATACAGTTCCACCCATCAGAACACTGACACAAGCTTCCCTAACCAGGAAACCTTGACAAGCCACCTGTACAAACCCACACACAGTGAGGAATAGCCACAATAAAGAGAACTCCACAAACTGCCAGAATACAGAAAGGACACCCCATACTCAGCAATTTAAACAAGATGAAGAGACAGAGGAATAGCCAGCAGATAAAGGAACAGGATAAATGCCCACCAAACCAAACAAAAGAGGAAGAGATAGGGAATCTACCTGATAAAGAATTCCGAATAATGATAGTGAAATTGATCCAAAATCTAGAAATTAAAATGGAATCACAGATAAATAGCTTGGAGACAAGGATTGAGAAGATGCAAGAAAGGTTTAACAAGGACCTAGAAGAAATAAAAAAGAGTCAATATACAATGAATAATGCAATAAATGAAATTAAAAACACTCTGGAGGCAACAAATAGTAGAATAACAGAGGCAGAAGATAGGATTAGTGAATTAGAAGATAGAATGGTAGAAATAAATGAATCAGAGAGAATAAAAGAAAAACGAATTAAAAGAAATGAGGACAATCTCAGAGACCTCCAGGACAATATTAAACGCTACAACATTCGAATCATAGGGGTTCCAGAAGAAGAAGACAAAAAGAAAGACCATGAGAAAATACTTGAGGAGATAATAGTTGAAAACTTCCCTAAACTGGGGAAGGAAATAATCACCCAAGTCCAAGAAACCCAGAGAATCCCAAACAGGATAAACCCAAGGCGAAACACCCCAAGACACATATTACTCAAATTAACAAAGATCAAACACAAAGAACAAATATTAAAAGCAGCAAGGGAAAAACAACAAATAACACACAAGGGAATTCCCATAAGGATAACAGCTGATCTTTCAATAGAAACTCTTCAAGCCAGGAGGGAATGGCAAGACATACTTAAAATGATGAAAGAAAATAACCTACAGCCCAGATTATTGTACCCAGCAAGGATTTCATTCAAGTATGAAGGAGAAATCAAAAGCTTCTCAGATAAGCAAAAGCTGAGAGAATTCTGCACCACCAAACCAGCTCTACAACAAATACTAAAGGATATTCTCTAGACAGGAAACACAAAAATGGTGTATAAATTCGAACCCCAAACAATAAAGTAAATGGCAACGGGATCATACTTATCAGTAATTACCTTAAACGTAAATGGGTTGAATGCCCCAACCAAAAGACAAAGACTGGCTGAATGGATACAAAAACAAGACCCCTACATATGTTGTCTACAGGAGACCCACCTCAAAACAGGGGACACATACAGACTGAAAGTGAAGGGCTGGAAAAAGATTTTCCATGCAAATAGGGACCAAAAGAAAGCAGGAGTAGCAATACTCATATCAGATAAAATAGACTTTAAAACAAAGGCTGTGAAAAGAGACAAAGAAGGTCACTACATAATGATCAAAGGATCAATCCAAGAAGAAGATATAACAATTATAAATATATATGCACCCAACACGGGAGCATCGCAGTATGTAAGACAAATGCTAACAAGTATGAAAGGAGAAATTAACAATAACACAATAATAGTGGGAGACTTTAATACCCCACTCACACCTATGGATAGATCAACTAAACAGAAAATTAATAAGGAAACACAAACTTTAAACGATACAATAGACCAGTTAGACCTAATTGATATTTATAGGACATTTCATCCCAAAACAATGAATTTCACCTTTTTCTCAAGCGCACATGGAACCTTCTCCAGGATAGATCACATCCTGGGCCATAAAGCTAGCCTTGGTAAATTCAAAAAAATAGAAATCATTCCAAGCATCTTTTCTGACCACAATGCAGTAAGATTAGATCTCAATTACAGGAGAAAAACTATTAAAAATTCCAACATATGGAGGCTGAACAACACGCTGCTGAATAACCAACAAATCACAGAAGAAATCAAAAAAGAAATCAAAATTTGCATAGAAACGAATGAAAATGAAAACACAACAACCCAAAACCTGTGGGACACAGTAAAAGCAGTCCTAAGGGGAAAGTTCATAGCAATACAGGCACACCTCAAGAAACAAGAAAAAAGTCAAATAAATAACCTAACTCTACACCTCAAACAACTAGAAAAGGAAGAAATGAAGAACCCCAGGGTTAGTAGAAGGAAAGAAATCTTAAAAATTAGAGCAGAAATAAATGCAAAAGAAACAAAAGAGACCATAGCAAAAATCAACAAAGCCAAAAGCTGGTTCTTTGAAAGGATAAATAAAATTGACAAACCATTAGCCAGACTCATCAAGAAACAAAGGGAGAAAAATCAAATCAATAAAATTAGAAATGACAGTGGAGAGATCACAACAGACAATATAGAAATACAAAGGATCATAAGAGACTATAATCAACAATTATATGCCAATAAAATGGACAACGAGGAAGAAATGGACAAATTCTTAGAAAAGTACAACTTTCCAAAACTCGACCAGGAAGAAATAGAAAACCTTAACAGACCCATCACAAGCATGGAAATTGAAACTGTAATCAAAAATCTTCCAGCAAACAAAAGCCCCGGTCCAGACGGCTTCACAGCTGAATTCTACCAAAAATTTAGAGAAGAGCTAACACCTATCCTGCTCAAACTCTTCCAGAAAATTGCAGAGGAAGGTAAACTTCCAAACTCATTCTATGAGGCCACCATCACCCTAATACCAAAACCTGACAAAGATGCCACAAAAAAAGAAAACTATAGGCCAATATCACTGATGAACATAGATGCAAAAATCCTAAACAAAATTCTAGCAATCAGAATCCAACAACACATTAAAAAGATCATACACCATGACCAAGTGGGCTTTATCCCAGGGATGCAAGGATTCTTCAATATCCGCAAATCAATCAATGTAATACACCACATTAACAAATTGAAAAACAAAAACCATATGATTATCTCAATAGATGCAGAGAAAGCCTTTGACAAAATTCAACACCCATTTATGATAAAAACTCTCCAGAAAGCAGGAATAGAAGGAACATACCTCAACATAATAAAAGCTATATATGACAAACCCACAGCAAACATTATCCTCAATGGTGAAAAATTGAAAGCATTTCCTCTAAAGTCAGGAACAAAACAAGGGTGCCCACTTTCACCATTACTATTCAACATAGTTTTGGAAGTTTTGGCTACAGCAATCAGAGTAGAAAAAGAAATAAAAGGAATCCAAATTGGAAAAGAAGAAGTAAAACTCTCACTATTTGCAGATGACATGATCCTCTACATAGAAAACCCTAAAGACTCCACCAGAAAATTACTAGAACTAATCAATGATTATAGTAAAGTTGCAGGATATAAAATCAACACACAGAAATCCCTTGCATTCCTATACACTAATAATGAGAAAACAGAAAGAGAAATTAAGGAAACAATTCCATTCACCATTGCAACGAAGAGAATAAAATATTTAGGAATATATCTACCTAAAGAAACTAAAGACCTATATATAGAAAACTATAAAACACTGGTGAAAGAAATCAAAGAGGACACTAATAGATGGAGAAATATACCATGTTCATGGATTGGAAGAATCAATATAGTGAAAATGAGTATACTACCCAAAGCAATTTATAGATTCAATGCAATCCCTATCAAGCTACCAACAGTATTCTTCACAGAGCTAGAACAAATAATTTCACAATTTGTATGGAAATACAAAAAACCTCGAATAGCCAAAGCGATCTTGAGAAAGAAAAATGGAACTGGAGGAATCAACCTACCTGACTTCAGGCTCTACTACAAAGCCACAGTTATCAAGACAGTATGGTACTGGCACAAAGACAGAAATATAGATCAATGGAACAAAATAGAAAGCCCAGAGATAAATCCACGCACATATGGACACCTTATCTTTGACAAAGGAGGCAAGAATATACAGTGGATTAAAGACAATCTCTTTAACAAGTGGTGCTGGGAAATCTGGTCAACCACTTGTAAAAGAATGAAACTAGAACACTTTCTAACACCATATACAAAAATAAACTCAAAATGGATTAAAGATCTCAACATAAGACCACAAACTATAAAACTCCTAGAGGAGAACATAGGCAAAACACTCTCTGACATACATCACAGCAGGATCCTCTATGACCCACCTCCCAGAATATTGGAAATAAAAGCAAAAATAAACAAATGGGACCTAATTAAACTTAAAAGCTTCTGCACATCAAAGGAAACTATTAGCAAGGTGAAAAGACAGCCTTCAGAATGGGAGAAAATAATAGCAAATGAAGCAACCGACAAACAACTAATCTCAAAAATATACAAGCAACTCCTACAGCTCAACTCCAGAAAAATAAATGACCCAATCAAAAAATGGGCCAAAGATCTAAATAGACATTTCTCCAAAGAAGACATACAGATGGCTAACAAACACTTGAAAAGATGTTCAACATCACTCTTTATCAGAGAAATGCAAATCAAAACCACTATGAGGTACCATTTCACACCAGTCAGAATGGCTGCGATCCAAAAGTCTACAAATAATAAATGCTGGAGAGGGTGTGGAGAAAAGGGAACCCTCTTACACTGTTGGTGGGAATGCAAATTAGTACAGCCACTATGGAGAACAGTGTGGAGATTCCTTAAAAAACTGGAAATAGAACTGCCTTATGATCCAGCAATCCCACTGCTAGGCATACACACTGAGGAAACCAGAAGGGAAAGAGACACGTGTACCCCAATGTTCATCGCAGCACTGTTTATAATAGCCAGGACATGGAAGCAACCTAGATGTCCATCAGCAGATGAATGGATAAGAAAGCTGTGGTACATATACACAATGGAGTATTACTCAGCCATTAAAAAGAATATATTTGAATCAGTTCTAATGAGGTGGATGAAACTGGAGACTATTATACAGAGTGAAGTAAGCCAGAAGGAAAAACATAAATACAGTATACTAACGCATGTATATGGAATTTAGAAAGATGGTAACGATAACCCTGTGTACGAGACAGCAAAAGAGACACTGATGTATAGAACAGTCTTATGGACTCTGTGGGAGAGGGTGGGAAGATTTGGGAGAATGTCATTGAAACATGTGAAATGTCATGTATGAAACGAGATGCCAGTCCAGGTTCAGTGCACGATGCTGGATGCTTGGGGCTGGTGCGCTGGGAAGGCCCAGGGGGATGGTATGGGGAGGTTGGGAGGGAGGAGGGTTCAGGATGGGGAGCATGTGATTTTTTTTTTAAATAAAATTTTTGGAGAAAAAAAAAAAAAAAAAAAAAAAAAAAAAAAAAAAAAGAGAAAAAAATCTTCCCCACCCAGTGTGAGACCCTCTTCTTTCTGGAAAGCAAGCTGTCATTCAGCAGTGGATTCCAAGGACAAATTTGTTTTAACATTTTTCCTTCAATGCCGCCACCTCGTGGACATCTGGGGGTACTATACCTGTGCTCCAGTCTATTCTAAGCAGAGCACGCTCAACTCTACCAAAATCAATCTCTTCTCTCAGCGGGGCAGCTACCCCTCACTTAGGGTTTGGGCAATGTGTTCTCGGTGTACATGATGCCAGTGAGATCCTCAAGCAAAGATTTCAAGCATCTCCAAGTCTTGACGGGATCAGGGCCACCAGCAGCGGCCCCAGGGACACCGGACTTTCAAGGAAGAACTGCTGATCCACCGTTTTGGGGAAAGTTTTCATCCTAGGGGAGGCCCTGTTTCTATCTCTAACTGTTCCCTTAGGGACTCACTGTATGTGCCGGAGGGTGGATGAGGTTAATCAATGGTCAAGCAAACAAACAAACAAAACTGGTCCACCAGAGTCCAGCTGTAACCAGTTCAGCTGAGTTCTCACCCACACTCAGGAAGCAATGGAAAATTACTGTTCATTTAGAGAAGAGTGATGTCATGGAAATAATGAAAAAAAAAGGAATCCTATTTCCCTAATCCAAACTCCCCAGCTCCTTCCTCAAAAGAAGGGCAGGCCAGTTCTGGCACTGATCCGGTTTTCACATAGTTAGTTTTCCCATGTTTGACAGCATCTGCTTATGTTATTGGTAGATTTATATTGTCTATGCTGATAACTGGAGCATAACGTAGTCATGGAAAGCAGGACAAGCTTTAAGTCAACAGCCAGGGTCCCCATACCCTTTCATCACCATTTACTGGGTCTCAGTTTTCTGACATGTAATGAGAATAACAATCAGTCATTTTCTGAAGGTGCCCAGGGCTGTAGTAGGAATTAAAATGAGAAAACGTATGTGGAGCACCTAGAATAATACTTGGTCCTTAGGAGCGCTCAGAATGTGTAAACTATTATGGCCTTAGCATGGGAGAAGATCTGCTGTAAAACATCAACAGGGAGCATAGCATTTACCCACTCACAGTGAAAGAAATTATTCTCACCTGTAAAAGATAAAAAAGCTGCTGATATGTTTCCAGTGTTTTTCTCCTCTCCTTACTCAAACTTTTGATCCCTTGGTTGTCAATGTTATTCAGTATTTCCATCTCTCCACCTTTTTTCTTATTCAGTTTGGTTCTGTGTGAAATTACATCCTGGAAAAAAATTTTTTATGGAATTACTACGTTTTACTCTGGTATTCTTTCCCCCCCCTTCCCTTCACCGACACTCTAAGACACACATAGCTGGAAAGATCAATTTTTCACATTCCCTCATGAAGAAACAAAGGAACAGAGAGTGTTAAACAGATTAAGAAAAATCCAAATCGTGGGTAAATTTGGCTTTTGTAATATTTGTTCTCCTAAGCTGTATGCATTTGTTCGAACATGTAATGTAAGCTCCAAGATACTTAAATAGGGAGAGAACAGTCTTTTCAAAAAATGATGCTGGGACAACTAAATATCCAGGTTCAAAAATTAAGAAGTCAGACCCCTACCTCACTCCATAAACAAAAATTAACTCAGAAGAGATCATAAAGAACTAAATGGAGGAGCTAAGACTATAAATCTCTTATAAGAAAACCCAGACAAAAGCTTTTGCTACCCTGGATTAAGCAATGGTTTCTTTTAGGGGTGTGTGTGTCATAATTTATTTAATCGTATTCCTTTCAATGAACAGTTTCTTTACATTTTATTAGTATTTCAGAGAGTGCAGTGAACCTTCTCATACATGCATCTTTGTACATGTAGGTAACGGTTTCCTAGCTACAACACCAAAGGCACTAGAAACAACAACAAAAAATAAAGTGGACTTCATAAAAATTAAAGCCTATGTGCTTCAAAGTACGCTATCAAAGAAAACAACCCATAGAATGGGAGAAAATGTTTGCAAATTGGGTAAGAGACTTATATTCACCATACACTATAAAGAGCTCCTACATCTAAAAATAAAATGACAACTCAATTAAAAAATGGGCAAAGGATTTTCCCAAAGATCATCTATAAATGGCTCATAAGCACACGAAGAGAAGTTCAACATTAATAGCTATTTGGCCGTTCCTCAGAAGTTAAACACAAGTTACTATGCATACACGCTCAGTCGTGTCTGACTCTTTGCGACCCCATGGACTGTAGCCTGCCAGGCTTCTCTGTCCATTGGATTTCCCGGGGAAGAGTACTGGAGTGGGTTGCCGTTTCCTTCTCCAGGGATCTTCCTGACCCAGGGACTGAATCTGTGTCTCTTGGGTCTCCTGCACTGGCAGGCAGGTTCTTCACCACTACGCCACCTGGGAAGCCCCCACAAGTTACTATATGACCCAGCAATTCCACCGTTAGATATATGCCAAAGGGAACTGCAAACTTATGTCCACAGAAAAATGTGTACGTGAATGCTCATAGCAGCTGAAAAGAAGAAACATTTCAGGTGTCCATCAATCGATTAATGGGCAAAAAAATGTGGCATATCCACACAATGGAATGCTATTTTCAATAAAGAGGAATGAGTACTGATTGATGCTACAACATAAATACTATGCTAAGTGAAAGAAGCTGGTCACAGCAGACCATAAATGTGTGATGATCCTGAACAGGCAAATCTATCATGACGGAAAGCAGATTAAAGGTTGCTATGGCTGGGGGTTGGAGTGATAGGTGATGATGTTAATGAGTATGGATGTTTTTCCTTTTCTTAAAAAAAAAAATTGAAATATTATTCACATATTATGAAATTTGTCCTTTTAGAGTACAATTCAGTGTGTTCCATGAAGACACGAGGTTGTGCAACCATCACCACAATTTTTAATTCCAGAACATTTTGGGGGGGCTTCTCTTTGGGGTAATGAAATGTTCTAGAATCAAATAGAAGTAAGGGTTGCACAATTTTGGGACTATACTAAACACTGCTAAACTGTAACCTTTAAAAGAATGAATTCTATCATTTCGATCTATAAAAGCTCTTGCAGAAATATGCAATGTAGAAATTAGAGATGGAAGAGAAAGGAAGCCTCAAGTATTTAACAAAATTAAGGTTCTCAGATACTCAGTCCGGCTCCTTTAACTATTTACAGGGACGGCTGGAAAGTCTGTGGCTGAAAACACTGTCAAGTGGTCATCTCAGGCTATTGTGTCCCCTTAAGGGGCTTAAAGAGTCATGAACCAGGGTAGGTCCTTTAGATAAGGATCCACCAAACATTTTTATGGAGATTCACAGTAAGAAATACATTTTACATCTTTTATCGGTAAACACACCCCCACATACCATACAAAGTGATACTCATCTTACTATTGGGCCACACTCTGATACTTCAATTTGCTTTTATTCTATTCCATTTTCAAATACTGAAGTGACACACTAAATTGATTTCATGACCTGCTGATGGCACATGTCTTACATGAAAGCCACAGCTCTAGGATGCTGCCTCTGCCACTCCACATTGGGTCACTGTCCCAGAGAGTAGGTGGTGAGAAAGTTGTTCTTCCCAAAACTTTGTCTGTCTGCCTCCTTGAGCTCTTAGCCCCAAAGGACTCTTGCAGCACCCGCTCCGGGAGACGGTGAAGGACAGGGAAGCCTGGCGTGCTGCAGTCCCTGGGATCGCAAAGAGTTGGACATGACTGAGTGACTGAAAGAGGACAATTTCGCCCATAGCTGGGGTCAGTTCATAGGTAGGGAGGAAAACCCTTGGAGCTTTGAGATTAATAGTTCTATGTAGTTACATCCACTGCCTTCTACATCTGTGTTTTTATTCTTTCTCATTCTCAGCTTGACGGGAGGTGGGGGCAACCTTGACGTAATCCTTTACTTATATTCTTCTAAAGGTTTATATGGGGAAAGAGGGGATTGCATTTCTATAAAAATTTTCAAAAGGCAACATTTCCCCCCTTATTTCACAAATGTGTAAAAATACATTCAAGATGAAGAAAGGAAGCATAATTATCTCCAGGTGGGCGCTCAGGAACAGTCTAGGCAGGCAGTGGCCTGATATCCTTATCTATGTATGACAGTGAAAGGGAAGGTCACTTAGTCACATCTGATTCTTTGCAACCCCAATATACAGTCCATGGAATTGTCCAGGCCAGAATACTGGAGTGGGCAGCCTTTCCCTTCTCCAGGGGATCTTCCCAACCCAGGGATCGAACCGAGGTCTCCTGCATTGCAGGCGGATTCCTTACCAGCTGAGCCACAAGGGAAGCCTAAGCATACTGGAGTGGGTAGTCTGTCCCTTCTCTAGCTGATCTTCACAACCCAGGAATTGAACCAGGGTCTCCTGCATTGCAGGCAGATTCTTTACCAATCTGAGCTATCAGGGAAGCCCAAGACATCCTAAGACAGCACTAGACTAACTGGCTTACAGCTAACTCAGGCTTCTCCTCTTCAAATAACTGATGATGTGTAGATCACACAGTCTCCCAAATACATGGGATAATTGATTATCTTGATTTTAAATACACAGTAGAAAACAATCTTGGTACTTGCAACCTCTCCATCACTGTCCCCCCTGCCCGTGGTCTCCCAACTAGTTTCAATGGGGTTAGTGCTGGAAACGGGAGACTTTTCCTTTGTTTTGTTGCAGACTTCATCTTTAGGGTCATATTTTTGGACATATACAGAAGAGGAGAGAGTAGGGGGTGGTAGGCAAGCTCCAGGGCAGAACTAAATTCCTCTGTATTACTAATATCAATAGATTTGGTCAAGACAGGAACTGGAAGATTCTTGAGAGTCCCCGGGACTGCAAGGAGATCCAACCAGTCCATCCTAAAGGAAATCAGTCCTGAATGTTCGTTCATTGGAAGGACTGATGTTGAAGGTGAAACTCCAATACTTTGGCCACCTGATGCGAAGAGCTGACTCATTGGAAAAGACCCTAATGCTGAGAAAGATTGAGGGCAGGAGAGAAGGGGATGACAGAGGATGAGATGGTTGGATGGCATCACCGACTCAATGGACATGAGTCTGAGCACGCTCCAGGAGATGGTGAAGGACAGGAAAGCCTGGCGTGCTGCAGTCCATGGGGTTGCAAAAGAGTCGGACATGACTGAGCGACTGAACAATTCTTATCAATAAATATTGTACATCTCGGGCAATGCTGGTTTGAAGAAGCAATGGCACTCAATGTACTTCTCAATGTTGCCCTAATTGCCACCATCTTTCCCCTCCCCCTGGTAACATACTATCTGCATGCAGGTAATATGATAGTGTACACACACTTTTGTAGAAGGCGTGAACTAGGACAAAGGGCTTGGGCTTTGGAGTCATAAAAGTATGGGTATCCACAAAGCATAGGAGCTTTGTGACCTTGCTCAGGTTAACCTCTCTAAGGCCCAGTTTCCTTAAATCTATAAAATGGGCTTAATAATAGCAATCTTACTGAGTTGATGTGAAGGTTAAAAACAATCCATGTAAGGCATTTAGCACATTTTCCAGTAAAGAAAAGGCCTAGAGAGGTTAAGGAAACATGTTCATATAAGCAATGAAGGAGCTTTATTAAGCAGTAAATGTCAATCCTGGGTCTCAGGTAGCCCTGGCCTGCAAGTCTGCACTCACATGATACAGTACAGCCACCAATGGGAGTTTCAGTGATTCAAGGTTCCCTTCCATTTCTACTTCAGTCTTCCTTCAAGCTAATTAAGAGTCTAGACATTTCTTCCTCCCTATACCTCCCAGGAACTTCACATCAGGTGGCCAAAGTATTGGAGCTTCAGCTTCAGCATCAGTCCTTCTAATGAATATTCAGGACTGATTTCCTTTAGGATGGACTGTTTTGACCTCCTTGCAGTCCAAGTGACCCTCAAGAGTCTTCTCCAACACCACAGTTCAAAAGCATCAATTCTTTGGCACTCAGCCTTCTTTATAGTCCAACTCTCACATCTATACATGACTACAGGAAAAACTATAGCTTTGACTAGATGGACGTTTGTCAGCAAGGTGATGTCTCTGCTTTTTAATTGCTTAGTTTTTTTCTTTTAGCTTCAGATCAGTTCAGTTGCTCAGTCGTGTCCAACTCTTTGCGATCCCATGGACTGCAGCACGCCAGGCTTGCCTGTTCATCACCAACTCCCAGAACTTGTTCAAACTCATGTCCAGTGAGTCAGTGATGCCATCCAACCATCTCATCCTCTGTCGTCCCCTTCTCCTCCTGCCTTCAATCTTTCCTAGCATCAGGGCCTTTCCCAATGGGCATTCCTGCTAGAAACCTCACAAAGTCAGTGGGCAAGTGAAATAGCTAATAGTGGTTGTAAGCAAAAGGAAAAGTTAGGAAAAAGAAACAGGTAACTGAAGTAGAAGTTTTTAATACACGGTCTAGGTTTGTCATAGCTTTTCTTCCAAGCATCTTTTAATTTCATGGCTGTAGTCACCATCTGCAGTGATTCTGGAGCCCAAGAAAATAAAGTCTGTCACTGTTTCCATTGTTTCCCCATCTATTTGCCATGAAGTGATGGGACCAGCTTCCATGATCTTAGTTTTTTGAATGTTGAGTTTTAAGCCAGCTTTCTCACTCTCCTCTTTCACTTTCATCAAGAGGCTCTTTAGTTCCTCTTCGTTTTTAGCTTAATTGTATATATATATTTTACAATAAATGAAATTTCACTGTTTTATTTTCTTCTCCATTATATTCCAACCCTTTCTATCTGCCCTGAAATATTCTTCAGAAGTGATTTTTTTCCCCCAGTGGCTCTGTAACATACCTGTTGGACTGATTCTATTACTTGCTGTTTCAGGGTGTGGGTTGTTTCCCACTATTTTATCACTGCAAATAAAGTTTCAACTGTACTATTCTTATTATCACATGAAAAATCCTACTATCAATGATAAGATGAAAGAGTATGTACTTATCACTAGTTTAATCAGTGCTTGATAAATATTTGGTGTTGAAGGATATAAGTTGAAGAACTAAGTTTGTTTCACAATGCTATCAAGTAGTAATGCTTTATTGATTCTGGTATTTGTGAATTCTTTTCCTCTCTAAGTAATCATGGTCAGCTTTTTTTATTTGCAAATAAAAATCTTGACTTCCAAGGAAAAAAAGTTAGTAATGCTTTAAAAACATGTTAAACACTCATAAAGATCTGAAAATCTGCCACGCTTGCATTTCCACAAGCTACATATTTCAACTATTTATTCTTTTGCAAGTAAGCCTTTATTTTAAAAGGCAAGACATTTCCTGTTTACGACTTTATGGGAATAGGATAAAATAGCAGTTTAAGGCTATAAAAGGCATTCTCTGAGGGACCTTCTGGAATATATTATACTTAAAAGTTTTCATGTGTGTTGAACAATATAAACATATACTGTTTTTAAAGACCAAAGTACTATTGTTTTTCTGGATAAAATAATGAAAATAGAGTTAAATGCAGAAAATTTAAATGTGTAGTTTTATTCCTTAATATTTAGGAAAGATGGTCATTTCTTGCCTTATGAATTGTCTCGTTTCCTTACTTTCTCTGCGGTGTTTTGCTGGGATCACTGTGAGGTGAGTACACAGGAGCGAGGCACTCCCACGGCCACGGAGCTGGCAGCCTCCTGTGACCGCTCATCTCCCAGTTTCCCAGAGCCGCACAGCTGACTCTGCACCTCTGACCTCTGTAGGCTTCTCAGGGCATCCAGGGGGTCGGCTTCCCTGCCTTGCCTTACAGGCTTTCTGAAAACTGACATGGCAGGGGAATAGGGGACATGGAGAGAGGTCTTGTCCTGGAAGTATCCTTCCCTTGGGTAAAAACACTTTTCACATGGTATTTGGAGCTCTGACACCAGCAGGTTTCTCACAGATACAAAACGACAGTGTTATTTATTTAGAGGCCATTATTAGGGAGCAACTGAGCACAGACCCCCCGGGCACGTCAGGGAAGTGCCGCTCTGCAGGGGTCATCTGGGAATGGCGTGGGTGGGGTCCACATCTGACGGGCTGGAGGACACTGCTGGCTTCCAGCGCGTGGGCGCTGGGAGGACAGATGCTCTGAGGCCCAGCTGTTGGTAGGCTGGGCCTGTGTCATATCTCACATGGTTGGATTTTCTCATGTCCTGCTGGTCATTCATGTAGGTCAAAATTCAGTGTATAACTGCTTGAGCCTAGAATCTAATCATTTTACATATAAGTACAACATAGATCCTTCAGAATTTTAATATAAACTTAGTTTTCTAGGACAGCAATTCCCCGACGTGTGGTCGGGGCGGAGGGAAGACCACACTTTGCTCATTCAAGGAGTTATTACCCATGAGTTATTACCCTGTTCTCCATTTTGGAAAATGAATTCATGGACAGTTCCACCACTCTCCTGACCAGTCTCATCTGTAGCTCTCTCCATCTGTAGCTCTCTCCATCTGTGGTTATTCTGTGAAGGGGGCCAAGTCTCTGGTAACTTTATCACATCTAATGGCATCAGGCCCATGTATTTTCATATTGAAATATTTGTTTTTAACTATAAATTGTGACAGATTTTATTTTCTTGGGCTCCAAAATCACTGCAGATGGTGACTGCAGCCATGAAATTAAAAGATGTTTGCTCCTTGGAAGAAAAGCTATAACCAACCTAGACATCATATTAAAAAGCAGAGACGTTACTTTGCCGACAAAGGTCAGTCTAGTCAAAGCTATGGTTTTTCCAGTAGTCAGGTATGGTTGTGAGAGTTGGACTATAAAGGAAGCTGAGTGACGAAGAATTGATGCTTTTGAACTATGGTGTTGGAGAAGACTCTTGAGAGTCCCTTGGACTGCAAGGAGATCCAACCAGTCCACCTTAAAGGAAATCAGTCCTGAATATTCACTGGAAAAGACCATGATGTTGGGAAAGATGGAAGGCAGGAAGAGAAGGGGACGACAGAGGATAAGATGGTTGGATGGCATCACCTACTCAATGGACATGAGTTTGAGCAAGCTCTGGGAGTTGGTGATGGACAGGGAGGCCTGGCATGCTGCAGTCCATGTGGTCGCAAAGAGTCGGAAACGAGTGAGTGACCAAAATGAACTATAAATTGATATCTTTCAATTTCTCTTTTATAGTTATAGAGAGGCCTTAGTCTTGCTATGAAGGGACATATGTAAGTAGGTTTTATTTCATATAAACTTCCTTTGAGAATGATAAAGAAGCCTTACCAAATGTTATCAAAGAGGGGAAGGCAAAGAATTTTCCAGGTCAGTTCTGTCTGAGCATCATTAAATGGTAATAAAAATGGTAAACAAACTTTGGGTCACTCGTTCTGGACTCCAAAGGAGCTTAGCTGGACCAAGAGTGATCTGGGCACATATACGAGCATCTTCTGTCTGCTGGGAGCCAAGAGTCCCAGAGACCCCACTGACCTCCAGTGTGATCCTGTTCTTCACCAGGAGCCCGATCTTAATGTCCATCAGGTTCAAGTCTTTCTCCAGCTGCTGATTGCCTCTGATCTTGGTCACCACTTCCTCCCTCAATCGGGCTACCTCCAGCTCTTCCTGGAAATCCAAGTCGCTTTGGTCCAACAGGTATACAAATTTGCGGATTACTCTCAATGGGGGGTTTTCAGAGCCAACTGCAAGGAAAGGAAAGGAGTGCTTCAACTGGGCATGCTTGAAATGATCAGTAGGAAAGAAACTAGGTCTTTAAAGAAAGCATTATCAGAAAAGACAGCAATGGTGGTGCTGGGCCCCACAGTGAATCATCCCGCCTCACATCAAATATAACGTGTCAAAGGAAACTGATCATATAAACACATGCAGGCCACTGAGAACGTCTGCCTCACAGTTTCCTTGTTATCCAGCATTTGTTTATCAGCCGTCTCTCACACTGTTTCCAGGACTCCCACACTGAGGAGATAGCTCTAGCTATTGGTGTCTTATTGATGAGGAATCTGGGAAAGAATGCTAACACTGAGCTGTCCCGGCTCTGAGAGCTTGTGGCTGAGCCAGATAAGAGATTTCTGTTCTTGCTGCAGGAAGCAGAAAGTGTTTGCTTTTTCAGTCCAGAAGATTTTGGGGGAAGGAGCAGGAATTAGGTGAAAGGGGAATTAGGAAAGGTCAGTCAAGGGAGAACTGTAAGGTCCAATAGGAGCCAAGAGGACAACTGGAACGCATGTTCTGCTTGGCAGAAACAAAATAATTTTAGAAATGGAAATTGGGTCCCTGTCGTTTCAGCATGAACCAGGGAGGGCTCTCAGCACCTAGGAGACCAGGCTTAGTCATGGTGAGGGTATCTGTGTAAATTCTACCAAGGGCTTTTCCTTAGTGCCTTGAACCTTACTGATGCTTTGATTCCTCGGCACTGTGACTTTGCAAAAAAGCCAACTTTTTAAAGGTGTTTAGTGAGAGTGACTCTGGGTAAATTATAAGAGGAAACAACTGGACCTTCAGTGCTGATGACAGGACACATCAACGCAAAGAGAACTGGAGAGAGCCCAGTGTGGTTTTGGCAGCCTCAGCCAACATCCTGTCCTCTACATCAGGGCTCTATTCAAGCTTCCTTATGTTAACAGTGCTGTTAGGATGTGTGGTGTTCTGTCACTTAAGAAATACAGAGTTCAATCAACAACGCAAACAATTAGCAGCATGAGCCCAGCACAAACAGCCAACTCTAGAGTCATCTGTATTACTACTGTGCCTCTTCTGATGTATTTATCGCTAGCTATCAAGGAAAAGCATCAGAGGTCCACATCTGTCTCCAGGCTTGGAATCTACTGGATAATAATACCTCACATTCCACTAGATGGCAAGTTACCGTGGATCATGGACCCTTCACTTCCTGATCACCAAAGCATATGTGAATTTATTTTTCTACTATTTTACCAAAGATGCTGTTGGTGACATGACCATTTCAGGAACAGCCTGAACCACACACCAGAGCTCAGTTACATAGCCGAGAGAACGTAAGCCATCTCATGTGTGTCTAAAGTTCTCTCTGCGTGCTCCAGAGAATTGTGTATCATTTTGTGTGCCAACAGGGCAGGTAGAAACAAATGAATAATTTAGCTTTACAAATTATTATGGTTCAAATGTAACAGCTCCTCTGTCAACAGTTGGCTTTCTGGCATCTTCATATCTTCACATCACTTTGTGGTAACTTTCGTTTCAGGAAACCACTCAACTTCACAGTCAGCCCTTACAAGGGGCCAGTTAAAGTTCTAGCAAGTTCCAAACCTGAATGCATTCAGTGCCTTTCTGGAGGAAATGGGTGAAAATGAATAATGCCAGACTAATAAAAGTGATGTTTTTCAGCTTAAGAAAATGCCTTAGTTTGATGAAGGTGCTGAATTGAGAAAGAAATGAAAATTTACAGTTCAGTTACCACAAAGCTACCTTATTTGCCAAAGCAGCTTTTATCTGATTTATTCACTAACACAGTTTCTGTCTTCTACGCTTTAATAAGAAATCACTTAGATTTTTAGCTGGAATTCCTTCTATCTTTTTAACTTAAAAAAAAAAAGTAAGCAAGTGACAAAAACTACCACAAAGTTATATATGTTCTACTTATTTACAAGGTATCGGTCGGGGGTGGTCTTGAGGGAAATGGACAGACGCTAAATTATGTGAAATTGGTTTGTAATCTCACAGCTGAGTTTTCCTTTCCAGATCTAGCACTGTTTCTACAATTGTCTACTTTACTGAATATACAATTTAGGGATGGATTTTTGTCAATAAAGTATTCTAAATGCTAGCATAATTTACATTAAAAACAAAACAAAACAAAACACAAAACTACCCACAAAAACCTGTTCCCTAGAAGGAGAGGAAAAGCAGCTTGTGTGTGTTTGGAAAAACTATCCTTAATTTACCTATTTTAGTGTGTCAGGGCTCAGAAAACAAACCCCCTCTTCAGCTTTCTTGTAAAAAATTAAAGAAAGATATCTACCAATGGAGACATGAATCTCACCAATTGCAAAGTGGAGCAGTGTGACATTAGAGAGACACGTTCTTCCCTCAGTCTGCACGCTGGATTCTGGAACCTAGCAAGCAAGGCAGTATCCGGAAGATTCCACAGCTCGAGGCAGAACCTGGCCTTTGAGGCTGCTAGAGACTTTTCCCTTAACAAGTACCGGGGAGGGTCTTTTTGGGTCATACAGTTTGCTCCATAAGTCAGACAGACTTTTAACAATAAAAGGTGTTGGCGAAACTACTTACTACTACTGTGCTAGGAACATTACTGAGCAATATTTTTATTTCTTTCAAAAAAATTAATAAGACACAAGATAGTTACAGACAGCATAATGGCCACTACTAAAATACACAATGATGTGTTTTGCCCTCTCAAAACTAATCCTGAATGACCTAAATATTTGAAGAATCTGGGCAGTACTAATAAACTTATCAGCAACCTCTTCTAGACTTAATCTAGGACATGCTATTTATCACATGTTCTTATGATAATTAGAATGTTAAAAATTCAGCATATAAAGAATGCTTCACTGTGTAAAAGAAATGAACAATAGAATAACAATCAGGAGCAGAGCTGAAACTGAAAAAGATGGCACAAAATGTGAATGCTCTTTCTGGGTGATTTTAATTTTATTTTTCTGTTTTCCAACTTTCTGCAAGTGACATACTAGTTATAAGGAAGACAGTTTAAAAACCACAGGGACTGTGAAAAGTCTAAAATGAAATTACATGAAGATGTTTGTAATTTTCTTTGGGAAGTGAAACTATGTGCTTTTCCCCTTCTTATTCATATTTCCAAATTTCTTATATGACTATGTTTTGTTATTAAAATGAGAAGAAAAAAAAAAAAATCACAGGCCAGGTAATAAATTAAATGGTATTCAGATGTAAGTTTATCTTCTGGCTAACTCTTTTGCATTAAATTCCTGTCTCTAGCTTATTATTATTTTTTTTTGAATACCTGTAAGAGGTCCTTTCATGACTGTTTTTCACGATTTTCTTTTGAAATACATAGTGAGACAGGCGTACAGTTTTTATCTTGACCTCCTGCCAGTGACCCCATGACTGACAGGCTGCAGGAAACACCAAAACAGCTCTGCCAAGAAGCCCCCACTGAGCCCACTCCTGCGAGGTCCTTCCCACAGCCCTTGATGAAATGGTCATGGGGACCGCGTCCTGAGGCTGGTGCTGTGGGTATGAGCCTGCCAGCGCTGGGGGGCCTCTTGTGGAGGTGCGGGTCGGCATCGGCTTGTCACAGGGACGGGGCCCGGGCAGCAGTGGTCCTGGAAGATGCCCCTTGGCGTGAGCCCTCTTTTTTTTTTTTTTTATTATTATTTTTTTTAATTTTATTTTATTTTTAAACTTTACATAATTGTATTAGTTTTGCCAAATATCAAAATGAGGTTGCCATTAACCCTACCATAGAGCCCATAGCTAGCTCACATTTAATAAAAAATATCAGCATTAATGCCAACTCCTTTTTTTAAAAATTGAAGTATAATTGAAGTCTATCATTAATATATATACATATCACTATATATTCTTCACAAAACACCTAACACTAACACAGCACTGTAAATATATATATATTTTGGCCAAAATTGGGTTTTTCCATAAGTTGTAGCAGAAAAACATATATATATAGATATATAAATTTTCAGATTCTTTTCTATTATAGGTTATTATAAGATATTGAATACAGGTCCCTGGGCTATATATAGTAGGTCCTGCTGATTATCAATTTTATATATATTAGTGTGTATCCTAATTTATCCCCTCCCCTCAACATTGTCCTTTTTTTTTTCTTTTAAGAAATCCCATCTACTGCCCTTAACCATTCCACTTTGATCGAAAGGCCCGTTTCCTGTCAATGACATGCTCGGGTCTGAGATGGTCAAAATCTACTGGCGATAACGTGTATCCACTGACGTGAGCAGATGGAAATAACTTGTGCTTGCTTGGCCTATAAGGAATGCTTTGTTTCGGAATGCTCTACTTACCCAGTGTTTTGTAGTCATCTCTAGCTTTGCTCGCTCTCAATAGAGACTGGATTTTCACAATTTCATTGTTCTGCAAAAGAAGATGACCAGTCACAACCTCCCAGAGTTCCATCGACTCCACTGTTTTAGAATTCAGCACTCTTCAAAAACTGACGGCATTTGAAGAATGGACACTATTTAGAACTGACAGTATTTAGATGTGGCGTAGTCAATGTTTATTTTTGCATTCTCTTTGAAGAAAGGGTCAGATAAGTTAGCTAACAGTATATAAACAAGATTGCAAAGGGATTGTCTAAATAAAGATATCTAAAGAGGGAAAAGAATTTTACCATTAAACTTAGATGGTCCAATCTATGTTCACATATCTATTCTTCAAAAATCCTGAAAAAATTCCTCCTGTGGGCTTACATTTAACTGGTCAGCAATAATTAAAAACGTTGCAAGCAAAGTTGGAAAGTCCTTCATTAGTACCCTTTCTCTCTGGCATAACTAGCCCACGTAAATTTTTCCTCACCCATTTCCTTTCCAGTTCTGAATGAAGTCTTACTCTGAACAAAAAAATGTAAGAAGCCTCTAAATAGTACCACAGTGAGTTCTAAAATCCATTTTTTTCCTCCAAGCATTTGTTTATACCATTTAATAAGAATCATTCAATGCTAACATTCACAAACTATTCATTTAAGTTCATTCTCAGGGAGGACAAATTTCCACATGTGTGTCTCTTACATGAGCTCTGAAAAACTGCAGTCGTGAGAGGTAATTCCTTCGTGCTGTTACCATCCGGTACCAGGACTGAATCTAAAAAATAAGTGAAAAAGAGAAATCCAGGCAATTACCAAACCACCTTTCATATGTCTCTATGTAGTCTTTTAAAAATAATATCGATAATTTGATAAAAAAGCAAAAATCAGCCATCCACCAACTAATAGACATCTACAGCCTCATTTTTTTTTTTATGAAGAAATCATTTTATTTATTTTTATTTATTTTATTTTTTAACTTTACAATATTGTATTGGTTTTGCCATATATCAACATGAATCTGCCTCATTTTTATCTCCTACTTCTTTCGTTGCTTTTCCTCCGAGGTGTTCAGAACATGTTACACATTATGGTGGAGAAGGTAATGCAGCTCTTTGTACTATTTTGCTTTAATCTCAGTAAATAAAAGCCAAGCAAGCAAGGCATTTTGCTTAGAGTTGCAAAGGGTCAGGGGATCAAATAAAACTAAGTTCAGAGTTGCTTCCAACACCCCTTAAATGCAGCCAATACTTTTTGGGTCTTTACAGGAAAACATTTCAAAAGGTTTCATGAGGGACGCCCTGTGACCCATGGTTTTCTGGGTGAATAAGCATGTGTTCCATGGTGAGCACAGGGTATTTCCAAGTGTAACATGTTCAGGAACTCATAATGCAAAAGGTCTAGACCATGTCATTCTCTATCCTCATATTAAAAAGTCTTAACAAATCTCCTCTGACTTCACCTCTCTCCAGCCCTACTCTTCTGAGTCTTACCTGGATTTCCAAGTTTCTACAAGCTCACTGCCAGATAGTTCTTTAGTTTTCAGCTCTGACAGTGGGCACCCCAATGGCTGCTCTTCCTCTAAGCTTGGAGCAACCAGCCTGGATTGGAAGCTGGGTTAGATGGGCTTATCTACTCAATACAGGCTCTAACTCAGTTGTACTTCCTTCTTATCATTGGTTTTGCATTTGCCTTACAATAAGGCAAATAAGTTTATACTGTTAAACCTGAACATTCTAATTATTATTAGAGAAGATCATACAAAGAACATGAAATAAAGCTGGATTTCTTCCAAATCAATTTGGACTTTTTAGAGGAGAAGCAGGTGCAAAAGTAACTGCGGTTTTGCATTGTTGAACTTTGCCATTTGGTACTGGAATACGTTCTTAAATAAATGTGGCTATGCTATACATAATTTTCATGGCCATTTCTTTATTTAAAAAAATTTATTTTTAATTGAAGGATAATTGCTTTACAGTATTGTGTTTGTTTTTGCCAAACATTAACATGAACCATCCATAGCCATCATATTCTTTTTTTTTTTTTTTTTGCTGATGACTTATTACTCGCTGTGTATTTTATGTTTATTTTAGACTATGGAGATGATGTTAGACAAAAGCACATTTGAGCGATTTTCTTATCTGGTTTCAAGATGGATTGCAAAGCGGTGGAGACAACTCGCAACATCAACAATGCACTTGGCCCAGGAACTGCTGATGAATGTGCAGTGCAGTGGTGGCTCAAGTTTTGCAAAGGAGACAAGAGCCTTGAAGGGGAGGAGCATAGTGGCTGGCCATCGGAAGTTGACAATGACCAACTGAAAGGAATCACTGAAGCTGTCCTCTTACAATGATACAAGAAGTTGACAAAGAACTCAGTGTTGACCTTTCTATGGTTGTTTGGCATTTGAAGCAAACTGGAAAGGTCAAAAAGCTCGATATATCGGTGCCTCATGATCTGACTGAAAATTTAAAAAACTGTCATTTTGAAGTGTAGTGTCCTCTTATTCTATACACAACAATGAACCATTTCTCAATTGGATTGTGACGTACATGTGAAGAAAACTGGATTTTATACAACTGGCAATGACCAGCTCAATGTTGGTCCTAGCACTTTCCAAAGCCAAACTTGCACCCAAAAAAGGTCATGGTCACTGCTTGATGGTCTGCTGCTGGTCTGATACACTCCAACTTTCTGAATCCCAGTGAAACCATTACATCTGAGAAGTATGCTCAGCAGCTGGCATCCGTCAACAAAAAGGGCTCAGTTCTTCTCCATGACAATGCCCGACCGCACGTCACACAACCAATGCTTCAAAAGTTGAACGAACTGGGCTACAAAGTTTTGCCTCATCTGCCATACTCACCTGACCTCTTGCCAACCAACTACCACTTCTTCAAGCATCTCGACAACTTTTTAGCAGATAAAATGCTTCCACAACCGGCAGGAGGCAGAAAATGCTTTCCAAGAGTTTGTTGAATCCTGAAGCACATATTTTTATGCTACAGAAATAAACTTATTTCTCAAAAATGTGTTGATTGTAATGGTTCCTATTTTGATTAGTAAAGATGTGTTTGAACCTAGTTATATTGATTTAAAACTCACGATGTGAAACCGCAATTACATTTGCACCAACCTAATATTATAAAGAGACAACATAGTGTTTTGATGGGCCTTCTTGAAGATGATCAGCTAAGTGAGGGGGGAGGCAGGACTCAAACTCAGGACTTGCTTCTGATGTCAAGTCTCAGACACAGTCTGTCTTCCAGAAGCAAAAGGAGAATGAAGGGAAAAGTTTACATGCTTCCTAAGGTAGGAAAGAGTGTTTACCTTCACAATAAAGCGAATATTATCAATGAACATTTGTCGCCTGCGTTTATATGCTTCCCGTTGCTTATATGCCTTCCAAAAAGCCTGTAGAAAATAATGAGTTACAGAATTACTTACATGTCACAGTTTATTTTAGAAAGTGCAAGGACAGAGTACATCACAAGAGACACTGAGTTGGGACAAAGTCAGGAATCCTCCCTTCCAGATCTCATCTGGACACCATCTCATCTGACTCCAGGTGGACACTGAACTGGGCAGAGCACACCTGATCACAGCTGGGGCTTGTCCCAAGTTGGTGAAAGGAATTACCAGGTGGAAGCCCAGGTTCTGCTTTGAAAGCGTAATTTTAACAAGGCCTTGAGTGATAAGAAGTAATAATAAAATGGAATTGTCCTGAAATATACAAACAGATCAACTTGGTGCTCATATTATTTGGTAGCATTATAAGATGCCTCAGGGCTTCTCAGGTGGCGCTAGTGGTAAATAACCCACCTGTCAAAGCAGGAGACATAAGAGACGTGGGTTCAATCCCGGGGTTGGGAAGATCCCTTGGGGGAGGGCATGGCAGCTCACTCCAGTATTCTTCCTGAGATAATCCCATGGACAGAGGAGCCTGGTGGGCTATAGTCCATAGGGTCGCAAAGAGTTAGACACAACTGAAGGGACTGAGCATGCATGAGATACCTCAAAATAATGACTAGTAAGTATCTTTACTCCAGCAAGCGAGCCACTGTGATCCAGATCGAAAAGGAAGATGACCCTGGATTCCTGAGAGCAGGAGTGCTGTGATGATCTTTCATTATTTCATCTGTTTTTACATAAGGTTTAATGAGGCTTCATCAATATACCTTTACTACGTTATCAGCTTAACGAGAGCTTTTATAGGAAACATTTACAAAAAGTGGACACAAACTGGTATCTTAATTTGTTTTTTGTTCTTTTCTGGGCTGCTCTGTGCAGCATGCGGGATCTTGGTTCCCTGACCAGGGATCAAACCTGTGACCCCTGCAATGGAAATGCAAACTCCTAACTGCTGGACTGCCAGGGAACTACAAACTGGTATGTTTAGAATGATCACATCCATAGTTGTTATAAGTTTAGTCCAACTCATTTTTGAGAATCTGTTTATTGAGACATATCTTTGTAACTCACTGCACTGCTCTGATTTTCTTTTCCAAGTTAGAACTGAACTAAACACAAATTCTGTGTTTAGTTCAGTTCAGTTTTGTCTGACTCTTTGCGACCCCATGAACTGCAGCACGCCAGGCCTCCCTGGGGTCCATCACCAACTCCTGGAGTTTATTCAAACTGATGTCTATTGAGTCGGCGATGCCATCCAACCATCTCAAAGGGACAAATACAAAAATCAAGTTATTTTTTATAATTTTTTCACATTTTCATGTCAACCCACCCCATTCCTTCTTTTTTAAAAAGGTATATGGGATTTTTATTGCCATTTAAAAAAGAAAATACTTTCTGGTAATGATTCAAAACAAAACAGTCGTGATGAAATATACACGCAATGGAGTACTTGCTCCGGACGTCCCCTCTTACTGTTTTTATTTTTTGTTTTGCAATTGTTACAATGTTGTGTTGGTTTCTGCTGTACAACAATATGAATCAGCCATAATAATACATATATCACCTCCCTCTTGAGCCTGCCTCCCTTCCCCCCCAACCCCTGCTGTACAGCAACCTCTCATCAGCTATCCTGTTTACACATAATATCCCCTCTCTCAATTTAAACCCCTAGAAATGACAAATGTGCTTTTAAAAACACCTTAATTTTGAAATAATTAGCAACTCATAGGATGCTGCAAAGATAATTCATTGAGTTCCACGTACCCTTCACCCAGCTTCCTCCAATGGAAACATTCTACAGATACGCTTATAAAGCAATCCATCATAGAGCCAGAAAACAAGAAGGCTTAAGTGCCAAAAACTATGAGGGACCCTGGGAGAGAGAGGACAGTTTGAACTGGCTGAAAAAGGGAACCTCAGAACACAATTCTACAAACATTGGGAACCTCTACAAAAAAATGTGAGCTGGCTCTAAGCTTGAGGAGCCTTGGGTAGCAGTCAGAGAAATTCTGGGGAAGTCTTCACATCATCCACTTGCCAAGCAGTGGGGCAAAAACATGGATGGGGAGTAGGGGCTGGAAAATTACAAGAGAGTATAGTCTTTTTGGCGGGAATTTAGCAGCATCAAGTTTAAAGCTATTTAGTATTTCACCTCGTGTTTCTAATTTTCCATACACCTAGCCTAAGAAAAATACAAGCACCTGTGTAGGAAGATGACATTTAAGGATTTCTATTGTATTATTGCTTGTAATACTGAAAAAGTATAGAGGTCAGAATGCTGACATCGGAAAACAGTGATAAATTATGATTGCATTCATCGGGATGACAATCTAACTAGTAGCTCATTTGTCATGATGGTCTCAGTGTGACTCAGGTGCTTTTGATCCTAGCACTGTTTTTAAAGCGCAGAGGTGCAAATATACAAATAATATTATACATGCCATTTTTTCTTGATCCAAACTGAAAGGCAACCAAGATACTGGAATTAGCTCAATTGCTCATTCTGCTTTTTAAAGAATTATTTCAACTCCAGAAACACTATTAATCTCTATTAGCTCAGAGTCTCGAAACTTTTGGATACGGAGTCTGTTGTAGCAACAGATCTGATATTAAAGCTTGTTTGCACTGGTGGAAAGAACCCACTTGTAGGTTTTGTATGATGTTTTAAATGTCTTAAAGAGTCAATGGTCACCAACAGTACTTTCCTAAAGATTTCATTTCATATTTGATCTATTTAATGATTATATAGATTTTTCTGGGATCTACATTGATATATCAACATTACCTTTCCAAACCAAGGCAACTTGGCTAGGTTTAGAGGTTCTGGTCTATAGAAGCAGAATAACACATGCTTCCTATTTCATTTGTCAAGATTTAACATTCTTTTTTATTTGTAAGTTTTCATCAGGATTGGCTTCTCTTATTCCATGCTAACAGCAGAATTGTGCAAGGCCCAGAGCCTGCAGGCTCTTCTAATTAGAGGCTCTTTATTGAAAACAATTATAGGTATAAAGTTGGGAGGAAGGAGCTATTGGTATAATGATACAAACGGAGACAAAACTTTAAACCCTAAGGTCATTTAGAAGCAGCCTTTTATGGACAGAGACAGAAGGCATTTACAAAACCATCACTCTCTCCCTTGAAAGGTGGGAGAACTTACGTAAAAATTTATAATAGCCATCTTCTGGTTTTGGTTTTTGTTACCATAAATAAAATTTCTGTGCAACACAGCTGTAACAGAGGAGTGTCCCATGATACCTAGACCTCAGAAGTTACTGCTGTTTTATAGATTCTAATTGTCAATCTCCAGAAAACCTGGCTTGCCAAATTGGTTGCCTTGCTTCATAATTGGACACATAGGATAGTAATATTCAAATTACCAACTTCTGAAGCAGATATTCTTCTGTGACCTCCCTGGTAGCCATTTATCTTTTCTCCCTCTCTGCTTGAAGGTACAATCCCACAACCTAAGGGTAGTCAACTTCACTCAAACGACATGACGGAGGACTGCCCCACCGCGTCACCTCACCCTCCAGCCCCACACGCCTCCCGACAAACTGCTCTCGCTCCAGAGAAGCTTGTTTCTTTTTCTCTGCTGGGATGTTCATGGCACTCTCTGACCTGAGGTTCAGTAAGTTAGTAATTCTCAGGGCTAAGTTTGGGGTTTGTCATTCTTAATGGTTTTTCCTACAAGGTGGTATTTCAAATTTCTTCAGTTCAAGGGGAAAAAAAAAAATTGTAGCTAACTCTTTTTTCCCCAGACTCAGTTTTTCTGAACTCTTACTGGGCCATCCGACCTACCGGATGTTGGTACCCCATTCCCTTTCCTCTGAGTCACCATCTTGATCGCTTCATCATTTCAAATACTTGTTGAGCCCTTAATAGCGGCATACTGGTCACAGTCTGTCATGAATTATCCCATTTTAATTCCCATTAATGGGAATCCCATTTAATGCCCACAACCCTGAGATAAAATGGAAATTTCAGATGAGACAACGTATTTTAAGCTATCTATTCCTTCCCTCAGCTTTTTGTGTGTTTTTTCCTCAAGTTCTCCACATGTTTCATTTACTTTCCAGTGGCTGTCTTGCATTCTGCAGTCATAAATTCATGCATGTTCTGGGATGTCATTATTTTTCTTCCTCTCTGTAGCCATTGGCTACCTTTTCATTTTATCATGCTGTCTTGTTTCATTAAATCCATGTGTCATATTAAGTTTCTTAAAAGCAAAAGGAATTTCAGTATAATTTTTTGTGTGTCTCCTGGGATAAGAGTTCCCTTAAATGTTTACTTCATTTATATTTTACCTTATATTTCTTTTTTTTTTTTTTGATATAACATTTTGTTTCAGATTTTTTTTTTTTCTGGCTCACTTCTTAAATGTAGGCCACTTTACCGGAGCCTTCTGTTTACTCACCATTCAGAAATAATCTGGCTATGTAGAGTCTCATTGACCTTGCTCCCTGTCTACTTGAGCACCATCTGAATTGCCCCCTAAGCACCCAAGGCAGAGGACTGGCTACTGATTCTCTGTCCAAACCCGGTTCTTGAGGAGGAGACTGAGGGTAGCAGTGCAGTGGAGCTACCGAGTTTGTTGAGACTGCTGTGTCTGGGGCTGACTCGGTCAACAAAGAAGTTCAGACGGTTCTACAGAGGGGAACCCTTCAGATTTCACAGCGTTCTCCTAATCCAGGGTGAATCAGTTACTTTGGCAAAAAAACGAGACGAGTGTGATCCCTTTTGGTTCATGGTCTTTTGGTTTTCTAGGTCAGCCCATTTTCCTCTCTAGGTTACAGTCTGCCTTTAAACCTCACGCCCTCCTTTGTTAGAAAACTGTCAGAAGAGGCAGGGACAAGTCATCATGGAGTGACTTCACAGGGCAATGGCTTCTTCTTCTTCAATACTGCTGCTCCCACTGAGGTGAGGGGGAAAGCCTCCAAGTTAGTGTTTCTGCTCTTCTCCAGCTCTCTCGTGACTTTAGCGCTGGGGCCTGGTATCAGCCAGATTTTACGCTAGCGGGCTCTTCAGACTGTCTTCTAACTGTAACACAGCTGTGGGCAGACTGGAGAGCTTGAGGTTGGTCCAAATCATGCCATACCAGTTAACACTCTTCAAATTTTGGGCAGAAGTAGAGTCTTAGCATCAGTGTGGATGATGCTATATTTAAGATTTTGTTCACTTCCTGTGTGTTTTATCTATCATTTATTAAAAGAAGAATAAACTGAAAACAAGTTCACCTAGAAAAATCCTTTGAATTTTAACTTTACAAAAGAAATTTCTTAAAACATTCATCTTTCCTGCCCTCTAACATCTTAAGGTCTTGCAAACTCAGACATTTGAGCATCTACTGATTGCAAGCCATAAGAATACAAAAGTTGTAAAAACTCATCTTCTTCCCTGCACAATATTATAATTAGGTGGGGAAGCAGATAAGCATGCCAATGATCACAAAAGAGAAGCTCTTTTAAAAACTTTCAATTTAGGAAATGTAAGTTAGTGGCCAAAGCAAAACCCCACCAAACCCCACCCATCAAAAACAGTATCACTTCGGACACACAAAAAAGGACAAATGCACAATCTTTTAGAAACCAGTGTGGCGGTTGAAAGAGGATGTTAGCGGAACACAGAACAGAAACATCTAAATCTGGCAAGCTCCCCTCCTGCCAACCAGAATGTTCGGATAAGTCACGCAAGCTTAAGAAGAGCTCACAACAAAGGGCTTCGGAAAGAGGATGCTTCTTGCAGAATGAAGAATAAGAGATTAGATAAGACAGAAGACACTCTCAGAGATGCTACATCTGTTTCATGAGCTCTTCTGTTCTTTGGGCTTCCCTGGTGGCTCAGACAGTGAAGAATCTGCCTGAAATGCAGGAGACCCAGGTTCAATCCCTGGGTCACGAAGATCCCCTGGAGAAGGCTACCCACTCCAGTATTCTTGCTTGGAGAATTCCATGGAGAGAGAGCCTAGTGGGCCCCAATCCACGGGGTTGCAAAGAGTTGGATACGACTGAGCGAGTAACACTTTCACTTCACTTTTCTGTTTTTTAGAGCATAGAAACTCAGACACCACTCAATATCCACTAACCACTAAAAAACCAATTTGAAAGCACATGAGGTTAGATAGTAGGTGACAGAAGGGTATCTAGTTTCTTTAGAGAAACAGGATTTCAACTCAGGTCTCAGGTATTCCCCTGATTGACTATTCACAGCATCCTGAATACGTTCCAGAAGACAACAGGTGAAAAGTCATTCAACATCCTTCCCATCTTGGAGCATTCAACAGTGTAGACCCGGGGGCACTGATTAAGGACACGATCTTCAGTCAGATTTGTTTATTAGAATGCTGGTAGTTGACGGTCCTATGATTAAATAAAACATTTTCATGGGATATGACAGCTGTCTGTTACAAGTGGAAGATGACTCACATACCTGTATTTTGACCACATGCTTTTCCTGTTCATACAAAAATGCTTTCCTAGCTTCATACTCTTTCCTAATGAGGGGTCCTGAGGTTGTGGCTTGGAAGCGCTGGAGCATGTCTTTGCTAGCAGACCATATCTTCTCACGGATGTAATCTGCAGTGATATCCTCAACAATGTCCTGGTAAGAGATATTTCTTATGGTTACACTTCACACATCAAGTGAGAAGAACACAGAGAACAGATTCTGGAAATTCTATCTTTCAGAAAGGGATCTGGATAGCTCTTTCTGGCTCAGTGTAAAAACAAATTTGACCAGAGTCAAGGGGTGGGCTGGCTCAGCTTCTTTCTAGAGACATGGTTTTAGAATCCTCTGAAATCTGGGTGGAGATGAGAATGTGGTTGAATGGTCTCAGGATTTGGAGGTGGAGATGTTGGCAGGGATGTTGGCAGGGACCGGGCCTAAGGCCTGGGCTCCCCAGAGTGTAAAAGACAAGAATGATTACATAAGTGTTGGCATCACCTCCTCCCTCTCCTGGGGGAAAGACGGCAGTGCCCATGAAGTCCTCTGGCTTTTCTTGCCCAGGCCAGAGGAGGCAGATACCTGCAAGGAGTAGGGGAAAACTCAAAATAAATTTGGGAGAAAATAAAGGACTTGGAGCAGAAGAAAAGGGGCTGGGAGAGGAAAGATAAGCACTCTTTTGGGCAGACAGGGAAACCTAGATGAATGAGAAAGCAAGGAAGAAGGGGGACTGGGAGAAGTCTTCATGCGGATGATGAACTGGGTTACTTTCACGTTCTTTGAGAAATGCGCGCAGAGACTGGACTCATTTCTGTGGCAGATGCCTCTTAACCATCCATGTGAATGGACTTCACGGATGGTGAATTTAAACAACTACGACTGAAATCATATAAAAGATGCATAAATACTTTCACAAGGAGACATATGTACAGCCTAGAGTAAATTCAGTAATTTCAGACTGACTAGAATTTTTTTTTTTTTAACAGCATAGATCCTCCACTTTTCATTAATCTTGATGCTGGAATCAGGGATAACTTCACAAAGTTATACTTAGGGCATCTTTGGATGCCATACGAGCAATTTTTGTCTCTTGAGTTTTAACCTTTCAATGTTGCTTCTTCACAGTTTGACATATCCTTTCAATGACAGCACATGGTTTTTAAATATTGGCCATAATGTCATTTTTCAACAAAGGAGCACTAATAGTTCACTGCCACATGCCATTTTCCTGTAAAAAGTGGGACATTACACATTTGAAATGAGTAAATGAATACATTTTTCACTATCTTCTTGTCATTCAGGATTTCTGTGGCATTGTCAACCCCAAGTTACAGCTTTTTCTCTGAGTTTTAGTAAGTTACTCTACTGGAGATTCTGTCCACAATATCGTTATCTTGCAGTATCTTTCTTGCTGGAGAATTTGAACAGTTCTATGAGATCTATATGTGTGAGTTCTAATTTTTTCAAGACGGAATTCAATTATTAGAAGTATTTTCTTTTAAACACACTACAAATGCCTGGATCACAGAGCAAGTTTCACATCTTCTGGGGCCAACTTTTGGTCTCAAGTCCAGAGCAATCTTGGTGAACATTCCTTCAAGAATATTGCTTCCTGTTATAGGCTGAGGTAGGGGGAAAGAAATAAGACATCTTGAATATTGACAACCAAGGAATTACCACTAATTGAGCTCTGGTGTCAAGGAAAACCTGAAGATTGATTTCTTAGGGTAATCTGCCATCCTATATAATCTGCAAGAGCTTTATCTGCCCGCTGCTCTGTGGTGCTGCTCTGACATACAGAAGACATTCTAGAAATCAGTAACCATACAGCCACACCTAGCTGCAGTTCATGAAGACTTTACTCCATATCCAGCCTTCAAATAAATCAGTTCTTCCCATCAATCCCTTGATTCTAAAATAGAAAGGCAATCACACTTATCTTTATATAGTACATTTTTCCATCAAACAGCAGACTCCTACCTCAATTTCCTTTCCCATGAGCCATGATTCTTTAAGCAAGCAGGGTTCAGGTGTGACCCAGGAACTCTCTTTTGAATCAATATTGTAGTAGTAATCATATTTCTCCTGCAGGGTGAGTTTAAGCCATGAACCTTCAGTAGACACTAAAGAAAAAGGTTTGTTAAATTCTAAAGAGGAACGTGGAAACTTTTAAGATTAACGTAGTTTCTTCAGCAAGTAAAATAATTGAACAAGGGTGTTTTCCACCAGGCATTCAGATAATCTAAGTTAAAATCATTAGCAATGAGTCATTAAAATGGAATGAATTCTGTATATTCAGTGGCAGCTCCCTACTAAGCCAAAGTAAAAGGAGAGTGACGTCTAATGTTAGCTCTGCATGTCAAATTTCTCATGAGGATTAAAGGAGTCACACATGGCCAGCAAGAAGGAAAAGTAAACAAGGAGAGAAACACCAGGTAGATGTGAATAGCACCACAAGTAGACGGGGAGACCAATGAGGAAGAATCCTCTTTGTTTAGAATGTCTTCCAGCAACTTCTTTGAAAAGGGGTGGCCTACGAGGGCTGTGACCCACTATTTAAGGAGGACCCATTATTTAATGATTTGCCTTAAACCAAAGCAGAAGTGACTCGTCTTTGCAGACAACTTTATTCAAAGCACAAAACGGCATACATAACCACTGAGGTCACTAAGAAGGGAAAAGGAAAATTCCTGATTGCTCTGACTCATCTTGTTCTACAAAACCACACAAAACCAGGAGGAAAAAAATGTTAAATGGACTTAATTTTCTCAGGGAGAGAATACTAGGGGAAAAAAACATCTATGGCAGTCATGGCTTAAACTGGTCAAGAATAATGCAATCTATTTGCAATCAACAAAATAGATTTAGCAATCTATTAATTTTGTTGAATGGTTACGATTGTCTCAGAACAGAGAGCTAAAAACAATAAAAATAAAAATTTCAGAGCAAGCTAAGCCAACTGCTGTCAAGTGAGCACTAGACTAATTGCCTTTATAGGTAAATCATAGTCCTAGTGAATTTCCTCAAAGAATATTTAAATGGATTCAAATAACTAAGCAAAGATAACTTTAAGGCCCTTTAAAGTGTGTTGATTCTTCAATTGGTTTTTTAATGCCTGTCAACTGTTCTGTGGATGCCCAGATCCACAGAGAGATACATAGCTCTTCAAATGGCCAATCAGACAACCATTATCTGTTTAGAAATGCTGGTTTACTAGAAAATATATTGTACAGTCAAATATGGATGATCACAAGTAATCATTATATATTTTCAATCACCAACAGGTACCAGATTCACAAATGTTTTCAGAAGATTGGACACTTTTTAACGCAACTCTTTCAGTGGGAAGGAAGGAAATCAAATAAAAATGGGGGAAAAGATATCTTTTATTTTCATAAGAACTGAGAAGTAAAAAGTTCTTAGTTGGTTAAAAGTGAATCACATTGGCACTGTAAAGCTTTATTTGGGTTGGGATGTCAGTGAATAATAGAAAAGGAGACTTCTATAATTTTCACATCAAGTATGAGTTTAGAGTCAGGTCAAAGGCTGAGGAGGACATCACCAGAACAGGGTTCAAGGATTTTTCCTAAGAAGTAGAGCTGGTTTGCTGGGGCTTCCCAGGTGGCACGAGTGGTCAAGAACCTGCCTGCCAATGCAGGAGATGTAAGAGAACTGGGTTTGACCCCTGGGTTGGGAAGATCCCCTGAAGGAGGGCATGGAAACGCACTCCAGTGTTCTTGCCTGGAGAATCCCATGGACAGAGAAGCCTGGTGGGCTATAGTCCACAGGGTCGCAATGAGTCAGACATGACTGAAGCGACTTAGCATACATGCACATAGTTGGTTTGTTAACTGAGGGAAAAGACTAATTACGGGCCTTTAAGGAAGCACAACAGAGAAAGATTACAGTGAGTTAAGAGGTGATGTGCATTCTATATGGAAACATGTTTTCTAGATGCCTTCCAGACAAAATCATACCTATATAAGACCTAAACTGAGCTCTAAGGCTAAGTGATCTATGCAAGAGTGAACACTATAGTCTGGGGAAAAACAGACAGCCTAGAACCAGAGGTGAAAGAGTTAAGAATAAATCATCCTGTTCACACACTCAAACAATGTTCACAGCTCTATTGAAAATGAAAGTTAGTCTTTAATTCCCTAGAAAGCTTGTCCTCTTCCTCTGAGAACAGAGGTTGGTAATCTTTTTCTATAAAGGGCCAGAGAGTAATTTCCATCTTGTGTGTTACAGGTCTCTCATACAACTTCTTGACTCTTACTGTATCATGAAGGCAGCCAGAGACAATAGCATACAAATTGATGACTGTGGCTGGATTGCAATAAAACTTTATTTATAAAAATAGGTGGCAGCCTGAGGAATCTTAAAAGCTATTAGAATAAAGGTTTCAGGATACAAAATCAACATCAAAAATAAATTTTATGAAAATATGTCCACATAAAAGCTTGCATACAAATGTTCACATAAGTATTACTTAGGATAGCCAAAACTGGAGGAAAAAATCCCAATTCTATCCACTGATGAATGAATAAACAAATGTGGCATATTCATACAACAGAATATTATCAGCCATAAAAGAAATGAGGAGCTGATACATGCTACAACATGAATGAACTTTGAAGACATTATGCTACATGAAGTCAGACACAGTATGATTTTCATTTATATGAAATGTCCAGAATAGGAAAAATTAGAGAGACAGAAAGTATATTAGTGATTGTCTGGGGCTGAAAGTTGGGGGTGGGGAGCAATGGCTAATGGGTAATGGGCTCCATTTATTATAAGAAAAATATTCTGGAATTAACTAGTGGTGTTAGCTATACAAGTCTGGGAGTATAATAAAAACTTCTGAATTGCACACTTTAAAAGAGTAAATTTTATGGTATGTGAATTATATCTCAATAAAAAAATTAATTGTATTTCTATATGTTAGCAACAAACAACCCCAAAATGAAATTAATATTTACAATGACATCAAAAATAATAAAATATGGTAGGAATAAATTCAAATAAAGTGATGCAAGCCCTATACACTGAATACTACAAAACATTGTTGAAAGAATTAAAGACCTAATTAAAAGCAAAGACATACCATGGTACATGGATCAGAAGACTTAGTGTTGGATGGCATATGCCTCAAATCCATCTATGGCTTCAGTATAATCTCTAAAAAGTCCCAACTCCTTTTTTTCCAGAAAAAATGAATCTAAGGTATTTCCTAGGTTTCTAAATTGGCTATCTGGGGACCATTTTTTTTTCTCTGCTGATCAGAACATGGCAGTTGGGAAAAGGAGTAGGCAAGCTTAGGGAAGAGAAGATAAAGCTAAGTTTGGGCCAAGGATTTGAAATTATGATGAGTCATCTCTAAGAAAATCACCCCTTGCATAAATACAGTTGTGCAAGTCTTTCCTCATAAACGATGAGGTAGGGGCACTATAGAAACTGATGAAGAGATGTGAAGGGAGCAGAGAGAGGCTCAAGGGTGATCAGACAGCAAGTAAGAGTGGATGGCCAGTAGCCCTATTCTCATTTCATTATCAGAAAATGTTCAGAATCAGAGGGTAGAATTCCCAAGTTAGAAATACATCAGGCTAATTATAAGTCCATAGGGTAGTTCTGGACAGACTTCTAGCGAATTTAAAAAAGTTTTGTTTTTTTTCCCCTCAAGTTCCATTTATAAGGCTATATATTGTCAAAGCAATTTTCTAAAGATGAGAAGTACTATGTACATGTGGTACAAATAAACATCAGCCTGAGTCAGGAGACACCTTAATCCTCGACAGCGGGACACAGAAAGTGCTCAGCAAAAATCTATCACGCTGAAGAGACGATGGGCTCTCTCTGCCAAAAACTAGTCTCATTGGGCTTGTCATTTTCTCCCTCTGTCCAAAATGCCATCAACGTGATTTTCTGAACCTGAAAAATGAGTCCTAAACTCATGATCTAAAACAGTTTCCAGAGCTAACATTTCATGGATTGAATAGGCATAAGTATATGCCAAGGTTAATAGAGACCAATTTGCTGCATTTCATTTTATACTTTCAAGATTACTCTTTACTTCTACTTAATAATGTATTAATGTACATTAGTAAGTGTACAATATCATTTGTTTCAAAAAGGATGGAGAGATATATTAGTGTAAAAATCAGTTTGTACCACTAGAAGGATGGCTCAATGGCAAAACTGATAGGAAGCAAAATCTCCTTTTAATACTATATTTTCTCAAGTATATGGCACCCACCACAGCCACCAAGTTAATCACAGATTTCCAAAAGACAAAAAAGGAAAAGAAACACTAAAAAATTTCCTTGCAAGAGATGACAAACATTCAGAAATATTCATTTGAAAGTGATTATTTGTCTCAAAACTAAGATAACACAATACCACAGAAGTCATCATATTCAAAGTGCTATTTAATTTGTGCTAAACAATGAAGAAGCTTACCACTTCTAGATTTTTGCTCTTTTGCTTTTGCCAGGGCATCATGGTACCTGTCAGCACATTCAGGGATTACGTCATTTGCATTACCAATGGCAGGCTTCAAAACAGACAAAATATCACTTTGCTTCTCCTTCTCCAAAAACTGATTAACATCAACGACCAGTGTAACCCCTGGGTAATGAAAAAGAAATGTTTCTGTTAATAATTATCTTCTACTCACCCTAGAGGCATGCAAAGATATAAGTCAACCTTTTAGGAATGCATTGGTATTAAACCTGTTTACCCTTTGAGAGAATATACTGCACACACTCAAGATAGTCATCAACTGTTCAGGTTGTAAGAGGAATAAAATCCACAGGAGCAGTATTTCCTCATTACTCCTGCGTGATCTCAAGGCACTAGGTTCTGCCCACTGCGGTGATCTGTGAAACAGGGTGGACATATGTTGACAGTAGATATGCAGCCCTTATGCGGGTCATTAATCAGTATTTGAGAACAAGCTTTATGAAAACATGTATTATTCACTAGAATAAGTGAAACGGTATCTAAGCCACAGAAATCCTGACATTCTCTGGTACAGCACAAGTATACTTTCAAGATTGTCCTTAGCAACCTGAATGACTGTTTTAGAAAGGCAACGGGCACAGCTGGTAGATATGTGCAGTGGAGCCCAGAAACTTAATTCTGGAGCCAATTTAGACCTAGAAAGCACGTGATCCCATTTCAAATGTCTGCCTCTCCCCACAAACAAAACCACATTCGACTCTTGGTTGAAAGATAAAGAAAGATAACGTGGTGAATTCTTTACCATCTAGTTTAGGCAAGAATATTCTGGCCCCACCAATGGACCTACTGTCTTCACAACCTGTAAATGTACAGGGTTAGAAAGGCAGAACAAAAAGATGGAAGAAACCAGGTTAAAATACTTTATAGATGAAACAACATCGTGATGAAGAGAGAGGAGAAAGATTTTTTTTCCTTTCTTTTTAAACAGACATGTCAAACTCTGCCATACAAATGCTAAATGGTATATGTACTACTGTCATCAAATTTCATTCAGATGTGCACAGAACTGTGAAGGCTGATGTGCTAGGAAAAACAGTCTGACTTTTGACACCTACGAGTCCAATCATGCAATCTGGAGGAGCACTCAAAGGGTAAAGACTTCCGGTGGCCAACTCCAGTTGTTGCTGAACAAAAGCTACAGTGGTGGGTCCTTTCAGATACAGAAGTTCAGGGGAATGGGGAAGCTGCTTAGTAGGAGCAAAAGGCAGTCCTGGTGTTTGAGAAGTCTGTGGTCTCAGAGAAGAGGAAAGAACAAGGAAATGACAAAGGATCCTCACATGAATTACATCAAAAAGTTTTATCAAACCCAGTGAAATGCTATTTGCCTTAAAAGATGGGTGTTACGAAGGCATACATTTCTTTCATATTCTTTCACATTTCAAGTACATGTGCTGATGTACAAGCAGTGGGTCCATGGGTTAATCTTCTAGATGACTGAAGCTGACTCCTTCAGGTACCAAGCTTCATCTTAACAGAATCCTGCTCCATGAAAACTAAAGCCCTGGGGAAAAATCTGATAAAACAGTCCTGCTCAGACTTGCTCATCATTTTACCCACAGTCCCTAGTACATTTTTGGTGCTTAATGTTTGCTGAGAGCTGCCAGAAGAATTCTTTATGGCATCAAAATTATATTGTGTGATAATGTGATATTTTCAAAGACTATGGAGGTGTTGGGCTACTTTGCTCCTGCAATAAATGCTCCCAAACTCCTCCTCTTCTTAATTTTCCTCTAACACCACTGTCAATTATCACTTCTTGTTCCTGTCTGAATGCCTCCATAGCGCAGCCAAAGCACCTAACTTCTTGGTAAATCATAGCTTCTGAGTTGGGTAGAGACATAACCAACAGGTAAGCCTTATGCCTAAGATAAGAAGAAACAGACTCAGAGAAGCTGTCCACGAGGTCTCCACTGAGTTGACAAAAATTAGTTCTGTGCTCAGGCTTTGAGACAGCTATTTTGACCGCTTTTTTTCTTAAGCTACAGGTTGCAATTAAGTTCCAGAGAGCTTAGAATGACACATAAACGATATCCAGAAAGTCAGGTATGTTTCTGCTATGGAACAAATGAAGAAACCTCCTCCAAACCTCCTAAGATCCAAAAATATATTTATGTCTTAATCCATATGCCAGAAGGGCTTCTCTAAGGCATGCATTCTCAAAACAGGTGATATAACCCCCAGGAGGGTAAAAATTGCTTCTTAGGAAGAGAAAGTAAAACATAAAAACCACAGAAGTTTATATATAAAAGCACATATCTACATGTGGCACATAAGCAGGTATATATTAGTGGTACTGAAATTTCATGGTAAGGAGCACCATGGGGGAAGAAAGTCTAGAAAGACTCCTTAGGGTACAATCATGGGTAACGGCTGAACGACATTGCTTTAAGGAGTCAAAAGTAGAGACAAATCTACTTGAAGAAAGCAAGATGCTCCAGTGAAAATGGACATCGGGCCAAAAGCAGGGAGTCTTGAGTTACCCTGCCCTTTCAAATCTGCCTGTGGTCAAACATACGGGCCAACAAATGATCTGGGAGTGGGTTTGATAATTGCAACATGTGACCTGAATTTGTTTTCAAGTCTTCATACAAAGGATGAAAAATGCTTTTAAAAGTAAGATTAAATTCCTTGTTGAAAACACTGGAAAATTCTCATCTCAGTGTAAGAATATAGGCAGTTTTATCTTTAGAACATCTTTTTGTTGTTATAAATCATAGAAGACACTATATCAACTCTTAAGGAACAGGATGGAAGTAGAAGAAAGGATTTTAAATGTGCAAGTGTGGAGCACACAAATCTCACACATTTGAGAAAATCTCTTACATTCACAGTAAACAGAACTGTGAGTCTCAAGAGGATCGACTTAACATTTGTAAGCCAAGTTTAAGAACAACATAAAAAACAGGAACAAAATAACTTTTAAACTGGTTTGATCTCTAGGAGAAAAACTATAAGCTTTTTAGTCTATTTGAGTGCCTTGATGACAATATAATTTCTTAAAAGTGTATTTTTCAAACTACGGATGCCTTCAGTTTAATACATAAATTTAAATCTCTTGTGTACACAGCTTAATTTTATTTTTTTCTTAAGGATTAGAATGTTTGAACGGAGAGACTTCAAAGATCCTAAGGATGTAAGAGTTCAGGTTGGAGAAATACACATATTTTTCAGGCTAAGGAAATAAAATCCAGATGTTCCTCACAAATGCCTGCGACGTTTCAAAGCGTATCTTCTGGAGCAAGACTAGGCATCTCAAAAGCCTTCTACGACCTGATACAACAGGATAGATTCTAATTATGTCATGAATGGACAGGTTAATGAACTACAATTTTAGGAATCTTATTTTAATTTACATAGGTTATTTATACATGGAGAGTGTTAGCTTATCACCCCGATCGCCATGTGAGTTTTCTTATTATCCTTTAAGAAAATAGATGCTTAAAAAAAACACAAACAATTATTTGAGAGCCAAAGTGGGGGTCTGGTAATTGCTAAGTATGTCTATTCCAATTACGCATTTTGGACTTGGGGAAATAACCCTAGCGGGTGGGTTTCAGCACCCACTAAACCCACTGTGAGACGAACCCAAGCAACACTCCACTGATCATCTGACCTCCATAAGCCCATCCCGATTGGCGGACCACAGTGCAGTCTCAGGTCTCCTGAATTTGGGTCAGTTCAGAGCCAGTGTCCGGTAATCTCTGCAGAGTCTGACTGTGTCCTTCCTTGCAGCACAGTCACCACAGCAGGGTGTAACGTGTTGGTAACGTGGCAGGTTCCTTTCCCAAGGGAACGCAGTCCCTCCTTCTTTCAAGGGCTTCTGGGTCTATAAATGGCTCAAGTGCGGGAACTGATGGAGGGACCATGGCTTTCTGTCTATGATTCAAGTTCTACCCCACTGACCTGACCCAGAACTCTTCGTCCACTTGTACAAGCCGAGCCAGAGTTCAATAGACTGTCTGTTTCGCTTCTAGGAGTACCGCAACCAATTAGCAAATTCCATAGGTCTCTGCGTCAGAGTTTCCGAATTATTGCTTTGATTCTGCTATCTATTAACATTCTACTAACCACAGCCACTTGTCTTTGGTGATTAAGTGCTGTCCCTTGGCCTCTGCCAGACAGCCTGACAAATTTTGGACTTTCCAGCCTCTCCACAATTACATGAGCCTACTTCTAAAATGAAATCTCTCTTTATTTTTCCATATAAATGCATGTAGAGATAGACAGTACTAGATACTTGCTTTCCAGAGAAAACTGCATGGCTACATATGTAATTTTTTTTTCCACAGGAAAAAAAAATACATAGTTCTGTTTCTTTGAAAAATGCTATTACAATGCAAAGCAGGATGGTCTAGCTTCCTAAGGATTAAGATAAAAAAGGACTTGATTATACTATAAGTTTAAGAGTTGAGAAATTATTTTCTGCTTTCTGGACTTGGTTCAGCTACAACTTCAGATTTTGCTGGAAATAGTACTTAATTGCAAAAACCAGTGCAACTGACCAACCTTATTTTTGTATAAATATGAATTCAAGAATTAAAATAGGTGAGAGTTCATATCTTTTCAGAAATTAAAAATGGCACACTTAAAAAAAATTAGGAATTAAAACAGAAGTTCGGGGGATAGCCAGACGCAAGCACAAAGCTGCGGCAGCAGGAGGCGGCGGGGGCTTACATTGCTTTGCTTTGTTTATGTCCTTGTTGGCCTCGTTGACGGCATGCTGTATCTCATCCAGCCAAAGAATTTTGGAAGCACTTTGAGGGTCCTGAGAATGTGGTCACAGAATAAAAGAAAAAAACAGTGAATGATGATGAAACAGAATCAACAATGCTTTTTCAGGAGCCACTTTCTTAAAATTTCCACAAACTCTTATTTAGCAACAACCCAGCATGGTCACACGCCGTACACGCCATGGATGACACAGACTCCAAATGGGGCCACTTTTCCCCTCTGCACAACCACCCCTTTAGTCCAGTCCACCCCGCTCCATCATCGCTCCCTTGACAGCTGCATCCATCTCCTATTTGCTTTTGTTGTTTCCATGTCAGCTTCAACCCCAGTGGCCCCCTACAGAGAACCCGATGACCCCTCCCCAAAAGGACATCTCATCACATCATTCCCCTGCGAAACTCCTTCAGAGGTTCTCTCCAGCAGTTTGAAGGAAACAACACTCCCTTCCCACAGACTGTGGGCATCTAAGGGTCTGGCCCTGCTCATCCCTCTGTTTTTATCTCCCCCTTATCTACTCACTGTTCCTGACCTTCACACCAGCCTCCTTCAGAGCCCATCGCTCTACCCCAGGTGTGTGGCTGTTGGTTTTTTCCTATCATTCAGGCCTTAATTTAAATGCCACCTCTTCCAAAAAAGCCTTCTCTGACTACCCTGGTCAATCAAATATTCTCTCCCCCAATCACTCAGCAACTACGGCTCCCAAGGTGGCTCAGGGGGCCACAGAACACTTTCAATTTGTGGGAAAAAATGATGTGTGGATTTTATCAGACACAGTGGCAAAAATAAGAACAAACGTATTCAAATAGAAACATGGTGATGGCCCTCAAGGCGCTAATGGTTTAGCAGAAGAGCCAGGTGCATCAAAAATTATAATTACGGGATCAACAGCAAGGCCCTACTGTATAGCACAGGAAACTGCATTTAATATCCTGTAATCAGCCATAATGAAAAATAAAAAACTATGATACAATGTGATCAGAGCAATATTAACGATAGATAAGTTTAGAAATAGCCAAGAAGAGATGAATTTGTATTAGGAGTGTTGAGATGCAGGGGGAGAAAAGACCAAGTCGTTAAGGACAGCTTCAGAAAGGAAGTGGAAGCAGCAGTAGAAAGGTACCGAGTTACCTTTACTCATTTTTACTTTAAGGGATGATTCTGATTTTACTCCAAAGGCAGTGCCAGCATACAGTGTAATTAAAGAGGGCTTCCAGATAGCAACTGCATTTCATATAAACTTGTCTAAGATTACAATTTTGTTATTGGTAGAAATTAAGTATTTTAGAGAAGATGAGACACTTCATTTTAAAAACCTGGGAATATCTGCCTACTTGTGCGATAGACTAAAGAAAGACTGTGATGAACAGAGGGTGGTTCTTTGGAGCCAGGCAGACGCAGCTCCATCATTTAGGACTCAAGAAGGATAGGGGGCAGGAAGGAGAAATAACATGCACCAGCATCTTTGGTAGGCTTCAACTCTATCTCCCTCAGAGCCTAATAAGAGATGGTACATGGGAGAGGGCTCTGAAAATGAGACAAAATATCTGTTATTTCATCCTGTAACCACCAGATTAAAGAAGACCATGGATGAAGGCTTGGTTCCTGCTTCTACAATCACCTCTAGTTGGATCTGCCACGTGGGAATCACCAGCTAATAAGATTTTCCATCTTTTGGGAGAAAGGATGTGGAAGGTTCAAACAGGAAGCAAGACGGGAAGTTGAGACCTGGAAGAGGGTGAAGGGACAGGGGAACAGAAAGTATTTTTCCTCTGCTTCTAAGCCAAAGAGAACCCAACCACTCCCCCAGGTACAGCCTAAAAACTAAGCTCCACACAAGTTCATTTCTGTCTTTTTCAGATTTTTTTTTTCTCTGAAGGGTATTTACCAAATTTCTTCATAACTTAACCTCTGTAGAAGATGCACCATACAAACTGTTATTCAGATGAGAAGAAAGTTACAATCTACTTCAAAGCTGAAGGTATTAGTTTTATAAGCTAAACCCGAGAGACTTTGCAAATCAAAATAATTTAAGTCAACAGTTTAAATCATGACCCACTGCAGCAAAGGGTTGCTAGAGTTAAAGGCAAAGCCAAGAGTAAAAACTGAAGCCTACCAGTGTAAGGTCTTCCTTTCAATTGATCACTGGAAGACTGGAAACAGGGCATTTATAGGATGGCCAAGTCTCTGTGCTGTGCTTAGTCGCTCAGTCGTGTCTGACTCTTTGTGACCCCATGGACTGTAGCCTGCCAGGCTCCTCTGTCCATGGGGATTCTCCAGGCAAGAATACTAGCGTGGGTTGCCATGCCTCCTCCAGGGGATCTTCCCAACCCAGGGATCGAACCCAGGTCTCCCACATTGCAGGCGGATTCTTTACCATCTGAGCCACCAGGGAAACCAAGAAAACTGAGCGGGTAGCCTATCCCTTCTCCAGGGGATCTTCCTGACTCGGGAATTGAACTGGGGTCTCCTGCATTGCAGGTGGATTCTTTACCAAATGAGCTAACAGGGAAGCCTGTTCAAGTCTCTACTTCCAGCTAAAAAGCCAGGTTCAATATACGAGTTACAGATGGATTAAGTCAAGAGAAAGTAGGCCATCCGAAAATCAAGTAATAAATTCCTGAATTTAGAGGATTCCTAGAAAATTGTAAATAATTTAAAATCTACCTCAGTTTGTACTGTGTTACCAGGTAATTGTATATTATTTGGCTGAAGTATTAAGAACTGACTTTTAAGAAAAATTAATTTATTTATTTTAACTGGAGGCTAATTACTTTACAATATTGTAGTGGTTTTTGCCATACACTGACATGAATCAGCCATGGGTGTACATGTGTCACCCATCCTGAACGCCCCTCCCACAGCCCTCCCCATCCCATCCCTCAGGGTCATCCCAGTGCACCAGCCCTGAGCACCCTGCCTCATGCGTCGAACCTGGTGTGGCGATCTATTTCACACATGGTATGCTATGCTATGCCATGCTAAGTCGCTTCAGTCATGTCCGACTCTGTGCAACCCCATAGACGGCAGCCCACCAGGCTCCCCTGTCCCTGGGATTCTCCAGGCAAGAATACTGGAGTGGGTTGCCATTTCCTTCTCCAATGCATGAAAGAGAAAAGTGAAAGCGAAGTTGCTCAGTCGTGTCCGACTCTTAGCGACCCCAGGGACTGCAGCCTACCAGGCTCCTCCGTCCATGGGATTTTCCAGGCAAGAGTACTGTTAAACACTGACTTTTGATTGTAAAGCTCTTGGTGTGATAAGATGTGAAAAGTTCACACATATCAGTTTCCTACCACCTTATTTCTTTATCCTTAAGTCTCATGAAATTTGCATTTTCTGATTCTTGCTGCATTTTTATAGGCAACAAGCTATTGGGCTGTCTGTAGTGTTTAAGTGCTGTTAACTGTACGAAACTTTGTTATAATGCAGTTTCTTTAACTACATATTAAATTATATCCTCCAGAATATAACTACACATAAAAGCTTATATGTGAAACAATAATATGAATGTGCTTAACATTACTGAGTTGTTCACTTAACAGTGGTTAAGATGGCAAATTTTATGCTATGTATATTTTACAACAGTTGAGAAAAAAAAGCTTATTGTAAACCTGCTCACCAATACTCGTTGGATAAAGGGAGTCCTCTGCATCTTAATGTGCTATGATTTTAGTTTAAACAAATAGTGTTCTTTTGGGGGGATCCCTACTTATCTGACCCTATAGAATTATTGAATGGCTCAGAATATGATGACCTATGGCAAAACAAAACACAATGAAACCAAGCTTTGGCCAAGCACTGATGACGAATTCAGACTGATGTGACACTGAAGGAGAATTTTCAAAGTAATCAAGCGCTTAGAACAACTTTAATGTCTTAAAAAAAAAAAATCACCTTGCTTTCCGTGATTCATTTAGTTTACAATCACATAATGAATCTAACAAGATTTGAAATAGCTGAAAGGAAAAGGAAAAGGATAATTTCTGACAGCTCAGTTACTAGGTAGAAATGGCACCCTGGAACCTTATTTTTAAAGTGGGTAAAAATGAGATAAGGAACAGATTTAAATTTAACTGCTGCTAAGCATCTGTTTCCAGCTCACCTCTGTTAAGGACTGCCCTTATCTGCGTTCATTCCATGCACATAAACACACGGAGTAGGAACTACAGCTTCTGCCCAGAAGGGCCTGTGAGCAGTGGGAGGAGTTACACAACTTTCTCCACGGATAAGGAGCACACTCAGAGGCTCAGCCTGAGTCATGCACGAATGCTGTCACACCCTTTCCCTGCAGAGGACCCGGGCGGGCTTCCTGTCCACAGAGCACAGCAGAACCCCGTTCTACAGAGAGAACCAGGGTGCCGGCACATGGAGCCGAGGTGAAACCCACGCCCCCACAATCTTGCACATTTGAGAGAGGTGGCTCTGATCAAGATGAGAGCCGTCATCTTTGCAGCCGTTGGAGCACTGCTTCTGTCGCCTGCTTCCTGTCAAAGCGGTAAGCTCTTTTCTTATGGTGTCGGGTGGGATTGCTACTTTGTGTCCCAAGAGTCAACCGAATCTAATCTCTTTTACATTTCACACAAACTGCACCCCCAAAGGCAGAGTGGAATCTCAGTTATTAAAAGGGGGAATCATGGACGTGAAGAGATGTAATTTGTTCACTGTTCCCATCTTGTCCAAGACTGTTCTCTGCTCGTATTTAAAAATTTGTGGCACAGTCAAGACAGGAGAGCTCTACAATTAAATCAAGAAACAATTTTCTTTAAAACTTCTTTGTTTTTCTAAGCATTTCCTCGGATATGGCAAAGATTAACATTTTTAAAAAGAGATTAAAAAAATCCCACGTTAATAGCTCCTGGTATGAGGAAATACCAGGAAATGAGGAAAATAAGAATACTCCCCGAAAGACAGAGTGGTTGGTCTGCTTTCAATACTCACTGATGCTCATCAATTAGTATTTCCCAAAAGAAGTATGTGTTTTCTGTTTCACTCAGTACAATGTTAGCCTGTAACTTCCTGCTTGCTCTAGATCAATCTGGGACAGGGGTATCCACAACCTCCTTACTGTCGGGGTTCCATTCTCCAGGGAACATTTTAGGAGCCAGAGAGCTGATGGGAGTAAATGACAGTGAACAGGGAAAATAAAAATTATACAAAAAAACTCCAAGGCTCTATAAAGGAATGCGACCTACACTGACAGCTGGAATTCCTGAGGTGGTCTTAGGACAGTGTTGAGAGAATCAGTGGAGAGCAGTTGCTCGTGTGGGAGTTACAGTGAGTGAGTGCTCTTTCTGGGAGCGGATGAACCAAAATCAAGCAGAAGAGCAAAAGAAAAGAAGCTTGCAGAGGTGGTTCCTTCAAGGTGCTGGTGGGGTTTGCTGGACGTGAAAAGGGGGGAATTTAAAGGGTGACAAGGTAAGGAGATCATGAGGTAGGGGAGATAAATTAGGATTTGAGATTGACATATATACGTTATATATAAAACAGGTAAACAACAAGCAACAAGGACCTACTGTATAGCACAAGCAACTATACTCAGTATCTTATAATAACCTTAAGGGAAAAGAATCGGAAAGAGAATATATATATATATTACATACTGATATGCATAAAATGGAATCACTTTAGTATACACTTGAAACTGACACAACACTGTATATTAACTATACTTCAGTTAAAAAGTTTTATAAAAAAAATAAAAGGCGGCAAAGTGAAAGGCAGTGAATTTGCTTTCGTCAATAGGGGTTGGGGAGAAATGGAGAGGAAGAGCCCCCCCCGCCCGTTTAGTGGCTGAAGTCTCTTCCCTGTGGGTCAGTCCCTCTCCAAAGCCTTTTCTCAGGTTGAAACACATTTCAGGGACATCACGTCAGATGAACCTGTATAAAACACTCAAGTAAATGAAAAAAAAAATACACGCATAATTTAACAAGCATTCGTTCTTAAGGAAAACCAGGCTCTAAGGAGTAAAAGACTGCTTTGAGCTGGATCAGAGCCAGAATTCTCATGGAAATGGAATCAAGGCTTGTTGACAGCGTCACTGTTGAGCAGGTTTTCAGGCATGATGTCTTGCTCAATCACAGGAATTCTCAAAACCAAACACACACTGGGTTTCACCGGCTTTCTTACTATATCTTGAAGGGATGTAACTTGTACAGCATGTTTTCAGCCTCCATTTTCCAGCTCTGTGCCTGCCTGAAAAGGCCCTTCTCTTCGGGTGATGTCAGATGCGAGAATTTTCCAAAATGCTCAAGTGAGCAGAAGGATTTGAGTGGCTGTACTCAAGTGGCACACCTCTACACACAGGCATCGAAGAGAGCCACTTCCCCAATTTTTCTTTCCTTTAATCTTTCTTCCAAGGACACCCTCTGCTTACGCCCCGAATTCAGTTTTTGTGATCTCAAGGTTATGAGGGAGACTTCAACTTCACCCGAGGGTGAACTGGTAGAGATTAAAGCCGGAATAGAAACCGGCTTTGAAGGAGAGCCAGGTTGCTAAACACTAACGAACCTCCAGGATTCAACATGTAGGAATTCAGAGCTCATGCGAAAAGAGGTAACTGGCAGAGTAAGGCATTTTAAATCGATATAAGTATTAAGTTTATATTCAGCATAAAAGCCCGTTTTAAGGTAACGTTAGAAATGTGAGAGAATCTACTGTCTCTACACGTCAAGGATTAATTTACGGAAAATTACATACCGAAAAGCAGGTTTGAGTGTTAAGGTTTATTTTGTTTTTAAAATTGCTCTCTCAAGAATTAAGATTATTAGTATCAATGTGCCACCTAGGTGACAAATATTTGTAGTACGTAATTCGTTTTAATACTCTTTTTCATTTCTTCATTTCCAACTTCTTGAATCATCAATTTCCTCTTCTGATTTTTCTTCCTTTGTCTCCTCCCCTCTTGAAATCTGGCATTCCCCCTCAATTCTGCCTTTGGATTATTTCTTCTCAACACAAAATCAAAGTACTGTCTCTACCCAGACTAAAAGGCCCATACGTCCCATGTGGGCTCCTGAAATTCTGGATTCCACATTTAAGTCTAACCTGTCACGGCACATTCTCATTCTAATATTGCACCAGCAATTTGAACTCAGGAATATTCAAAACTGAGATCTTAGCTTCTCCCCGTGTTGCACCCTCAGCCCCCCTGCCTTGTGCCATGCTCCATCTGCCTCTTCTCCAATGTTGTCCAGAAGACAAACTTCCCAGTCATTTTTGCTTCCTGCTTCCCTTGCACCATCTCCGGATGCTAAGGGCCTTTGAGCCTCCATCACCGAGTCTCATGTGTTCATCTTCACCTCTCCACTGCCATTACTCCAGCTCTGTAACCCACCAACTTGAGTTGAAATGATTACAGTAGCCTCCAAATCTAGACAGCATATTAAAAAGCAAAGACATCACTTTGTCAACAAAGGTCCACATAGTCAAGGCTATGGTTTTTCTAGCAGTCATGTACAGATGTGAGAGTTGGACCATGAAGAAGGCTTAGCGCTGAAAAACTGATGCTTTTGAACTCTGGTGCTGGAGGAGACTCTTGGGGCTTCCCAGGCGGTGCTAGTGGTAAAGAACCCACCTGCTATACAGGAGACATAAGAGACGTGGGTTCGATCCCTGGGTTGGGAAGATCCCTGGAGGAGGGCATGCCAACCCACTCAAGTATTCTTGCCTAGAGAATCCCAGGGACAGAGAAGCCTGGTGGGCTACAGTCCATAGCATCGCAGAGAGTCAGACACAACTGAAGCAACTGAGTATCCATGTGTGCAGAAGACTCTCGAGAATCTCTTGGATTGCAAGGAGATCAAACCATTCAATCTTAAAAGAAATCAACCCTGAATATTCATTGGAGGAGTTGATGCTGAAGCTGAAGCGCCAATACTCTGCTCACCTGACACGAAGAGCTGACTCACTGGAAAAGATCCGGAAGCTGGATTAGACTGAGGGCAGGAGGAGAAGAGGGCGGCAGAGGATTGAGAGGTGGTTAGATAGAATCACTCACTCAATGGACATGAACCAGAGCAAACTTGGGGAGACAGTGAAGGACCGAAGAGCCTGGTGTGCTGCAGACCATGGTGTCGCAGAGAGTCGGACACGATTTAGCGACTGAACAACAACAAAGCCTCCAAATCAGATGCCTTTGCCTCTCACTTCTTATCCTCTTAGCCTTTTCTCTACACTGTCATCAAAGTGACCTTAAACACAAGTCAAATCATGGTTATATTAGTTTTCTATTACTACTGTAATGAATTGCCACAAAATTAAAACACAGGATTTATTATATTTCTGAAGGGTCACAAGGTGTCAGCAGGGAGGCTCCAACAGAGAGCCTGTCTTCTTGCTGTAGTCGCTCTCTTGAAACACATGCATTCCTTGGCTCATGGCTCTTTCTCCGACCTTCAAAGCTGGCAGCAGAGCCTTTTCCCGGATCTCCAACTTTGGCCCTCTTGCCTCTCCCTTTTATAAGCAGTCTTATGATTACACCTGGCCCATTGGCCAATGCAGGGTACTCATTCCATCTCAAAATCCTGAAGCACATCCACAAAAGTCCCTTTTGCCACAGAAGGTAACATATTTGCAGGTTCCAGGCATTCCAGGAATCTTTGGGGAGCCATCATGCTGTCTATCTTGTGGCCATCCCTCTGTCCACAGTTTTGTCTGCATACAACCTCAGCATCTGTGAATGGGCACGTGATTTCTTAGGACAGTTTAGGGGCCCTTCAGAGATTTGGCTGTAACCTACTCCTTCAACTTCACCTGCCAGATGTACCTTGTTTGCATAAGAATGTGCTTTTGTGCATCTTCTCCATTAGTGTGAGAATTGAAGACAGGAATGGTATTGATTTAAAACTGTGCTTCACTGGCATATAAACATGCAATAAACATTTGCTAAATCAACTTATCTGATATTCCCAGATGCCACGTCAGCCTACACAATGCCTGTGGCCATTCATCACCTACCAGATTCTTATTCTTCTATTAAATTCCACCTCTTTATGTACCTTGCTTCATCTTTGTTCATGTTCATCTTTTCCTTGACATTTTGCCCCAACACCTAAATCTATTAAATACTGTCTGAATGCCTATACAGTTTATAATCAATATGACATTAGCCTATAATGGTTTCAAGTGCTATTTTGTTTCCTCTTATAGTATTATATTTCCTTACATACAAAGAGTTGTCATCTAGTTTGGGTTCCTGCATGGGTTAGCATGCTGCTGGGGCATATGATATACATTAAATGCTTTCCTGTTGATTACCTGATCTATAATTACTGTTTAAAATAAAAAGGATCCTAAATTCTACCATTACAGAAATTATGTAGCATAAGAAATCTAGTTTTATTGTCTCCTGAACAATAGCTATCCCTCAGTGATGAATCATATGTTAATACTTCTTTTCAATTACAGGCATGGAATATGATGCAGACAACTTGGCAAAGCCAACCTTGTCTATTAAGACCTTCCGTGGAGCTCCCCAAAATTCTTTTGAAGAGTTCCCCCTTTCTGCCATAGAAGGCTGGACAGGAACCACCAAAACTGTAAAAATCAAATGCCCTGAAGAACTTGATTCAAATCTCCATGTGAATAATGCTACCATGGGGTACCTGAGCAGCCCTTTAAGTACCAAATTGATACCCGCCATCTACATCCTGGTGTTTGCAGTAGGTATGCCGGCCAATGCGGTGACCCTGTGGATGCTCTTCAGGACCAGAACCATCCGTATGACCATCTTCTACACTAACCTGGCCATTGCAGACTTTCTGTTTTGTGTTACACTGCCCTTTAGAATAGCTTACCATCTCAATGGGAACAACTGGGTATTTGGCGAGGTCATGTGCCGGGCCACCACGGTCATCTTCTATGGCAACATGTATTGCTCCATTCTGCTCCTCGCCTGCATCAGTATCAACCGCTACTTAGCCATTGTTCATCCTTTCACTTACCGGGGACTGCCCAAGCGCACCTACGCCTTGCTCACATGTGGACTGGTGTGGACAACGGTTTTCTTATACATGCTGCCGTTTTTCATTCTGAAGCAGGAGTACTATCTTGTCCAGCAAGACATTACCACCTGCCACGATGTCCACAACACATGCGAGTCCTCGTCGCCCTTCCAGCTCTACTACTTCATCTCCTTGGCATTCTTTGGATTCTTAATCCCATTTCTGGTCATTATCTACTGCTACACAGCCATCATTTGGACGCTTAATGCAAAAGATCGTAGGTGGTTGTGGTACATTAAGGCGAGTCTCCTCACTTTTGTGATTTTTACCATTTGCTTTGCTCCAAGCAATATTATCCTTATAATTCACCATGCAAACTACTATTACAGCAACACTGATGCCTTATACTTTGTCTATCTCATAGCTTTGTGCCTCGGTAGCTTGAATAGTTGCCTAGATCCATTCCTTTATTTTCTCATGTCAAAAATCACAGATCACTCTACTGCTTACCTTACAATGGTGAAATTATCTTAGAGAACAAGGAAAGCTATTTGTGAAAAGATACATTCTTGAGGTAACATATGCATAGAGCTCTATTCTCCAGCTCCATTTTTGAGCTTCTAAAAAACACTGCTTCAAAATAAAGCATTACATACACTCTAGCTTTTTTTTAAAAAAAGTGTCATTGCAGGAGAAAAGATTACTCTCTTCGTGGTAACTGATACATCTGCCCGACTGGTACTTCAAGCTCTTAAAATACCCATCTTCCCTACTTCTAAGAGGTTTCTACTCTAGATGACTTGAAGGTTGAGGATGGAACAGGGGGCAAGGGTGCAGCAGGGGCGGGGGCAGCTAAGATCTGTTTTTAGTATCTGGTGTCATTTTTAATTCTTCTGCCTCCTTCAGCTCTCAGGCTGATGGCTGCCTCATCAGCTGACTCTATGCGCATAGTATCTCTCAGTACATCTGTTATCCAGGCCCACCTCTGCCTTCTAACCAATCTCATCACTGCCAGCCTGTCCTCCACTTCTCAGGCCACTGCTAGATTTGTTGTTGTTTAGTCACTAAGTCACGTCTGACTCTTTTGTGATCTCAGGAACCGTAGCCTGCCACACTCCTCTGTCCACGGGATTTCCCAGGCAAGAATACTGGAGTGGGTTGCCATGATTAATCTTCCCCAAATGCCAGTTTGAATACATCACTCAAATCTCCCAGTTCAGAAACCTCCATTGACCATTCACTGCTTTGGAATAAATTATAAAGATTTCGATTAGCATCCAGGACTGACGCTAACTTCATCTACCAGAAGACATGCATGGGATGTAAGCACAGGCTGAGCCCCTCCCCTTGCTATAATTCACACTTCTCCTCATTCTGCCCCTGCCCCTCACTGGAAAGCTATTTCTAACATGTTTGCCTTAATTCTTTCCATCTCTTGAAGTCCTCAAAGGGCCACTCTTCCCTGACTCTCTATCCAGAAGTTCATTTTCCTCATCTGAACCTTCAAAAATCTTTTTTTGTATTTTTATTATGGCACTTTAGAGAGCTCACTTGTATACAAATGTTAATTCCATAAGCACTTACTAAGTACCATATGCAGTAGAGAAGGGGCTTGTCCTCTCCCTTCTCTAAGTTTCTAGTAATAATGCCAGGCCCAAGTCTTCCCAGGGTCTGTGGGGCAAGGCTCCATGCTTTGCACATCCTGGGGTTGAATGAATGAAATAATAAAATCTCAAGGCATCTAAGCAGCATGAAAGTCAATTAAATTCATACTGAGAAGGCAAGATATTCCATATGACAGGGCATATTATTTCTGGTTGGCCACATCAAAAAAGAAAAAAAGAAAGAAGGCTAAGAATATATTCAAGAGGTCATTTATAAGTTTAAAATAATGGCTCCATTATTTTTGTCCTTAAACATAGTTTTTATGGGAAAATTATATTTTGTGATAATCTTTCCCTCAGTTTAGAGATCAGACAGAAGGTGATTGTTAGTGGTTAAGGGCATAAAGGATTGTGAGACGAATTTTCAAATTCGTAGGAACATGCATTGACTGTACACTTTGTAGTGCCCATCAAAACAATAAAAGACATTTTAAATGCCGATTTGTGAGTGCGCAGAGTTTCCTATTTCATTGGACTTAAGACTACAAAAATACAAAAATGCACACAAAGAACATTTACAGTATCTGTGTGGTTACATGAAGAGTAAAAATAAGGTGAACACTAAAGCAAGCAAAAAAAAAAAAAAAAGAAAAACTAAACTAAAATAAGTTTCTAGATGACAAAAACCCCAATGGAAGGAACTGCTTTCTGCAAATTGCTTTCTGCAAACTGCAAAATAATGAACTGTAATACAGTTTTACCTACAGAAAAAAAAAAATTCAACATTATTCACTTGTTAAAAGCATACTTAACTTTTATGCAGTAAATGAGAACTTTTGGGGTGTATAATTCATATGCTTCCCAAAATTCTCAAGAAAAGGCTTCAACTTAAAAATAGCTGACAATTCACTGCCTCCAGTGACTAGACCTAAAAGTGTGCTCTCTGCAAACATATGCCAGGCCTACTTCCAGCCTTTCCCTCAAGAAATGGAAGGACTCTGGTGCGTATGCAAGGTTATACCTGAAATACCGTTATCGAGGACCAAGAATTCTCATCAACTTACATCACTGTTCTCAGTCTTTAATAAAACTGAGCATTCTACTAACATGTCATCCATTTGGACTCTTAGTGACCATATACTTTGACACAAGCTGTACTTCACACTGACAATACCAGTAATGTAATTTTCCTCTATTATTTTCCGAGGCTAGACTTTTGGAAAGTAAGGCACAGAAACAGCCCCATAAACACAACTGAAAATTTACAGGTATCAAAACAGCAGAGGTTCAAAGACAAAGAAAGACCCCCACTACATAACAGAATCAGGCCTTTTTTTTCCCACAGGGAAAGAGAATGTGCTGAGAAAACAACGTGTCAAAATGAAGGAGCAGAGAAAGAGAAATGCATTTAAAGATGGCAACTTGACCAAATCAGATTCATCACTTGGGGCTATTAGTATTTCATCATCTCTTGTGCTCAGTCACTTCAGTCTGACTCTTTGTGACCCTGTGGACTGTAGCCCATGAGGCTCTATTGTCCACGGGATTCTCTAGGCAAGAATACTGAAGTGGGTTGCCATTTCTTCTTCCAGGGGATCTTCCCAACCCAGGGGTTGAACCTGGATCTCCTGCATTGCAGACAGACTCTTTACCATCTGAGCCACCAGTGAAGCCCTTTAATCTTTCAGTTAATGGCAATATATTGTAGTTCAAGCTTCTAATTTTATAGGTCAATAGTGGTTTAATGCCTGGGCTCTAGCTCAGATTCCTAGGCTCATATTCAGGGCTCTAATTACACTATTAGAGCACCGCTTTCACACTTAGGAGGGCTTCCCTGGTAGCTCAGCTGGTAAAGAATCTGTCTACGATGCGGGAGACCTGGGTTCGGTCCCTGGGTTGGGTAGATCCCCTGGAGAAGGGAAAGGCTACCCACTTCAGTATTCTGGCCTGGAGAATTCCACGGACTGTACAGTCCATGGGGTTGCACAGAGTCGGACACAACTGAGCGACTCTCACTCCACACTTAGGGGGAGGCCCCACAGAGGGGCGGTGGCGCGCAGACACCGGGGGGGCTTCTGAGTGCTCTGAAGAGGTGCTGTGGAATTGTACCTTGACCTAAAGTCCTGAGCTTGGGGTGCTCAGGAGCGGACATCCACTGCTTGCCTATAAAGGTTTGTGGAGTCAGTCTCACCTCAAAGACAATCCCCTCATGTGGTTGTCAGCAAAGAAACCCAGGTCTACCTCTGTTTTGCATGCAGAAGACCCCAATTTGTGGCCAGAGCAGGCCTTGTGTCTCGTGAAGACCCTGCGACAAAGACATCAGCGCACCACCCGCTGACCTGCATGGCAGCTAGAGGTGCCACAATAACACCAGCTACATTTGATAAACCCTTTTTTGGGGGTGCATGCTCCATGTCAAAGGCTATACACTTATACATACATACATTATAGTCAATGTAACTATGTGTTAATAGGGAATTATGTGTTAGTGTATATTATTCATTTACTACATTATGTAATCATTTAAGCCTCACCATAATCCTATAAGGTAGGTACTATAATTTTAATTTTACATATGTGAAAACCAAAGCATAAAGAATTTTAGTGACTTGAGTAAAATCCCTAGCTAATTAGTGGCAAAGCCAAGATCTAAATGGTTCCTGTCTGTCTCCAAAACTAAGAACTTTAGCGTCCAATGCTGTGTCACGTGTTACAGCCACAGCTACATCAGTAGGGACAGCAGCGGGCAGCCTGGTCCTCCCCCCTGACAGGGTCTGCTCCCCCTGCTGGGATGAGGGCACACAAGGCCTGGCTTGAGTCTCCCTCTATTTTTTTTTTTTTTGCATAGGTAAGCTCTTTTTTTGGGTGACATGCTCCATGTCAAATGCTATACACTTATACATACACATACTATTAAAAAATAGAAATTCAATAAAAGTGAAAAAATAAAACAATGTAAATCCTATTCACTTCATGCTACTAAACTGCCTCATTAGAGCTGAAGAAAAATATTCCTCAAGGTAGGGCCTTCTGTCCTCCGAGCCTTCCCCGGGATGGCCTAGCCTTACCCTCTGTGCTTTATGGATGGCTCATGTAACTCACCTTCATCTGATCCTCACAGCAACTGTTAGGCGTGGTGATAATGACACTTAATTCATAGGGCTGCTATGACTTATTCCGAGGACTGTATTAGGTAACATACATAAAGTATCCACTATCATGGCCGGCAAACAGCAGGTGATCAATAAATGTTTGCCATAGCCAAAAATGTTCTTCCTGTTCCAGATGAGGCCGTTCCTGGGTTGTAAAGACCAATACAAACAAGACGCCCCTCCTCTGGGGCTGGATTTGCACCTGGGGCCATGGCAGCCACAGTGGCCAAGTCCCAGGGAGCACCAGGAGACGGTTCTTCCCATCCATCCGGGTCGTCCAGGCTGGCCGGCATCTATGGGACATCTCACAACCACAGTGTGAGCTCTGCGGTCAGCTGAAACCCTCTGCTCTGCAGTGGGACCTGGCCAGGTCAGTTTCCTCCTGCGCCTAGAACATACCAAGCTGGTGCCCACGTAGCCCTGCCATTACCTGCTTGCATCATCCTGCTCCCACCCATCAAACCAACTCATCCTTAACCTTCACGAGCTGCTCCTGATCTACCTCCACACCAGCCTATCTTAGGATTTCAGCCCACAGCTACCCCAGCCATCTCCGAGTCACTCTGAGCATTCCTCTTTTTGACACTTGGCCACCATACTCACCTCCACTGCTGTGGATTTTATGTGGGAATGCCCTCTGTCTCAGGAAGTTTCTAAGCCTCTTGAGGACAAGTACAGATCATTTGAACAGTATCGTCTGTCCCTTGGATTCCCCCCTTCCCCTCTCTCCCCAAACTGGTCTGTAAATTTAAAAGAAACACACCTATTATCTAAACAGAGTTGAAATTATATATATATATATATATATATTCTTTTTTGCATTATTTTCCATTATAGGTTATTACAAGACATTGAGCACAGTTCCCCATGCTATATAGTAGGTCCTTTGGGATTAAAATACGTGCACACTACTATATAAAAAATAGACAACTAATAATAAATAAATAAAAAACACACCTACTAAGACTTACCATGTATTTCTGTGTTTTAGCCTGGTATAAAACATCCTGGTAGTGCCGGGCAAAGTCAGGATCCACATCTTTAATCTTAGCAGTGGGTAACAGCAGGCTATCTAAAGTTCTCAGAGGATCCCCTTCATCAATGGCTTCATTGATGTATCCCACAGCTACAACTCCTAGAAAATGAAGACAAAGAATTCCTTTTAAGTCACAGTACATCATAAGTTTTCTTGAATCACCTATAGCAAAGATCGAGTTAGAAAGGGGGGCTGGGGAGACCGCACATACATACAAACTGCAAGAGCTAATAAACAGCTACAGCTGAGGCTTACATGGGCTTTCCTGGTAGCTCAGCAGGTAAAGAATCTGTCTGCAATGCAGGAGACCCCAGTTTGATTCCTAGGTTGGGAAGATTCCCCTAGAGAAGGGATGGGCTACCCACTCCAGTGTTCTTGGGCTTCCCTGGTGGCTCAGATGGAAAAGAATCCGCCTGTAATGTGGGAGACCTGGGTTTGATCCCTGGGTTGAGAAGATCCCCTGGAGCACAGCATGCAACCCACTACAGTCTTCTGGCCTGGAGAATCCCAAGGACAGAGGAGCCTGACAGGCTCCATAGGGTCACAAAGAGTCGGATATGACTGAGCAACTAAGCACAGCACACAAGGTTACATAGTAGGTCAGCGTACAGAAGTCAATTATATCTTTCTACAATTGCAGTGTGCAATCTGAAAATGAAATTAAGGGAAAATTCTACAATAGATTCCAACTACAAATAGATGACAAATAGAATAAACACTTAGGGATAAATTTAGCAGAACAAGGATAAGACATATGTACTGAAAATTATGAAAGACCATTGGAAAAAAAGATGACCAAAATAAAGGGGAAGATTATCCCATGTTCATGGATCAAAAGACTTAATACTACTAAGATGGTAGAGATCTCCAAATTGATCTACAGATTCAATGCAACCCCTGTCAAAATTCCAGCTGCCTTTTTTTTTTAAACAGAAATTGACCAGCTGACTCTAAAATTCATATGGAAATGCAAGGGGTCAAGAAGTAACCAATGTAATGCTGGGGGAAAAGAAACCAGAATAGGAGGACTCTTTCTAATTTCAAATTTACTACAAAGCTACAGTTAATACTGCATGGTACATAAACAGAAACCCATAGGTTAATGGAATAGAATTTAGAGTTCAGAAATAAACCCTTACATCTATAGTCAACTGATATCTGACCGAGACAACGCAACAGGTAAATCAGTCTTCATAACGAACGGGCACAGACAACTGAATGTCCTCTGCATAAGAATGAAGTTGGACTCCCTTCATTGCATCACACACAAAAATTAACTCCATACGGAGTACAGATCTAGACATAAAAGCTTAAACTATAAATTTTTAATCTCTGAGAAGAGAAGTAAGGGTAAATCTTTGTGGCCTTGTGTTAGGCAATACTTCTGACCTGTAAACACCAAAAACATAAACAAAAGAAGGAACAAAGGGGTGTTGTAAAAATTAAACCCTTAAGAGGTACACACTATTATGTATAAAATAAGCCACAAGGATATATTGTACAACACAGGCCACGCAGCCATCTTCTAAAGTAACTATAAATGGAATATAACCTCTACAAGTTGTGAATCAATATATTAAACATCTGTGACATGTAATGCGTACATCAACAATAAATATCTGTAACTAATATACTTTGTACATCAACTATAATTCAATAAGAAATAATTAAACCTGTTATGCTTCCAAGGACACCACCAAAGAAAGTGAATAATCTACAGAATAGGAGTAAATACAAGTTCTGTATCTGATAAGAAACCTTAGGTACCTGATACACAAGAATATCAAATATATAAAGAATTTTTATAACGCGACAATAAAAAAGAAAACCCAATTTAAAACAGGTAAAGGACTTGATCAGATATTTCTTTAAATATACAAATGGCAAATAAGCAAACGAAAGGATGCTCAGTATCACCAGTTATTAGGAAAATGCAAATGCAAATCACAACAAAATACCACTTTATAACCACTAGGATGGCTATACTGACAAAGGCAAACAATAACGAGCGTTCTGAGGACGGGATGAGACTGGTGGTGGAAATGGAGAATGGCAGTCACCTCGGTAAACAGGCAGCTCTTTCACATATTAAACATACAGCTTCCATACGATCCAGTAGTTCCACTGCTGGGTATACACTCAAGGGAACTGAAACCTCATGGCCACACAAAAGCTGACACATGAATGTTTACAGAAGCAGCATTTACAAGAGCTAAAAAGTAGAAACAACCCAGATACCCATCAACTGATACCTGGATCAACAAAATGCATACCCATAGAATAGAATATTACTTGACCTAGAAAGTAATATGAAGTATAATGATACAACACAGATGGACCTGAAACCTTATGCTAAAAGAAAGCAGCCAGACACAAAAGGCCCCATATTCCATGATTCTCTTTTTATGAAATACCTAGAATAGGAAAATCCATAGAAACAAAGTAATTGGCCGTTGCCAGGGAGTGACTGCGAATGGGTACAAAGTTTCTTTCTGGGGTGATGAAAATGTTTTGAATTTAGATACTAGTGATGGTTGCACAATTTTTTAAATATATAAAACCACCATAAAAACACAATAAAATGGGGGAATCTTATGGTATATGAATTATATCCCAATAAAGATGTTGTAAAAACAGGAGACAATGTTGGCCCATGGAATTTGTTAGTTCAGTATCAACACAGTTTCTCTAAATTTGAATAAAAAGAGAAAGGAAGTACTATGAAAAATAAAACAGGAGATAACTTGACATACACGTAGCAGCTCATTTCTAGCGTAAGCCTCACTTAGATAATAATGCCAAGTACTGCTGCTTGATGGAATCAGAGAATACCAGGGCTAGAAGAATTTACTGTAAACATGTACAGAAAAGAAAACAGAATTGCAAAGAGATTTGGATAATGAATTCTATTATTTGGTTTACTCTAATCCACCACTTTGTAAAGAACACTGAAGAGACAGTTCAAAACCAAACAATTCCCTATAGTGTTAGCAGGGTGACTTTCAAGGTTAATATAGTCCAGTTCTGTCCAATGAATGTTCTGTGATGATGAAAATGTTCTGGGCCATCCAGTATGGTAGCCATTAGCCACATGTAGCTAATGAGCACTTCAAGTGTGGCTAGTATAACTGAAGAAATAAATTTAAAATTTTATTTACTGTTAATTAGTTAAAATAACCACATGTAGCCGGCAAGTGTAGGTAGGTTCCATAGAAATTACCAAAGTCATGCATGTTTGGGGAAATTTTTAAGGTTCAAGTATGGCTAATTAACATCACAAATTCTCTAATACTATCTGGGAAAATAACATCTGGAACCCTTTGGATGTACCAAAGGATGAATAAGCATACCTACCAATTTAAACTTCTACTATCTCTACTATACACAGGATTTTAGGACAGAGACTGTAATGTCCAGGAATGAAAAGCACAGAAGCCACGTCATGCAGTTGGAAAACTATTTGAAAGTTTAGCAGAAAGGACCTATTTGGAGGCTGCTTCTCAACACTACATTATTCTTAAAAATAAACTATAAATCAGTCATTATAGTGTACGTATGCATGGGTATATTATTCATGAATATACATACACAAAAGTACACATGGACATGTACATACCTTCACATACTAACAGGGGGCTCTTGCTTCCCAGGTGAGTGCTCATGGACAAGAATTACTAAAGAAACTAAACATTAACAAGCAGTAAGCTTAGAAAATAAACATACTTAAAGTCAAACATTATCTCATTCTGTCAGTTATTTTTCATCAAAAACAGTCAGAAGCCACTCTATTAAGTATGACATGCTATGAAACAGAATATATCCTTTTAATTTTTAAGAAGCATCTTCATCTTGAGATTCAAATTAAGGTAAATTGTTTAGCTAAGTATCTCCTGAATAAAAGACCCCATAAAGACCATTGTTAAGAATGAAAAAAATCTATAGGAGGAAAGGGACTTTCTAAAATACCTAGAAATTATTCTAGATTATGATACTCCAGTATGTTGGAAGAAGCAGAAAAATACTTCACTAATGTGCAAGTCAGGTTATCTCAAAACATTGGAAGACCTTGGGAAAGTCCGAGTACTAGCCACATACAAGGGATTTTAACTTCAGCCTTATTTATAAACTGGAGAACATGGAACACTTATGTCATTCTCTCACCATCCCCTTGGGTCTACTGTTCTAAATATTTTTAAACATCCCACTCAAGAATGATCTTTACAGAGCTACGTCTCAGAAAGAGAATGATGTATGTACCTAACGGCCAATCACCTGGGAATGAGCGCCGTCCAGCTGACTTGATTGAAATCACCTGCTCAAGCTTTTGGTGTGTTTATAGGAAAACAAGCTGCTGATGTCATAGTCAGTGACCTCACAGGGGCTGAAAAACCTTCCCAGAAGTCCCCTGGGCACATCTGCATCACGTCCTCTATTCATAAATAAAGAGAAAATCCCATTTGGGCAAAGATCATTGAGCCTCAACTCATGGCCCACTTAATTGAATCATCATGTGGTACTATAACATTCTAGTCCAACAAGAGGGTGGGCATTTCCTTAAAGATGTCAGCATCTGAGACACTACTGTCTCAGTGAGATAACTGATAAAGAATGGTACCTACCAAATTTAAAAAGCAAAAATTTACAGGAAGAAAACCTTGTCTAAACTCTCTGGTCAAACTAATGCTCCACTAAGGTTCAACTGGGAAAAGTAAACTTTCCATTAAGACATCAGCAGAGCATCCAAATCGGAGGAAATGCATTTACCAGCTTCTCCACTCAGTTCAGCTTTCACATTTCCCATCAGCAGCACACCTCATCCACACCATGATTTAGACACGGGATTAGACCCTGGAGTGTGTGGCAGGAGTGAGGTGGGAGAGCAATGCACTTTCAAGATGTCCATGAGAAGTTCTCAGCTCTTTCAGATGATTTAATTTCTATATTATGCAATTCAGGCTTGGCAACGGTATATTTAATTTAGTTTTTAAAGCAATCACCTAAACAGATGATGTCCAACTCAATACTTCAAAGCGTGCTAAGTCATGTCTAACTCTTTGCAACCCCATGGACCTCATAGCCCATCAGACTCCCATGTCCATGGGACTCTCCAGGCAAGAACACTGGAGGGGGTTGCCATTTCCTTCTCCCAATACTTCAAGAACTTTAAGTAAAAATACTCCATTTTGACAAAACAACAAACCAAAATAGAGAGAAGTTAAATCTTTTATATTAAGTCCCCTAGAAAGGAAATATTAGTTTCTAGATGGTTAAACTAAGATCATGGCATCCGGTGCCATCACTTCATGGCAAATAGATGGGGAAACACTGGCTAACTTTATTTTTCTGGGCTCCAAAATCACTGTGGATGGTGACTGCACCCATGAAATTAAAAGATGCTTGCTCCTTGGAAGGAAAGTTATGACCAATCTAGACAGCATATTAAAAAGCAGAGACATTACTTTGCCAACAAAGGTCCATCTAGTCAAGGCTATGGTTTTTCCAGTGGTCATGTATGGATGTGAAAGTTGGACTGTGAAGAAGGCTGAGCGCCAGAGAATTGATGCTTTTGAACTGTGGTGTTGGAGAAGACTCGAGAGTCCCTTGGACTGCAAGGAGATCCAACCAGTCCATCCTAAAGGAGATCAGTCCTGGGTGTTCATTGGAGGGACTGATGTTGAAGCTGAAACTCCAATACTTTGACCACCTGATGCGAAGAACTGACTTGTTTGAAAAGACCCTGATGCTGGGAAAGATTGAGGGCAGGAGGAGAAGGGGACGATGAGGATGAGATGGTTGGATGGCATCACCGACTCAATGGACATGGGTTTGGGTGGACTCTGGGAGTTGGTGATGGACAGGGAGGCCTGGCATGCTGCCGGTTCATGGGGTCGCAAAGAGTCGGACACAACTGAGCGACTGAACTGAACTGAGATGGCTAAAAGAAATGTGATAATTGCTGTATGATACGTCTCATGGAGAATAACTTAATAGTACAGCTACTTAGATAAATGCCACACAAATCTAAAGAAATTTTGCTTAAAAGTATTCATCTAGGACTTCCCTGCTAGTGCAGTGGATAAGAATCCACCTGAAAATGCAGGGGACACAGGTTTGATCCCTGGTCCAGGAAGATTCTACATGTGGCGAGCAAGTAAACTGAATGCCCCAGCTACCAAGCCCAGGCACCTAGAATCTGTGCTCCGCAACAAGAGAAGCTTTCGCAATGAGAAACCCGGGCACCACAAGGAAGAGAGCCCCCGCTCGCCGCAACTAGAGAAAGCCTGCATGCAGCAACAAAGACCCAGTGCAACCAAAAAATATAAATAAACCAAAAAAGTATCCACCTACAAGGAAATCACTGGCGGTCCAGAGTCAGGACTCCAAGCTTTCATTGCTGAGGGCACGGATTAAATCCTAGATTGAAGAACTAAGATCCCCCAAGCTGTGTGGTATGCCCCGCCCCGCCACCCACCCAATTTACCTACAAAAGACCACTTTCTTTCAAAGTTATATACATGTTACGGTTTTTCTTTTCCTGGTAAAAGCAAAGGCTCTATCTTACAATCTGGGACAAAAAGTGGCAGGTCCCTCCTCCCCCTTGTCAGTGTCAAGAATGAGAATAAAACTATCTTCATTCAGCACTGAGAATTGATACATCTTCACCTGTATTAGCAGGACATACAGAAATCACCGAAGCAAACTTGGATTGCGCATATGGTCACAAAGAATAGGGAAAATGTTAGAAAACAACGATGCAACATAATTTTGTGCTTTGCCAACATTTGAGTGGCCTTAGCCAAAGCACCCAAACCATGGCTGCACTCTGCAAGTGTGGAGCCAGGGGGCCAAGGAGGAAGGCAGGAGGCTGGGCGCCTGAGCTTTGCAACAGGACACACACCAGTGTCATGCCCCACACCCCGAGCCCCCACTGATGATGCTGAGCATCTGCTTAAATTACTGCTTTCCTCACAACTAACATCTGGCAAGAACCACTAGCTCCCCAGCCAACAGGCCAGAAAAGATCCAAGTGGGTAGAGAGTCAGCTATCTGATGGCAGGGATCCCCAAATGCAGAGAGGCAGCAGAAAGTCCTGCAGTCACAAAAGGGGAAACAGATCTGTAGACAACTCTTGAAAAGGACAAAATGAAAAAAAGTTCAGCAATCAGTCTAACAGTGGCATCTACGGTACGCCACGTCCAGGCAGCACCCTCGGACCCTGCTTTCTACGAGAGGTCTAGAGTGAGAAGTTGTTTAGCCAAAAAGTAAACCTGGCCTTGATACTGGGCACAGGGCTCACAGAAAGTCATAAAGAAAGTGAAGAAGACTCTGCAAATGCAATGAACAAAGTCAAATGTTTTATCTCCAGTGACTGTAGTATAACAAAATGAGATACTGTATTAGAAGGCCAGATCTAAGAGCTTAACCAAAACAAACTAGAACAAAACATTGTAAACTTTGGTTATGTTTATAAAGAGTAAGCATAGAGCTTAAGCATTTTTATACAAATATTGGCTTTATTTCCCATGTTGTAAGTACATCCGTAAGCCTATCTTATACCCAATAGTTTGTACTCTCACTTGCCGCTCCCACCTTCCCTCTCCCCACTGGTAACCACCAGTTTGTTCCACGAGAGATCTGTGACTCTGCTTCTTTTTTGTCACATTCACTAGTTGTATTATTTAGATTCCGCATATTAGTGATCTCATACAGTATTTGCCTTTCTCTGTATGACATTTCAGTTAGCATAATGCTCTTCTAGTCCATCCATATTGTTGCAAATGGCAAAATTTTATTCTTTTTTATGGCTGAATAGTATTCCATCACACAGACACAGACACACACACGCACACACACTACATCTTCATACATTCATCTGTTGACGGAGACATTCAGGTTGTAAAACCTTATGAAAATAAACTAGGACAAAGCATTCTGAGAGCTCCTAAGTTCTAGAAACACAGCAAATCACCATGATTTGAGATCATAAACAATAGTTAGACTGTGTTGTAATTTCTTCTTAGAGCAGGAATATGTGTAATGCTGCTGCTGCTGCTAAGTCGCTTCAGTCGTGTCCAACTGTGCGACTCCATAGACGGCAGCCCACCAGGCTCCCCCGTCCCTGGGATTCTCCAGGCAAGAACACTGGAGTGGGTTGCCATTGCCTTCTCCAAATATGTGTCATATTTCAGAATAATACACAAATGAAAGGTCAAAATAAAGTTGAGTGCTTAGAAAAACTGAGTTCTTTAGTCATTTTTCAAGTGCGCATGTGCTTAGTCACTCAGTCATGTCCAACTCTTTGGGACCCTTTGGACTGTAGCCCACCAGGTTCCTCTTTCCTTGTGGTTTTCCAGGCAAGAATACTGGAGTGGGCTGCTATTTCCTTCCTCAGGGGATTTTCCTGAGCCAGGGATCAAACCTGCGGCTTTTCTGCGTTGCAGGCAGATTCTTTACCTGCTGAGCCATCAGGGAAGCTCAAGTACCAGGAAATTTTAAAAGTTAGGACTTGTATTCATGTATTTTATTCTATTCTTTTATGTCTTATGTTTGCTTTGTAATGTTTATAACACATTGGGATAGTAGCACAGAAATAACATTTATATATAAATACATACATACCTGTAAGAAGAATGTTTACTCATAGGGCTCCATGAGCAAAAGATCGGCAGCCCTGATCTAGAGATCTGTGCTGTCCAGCTACCTCATTCTCCCACCATAACTAGGGAAGGAAACTCTTCCATACTTACGGTCATTCTCTTCTTGAATTTCGATATTAACCATATCGATACAATTCTGAATTTCATTCCAGCTTAAGGTATCTTGCTCTTGGGATAAGGCTTCCAGTTTAATGGCGAGAAGAGCATTTGCATAACTGTAGGAGAGAAAACAAGCACAGCGCCTATCAGAGACATTCATTCTTCGCTCATGTTACGCGTCTTAAATTTGGCAGACATCTTAAGTTTGACACACGTGGCCCAATGTGATGTTATGAAGTTAGAGAAAGAGTAGAAAGGCAAGTAAAAGTGTCTTGCGCAGCTCTGTCAACATACACCAAGCCCACTTAGACTAATAATGTTGTTTCTGTCCTTCAAACACTTCTAGGCACAAATGTTTTTTAATAAAAAGTCCCTCAAATTCCAATCTTGCATTTATCTCAAGCAAAGAAACCTCAACCTCCTTAACTTTGTGAAGTTACTAGTTTTTTTTAGTAACTATTTTTCCTTTCCTTTGTATGTCTTGGTTCTGCTCAGACTCCAGATGACTATTATGATGTAAAATTCAGAATTACCATGGCTTCTAATCTTTCCATCAAAGGCCCTTTTTTTCTTTTCTCTTTCCTTCACCAAATCCAAGCCTTGAGAGCCCCCCCCACCTTTCTTTTTTTTTTTTTTACTGTAACCCTAACATAGCTGGGTTACCTTGTAGCCTAATACATACACCCAACGACAAACCAAATAAAATGCAACTGCAGTTCCAGAAACCTTGGTGAAGATTATGCGACTTCACTGCCTGTTTTCTTGACGAGGTGGTGTGTGAGTTGAACTAGAATGTCCTGGAATTCCTCTTCACCTGTCCATTCCTCAGGCTTCACACAGCTACTACCTCGCTCCTGTGTCTGCTCCCTGTCATCCCACTCTTACACCTCAATCGGACCCCTGACCCTCCTCCTCACCTTCTGGAGAACAGAACTTGGTCGATGCGCTGATTATTTTTCTTGTCTTGAGAAATTTTGAGGAAAAAGATAATCTGATACTTCATCTTGACATATTACTAAGAGACTTTCGTTTCTTAGTAATCAATTTTCCCATTTGAAATAATAGAAACAAAGTTACAACCATAAGCTCACATGAGTAAATTATTCCAGGCCAAAGTTTAGAAACCCAATAGTTTAATTTGCTTGTGCATCTTTATACCAGAGAAGTGAAGATCAATCCTCTACATATATACTGATTCACTTTGCAATTTGACTTCTGAATAGAACCAACAGATTTACAGCAGAGGTTCAAAGAAGTAACACTGCATTGAATCTATAACTGTTTTCTCATTGTGACAGGTTTTCTCAAAGTTCTGCACACTCCAGGGTGACACTGAGATGTCTTCCATTGGGTGTAGCTTGAAAGAGAAAAATATCATTCAGAATAGGAAGTGGGGGGGAGGACTCATTTTCCGTGTCTGAACAAGGCATTACCAAACACAGGCTTGAAAGTGTCTCAAGGTCCTGTGTGAGATTCTCACCTTATCAAGAGTTATAAACCTAAGAAAATACTTTTCTACATTTGAGTGTATGCTAAGTCACTTCAGTCATGTTTGACTCTTTGCGACCCTATGGACTGTAGCCCACCAGGCTCCTCTGTCCCATTTCCTTTTCCAGGGGATCTTTCCAATCCAGGGATTGATCTGGATCTCTTTCATTGCTAATGCTGCTGCTGCTAAGTTGCTTCAGTCGTGTCTGACTCTGTGCGACCCCATAGATGGCAGCCCGCCAGGCTCCCCCATCCCTGGGATTCTCCAGGCAAGAACACTGGAGTGGGTTTCCATTTCCTTCTCCAATGCATGAAAGTGAAAAGTGAAAGTGAAGTCGCTCAGTCGTGTCCAACTCCTAACGACCCCACGGACTGCAGCCTACCAGGCTCCTCTGTCCATGGGATTCTCCAGGCAAGAGTACTGCAATGGGTTGCCATTTCCTTTTCCAGGGGATCTTTCCAATTCAGGGATTGATCTGGGTCTCTTTCATTGCAGGCAGATTATCATCTGAGCCACCAGGGAACCACTTATGAGTAGCAACGTATAATAAATAACACTGACCACGATGACAATGGATAAACGGCAACTTGCACTCACTAGTATCCATTATAGATGGGAGCCATTCTATAAGAAAGTGCAAAATCCTTTCAGGCATTTCATATATCTGACATCTAAATGATGACCCAGTGGGAACAAAATGGAAAAGCTTAAGGATGAACAGAAGGAAAAAAATAAAATCCACACTCACCCACCATTTCCTTGTAAATGAACAAATACTAGTAAAAGGGAAAAATACGATGAATAACACAGCAGAGCTCCACAGGCATTCCATATGAGTATTAGTCTCCAGCACTAGAGATATCAACTTGTTGTAGTTGATATAGACCCAACAGGCCTATGTCTTTTCCTTCCCCACCTTTCTGAGAGTTCCCTTTGGGGTCTGCTATGGTTAGGCTAGTAAGATTACCTTTCTAACACACTTGGGGAGCTTTGAAGAAGACTAAAATGTCAGCTTCATTCAGCAGATGCTTATGAAGTACAAACTGTGTACAAAACCTGTGGCAGGCACTATCGGGAGACTAGAAGGGACAAGATGCAGCCACTATGTCGGGGAGCTTTCAGCCCATTACGCTAGAGTCGCTTCATTTGTGTCTGACTCTATGCGATCCCATGGACTGTAGCCCACCAGGCTCCTCGGTCCATGGAGTTTTCCAGGCAAGAAGACTTGCGCCACCTGGGAAGCCTTTCAGCTCATATTAAGATGAAAAAGAAGCTCAAATAGGGTATAACAGCAGAGCATGGGAAAAGTCATAAAATTAGAGGTTGTACATAAGAGTGGAAGTAACAGAGTTCCAGTGGAAGTAACAGAGTTCCAAGGAAGGAGAAGCAGACAGAAACCCTCAGCAATGGAGCAGCTGGCCTGGGACAGGCTCACAGAGGCTCTGCAAATGCAGAGCAGGTGCTTCTGTTGGGTGTGTGTTTCTGTGCTTTACAGATGAAGAGAAAGGGGCTTGGCTAGGAAGAGTCACACAGATTATGTTTGGCTCCAAGGCTATGTTTAACCTTTAACCACATCATGTTAGTTCTCAGAAGAGGTGATGTTAGCTGGGGTGGGAGAAGCATGGGACTAGTTCACAGAAGCATCATCTCTGGCAGGGATAGCTTGGGAGCTCCAGAGCTGTGCTAGGTGGAGATGGGTGACAGGCATTGTGTTCCTAGTGGTGAGACAACTATGCTTATGAGCAGATAAGCCAGAAAGAACAGTGTGTGTCTGGATCCAGCTTGGCTGAAGCACAAAATACAAGGAGGACTAGAGCTAGAGCTAAGAGCAGAACACCACGTTGAGGGTAATTCAGATGAGAACAGAGGACAGTCGTAGGGAGGCGCATGATAAACGTAAGTACATTTTAGAATAATTAATCTGGGAACACCGTATGCCCAGAGCCAATGCCAACCCTGTATCACTCTTGTGAGAATTGGGCAAAAGAATCTTTCTGGGAAACAGAGTCCCAAGGGCAGAAGTCATGGTAAATGGGTAGTGACCTTGTAAGAATTCACAGCCAGGTGGCCCTGCCCAGCACCCGTGTACTATAAAGAAGCTCTAAGACCATAAGGGAGAGCTATCAGATCAGATCAGTTGCTCAGTCGTGTCCGACTCTTTGCGACCCCATGAATCACAGCACACCAGGCCTCTCTGTCCATCACCAACTCCCAGAGTTCACTCAGACTCACGTCCATCGAGTCAGTGATGCCATCCTGCCACCTCATCCTCTGTCATCCCCTTCTTCTCCTGTCCCCAATCCCTCCCAGCATCAGAGTCTTTTCCAATGAGTCAACTCTTTGCATGAGGTGGCCAAAGTATTGGAGTTTCAGCTTCAGCATCATTCCCTCCAAAGAAATCCCAGGGCTGATCTCCTTGAGAATGGACTGGTTGGATCTCCTTGCAGTCCAAGGGACTCTCAAGAGTCTTCTCCAACACCACAGTTCAAAAGCATCAATTCTTCGGCGCTCAGCCTTCTTCACAGTCCAACTCTCACATCCATACATGACCACAGGAAAAACCACAGCCTTGACTAGACGAACCTTTGTTGGCAAAGTATTGTTTCTGCTTTTGAATATGCTATCTAGGTTGGTCATAACTTTCCTTCCAAGGAGTAAGCGTCTTTTAATTTCATGGCTGCAGTCACCATCTGTAGTGATTTTGGAGCCCAGAAAAATAAAGTCTGACACTGTTTCCACTGTTTCCCCATCTATTTCCCATGAAGTGATGGTACCCAATGCCATGATATTCGTTTTCTGAATGTTGAGCTTTAAGCCAACTTTTTCACTCTCCACTTTCACTTTCATCAAGAGGCTTTTGAGCTCCTCTTCACTTTCTGCCATAAGGGTGGTGTCATCTGCATACCTGAGGTTATTGATATTTCTCCTGGCAATCTTGATTCTAGCTTGTGTTTCTTCCAGTCCAGCGTTTCTCATGATGTACTCTGCATATACAGGGTGACAATATACAGCCTTGATGAACTCCTTTTCCTATTTGGAACCAGTCTGTTGTTCCATGTCCAGTTCTAACTGTTGCTTCCTGACCTGCATACAAATTTCTCAAGAGGCAGATCAGGTGGTCTGGTATTCCCATCTCTTTCAGAATTTTCCACAGTTTATTGTGATCCACACAGTCAAAGGCTTTGGCATAGTCAAGAAAGCAGAAATAGATGCTTTTCTGGAACTCTCTTGCTTTCTTGATGATCCAGCAGATGTTGGCAATTTGATCTCTGGTTCCTCTGCCTTTTCTAAAACCAGCTTGAACATCAGGAAGTTCACGGTTCATGTATTGCTGAAGCCTGGCTTGGAGAATTTTGAGCATTACTTTACTAATGATGAGATGAGTGCAATTGTGCGGTAGTTTGAGCATTCTTTGGCATTGTCCTTCTTTGGGATTGGAATGAAAACTGACCTTTTCCAGTCCTGTGGCCACTGCTGAGTTTTCCAAATTTGCTGGCATCTTGAGTGCAGCACTTTCACAGCATCATCTTTCAGGATTTGGAATAGCTCAACTGGAATTCCATCACCTCCACTAGCTTTGTTTGTAGTGATGCTTTCTAAGGCCCACTTGACTTCACATTCCAGGATGTCTGGCTCTAGGTCAGCGATCACACCACCGTGATTAACTGGGTCGTGAAGATCTTTTTTGTACAGTTCTTCTGTGTATTCTTGCCATCTCTTCTTAATATCTTCTGCTTCTGTTAGGTCCATACCATTTCTGTCCTTTATTGAGCCCATCTTTGCATGAAATGTTCCTTTGGTATCTCTGATTTTCTTGAAGAGATCCCTAGTCTTTCCCATTCTGTTGTTTTCCTCTATTTCTTTGCATTGATTGCTGAGGAAGGCTTTCTTATCTCTTCTTGCTATTCTTTGGAACTCTGCATTCAGATGTTTATATCTTTCCTTTTCTCCTTTGCTTTTCGCTTCTCTTCTTTTCACAGCTATTTGTAAGGCCTCCCCAGACAGCCATTTTGCTTTTTTGCATTTCTTTTCCATGGGGATGGTCTTGATCCCTGTCTCCAGTACAATGTCACGAACCTCATTCCATAGTTCATCAGGCACTCTATCTATCAGATCTAGGCCCTTAAATCTATTTCTCACTTCCACTGTATAATCAGAAGGGATTTGATTTAGGTCATACCTGAATGGTCTAGTGGTTTTCCCTACTTTCTTCAATTTCAGTCTGAATTTGGCAATAAAGAGTTCATGGTCTGAGCCACAGTCAGCTCCTGGTCTTGTTTTTGTTGACTGTATAGAGCTTCTCCATCTTTGGCTGCAAAGAATATAATCAATCTGATTTCGGTGTTGACCATCTGGTGATGTCCATGTATAGAGTCTTCTCTTGTGCTGTTGGAAGAGGGTGTTTGTTATGACCAGTGCATTTTCTTGGCAAAACTCTATCAGTCTTTGCCCTGCTTCATTCCGTATTCCAAGGCCAAATTTGCCTGTTACCCCAGGTGTTTCTTAAAGTTGAAAACCTGCCCTCTTGGGCTTCCAAGAACCTGGTTAAAAGCTAGCATGTAAACTGAGATGTTGAGGCTGCAGGAGACCACTTGGGACCAAAGCAACAATCCGTGTAAGAACCAAAGGGGCTCAGGAAACTCCTGTTGGTATTGGGTCATCCAGGTGACCTGGAAAGTGCTAAAATATGTTATTTTATTTTAAAATAAAATTTTAGAAGTCTTTCATACAGAATATTTGCACTCTAAAGCCTATTCATGTCCCCAGTTGAAAATCACAGGTTCTCAAATGGGGTGTGGGTCCATTTCCTTAATGGGTTATTTGTAAATTGAGATAGAGGAAGAGAGAATTTTTAATCCTCAAAGTGGGTGATTTGGAGGGAGGGGGTACTGTCATTTAGAGGGAGGTCGCAGGGATGCTCTGTGTCTTGAAAATGATCTCATCAACAAGTCCCATTAGACCTTTAGGCTTCATAACGAAGAGACCAACTCTGCCTTCTCTAACTGCGAAAGCAGAAAAGCCTAGTTAGAAAAGAATGAATGAGGACGGCAGAGACAGAGCAAGACCAATTTGGAGGTCATTTCAAAAGCAAAAGTGAAATGTCTAAATGAAGTGCTCGCTGGGAAATGGAAACGTTATGCAGAGGTGCGGTGCACACATACTGGCTACTGTCTGGGAAAAAGTGAGCAGGCTATGCATAGCTCAAGGGTATCTCACAAACGCAGAGAAAAACTCACGTTAACGGGAGGTGTCTAAGCTTGGAGGAGAGGATGGCGCTATTAACATAAACAGCAGAGGTCGAAATAAATTACCTTGGAAATAGACTCTAAGAAGTTATAGAAACCAAGTCGTCACATTAAGTTGCATAAGAACGTCAGTTTTTCCAAGATGACCAAAAACAAGCAAAGGCCACTGTTCTACTAGGGCTTCCCTGGTGGCTGTTCTACTACTTTGGGGCCATTCTCTACATAGACAAGTGGTCAAATACCACTTAAAAAAAATCTAGCAAGTCTTTATGTCTCCTGTACGACTGGACTGTATGTCACTCAAGAGAATTACCTACTTCAGCAATTCCAGAACCAGTAAGTGCTTTTGTCAAGATCTATGCAGACATCTCCCCCTGGTGGTCACAAGAATCCAAGATGGAAATTCACTCGTTTTAACTTGGGCTTTTGTCTTAACCTGGAGAAGGAAATGGCAATCCACTCCAGTACTATTGCCTGGAAAATCCCATGGACAGAAGAGCCTGGTAGGCTACAGTCTATGGGGTCACAAAGAGTCGGACACGACTGAGTGACTTCACTTTGTCTTAACCTCTAATTGGCCTCACATCCAGAATGGCAGGGTTCACTCTGGTGACATCCACCTCTGTATGAGAGAGTTCCTTTCCCTTTGTCCCGTTTGCTTAAGCAAAGGAAGCTGCTTGAAGAGAGTCTGAGCCCTTGATCACCCATAACTGCTCACTTATAAGTAAAATGAGGGTTTTCCTGGTAGCTCAGCTGGTAAAGAATCCGCCTCCAGTGTGGGAGACCTGGGTTCGATCCCTGGGTCAGGATGATCCACCGGAGAAGGAAATGGCAACCGACTCCAGTATTCTTGCCCAGAGAATCCCATGGATGAAGGAGCCTGGCAGGCTACAGTCCATGGGGTTGCAAAGAGTTGGACACAACTGAGCGACTTCTCTTTCTTTCTAATTGGGCTCCTTATCCTGGCCCTTGGACTGCAGGGAGGTCAGTCGAAAAGGAAATCTGTTCTGGATATTCACTGGAAGGACTGATGCTGAAGCTGAAGCTCCAATCCTCTGGCAACCCAATGCAAAGAACTGACTCATTGGAAAAGACCCTGATGCTGGGAAAGACTGAAGGTGGGAGGAGAAGGGGATGACAGAGGATGAGATGGTTGGATGGCATCACCGACTCGATGGACATGAGTTTGAGTAAGCTCTGGGAGTTGGTGATGGACAGGGAAGCCTGGCGTGCTACAGTCCATGGGGTCGCAAAGAGTCAGAGACGACTGAGCAACTGATCTGACTGATGATTCTGGCCCTTAGTTTTCTCTCTGTATCTGCTATAGTGTTTTTGATTCTATCAACTATACTATTGAGTAGCTTATTTCAGGAACAAGAAATAAAAGACACTAAGTTGAGATCGTTACCCACTGTCACGAGCCACTGGGGTCTCTGGAGTCCTTTGGTTTAACCATCAGAAGAATGAGGTTTGAAGCTCAACTGCCCAACTTTGGGTCCACAAATCCAGATTCAGTTTCCTCACCAGTAAACTAAGAAACTGGTCTGGATGATTATTAAGGCTGCTTCCAACTGTTCCACATTCTGTTATTTTCTAAAGAAGCCCAAGGGAAGGTATGCATTCAACATTTATTTTATTTAAGCCTATCAATTTTTGCTAATAATAATACAGTAAGAAACTGCCATAGGATGCTCCGTCTTAGACTCTGTTCCTCTAAAAGGAAAACTGGGAAGAAGGATTCAAATATTTGAAGGACTCTTAGAACAAAGTAGACTAGCTTTTAAGAAAATGAGCATGGCAAAAAAAAAAAAAAAAAAAGCACGCATGGTTATACGGATTTCTTCAGGAAGGAATAAATCGTTCATCTGTGAGGTCTGCCAAACACACATCTCTGCACTGAAAGGAAGTTTGGAAAACGTTCCCTTACCGTTCCACGTACATCTCGTCCAGATTGTTAAAGCCTATTGTCGGACTTCTAAGTTGATTCTGCACAGACACAAGATCGCTGCTCTCCAAGGCCTGGTTGAGTAAAGCTACAGCAGATAGCATTTCCACCGCAATCAAGAGCTCCTCATGGGCCAAGTAGTTCTGTTAGGAAACATACGGTAATATAAGCTGCCCAAATTTACACAACCCATGTATGTGATGGGGGTTCAGAAGGTTCACTTCAAACAGTACAGAAAAGTCAGAGATTGTGAGAACCCAGGACAAAGAGGGCTGCCTGGTCATCTATTTTTCATTGGCTTTCAAGAACAGGTCAGTGGCTTCTGGATTTTCCTTAGATGCTCGTCTGGGGAATTGAGTTAATTACAATCCTTAGTTATGACTCCATAAGCATCTGCATGGCCACAGCCGCTTCCTATCTGCAGCTATACTGGCTGCCAACAGGCTTAGTCTTACCAAACAATTAAGCCACCGGTTGGATAACATCGTTACTGTCTCTAAGTGCAGAGTAAGACATTAGTATAAATAATGCCTTTCAGTTTGAATTAAGGGTAAGGAAAAGAGGGGAGAATTTTACTTAAAGATGATAACCCTGGAAAAGTAAATCAAAGTCATTAAGCAACATAGATTTTAATTTTTAAAAAGTTAGTCTAAGTCACATTTTTATAAATGGGTAGAAATTTTAAACGTACTCTAGGGTCTAGATATTTGAAGAAATGTGAGGCAAATCTTAATGAAAAGCAGGTAAGGATTAGGCTTATTTAAAAAATAAGTCTCAGGTTACAGAAAGCCCCTTTCACCATTCTTTTCCTTTTAACCATTTTATACTGACTTGGCCCAGCTTCAAAAGGGTTATTTCTTCCATCCTATTGAAGGAACATAGAGTAAGCATGAAAATAAATTTTTTAAAACCCTGATATCTATCTTTACATTTAGGATATTGTATATTCCGTATGTATAATATTTATACCAAAATGCACTATAGCTTTCTGGTTCTCCATGGAAATTTCACAGTGAATTGATTTGAGATTAACAAAGCACAATTTTATGTTCCAAAGCAAATGGGAAAAAGGGTTTTTATAGGGAACATGTAAGTTTTATCCAAAGACCTTACATTAACTGTGAGTTTAACATAGAAGGAAGGTATCAAATTACAAGTAAAGAGCAGAATGGAATCATTTGAGATTCACCACAAATACCTAAAGTGGTATACAGCCAAAAAGATGAGGACAAATAAAGAAAAAACGGATGAATGTGTCAGAGTGTACGTAGCTTTAGGCCTCAGAGTTAGAGAAATGGGGACAATATGAACAAGAGAACCCATAGGCAGTTTAAAGAAATAACTTATTTTTCTTTTATTACAAAATAGAGTTGACCACTGAGCAACACCAGAGTTAGGAGCGCTGAACCTCCACGCAGTCCAAAATCTCCATAGAGCTGTTGTTGTTCAGTCACTAAGTCATGTCCGACTCTTTGTGACCCCGTGGACCGTAGCCCACCGGGCTCCTCTGCCCCCATGTAAGTTGGTCCTCCATATGCTCATCCTTCCGTATCCTCCATATGCTCATCCTTCTGTATCCTAGTTTCTGCATCCTCGGATCCAACCAACTGTGTATCCTATCATACTATAGTATTTACTATTGAAAAAAATTCACATACAAGTGGTGTGCACAGTTCATACTGCAATAGCTATTTATAAAGCACTGTAAGTCTTAATAAGCAAGGATAAGAAAACAAACCCTACTACCCATGGCCTTTCGTGACACACACTTTTCGTTATTTTTTAATTCATGCAAACATTTACAGAGACTTTGGTTTTTTAAACTATTTTCCTTTTCTAATTGTAAAAAACAAGATAATGCTATATATTTCAATCTCATTTTTTCCATTTAATAGTAGGGTGTGCAGTCTGTTCCTGGTTAAACATATGGTTTGTTTCCTTTTTTCAGTACTATAGATAAAAATGTCCCTGTATATTTGTGAGTTGCCTGTTTATGCTTTATGCTTTCCTCCTCTTGTTTTTTGGTAGAGCACTACTGTTTTTGATTTTAAGATCCAATGTCCTTCCATGTTTTTTCAGAACTTTAATTTTTAAATGATTTTTTACACATAACCTTTCATACTGGAAATTTATTCTATTGTGTGTAGTGAGGTAACGTTTTCTTTCCCAAATGGTTAAATGCTTCTAAGGATTTCATTTCTTTTCCCAGGTCTTTGAAATATTATCTCTTTCATACATTAAGTTCTTGGCACTGCCTTTAGGATTTTTCACTCTGTTGCACTGTTTAGGTTAATCCTGTACTAATAAATATGCTCTTATTTACTGTAACCTTATATGATTTTACTGCTTAATCCCATTAACATAGTAAGAACAGACACTAACAAAAATCAAAGTCATGGTGCTAATGCTCTTGGTTGCAGATTTCTGGAAATCTAAATCAAGAGAGTTAGATATTAAAAAAACTTTCAGTCTGTTATTAAATTATACCAAGTTTTTAAAAAATCACAGAGAAAATAAGAACAACTAGTTTGAAGTGCGTATTTGTGTAGAGCCCTGACTGCATTTCCTAACTATGCTCTCAGATTCTTTAAGGAGATGAAAGGCAGGAGTTGAAGAGGAAGGTGGTGTGGAATTGGTACAGGGAAGCCAACGAGACCAGTGACTGGCACAAGCTGGAGACACTCCACTCCACTCACCTGTCTTCAGCAGCACTGCTGGTTGCTAGGACTCAGAATGAACATCTCTGTAACCAAGTCTCTTCTGACTTACCATGGCGTTCTGCTTCTGGAGGTTGAAAAGTTCATTCTGATACATCGCAGCAGCAAAAGGATAGACAACGGGCAGCTGGGCCTCTGGTCTCTGCAGTGCAAGCAGGGTGTTCTCAGGGTCACCCTCCCGAATAACAGCATTGATGTGGTCCACTGCAGCCAGCCCTGGGGTCGGAGTAACGTTTCATCAGAACCTGTGCCTTTCCCACTGCGGCCTGACCCCACCAGCCCACACTTCCAAGGATTAGAGCCTAAGCAGTCATCTTCCATGAACTCTGAAAAGTTGCATTTGGATGGTAAGCAAAGCGTTGGAACTGGTAGCTTGTAATTGGAAAATAGTCTAATCCTTGGAGCTAGTCCCTACAAGAACCTCAGCATTGATAAAGCTGGAGTTATAAGGGCATTCCTGACTAGCATGACTTCCCTGCAAAATTCTTCCTTTCAGGACCAGCATTGGAACCATTTCTCCCATAAAGTCCTCACAGGGCTTCAGTTCCTGAGAATTTCACACCCTGGGTATTGTTTTGGTATTTAGGACTGGGCCATGTGTATCCCACAGGCATTGCTCTTTAATACTCTTTGTGTGTTAGCTCTGCCTCCCCAAGGAGATTAAAGATGTGTGAAGACCAGAAGCAAGGCTTGCCCTATCACTGTTTTATCTTCCCTCTGAATGAGCACCACGGGACCCCACAGGAGGCGCTCGGGCACACTGCTGTTTGATCTAGAATGGTGTTTAAGTCTCCAAGTAGTCTCCCTCATCTCTTGTGTTTTGTAAAGTGTGGTTTTTTAGGGGAATATAATTTCAGATATGTTTTTAAAACTATTACAACCAAAGTCATATGAGTATATAATTCTACATTGCAATGGTGGTCCCCATGTGTTAGTATGGTTCCGAGAACTCCAGTGGATGCCTGAAATCATGATAGAACCGAACCCTGCAGGTACTGTTCCCCCCCCGCCCCCGCCCCATATATACACATCTGTGATAAAGTTTAATTTATAAGTTAGGCATAGTAAGAGATAAACAACAATAACTAATAACATTCTTAGGACTTCCTTATTTTATACTGGTAGAGTGTCCCTCTTAACATCTTAACTATTTCTCCCATCCCATCCATCTCCCCTTCTGGCAAAAATTAGCTTGTTCTCTGTGCCTATGACTCTGTTTCAGTTTTATTTATTGTTATTTTACAATTTTTCTTGTTTCTTGAAGTAGTTGAGTATTGCTATATACTTCTCTCTTGGAGCTGCTTTTGCTATGACCCATAAGTTTTGGCAAGTTGGGTTTCCATTTTCATTCATCTCAAGCTATTTTTTTGATTTCTTCATTGACCCATTGGCTTTCCACTTAAAGAAGGCATGTAATAGCTTCTCTTTGGCATCTCTGAATTGCTAGCATCCCTACTCTCGGGCTCTGGGGCCATTATTAAGCAAAGCAAGGACGGCGTGGACACGAGGACTATGACACCAGACAGTCTGGTGACTGAGATGGCTACCAAGTGACTGAAGGGTGGGGCCTCCCGGACAAAGTGACGATCCACGTGCCAAGGGGGTGGCGTGAGAGTTCACCATGCTACTTGGAACAGCAGGTAACTGAAAAGACAGGCGTTATTCCTGGAAATTTCCATCTAACATTTTCAGACTGCAATTGACAGTAGGGAATTGACATTTCCGTCAAGAAAACTGTGGATAAGTGGGGAGTGGGGGTGGGGGAGAGCTACTGTATCATTTAACCTAAAAAATAAAAAAACGCCCTCATCACAGAGATGCCTTGGTTTACATTACCTGATCCAATCAGAAGCTCTGTGATGTCTCTACGAGTTATAACATTCAGATTATAAAGACCTGAATTTTAGTGACCACATGGAGGGTACTCGGAACAGTAAGTTCAGTATAGTTTCAAGAAAACAGAAATGGAATTGTGACTAAATGGAAGAATGAGTGATGGACTCTGCTACCAGGCAACAGAAACTGGGCGGAACCAATGGGGTTTTGCCTTACAGAGAAGGTTTCAGGTTAGTAGAGACAACACAGACCCAGACATTTCTAGAGTTTTCAAGGATTAGTCTGTCTCCCTAACACATGACAAGACTATAGCTAAGATTATTCTAACCCTTTTTAACAGATGGGAATTTATCTTCTCTACCTATATTCACACGGAGCCAAGCTCAATAGCTTTTCTACTGAGATACCTCATTTAAGAACAGGAAACACTTAGAACTAATGCAGTCTTTCATGCCACACCCCAGAAAACTTACACTTTTAGAATAAGTTAGAATAATACCCTAAGAACCCAAACACTTTTTTCTATTTTTAGAACTAGTATGATAAATGAAAGAATTCCAGAAAAGAAGGTCAGTGTTTGGTTGTCATGTTTGATGCTCTGTTAAGGTTATCCAAGGCCTTTGGATTGTGTCTCTAATTATCCTGAATAGAACTGTACTTCACCTTTGAAAACTCTATTATATAAGTTTGGAAAACTGGATGGTAAAATATTACAAGAAAAAATATACCCTTTAGAACACTCTTAATGAACCATTTCTTCTAAAAAAAAAAAAGAAATATAAAGTAAGCTTAACCACTCTTTTACACTCTGCATTTAACAAAGTCTCAAGCCCTAATCTTAACAGAATATATGTAATGAATGGAAAGCAGGTACCAAACTCTAAGTTAAATGACTGCAGTCCAAACAAACCCGAAGCCTCTGAAACAGAGCTGGTACTGCTATGATCAAAGCTGTCACTTTCTGCCATTACCATGGCTGCTACAAATGAAGACACCTCAACATTTTAATACAACAAGCTCAATGACTGGGGGAAAGCTTGTCAAGTAGTTACACTGACATATTTTAAAGCATACCATTGTCTCATTGTCATGTCACTGGCTAAAATATGCTTTGGAGAATTTTTTCAAGACTAATACTAGATATTTCTAGTATTACTATAAATTTTCCAACAGGGAGAGATCAAAACCTTCAGAATAATCATGTTCTATGCATTTAAAGCCATTAAACACTGCAATGTCTTTCATAATTTTAGCTGGTTATGCATTAGTGCAAATCATCTCATGCTTTTTACTTAAAAGTGGAAAAAAAAACATAGTCAATCTGGCATCAAATTTGTGGTCAGGAAATTCTGTCATTCAATCAAGTGATGAAACATTTATATAAGGTATTATATTTAACATGAAAAAGAAATCTATTCTAGTGGTTATAAACATTTCAAAAATAAAGGATGGCATACAGCTAGGGAACCATTTCCCCACTAAGCTTATGAACCTCAGATGTCTCGCTGGCAATATTAGTTTCTTCCTAAAATCCATTTCTGTCAAGCATAATGAAATTCTCAGCTTTCAAATAGAGCAGAAAGAGAAACTTGAAATTGTACTTCATGTATCATCACCAACATGTTCAAAATTTAATAAGAATAAAAATAGGAGCACACATCTCAAAATGTCAAGGTGTTCCTTAAAGAAAGTAATCCCGGTGCTCGCAGTACTTGTAAATGGAGGTAAATTCTCAAACCCACTCGGGTTAACTCCTAGACATATCTATCAATTTTCTCTGGGCCTCCTTGTTTGAAGCCTTTAATATATATCTCTACCAGCAACTTAGAAGAACACTCTTGAGTAATACCTATGGATGCACATTTCCTTGAAGGCGCTAAGAGCCATAAAGAACATTCAAGGCTCATCTAGCAGGTTACACTGAGGGTTTAGGACTACTGGAATTAGTGGACACTCCAAGTTTAAACTTGGCAGAAGTTCACATGCCTTATTAAATGGACTAACTGGCCTTTGATGTATTCATTTTCAGGGTATATGTGGGTTATTTAGGTTGACCTTGGGGACATAAATGTCAAAGAGAATTCCTTACTGCCTCAAGTAAAAACAAATTTTATTAGAGAAAGAAAAAAGACTAATAAAGAGACTAGTGTATCTAAAGTTGCACATGCTTATTTTAATCACCCCAGTTTTTTGTTCTTTATAGTCACATAACTGAACTAGGTACCAAGGAGAATTGTCCTGTAGGACTCCATGGAGTCTCAGGGCCATTGGATTCAAACCTGCCACGATGTGATTTATAGGTCTGCCACATATTCACTTGCACCAAAGCTACACAAGCGGTAAGAGAACAATTCTTACACACTGCAGACTAATAATTCAGAAGTAATAAAAAGCAGAGGTGTCAATAACAGCTTTACAATTCCAATAAAATGTTATCATATAATCCTGGGCAAGGAATGACAATTGTTAACTCATAATCTTTACTAAAAGAACTTTAAGGATAGCCCAATAAGGGATAGGTTCAAAAAATGACATACACTGTATCTGTATGAAACAGGAAGGTACAGTCAACCTAGCTTCAAGATGTTTTGAGATACTTTGCATGGACTGGGGACAAGATGGCCAGAAAAGCTCCACGGAAAACTAGCAGATGATGCACCAGAATTAAGAGCAACACTTTTAGTGGATCTGTCATCATATAAGGCACTTTTATAAGGATATATGTTAAGAGTTTTGCTGAGATTCAGATAAGAAAAATTTGCATCTTATAGAAGTATCCATTTCCTTCATATGATCCATTACTCACTGTTGACTTTATTGATATTGCCTTGGATTTCTGCTTGTGTCAGCAATTCTTCATATGCATCTCTTTCTTCTTCTGAGATACAGTTACTCTGCAAAACAAAGGCTTCATTGATTCTTGAGGTTAAGTGGTTCCAAAGCTTGATATTCAAAAGCAAAATCTTTAAGAGTGCTAAAAACCATTTGTTAATATTCATGTGAACTCGATACAAGCATTTAAGAGTGCCTGCTCTGTGAAGAGCCAAGGTTAGCTGTGCCAGCAAGGGTTACAAAAATGAACAACAGACCCAGTGACTCTCTGTAAAGCCCTAATTGTCTAATGTGGAAAACATTAGGTTGGACCACTTGATACTGCCATTTTTTTGTAGATCAAAACCAGCTGAATATTGGCCATTTGATTCAGTCTAACAGAAAAATCAAGAACATAAATAACAAATATAGCAGAACAAAATATATTCTAGGGAAGTACACAGGTGGAAAGAAAAATTTTAAAAAGAGACAACAACTGAGGAGGGCCTGGAAGAGAGGGCTTCCCTGGTGGCTCAGATGGTAAAGAATCTGCCTGCAGCACAAGAGACCTGGGCTTGATGCCTGGGTCAGGAAGATCCTCTGGAGAAGAGAATGGCTACCCACTCTGGTATTATTGCCTGGAGAATCCCATGGACAGAGGAGGCTGGTGGGCTACAGTCCATGGGGTCAGATATGACTGAGTGACTTTCATCATCATTATGGAGGAAGAGAGTAATGTTCAAGGGAGAGAAGAGAGAGAAGGATGTAGGCAACAGGATTTGATCACAATGGTGAGAAAGCTTGGTGTGTCAGGGCTACAGTCAGAGTGCGTGTCCTGGGTTAGCCACAAAGATGGGGAGGTAGGTTGGGTATGCTGGAATCTTTTGAGGCCGACAGAAGGACCTGTGCTTGACTCAGTAGGCATCAGGGAATCAGGGGAGGTTTCTGGTGGGATGACATCAGATCTGTAGCTAAAGACCAATTTTGCAACCTGGAACTTGGGAGAGGGCTTGGTTTGGAAAATGATAGGAAGCCAGGGAACCCAAGGGGAAGAGCCCTGAGACAAGGTCAGGAGGGGCAGGGCTGAGGCAGGAGTGGTGACATGAGAAGGGGGGCGGATGGAGGTCAGCCCAGCAAGTAAAGGCGGCACAGGGTAGTGATGCCCAGGACACAGAGGGCATAAAGAGAGTTCTGAAACAGCGTGGGGGTCATTCCAAAGGGAAGTCAGTATAAGGCATGTTTCTGAGAAGGGTAGGGTAGGGGCGAGCATCTTCCTGATGGGGCGGGGCAAAGGGATGAGGGCATCAAGCTGACAGCTTGAGTTCTTCAACAAGTAGATGAGCTCAATGGAGGAAGTGCAGAGAAAAGAGTGATTTAATGTCAGATGTTGAAGGCTCTCCACATTTAGGGGGAGGAACAAGCAGAGATGTGAAGAGATGCAGAGGACGTCCAGAGCAGCAGAGAGGCCCAGAAAACATGGGTGGGGGGTGGCGAAGCAGGCAGTTTAAGGCCAGGGGCAGTGTGGGGCAAGTGTGCCCAATGCCATCCCCTGAGAAAAAGCGAAGATAAAGGGGCTACTTTGGTAACGGAGCTGAAGCTGACATGGCAAGATTTTAAGGAGGGGAAAGCTGGTGAGGAAGTGGAATCTGAGTGCAAAGTTTTCCGTAAGACAGGAGGCAGGAAATATAAAGTGAGGGTCAGGAGCTGACTTTCCAAGGAGGGAACTCACTTCTTCAAATATGAGGGCAAACTATGGAGAAAATACAAGGAAAGCGAATTCAAAAGCATCTTCTCTAACCTCACCACACTCAATGATTAGCTTCTAGTAATAAATCTGAAGGTGAGCCACCTAATACAAGGTCTGCTGGTGCTATTCAACTAGGGAAAATCTTTAACTGCTCCTTCTACACCTTCTTGATAAGTTTTCAACATGATCTTTCATCCTTGCTACCTGTAATACTCATCAAAAAAGAAAACCTAATTTCCTTACAGAGGATATGGTCTTCTTTTTCCTTTATACTTCACCAAACCAATAGCCTGTGGCTAGAGAGACCACAGCCAGTGGATTTAAAAATATCCCTCATAACATTAAAGCTTTTTCAAACTAGCAATGCATAACCATGCTTATTACTGTATTGAGCACTCAGAATCTAACTGAATACCTTCAGCCTTGCATTTTCCTCTTTTCTTTTCTTGGCTTCCCAGAGTTCCTTCTGATATTCCTGTGCGAGATCGTCATCCACTAAAGTCAAAACTGCGTTTGGGTTTCTTAGCGTTACAATGGTCTGCTCAGCGATTCCTTTTTCAATAGCTTCATTAATGGCTATGACTGCAGCGTGCACTGCAAAGTAAAAAGAAAAAAAGAACTTTATCAGCAAAAGCCAACACGGACAGGTGTACCGACGGGGCACAACTTAAGCAGTTTTACTTTCTTCCGTGGGGTCCAGTCAAGAATTCAGACAATAGAACCTCAGACACATCACAGCACATCCGTGAGACAACCTCCCCCCCTGCTCATTTATCTTAGGTCCTCAGCATCTGTTACATGATCCCTATTCATTTATTCGGACACAACTGAGAGACTTCACTTTCTCTTTTCACTTTCATGCATTGGAGAAGGAAATGGCAACCCACTCCAGTGTTCTTGCCTGGAGAATCCCAGGGACGGTAGAGCCTGGTGGGCTGCCGTCTATGGGGTCACACAGAGTCGGGCACGACTGAAGTGACTTAGCATAGCATTAGCATAGCATAGCATTCATTTATTCAACTTGCATTGAATGTGAATCAAACACTATGGCAACCACTGGGAGTCCGCAGGGTGACACTTTGAAAGTATCATGTGTTCAAGAGACGACTGCAATTTAACTTGCAACATGGAAAGATTCCCAGCAGTGAGTACCCTGCTGCTGAAATCTAAGGACAAAGAACGCAGAGAAACGTTTGGGAGAGTAAAGATATTTCTGGAACTTCTTAAATTGCATTGTACAAGCAGATGTCTAGAGTCCAAGGTCAATTATTTGGTTATATTCTGATGTGCTCAAGTCAATTACATATAATACGTATTATAAAAAAATTTAGAGTGCTTATAATATCTTCTAAATATCCTATTTCTTATAACCAAAATCAAGAATAGGTCAGTCTCATGCCGTTGGCAAGTCTGAATCTTAAGTAAACTCACGTGCAGCTTCATCCACAGACAGTTCATTAGCCAGAATACCACCTATTTTGCTGAAAGATGGCATTTGTATTCCATATTTCTCAAGCTCCTTTCTCATATTACTGATTTCTTCCTCTGAAAAAGAACAACAGCCAAAAAAATCAATGAAAGCCATAGAGATGGAGGCAGGACTGAGGGTATTTGTGTCAAGAAATGTGTTCATCAAGAACACGGGGTCAATTCTAAAGAAGAGCCTTAGAAAGAAGCCAGCCTCCCTTTCTCATTTCACAAAGGTGAGGAAACAGACACTTGGCAGAGCCTAAAGACAATAAGCAAGTTTTCTCCTCTGATCAATAGAAAGGACAAAAAGGGAATCAATATCAAAATGAAAAAAAAATATCGCTGCATTTTCTTTTTTTTTTTTTAATTTTATACATGTTCTTAATAACCTCACTGTAAAAGATTATCAAGATAAAGAATAGTACCTGTGAAGTCTACTTTGCCCAGCAAATCCTGGATCTGGGGTGCAATTCCTAGTTTGAACAGATATAAACTGAAAGAGAAACCATAAAACTATCAGAAACTTCATCATCATAAATCTTAGAGCTAGAAATTACATACATCTTAAGGGTCTTTTTATTTGAGAAACACCTAAGAGACGATCTCAGCTAATCCATGCATCTTACAGATGAGGAAACTGAGTCCCAGGGTGACACAGCCCCTACTGGGACTAGGACTAGAGTCCCAGTCACTGTCTGGAAAACTGGTCTTCTGAACTACACAGCACGTCCACAGGCGAACTAACCTAATCATCCAGTTATAAGCAGGCTAAGGGACACAACACAAAACAGCAAGTAACAAATGCAAGAAACATTTCTTTGGATATTACATGACTTCATTTTGCTTAAAGTAGAGCTGAAATTATATGTTCCTTTCCATACCTATATATGCCTCCAAGTACCATATACCCCCTTGGAGAACTATCTGTTTTATACATTCTGAACCAATAAACAGAGCAGCAAGACTACTCGTAGATGGAAAGATGTTAAAGACAAACCACGATGTGGATATATTACTATGACTGGATATATTACTATGACGTGGATATATTTAAAAAGGCGGAAAATGCAAAGAAATGTGTACATATTTTTTAAAAGTTCAATAGGAAGCAATGATGGTCACAACTAACCTGCCTGTAATCTGACAAAAGAAGCTAGAGTCTGACATCTAAATTCTACCAAAGAGGATGAAAATATTTAGTTATGTGACTTTTCACCTCAAAAGCATTGAGCCATAGTTTCTGAACTACATGTGTTTTAACCTTCCCAGCCCCCCAAGATCAACTCTACAACCCGACTAAAAATTCTGTATTCACTTAATATCAGTTCTGATAGACTTATAACTTAGGAAATTTTAATTAGACGTTAGAATTACAAATACAGTATACGGGAAAATGAACTGAGAATGATTTTGACAGTTTGGAGTATTTCAAGACTTATTTCAAATGTTGATGAGACAGATCTGAGTAGTTTATAAACACAAAATTTCATTAAAAGAGTTCAAGATCAAGCCTTCTTAATGGAATGAAAACTCTTAAAATGCATGATTCATCAGTGTAAGCAGTATCCATTGAAATTAAATTTTTCGATCTTTGTAAGAAATAATCACTTAGAAAAGTAATATGTGATCAAAGCTAAAAATTACTGATCCATGGTTTCAAAAGAATATATAGAAAACCATCATTCAGAGTTAAACAGTAAATACTTTGATATAAATCATTTTAATATTGTTTCTGGAAATATCTATTTCATAAATTTACATGAAAAAAGTGAAAGCGTTAATCACTTAGTCTCGTCCGGCTCTTTGTGACCCCATAGACTGTGGCCCACCAGGTTCCTCTGTCCATGGGATTCTCCAGGCGAGAAGACTGGAGTGGGGAGCCATTCCCTTCTCCAGAGGATCTCTCCCACCCAGGAATCAAGCCGGGGTCTCCCACACTGCAGGCAGATTCTTTACCATCAGAGCCACCAAACAGTATTCTATAATATGAATGTACCATATTTTGCTTAACCAATTGCTGAGCATTTAGATGATCATTAATTATCCACTATGATAAATAATGTTGCAGTGAACCTACTTATATAGGCACATCAGTCTACGGGGTCGCAAAGGGTCAGACACTACGGAGCAACTGAACTGAACTTATGCATATATCTTATTCATCACATAAATTCCTGCAAAGAAAATTATCAAATTGAAAGGATATATACACAAAACTTTTAATATATATTATCAAATTGTCTACTTAAAAAGAGATTATACATTTATTCTCTGTGAGCAAAGAGTTAATGAAACTCCTCTCCCTTCTACAACAGAATATGCCCTCCTTCAGTTCAGTTTCAAGCTCTGTTCCCCCAGGTGCCCAATAAATGTATACTGACAACCATGTTACTAAGCATCATTGCTTAGGAGAAAAATAACCCTTGATTGGCAAATTGCATCTTGACTAGAAGGAATCATAAATACCTAGTAGGCTATACACAGCTTAGGTGTTCCTGAGTTCAGTGACTCTTGTAACTGGCACACTTGTAGGAAACTGGGAAGCCATGCTATGCTGCTGCTAAGTCGCTTCAGTCGTGTCCAACTCTGTACGACCCCATGGACTGCAGCCTATCAGGCTTCTCCGTCCATGGGATTCTCCAGGCAAGAACACTGGAGTGGGTTGCCATTTCCTTCTCCAATGCATGAAAGTGGAAAGTGAAAGTGAAGTTGCTTAGTCGTGTCTGACTCTTAGCGACCCCATGGACTGCAGCCTACCAGGCTCCTCCGTCCATGGGATTTTCCAGGCAACAGTACTGGAGTGGGGTGCCATTGCCTTCTCCAAGCCATGCTATGGAGCTGCTATAATACATACTGGCTCCTGGGGACTGAGGTGCTCAGCCAGGGAGCCTTCAGTAACTACCACTGTTAGTCTCATTCATAACTTCACACCCACGTTATCACCCAGGGCACCAAAGAGAACAGGTTCTAAATGGCTGTGTGGACAACTACATGGAGAGTTGAGAAGCCCCCCACTGCAGAGCAAACGCTTGATGCTGTCCTGCTGGCAGGCTGTATTTCCTTCTGAGCATCTGCTAATTGACATGGTTACGGCACACAGTCCTGAGTCTGAGTGTTTAACTGAACTAACACCCAGGTGATGGGCATGGCCCCACTCCACCATCAATCCGTGAAAATGCCATTTTCTGTGTCCCTTTAAGAGCAGAGGATTCTATCCATGAAAACCTCACCAATCTGATAGCCAAAAATGTCATTAAAGTTCACATTTCCTTTTGTTCATTGTGAGGGTAAGCATTTTTCATACACATATTGGCCATTTCAATTTCTTCCAGGAAATGCATATTAATGAACTTCTGAATTTTAAAGGTTGTGTTCTGGGGGGATTTATCTTTCTCTGTTTTTTTTTTCCCCCCTCTTTTCCCTCAAAACAACAACCAAAGGACAAATGACACTTTAAACATACGGTAATTTTACTACTAAATTCCAATATATTTGTATCTTATTCACAAGGGAAAAACATATTAGACTCTGAACATCGTTCAATGTAAAATAGACATTATGTATTCATAATTTAAAGCTAGAAAGACAGGATGCATTTCTTAGTTTAAATTCTAGGTCTTTAGAGATTATCAGGGATATAACAAGTCCATGGCGTCACTAAGTCAGACTCGACTGAACAACTTCACTTTCACTTTTCACTTTCACACAATGGAGAAGGCAATGGCAACCCACTCCAGTGTTCTTGCCTGGAGAACCCCAGGGACGGCAGAGCCTGGTGGGCTGCCGTCTATGGGGTCGCACAGAGTTGGACACGACTGAAGCGACTTAGCAGCAGCAGCAGCAAGTCATTATAATTAAAACTAGGATGCTGACATTTCCCAAACCATAATATTTTATGAACCAATTCTCAATTTATTACACAAGAAAAAATATGCCAGGTAAAAGGGACCTCATGTCACTTGGACCAAATAAAATGTCAACCTAGTCACACACTTCTGGCTGTAACAGAAACAACAAAATTCAACAGAATTAAACAGACAGGGGTGTAGTTACAAAAGAATTCTAGGAAAGTAAAATCAAGCCATACTTGAAAAAATAAAAATAGATCCATAAATGATCAAAAAAAATACCACTGTATGCATTCTTTCATGGTTCCTGATTTGTAGTTTTATCCCCTTTTACAACTAAATTAAAAAATACACCTGAACAAGTTGACCAAAAAAAAAAAAAAAGTATAAAAGTAATTGAATGGGAAAAACTTTGAAAATGTGACAGTAAAATTTAACTAGGAGTCTCCCATCAAATCTCTTCTAATAAATTTTATACATAAAGTAATTTCATATTTAATGTGTATATTTATGTATATTATAATAATATTGTTAGTTTTAACATACTTGAAATTTATATTCTTGCATCAAAGGCTAAGCTAATGAATATCAGTTATCCTTAATATATTTCCACTTCTATCTCCCCTCCTATGTAATGTTGAGATAATCTGGAATTTTAGATGCATTTTTAAATTTTCAGATTATGCAATAAAAGTTTAGGTAAATACATTTTATTAGTTTACTTTCTAATTTAATCTGTATCCAGTTTTCTTCTTTCTTAGTTTTATCTTTGGTTTTGCTATTTATCAGCATATTTACTAAGTAGACGAAATGAATTACTCACTACGTGCACGTATTTGACTATTTTCATTTGTTCCCTGGGTGTTGGTTCTGTTTGTTGAATGTAATTCCTCTTTCAGAGCTGTCGTTTCCTTCAAATGTCTGGCATTTCCTGATTTGGGGCTCATCTTGAGGTCTGAGACTTGCAACTGTTTGTCACTGTTGGCTGCAGGTCCCCGTGACAGAGGCTTCCCTGGTAGCCCTGTTGGTAAAGAAACTGCCTGCAATGCAGGAGACCTGAGTTCGATTCTTGGGTTGGGAAGATCCCCTGCAGGAAGACATGACAACCCACTCCAGTATTCTTGCCTGGAGAATCCCATGGTCAGAGGAGCCTGGTGGGCTACAGTCCATGGGGCCACAAGAGTCGGACAGGACTTAGCAACTAAACCACAAGCATCCCGTGACAGAAGCCAGCCTTAGGGAGATGGGAGAGGAACAAGGAGGCTGATGCCCAGAGGGTGCTCACTGTCTTATCCTCTTAGACTGGGGTTCCCTGTGTCTTCTTGGGCACTGGTGTGCTACCCTGCCATCAGCATCTACACTTGTCTTGGGGAAGGATGAGTAGGTTCAGCAGGTCTAACTAATCCAAATTATGCTGGCTTAGGGCTCGCCTCTTCCCATAAAAACCCCCAAACCCCACAGCAGCTCCAAGCTTTGCTGCACAACTCAACGGTTTCTGAGCTGTGGCCCTCTGTTTTGTTTCTCAGTCAATCCAGTCCTATCTGTTTGCCTTCTGTCATGCTGCTGCTGCTGCTAAGTTGCTTCAGTCATGTCCAACTCTGTGCGACCCCATAGAGAGCAGCCTACCAGGCTCTCCTGTCCCTGGGATTCTCCAGGCAAGAACACTGGAGTGGGTTGCCATTTCCTTCTGAGTTACCTCAATTTTCCGGTCAATGGATAGCACTCTTTCTTACTACAGATGATTAAAACAAACAAACAAGCAACAGGATCCCCTGGTGGTAAAGAATCAGCGTGCCAGTGCAGGAGACTCAGGTTCGATTCCTGAGCCATTAAGGTCCCATGTGCTATAGAGGAACTGAGCCCACGCACCACACCTACTGAGCCTGTGCTCTAGAGCCCAGGAGGCACAACTACCGAGCCCACGTGCTGCAGCTCCTGGAGCCCCCCGGCTCTAGAATCTGTGCTCTGCAACAAGAGAAGCCACTGCAGTGAGAAGCCTGTGCACCACAACCAGAGAGGAGCTCACCGCAGCTAGAGAAAAAGCTATGCAGCAACAAAGACCCAGCACAGCCCAAAATAAATAATAACATTATATATCAAAGAAACTCCTACTACTTTAGTCACGTCATGTCAGTTTTGTAAGGAGACTAAGACACCCATGGCCGACGAGCCTGACATGACTGTTTCCACTGTATCTCCTTTCTGGAGATATCTGGTCTTTCATTTAATTACTCTCAACTGTCTGTCCCTATAAGGTACTCAGGCTTCCACAAAACAGAGGTTTGTTGGTAATATGAGCTAAATTAGTTACGCTAAACAAAAGTGTTCATGTTTCCCTACGGTATTAAAGAGACTGGAAGACTTTCTGATTATACTTTTTACTTCTCCATTTATGCTGTATAACATAAATCTCACAAGCAAACATCCCAGTTTAAAAGTTACCACAAGATGGTGCTGAGAAGTCAGGTACCTTTTGGATACAAAAATCTTTGAGTCAGATTTATCTCAAACCAGATTTTCGTGTGCTAGTCAGGATCAGGTAGAAATCTCATTTTCATTTACATACTTTCACCAAAAGTATGTATTTTTTAATGTTAAGGTATATTTTTATTTGGTTTCAATTTTCAGTGTTTATTTTATCTTTGAGGTTGAAGTTTAAACTTTTACTTTTGAAGAGATAACTTTTCACAGTGCGGGAGTTTATATACTAAATCTCTATGTGGGAGGTATGTCCTAGCAGATTAGTCAAAGGGGCAAATGTTTACTAGGAAAAGTACTTATTCTGGATTCCCATGCTGCAAAGAATCAGCAACAGTGGCCCACTCCTTTCTAAGCATTTTGATTCAAACGAGGGCATGACCTGAAGTATATAGGAAACCCAGTCTTAATGTTTAAAAAACAAAAGTCTGTCTAATCACCAATTTCTGAGAGCTCTTCAAGGCTGAATTTATTAAGCACCTTAGTGCCTAACAACCAACACAAAGAGCCAAGAGCATTCCCAAGGCAGCTGAGGGACTGATGTCACTTTCCACGTATAATAAAGCACTTGGCACGAAACGGCTAGCATTTCATCACATCAAAAGCTACAGTGCATGTATGTTGCTAAGAAAAGGCCAGTAATCGAGGAGCTGTCCTTCGGTAGCAAAAGCCTCATTGGCCCATGTGCTCCTATTTTGCACTAATAATATCAGTTCAAGTAAAGGAAGCAATAAAGAAAGCAAAAAAGCAAAAAAAAAAAAAAAAAAAAAACTATCAGTTTTTTTCCTACTACTTTGAATATATGCGTTAAGAGGTGCTACAGTAATAAAATGCAAACTTAAAAGGCAAAGGCTGAGTTTATTTCAACTTTTCTGGATCACATCATGCACAGTTCATTTTATGTTGTAAAATGGGAGATGAATGTCTGTAAATCAAAGCCTCATGGCTGATTAGGAAGAAGAGAGAACTGGAGTCAGAAGCTCTGGATCTTGGCCCCAGCCTGGCCACATTGCAGTGTGTGACTCTGACTCATATAAACCAATCTTTCAATTTCCTCATCGGTGAAATAAACCGGACTCAACATCTCAAGGTCCTTCCCGTTCTGAAGTTTGGGGAAGCTTCCTTTTAAACTACCCTAAATGTAACAGCTTAGAGACCTGTGCTGAAGTTCAAGTCTAATGCCACTGTTCTTTTAATTTTCCTAGTTGGATGGAAATATTCTCCCTTCTGAGGACAACGACTGGCTGCCTAAGTAACTGTAGGTTCTGGTGCCATCCCGCCTGGTTCTGAATCCCAACTCTGCCCCTTACTAGCTGTATGATCTTGGCCAGCCATAGTTTAAAATGAGACGAATAACTGTACAGAAAACGTATGTCATGAGGATTAAGTGAGATTATACCTGTAACAGGATACCTGGACCAGCACCAGGCATGTAATGGAAGGCTCAGTAGGTGTCGGTCTGTTTTCAGCATCACTACTGTGTGTGTGTGTTGCGTGCTTGTGTGCTCAGTGGCCTCCAGCTCCTTTCAACCCTATTGATGCAGCCCACCAGGCCCCTCTGTCCATGGGATTTTCCAGGCAAGAACAGTAGAGTGAGTATACTACTTCATGGGATCCTCCCAACTCAGGGATTGAACCCGAATCTCCTGCATTGCAGGAAGATTCTGGACCGCTTGAGCTGCTTTGCTAACGAGCCTGCCTTTGAACCAGTTCCTCAAGTTCACCTACTAGAGGAGCCCTTCTTCACAAACTGCGCAGGGTACTTGGAACGGCTGGTCAACCAGAAGTGGGGCTGCCGCAGCCATTTTCATAAATCCAAGCCCTGAATGGGTGCTATTTTGGCGTCTTCACTGCATTTGAAGACATGACTGCTGGACAGCAACCACAGACTCTGCGGTGGGAACAGCCATCCTTACACAGAGGAGAGGCAGACATGTGTTTACCTTGTGCTCAGTGTAGTAGAATCTTAACCAGCAAATAAACTTTATTTAGTAAGAAAATCTGAATCCAGAAGCCTCATGTGTTAAGCAAGGAAAATTGTTACAAACACGTGACAACTTTAAAGGGGATTCCTGGGTGGTGCAGTGGTAAAGAACCCACCTGCAGGAGACGTAGGAGACCCAAGTTTGATCCCTGGGTTGGGAGGATCCCCTGCAGGAGGGCATGGCAACCCACTCTGGCATTCTTGCCTGGAGAATCCCATGGACAGAGGAGTCTGCCGGGCTACAGTCTGTGGGGTCGCAAAGAGTCAGACTCGACGGAGCACACAATCAGGGAAAGATTGGAAAATCTGCTTGTGGCCACACAGCAAGGATATCTCAAAGAAATGTCAGGGACAGTGCTACAAGGACAAAGGAGTTGGCCAGAAAGAGCTCCCAGGACCAAACTGAAGCAATTTGGTCCATCAAAAAAGACACGTCTTGGTTAGTTAAAAGATGCTTGTTCCTTGGAAGAAAAGCTATGATGAACCTAGACAGCATACTAAAAAGCAGAGACATCACTTTGCCAACAAAGGTTCATACAGTCAAAGCTATGGTTTTTCCAGTAGTCATGTAGCAATGTAAGAGTTGGACCATAAAGAAGGCTGAGCACTGAAGAATTGATGCTTTGGAACTGTGGTGCTGGAGAAGACTGGAGTTTGAGCAAACTACGGGAGTTAGTGAAGGAGAGGAAAGCCTGGCGTGCTGCAGTTCGTGGGGTCGCAGAGAGTCAGACATGACTGAGCAAATGAACAGCAAGAAAAAATCTTGTTTAATCAGAGAAAGGCCTGGAGTTCAAAATGATGTTCAAAGGACTGTAGCCTTCAGGGCTCCTCAGTCCATGGGATTTCCTAGGCAAGAATACTGGAGTTGGTAGCCATTTCCTTCTCCAGGGGATCTTCCTGCCCCAGGGATCAAACCCAGGCCTCCTGCATTGCAGGCAGATTCTTTACTGCCTGAGCCAGCAGGCAAGCCTGGTATAAAGTGTACCAAAAGGAATTTGTAACGCAGAGATAAAATAAGACACGCATAATATTTATATGGATTTTAACAAGCTAGGAAGTGTTGTTAAAATACAGGTGCTTTGTTTTTTCTTATGTCTGTCTATAGTGTATAAATATGTGCTTGTTTTTGTACCTCTTATACAACAGGAAAAAGTAAAGACCAGGAACTCTGAGTAAGACAAACAGTCGAGAAAACCAAGGGAATATCCCAAGATAAGAACAGACGGAGGGGCACAGGACGTGACAAAAACAGCCAGGCGAAAAGAGGGCACAGTACTGATGGTTGCACTCAATGGCCAAGCAGAGAGAGGGTCCAGAAACAGGATCCGAGATGCTATCAGCCAAAGGGTCCCAAAGAGCATCAGGCAGAGTCTACCCCTCATCTCCTGGGGGAGAAACCTCTAGAATGCCCAACTGATTTCAAGAAAATATTCAAAGGGCGTACATTAACCTTTAATAATGTTAACAGACCAGGCCAATACATCATGAAGACAGGACAATGGGCTATGGAGCACTGGCCAAGCGAGACATGAAAGCAAACCATTTCGAGTGACAGAGGGTGGGGACTGAGTGGGAAATAAAAACCTACCTGAAAGCCAAATACTACAAGGTCTGGTTGATTTTGCAAATCAAGTTCAGCCTGATTCCTGCTGGCCAAGGTTGGACTCACATTAGGAGAAGAACCCAAACCGATACCGTGTTCTGACCGGCGATGATTGGTCAGAAACCAGATCTGTAACCTGGTCCCTGAAGAGGTACTCTGTTTCTAGTGACTATGCGAACTCTGGGTAGGTTTCAAAGTTTTATAGCCTTGCTGGGGCTGCTGCTGCTGCTAAGTCACTTCGGTCGTGTCTGACTGTGTGCAACCCCGTAGACGGCAGCCCATCAGGCTCCCCCATCCCTGGGATACTCCAGGCAAGAACACTGGAGTGAGTTGCCATTTCCTTCTCCAATGCATGAAAGTGAAAAGTGAAAGTGAAGTTGCTCAGTCGTGTCTGACTCTTAGCGACCCCATGGACTGCAGCCCACCAGGCTCCTCCATCCATGGGATTTGCCAGGCAAGAGTACTGGAGTGGGGTGCCATTGCTATAGCCTTAGAATGCATCGAAATCAGTGGCTAAATAACGAAACTACAAGTGAAACATGCAGTGTGGATCTTTTAGAATAAGTTTAAGTGTACTAAGTTTGTAATAATGTATCTGGGCATTTTACTTGTGTTTTAAGGTATTTGAGATATTCAAAAAAGCAGTCTACTAAATTTATTTACTTAAAGGAATTCAACTCTATAGCTAATGTTTAAGCATTTAACAGTTGCTCAATACATTGAGCAATAAATAACAGGTAAAAAGTGTTCTTCTCCATGGTTAGAAGGCCTCCAGACCAGAGGGGGGTGGGGGGGGGGGCGGGACTATCAGCTCTTGTTAGCAAGGTTCTCATTCCGTGAGGTGGCTCCTTTTATTGAATAGGTTTAAAATATTCTAAATAAAGCCACATGCCACATATACATTTTAAGTCCAAAACACCAAAATAGTTACAGTCTTTGTCATCTGGTACTGAAACGTCAGCGCCTGGAGCAGAGAAGTCTGTTGCAGGGCCTAGCAAGGAAAACCGGCAGCTTGTGCTCAAAAGACCCAAACTTGGCAGTGGCTTTCAGGCAAGAGCTGTAAAGACAATATTAGGGGAGAGGGACCTAGGATGCAGGGTCACCACTGACCGGTTGGTGGTGAGGTAACAGGGTGATGTTCTGGGAAGCTCAGCCTTCTAGTTCCAGTCGGTCTGAGGTCTACACACAACGCATGTGCTCAGCATGTAGTCAAATCCTCCATCTGGTGAGGGTCTTGGTTTCTACAGAATGACCCAGAGATGATCTATATTCCTTCAGGAGGAAGAGTCCTGGGACTATTACCCTAATCACTTACTACTTGAGTCTGCTCTTTGAAACTGGGGGAAGGCCTAGGAAACTAACCACCCCCGCCCTTTTTTTTCCAACAAGAAACAGGGGACACGGAGGGGCTTTTGTGTCTAGGAAGGCCCCTCAGGGCTTTAATCCCTGCTCAGCTTTAATGCCCCCTCCCCTTTCTTTGAGACTCCTTAATCTTAAGGGGGAACAGGTATAGGAAAAGAAAGTTTTATACAGAGAGGTGAACCATCAACCTGCCAGAGGAACTTGGTTTAGGGGGACTCAGTTTCAAATTTTCCAATGTTTTCCACAGTGAACACTTTTTTATTTCAAATAAGGAAAAGATAATAGACATTTCTTTGAAAAGAACATGAGGACATGCATCACTTAGGTAGGTCTGCATGACCCAGAGGTTCAGGACTCCTTGTGGGGCTGCCTGGCTAACACCGCCTGGAGTCTGGGCTTGAGAACACCCAGCTGAACTGAGAGAGTGAGGCCTGGGGACCGGGGTCAGAAATTCAGTGAAAGGCGAGGCAGGCAGGAAAAGGGAAAAGTAGACACAAGCAGGAAGCAAGGGCAGGAACCCAGGGCATTTTAATGAGGCTGTTAAACCCAAATCAAGAAGACAGAGATGAGAAAACAAGTTGGCAGGGCCAGGGATGAACTCTGCAGATCAGTCAGGCCTCCAGGCCTGGGGAATCTTTCTGCCTGGCTCCCGATCTATAACAGAACTTCTGACCTGCCTAATTCCCTGGCAGGTAATGACAACCTTTACACCAGCAATGCTGCTGTACCTGCAGCTAGGATATAACTGCTGAGGACATCTCGGTTCTTTTTCAGCATCACTTCTAATCACGCAGTGAGGGCAAACCCACGGTCCTTATGAAAATGCGCTGCTGCCCAGCTTCCAAAAGAGGCTGGCCCAACACAACAGAATATCAGCCTCATGTGAGGAACTGACCGCATTCTAAACCACGGCAGGAAGGGGTTTTGATAGAAAACTACTAGATACACCTGAGACTTCTCCATGCCCGATTAAGGAGCACCCTGGTAGCTCAGAGGGTAAAGAATCTGCCTGCAATGCAGGAGACCTGGGTTTGATCCCTGGATCGGGAAGATCCCCTGGAGAAGGAAATGGCAACCCACTCCAATATTCTTGCCTGGAGAACTCTATGTACAGAGGAGCCTGGTGGGCTACAGTCTATGAGGTTGCAGAGTTGGGCACGACTGGGACTAACACTTTAACTTTCTACAAGAAGTTTATAACAGAGAAAAGTGAAGGAGAGTCTCCCAGGGAATGCTGTTTATTAACTGAATATTGCTTTTCAAGATCCTGCTTTAAAAATTCCTACTTAAGGTCAGATCTGGTGAGGAACATTCGGCAGGAATCCACTTCATTAATGGAGTCTTCCATGATGAGTAGCTGAACACCCGAGAAAGATAGTCTAAATACTTGAGAAAAACATTTGCATGCAATTGGCAACGTAGCAAGAAGTTGCCTTTTCTTTGTTTACCAAGCTGCTCAAGCCATTGTTCAAACTATGGCAGGCACACATTTGTAAGCCTCTGTGCCGTTCTCTGTAACTTCCGTACAACAGTGACGTCACCAGAAAAGAACCAAGCGCACCGTTTCTTTATAAGCTGCTTACTTAACACCTCAGGTGTGTATTTCAGGAAATCAGTGTTACCTTACAGACAGCAGGCTACAGATGGGGAGGTTAGCACCCTGACGCATGGGCTTCCGTGGTGGCTCAGACAGCAAAGAATCCGCCTGCAATGCAGGAGATTTGGGTTTCATCCCTGGGTCGGGAAGATCCCCGGAGAAGGGAATGGCAACCTGCTCCAGTATCCTTCCCTGGAGAATCTATGGACAGAGGAGCCTGGCGGGCTACCTTCTATGGGGTCACAAAGAGTTGGAAACGACTGGGCAACTAACACTTTTCCCTCAGATGCATGGATATGATAATGATTAACTAATGGCTGGCTTAGCAGGTCACAAAGTGTTAAGTAATGATTCTAGGCTCTGAAAAGCATCTGACCAAGAATGTTGGGCAACGCATTTGATAATATTCATCAAAACGAGCACGTGGGCACCAAGAGCTTTTAGAAAACCTGGAACAATGATATCCTAGCCACATAAGAGGGGGTAAGGCACAGAAGCATTCTTTCCGGCAGTTGTTCTAAATCACTGGAGTCAAAAGAAATCATAGGATAGGCACCTACATTTGGTCTGTATTTCAAGCAACTGTCATCTTCCAAAGAAATCTCATAAGTGATGGGGTGGGGGAGGCAAATTATTTGACATAATCAAAAATCTTTAGTAATCCAATATTGCAATGAATTATTATAAAAATCTTCTCCTTTGGAGAGGAAGGAAGCCAGAAAGAAGTTAATATAAACCTCAAGGCTGAATACTCTGCCAGGAAAATGACTTTCAGTGATACAAACACAAGGCAGATGTTCTAAAAGAAATTTAAAATTTAATCAGACACGAAGTCTTTCAGTCATTACCTGTGTGCACTCAAGACAACAGCCACAAATTGGATTTTTAGAATCATTTTTGCAACCATCTAAAAATCACATTTCTTCCAGTAAGGTAAGAAATACTCTGTGACTGGTAGAAGCTTAACATGAAAAAAAAATTCCCAACCTAGGGATCAAACCTGGGTCTCCTATATCGCAGGTAGATTCTTTACCATCTGAGCCACCAGGGAAGCCCTCAAAAATGTTAAGATAGCAAACAAATGCTTTAAAAAATGAATGTATCATGATTTGACTAATTTTAGTTTCTTCTTTACCCTTATGGTACAAGTTCTACTGAACCAAAGTTCAAAAGTTTTTTTTTTATAGTTCATTTTATTAATCTATGCTAAGAATTGAGCCAAACTAATGATTTTAAGAGTATCACAATCAAATGTATAACCATTAAAGCTGCTCATTTGATGTGTTTGTAAAGTAGTAGTAAGTAGTTTGTAAAGTAGCTATATTTGTAAAGTAGTATAACTCAAGACTATGAAAGCACATTATTATTAGGTTCCTAGAAATTTCTGTTAAATTTTTCTCCTTATTATACTCACAGGTCTTTCATTCATTTTTCTGGTTTTCTATTTTGAAATGGGATTTTAAAAAAAAGGAAAAATGTTTTTCAAGTTCAAGTATTGTTATATGACAATTATCTTAATTTTTTACCAGCAAATTTAGAACTCAGTCTTAAAAATAAAAGTTCAGATTATTATTTTTTTAAAGAGCGCTCTCTAAAAAGAGGAAAAAGAGCTCTTTTAAAACTGAAACTGTGGTTTTATTTAAATTTACTTTCTAGATTTTTAATTGTATTTTTTTCCCCACCTCAGTGCATGAATGCAATATATCATTCTTGGTATGTTTTTCCGGTCATAGACATCTGTTGTTTCCGGGTAGAATATCTGGAAAACAAAAGGGAAAAATGTATTTATTAGGTGCCGTTTTTTACAATTATTTTAACTCCCCAAATGACCCTCTTTTGATTGTCCTTGCTGCTCTGTATTTATTTAAATGAAGGGGAATCTCAGTTGTGCCTCATGTTTTCCATGTGGACCAATCACTGCATCAGGTCCCTGCCTGACAGCGCCTCCTAGTGGCTCAACGGAGATTCACAGTCAGCCACTTCAGGAAGGCTTTGTCCACAGGGCTGGGTGGCAGCTTCACTCCACAAGGCATGAGCCCGTGCAGGCTTTGCTTTCTGTACCAGAGTCACTCCTGTGACTGCCCAGGGGTCCCCTGGCCTGAGAAGGGTGTCCTTTTGAAATCATTTTATTACACGGTTAAGAACTTGGCTACACAGTTCTGTAAACATTTATGTATATACATACAACACACACACATATCCATGTTACTACTTTAAGGAGAAAAAACATCCATTTTTACCGATTAAAATCTGGACAGTAGATAAAGTATGAAAGAAAAACACTTATAAACCTACCTCCAGACTGTCACTATTAGCATTTTGGTATATTTTCTTCAAGTCTTTTATCTGTATGTCTCTGTTTTTTTTGTTGTTTTTTTTTTTTTTTTACATTTATGTATGTGGGTATTTGGAGAAGGCAATAGCATCCCACTCCAGTACTCTTGCCTGGAAAATCCCATGGACGGAGGAGCCTGGTGGGCTGCAGTCCATGGGATCGCTAAGAGTCGGACACGACTAAGCGACTTCACTTTCACTTTTCACTTTCATGCATTGGAGAAGGAAATGGCAACCCACTCCAGTGTTCTTGCCTGGAGAATCCCAGGGACGGGGGAGCCCGGTGGGCTGCCGTCTATGGGGTCGCACAGAGTCGGACACGACTGAAGCGACTTAGCAGCATGTGGGTATTTGAAAACCAAATTGCAAGTATTATAAGCCTGTTTAAAACACTTGACAGAGCATGATTGTTTTCCATTCCCTTCATTAGTCTATAAGAACATTACTTCTAGTAGATCCATAGGATTCCTTCATATTTTTGAACCATAATTTAACCAGTTCTCCATGGTTGAACGTTTTTTCCCCCAAATTTGTCCCTATTATAGTCACTACAATAAACATCCCTGCTTTTTCTGCACACCTGATTACTTCTTTTGGATAACCATCTATGAATGGAGGTAGTAGATTGAAAAATCTGAACACTAAAACTTTTAATGCACCTTGATATGCTTTTTGAGCTTGAAACTAAAAACCTAATAAGAAACAGATTTCAGAATATGGCACCAAAAATGAATAATTAGGATTGAAGCTCCTAAGAGAAGCATATTGGCATTACTTGCTTTTGGTAAATATTTTATAAAATTTGACATAAAAACTAAAATTGCATACCATATGGTAGAACTTGACACTCAAGCACACTTTCTATTGGACACTGAAAGAAGCCAAGAGAAAAGCAAAGTTTCTTGAACTATAAAATGTATAGTCACTGAGTGCTTCAAGAAATATCTGTAGTCTATGAAATTTCAAAGGTCTTTCTAAGTTTCCTTTAATACATTTGCTGTTAAAGTATCAATGGGAAGAGGATTCCCCATTTAGAATATGACCAGGTTTAAAAGTTCTACCAGGTAAGCAGATGACAACTGTAACTTCCCCTCTTCTTTAAACAAGAAACTTTTATACTGGTATCTCTCTTGGAAAACCATTATGAACATGTCTTCCTTTATCAAGGAGATGGGATCAACTTATAGTTCACCATTTTCTTCAGCATTGAAACCCCAGTGTGTAACATGAAGCTGAGCACAGAGTGGGCAGCTCATATTGATGCATGAAGGAATTTATTAATACATCTAAGTCAATTCAGTATACTGTTGGCTTCTCATTACTGCAAAGTAATATATCACTGATTTCATAATAAACATCAGGATTAAAATAGAATCTGTTGCATGGATCACTTGTTCGGCTTAAAATCAAAATAAATGTGGCCAACACACACACAACTTGAGAAGGTTTAAATCAAATCTTTCAAACATAATAAAATTATCCTAACTAACATATACAGCCTCATACAGAAAAACGGCATTTGAATTTCTTTCTTTTTTAATCTGGTTACCACTCAACACTCTGCTAATACTTACTAAATCACAATTTAGAAATATGAATTCTGTATGATAACCACTTCCCAGAAAGGAATAGCATTCAATGTTCTCAACATTTTAGGAGAGGGGAAAGTAGTTTAATTAAAAATGGCAAAATAAAATAGATCAACATTGACCATTGCAAGATAAAATGAACTGAGTTAAAACAGGTATTGGCACAAATGTATTAAAAATAGGCATTCATAAGGAATTCTTTGTTTTTATTGTGGGGGTGTTTTTAATTGCAAACCTGGATTAATACTAAAAACAACACAGGCCTAAATAAGTCAGTAGCCTATCCCCTTGCTGGACCATTTTTAAATAATTTCTTTAAAATAGCTGAGTAAGCAGTTCAAAAAGGGGAGCTACTGATACACATGGAAACCTTACGGATGGCAAGGGCATTATGCTTAGTGAAAAAGTCAGTCTCAAAAGGTTACCTACTGTATGATTCCATTTCTATAACATTCTCAAAATGACAAAACTATAGAGACGAGAACAGATTAGGGGCCTGCCAGGGGACAGCGCTGGAGAAGGGGCGTGATGTAGAGGCCAGCCTCTCTGCAGCATCTGTATCTTGATTCTGGTAGAGGTCACAGAAGTCTGTTCATGGATTGAACTACACCCACACGCGCACACACACACACACATGAATGCTCACTGGTGAACACTGAACAAAGTCTGAGTCTAGTTAACATTCATACGCCAACGCCAATTTAATTCTGTACTACAGTTATGAGATGTCACCATGAGGGGAACCTGAATGAAGTTTACACAAAGATGTACTATTTTCGCAACTTCCTGTGATGGTAAAATTATTTCAAAATCAGAAGTTTAAGAAATAGCTCTACAATTTCTATCGCATGTAATTATTTTCTCATCTCCTCTACTTGTCTAATCTGTCTCACAGGTATAAGGGCATCTTCTCTTTGAATTTAACAAGTTCTGAATATTTGCAGAATGAGTTTTATTTGGGAGATCTATTTTAGGAGCAAGAGCTCTGACTCGCTAGCCATTAAACTTTAAAGTGATACTATAATTTATAATAATATTTACTTAAATTTATAATGATACAATATATAGCGATGCAAAGAGACATGGAATCTTAGGTATAAATAGCAATACAAAAGAGGGAGATGGCGCTTCTAAATTAATTATCTACCAGGTAAAGCTGTTCTGACCTTGCTGAACTTTACCTAGCTGCTCCCAACCTGAACTCTTGCCATATGTTACTTTACGCATGCTTTTCCATGTATTTGTTTAGTTCTCACATTTCTCACTCCCGAGGCAATGAGGGCATCTGCAGCATTAAGATACCCCATTCTGCGAACCCCCTCCCACAGTGAGGTGTCCGTGCCAGCCCTACTGTCTTCCCAGTCCAAGCTTACCTTGGGTAGACCGATGGACTCCATGGCTCTTAACCACTGCACGGTGTTATCTGTGTGCCGAAAGTGAAGGCCCGACTTCTGATGGGGCGGAAAAGAGGGGAGCACACAAAAAGGAGGTAAGAAAGTGGCCACTGCTTCCATTAGCAGGACGCTTTCAATTCTGTTTCTCCTAGAACAGTGCCATGAACGCTCACATAAAGCAACCCGTAAAGGAGATGAGACTTTCTCAGCAACACTCCAACCATTTGGGACGGACCAGTGCAGTCCCCAGAATTCACACGTTTGAGGTAATTCTGAACTAGACTCCCAAAGACCATTTACTGTCTAGCATGCCTAAGGGTGTTTTATGAGACGTGTGCACATGCATGAGCACATGTGTGTGCCCACACACACACACACACTCAGTGTCAAGACTGTGGCAACCAAGGTTGAGGGCAATAGTAACTTCTGGAAAAAAAGGATTTTTACAAGACTAGATGTCTTTTTGTGTGTGTGGTTTCTGGTTCTGCCAGATCACAACTGTAATATGATTTCTGTTAAAAAAAAAAAAACTGGAAAATATAGAAAAATACAAAGGTGAAAACAAAAAAACACTCCATGATTCAGAGCTAATTTTAGTATTTATTCCTTCTATAACTTAATGCTAACCTTGGCCTTGTACAATAAGCAAACTTTCAGTGGAAATATTTTACAAGACCTTTTTCTACCCATATAATAAAAGGCTCCATTTTCCATTCCTACAGTTCTAATTAGCCAGCCATTATTGTCTACACAGTCTATAAATAAAATATTCTTGCTGCTATCTTATGAAGTTTTATCAGGTATATACTGCTGACAGCTTTAAAATAATCATATATTTCATTAGTTAAATGTACACCATAATGTTATATATCGTATTTTTCACTTTGAATAAAAGGAAAAGTAACTACAGCAAGTTTCATCATAATTAACTCCCAATGGTGTATTATCACATTCACAAAGTCTAGCTCTTCCCATATTCTGTGAGCTTCTACAATCTAATGGTTGATTTAACAAAAACTATTTTTCTTGCTGTTAGAAATTATAAAGCATAAGAAAATTAAAATTTTGCAAATATTTATACGTTTTTGATAGTGGCCATTATTTACTGAGATTGGACTGTGTGTGTCAAGCACTTTACATAAATTATCTCTAATTTTCCAAATACTCTGCAGAGTAGTTATTATTCCCACCTTTTTGAGAGATGAGGAACCCTAGGCAACAAAGATGAAGTGATTTGCCTAAAGTCAAACATCTGTTGAGGGGCTGAGCTGGGATTCAAGATGAAATCTCTGTGGATCTGAACCCCTTCCCCATGCCATAACCCGCCAAGGGCAGAGCACAGGACCTGATGACCAGGGGATTACTCTTCAGAGGAAAGAAATTAGCTAACCACTGTGAAATAACTAGAAGGAGGGGATAGGATCTGAAGGGCATGCAGAGAAGAAAGGAAAAGGCGGGGAGGGGAAGAGAGAGAGGGGGAAGGGCATGCGAAGAGAGGAAAAGCATAGGGAGAGAGTTCACAGCCATGAGGTAGTGTCTGAGGCTAACTCAGCATCAGCAATGTTTGCAGAACACAAACGGTTCTCAGACACGGCCACTCTGTGAACATGGAGGCCAAAATGGAGACAATCCTCAATCATGTCAGGGCTGAGGACCCTCAACACCATAAAGTGACTAACATAGTCCTCTTCCAAGTAAGATGGGTGACTTATTTCTTGACTATGGCAATCTGGCCCCCAGTGAATATTCTCACCTCCTAAAAATTAAGACACCAAATTGATCCTACTTGCTGATAACACCATTAGTATTGGGCTTCCCTGGTGGCTCAGTTGGTAAAGAATCTGCTTGCAATGCAGGAGATACCAGTTCGATTCCTATGTCGGGAAGATCTGCTGGAGAAGGTATGAACTACCCACTCTAGTATTCTTGGGCTTCCCTGGTGGCTCAGCTGGTAAAGAATCCACCTGCAATGTGGGAGACCCTGGTTCGATTCCTGGGTTGGGAAGATCCGCTGGAGAAGGGATGGGCTACCCACTCCAGTATTCTTGGGCTTCCCTGGTGGCTCAGCTGGTAAAGAATCCGCTTGCAATGCGGGCGACCTGGGTTCAATCCCTGGATTGGGAAGATCTCTTGCAGAAGGGAAAGGCTACCCACTCCAGTATTCTGGCCTGGAGAATTTCATGGACTGTATAGACCATGGGGTCACAAAGAGTCAGACACGACTGAGCGACTTTCACATTTTAGACTTCCCTGGTGGCTCAGATGGTAAAGAGTCTGCTTGCAATGTGGGAGACTGGAGTTTGATCCCTGGGTCGGGAAGATCCCCTGGAGAAGGAGATGGCAACCCACTCCAGTATTCTTGCCTGGAGAATCCCACGGACAGAGGAGTCTGGCAGGCTACAGTCCATGGGGTCGCAAAGAGTCAGACAAGACTGAGTGACTTCACTTTCACTTTCCTGGTAACACCCCAAAGATAACTGGTTCTTGCTTCCTAAATCCTTATTAGAATCGCTCAGTACAAGTTCAAATCTCTACTAAACTCCTATTTCCTCTTTCTTACGGCTCCATGGGTATGCCTTTTTTCTTGGCCTTTTTTCTGAGTTTAAATAAATATAGTTTTGTTTGACCCTAGGTTGGTTTCTGAGAATCTTTGGTTGATAGCCTTGAACAATCCAAATTATGCAATAAAAACATCCCATCCATTTAGTGGTGTCATTAGTTAGGTAACCTCAGGAAAGTTCCAAGTGTCTTTGAACCTTGGTTCCTCAGCCACAAAATGGGAATGGTATGTTTCTTTGGGTTGAGGAATTTCATGAGATTATACATGGAACACTCAGTTGTAAAGTACACCTAAGAATGCAATAAATGTTGGTTATGGTAATTATTACGCTATGAGACTGGGCTTTAAACTTTATTCACCTTTAAGGTCAAAAAAAGTTCAGTGCTTCATGTAAGAGGCACTGAAGGAAAGGGTGGTTATCTTGGTCATATTTCTATAGAAAATGACATGACAGGTTTCAAATCCTTCACCCACTTTAAACACCTGAGGAATGCTGACTTCAGAACCCTATGCTCCCTATCTGCAAATTTTAGAAGTAAGCTTCAGTGAGTGAACTATATTAACATCTTCAATCTATAGATTTACTTCAGTTAGAACCAAAAAAGGTCTTCTAAAGAGGCTCCAAATAAACTTAGTCCATTATAAACATTTATAGTTTGTCTTTTCAGCAGTCCCACACTAACATTAATATGTTAGACTAGGTGCTACATCTATAGTCATACTTAGTCAAGGGTTGTTATGGTTGGTCTACCTAATTTCTTTCAGGTATTAGACTAGAAAGGACATGCTGATTTTCTATTGCTGAGCTACTATAGCACCAGCAAACAAGATTACTGCAGTTTAAATTGAATAGATGAGGTATTATGTAAGCCTTCTGTGGATGGTAACTTCTTATATATTAGGATCAAGGCAATTCAGAACTATGAAGTAGTTTGAAACCAGTAATTATTCTAATTTGCTCATTTTATACAGGAAGAAACTGAGGGCCCAAGTATTTAAGACATTCGAGTTGACCTAACTTGTCGAGCTCAGGGTCAAGATCAGGTTGCAGAATTCCCTGACTCCTAGTCCAAATATTCTGGTCAATTTACTGCTCACGGAGCCTCAGAGCAAACAAACACCGTCTGTAGCAGTTACAGGGTGCTCACCTCTATCAGGCGGGCACTGGGCTGAGCGCCTGGCATAGATGATCACATTTGTTCCTCCCAATTTCTCTACAAGGTTGATGCTGTTAGTATTTTCCCACTTTCATCTCAGGAAGCTGAAGCTCGCCGAGTCAAAGTCAGTGGTGAAGCCAGATTCCGAAGTGTTTTGGTTCTGCAGCTCATACTCCTGACCACTGTGTATGCTTTCCCTGTCTAAGGCTCACCTAAACGTTCAATGAGCATTTGTTACAAATCTGGACAGCTGTCAATGCACTGTCCAGAATGATACTGCTGTGTGGCTTATCAGACTGAATTCTCTCCAAGGAACGCCCCCTTCTTCTTCCACTCCTTTCTCTTGGTCATCCTAGGTGGCTGCCCCACCACGGAAACCTTTCTGGCATCCGTGTCAGTCCAACCCCCTTTAGAACTGACCACACTCTACTCAGTTACCGCCCACCATCCACCTAGCTGTCTTCTCTTCAGTCGCTCCGCCCATTTCCAGTCCTTCTCCAGGATTCACCCTTCATTTCCCGTCTCGAATCCTCTTACTTCCTGTCTCTGCAGGCAACGGTCATCGGTCACCTGGGCTGAGGGATCCTCTCATCGCACCCTGCCCTTGAGTTCCTCTTCCCTCCACACAGCAGCAGAGCAGTCTTTGTGAAGCACAGACTGTCCCCCGGTGCCCCTGTCAACACTGAAACAGCTCCCCTGTACTTACGATGGAGGCGCCCCATGCGAGGTCCTCCAGGAGGGACTGAGCGATTTCTCTGCTTCTCTCCTGGCCCCATTTCTCGCCTCTGTCCCTCACCTAGCCTTCCAGCCACTCAACCTGGCCAGGCGCTTTTCGTCCTTGAGCCCCTCGTCTGGACCACCCTCCCCACTCCCTACCCTTAGCTTTCATGGATGAGTTTCCCCTCCTCCTTCCAGACTCCATGTAAGAACATTTCCTCAGCAAAGTGCATGGCTGTCTGTCAACAACTCTGGCTTTAATCTCTTCCTTAATACACTAATCACAATTAACGACTGTCTCTTTTCCTCACAGACTGTCTCTCCAACTGTGAGCAGCATGAAAATCATGTCTTCTTGGTTCTGCATTGTCTTTGGTGCCCAGATCAGTGGCTGGTACCTGGTAGGTATGGATGAGGATTGCATGGATAAATGAGTTCTACCCTTTATGTATTTCTATCTTAGTACAGCTTTATCTTCTTTCCCTATAACTTTATTAAATCTTATTATATTAATGTATCCGCCTGTTAGAGCAGTGATTCTCAAACCTTAGTAGTACATAAGAAAAGAATCACCTGAGGTGATAATTAAGAATGGAGCTTTCTGGGGCCCTGGCTAAGATTCTGGGGGAGGGCCCAAAAGTTCACATTTTTACACACACCCATCGTGGGGGACCACAGGAAGTCTGAGCGTCACACTTGGAGGAGGAGTTTCAGCAAGTATTGAATAAAGGATTGAATAAAGCACAGAAGACAAGAAATGGAGCCCTTTGGCTTACTAGAAAGTACTAGTTGGGACTTCCCCAGCACTCCAGTGGTTAAGACTTGGCTTTCCAATGCAGGGGGTGAGGTTTCAACCCCTGGCTGGGGAGGTAAGATCCCACATACCTCATGGCCAAAAAACCAAAACATAAAACAGAAGCAATATTTTAACAAATTCAATAAAAGACTTTTAAAATGGCCCACGTTAAAAAAAAAATCTCTAAAAAATAAAAAATTCTCATTCATTCCTTTACCCAACAGCTATTTGGGCCGGAACCCGAACTATTCACCGAGGACACAGAGAGACACACACCGCTCCTGCCTTCAGGACAAAATAGTTACTACAGCACGGCGTGGTGTGTCCACATGTGCATGGCGGGACCATGCAACTCAGCCTGGAGGGGCAGGAGGAGATGTTCAGGGAAAGGACACTCTTCCCTGGAAGGTTCAACTCAATACCCAGAATGACTTCCAAACCCTAAATTAAGAAGGGGTAGAGGTGTAGACAACGAGCTGGCGACAAAGAGGACAGGGCTGCATGGAAGAGCCCACTGCTTTGCTCAAAGCCAAGAGCACCCCGGCCAAGGCCCTGCGATTCGGGGCAGAGCTTTTGCTCAGGGACACCCGGCCCAACAGGTGGGCCATATTTTACGGCCACAGCCCAGCAGACCCTGCAGAGCATTCAGGCTCGCTGAACTCATGGTTTCCAGATGGCCCATCAAGAGACAGGCCGAGGTTAGTGAGTGTTCCCCTGCGTTTCAGCATCTTTGCCGCCGTCCCGTGATTTAAGGCTCCTTGAAGAGGACCATGTGACAAGCTTTAGATCCGAAAAACACATGAACAGGAAGCTGTCTCCTGCCCACTAATATCTGTCTCCTTTCATTTTTGCAGAAGAAACAAAATAGCCTTAAAATAAAAATTTACGATGACACAGCAAATCACTAACAATTCCCATTCAAGGTCATATTCAGGGATTTAATACAAGGAAAAAAAAAGAAAAGCCTCTTTTCTCCAGTGAATTAACAGAGGGGTAGTTTCCCTTTGTCCCATGATTCTCCCACGTCACAGCTGGCATCAACTCCCCTCCATCTGCCACCGCCCATCTTTCCACACCTCTCCTAACATCTTTTCTTCTGTGCATCCCACTTGGGGCCTGATGGCATGGGGGACAGTAACACAGACCACTTCCTTCTGTCACGATGGTTTGCTCAGGGACATCAGCACGTGTCCAGGTGCCCCAGGAGTTTTATTTTGTAACAAGAGATTGGAAATATTTCCCCCATCCCCATCCCAAAGAGAAGTTGCTATGGATTCAAATAATAGGACCTCTGATGTCAGGAGGCAATGGTACCTGTTTAAGTTGCCATGAGGGGTCCAGAGCTGAACTGGAAAGAGACACCTATATTCAAGGCGTAAAATGTGCCAGGAGGGGAATTAGCCCACCTGCAGCTCTGAGGCTCACTTTCACTAAAGGTCTGTCTTTGCGGCCTGATTCTCCCAATCAAAACAAAACAAAACAAAACACCCACAGTCCCTTTCCAGGGGAGGTTGGAGCCCATGACACTTTATCATCAAATCTGTATCATCAAATCTACATGGCCATTATAATAGGTCTAGGTCTTGATAACAACCATCACAGAAGCAATGAAAATAAAAGAAAGATCATATTCTAAAATGTGGACAAATGTTAATTTATTTTGTGACACAGTGGATACAAATAATTTTTTTCTGAACTTTGAAAATATTCCTTAAAATTAAAAAAAGAAACTTTAATTTTGGCTGGCTAAATCATTTGTTTTGCTTAAGTCTTCTAAAAGGCTGGAAACTCACTCTAGGGAGAAACACCTAGAGTTAATAAACACATGACTTAATAAACTTATTTTAACATATGCAAACATATTTTTTCATAGCATTATTCAAGGCAGAGACTTTTGCTCCATTCCCTTTTAGATTAGATGATGAAGAGAGACTTGTCAAAAAAGATGTCAATTCATCTTGTCTGTTAGCCTAAATCATTACTCAGACATTTGCTCTGAATTCAATATACATATTTTAAAGATAAATTTTGTCTCAATTACAACTGAAGGGTAGTGTGACTCATACATTAAATGGAAAATTATTCTATTTTCAATTGTACTTAATGTTATCCTTGAAATTTTAAGAGAAATAACTTTTAAAAACACTTGAAGATCTGCAGATAAAAAATACTGATATAACAAAACCAAACACAAAATATTGAGGGGGAAAAAAAAAAAAATCAAGTTTCAAAGAAGCTTTAGAAACCCTGACCCAAAATGGAGAAGAGATCTCACATTCTAGAAGAGAACAGCACACATTTAAAAATTGCTTTTTGAAGACACATATAATCAAGGTGTCTTTTAGGTCGGTGCTTACTTTTTCCTTCTTTACTTTTTAATGGAAATTTTCAAACATAAAAAAGTAGACAGAATAGTATAAAGAACTCATTTGTACTCATCATCTAATCTCAACAATTACAAACTCATGGCTGGTCTTGAATCATCTGTTAACCCTCTTCCCAGTTATTTTGAAGCAAATCATAGATGTATCACCTTACCTGAAAATACTTAAACATTATATCCATAAAACACACACATTTTTTGAATACAGTGTTTATATTGATTGGTTGTTTATTTTGATTAAGATTGGTGTTTATATTGGTTTGATTTTCCTCCCTATATTCCTTCTCAAATTACCTATGAAATAATTCATAAAACTAGCTGCATACAAAAAGGTTAGTCTCTTTTGTTTTAAACATCAAATGGAAAGGAGTTTCTGACTCGTCAATATTAGTACTTTTTTTCTTTTTTAATCACCTTGGCTCTAACTCTTTAGGGCTACAAGTTCAAGTCTCTGCTGGGTACTTTACTTCTTGATGAGAATAAGGGGAGTAATAAACCGTGTTGGTGGTGAAGAGAGGAGGGGTAGAGAGCCCCCACTTTTATATTTACTGGTACTAATGACATGACCTCCATGAAGGAATAATGGGGATTGGGAGTTGGAAGCCCCACAAATCAGAGGTCTCTTGGCCTCATCCTAGAAACAGAAAAGGGCTTTGCTTTCAAAACTGCTGCCACCTCAAGAATGATTATTAACAGGCTTCAAAGACCAAGGACATTCCCCTTCCCCATACCCCTACCTCCCACAAAATCCTGATAGAAACACTAAAGAAAGGGAAGGAAGGCAAAGACTCAACTTTCACTTTGAGCCAGAGGCCCAAACCAATTAGATTTCAGTTACCTTATAGCGTGTTTGTTCCACATCATAGATCTTTTTCTCCGATACCATTTTGGGGGCAAAGAATTTGGCTAACTTTGCAAGGTAAACTCCGTTCCGGAGTCCTTCTTCCAGTTCAGTGGTTGGTGGCAATTCTTCAACTAAGCAGACTTCCATCCACCTAGAGAGATTAAGAGAGAGCAAAAAAAAAAAAACCTTAAAGTGAATCCAGTTTGGTATCTTTCTATAAATGAAGAGATGTGGTGTCTTACTATCAGTGGCAGGGGCATTAACAAAGAGGGTGGGATCTGAAACATCTTTATCGTCATGGACAGGAAGAGAGAAGCTTCTGGATGGAACAAGGATTCAGAACAGGAGAGGAACAAGGGGTTGATAAGCCCAGAGGCACTAAACTCACTCCGGCGCCAGAGTTTGTTGACTTCACCTTTATCTGAGTCTCTGCCAAGTTTCTTAAAGAGGAAAAAGGCCAATCTGTGCTTGTATGGGTGGAATGAGTCTTGCTGACATTACAGAAAAAGCAGTTCCCAGTTTACGAGCCTTAGTGGAGGACATTTTTGTAGGGGTTATGCCGTGGGGAGAGTGTAGTCTAAGGTGCGGTAAAATCTGCAGTTGCTTAGTCTGGAAATGACTACCAGGAGAGGCAGGAAGGCCCAGAAAAGGGAGATCGAAATCCAGAAAGCAGACACAGTCTTCCTTAAATAAGACACATTCGTTTTTCCAATGCCAGGAGCTTACTACAACACACTTACCTTTTGGGGAAGCTATTTTCTGGGTACTGAGGAAGTTGCTCAGGAAAAGATCAGATTCAATCTTAGGACACTCTGCCAGTATCGTAGAAAAGAGAGCACCAAGGTCATTACTGGCTCAAAGACACACAGTTGGAGGAAGGCCAGGCCAGTTCACATTTTACACCGGGGTGCAGAGAGTCTGCCAGAGCTCACAGGATATTGTGCTTCCTCCCCGTGCTTGAGGAACTCTTCCCTACTGTAAGACCCAAGAACCAGGGGTGCAAGCCCTCACCTCTCTGCCACAAACCCACCACCACATCAGCAACTTGAGTGTGAGCCCCACACCTATACAGCGAGGCCCCTCAGAAGACCAGTAACACAGCAGCACTGACTCCATCACACTTGGCAGGGAGGAGAGGGCTGCTCTGCACTAATAACAACAGATCTGGATCCAGGCAGTGAACACTGTAAAATGTCTCAAGTGCCTGTAGCTCTGGCCAACACTTTTTAGAAGCTCAAAGAGTCCCTAATAAGCAAGGAGTATTTATTGACCACTTGTTTAGGCAATGTGAAATATGGAGTTAGAGAAGGAAATGGCAACCCGTTCTAATATCCTTGCCTGGGAAATCCCACGGACAGAGGAGCGTGGTGGGCTATAGTCCATGGGGTCGCAAAGAGTCAGACACGACTAAGAGACTGAACAGAACTGAGAAAAGCTATGACAAACATGGACAGCATATTAAAAACCAAAGACATTACTTTGCCAACAAAGTCCATCTAGTCAAAGCTATGGTTTTTCCAGTAGTCATGTGTGGATGTGAGAGTTGGACTATAAAGAAAGCTGAGCGCCAAAGAATTGATACTTTTGAACTGTAGTGTTGGAGAAAACTCTTGAGAGTCCCTTGGACTGCAAGGAGGTCCAACCAGTCAATCTTAAAGGAAATCAGTCCTGAATATTCATTGTAAGGACTTCAGCTTCAGCTCCAATACTTTGGCCACCTGATGTGAAGAACTGCCTCATTGGAAAAGACCCTGATGCTGGGAAAGATTGAAGTCAGGAAGGAGAAGGGGGTGACAGAGGATGAGATGGTTGGATGGCATCACCGACTCGATGGACATGAGTTTGAGTAGGCTCCGGGAATTGGTGATGGACAGGGAAGCCTGGGGTGCTGCAGTCCATGGGGTCACAAAGAGTCAGACACAACTGAGAGACTGAACCGAACTGATGAGAAAAAACATAAATATAAGCCCTGCCTTCAAAGAGCATTTAACAAAACTGGGAAGGCAACACAAGTGTAAGAAAAAATCAGAGAGCCATGTAAGACAGGCTATGATGCCCAATACAACTATTAGTACCTAACAAGAAAAAATTGGGGAATAGTGTGGGGGCAGGGGGCACTGGGCTCAGTGGAGAAGCAGGGAAAAAATGACAAGGTGGTGGGATCTGGATTCAGCTGGAAAGGGAGGATTTGGAAAGGTAAGGCAGGGGCACACTGGGAGCTGGGGGGCAGGACATACTAGAATCACGAAGGAAACATGGCTGAGGCATGGAACAAACCCAGAGAAGACCCAGGGTCCTAGGGTGCATGGGGAGAAAGGAAGCAAGCTGAGCATACACAGGGAAAGCAGGAGCTGCTGTAAGAGAAGCGGTGACATTTGCTGCTACAGGAAGCAGGGAGCTCTTGGTAGACTCACAGCAGAGGAGGGACAGGCTGACAGTGGTATTTAGAGAAAATTCAATCTTGTATAATGGAGGCCCCAAAGACAAAGCACTCACCTTTCCCAATGCAAGGAGGTGAGGGACTGGATGAGACAGGAAGAAACGGGAAGGGTGGAAAGCAAGAGGCATTTCAAAGGAATGTAACAAGATGTGGTGACAGCTTAGAAAGTGGGGAGGGGGGTCAAAGGAAAGGGGATATTCCCAGCCAGGGAGAGGGGCTTCATGTGGAGGGACCTCTCTGTACCAGGAGGCAGCCCCACATCCACTGCGGCCCCAGGCATGTCCCCTGACCTCCCTGGGCCTCAGTGTTCTCCTCTGTTGAAGGGGCAGATGAGAAGGACAGGATGTTAAGCCTCCTGCAGCTCTAACATCCTAGGGGGACTGGGAAAACGTGGAAGAACAAGGAACTTTCCACAGTAACATGAGATGCGAAATTTACTTTCACATAACACACACAAGGTGAATAAGGATGATTTGGTTATACGGGTCTTGCTTCAAATGAATGTAAGAGTACCATAGGCTTGATGAATTTTTAAAACTGTGAGAAATCAATAACAATGTTGTCTTTTTGATTAAAAAAAAAAGTGGGCAAATTAAAAGCCACTGCCCTAGACCAAGTTTCTAATCTAAGTAAACTACAAACTACAGCATCATGCTCTTTCACAGGAAAACAAACCTGTTTTCAAATAATTATCTTGAAAAAATTTACAAAATTGGCTTTTTGCACAGCAATATATAACTGCTGTATAATAATTTCATCACTGAGGGGTAGATTGTGAAGGGTCGGGGAGAGGTAAACTGACAATTTATAGCAGGAGAGGGAGGTGATAAACCAACATTTGAGACCAAGAAGTAGAAAGCTAAAATAAAAGCAACTTTGACCTATTTTACAATTGGGTTTACTTTTTAAAAAAGATAATCACATTAATATTTGTCTGTGTTAGAATATATGTGCAGATGGCTGAAAACACAAATTATTCCAAAAACTTAGGTTAACTATTTCCTATTTAAAGTGGAGCTATTGCTAATGCTTACCACAACATGAAGTGCTCAAAGGCAAAAGCCATCTTTTCTTTTTGTGATCCCACTATACTGAAAATGTGTTTAGCAGTTCAGATCAGTTCAGTCACTCAGTTGTGTCCGACTCTTTGCGACCTCATGAACCATAGCACGCCAGGCCTCCCTGTCCATTACCAACTCCCGGAGTCCACCCAAACCCATGTCCATCGAGTTGATGATGCCATCCAACCATCTCATCCTCTGTCGTCCCCTTCACCTCCTGCCCTCAATCTTTCCGAGCATCAGGGTCTTTTCCAATGAGTCAGCTCTTTGCATCAGGTGGCCAGTGTATTGGAATTTCAGCTTCAACATCAGTCCTTCCAATGAACACTCAGGACTGATCTTTAGGATGGACTGGTTGGATCTCTTTGCCGTCCAAGGGACTCTCAAGTCTTCTCCAACACCACAGTTCAAAAGCATCAATTCTTCGGTGCTCAGCTTTCTTTATAGTCCAACTCTCACATCCATACATGACCACAGGAAAAACCATAGCCTTGATTAGACAGACCTTTGTTGACAAAGTAATGTCTCTGCTTTTTAATATGCTGTCTAGGTTGGTCATAACTTTCCTTCCAAGGAGTAAGCGTCTTTTAATTTCATGGCTGCAATCACCATCTGCAGTGATTTTGGAGCCCCCCAAAATAGAGTCAGCCACTGTTTCCACTGTTTCACCATCTATTTGCCATGAAGTGATGGGACCAGATGCCATGATCTTAGTTTTCTGAATGTTGAGTTTTAAGCCAACTTTTTCACTCTCCTCTTTCACTTTCATCAAGAGGCTCTTTAGTTCTTCTTCACCTTCTGCCATAAGGGTGGTGTCATCTGCATATATGAGGTTATTGATATTTCTCCCAACAATCTTGATTCTAGCTTGTGCTTCTTCCAGCCCAGCGTTTCTCATGATGTACTCTGCATATAAGTTAAATAAACAGGGTGACAATATACAGCCTTGACGTACTCCTTTTCCTATTTGGAACCAGTCTGTTGTTCCATGTCCAGTTTTAACTGTTGCTTCCTGACCTACATACAGGTTTCTCAAGAGGCAGGTCAGGTGGTCTGGTATTCCCATCTCTTTCAGAATTTTCCACAGTTTATTGTGATCCACGCAGTCAAATGAGTTTATAGATAGTGTGTATTCAACAGATTGTTATTAAGTGAAAGATTCTGACTGCTTAAGAGTTTTCCAAGCATCACAGTTACAGCATAAAATCTTTTAGGATATTGCCAATGACTTGTAAATGTAGCATTTTTTGGAACATTAGGCATTAATATTTCACTACCTTGAAAGTCTGAAGAAGATGCTGTTACCATCAATGGTAACTAGTGTTTATTAAGCACTATTTCATTCTAGAGGGCTTCCCAGGTGGTGCTAGTGGTAAAGAACCTGCCTGCGAATGCAGGTTAGATGTAAGAAATGCCAGTTTGCTTCCTGGGTCAGCAAGATCACCTGGAGAAGGGATGGCAATCCACTCCAGTATTCTTGCCTAGAGAACCCCATAGACAGAGGAGCCCGGTGGGCTACAGTCCATAGCGTCATACAGAGTCAGACATGACTGAAGCAACTTAACACATTTTATTCTAGAATCTGGATTTAATACTATATGTGGATTATCATTTAATCCTTGTGCCTATCTCATAAGGAAAGGTGCTATGGATAACCATTTGCAGATGTTAATCTAAAGCAAAATTAAAAGAATGCTTGCTCCTTGGAAGAAAAGCTGTGACAAACCTAGACAGCATATTGAAAAGCAGAGACATCACTTTGCTGACAAAGGTTTGTATAGCCAAAGCTATGGTTTTTCTAGTAGTCATGTATGGCTGTGAGAGCTGGACCATAAAGTAGGTTGAGTGCCGAAGAACTGATGCCTTCAAACTGTGTTGTTGGAGAAGACTCTTGAGAATCTCTTGGACAGCAAGGAGATCAAATCAGTCAATGCTAAAGGAAATCAATTCTAAATATTCATTGGAAGGACTGATGCTAAAGCTGAAGCTCCCCTATTTTGGCTACCTGATGAAGAGCTGACACACTGGAAAAGACCCTGATGCTGGGAAAGATTGAGGGCAGGAGAAGGGGGTGGCAGAGGATGAGATGTTTGGATGACGTCATCAACTCAATGGACATGAGTCTGAGCAAACTCTGGGAGATAGCGAAGGACAGGGAAGCCTGGTATGCTGCAATGGGGTCACAAAGATTTGGACATGACTTAGCAACTGAACAACAACAAAGGGAAGAGAACTTGGAGCGTAGATACCAAATGGTTCACCGCAGGGCTAGGAGACAGCTGGGGTGGCTGCTGGCCAGGGTGGTCATTTCCCAGCCCCGTACTATCTGTGTGGGGCCAAGTAGCCAGGTCATGAGCACAGAATGAGACAGGAAATGGCATGCATCACATGGAGAGCGGCCTCAGGAAAGCCCCGCAGGGAGCTTCCCCTCCCCCATCTGCTGAAAGTGAAGTGGCTCGGTGGTGTCCGACTGTTTGCAACCCCATGGTCTGTAGTCTACCAGGCTCCTCTGTCCATGGGATTTTCCAGGCAGGAGTACCAGAGTGGGTTGCCATTTCCTTCTCCAGGGAATCTTCCCAACCCAGGGATCCAACTCTGGTCTCCTGCATTGCAGGCAGATGCTTTACCATCTGAGCCACCAGGGAAGCCCAAGACATACAGATGTGACATAGTGAAAATTGCGTCCGACTCTTTGTGACCCTGCATTCTCTAGGCCAGAACACTGGAGGGGGTAGCCTTTCCCTTCTCCAGGGAATCTTTCCAACCCAGGAATTGAACCAGGGTTTCCTGTATTGTAGGCAGATTCTTTACCAGTTGAGCCACCAGGGAAACACCACCCCACCCCCACCCCCCTAACCCCATCTGCAAGCAGGATGCTAAAGCCCATGGCCACCTTGAAAGAAAAGATGTAAGAACACCCTGGGTCCCTGAGTAACCTCTGTAGGTTACAGAAGGAACCTTCTGCATCCGCTCATCCTCGCCTTATGCTACTGAATCTTACATGAAAAGGAATTAAACTTCTACTGTCAACCTCAACCTCAGTGACTTACCAGTTACATAAGCTAGTGTTACCCAGCCAAACCAATAAAATTCAGTAAGTGTGATTTTTATGGTCTGTTGGGGTTAAACTTCCTGTCATAATCACAGTACAGAAAATGACGGGCCTGATGTTCAGGAAGTCTGGCTTTCCAATCACTAGCTGGTGTCCTGGAGCAGGTTACTTAAAACTCTAAGCTGAGTTTTAGTCCGGGAGTCTAAAATTATAAATGGAATTCTGTACGACACTAATTATGCAATACGCTTTTTTTTTTTAATAGCAGCTTTATACTGAGAGAATTCACACATCATACACTCTTTGAAGCTGTACCATGCAGTGATTTTCAGCAAACATTTTCATCACTCCAAAAAGAAGCCGTATAACTAGTTAACAGTACTCCCCATTTACTCCCAAATTTCCAACCTATTAATCTACTCTTTGCTTAGAGATCTGTTTATTTCATTTAAATGGAACCCTACAACACACGGCCATCTGTGACTAGCTTCTTTTGCATGCTTTCAAGGTTCATCTATTATGTAGGATATAATTAGCGCTGCATTCATTTCCAATGCTGAATAATATTCTACTGTATAGATATATATCATATGTATCAGTTTATGAACATCTGGGTTTTTTCCCACTTTTTGGCTCCTATGAATAATGCTGCTGTAAACATTAGTGTTTAGGTTTTTGCACAGACATATTTTCTCCTTTCTCTGGGTATATATGTAGGAGAAGAATTGCTGGGTCTATGTTTGATCTTCTTTGGAACTTCCAGACGGTTTCCCAAAGCAGCACTGAGGATTCTAACTTCCCCTCCTCCTTGCCACCACTCAGCTGTCTTTTTGAGTATAGCCATCCTAGGTAGATTCAAAGTGGCATCTCAATATGGTTTTGATTTTCATCTCTGTGATGGCTAATGATATTGAGTGGGCTTCCCAGGTGGCACTAGTGGTAAAGAATCCACCTACCAATGCAGGAGATGTAAGAGACACGGGTTTGATTCCTGGGTCGGGAAGATGCCCTGGAGGAGGAAATGGCACCTCACTCCAGTATTCTTGCCTGGAGAGTCCCGTGGACAGAGGAGCCTGGTGGTCTACAGTCCATGGGGTCACAAAGAGTCAGACACGACTGAGCATCTGAGCATGATGATGTTGAGCATCTTTTTGTTTTTTTCTTTTTGATACAGTTGTGAATAGGATAGTTTTATTTATTTCTCTTTCTAATGGCTAATTATTGGTGTGTAGAAATGTAACAGATTTCTGTGATTAATTTTCTATCCTTCAACTTTAATGAATTCATTTTTAAGTTCCAATAGTTTTTTGGTCTTAAGGGTTTTCTGTGCATAATATCACGTCATCTGCAAATAGTGACAGTTTTAGTTCCTTTCCAACTTAGTTTCTTTTCCTTCTTTGACTGCTGTGGCTAGGACTTCCAATATTATGTTGGAAAAAAGTGGGAAGAGTAGTCATCCTTGTCTTGTTCTGAGCATCTTTTTATTATTGCCTATTTACACATCTTCTTTAGAGACATGTCTTTTCAAGTCTGTTGCCCATGTTTTAGCCTTTTTTTTTTTTTTTAAAGAAATTGGGTTATAAGAGCTCTCTATATATTTGTTATACCAATTCCTTATCAGGCACACAAGATGAAAATATTTCTTCATTCTATGGGTTGTCTTTTTGCTTTCTTACAGTGTCTTTTGAAGCAAGTTGCTTGTACTTTTATGTCATATTTAAGAAACCATTGTTTAACTGAGTGTCATAAATATTCACCTATGTTTTCTTCTAAGACGTTCATGGTTTTAACTCTTACGTTTAAATCTTTTATCCATCTTGAGTTATTTTTTGTATGTGGTGAGTGGTAAGAGTCCAAATTCATTCTTTTGAATGTGGATATCCAGTTATCTCAGCACCATGTGCTGAAAAGACTCTGTGCCTGCATGCTAAGCTGCTTCAGTCATGTTCAACTCTCTGTGACTCTTTGGGCTGTAGCCCACCAGGCCCCTCTGTGCACGGGATTCTCCAGGAAAGTATACTAGAGTGGGTTGCCATGCCCTCCTCCAGGGGATCTTCCCAGCCCAGGGATCGAACCCAATTAACTTTCCTTGGTACCCTTGTTGAAAGTCAACGTGACTGTAACTGTGAAAAATTACATCTAAACTCTCAATTATACTCAATGATTTATACATCTAAGATTTAATGAAGTGAAGTGAAAGTCACTCAGACATGTCCAACTCTTTGCAACCCCATGGACTGTAGCCTGTCAGTCTCCTCTCTCCATGGAATTCTCCAGGTCAGAATACTGGAGTGGGTAGCCGTTCCTTTCTCCAGGGGATCTTCCCAACCCAGGAATTGAACTGGGGTCTCCTGCATTGCAGGTGTGTTCTTTACCAGCTGAGTTACCAGGGAAGCCCAAGGTTTACATATGAAATGAAGTGAAGTGAAGTGAAATTTGCTCAGTCGGGTCCGACTCTTTGTGATCCCATGGCCTATACAGTCCATGGAATTCTCCAGGCCAGCATACCGGAGTGGGTAGCCGCTCCCTTCTCCAGGGGATCTTCCCAACCCAGGGATCGAACCCAGGTCTCCCGCATGGCAGGTGGATTCTTTACCAGTTGAGCCACAAGGGAAACCCAAGAACACTGGAGTGGGTAGCCTATCCCTTCTGCAGCTGATCTTCCCGACCCAGGAATCAAACCAGGGTTTCCTCCATTGCAGGCGGATTCTTTACGAACTGATTTACAAGATTTATTTACAGACAATGTATCAAGTATGTACACATGAAACAAACCTAGAAAGACCTCATATGTTATCAAAAGACTGCCTTCAAATTTGACCTAAAAATCCACAGAAATGAAAACTGGAACGAGCCAGCATCTCCTGCTGCCCTTGCAGTCGCTCCTCCCCTGTTCCTTCTATGGGTTACTCCTTCCGAACCTCATGAAGACCATACCGAAGGCTGAGCACTGAAGAACTGATGCTTTCGAACTGTGGTGCTGGAGGAGACACTTGAGAGCCCCTTGGACTGCGAGGAGATCCAGCCAGTCCATCCTAAAGGAGATCAACCCTGAATATTCACTGGAAGGACTGATGCTGAAGCTGAAACTCCAGTACTTTGACCACATGATGTGAAGAGTTGACTCACTGGAAAAGACCCTGATGCTGGGAAAGATCGAAGGCAGGAGAAGAGGGTATCAGAGGATGAGATGGTTGGATGGCATCACCGACTCAGTGGACATGAACTTGGGCAAACTCTGGGAGATGGTGAGGGACAGAGAAGCTTGGCGTGCTGCAGTCCATGGGGTTGTGAAGAGTCAGACATGACTTGGTGACTGAACAACAATAACCGAATCTCCACACCAATATGTGAACGTCTCATCCTCAACCAAAGGTGAAGCAATTTCTGATGAGCATCTTCAAGGTGGTTGGAGAACCACAATTTCATTTCCAGTGGGGAGGACTCTCTCTTATTAGTATTGCTTGCTTTCTCTTTACTATGCAGGGAAAATCTGAATCTCTTATCGAAAACAAAATACAGGTAAGAGGAATTTTTATTCTATCATTCAAACATATTCTCCTCAATTTTTTTTTTTTTTGAGTTGAGTTGAGATAGCTTCCATAAGCAGCTCTGTGTATAAAAGTACAAGATCTGATTCAAGTGACATAATGAGAAGAAGAGGGTGGTAGGAGAGGATGTTGGGAGAAGGATGAAGGGGATGAACAGTGAAATTTTTCCAATTTTAGGTTAAATCCAGAAAGAAAAACAATTAATATCATTTCATCTTGCAAGAGATCAAAAAATACACACACACACACACACACCTCCCAAAAATGCCACCTCATAAAAGCCCGGACACACACCATCCACTCCACTGTGCTACTTTGCGCCTTGCAGAACATATGAAAGTTGTTTCGCTGAGGCATTTGCTATTTGCCTTGTTATTCAGGAAATCACCAGCTATAAATCTTGGTCTCTATCATACAGCACTGTATGGAATAAATGTCCCAAAAGTAGAACTGCTGGCCAAAAAACAGAAAGTGTGTTTTTTCCTTACAAACCCTGCTTTAATGGAGTGCCCCAGTCCATGAACTTTCAAGCATTATAAGTCAATTTCTCTTCCTGAATGTTTTGAACATCAGCCTATGAAATATTTTACAAAAGAATAAAGGCAAAGACCAGATATTTTTTATGTGTACAGTGCAACTGGTCACCTTTTGTGCCGATAGGAGGTAAAACGTTAGAAGTCAGTGCTAGATTAAGTTCTCACGGTAAACCTTTCTGTTCACTGGAGGCTGAGGTCAAACTGTCACCACGAGGAGCGGAGGGAATAAATTAGGAATTTGGAATTAACAAAGACACGCCACTGTACACTAAATAAACAACAAGGATTTACTGTTGGGAACTGTATTTCGTATCTTGCTGTTATACACCTATGATGGGCTGGAAAAAAGATGCAGACGTACGGAACGGACTTGTGGACACAGGTGGGGCAGGACAGCGGGGGACAAATTAAGCATGCAGCATGGATATGTATACATGACCATGTGTAAAGCATCTAGTAGGAAGCTGCTGTGCAGCACAGGGAGCTCAGCTCGCTGCCCTGCGATGACTTAGGGGGCATGGGAGTGTGGGAGGCAGGCTCCAAAGCAGCAGCAGATATGTGTAACACATAGCTGATTCCTGACGTTGTACAGCAGAAACTAACACAACATTGTAAAGCAGTTATATTCCAATAAAAAAGAAGTTAAAATGTATAGGAAAAAAGGAATATATATACACACATATATATCAGAAAAAAACTGAATCGCTTTGATATACACCTGAAACACTGTAAATCAGCTATATTTCAATTAAGAAATAAAAACAAAAATAATTGTCACCATAATTCTATCAGCATCATTAGCTCAAGGGAACAGGGATACAGAGAAATATATATTGCACAAACTGAGGCACGTATCCATCCTTCTTTCATATAAAACTTAGTTGGTTCATTATAAGAAAAAGAGGTGAGATGTTAAAATAATGCTAATTATTTTCTTTAAAATACGGACTTACAATACCATGAAAAGAAGCAGTATAGAACACCAAGGCCTAATGGGAATGGAGCAGGCTTTTGAGGCCCTCTTTCTCATTCTGCTCTTTAGGAAGGAGAGGAAACAGCAGCCCTCCACTGAGTTTGGCAAGCATTGTGTGAACTGTGTTGCACAGAATACTGGCTCAGTGAGATGCTAATAGTGTCCTGGGGCCGGGGGCGGTGGGTGGGGGGGGGGAGGGCCACGTGACCTTAGCCGATGTCGCATTCTACGTCCTCTCTCGAGGATTCATAAACTGCATTAGCATCCTGAAAGCTCAGAGAATTCCTGAAGCCAAGAACCAAGTTAACTTTTTAACTCAATGTTTCCCACATTTTTTGGCCATAGAACTCCTTTTTCCCAAATCACTTCGCAATATTTCATATGATGCATAGACAGGTAACTGGTAAAAGCAGTACAATTAGGTGACTAAAACCATGGCATTTGGGCTGACACTTTGTCAGTTCAAATCCTAGTTCCAGAATAATACCAGTGATTTCTCTGTAAAGTAAAGATATTTAAACTATCTGCCCTTGGAGGGCCTTTGTAAGGAGTAAATGAGAATCTGTGGAAAATATTTAGCACCGTGCCTGGCTCATAATAAGAGTCAGCAAACATTAACCCCAAGTATTGTGAGCATGTCCCCAAATGTGGATCTGGCTATTCCTTTACCAGACTTCATGAACTGTGCTGCACAGAACACTGGCTTAGTGAGATGCTAATATTGTCCTGCGGCCAGGGGTGGTGGTGGGGGAGGGGGAGGGACAAGTGAACTTAGAAAATGTTGCATTCTACGTACTCTCTGGAGGATTCATAACTTGCATTAGCGTCCTGAAAGCTCAGAGATGGACTTCTGGACTTCCCTGGTGGCTCAGAAGGTAAAGCGTCTGCCTATAATGCGGGAGACCGGGGTTCAATCCCTGGGTTGGGAATATTTCCTGGAGAAGGAAATGGCAACTCACTCCAGTATTCTTGCCTGGAAAATGCCATGGACGGAGGAACCTGGTAGGCTACAGTCCATGGGGTCGCAAAGACTCGGACACAACTGAGCGACTTCACTTTCTTTTCTTTCTATTCCTTTACTGGATGTGTAACCTTAACAGATTTTTTGTTGTTCAGTCACTCAGTCATGTCCAACTCTTTGTGACCCCATGGATTGCAGCACACCAGGCTTCCCTGTCCATCACCATCTCCCAGAGTTTGCTCAAACTCATGTCCATTCAGTTGGTGATGCCATCCAACCATCTCCTCCTCTGTTGCCCCCTTCTCCTCCTGCCCTCAACCTTTTCCAGCATAAGGGTCTTTTCCAATGAGTCGGCTCTTCACATCAGGTGGTCAAAGTATTGGAGCTTCAGCATTAGTCCTTCCAAGGAATATTCAGGGTTGATTTCTTTCAGGGTTGACTGGTTTTATCTTCTTGCAGTCCAAGGGACTCTCAAGAGTCTTCTTCAGCCACAGTTCAAAAGCATCAATTCTTTGGCACCCAGCCTTCTTTATGGTCCAACTCTCACATCAATCCAATTAATATTTTTGAGCATCAAGTACTTTCCAGACCTGGTTCCATGTGATGAATCAGGTAAAGTCCCTCAGTTTCTTGGGCAGTAAGTCTCAGACTCTCATCACTGTTAGGAAACCACTAGTTCAAAGAGGTTTTGAGGATTAAATGAAACATCACTAGTACAGAACCTAGCAGATAGTTGGCACCCAGACGTCACTCACATGGTTCCCTTCTCTTTAAACAAAATATTCAAAGAATCTCTGGTGAGTAACTTCTTAGAAAGAGATATTTAATCTTTGGTGAGTTACTTCTTAGAAAAAGATATTTAATGCATTATTTTACTCTTTCTTCCTTTATGTTCCTTAGACATGAGAAAAGGAAAATATAAATAGTAGAATGGTGTGAAGCACTGATGGATATAAGAAAGCCTTCAAATTTTGTAGCCCCATCTGCAATAAGTCTGATTAACTTTGCAAATTATTTTGAAATACATTATTTCATAGACTACACTGTTGCTCAAAATACATGCTCAATTCATAATTCTTCCTAACTCCAGGCACAAATCAGATATTTACTGTATTATTTAGGTTTGGCCCAATTAGTCATCTACCTGTGATGTGCCATCTTGATATTAGAACATGCCTGGATAGACATGTTCATGTATACAGATACACAAATACAGACAAAAAATGTGTACATGTGCTAAAATTTCTAGACAGACACTGCATAAGGCCTATAAAATAAAAAATGGAAAAAACCCAGAACATGTGCTTATTTTTAACATTACTGTGCACATTAGGCAAAAGACTAGTCATAAACTTCATTGGTTGGGTGGGGAGAGAGAGAGATAAACAACTAATGTTCAGTATTATGGTTTTTGGCTGATACCTTAATTCAAGTGGTTCCAGTGTTAAATATTTATTAGTACTTTAACAATACTTCAACTTAAACTTTTTTAAGAATAATATTCATATACTGGGGGGAAAAAGGAGTATACTCAGGAAAGCCAATACCTATTACAGAAATATATATGGTTTAAAAGAAATGTTTAAGCAGGAAAATGTAGAGACTTGAAGCCTTTGGTATCCAGGGACCCAGGGTGAGCATGAGAGAAGCTGTAAGTCACACACCTCTGGAGTATTCTAATCTTTTATGCCCTCTCCTGGTATCCAGTATCCAACCTGTAGGTTCTCTGCAGTCTTCTCCCCAATTGGATCATATAGTAGTCAGTAATTACTGTACATCTATTAAGTGTAGGACATGAGTTTAAAAAAATTTTTTTATTTATTCTTCCCATAGCCCAGTGACTTATCATCTTTAAAAAACTGAGTCAGATATCAAGAAAGATGAAATATCTTGCCCAAGATCGTATATAAATGGGAAAAGCAAAATTTGACCTCTCCGAAATTTGAACCCAAATATCACTCTGGAATCTGCACATTAACCAACTCATTATACTGCTTCATGAAAGAGTATATCAGGAAATTTAGCATACAACCTAGACATTTTACATTGTGAGTATAACTTACTAAACACAGCTATGGTCCAAGACTTTCGTGCTCAATGCAAGCATCTAAAAAGAATGTTTATTCATTGCACAGACTATTTATTATACAACCACTTGAGATATTTTCATAGAATATTTAAGAAAATGGAAAAATAGCAGGGGTAAGTTAAGAGAAAATGAGAGGATACAAAATTTTATAGTAAGCTAATTTTATTTCTAAAATTATATATATTTAAATGGTTTTTCCTGTAGTCATGTATGGATGTGAGAGTTAGACCACAAAGAAGGCTGAGGGCAGAAAAATTGATGCTTTCGAACTGCAGTGCTGGAGAAGACTCTTGAGAGTCCCTTGGACTGCAAGGAGATCAAATCAGTCAACCCTAAAGGGAATCAACCCTAAATATTTATTGGAAGGATTGATGCTGAAGCTGAAGCTCCAATACTCTGGCCACCTGATATGAAGAGCTGACTCACTGGACAAGACCCTGATGTTGGGAAAGATTAAAGGAAGGAAGAGAAGGGGATGACAGAGGATGAAATGATTGGATGGCATCATTAACTCAATGGACATAAGTCTGAGCAAATTCTGGGAGATAGTGAAGGACAGGGAAGCCTGGTGTGCTGCAGTCCTTGGGGTCACAAAGAGTCAGATACGACTTAGTGACTGAACTGCTGCTGCTGCTAAGTCACTTCAGTCGTGTCTGACTCTGTGCAACCCCACAGACAGCAGCCCTCCAGGCTCCTCCATTTCTGGGATTCTCTAGGCAAGAACACTGGAGAGGGTTGCCATTTCCTTCTCCAATGCATGAAAGTGAAAAGTGAAGTCGCTCAGTCATGTCCAACTCTTGGCTGGAGTGGGTTGCCATTTCCTTCTCCAAAGTGACTGAACAACAATATTTACATAAATATACACATACTGGAAACATATAGCAAAGTATTAACAGTAGTTTTTCCCTGTGGGTTGGTAAGGTTCCTCATCTTTTCTTGTATCTTAATTTGTTATCATGAACATGTATTTTCAATAATAGAAAATGATGAAACTCAGTGTATTCTAAAATTCTTGTCTCTTTCCAGTGTACAGAAAGCAAGAACTTGTTTGCTGATTACACCAAGCACTTGAGTCAAAATAGAGTCTTATGGTAGCAAACATTAAAAGGACACTGATAAAGACATGGGTATGGGTGTAGATGGAGAAATGGTAGTTTATCACGAGGTGTAGAAGCTGGAGAAGACAAAAAGGCACTCTAAACTTTTTCTTTTAAGGTTATGGGTTGAGACATGCAACCAATAAAATGTTAAGGAAAATGTTAAGCATGTTAGGAAAAGAAAATGTTAAGGAAAGGAAGGAAAATGTTAAGTATGTTTATCTTTTTCACATACCTCTAACCATGTTAACAGCCTGGCTTTAAGGCTTAGAAAGTAAAGGTGGACTCCTCATTAATGAATACACAAAATAAATGAAACATTAATAAATCAGACATAGAGAACAAATATATGGATACCAAGGTGGGGGTGGAATGAAATTGGGAGACTGGGATTAGCATTTATATACTACCACGTATTAGCATAGATAACTAATAAGAACCTGTTGTATAGCACAGGGAACTCTACTCAATGCTCTGTGGTGACCTAAAAGGAAAGAAAATCCAAAAGAGAGGGGATATATGTGTATATATAGAGCTGATTCACTGCTGTGCAGTAGAAACTAATACAACATTGTAAAGCAACTAGACTCTAAAAAAATTTTTTTAAAAAAATCAAGAGTGCAGCCTGGATCATCCATGCTGCTGATAGTAAAATATAAAAGTAGAGAGAGAAAACTGAGAAAAAAATTAAGCCAAAAAAAAAAAAAGTCAAAAAGTAGAACCTGAAGATTTGGAAAATTTGCAAGCTTATCAATATTGCAAAAAATTTTCAAAAGGCTGATTCATGTTGAGGTTTGACAGAAAACAGCAAAATTCTGTAATTATCCTTCAGTAAAAAATAAATTTTAAAAAAATATTGCAAAAAATGAGAAAAGGTGTTCTGAAGCGAACACAGAGGGTGTGGCTGGACAATTACTGCATAAAGAATGCAACTCATTGATTTAATCAGCCATCTCTGCAAAAGTCAGGACTAGGGATGGGGTTATACCATTTAGACTAAAGGGGACAGAGACAGGGTGACAAGGAGGGGAGGCTCTCAGACCTTTGAGATCTAGAAGATGGAACTGGCTTTCTGGCCGTGTTACCCGTCACAAGAAGGAAGAAGGATCCTGATGGTGATTCAGAGATCCACAGAGCTGGCTCCCCGACGACAGGCCCAGACGCCGTCTCTTCCTTGGTTGCAAAGGGAAAGACTATCTCTTCCTGGGTTTTGGTGAGCCAGGCTGCTGCCTCTGAGGGTCTGGAAGGCAGGGCTACCAGCCTAGTGAGCCCAAAGGACAGGCCACCAGGCAGATTATTCAAGAGCCTTAAAATCAGATAGAATGAGTCCTGGTACACTTTAGAATTGCTGGGGATCCATCACTCCCTTTCTTCTTTCTAATTTCTTGACTTCAGAATGGGAATGTCTATTGTATATTGCATGGCTGTCCCTCCATCGTCTTTTGGAAGCACAAAACTTCCCTGGCTTCCTAGGATCACAGGAGAGGAATTTTTGCCCCAGGATGAATCATATCTCAAGTTTCAGGCATACCTGATTTGGATACTCTGATGAGATTTGGGACTTAGAGTTGATGCTAGAATGGGTTAAGATCTGGGGGCTTCTGGGATGTGGATGAATGTATTTTGACTGTGAGAAGGACAGACATTTGGAGAAGAATGTTGTCGTCAGAACTGTGTTTCCTCCAAGTTCATATACTGAAGCCCTAACCCCCAGTACACAAGGATGTGACTGTATCCAGAGAAGGGCCTTTAAGAGGTGATTAAGTTTAAATGAGACCATTTGGAGAGGCTTTAATCCAATGACTGGAATACTTATAGGAAGGGGAGATTAGGACAGGGACACCAGGGCTCTGCACGCACAGAGGGAAACGCAACGAGGACACGGTGAGCAGGCAGCCATTGGCACGTCCAGGAAAGAGGCCTCAGAAGAAGCCAATTCCACAGGCCTCCAGAGCCATGAGAAAATGACCTGCTGTTTATGTTACCCAGCCTGTGGTATTGTGTTACAGCAGTCCAAGCAAATAACACACTAGCCAAGCCATCAAGCCCCATCATCTTCTGAAACTCCTTACCCGACTTTATTTCTCTTCATTGCATTTCTTACTACCTGGCAGATTATATCGTATTTATTAGTTTGACAGATTCACCTGCTTAGACCGTAAATGCTGTAAAAGCAAGGACCTTGCCTGCGTATAGTCCTGTGGTTCCAAGTACCAGCTCTGGAGACCAGTGCCTGAGATAGAGCCCAAGCTCGGCCACTTACCAGCTGTATCCCTTGAGGAACTGATTAAACTTGACTGCATCTCAAGTTGCCTAATCTATATGTTGGAGACTGGGGTGCTAGAGAAGATACGTGAGAGTCCCTTGGACAACAAGAAGATCAAACCAGTCCATCCTAAAGGAAATCAACCCTGAATATTCATTGGAAGGATTGATGCTGAAGCTGAAGCTCCAATACTTTGGCCATCTGATGCGAAGAACTGACTCACTGGAAAAGACCCTGATGCTGGGAAAGATTGAAGGCAGGAGGAGAAGGGGATGACAGAGGATGAGATGGTTGGAGGGCATCACTGACTCAATGGACATGAGTTTGAGCAAACTCTGGGAGATGGTGAAGGACAAAGAAGCCTGGCATGCTGCAGTCCATGGGGTTGCAGAGTTGGACACGACTTAGTGACTGAACGACAATGTTGGGAATAGTAGTAGTACTGTTTCAGAGGGCTGTTGTCAGTTGTTGGAAGAAAGCCTGAGAACAGTGCTTGGCACAAAATAAACACCCTGCGAAGTAGCTAGTACAGCTTTTATTACTCAGTGCTATATCCCAGACTATTCTGCCCAACTGCCAACGCAAGTCATTGTTCGCATCTGTCCTTCAGCACTATTTGACTACCAAGCACACTTCAGTGGGGCTGCAGCTAAGCAAGCACTTTGCCATGTCAAACACGCCTTCTCCTCTTGTGACAGTCTATAGCATTCCCGTGACGAATCCAAGCCATCCACCTCCCAGGCCAGCCCGTCAACACACATACTCTGTTATTGCCTTACACAAGTTAGGGCTTCCATGGTATTTAAGGAGGGCTCTACAAATATTGCTGAGAAGGCAATGGCACCCCACTCCAGTACTCTTGCCTGGAAAATCCCATGGGCAGAGGAGCCTGGTAGGCTGCAGACCATGGGGTCGCGAAGAGTTGGACACGACTGAGCAACTTCACTTTCACTTTTCACTTTCATGCATTGGAGAAGGAAATGGCAACCCACTCCAGTGTTCTTGCCTGGAGAATCCCAGGGACTGGGGAGCCTGGTGGGCTGCCGTCTATGGGGCCGCACAGAGTCAAACACGACTGAGGTGACTTAGCAGCAGCAGCTACAAATATTGATACGTGTTCCCAAGCCAGGTTTCCACTCTAATAGGGCTTCAGGCATACCAATAATGCCAATCACAAACAACAGCAGATCCCACGGGATTAGCACAATGTTCAGCCTTTACATGAATGTATTCACACACTAGCCTGATTTGATCAGGATGATTCCCCTCTATCAGGGAAGGAAAGAGGCTCAGAGAGTTAAGGAACGTGCTCACAGCTACACAGCTGAGATTCTCATCCAGATTGTGACCTCCATCACACGTGTCCACCACAACCCTATCTGCTCTGACAAACTGTCTGAGATGAACACGGTGAACAAGGCCTACATTCACTGTCCAGGAAGGTTCATTCTAAAATATTTCTTATTCATTTTTTATTTATTTGGTCGCACTGGATCTCAGTGGTAGCGCACAGGATCTTCCATCTTCATTGGCATGCTGGATCTACAGTTGTAGCATATGAACTCTCAGTTGCAGCATGGAGGATCTAGTTCTCTGGCCAGGGATCAAACCCAGGCACCCTGCATTGGGAAGTGTGGAGTCGTAGCCACTGGACCACCAGGGAAGTCCCAGAAGGTTCATTTCTGAAGGGGAAACTCACAGTGAAGCCTTTTCTAAAACAAGCCAGTTCAGATCTTCATAGACTCTGCTGCTATCATACAAGATGAAGGTGAACACCTTCTTTGGGGCTGGCTGAAGAGGCTGCTCGCCCTTTCAGACGTGTCTATGGGGTGCAGCTGTGCCCTGGACTGTGGGCTCCCAAAAATCTGGCTTCAGACCTGGTTCTACAATTCGTTGTGATCACCTTTGTGTGCAACCATCTCCCTGGGCTGCAGTTTCTTCTTTTAAAAAACTGGGTACAACTCCAGCTGCCCCACAGAGATCTCATGAGAACGAAAACAGATACCATCTGTGAAGTGAGTGGTGGTGGTGGTTAGTCCTTCAGCCGTGTCCGACTCTTTGCGACTCCATGGACTGTAGCCCACCTGGCTCCTCTGTCCATGGAATTCTCCAGGCACGAATACTGGAGTAGATTACCATTTCCTCCTCCAGGGAATCTTCCCGACCCAGGGATTGAACCCAAGTCTCTGATGCCTCCTGCATCCAGCAGGTGGGTTCTTTACCATCTGAGCCACCAGGAGAGCCAGATCTGTGGCATCACCTGGTAGAAAATAGGTGTTCAAGAAACAAATGTTGGCCAAAAGGAAGAAAAAGGAGGTAGGCAGGTGAGCGTCTGTTTAGTGTAATGTTCCAAAGGATCCCAGATACCACATGTTCTCCAAGCTGCATCCTGAACACCTAAGCAGCCTGGCTACACCTACCTGAACATGTAAGACACAGAGTCCTCTGGATGGAGGCATCTGGGGCCCTCAACCAGCCTGCAGCAAAACCAGAGATCAAAGTGCCGTGGAGAACCGAACTCAAAAACTGGACTTTGTCACCTGGCTTCATCAGAACTTGCTACAGGTGAGACGAAGCTGGCGTGGTCATTTGCTCCCAACGCCACCCAAAGATCAAAAGCGAACACCCTGGCTTATCCATTGGGGATACTGCAAATAAATCAGATGAAATGTGGTCTGAGCAGTCAGCCAAAGATAAACAGCTGCATGAACAGAAAAGTGGCTAAGCTAAAGAAATAAGGAAAAGGATATTGCTGCGTACTGCGCCAAGGGCAAGAGCAAACTGGGAGAGAAGAGCCCTGGCAGGCCAGTGGGCTCCAAGAAAAAGAATGAACTGCAAGAGGAAGATGAATGTGAGGAGGAAGATGAGAAATAAATGGCTATCCTGTAATGATGTGTGTGTGGAGTCTGCCTGTGTGCTCAGACAATTGTTTTGCTAAGAACGCGGATTCAAGTGCAGCTCAGTATGAGCTTCAGTATAAAAACTGTACAGATTTTTGTATAGCTGGTATGATCCTTTTAGAGAAAATACTTTTTTAAAATTCAGGTTGTAGCTTTTTGAGGGGTTACTACATACAGTTAGATTTTAAAGCTTCTGATGTTGAATGTTTCAAAATATGTCATGGTTTCTTTAATTTCTTGACTTGTCTATGGCAGCAAAGCAAACTCTTAGAAATTAGTATTGATAGCAAATTTTGGGTTTTCTAGAATGAGAATGTTACAATTTTGCTTTCCTTTTTAATCTTGTAATAAAATTATGTATATTAAAAAAAAAATACCTTCCATTCTGCAAGATAATCATGAGCTGGGAACAGAGGAAAAGTAAAGAAGAAAGTACCAGAAGGACGCAGCAGCAGTTTCTTGGCAAGTCTACCCTCATCGGAGGCTTCCGCACAAATTTTGGCCAAAGTAACAGACTAAAGACTTGATGAAGCAGATTCTCCTTCCTGGGCTTGGCTGCATTGTGCACATGATCTAACCACAAAATAATCACTGTTCTTGCACTTTTAAACATTTTTTTGTCCCAACGTAGGCAGGAAAATGAAAGCAACAAGCTTAATAAGATCATTGTAAACCTAGCTAATTTACCACGCTTTTTACAGCGTTTTTCTACTTCCTAGCTAAATATTCAATATTCAGTTCTCACCAAGAGAATTGCATAGCTAAAGCCAAGCCCAATTTCAAAATATAAGACACAGAATTGGCCAAAATGGTATCCAGTATGGATTTCCTTCATTCTCTGATTCCCTTTAAACTGTAAGTATCTTGTGATCAAAGTGAACCCTTTTCTGGCAATGGGGAATAAGATACAGGTATGAAGGCTGGTTCTTGTACAGTCTAAAAGAGTGGCTCTTAGTATCCCAGTACAGCATGAGAAGACACTCATGGTAAGTTTAACTGTAAGAAACCACATTTCATGACCACATCAAGAGCCTCTTCCTTCCCTGGCCCAGCCCTTATTGATTTCCCCCTCCCCCCACTACCAGCTGAACCAAGGAAGCGACGAATGGGGACTCACTAGATGCCATCAATCATTGTCACCAGAGGAAAATGAAAAGAATCCAACATATGTTTTCACAAATGCTCCCTCTCTCTACTCTCACTGCTCCTCCTCCTCACCGGGACACAATCTTTATGAGCAGCCAGTCACTTGTTCACTGGCCTCCAGTGGAAATGGATAAGGAGCAGTTGGTAGAAGCTTCCGAGGCATCCCTGTTTCTCCTGTGTGTGTCTGTATTCATGCACTCCCGGGGAGACGGAAGCAGGGCTTCATACCAACTGGCTACAGACAACCCCGACCACAGACAGCTGAACAACCGATGACGGTCGCAGCAAGACTGCACCCCGTGCCAGGAGGGATGGTGGGATAGAAAGAATGTGCAATACAGGTAGCAGATGGCACTCTCCTCAACGCATTCTCAAGTCAGGGAACCCAGAGTTCCTTATTTCTCTGCTGACCACGATGGCACTTAAGAAATCAATTCCTATGGCAACAGCTCTAAGTAAGATACTCTGAAAATAAAAGGATGTTTTAAATGAAGGACAGACACTTGCATTCATTCCTGGGCATAGAGTGAGAGGCAGAGCGTGGTAACTTGTGTCCTAAGTCGCAGGACAATCACGTTGCCAATTTTTCTCTTTGATGCCATAACCCCCTATAGCACATCTATCGTGGCTAAATAATATAAGAGAACAGAAGCAACAATAAAAGACCAGCTGTATACATGAAGATTTGCAATGATAATAAAAAATACACAACTAAAAAACATTTCATAGAAAAGATCATGAAGTTCTGGTATATAATACAGATGAAATACATAGCAAGTAAAATTTATTATGACAACCTAGCAAGAGGGAGAGATGTTGTTGCAGTAAACTGAACCACGCAATGATACAAACATAATGTATTTTTTGTTATAATGATGTCAGGAGTGTCTACATAGGAAAACTTTAGAAAATCAATACACTAGGTCGGTGGAATTTTAAGGTTCCTTAATTTTTCTTGAAATTCTTATAATAAAAATTAAGACAAAAGAAAAATCAGGGTAAAAGTCACCACAAACTTTTCCAAACCTCAGTTATGCTGCAACAAACTGGAAGGACATTTACCGGACAATGATGGAACTTTCAGAGCCCAGGGGGAAAAAACTACAAGGGAAGTACAGAGACACAGCATCTGCATTTACTAAAACTAGGTATGTACCAGACGCGATACATTGTAAGACTACAAACAGGCCTAAAGGATGCACTTGATACATATTTGAATGGTTGCCTATGGCAGGGAGGGGACAGGGTAAAAAAGGAAGTAACTCTGACGTCCAGCACAAGCCAGGGGCCACCTTGTGACCAATCACCCTGCAGAATGTGACTGGCTCAACCTGCGCACCCGAGGTCCTCAGGCAGAGCCAGTCATAGTTTGGGACAAAATGCTATGATTTCAGGCCACTCGACATTTCCTCTCCAGGACGAGTCCCGTGCTCTGAAACGGCAGTTGCTTTATATGGAAGCCCTGCTTTTACACTCCAGGTTCTAATTTTCCTTCCACTTAAAACAAGATGAAAAGACTGTAGGAAAACATCATTACTGAAGACGATTTAATCATGTTGCCAATTGTGCACGCAATTTTGTTGCCAAATTGGATAACAATTGTGTAGTGACATATGTGTGTATCATTATAAATGTAGTAATATAACCATTTATAACTACTCGAAATGACCCGGTGTAGACTACAGAAGAAACCAGCAAAAGCGGCTACATCTGAAAAGGAGAACCAAGTAGAAAAAGGATATAATTTTCACTGCATACGCTCTTCTTGGATCTTTAAAAGTTTGCATTGTTCATGTCTTTTCTTCATGTATGTATTAGGTGGTTCCTTCTGACCGTCAGATTTTAGGATTACATTAGATTTTAGGAGTATATTAGAGATGCTAGTCCTCTGTGATATAAATTTTCTAGTATTTTTGTCTTTTATATTTGCACTATAAATATTGCAAAATATTTATATTTTGTCTTTAACTTGACCAAATAAAAAATTCAAAGCACCTACTTAAGCACGCACTTATTCTGTACATCTAATATTACAAAATCAGCTGGCGGAGACAATGCCACAATTATACCAGAACCAGTAAGAAGCCAGCCCAGCTCTCTAAGCTTGATCCCAGCTTCCCACCCCAGGTTCCCACCGCCGGATACCTTGCCTCCCAAATCCTGGTGACCCAGCTAAACCAGAAGCAGCTCGGCAGAGGGCAGCCTTGCCTGTGGTGCTCACTGTACTTCCTTGATTTTATATGTATGTTAATAATTGATTCGAGTCCGGCCACCTAGAATATCTTCCCAGGACTGAAGGCAGCTGGGGACCGCCGTCTCTCACATTGTCCCCACCCTTAAGTCTTTACAGTTCTTGGCTCGGACCAGTACTGATGCTTCTGTGATCCAAAGGCGTGGCTGGGGGCTCCAGAATCCCCACACCTCAACAAACAAGGCATGTTATAAAGTTGTTTCAACTAAGGTTCTTTTCTTAGAAGCCAGTGTCTTTCTAGCCCACTAGCTAGCTCCTGAGTCAGAACAGCACCTACCGGGGGTGCAGTGGCCTGTGAAGCAGGAAGTGTGTGTGTGGGGTGTCGGCCAGGCCAGCGCCACTGTGGACCTGCTAGAAAGCAGAGCCTGCAGGAACCATCTCTACAGCATGTTCTGGAGCTGAGTACCCTAAGTGCCGTCCGCAGTGAACTCTCTGCTAAGAAAACCCCTGAGATGTGTAAGAGTTTCCAGACACGTAATTAAGTGCCGTTTCGCTCAACTAACAATTTCATCATTGTTCTCTATTGAAATTGACATCCGAAATAGAGACAACTTTTTTTTTCTATGGCAAAGTTCCCCTTTGCGGGGGTTCGGGGAATGCAAGTCCACAGGAATAATAGGCAGTCTTGTCCCACTCACCTTGGGGAAAAAGAAACAGACAAGTGGAGCTTTTAGGGGGAAACGGCAAGAAGGAGCCAGAAAATGAACTTCTATGTAGTAAGAAAATCAAAATGCAAACTCTACAGCTGAGTATTATGTCCAGGTAGGAAAAAGTAGACAGACAGGGGAAGAGTGATGGACACAAAAAGAAACTGGCAGAAAAGCAGGAGAGGCACACACCATGGTCTCCCCTCTATGGGAAGCACAAACCATCGGGACCAACAACGTTTCCAGCTCAGTCGGCTGGACAGGCGGCCAAGAGAGTTTCAGAGGAGGAACTCAAGAGAGTGGAGGCTGGGAGGCAAGTCAGCCTGAGGCCCCCAGACACATTCTTCTCTACCACCACGACGTTCACTGAGATGTTTCACCTTCAGTGAAGTCATTAGGGACCACACAGAGAGACAGGCTGAAAACCACAGGGTGAGTCACGCGAAGGGCTGGGAACGGGAGCTGGTTATAAGAGAACACTATTACACCCTGGCGTTCTTAGGTTTCAGGAAACGTGGCTTGACCGACAGGAGAGACAGTCAGCTCTGTGCAGTCACAAGCCGTGCAGCGAGGGTGTTCTGGGGCTGGCTCGGGTTTCACGAGGCCTCCACCTCAGGGCCGCACCTTCCAGCCCTGATTATCTGGGAGACACAGGCCCTGAAGCTGGCTGTTAGCATCTTCACCATTTAATGTCTGCGGACAATGCTGTGTTTCCAGACCATGGGCAGGAACTACGCTTATGTCTTCAGCCATAATTCTAGCACATCACAGAATACTGCCACACATTCATAGAAATCGAGCCCCTGCACAGGTGAAAAGTGGATTTCCAAGTATGATCACCAAGAACAATGGGCGGGAACTCCAAATGAGGGGTCAACACACGGAAGAAGAGCGCGAACGTGCCTTCTGCCCACACAGGAACACAATCTCGGAGGGCTGCAGCTAAGAGGAAGCACTCAAATGGAAAGTGACAGTGAACCAATAGGGACCGATCTGTTGGCAGGACCTATCCCCGCGGGGCTTGAGGCATGCAAGGCTAGATGACAAGGAGATTGCTGAACTTCCCCGGAGAGAAAGCATCCGTGGAGGTATTAAGTAGCCAGGCAGAGCAGAAGTGTTAGTCACTTCTAATCACCTAAATTATTAACATAAACTGGAAGAAATCCAGACTAGCTTTAGCCTCAGAAAATCCACTCTAGCAGGGCTGGCAAACAGATGCCTGCAGGCACGAGGCAGGTCCTGCCAAGGGGGAGCGGTGGGCTGCGGGGAGCTGGGGCTGGTCCAGCTCTTTGTGGGAACTTGGACCGCAGGCGCCCCACCTGCAGGATTTCCTTAGAAGTGGGAAATTCAGGTTTTTATGAGCTCCTGATTTTTAAATGCTCAAAACTAATTAAAAAAGAAATCCTGCATGTCTAATGAAACACATCTTAAACTTTTATAACATCTCGAAGGGAAGTGAAAATATGCCCTGTGAGTATGTTTTCAGATGGGTGAAGGTTGGGCATGAATTTGTAGGGTTAATAACTGCTCTTTCTCTGCATAGTCTTGCAAAGTAGAACTTAAAAAAAAAAAGAAGTAAAGAAAAAGGCAAGGCACTATATTTATATAATGATTAAATTTATGGTAAAAATACACTAGAAGTTGGGACATTAGGGAAATGCAAATTGAAACCACAATGCTATACCACCACACCCTTTAGGGTAGCCACTGAAAAAAAGAAAACCACACAGAAAATAACGAATATTGGTGAAGATGTAGATAAACTGAAACCCTCAATTATTACTGGTGGGAATATAAAATGGTGCAGCCACTGTGGAAACCAGTTCTGGGGGTTCTCAAAAAGTTAAACAGAATTATACATGATCCAACAATTCCACTTTTGGATGTATACCCCTGAGGAATGGAAAACAGGGACTCAAACAGATAGATATTGTCTACCAATGTTCACAGCAGCAGCCTCACAACAGCTGAAAGATAGAAACAACTCAAGTGTCCATCAAAAAATGTGTAAATAAAATGTGGTTTATCCATACAACGGATTATTATGCACCCTTAAAAATACAATTCTGATATAAGCCACAACTTGGATGAACCTTGAAGACATTCTCCTAAAGTGAAATAAACCAGACCGAACAAAAGGGCAAATACTGTGTCCTTCCACTGACAGGAGGTACCTGGAATGCTCACAACACACACAGAAAGAGGATTGGTGGCTTCCGGGGTGGGGCAGAGCAGGACTGGGGAGTTCACGTTCAAGGGGGAGGGTTCAGGACTGCGAGATTAAACAGTGCTGGAGGCGGGAGGCAGCGAGGTGGTCCAACACTGTAAACGGACTAATGCCCCTGAACTGTTCATTTAAGCTTGGTTAAAATGGTCACTTTTCTGTCATATATATTACCACATTAAAATTTAAAACATTAGAAAATTTAAAAAGTTGGAAATTAAAATTTTTAAAAATTAAACATTAAAAAAAAAAAGAAAGAATAATAGAAATATCCATAGAGAAGACAGTCCAAAAGAATGGCTTTTGTTACTTGCTGGCTTTCTAAGCAACCGGTACAGAAACAAGCATCTCCCCACCTCCCTCGACCACCAACCCCTTGGCTCTCACAGCCCGGCCGTGGCCCCACGGAAGCGCCATGACTATCAGAGTCTCGTTGCTCCTTGGAAACCTTCGACAGGGCCATCGCATCCGGCTGTACAAGTGGCACGCCAAGGAAAGGATCCTGGCCTCGGGGGCCAGCCTGGCCAGGCCTCTGTCTGGGGGAGGGCACGCCCTTCCCTCTGCACAGAGGCACTGCAGGCTAGAGGAGGCCCTGCTCTTCCCCACCCTAGAATCGCCCTTCTCTTCTAACTCCCTGTTTCTGGGCCTGACACCCCCTCCTCTCATGGACCCCAGATAGAGCCTGCAGCGTCACTTCCTGTTCTCCTTCTGATAAGCTATGGGCTTCACCAGCTCTGGGCTCTGTCTTTCCATCTCTCCACTCCCACTTAGCCTATTCAGGCCCCTTGACCTCTGACCTCCATACCTCCAGCCCCCGCCCCCCACCCAGCTGGACAACCCAGTGTCCTACGCTGCCAGGCTGATTTTCTCCAGATAGGGCTCACCGCTCACTCGCACATCTCTCTTTCTCCTGTGTGCTGATTAATCAGGGAAGGAGCTTACTAGCCCCTACTGTCAGTTCTACTATTTAAAGGGAGACGGTCAGTTGATGGTGACTGTCTCTTAGTTAAATGAGTGTGAAGTAACAGCAGCAACGGTTCAAATCATCTCTCCAGCAGAACACACCTTTACATATCCCAGTTGCTATCAAGCAGTCAGGAGACTGAAGCGGAAGCAAATTTGAAGAACCCTGAACTTCCTATCCCTGCTAAGTCGCTTCAGTCATGTCCCTAGAGCTAATTAAAATGATGTGTTGCTTGGTTCTGGATGCTCGAAAGTCCAAAACCAGGGCGCCAGCATGGCCGGTGCGGATCTTCTTCCCGTGTCTCTTTGTAACAACACTCATCCCCTGTTCATGAGGGCTCTGCTCTCAAAAATCAGTATTCTCCCAAATCCATCTCCTAATACCATCACTTCAGCCTTTGGACATCAACATGTGAATTGTGGAAACATTCACACCATAGCCATGTCCATGGAGACCCTGGCCACACCCTTCTCTACATCTCAGAGCCTCCACAGGCACGAGAGAGCATTAACCTGCTTCTGTAGAAACATGCACGGGAAAAACATCCCAGCACTAAATGGCAGGCGTTTACAGAGAGGGAACATTCCAGTATAAAGATATAGTTGAGTGGGATTTCCCCTTTATTCTTAGAATTACAGGCAAGGCCTACAGCTGAGGACAAGGGTGAAGTAGCCTACTTTTTGTTGTTGTTCAGTCGCTAAGTCATGCTTGACTCTTTGCTACCCCACAGACTGCAGCACACCAGGCTCCCCTGTCCTTCAATAACTCCTGGAGTTTGCTCAGATTCACATCCATTGCGTTGGTGATGCTATCTAACATCTCATCCTCTGCCACCCTCTTCTCCTTTTGTTGTTCACCGATTCCTAAGATGTTGGTGTTCACTCTTGCCATCTGCTTGACCACATCCAATTTACCTTGATTCATGGACCCAGCATTCCGGGTTCCTATGCAATACTGTTCTTTACAGAATTGGACCTTACTTTCACCACCAAACATGATCACAACTGAGCACCATTTCCTCTTTGGCCCTGAAGGAAAGAATGGCTGCTTCATTCTTTCTGGAGCTATTAGGAATTGCCTCTGCTTTCCCCCAGTAGCATATTGGATGCCTTCTGATCTAGGGGCTTATCTCCCAGTGTCGTGTCTTTTTGCCTTTTCGTACTGTTCACGGGGCTCTCGCAGCAAGAATGCCAGAGTGCTTTGCCATTTCTTCTTCCACTGGCCCACCTCTTGTCAGAACTCTCTACTATGACCCGTCCGTCTTAGTGGCCCTGCATGGTGCATCGCTTCACTGAGTTATGCAAGCTTTCGTCATGACAAAGCTGTGATCCATGAAAGGGGTACCCTACGTAGAAAGCCATGACCACGTATATACAGACACTGTCCCCTACTGCTTAGCAAGAGGTCACAAGGCCAGTCCTACTGGCTGACCACAGCCCTTCCCTCCACCCAGCCCCCAAGGAAAGGGAGAGTAATTGAAGGGGAGTGCATGTTCCTAGTGCAAGTTCCTACTGGCTTCCTCAACAAGTTAAGAGGATGGGAGGGTTCGAAGAGAATCTCCAGGAGAGACCGAGGTCCCTGCGAGAAGGGGAACCGGGCAGCCTGCTCCTCATCTGGCTGAGCTGCAGAAGAGCCCACAGACTCACCCGGGACTGGAGCTGCAGCAGAATGCAGTATGTTAGGGAGTTGGGAGAACTTGGCATCCATAATCTGGATTGAGGGGATACCTAGAAACACAGACTGGCACAGAGATTTTGGAAGACGGGAGGCCCACTGCAGGAGCCCCTTGCAAAGAGAGATTAAAGGGATCCAGGTGCAGTACACCAGGAAAGAAGGTGGGAATATGCCCTTTCCATTCCAGTTCTTTAGTCCTTAGTGGGTGAGGACCCTCATGGTGTGCACGGTCCCTTCTGCAGGAGTGCTGAGGTTAGCAGGGTGGCAGCCCTAGGGAGCAGAACACTTGACCCCAAGCAGCTAGTTTCTGATGGGGGGCGGGGGGGGCACCTGGCAATGACAACAGGAGAGCCTGCACCCTCCGGACAGGCCTGTGCAGAGGAGGCAGGGGCAAGCTAAGCCCAGCGGCGAGAGAGCCCCACTCAATCCACGCAGTGGCTCCCCGCAGCAGAATGAGCCAGAGGGACACACCGTCTTCACAGCTAGCAGACCCCTGCTCCCTGCGTCCTGTCACATGGGGAGAAGCTGGAGATCGGAAGAGAGCAGACAGGAGGTGAGGTGGTTTCCCAGGACTAAGGAATGCCGGCAGGAGCCCAGTATATCAGCTGGGGATGGGCATGGGGGATTTGACCGAGCGGGGTGCAAGCACAGTGAGGCTCCCGAAGAGTCCAGCCACGCTCACGGAGGGTAAAATACACACAAACGAGGAGTTCCCCCTAAACACACTGTGTGCAGTTGAAAACCTGTATAGCTGGACGGTACTCCTACTGTGGGAGCCAGCGCGGGCTCCTCGCCATCACTGCCTGAGCAATGGGCTTCAGCTAAAGGCCTCTGCCCATCCCCAGAGCCCAAGGGAAAGAAGGGCACGGCACTCGGCCTTACCCCTTCTAGGTGTTGTCCCGGGTGACTGAACGTGTATGCTCCCATCACTGTGTGGCAGCAACATGCCAGGGGCTTTACCCAAGAGCTCTGCCAGGTGCGGGGTGACCCCTGCATTACACAGGTTGCTCCATCAGTGGGCCAAGCGATGGGACCAGGATTCTAACTAAGCCTGACGCTAAACACTCATGCTGGTTCTCCCCAGGGCACCAAAGCACTAAAAGGCATGAAATGAACCACCAAACGGAGAGCTATGAATGTCCCGTTGGAAGCAGCTCCTTGGCAGTTTAAAAGGCAAACATTTTAATTTACATTTTTGAATCTATAGAATCTGATGTTGTGATAGGTTATTATAAACATAAAAACTAAGTCAATATGTCCACCCCCTCCCTACTAGTGCTCACAAAGGAACGCCAGGACTGGACAAGTGCAGTCTGACCTTTAGCGGAAAGACAAAAGCACTATTGAAAAAAGAGAAAAAAATTCTAGTTCTGAACAGAATGCACCAGAATTCAAACTTGCCAAGCTGTCTGCACTTTGGAATTCTGCAGTGTTCAATGTCAACTGTTCAGAACTAGCCTTGCGGGGCTGAGAGAATGTATTAATATTATCCTTAAGACCCACCGCTACAGGTAGCATTTTAGATCGCCCCAAAGCCCCTGGAAACCACTACTGTACATTACTTAGAAAAGGCCTTTATTAACCTTTTAACAGCATTAACCTGAGGACTTACGGGAACCAAATTATCTCAGCAGCCAATCTCCTTGCTGGTTGAATCACTAAGCAAATATCAGGGCTGTGAGTCATTGAAAACTGCTGAAGGAGACTCAGCTTAAGTGTAGTCAGTATAAGCTCTTTTTCCTAGAAACGTAAGCTATGCTTCAAAGGTATTCAAACTTTGCCCTCAAGTTATCTCCAGTACAGACTCAGCACGTCAATGTAATACAAATGAAAATGACAGGATCCAATTTCAGAATATCTCAAATTATCACGTTCCACAGCCACTATTCTTCCTTCTGTGACATCAGCAAGTTAAAATATATATTAAATATATTATACATATATAAATATATATACACACACAAATATATGCATTATGCTTTCAGTTTTCATAGTCCAAGAACTTTGAAAATTTGATACCTCTAATGAAAAGCTTAGCTAGTTTTTCAAACCATTTTCTAAAGGTACATAATAAATGAAGAAGGATCATAACATTTAAAATGGATGTTAGAAACGGTATCCCACAAATTCCTAATGGGAAAAATTTAAAACAATCCCACGATTTGACAGAAAAATTTTTTGCCCAAGCCAGTGGTCCCTAAAACTATTCAAAAGAAAGCCAGTTAAATGCATACATACTGGTAAGGAATAGTTCTAAGGAACAGATTTAAAGTTAGCATTTTTCACTCGTCTTAGCTATGTCTTTATCAACCACAGTGAATAAAAATAATACCACCATCTTTCCTACTGATCTCATCTAGTCATAATACTTACCCGTTTGTCTTCCAACACTCTCTGCAATTGACCAGTCACCACAGCTTAGGATAACAAGGACTTTGAGCTGCACAAGCTGCCTCTCTGCCTGTACTACAGGAATCACCAGCCTCTTACTGGAACAGGCCAAGAGAAGCTTCTTGGGCACTGACTGAAGCCTTACTGTCTCATAGACCCAGGGCAGTCAGAAAACAAGGCCCCACATTCGGTTTAACACTCAGCTGTCACCATTTTGAAATTCTTACTTTTTGAAGGAGGGGTCCATACAGCCATTCTGCACAGGATTCTGCCAACCAAGGAACTCATCCTGCACAGATCTGATTTCTTTCTTTCTTTTTTTTTTTTTAAAATGGCACCGAGCTTTGAAGAAAAAAAAAATTTTTTTTTTGCCTTTTTTCAAATAGTGTACTTGTGCTTATAGGCTTTTATTCTACTTTCAAAAACAAAGATGTCAATATTTTTCTACTCCCAAATCCAATTAAGGTAAAGTATTCAAGTATCCTTGCCCTGGATCACTGCAAAAGGTTCCTAAACTGCTTTTTTTTCCCTTCCTGGATCCATTCTTGCCTACCACCACTCTGTCTCCGTGCAGTCAAAGTTCTTGTCTAATACGAGCCTGATCTTGTCACTCTGCCACAAACCCTTCAGTGACATCCATTACCTTGAGTTCCAGGCCCAAAGCCTGCATGTGGCCACAAGGCCCTGAGCCCCAGCCTCTGACTACTGCTTGGCCTCACCCTACTCCTTGCCTCTGGGGCCTTTTTTCAACTTCTAGCATGTTCCATCCTCCATTCCCTCTCCTAACCTTTGCACCTGCCATCCATCCTCTCTACTCTAAGGTCAAATATTTCAATCTCTCTATGTCCAAGGATTTAGATAAAACCAGGGAAAAATTCTGGATTCTAACCAACGACCGTTACTGTCTTTGATACTGGGAAAGAAATACAAAACACAAAACCTAAGTAAATACGCTTTTTACTCACACTGTACCTTGGACCACTTTCTCAGTGCTGAGGATAATGAGCCTCAATCTAACTATGAAACCTGGAACAATGATGTGGAGATCTAGGGAAGGTCAGTTCTTTTTTTTTTTTTTTAAATAATTAATTTTTAAATTGGAGTATGATTGTTTTACAATGTTGTGTTAGTTTTTGTTGTACAACAAAGTGAATCGGCTATATGCTGATATAATATACGCGTACATTAGAATGGCCAAGATTCAGAATGCTGACAGTAACAAATGGTAGCAAAAGTGTTTCTCATTCTTTCCTGGGAATGCACAATGGTACCGCCTCTTTGGTAGACAATTTGGTCATTTCTTACAAAGCTAAACATACTTTTACCATACAATCAGCAATTGCCCCCATCTGGTATGTACCAGAGGAGTTGAAAACTTATGGCCAGATGAAAACCTACATACAGATATTTCTAGCAGCTTTATTCATCATTGCCAAAACTCTGAAGCAACCAAGGTGTCCTCCAGGAGGCCAATGGATAAACAGTCTGTGGTACATCCAGACAATGGAATATTCAGGTCAGTTGAGTTGAGTCGCTCAGTCATGTCCGACTCTTTGCGACCCCATGGACTGCAGCATGCCAGGCCTCCCTGCCATCATCAACTCCCAGAGTCCACCCAAACTCATGTCCATCAAGTCGGTGATGCCATCCAACCATCTCATCCTCTGTCGTCCCCTTCTCCTCCTGCCCTCAATCCCTCCCAGCATCAGGGTCTTTTCCAATGAGTCAGCTCTTCCCATCAGGTGACCAAAGAATTGGAGTTTCAGCTTCAGCATCAGTCCTTCCAATGAATATTCAGGACTGATTTCCCTTAGGATGGACTGGTTGGATCTCCTTGCAGCCCAAGTGACTCTCAAGAGTCGTCTCCAACACCACAGTTCAAAAGCATCAGTTCTTCAACACTTAGCTTTGTTTACAGTCCATCTCTCACATGCATACATGACTACTGGAAAAACCATAGCTTTGTCTATGTGGACCTTTGTTGACAAATGTCTCTGCTTTTTGATATGCTAAGTTGGAGAAGGAAATGGCAACCCACTCCAGTATTCTTGCCTGGAAAATCCCATGGACTGAGGAGCCTGCTAGGCTACAATCCATGGAGTCACAAAGAGTTGGACACAACTGAGCGACTTCACTTCATTTTAGTTGGTCTTTTAATTTCATGGCTGCAGTCACCATCTGCAGTGATTTTGGAGCCCAAAAAAATAAAGTTTGACACTGTTTCCCCATCTATTTCCCATGAAGTGATGGGACCAGATGCCATGATCTTCGTTTTCTGAATGTTGAGCTTTAAGCCAACTTTTTCACTCTCCACATTCACTTTCATCAAGAGGCTTTTTAGTTCCTCTTCACTTTCTGCCATAAGGGTGGTGTCATCTGCATATCTGAGGTTATTGATATTTCTCCCGGCAATCTTGATTCCAGCTTGTGCTTCTTCCAGCCCAGCGTTTCTCATGATGTACTCTGCATAGAAGTTAAATAAGCAGGGTGACAATATACAGCCTTGGCGTTCTCCTTTTCCTATTTGGAACCAGTCTGTTGTTCCATGTCCAGTTCTAACTGTTGCTTCCAGACCTGCATACAGGTTTCTCAAGAGGCAGGTCAGGTGGTCTGGTATTCCCATCTCTCGAAGAATACTCCACAGTTTACTGTGATCCACACAGTCAAAGGCTTTGGCATAGTTAATAAGGCAGAAATAGATGTTTTTCTGGAACTCTCTTGCTTTCTCGATGATCCAGCGGATGTTGGCAATTTGATCTCTGGTTCCTCTGCCTTTTCTAAAACCAGCTTAAACATCTGGAAGTTCATGGTTCACATATTATTGAAGTCTGGCTTGGAGAATTTTGAGCATTGCTTTGCTAGTGTGTGAGATGAGCGCAATTGTGTGGTGGTTTGAGCATTCTTTGGCATTGCATTTCTCTGGGATTGGAATGAAAACTGACCTTTTCCAGTCCCGTGGCCACTGCTGAGTTTTCCAAATTTACTGGCATATTGAGTGAAATGGCATATTATTCAGTGCTAAAAAGACGTAAGTCTCAAGCCATGAGAAGGCCTGCTGTTGCTGTTTGATTGCTCAGTCGTGTCCGACTCTTTGCGACCCCATGGACTATAGCCCACCAGGCTCCTCTGTCCATAGGATTCTCCAGGCAGGACCACTGGAGTGGGTTGCCATTTCCTTTTCCATGAGAAGGCATAGACAAACCTTCAATTCATAGGACAAAGTGAAAAGAAACTAACCTGAAAAGGCTACATATTGCATGTTTCTAACCATATGATATTCTGGGAAAGGCAAAACTTTACTGGAGACAGTAAAATGACTGGTGGTTGCCAGAGGCTGGGGGTAGGAGTGAAGGGAGGCACGAATGGGTCTAGCACAGAGGATTGTTAAAGGCAGTGACAGCACTCTGTATGAGGCTCTGATAGGAGCATCCTGTGCTTAAATAATGGATACAGGTCATCATATACTTGGCCAAGTCCATACAAGGTGCAACACCAAGAACGGAGTGGAGCTAAACTGCAGACTTTGGGTGGTTATGATGGAGTCAGTACAGGTTCACAAACCGTAACAAGTGTTCCATGCTGGGGGGTAGCTGTTGATAACAAAGGAAGCTGCGCGTCTGTGGGAGCAGGGAGAACACGGGAAATCTCTGCCTTCCGCTCAACTTTGCCATGAACGCGACACTATTCCAAAAAAATAAAGTCACAGTTTTTTTAAAAAGGTGTTAATGGAGATGAATGAGAGGCTCACTTAGAAGAGAATATCTAATATACCTTCTTCAAAGCAACTTAACTATTTAGACTTGATAAAAGATTCACACAGAATATGTTTAAGTAAAAAATTGCCCTTGCTTAGAAAGAAATGGACAACGGTGAACAAGGTCCCTGCAATGGTTTTCTCACGAGCATCCAGAGACGGTGAAATTTCAGTCTATCTCTACTTAAATGCCCTGACAGGACAATAGTCACGGGATCTTGGGTGTGCACTGCTACAAGGAACTTTTCCAGAACAGCAGTATCTTCTGGACAGAGAAGCCACCTAATCGTGCTCTGCAGGATGTTTAGCAAGAATCTGTCATTCTCGCTCAGGCCCAACATCCTTAACGAGTTTTTTGAATGCTCTTAACCCAATGGCCATGGAACATGCTGCGGGCTTTTCACAAAAAGAGTACTGAGGGAACTGGCTCTCCATTTGGGGAAAAAAATTGTTACAGTCCTACTGTTCACAAAAATATTCCAGATGGATTAAGGCTCTAACATTACAAAATTTCAACTATGAAAGCATTAGAAGGATATATAGGGGACTATGTTTATAACCTTGAAGAAGGAAGGCCTTCTTAAGCCAGACACAACAGCAGCAAAGGTCTTAGGGAGGAAAATTATTTATGGTGCCTTTAATGTACTCCAATTTCACAAACTTAAAAGACAAGGCCAGGCTTAGAGAAAATGTCTGCCACATAACAAAGGATTAGTATTCCGAAAATACAAAGAATAACCAACCATTTTTTTTTAAAAAGATATGCTTTTTAATTGAGCAAAGGATATTAAGAAGCAACTCATGGACAGAAAAGAATAACAAAAAGGCCCAAGAGCTGCTTCGTAAAGAAGAAGATTAAAATAGTGAGCTAAGTTTTTTTCTTTATGAGATCGTCAAAAACATAGAAAGCAAACTTACAGCTACCAAAGTGAAAAGTGGGGGAATCAATTAGGAGTTTGGGAATAGAGACACACTACGAAATATAAAATAAATAACAAAGACCTACTGTATAGCACCAGAAACTACATTCAATATCTTGTAATAACCTATAATGAAAAGAATCTGAAAAATATATGTACATACATATGTGTGTGTGTGTGTGTGTGTGTGTATCTGAACCACTTTTCTGTATACCTGAAACTAACAACTGTAAATCAACTATACTTCAATTTTTTAAAAAGTTAAAAAAATATTGTCAAAAAATTTAAAGGTCAACTTAATAAAGTGTTGCCAAGTGTGTGACGTGTACCCGAGACCCCACTGGTGAGCAATTTGACGGTGTCCCATCACACAACCAGTTCTATCCAATGACTACCCTTGTCTCTAGGGAAGAGCTGAATCTGTGTGACTAGGACACTGCACCGGAAGTTTTGACTCTAACACCAGACACCAGCACTATCGGACATCACAGTGTGGCATCCACCAGTACCCCCTGGAAAATGCGCCACAGCGAGATACCAGAAAAACCGACGTGAGTGTCTCTCCCATAACGAGGGCCTGGAGAAAGTCTGAGAGGATTTCTTTGGAAAGAGCTGCTCTGAGACCCGCACCCCCACCCCCACTCCAACCCCAGTCTCATACACACACACACACACACACACACACAGCCCCCTCTGTGCACTGGCGCAAGGATGAGACTTTCACCTTCTGGCCTCACAGAGGGGTTTTCAACAAGACCAGCTGGCGAGTTTCAGAGAAGTCATCTGTCCACAGTGAGGGGGCACGTGAGCTGCTGTCTGCCTCCTTCCCTGGGCACCTGGGCCACGAGAGGAGTGGGGCTGACGGTCCTTGTGGCCAGTGAGGGAAAGAAAGTTCTGCCAGCATTAGGATGGCTCATCCTCTCAGTCTGCCAGAGCAGAAGGGTAGGCGTTCTCATGGGCCAAAGTACAGGCAAGAATGAGCCCACTGGGAGCTTGTCTTCAGTTCAGACCTCTAGGTCTGTCTAGAGTGGCAAGCTGACCTCAGGAGGCAGAACTGGCTCCCAGGGGCCAGGAGGAAGTAAGGGATGGCCCCGATGGGCACCCCCCAAGAGTCGGCTTTAACTCCCCACTGGGCCTAGACAATGGTGGCCCTCGCATTACACAAAGACACTCCTGTCCCCTTGGCCATCTTCCCACCCCCATTCCCAGGAGATGTGGCAAAAGAAGTTGCTCATCAGTGTTCTCCAAGACCTTTAAAGGAAAAAAAAGCAACTTTCATTATAATCTACATGGATTTAGTGCATAAAGAAACGCTTTATGAACAATTATGTATGTAAATACATACAAAATAGTTTAGAAAACAAACAAAAAAAATTAATAACATTGAGACTTCCCTGGGGGTCAGTGGTTAAGAGTCCATGCTGCCAATCCAGAGGCCTGGGTTCGATCCCGGGTCGGGGAACTAGATCCCGCATGCCACCAGTAAAGATCCTGCGTGCCAGAACTAAGAACTGGCACAGCCAAACAAATAAATAAAATAAATAAGTATTTGAAAAAACAGCAGTACTGGGCAGGGGGCAAATGGAAAGTTTGATTTATTCCTATTATTTTAAAAGATAAGAACATGTTCATATATTTCTTGAATAATTAAATGCATTTTAAAAAAAGACACTGTTCCCAGTAATGAAGTCCATCTGTGAGTCTTAACCTACTAACCTTGGGTTAGTTCTAGGCATCAGGACACAAGTGCACTTCTGGGCTCTTTGTAAATGTCCAAGTGCCACTTGGCTTTCTCTGCCACAGGCTCCCACTCGAGTGAATTCTGCACCTGGGGTTTGCACTTAAAACTGTGGATCTCAAACTCTGATTCTTCTCAAAGCGGACAAGGGCCACAGCTTGTTACTTTGTTTTCTTAATTTTATTTTAAGAAATCCTTTTTGTGGTTTCCTCTGGCAGTGAGAATAGGAAGAAACAGGACTTCATCAGAGAAACTAAGAAAACTAAGATGTACATTCAGAAATAAACCAACACTGGAGAATGAAGAACCCCAAAGTGGTGAATGAAAAAGAAAACCAGGAGAACTTTAAGTTGTTAAGATAAAGGGTGCTCCAATGTGGGGAGTGTGTGTGTGTGCGTATGCGTGCAAATACACGTATTTGTGTACATACACAATTTGTTTTGAAATAGGAGAAACCAAGTACTAAGCCACAGCCTGTGAAATCTGACAAAAACAGTATTTTGGTTATAGACCAAATATCTTAGCAAAGTTGATAATCACTTTGAAGAACCCAGCTGAGAAACTCACCAGCTTTGACAACAACTTTTGAAAATGAATGAATGATCAGTCGCCAAGAAAACAGTGAATGAAGTAACCATTCACTCTACTGCAAACCTATAGCAGCCTTTACTCTGCACCGTTTCTCTCCTAAACCTACACTATATGTTATACGCTGGAAATGCGTGTATCGCAGCCGGTGGGGCAAGGATATTTTTTATATTTTCAAATGGGTGGAAAACTTCAAACAAAGAGCAATATTTCATGATATTTAGTTTATATGAAAATCAAACGTGTGTCCATAAATAAAGTTTGGTTGGAACCCTGCTGCATGCATTGGTTTTCGTATTGTCTGTAAGTGCTTTCATGCTACCAGGCGGAGTTGAGTCATTTCAACAGAGACCCAGTGGCCTCAAAATCCTCCGACCCTTCACTGAAAAGGTGTGCAGCCTCTGCCCCGGACCAAGTGAGCTCTCCATCCTCCCATGTACCCTAGGCAAACGTCACGGCTGACAGTTGCAAAGGACTACCATCCAGCTCCTTTCATGTCTGAGTGAATATCAGTTGCTCAGACATGGCAAACTCTTCTATACTAGCCCATTAATTAGTGTGCATTCAACCAGATTTCCCCAAGCTCACGCCACTTCAAAACACCCCTTGACATCGTCCGTGGGACAAAGACACTCCTAATAAATACACAGCTCTCAGCTCATAAAAATACTCATCAATGTGAAAAGGACAATCAGCAGTTACCTTAGGAATTAATCCCCCACAGCATCTACTGGTTTAGAGTATTATGAATTTCATATTAAATGATACTTTAAAAATAAGCATTTTATACCTATACATATTACTCTGTATTATTATTCTGTATACTGTACAGTCCCATGTAAAAATTATTCAGTTAATTTAGTTTGAAAACTAGTTATCTGCAGCAACCCTTATTCACGTGTAAACTGTCAGCCAAATTAGCTTCGGGAACAACAAAATAAAGAAACTAATCAGACATCGGTCATACTTAGCTTTTAAGATTCTGATTTCCCCTTAGTATCACTCAATACTCCCACCTGCCATCTTGAAATTGTCCTCTTCCTGCTCTGAGAAGCCCGCTTTCTTTCAGCTCAGTGATACCATTCATCTGGTCCTTGCATATCACTGAGTCACATCCCCAGTTACATCTTGGGCAGTTCTGTTCCCTAGACTCTTGAAGGTTCTTCTACTTGTGTCTAAATTACCTTCCCTTTGCTTCTCCAGCAAATCAAATCTGACCTTGAGAATGTCACTGTCCAGTTTTCACTCCCAAGTCTGCAGATCAGGCCTTCAATTTTTAAAAGCAAAGAATCTTCTATAGAAGACAGGAAAATGAAGAGCAAAACCACGGCACAGTATCCCTTGAGTCTAGAGAGCATAAGCCAGGGTCTCGGAGTTGCTTCAGACACATTATCCTGGCCATCCACAGCCCTACAACAACCTTCTGGAAACCTTGCCCCAAGGAGAAGAATGTGCTGAGCAGCTGACAGACACTCCAGCTGCCCAGAAGATAGGAGTCTCACTGTGAATGAATGGGTGATCATTAACTTGGGCTTGATTTTTATGAATCAGTTCCCTGAGCCTGGATCAATGCGAAATACAGTAGGGAAAAACTGAGTTTCTGGTTCTGCAAAACAGATACACCTAATGCTGGTGACTACATCAAGGCTCCGTCGCCTCCTACAGAATGTCTAACTTGCGGCATCTTTTGTCTGTTTCTAAATACTTTGTGAACACTTACTGCGTGCTGGTGAGTTGCTAGGAATTGTTATACATAAAGTAAGTAAAGCAGAGTCCACTCTGTTGAGGAGTGTTAACTTGCAGGGAAAACAAACCGTAAGTGAAAAAACTCAAGACCAATGTAACACCAAATCTACCAAATAATCCCAACGTGTGGGAGAAGCAGTGAGAGAAGGATACAAGGATGCTGGTGAAGGATGTGGGCCAAGATCTCATGGCTCCAGGCAGGAAGAAGAAAAACAGAACCAAGTCTGGGTGAATGGACAGAATTTGGCTGAGAGAGAATCCCCCAAGTGAAAGCATAGGAAGGAATAAGGGATACCTGATAATTTAAAAAAAAAAAAAAAAAAACCACATTTTGAGGCCAGTGATCCACACTGGTGATCAGAGAACAAGGTGACTTAAGATGAAAGGGCTTCTCCTGAGGCCAGTGAACCTGAGACTTGATAGGGAAGCAAAGGGAAGGTTTTTAAACAAGAGAATGACATTATGGAAGCAGCCTTTAGGAATACACTATCTTCCTTCTGATGAGGAGGAAAAACCATGAGACGAGGAGGTGAGTTAGCAAGCTGCTACATGATAAAGCACGAGCTTAGGTACCCTGAAGTTTAGCTTAGGTACCCTGAACACGAGACAAGAGTAAAACACTGCAAGCAGCCAAGATATGACCTGTGGTGAATACAGATAAGCTACTTCCTTCCTCCCCTTGCCCATAATGCTAACTACCCATAGGCAGCCAGAAAACTGGTCAATAACAATAAATGACCACCACAATGGCCAATGCACAGAAGCCTCCTGGGGTTCTATTTATACCTTCAGAGGCTAACATGAAAATTAGGGTGTTTGGCTTGGTGATTTAATGAATTACTCTATGCTGAAAATTAGTAGCCTATGGACAATGCATTTGCCAATTGCCCATAAACTGCACACCTTGTGTTTCTCATCACCCCAGGTAAAGCTGACAACGTTTGCTGTTTCTACCCCACTCCTGCTTCTGCATCAGAAAGGTCACAGACGAGCCAGAGAGGTGGACTGTGGGTGCCCAGGGTGAGCAGGGTCCGCGGCGGGGTGGGGAGGGCTTCAGGTCCCCTGGCTCTCCTGATCCCAGCCGCCCCCAGGAGGCAGGATGCGCCCGTGAGACAAGCAAGAGCCCACCTTCTCAGAGCTGTTGAGACACTGTCTCTGTCTGTTCCCAGGAACAGCTTCCTTCTGCTGGGGCGAAGCTCTCCCCTCTTATCTGGCTTGAGTTACTGCCAGTTTGTTTTCATAAAGATCACTATCTTGGCCAGACACTGGGAAATAAGGGAGACGACGAATCTGGTTTTGATGAAAAGGAGAATTTAAATGGGGTGTTAGTATTACCCAAGGGACAGGAAAACTCAAACAGCCTTGCCCCACAGACCTCACGCCTCACTCGAAGGGAGGGATCAAACGCTACAGTCTCCTGCCTTCAAAGCCATCAGAGAAAATGGACACTTACGTGGTGTGGTGCACACGCCAGCTTGAGGCTGCCAGCGAAGGAACTCACCTGTGTGCCCTGGAAGCACATTTGCTTAAGAAAATAGTCATTCAGAACCAGCTTCCCACCATTCTGAGCTCCCCCTCAAGCCAAGTAATAAAGCTAGACCATATCTTATGAATGAAAAGTTTAAGTCACTCAGTCGTGTCTGACTCTTTGTGACCCCATGGACTATGTAGTCCATGGAATTCTCCAGGCCAGAATACCAGAGTGGGTAGCTGCTCCCTTCTCCAGATCTTCCCAACCCAGGGATCAAACCCAGGTCTCCCGCATTGCAGATGGATTCTTTACTAGCTGAGCCACAAGGGAAGCCCAAGAATACTGGGGTGGGTAGACTATCCCTTCTCCAGTGGATCTTCCCAACCCAAGAATCAAACCGGAGTCTCCTGCATTGCAGGTGGATTCTTTACCAACTGAGCTATCAGAGAAGCCCTTATGCATAAAACCAGAATATAATAGTGTGACCAGATTGGGGGGCTCTGTAGGTGTAGAGTGTGTGACCCAAGAATGTGATAGACACTCCCCTTTCTAGAAGCAGCCAAGACATGCTCATATCCTCAGGAGATTAATCATGAGGGGACCTACTGGTGCCCAAATGGGCTGGGAGGCAAGGGTGTGTTTGTGTGTGTGGGTGTGTGTGTGTGCGTGCTTGGTTGCTCTTTGTCTGACTCTTTGCGACCCCATGAACTGTAGCCTGCCAGGCTCTTCTGTCCATGGGATTTCCAGGCAAGAATACCAGAGTGGGTTGCTATTCCCTCCTCCCAGAGATCTTCTAAATCCAGGGATAGAATCCAAGTCTCCTGTATCTCCTGCAATGCAGGCGGATTCTTTTACTGCTGAGCCACTGGAAGGGAAGCCCTGGGAGGCAAGACTACTTCTACATGAAATCTTTACAACCAGCCCAAAGCCATCTCTTTGCAAGGAAAGGCTTCAGATTACAAAGCAAGGAGGATCTTTCCTATTCAGATCCTTCTCACATATTTTATATTTTATAATGCTTTCTCTCCCTTACATTATACCATAACCCACCCCTTAAGGTTCAAGAACCCTTAAGGAAAACTAAAGGTAAAAGGAGTCTTTTGTTCTCTATAAAATCTGGTCTCTAGTGTTCTTCCCTAGTGGAAAGTCTGTCTTAGTCTGTCAGCAGATGCAGTAAGTTCATAATACAACTGCTAAAAGAAAGCCAGTTAGAGGAAGCAACATGCTTCAAGTCACCCTGTTTCCACAAGGAACTGGGCTAGTCAGGCTCTTCTGAAACCTTCCAGTAACTCAAAGTAGGTACATCCACCCTTTATAGATGAGGAAACAGACCGTATAAGGTGAACTTGGTCAAGGTCACATGGCCAGTAAATGGCCAAATTAATATCTGAGCCAAGTCCCTCTCACCAGGAGGACCTTAACCTAAGATCCACAGGCTTCTCTCTAGAGACTGGGACAGGAACATAATTACATTTCACTTTGTGTCCACTTCCACTTGATATTTAATATTTTCCTTCAGTTATGAATTATGGGCTACTCTGTTGGCTCAGATGGTGAAGAATCTGCCTGCAATGCAGGAGACCTGGGTTCAATCCCTGGTTGGTAAGATCCCCCTGGAAAAGGGAATGGCTACCCACTCCAGTATTCTTGCCTGGAAAATTCCACAGACAGAGAAGCCTGGCGGGCCCCAGTCCATGGGGTTGCAAAGAGTTGGACACCACTGAGTGACTAAAACTTTTCAATTATGAATAAAAGCAACCCACCACAATAGTTGCTGGCAGAACCTGACTTTGTCACCAATAAATATATTTTCCATACAGTTGCTATCAATTAAAAAATATTATTTATGCTCATAACTTAAAAATTACAGTGGTCATTAGACCCTAGAGTTTTTTTATACATTAGTAAAGAAGCACATACTACCCTATCACACATTTCTTTTCTCAGATATTTTCATAACTGCTTTTCAATACAGTTGGCTTCCTTTGCAGTCCTATGTGTCTTATGTAAAACAATTATGATAGGAGTTCCATAGACTTTGACAGACTTCTCTGACTGCTAAAGGAGCTCCTGGCAGAGAGAAACCCCAAGAACCCCTTCTCTTACCCCAGAGCCTATATCTCTCTTAATTTTCCTACCCAGCCTGCCTCACATGCTTTTCTTCTCTGATTCTCTCCTTTCCCAGAGTATCTTAAAATGCTCACCACCACCCCGTATCACATATAGAATTCTTTTAAAAAATCTTTCATTGAAGATTCCACCACTAAATTAACTAAGACACTGTCTGCTATTAAGGAGTACGTATACTTATAAATTTTCATGGCTCCAAAGTTTTAGTCTCAAATCAACTTTAAGTATGATGGGCCAAAAACCAACGTATCATTCGTCTGCCATGAAGAATGACACATGTATCAGAAATCCTAGAACTGCCTAACAATTGCCAGCTAGCACGAAACCATTTCCATTAGCAAACAATGAAACAATTGGTTAAAACAAAGAAAAAAAAAGGCAGTCTTATAAAACAACAATAAACGAATCCAGAGATGGCTGTTAGACTGCCGCCAAGATTCTCTGAGGATCAGGTAACATCTCTCTCATTACTGAAAATGCAGAGAAAGACACAGTTTTCCCCCAAATCCAGACTTCGGGGCAGTCTCACGGAAATGCACTCAAGATGCCAGACTCACACGCATAACGGACAGGCATGGGTTTCCTCGATGAAAATAAGGCACAGGAAGTGAGCGCTTCCTCACTGAGTATGCTGGCACGGGGCATGCATTTGTGATGGGCTGGTGTGCAATCACAGGACGGCATCGTCCTGATGTTACCACAAGACCTGAGAAGATGAGGCGGAAAGAATAACTAACGTATCTCACACTTTTAATAGTGAGTTTTATACTGTAAAACTGTCCCTACCTCTTGAACGAGGCCATTTCTGTTAACTGTCTTTTCAAGTGAATTTTCCATTCAATACCCACAAGAATGTGAGCGCTACGGCTATAAGGGTAAAGAATCTTTTTAATAAAAAGTATTTCATAGCTGATTCAACTGGGCCATGATATCATATCTTCCTCTAGCTAGTTGAACTGCATTTTCTGATTGTTAACAAAGAGATTCTTTGTGGTTCTGCATTACAAGCAGAGTGAGAAATTGTGGCCTCTTTTCTGCCCAGACACGTGGGCTTGACTGGTCGACACTGCCTTCATTTCTGCTTTTCCATAATCACAGAGCTGTACTTTGTACGTCATCGGATTGGTATTAATCAATTCCCCCAAACAGGGTGCCATTGGAGAACAGAAGCCTCGCAGGAGCCCTGGATTATTATGAAAAGACTTACGAATTAGCCCAACTTCTGTGAAATTTTTAAAAAACGTTTAGGACGCATAGTGTAAAGTCCCAGGAAGTCAGGTACAGACTGGGAGGCAGGCTTTTAGCTAAGGTGCTTTTATTTCATCCAATTCCAAAGACTGATTCCCTACATTATCAAGGCCAGAATTCTGCTGGACACCCAGGTGAATCTGAGAGTGGGCTGTCCTGTGCCTTACCCTCCAGCCCAGTAAGTGACCCAACAAGGCCCACACCTACCTCAGAGCTGTGCCCCCTGATTTATAGATTCCTAAAACGATAGTATGGTGTGCAGGGTCCTGCTTGAGTTAAAGATTTCTTAAAACTATACATAAAATAATCATTAAGCAAAGGGCAGTCAGATCTATCTAATCTTGTCTGCCTCAAAAAGCAGGTAGATATGCGCACTGGAGGTATAATCACCTGAATCAGGATGTATGTAACAAGTCTCTAAAACTCTGAATCTTTGCCCCAACTTTGTTTGCTCCTAATTATCCCAATTTAAGCCAATTAAAAGAAATGCAGTTACTGAGCAGGAGCTCTTCACTATTTACTAGATGAACTTTTTTTGTCTTCAAAGCACTTTAGAAAAAGTAGGTTCTGGACTAGACTGCTCGTGACTCTCCCACTCTATTCAGGGCTTGGTGATGAAAGCTGAGCTATTATTGCAGAGCTGATTGGACAGTAAGTGATTAGAAACTCCTTCCATGTATTATACTTGCAACCAGCTACAGTTTCATCCCCTTTTCAGCTGTGTCTAGTCTATTTGACATCTGCAGACAAAAGTGTATGCTTTTTAGAAAGACGTGCAAATTGTCTATTTCAAGACAGGTTGCAAACATTTGATATAAGATCTCAAATGAGCAGAGCATAGAGTATGGTTCAAATATCCCTTCCTTTGAAAATTAATACTGAAAGGAAATTCATGAGTTTGCTAATTACATTTCTTCTCCTTTTGATATCAGGGTATTACACAGTTCTCAGAAAGGTATGCAGTTTATAATGGGGATGGACAGTAGTAAGAAAAAAATGCCACCATTTATGTAAGTTGGATGTAAATAGGAACCAAAAAACATAAAACCTCAAGGTCAGAAAGGAACTTAAAAGGTCACTTATCCCCCAAACTCCTGTTTCCTGACTAAACACTCAGAAACGTTAAACGCCTTATTCAAGGCCAGTTTACTGATATCCAAGGCACTAGGAATGCAGATTTCCTTGGTTAATGACTGATCTTTCCATTCTACCCTACTATCAATGCTCTATCACGGGATACAGGAGTCAATCTTTCAGTCAATGATAAACATTTTAGAATGAACCACAGGTTTACCTTGCCAATTCCTTCTGAATACTGATGAATTCTTTCCCCTACATCCAAACTTTCAACCTATAAAATTTAGCATAACATTCTTTGACTAAGTCAAATGAACAAATTCAAACATCCTCCTACTGGCAAAAGCACCTGAGACTGACTCTTAAAGTATTGTTGTTCAGTCACTAAGTCATGTCTGACTCTTTGCAACCCCATGAACTGCAGCCAGGCTTCCCTGTCCTTCACTATCTCCCTGAGTTTGCTCAAACTCATATCCATTGAGTCATCCAACCATCCATGCCATCCAACCATCTGTTAAATTTCAAAGGTTCTATCCCATCCTGTGTTGACCAAAGGAGAGAGTAGAACACGACAGGCCACAGCCTTCTCTCTTCCCTCTATGTTTGCAACAGAGGAAGCTCCTAAGTGGAGAAGTTTCCGTTCCCATTAATAGCCCAACAAACCCATGCCATCACATGGGAGAATGATGTCATTGTAAACATGTAACATCTCAGGGAGATTCAGTCAGCTGTGTTTTTAAAAATCATCAATTCTTTTGAGTGACTCAGACAAGATAATCCAGAAGAATGGTTTTCAGAGTGCTCCCCAAACCAACAGCTTTCGTAATTCCTGGAACTTGTTAGAAATGTAAATTCTCCAGCCCATCCCAGACTTACTGAAACATAAACTCTGGGGGTGGGACACAACAATCTGTATTTCAGTAAGCTCTCCAGGTGATTCTGAAGCAACGTTTGAGAAAACTGAATCAGAACATTCCAAACGCTCCACTGATTTGTGCTGACGGCCTGATGACCCTGGCGCACAGACATGCATATGATGGTCTCTAGTTCTCAGTGCTCTCTCTACAGGGGCCCTGAAACTTGTGCAAAGCATCAAGCTTATCCAAGTTAGATCATTTTCTGGCAACTATCTATGGCAGACGCTGCCTAAAAATGAGTCATTTTCCAAAAGTATGGAGGAGTCTTATGAAGACAGAATTTATGACTCAGTTTTCTATTGTTTAAGTGGACAACTAGTCCTAACCATTACAAATTAGATTTCGCCTGCTTTTCCCCAAAGATAGAAACTGCAACATTAAATGAAGAGGAGTGAAATACGATATAGTGACATGAGCTCACTGTCTGCTGTGTTGTGACTTAGGAGAAGTGGGTTTGATTGATACAATTGGTTACACACGGGCTCTGCGCTATTGAAGAGGACATTCTATCATTAAGGGCTCAGGTCCAGCACTAAGTAAGATGGAAATCTGGACTAATGATTGAATCTCCTGGTGTTACTACTGTAGCAAAGGAAAATTGGATTACAAAATTTATTAGTAAGAAAGATTTAAAAATGCCTGAAAAAGGGGCATCAGAATCAATGAATGCTTCTACTTTAAAAATAGGTAAGAACTGCAAAACACTGAGGAAAGAACCCAAAGATGACCTAGATAAATGGATAGAGACCTTTCACGTTCAGAGACCGGAAGACTTAATATAGTCAAGATGTCAATTATCAAACTGATCTATTGATCTAACATAAGCCCCATCAAAATTTCAGGATTTTTTAGAAGTATAGACAAGTCAATAATAAACTTTATATGGAAAGGAAAGGGGGTTCAAGTAGTAAAACAATTTTGAAAAAAAAAAAAAAGAAAGCTAGGGGACTCAGATTACCCAGTGTCAAGACTTTCTGTAATATTAGCAGAAGGACAGACACACAGATCAATGGAACTGAGTATAATTCAGAAGCAAAGGCATGAGAATAGGATCAACTGAGTTTTGACAGAAGCACAAAGGCAATTCAATGGGCAAAGGGTAGCCTTTCCAACAAATGGTGGTAGAACAACTGGAAATCCACAACCAAACAAACGAACCTCAACATGAACTTTAATTTTATACAAAGATTAACTCAAAATGTTTCACAGACTTAAAACATCAAAGTATAAAACTATTAGGAAAAAAAAAACACAAAGAGCATCTCTGTGACCTTGGGTTAGGCAAAGGGTTTTTAGGTAGGACACTGAAACACAAACATAACACGAGAAAAATTAATAAACTGGACCTCATCAAAATTAAAAACCTTATGACTCTGTTAAACAGGGTGGAAAGACAAGCTACTGACTCAAAAAAATTTGTTGATCATATGTGCAAAAAAGGACTGTATCAAAATGTATAAAGAAGTCACAAAACTCAACAAGAAGAAGCCTAATGGTTAACATGGACAAAAGATACTGAACCAAAGAGCATGGAATAAGATTAGCCGTCAGGAAAACACAAAATAATAAACCACATCAACTTATTGCCACTCAGCCATTTGAATGGCTAAAACAAAAGCACAACAAAACAACAAGAAAATGACAATATCAAGTGCTAAGGAAGAGGCAGAAGAACTAATATTGTCATACATTGCTGGTAGGGATGCAAAATGGTACACCCTGGAAAATTATGTAGCAGCTGCTTCCCATATGACCCAGCAATCTCACTCTTACATGCTATTATAATAATAGAGAAATAAAAAGCTTACATTCACACAAAACTCTGTACGTGAGTGTTTATAACAGCGCTATTCATAATGCCAACAACCAAAGATATCTCACGTGTTCCCCAGACTGTGGTACCTCCCTACGGTGGAGTACTTCTCAGCAACAAAAGGCATGAGCCATCATTACACACAACAACATCAGTGAATCTCAAAGTAAAAGCCAGTCTCTGAAAGTTACTACTTTATGATTCCATTCACATGGTGTCCTGGAAAAAGCAAAACTATGGGTCAGTGCTTGTCAACAGTTAGGAGTAGGGAGAAGGCTTGATTACAAAGGAGCAGTACAAGGGAGACTTTTGGGGGGTGATATAACCGTTCTGTATCCTTATCGTGGTGGTGATTACACAAATATACACAACTGCTAAAACTTATAGAACTTTACACTAAAAAAGTGAATTTTAATGTATATAAATTAGAGATAATAAACAGGTTTATTGGGCTAATAGACAATATCTTATGTCCTCTGCTATGTGAGTAGATCCTAAGTAAAATAATAAATTCCTAATAGGAATTTCCTGCTTTACAAAGGTTTAGACATGTGTAAATCAAAAACTTGAAACTCAATTATTTTAATTTACTAAATTCACATTGGATCCAAGTGTCATTCTGGTTAACTATATTCAAGTGCAAAATTTAAAAACTCTCCCAAAGAACTTTTATTATTCTCCTAAAAACTGAGAATAAGATGGAGATATTCTAAGTGAATTTCTTCTGGGGTTCCATCAACTCCACTAATATTTTTTGGTAGGTAGCTAACAAATTCAAGATGAGTTTGGGCAAATCACCTCTGCCCAAAGAATACTAAGAATCAGCAGGTGAATGGATGTCTAAGTCAAAATGCAAAACTCTCCTTAGTTATGTCCTTTCTCCCACGTGTGCAGCACTAACATTTTAGTGATTAATGTCTACAATAAACTAGAAGCTTTCAATTTAACCCTTACAACAGTCTGTTTTCCAGTTGAGGAACAATTGTGTAATCACACAATTCAGTAAGCGATAGGTATAACTTCTGATTATCGCTACCCAACTCTCTTCCCCAATCCTGAACATCTCCAGTGACGTAAAAAGAAATGAAACCTTTCCTTCCATGGAGCAAGCATCTAATCTCCTTATAACAGATTAGACTGTCAGTTCAGTTGCTCAGTCACTCCAACTCTTTGCGACCCCATGGACTACAAGCACACCAGGCTTGCATGTCCATCACCAATTCCCAGAGCTTACTCAAATTCATGTCCATTGAGTCAGTTATGCCATCCAATCATCTCATCCTCTGTTGTCCCTGTATCCTCCTGCCTTCAGTCATGCCCAGCATCAGGGTCTTTTCCAATGAGTCAGTTCTTCGCATCATGTGGCCAAAGTATTGGAGTTTCAGCTTCAGCATCAGTCCTTCCAATGAATATTCAGGACTGATTTCCTTTAGGATGGACTGTTTGGATCTCCCTGAAGTCCAAGAGACTCTCAAGAGTCTTCTCCAACACCACAGTTCAAAAGCATCAATTCTTCGGCATTCAGCTTTCTTTACAGTCCATCTCTCACATTCATACATAACTACTGGAAAACCATAGCTTTGACTAGACGGACTTTTGTTGACAAAGTAATGTCTCTGCTTTTTAATATGCTGTTTAGGTTGTTCAAAACTTTTCTTCCAAGGAGCAAGCATCTTTTAATTACATGGCTGCAGTCACCATCTGCAGTGATTTTGGAGCCCAAAATGATAAAGTCTGTCACTGTTTCCATTGTTTCCCCATCCATTTGCCATGAAGTGATGGGACCTGATGCCATGATCTTAGTTTTCAGACTTGTTGAGTTTTAAGCCAACTTTTTCACTCTCCTCTTGCACTTTCATCAAGAGGTTCTTTAGTTCTACTTCACCATAAGGGTGGCATCATCTGCATAAGGGTGGCATCATCTGCATATCTGAGGTTACTAATATTTCTCCTGGCAATCTTGATTCCAGCTTGTGCTTCATCCAGCCCAGCATTTCTCATGATGTACTCTGTATATAAGTTAAATAAGCAGGGTGACAATAAACAGCCTTGATGTACTCCTTTCCCAATCTGGAACCAATCTGTTGTTCCATGTCCAGAAGATCTAACTGTTGCTTCTTGAACTGCATACAGATTTCTCAGGAGGCAGGTCAGGTGGTCTGGTATTCCCATCTCTTTCAGAATTTTTCGCAGTTTGTTGTGATCCACACAGTCAAAGGGTTCAGCGTAGTCAATAAAGCAGAAGTAGATGCTTTTCTGGAACTCTTACTTTTTTGATGATCCAATGGGTGTTGGTTCCTCTGCCTTTTCTAAAACCAGCTTGAACATCTGGAAGTTCATGGTTCATGTATGTTAAAGCCTGGCTTGGAGGATTTTGAGCATTATTTTTGCTAGCATGTGAGATGAGTACAATTGTACGATAGTTTGAACATTCTTTGGCATTGCCTTTCTTAGGGATTGGAATGAAAACTGACCTTTTCCAGTCCTGCAGCCACTGCTGAGTCTTCCAAATTTGCTGGCATATTGAGTGCAGCACTTTCACGGCATCATCTTTTAGGATTTGAAATAGCTCAACTGGAATTCCATCACCTCCACTAGCTTTGTTTGTAGTGACACTTCCAAAGCCCCACTTGACCTCGCATTCTAGGATATCTGGTTCTAGGTGAGTGATCACAACATCGTGATTATCTGAGTCATTAAGATCTTTTTTGTACAGTTCTTCTGTGTATTCTTGCCACCTCTTTTGCTTCTGTTAGGTCCATACCATTTCTGTCCTTTATTGTGCCCATCTTTGCAATGAAATGTTCCCATGGTATCTCCAATTTTTTTTGAAGAGATCGCCAGTCTTTCCCATTCTATTTTTTCCTCTCTTTCTTTGCATTGATCACTGAGAGAGTTATTAGAGTGTAAAACCAAGTAAGTCCATTACTGCCGTTTACAAGTTTAACCTTGTAATTATGAAATGAAAAGATGACTCCAGTTAGAAGGAACTATATTTGGGGTAGCAGTAAGCAAATTCAGAAGGAATATGTAAGTGTGTGTACTCACCTCCCTGAAATCACATCTCATGACTGCAGCATATCTGTGCATGCAGTCAGTGATATGTGAAATAAAGAAATATTCTGGAATAAAGGCATATGATATCTCTAACGTATTTCCTATATCCTTCAAGCATTAACCTGCCTCAGGGGAAAAACTTATTATATTGTCCTTGATAGATTAAACAGACCACTGAAATCATGACTGACAACCATTACTTAGTCTTCCCTGGTGGCTCAGATGGTAAAGAATCTGTCTGCCATGCGGGAGACCCAGGTTGGATTCCTGGGTTGGGAAGATCTCCTGGAGAAGGGGATGGCAACCCACTCCAGTACTCTTGCCTGGAGAATCCCATGGACAGAGGAGCCGGGTGGGCTACAGTCCATGGGGTCACAAAGAGTCAGACATGACTGACGAAACCACCATCTTTCCTTGGCCTTTGGGTGCCATTTTCTCTCCTTAAAATTTACTATTTTTAACCGAAGGATAAGTGCTTTACCACGTTGGTTTGGTTTCTACCACACATCAGCACAAATCAGCCATGGGCAAATTCATGTCACTCTGTCGTGAACCTCCCTCCCATCTCTCACCCTGGCTGCCATTTTCTTGACCAGCTGTCTGACCAACTGTTCCCTCTTCGCTCAGGAATCCCACATTCACAGAGAAAGGAGCCATTATCTCACCTGTCTCTCTATGGGAAAGGGCATAGGCATGCCAAGTGGCCTGTGTGGGACCTGACCAGGGACGGAACCCGCCTCCTGCAGTCAAAGGGCAGAATCTTAAGCACTGGACCACCGGAGAAGTCCTTGTATTTTTTCTCCTTTTTTAAGGGGAAAAAAAAAAAAAAGGATTTACAAATGGAAGCATTCTTGTCTATTTTTAAAATATAGTATTTTCTGGCACTGAAAACAATATTTTCAAGGTAAGAGAGCAATTCTTCTCGGGAAGGCAACGTGTACAAACAGAAGTGATCGCATAATTTTCTTCTCTAGAGAGAAACGTCACTTGTGAAGGAAGCCCAATTGGAAATGTTCTAAGATCTAGTTTACAGATGTCAAACACTCAACATCTTCCATGGCTACTTTCTGCGCTATTTCAAAGCACTGAGAATGCTATGGACAGCTTCCCATCTCACTCATGTCCTCCCTTTCCCAATACTGTTTCTGCAATTTGTATTTCTATCATCCTAGAGAATTACAAAATAACTTTTAATTAACTAGAATCCAATGTAGACCTTAAATTTAATGAGAGACAAACATCTTAAGCTACTTTTTTTGTTAAAGTTATGATTTTGGAGAGTCAAACAAACACAGTAGCCTAAAAAATATGTAGCACCCGAAACCCTAACAACCTAACCCTTTATTTCCACAAGACAATAAAACATATAATAAGACAACCTAATATTTTGGTAACTTTTTGACAGCCAAATTTCATTATTGATTTACACTGAGTTTACAGTCAACTAAAATCTTAAGTACATTTCCTACATACTATTAAACTGTATCTCCTTTTGAAAAGATTTTCCCTTCTTGTTCCTCAATGGGAACATTTCTATCTCTAAATCCACTTCTTGTTCTGACTTTCCTGCTGATATCTCTCTTGACCTTTATTTTTAAACAAAACAAAACAAAACAAAATAAGACCATTTTTCTAAAAGCACAGCACATTCATTCTTTGGAGTCCTGCCATCTAACATCTGGACAACTCTCAAGTTGAAATTTAACTTGCTGAAATGTGCTTTGCTTAAACAATCTGGAAAGCAAATAAGACACAAATCTGGTCCTATAAATGCCTACTTCTTTATCTCCCTCTCACCTCTGCCCTCAAGCCAAGATTCTTCAAGCTGAACTCAAATGTTGAGGCAATAACTGAGCTACTAATAAGCTCTTCTAGCTCACTCTTCCTTGGTGGCTCAGTGGTAAAGAATCTGCCAGCAATGAAGGAGACACAGGTTCAATCCCTGGATCGGGAAGATCCCCTGGGGAAGGAAATGGCAACCCCCTCCAGTATTGTTGCCTGGGAAATCCCATGGACATTGGAGCCTGGCAGGCTATAGTCCATTGGGTTGCAAGAATCGGACATGACTTAGGGGCAAAACAACAACCTTTTACTTGTGATAAAGAAAAAGACCTAAGAGGTATAGACTATTGATTTTCACTCAGTTGAAAATCTTTTACTGGAATTAAGCCACAAGAGGTTAAAAAAAAATTAAGTTTTATCGATAGAAGAATTACTTGGCAAACCCACAAGATTCCTTAGTTCTCAAAGAATGCAAATAGTTATTACAGCATTGTTTACACACCATTTTTAATATTCTAATAGGAAAGATAGCAAAGGTATTCATTTATTGTGCAACAAGGGTTTCTTTTGGAAAAGCATGTGGGCTTTTGGTTCAAAATGTACTGATTAAAAATTGCTAATGCCAATCAAAACTCTTTATTCAAGACATAGTAGGGCAGTCAAGAAAGTGAGTATAAACCCCAAATAAATCTGTCACTGATCCAATACCAGTACAACACTCTCATATCAGAAACAGCTGTTTTCCTGTGATTCACATGCCTATCGCATGGGCAATGGGCTTCTCTTTCATTATACCTAACAGTGGGGCTCTGGATAAAGAGACTGGAAACAGATACACCGAGTTCAGCTGAATGCATTCTTCCAGGGCCTATTGTATTCAAAGCTCAACAGTGACTTGCAAACTGGTGGAGGGAACACATTGTCTTTGCCATCACATCACGTGGTCCGATTGTGCGGGGAGAAAGGCAAGTACAACGCAGTGTGGAATACGGGACTGTGAGAACAAGTGTCAACAAAACGTTACAGCGTGCTGACAGAGCTCCCTGTTGACTTCAAGAAACAACGGCTTCTAACAAGACTTCATGGTCTACAGGCTCCTCATGCAGATGATGGAGAAAGTGAGATGGAGCAGGTGCACAGAAAAAGGTGTGGGGCCCGGGGAGGGATACGATCAGGCAGTGTTTCTGGAAGATTCATCTCATGGCAGCAGGCAGCAGGTGGGACAGGCTGAGAGTGGGGGCACCAAGTGTAAGCAGCTAGCATAGCGGCAGTTGGACGAAGACAGAGAAAGTATACATGGAAAAGCTCATCCACAAAGCTACTCAAAGACCAGGTGCGGGGTGAAAGACACTGGAATGTGAAGTATGACTGATGTTTTAGCACTTGGGTCAGTAATTTTAAAAATGGAGAAAATCCTGAAATTGGAAGGAAAGTCTTGAGGATTACCTTTAAAAGAAAAAAAAAGACAATTTTTAAGAGCAGTTTCAGGTTCACAGGAAAATTAAGGGAACAGTACAGAGATTTCCCACCCCACCTCCTAGTTCCCCCTATTATTAACATTTTGAGTTACAGTGGCACGTTGACTACATTTGATGAGCCAACATTGAGACATCATTATTAACTCAAGTCCACAGTTTACATTAGGGGTCACTCTTGGTGTTGCACATTTTATGAGTTTTGATAAATGTATAACGCAAAGAGATTAAACCAGTCAACCTAAAGGAAATCAACCCTGAATATTCATCAGAAGGACTGATGCTGAAGCTGAAGCTCCAATACTTTGGCCACCTGATGCGAAGAGCCGACTCATTGGAGAAGACTCTGATGCTGAGAAAGATTGAGGGCAGGAGGAGAAGGGAGCAACAGAGGATGAGATGGTTGGATAGCATCACCTACTCTATGGACACGGATCTGAGAAAACTCTGGGAGATAGTGAAGGACAGAGGAGAGTGGAGTGTTACGGTCCATGAGGTCACAAAGAGTCAGATGCGACTTAGTGACTGAACACCAACCACAGAATGTATAATTTTTCTCCATATAGTCTCTACTAACAACACCATACAGAATAGTTTCACTGCCCTAAAAATCCGCCCTCCCTCCCCCGAGCCCTTGGCAACACTGAGCTCACTGTCTCCATAGTTTTGCTTTTTCCAAAATGCCATCTAGCTAGAATATGTAACCTTTGCAGGCTTAACTATTTTCAAGGCCAACTTGCCCAACAGCTTTCACTAACTTTCACTATGCAGTTAATAACTCTGTGGCTTCTTTGAAAGATGGAAAGTTAATGAACTTGAGTATCACAAATCTACTGTGTAAGTAACTCCTAGAATCTCCACATTACATATGCTCACTAATGCAAGTGCTTTAATCAGATCAGATCAGATCAATCGCTCAGTCGTGTCCGACTCTTTGCAACCCCACGAATCGCAGCACGCCAGGCCTCCCTGTCCATCACCAACTCCCGAGTTCACTCAGACTCACGTCCATCGAGTCAGTGATGTCATCCAGCCATCTCATCCTCTGTCGTCCCCTTCTCCTCCTGCCCCCAATCCCTCCCAGCATCAGTCTTTTCCAATGAGTCAACTCTTCGCATGAGGTGGGCCAAAGTACTGGAGTTAGAGTTTTCTTCTATTCCAGACCATCACCTTATTAAGAGTGATGCTTCGATGGCAGACAGACCTGAGCAGCAGAGCCTTCCCTGTCTGCTCTGACCTTGAGCAAGCTAATCTCTGGAAACTCCGGGATTCTTAAACCTTGGTGTTTTGGGAACAATACCATGCTCCTCAAAGGACTGCTATAAGGACTGAGATAATATATCTAAATATGTTTAAACAGTGCCTGATACAGAGGAAGCACTCAATAAGCAGTAACTTTAAATATTTCATGATCTCTGCATAAATTTTCTACCAATGAAGGAGCATTAAAACTAGCCAAGGCTGTGAACTAACTAAGGCTGTGAGATGGCTGGACGGCATCACTGATGCAAAGTAAATGAACTTGGGCAAACTCCAGGAAATGGTGAAGGACGCCAGGGAAGCCTGGCACGCTGCAGTCCACAGGGTCGCAAAGAGCTGGACACGACTGGGCATGACTGAACAGCAACAAGGCTATAACAGTTCAAAGGTAATATTTTATAAACATAGTAAATAGCTATTAAAGGCAAAACAGTACAGTCATTACAAAAAACACTTTTCACTGAAAATTATGATTTATAGACTCTTGGTGAGTCTAAAAATCTGTGAATCACCACATCCTCAGTTCATGTTATAACAGGAGAGAAGCATCCCAGACTCATCGTATCTTTAATGAACCTTTTCCCTAATTTAATAGATGATATCACACACCTTAGAGTTTGGTTTCTTTAGAGACTGATACCAAGAAGCCCAAGTTATCTCTTAAAGGTCACCAGTCAAGAGTAATTAAAAGTGTTTGATGTCATAGAATGGAAAGTTAGATTCTAGAAAAGAAAGGTTAGCATGTGCTTGCTCAGCAGGGAGAAGAGATGGGAACAGGAAGCTCCAGGGGTTCCTAGATATTTGTAAGTTTTCCTTTGATGATACAAAAGCCTTGCACAAAGAGTGAGTTCTATTCTTTGAACCTGTCTTACATTCTCTGTGTTGTGGATATCATAGTAAGTATCTCAGGGTAGGATTCAAGACTGTATGCATTAACAGCAAATTTTTTGACTAATGGCCATGTTCCACTAAAGTTTCTGTCTGTAAATAGTTTGTCTTTCTAACTTGGACAGACAATGGGAATGAGAATCAGAAGAATGCATCTCCAAAGCACCCTAGGGAGGGTCTGAAATGTATTATGCTTTTGCCCCAAGCATTTCTATAAAAGAAAAACAAACCAATCATCTCTATACATTCATTCAAGGTGGGCACTTAATCGCAGTTACCTACACTACATTGGGAAAAACTTTTTTTTTTAATTTTTTAAAATTTCATTTATCATTCAATCAGGGACTTCCCTGCTCGTCCAGTGGCTAAGATCTGCACTCCCAATGCAGCAGACCCAAATTCAATCCCTGGTCAGGGAACTAGATCCCATATGGTGCTATCAAGACCCAGTGTAGCCAAATAAATAAAAATAAAGATTAAAAAAATTCAATCAGGTAGAGCTACATAATTAATAATGTAAATCTCTTCAATGTAAAAAACAGAGCTCTCCAAATACCATTTCCCATAATTTTAAGATACAAAAGATTGTTAGCAGCTCTTAGTGGGGAGAAAGTTTATTTATTCTCCTCTGCATATCTACCATGGGCAAAGCACTATGGATACAATTCTCATGTACTGTCGTATGAATCAGCCCATCTCCGCCCTTGGCATTCTGAAGTCTAAACAGAAAGACGGCCAAGTAAGGACAAGGAATTTCAACACCAGGTGACAAGAGAGGTAGTTGATAAAGTGCAATCATATTCTGTTTTTCCCTGGTGGCTCAGCGGTTAAAGCGTCTGCCTGGAATGCGGGAGACCCGAGTTCGATCCCTGGGTCGGGAAGATCCCCTGGAGAAGGCAGTGGCACCCCACTCCAGTATTCTTGCCTGGAGAATCCCATGGACGGAGGAGCCTGGTAGGCTACAGTCCATGGGGTCGCAAAGAGTCAGACACGACTGAGCGACTTGACTTCACTTTTCTCACTCAACATTATAATCCTATACATTTTCTGGTGTTAATATATAGTCACTGGTGATGTCCGCCCGGCTAGATTAAATATGGTCAATATTATGCTAAGACAAGCATGTGGCATTTATTGAATCTGAGATTCTTTCTGTAAAAGAGTGTAAAGAGAATTTAAAAAGATACATTAAGGCATTATACATATAATATAAATATTTTAAAATACATATGAGAAGGAAATGGCAACCCACGGCACTATTCTTGCCTGGAGAATCCCATGGACAAAGGAGCCTGGTGAGCTACAGCCCATGGGGTTGCAAAGAGTCAGACACAACTGAGCAACTAACACACACATACACGTGTGTATATACATCTATACACACACACACAAACTGTTTACCAAGAGTTTCCCACAACCGCAGGGGGATCAGCGGGGCAGGTGGAGGCTTTCTGCTTCTGTGTTTACAGTTCGTTTTAATAAATTAATAGTACAAAAGGCATCTTGCTGGTTTGATGTCATTTTGTAGGTCTAAGCATGTTGGAAGCTTATTAATTTTCAGTGAACTGGCCCATTTTCTGGCCTGTTCTTTGTCCATATAACTACTAAGTTTTTAGTTTTTCTCCTATGAATTGTATGCATCCCACTTGGTCTTTTTCAGTTCCAGGACTCGGTCTGTAAATTGCTGGAGGAACTCGGAAGTCACCCCTGTATCAGTGCACTGTGCAGGCTTCCCTTTCTTCAATTCCCAACCTGTTTCCATCTTAACACAAACTGGTGCCAAGGCTGCCCCTGCCCTTGTATGCTGTGCCGTTCTTCCTTCATCCCCTCTCTGGGTTGGTTTGGACCTGTGTGCGATTTCTCAAAAACCAGACACATCCAAGGTTTATTTTGATAATATCTTACATGTATAATAGAACCTGTTTTTTCCTTCCATTCTCCTCCCCACTTCTCTATATAATAATCCAATAAAGGTTAAGACCCTTCTTCTACAAAAGAAGAAGCTATCTCCTCCCCAAATCCTGTTCACAGGCAAATTCCATTGTTTAGCAATGCTTATCAGCAGCAATGAAGAAAGGTGACTATTTATTCTGCATCTGATCTCTTCAAACAATGGTCTCTAAATTTTCTGGATCACATACTAATACTAGTAAAAGTATCCTTAGTACATTAATTTACAAATTATATATGTACAATACAGCTTATCAGGGTGATTTATAGCACAGCTCTGGCCCCAGAATCCCTGGGTTTGACAGCCTACCGCTCAACAGTTACATTAGCAAGTTATCAAACATCTCTCCTCCTGTTTCCTTATCTGTGAAATGGAGATCATTAGGTTTTTATTAGAATTAACTAATATATATATAAAGAGCTCAGAACAGTGCCTGATAGAAAGAGCAACTTAAGTGCTGTTACTGCATACTCATATTGTCTACATTTTAAAAAACAGACTATTTATTTTGGAGCAGTATTAGCTTCACAGAAGGCACAGATTTCCTATCGGTCTCCTGTCCCAACACATGCAGTCTCCCCCGTTACCAACATTCCCCCACCAGAGCGGTACACTTGTTACGATCAATAACCCTGTGTTGAGAACTTGTGTTTGCATGTACACACTGCTATATTTAAAATGGATAATCAGCAAGGACCTTCTGTATAGCACAGAGAACTCGGCTCAATGTTATATGGCAGTCTGGATGGGAAGGGAATTTGGGGGCGATGGATGCACTTATATATATACATACATGGCTGAGTCCCTTAGCTGTTCACCTGAAACCATCACAACATTGTTAACTGGCTATACCCCAACACAAATAAGTTTTTTAAGAAAAATAATCCTATGTTGACACATCATTATCATCAAAAATCCACAGTTGAACTTTAGGGTTCACTCTTGGTATTGCACATTCTATGGGTTTGGATAAATGTATAATGACATATATCCACCATTATAGTATCATAGGACATATTTTCACTGCCCTAAAAATCCTCTGTGCTCCATCTCTCCGCCCCTGCCCCACTCCCTGGCAACCACTGATCTTTTTACTGCCTCCAGAGTTTTGATTTCACCAGAATGTCATATAGTTGGAATTACACAGCATTTAGACTTTCCAGATTGGTTTCTTTCACTTAGTAATATGTACTTAAGTTTCTTCCATGTCTTCTCATGACTTGATAGCTAATTTCTTTTTAGCTGGAAATACCACACTTTCTACATTCACCTACTGCAGGACATCTCGGTGGCTTCCAAGTTTTGGTTATTATAAAAAAAGCTCTGTAAATATCACTGTGCAGATTTTTGTGTAGACATAAGTTGTTAACTCCTTTAGGGAATACCAAGGAGTGGAACTGCTGGGTTGTATGGTAAAAGTATGCTTAGTTTTGTAAGAAACTGTCAATCTGTCTTTCGAAGTGGCTGAACCATTTTAACTCCCAAGAGCAATGAATGGAGTTTCCGAAGCTTCACTTTCTTGCCAGCATTTGGGGTGTCAGTGTTCCACATTCTGGCCTTTCTTATAGGTATGCAGCAGTATCTCCTTGTTGTAATTTGTAATTCCCTAATAACACATAATGTGGGATATCTGTCTATATGTTGATTTGCTATCTACATATTTTCTTTGATGAGGTGTCTATTAAGCTCCTTGGCCTTTAAATTTTTTTTTTTCTTATCGTTGGGTTTTAAAAGTTCTTTGCATATTTTGGATGACAGTCTGTTATCAGACATGTCTTTTGCACACAGTTTCTCCAGGTCTATGGCTTGTTTTCTCACTGTTGCCACTGTCTGTTGCAAAGTAGAAGCTTTTAATGTTAATTCCATGCTCAGTCACTCAGTCGTCTCCGACTCTTTGTGACAAGTCCAGTTTATTATTATTTTTTTTTAATTGGATCATGCCTAGGGCTTCCCTAGTGGCTCAGATGGTAAAGAATCTGCCTGCAGTGCAGGAGACTTGGGTTCAATTCCTGAGTTGGGAAGACCCCCTGGAGAAGAGAATGGCTACCCACGTATTCTTGCCTGGAGATTTCCATGGATAGAGGAGCCTGGCAGGCTACAGTCCATGGGGTCACAAAGAGTCGGACACAACTGGACGACTAAGCACAAGTGCTAAATGCTTTCACGTGTTGGGAACAAGGAACTTACTGACAGTGAACTAGATGTACTTAGACAAGGGGTGAAGATGAGAGTGAAAGAGAGATTGAGAAAGAGGAAATAAACTAATCCTTCCTCCTCCCCGAACACGAGGTCTCCTAGTTTATTTTCTTAGGGCTAAGAATGAATGAAGACCTCAGAGGTGTCTAGGAACTTGAAAACCTACAGCGTTTTGGTGGATCACAGAAAACTTTGGACACTTTCTGACTTCACACTAGTTATCTGCCCGCTTATGCCTGGTTGCTGGCAGGATAAACAGACTGCAAGACACTGAGTGTGTCTATTCTTAAACTTGTCAGCCTAGCACAGCGCCTGGGCTTCCGCTTACTTCACGTTTAACAAATACTAAGGATCTGCACGTGTGCGTCTCAGAACCTCACTACATAACTAATAGCAGGTTCTGGTCAAAGCGTGGAGTTGCTGGACAGAGGAGCAAGGGTAAGGACGTGCTTACAAGGAATGGGAACAAAGTTGGGTCCAGTACAGTGCTCGGAATATAATGCTGGTCTGTGAACATTTCCTGAGTGACCAAATAGACTCTAAAAAACTAAAACAGCACAGAGGAAAGGAATTCAAAGCAGTTTGATCAAAAGTTACAAGCTCAGAGGTCAGGAATAAACCTGTTTGACTCTGGAGGACAGACCACTGAGGAAGTGAAGAAGATGAATCTGGAATGCCAGTTAGAGGCTTGACAACAAAATATGCTGATATAATTCTACAGTTTCCCAAGTTTATTATTTAATAGGATATGTTTTTGTTTTTTTTTTAACGAAATTACCCTAAGGAAATCAGCACCTATAAAATGCAAACTCTTCAAACCTCTCCCTCCCTATTCAGTTTCTTTTATGAGAAAAAGCCCTGCTCCTTTCACCTTTTATCATCACAAATGTATTATTAATGAAATATAATAGCAGCACCTACAGGTTCCTCCTTAAGAAAGCCAACGATGGGAGCACAAAGAGCTTGTACTTGGGTGACCCCTCCAACCCTGGGGTGACTCCCCACTGTGCCTTGTGTCCAGAGTGGCCTTGGTAAACTCCTTAAGCTGTTTGAGCACTGTTTTGAGGACTAAATGAGGTGACATATGTAAACTGATTGACACCGTACCATGCATTCATTCATTCACAAACCAAACACTTGTCAAGTGATTCCCTTGAGGTGGGTCTTGCTCTAGCCACTGAGCATGTACTTTGAGCAATGACACAGTCCTTATTTTGATGAAGTACAGCTCTTCTGAGAGAGCCATGCAGACCCTAAGAATTCACACGACGGAGAAGGACCTCATATGAGCATCAAGGGAAGGCTGCTCTAAGGACATGGCCCTTAACATGAAAGGATGGTGGGCAGTAGCCAGAAAGAGGGCACTTTAGCAACTAGGGGTTTATGTGAGGGCTCTAAGGTGGGATGGGTCCACCCAAGGGACAGAAAAGACCAGTATGGCTGGGGGAAAGGGGAGGTGCTGGAGATGAGGGAGGGAGGCAAGAGTCAGATCACGATGGGTTTTCAGAACCATCTTAAGGACAGAGATTTAACAGTCAGAACTGATGAAACGTGGATGCTACTGAAGAGAGAGGGGGAGGGAGGCAGAGCGGTGGGAGCTCCTACACTGTGTGTTGAGTGGATAATCGCACGATTCATGTGCCAGAATCCCGGGGTGGGCTGCCATTTCCTACTCCAGGGGACCTCCCCAACCCGGGGATTGAACACAAGTCTCCTATGTCCTGCACTGGCGTAGGTTCTTTACCTCTAATGCCACTGGGAAGTCGAAGATAACACAGAGGAGACCAAACCTGTGATTTTGCTGTTGGAGTAAAGGTATTAGTTGGGAGTTGTTACAAAGTCATGTGTTTAGATCTGAACATTTGAAATAGTACACAGAAATCCAGAATGCTGACCAGTGACAGATCCGGGACCGAGAAGTGGCCTGGGCCAGAGATTTACATTTGAAGAGTCGTCAGGAAATCGCACCCACATCCATTCATACCACAGTGAGAAAGTACAGACTGAGGAGAGAAGAAAGCTTCGCACTGAGTCTTGATAATTTCAGCCTTTAAATGCTGATGACCCAGAGTAGCACACAAATGGTGGGGGAGTGCTGGCGGAGCAGTAGTGGTAACAAAGATTAGGGTGGCAAAGCACTGCAGGGGCGGCAACCCGAACAGCGGAGACGACAGTAACTAGCGCCCGGCCCTCGCTCACTTCAAAGTCACTCAGCCGAGCCTGCCCTCCATCACCAGAATAAGGCTTGTCAAAGGAAAGACAGCAGCAGAAGGCTGGGGGGATGCAAGGGTGGGCAGGACGGAGTGGGCCTGATGCCTGAACATCATCCTGACGTGATTTCGGCGAGGCCCACTCCTCTGCCAGCGCTCCATGCTCTAAAAGTCAAGTTCAGTTCAGTTCAGTTCAGTCGCTCAGTCGTGTCTGACTCTTTGCGACCCCATGAATCGCAGCACGCCAGGCCTCCCTGTCCATCACCAACTCCCGGAGTTCACCCAGACTCACGTCCATTGAGTCAGTGATGCCATCCAGCCATCTCATCCTCTGTCGTCCCCTTCTCCTCCTGCCCCCAATCCCTCCCAGCATCACAGTCTTTTCCAATGAGTCAACTCTTCGCATGAGGTGGCCAAAGTACTGGAGTTTCAGCTTCAGCATCATTCCTTCCAAAGAACACCCAGGGTTGATCTCCTTCAGAATGGACTGGTTGGATCTCCTTGCCGTCCAAGGGACTCTCAAGAGTCTTCTCCAACACCACAGTTCAAAAGCATCAATTCTTCGGCGCTCAGCCTTCTTCACAGTCCAACTCTCACATCCATACATGACCACAGGAAAAACCATAGCCTTGACTAGATGGACCTTTGTTGGCAAAGTAATGTCTCTGCTTTTCAATATGCTATCTAGGTTTGTCATAACTTTCCTTCCAAGGAGTAAATGTCTTTTAATTTCATGGCTGTAATCACCATCTGCAGTGATTTTGGAGCCCAAAAAAATCAAGTCTGACACTATTTCCACTGTTTCCCCATCTATTTCCCATGAAGTGATGGGACCAGATGCCATGATCTTCGTTTTCTGAATGTTGAGCTTTAAGCCAACTTTTTCACTCTCCACTTTCACTTTCATCAAGAGGCTTTTTAGTTCCTCTTCACTTTCTGCCATAAGGGTGGCATCATCTGCATATCTGAGGTTATTGATATTTCTCCCGGCAATCTTGATTCCAGCTTGTGCTTCTTCCAGCCCAGCGTTTCTCATGATATACTCTGCATAGAAGTTAAATAAGCAGGGTGACAATATACAGCCTTGACGTACTCCTTTTCCTATTTGGAACCAGTCTGTTGTTCCATGTCCAGTTCTAACTGTTGCTTCCTGACCTGCATACAAATTTCTCAAAAGGCAGATCAGGTGTTCTGATATGCCCATCTCTTTCAGAATTTTCCACAGTTTATTGTGATCCACACAGTCAAAGGCTTTGGCATAGTCAATAAAACAGAAATAGATGTTTTTCTGGAACTCTCTTGCTTTTTCCATGATCCAGCGGATGTTGGCAATTTGATCTCTGGTTCCTCTGCCTTTTCTAAAACCAGCTTGAACATCAGGAAGTTCACAGTTCATGTATTGCTGAAGCCTGGCTTAGAGAATTTTGAGCATTACTTTACTAGCATGTGAGATGAGTGCAATTGTGCGGTAGTTTGATCATTCTTTGGCATTGCCTTTCTTTGGGACTGGAATGAAAACTGACCTTTTCCAGTCCTGTGGCCACTGCTGAGTTTTCCAAATTTGCTGGCATCTTGAGTGCAGCACTTTCACGGCATCATCTTTCAGGATTTGGAATAGCTCAACTGGGATTCCATCACCTCCACTAGCTTTGTTCGTAGTGATGCTTTCTAAGGCCCACTTGACTTCACATTCCAGGATGTCTGGCTCTAGGTCAGTGATCACACCATTGTGATTATCTGGGTCGTGAAGATCTTTTTGGTACAGTTCTTCTGTGTATTCTTGCCACCTCTTCTTAATATCTTCTGCTTCTCTTAGGTCCATACCATTTCTGTCCTTTATCGAGCCCATCTTTGCATGAAAAGTTCCCTTGGTATCTCTGATTTTCTTGAAGAGATCCCTAGTCTTTCCCATTCTGTTGTTTTCCTCTATTTCTTTGCATTGATCGCTGAAAAAGGCTTTCTTATCTCTTCTTGCTATTCTTTGGAAGTCTGCATTCAGATGTTTATATGTTTCCTTTTCTCCTTTGCTTTTCGCTTCTCTTCTTTTCACAGCTATTTGTAAGGCCTCCCCAGACAGCCATTTTGCTTTTTTGCATTTCTTTTCCATGGGGATGGTCTTGATCCCTGTCTCCAGTACAATGTCATGAACCTCATTCCATAGTTCATCAGGCACTCTATCTATCAGATCTAGGCCCTTAAATCTATTTCTCACTTCCACTGTATAATCAGAAGGGATTTGATGTAGGTCATATCTGAATGGTCTAGTGGTTTTCCCCACTTTCTTCAATTTAAGTCTGAATTTGGCAATAAGGAGTTCATGGTCTGAGCCACAGTCAGCTCCTGGTCTTGTTTTTGCTCACTGTATAGAGCTTCTCCATCTTTGGCTGCAAAGAATATAATCAATCTGATTTCGGTGTTGACCATCTGGTGATGTCCATGTGTAGAGTCTTCTCTTGTGTTGTTGGAAGATGGTGTTTGTTATGACCAGTGCAGTTTCTTGGCAAAACTCTATTAGTCTTTGCCCTGCTTCAAGGCCACAGCCAAAGTCAGGGCCAGCTCTAATGGTTCAGGGGTTCAGCAGTGCTGGGAAGGCATTCGGAAACAATCTGGCAATCGAAATGCATCTTACAGGACGCAAGAATCTTAGGCAGTCATTTCCAGAGAGCTTCAATCAACAGAAGAATGCCTGTCCGACTGTGAAAGAATACCAGTCCAAGTGGAAAGAAAAGCAACCCTTGAGAATTCCTGGCTTTCTAAGACTCTATGCCAACAAAGGAAGGTCTGGCATCAAAAGTCAATCTGTACCACACTGAAATTAAGGGGAAAAAAAAATCTAAATTAGAAAATAAAAAATTTAACAACAAGAAATGGAAGCCAATCTGAACTTCACATTAGGTATATCCTATTTGAGTAACCTTTCCCAAGAAAGAGAATAAGCAAATTCTCCAACTTTCTAAAATAAGACAAATTATTTCCTACTTCAGATATGAAGTCAACATTATTTTTATGTTGCACTGGTCTCACAAACAAAGTTTTGAAAAAAACCTATTAATATTTTAATTCAAGCATGGTTTACTAAACCGAAACTGGTTACAGCATCATTTAGGTTGGACACCCACAGTGTGAGAATTCAAAGATATATACAAGTGGTGAACGCATCCCTCCACTTCTTTTATTGTCCCCAGCAAGTGGTGGTGGCTGATGGCATTGAACGGCCACTTAGGGACATCCTAATCATGTTTTGCAATTCACTCGTCCCAGGCAGTGGATTTCCACACCTCAAAAAGACACTGTGGCAAACCTGAAGGTTATGTTTATATAGATGAGCAATTTATCAAGCTGAATCACAGCTGCTTCACTAAATGGAACAAGAGCGAGACCCCCACACTTAAGAACTAAGTTATTTACAGGAAAAATGCCTTTTTACCTACACACACAACCCTTTATGCACATTCTACTGCTCTATACCTCTTAAGAGTTCACAGCATGTAACCAAGATGCCACGGTGACTGTACCTGCAGAACATAAGGAGCAACCGGATCTCTGCCAAATTGAGCCTCTGCTCTTTCTACTCAGGAGCAGCCCGACTTTCGAGTCAACTTGGAGCTCCACGTTGTCGCTGCCACAGCAACCATAGCAACCATTTCATTCTTTGGGACTCAACCAGGCAAGGTCTCCCAGGTTGCGCCATAATTAGAGATACACAATTGGAGAAAACACAGCGGGAGGGCTACTCCAAACACAAAAGCTCTGACTTGACCACCGCCGTGTGGCGGTGGTGGGGAAGGAGCGGGAATGACCAGACAACCCAACACCACAGGCGCCTCCAGAGAAAGGCAGACCTCTCATAGGCACTACCGTTCAGATCATCAAATTCTCCTCTTTTATTCACAATTCTTGTTGAAGTTTGCCCTGGTTTGGATTTTTCTGGCACCAGCACTCCTAAAATCTAGAGCCAGTCACCTGTGTTCTTCTTGCTTAGAATTAGGCAGAAATACTACATTTACTGCTTCCCTGGTGGCTCAGTGGTAAAGAACCCACCTGCCACTACCGGAGATGTGGTTTCAGTCCCTGGGTCAGGAAGATCCCCTGGAGGAGGAAATGGCAACCCACTCCAGTATCCTTGCCTGGAAAATCCCATGGACGGAGGAGCCTGACAGACTACAGCCCATGGGCTCACACAGAGTTGGACGTGACTTAGCAACTGAGCACGCATGCAGGCGCTACATTTAATGACCAATTCCTTAAATGTGCATTGCACTTCCAATACACAGCCAGAAGGCAGCCTAGCAGGGGTGGACACGGCAAGGAACTTGGAAATAGACTTGGGCTCAGTTCTGGTGAGTCTACTCCCTTGGGACTTACTTAAAACATTCCGAAACTCAGTTTCTTCCATGAATAAAATGAGGAAATACTGCAGCTAATAGGGTGCTGTGTAATTAAATAAGATGGATATTTAAGGCAGGGTGCCTGTCATATATTAGCCAGTAACAATTAGGGTAAGGCTAGCCCATGATCTCTGATTACTTTAAGCTCCAAAGAGAAGAAAGCAACCTAAAACGACAACAACATAGGAAAATGCTCATGATACAGTAGGAACTAGAACACAAAGAAATAAATCAAGATTCAGGCACACAGGGGTTCAAAGATACTGGTAATGTCCTAGCTCTTCACTGGGTGATGGGCACCCACATATTTACTATTCCTTAAACTGTGCATGTATGTTCTATGTATTTTGGGGGGCAAGACATGTTTACACAAAAACAGCTAGTTAAAAAAGAGAGGAAGAAGACATAAAAATGTATTATTTCTATAAAGTAAGGTTGTAAATGAAATTTATTTTCCTTTGCAAGCATTTCTACATTTTCTATAACAGGAAAAAAATGTTTTGTTATGACAACGCTACACCGACAAGTTCTTAGCTCGAGACACAGTCTAGCTATGGGAAGAAGACACACTCCCATTTCTCAAGCCACTGCCTCCACCAGTGAGCCAATGCAGCCACTCTAACCAGCATCTAGTCACCTCCAATTAATCAGGAGCTGTCCACAGTTAGGAAGCGGGGCGTGCAACCGAGGAAAGTAAAGCAAGGGCTCCCATTTTTTTTTCTTTTAAAGGAAATTAATATTTGAGTTGCTGTGAGTTTAATGTCTCAGCAACAATTCTGCGAGGCAGCTCTTCTTATTCTTATTTTACAGGTAACTTAGAAAGTGCAAGCAACTTGTCCGTGAGTTCAGTTAGGTGAGAAAGCAGACTGCTTTGTATATCTTGATACAGTCTTATCTTGAAATTATAGCCTTTCATTAAATGTTGGTGGGCATGTGTGTACATGTGTGATGCCATGCCTTTAATATAAACTGCACACATAACATACCAGTATTAAAATTTAGAAGAGCACAGAGAATTTTATTTTATGCAACATGTCTCAGATCTCAGGCAAAAAAGGGAGAGGGTTCTTTCTCCTTAAAGGGGTTGTTTTGTTTTTAAATGAGGAAAAGAAGATCCAGATACAGGGCAACTATGCTTTTCATGTGGTTTAAGAATACATCTGCTTCAAAGTCACGGGGTAAAGCTTCTTTCTCACTCACAGAGAGCCAGGATGAGCACCCAGATGTTTAATTTCCAAAAGAAACGTTCCTTTACATACATAGAAAAGGCTTCGACCCTCATCACAGCAGGCTATCTGCCGGCATCATGAGATCGATTCTGAGAGTGGCTAAGAAGAGATGGCTTCTTGTGTTAGCACAATAATGACTATGATCCATTCTAGTGGCAAATTAGAATCTAAGTTCCCTCCCATGTGGTCAGAACTCACATCTCTTTCTGAGGCCACACTAAAACCTATCCCTACTCCATTTTTCTTTAAACAATTTGCTAATATATCTAAGCAGCAAATTCAAGCATTTGCCCCAAACCCACTCCACTAGATATGTATAAGTATTATGTATAAAAGATAAGCAATAAGGATATACTGTACGGCACAGGGAATATAGCTATTATTTTGCAGTAACTTTAATGGAGTATAATCTATAAAATACTAAACCACTACATTGTATACCTGTAATAATAATAATTATTATATAAACTATATTTCAATGTAATAAAAACATAGCCACCCTCCTCTTTTTTTTCTCTTCTCTGCTCATCATCTTGCCTTCAGAGCTTCTCATTGATATCACAGCAACTCTCCGATGTGAGGGTATGACCTAGGAGCCCAGAGATCAAGTACTAACCAGTACTAACCTTCAGAATTCACTAACATTCTCTCTTTCACTGATTTCAAACAACCAGATCCAGTGCTTGAAGAAGGTACACCAGGTGAGCCCAACAAGCATCAGAGATGTGAGAAGAAGAGCAATGTATCAAATCCAGCATAAACTGTATCAATAACTACCAAGTACTGAGAGCTTACCAGGTTTAGGGACTATGTGTAAATTGTCATTTAACCCTAAACAAATCTATGAGAAGATAGGTTTCTACCTTCATGAGAAAACTTAGGATTTGAATTTCGGCAATAGCCCAAGGTTACAAAGTCAAAATGTGGAAGACCTGGGATTCAAACTGACTCCCTGCTACTCATCACAGTTGGTTAATAAAAGGTGCCTGATGTTTGGAATAAGAAGGACTTGCTTTTTTCTGTGCATAACACCATCCTGGCAAGTCAAGTCCTTGAGCCTTGGTTTCCTTCTCTGTTAAATGGACATGGTACTACTTACTTCATCTTCACAACTTGGATGCATTCATTCAATTAAGAAAAGATATGGGGCTTCTCTGGTGGCTCCGTGGTAAAGAATCCTCCTGCCAATGCAGGAGACCTGGGTTCTCTCCCTGGTCCAGGAAGATCCCATATGCCATGGAGCAACGAAGCCTGTGCGCCACGACTCCCGAGCCTGTGCTCTGCAGCCCGGGAACCGCAACTACCAAGGCTCGCGCACCCTAAAGCGCGTGCTCCACCGCAAGAGAAGCCACCACAGTGAGAGAGCAGCCCCCACTCACCACGACTAGAGAAAAGCCCGCACAGTAGCGAAGATGCATCACAGCCAAAAGTAAATAAATTTTTTAAAATTAAAAAAAAAAGAGATATAAAAACACTCCGAAAAGTTATTACGTGCGACACAAATGTGTGGCATTAAGAGGGATGGGAATGTGTAGATACTTATTTACCCAATCCAGGGTTCTGGCAAACAGCTGGTCTAGGAGAATATTGAGGCATCTCTCCGGTCTCTGTTTGAATTTGTACACCATGCACAATCAGAATGTGTATCATGAGGACTACACAGTCTCTTTATTAAGAGTTGGGAGGTTTGGTTTTTCTTCATACAAGAGTTCCACACTGTGAGACAGCGCTTGACTTAACAATGCCTTGCTAAGTTTGGTCAGTCAGCCACTCAGGATATGCTAAGTAAGTGGAAGAGATAGAACATTCCAGAATCTCCAACTGCAGCCGCTAGAAGTACTGTAAAGTGGGAGCCGGTATGTCAGCTCACAGCATGAAAACAGTTCCGATGTTCATCAGAGCTTTCTATCCCTGATCAAGGGCGTGATCAATCACTTCTCCCCATCTTCTGGATTACAAGCGTACCTCCAAAACATCACATCATTGCATTTGACTATAATCATCTCAAACAGCAATCACATTAGCCTTACGGCTTTTATGATACCCAGAGAATTCTTAGCAATATTTATCATCATGTTTCTATTCAGAGGAGAGCTGACTAGTCACAATAACTCTGAGTGAGTGTAAGGCGGGGGGCTTGGCAGAGGACACGGAGTGCCACACTTCTCATATGAAATAGTTGAGAAGTTAAAACAAATGGCGTTTTTCAGTCTAGAGAACAAATGAAAATTTAAAGCTCAGCAGTGAATCTGGGCAAGACAAAGAACTATTTATTTTCACTGAAATGAGTACTTCTCATGAAGACAGCACAAATAATAAAAGAAAGCAGTACTACATTTTAGAAGAGATGGAGGGAAAAATCACCATTGAAGGGATATTTCCATAACCCATTACTTACAGAAAAGTGAGTCGTGAGTCCCTGAAAAGCTCCCCAAGTTGGATGATCTCAGATAACCAGGAAGAGAGCTATGTCCTCAAGCTCCAAAGTGCCAAAGACAGCCTGTGGGCCTTTCCCAGTTAACACTAAAGAAGCACGGTGTCACCTCATCTTGCTTTCCAATCTGTGCTGTTAAGCTATAAACCAGCGCTTTTCTCAACCAAATCACCTCCTAAAATATTAACAGTAATTGGCCTCTGAGTTTGAAACACAACACACATGAATGTGAACACCATTGTGGCCAACAGACCCCCTCCAAGCAATCCCCACTCACGGGGTTCATACTTTAGATGCTTAATCTCCCCAAGAGCACAGGTAGGACCTGGGATTGGCTTCTAACCCCTGGAATATGCCAAAGGGGACAGACTGTCATCTTAGAGATCACACTGCATTATGGAAGATTACACTGCATCTCGCGAGCAGGTTTGTGCTCTCTTCTTTCCTCTCCCCACCTGTTGGGTTAAAGCACCAAACTGCCATGAACCCCGTGGACACTGACCACTGACAACCACCACGCTAGCAGGGAAGCAGATGCTTCCCGAGCCGGGCCCCAGCTAAGAACCAGCCCCAGTCACCATCGTGATGGCAGCTTCCAGAATCCCTAAGTACGCAGGTAAACCACGCCTGGACTTCAGACACACGGAAACTGTTAGATGATCTGTTGTTGTTCCGTCGCTCAGTCGTGTCTGACTCTTTGCAACCCCATGGACTGCAGCAGGCCAGGCTTCCCTGTCCATCACTATCTCCCGGAGTTTACTCAGACTCACGTCCATTGAGGCAGTGATATTATCTAACCACCTCATCCTATTCTTCTCTTGCCTTCAATCTTTCCCAGCATCCAGGTCTTTTCCAATGAGTAGGCTCTTCGCATCAGGTGGCCAAAGTACTGGAGCTTCAGCTTTAGCATCAGTCCCTCCAATGAATATTCAGGACTGATCCTTTAGGGTGGACTGGTTGGATCTCCCTGCAGTCCAAGGGGCTCTCAAGAGTCTTCTCCAACACCACAGTTCAAAAGCATCAATTCTCTGGCGCTCAGCCTTCTTTATGGTCCAACTCTCACATCCATACATGACTACTGGAAAATCATAGCTTAAACAAGTGTTATTTTAAGCTGCTAAGTTTAGGTAATAAAAACGAATATACCACCACAACAGTCATTCTTTCTACAGTGAGCAGCAACTTCTAATTAATGGTCTTCAAGTTTGGTTCTCTTGAAGGAAACGCTACGCCCCTCCTGAGAGGTTTCTCCTCCTAAGAAGAGCCATCTATGCGCTTAGTCACACGTGGTGCTAAGTGCTGTGTACACACGACCCTCAGTGTTCCCCACAGCGGGCCTGTGAGGACAGGGACTGTGAATATACTCATTTCACAGGTGAGGAGACTGCGGGTTCAACACCCAAGGTTCCACAACAGCAGCCATGAACCCAACCCAGGACCATCTAACTGAAATGTTCTTGCTCCGACCGCTCCATGCTGCCTCTGTTTGTTTCTGTTTTAATAACCTGTAAAATAGTATATGTTAACATTAAAGCATTTAATCGAACTGCTTTCCCTTGTTCAATCACTGGGAAGGACCTTCAAAAGAAAATTATCAGCAAGGCATTACAGTGATGGGTATTCTATTAAGTAACTAAGACTTCCTCTCACTTCCATATACTACGCTTTGTACCAAATATTTTTTCCAATTATGGAAATGCTATTAGCTTATTATAAAAATTCAAGAAATTTTGGAAAGTATCAAGAAGAACTGTAACTTCTGATCCAGCCATACATATAATTAAGAAAATTCATAGACATTTTTCTGAATACAATACATATACTGAAGATATTATTTGATATGATTCTATTTCAGTTACACAATATCATCAAACTCCACAAATTTTTAATGACCCAAAACCCCAAGATTCATCATTTCTGTTTACAACACTTAACAGTCACTTATTCCAAGTCATGCAGGTTGCTTAAACTTTCTCACTTTTGCAAACACTGTGGCAATAAACATTCTTGTGAAGGAATTTGCTAACTCATAAAAATACCTGTTGTTAAATCATCCTCCCAACATTAAATACTATTTATACTCCCACATAAAAGATATGAATGCCTGTTTCCCTTAAGCCTAGAAGTGGTGATGAATGTTTTCATTTTTGTCAATCTGATAAGGTAAATTATATAATCTGCCTTTCTTTGATTAATGAGTTTAAAAATGTTTGCTGCTCATGTTTTCTTAGAATGTGAAATATCTATTAAAGTAGGCCAAAAAGAATGTTACAAGTGAAGGTTCTTTCCTTATTTACTTCTTTGAAAAAGGCTCTTTATGTATTAAGGAGCTTAATACTTGACTTACATGTTGCAATTTTCTCTCCACTCTATCTTTTCTTTCAAAATTGATGCTCAGATTAAAAAAAAAAAACAACTCATAAATATCAAGGTACAGGACTGAGGCTTAAGATAACAACTCTCCTGACTTGAGATAAAACAGAAGTTCATGGCATTTGCCTTTTGATGATGTTTGAATTTTCAGATTTACCAATCATCTCTTCCATGTGAATGACCATCTGTCAAGTCACAAAATTGACTAGAAAATTCCCATGTGTCAGACGCACTAAGTCCTAAGTGCTGAGAAAACAGAGATGAAGACAATTGCTTCCTCTTACAAGGTTTGCACAACAATCAGTCTCATGAGAGAGACCATCTCTGAGACTGAAAGTCTGGGCAAACTTTACCTTTCCCGATGCTACGCCATTAGACAAGCTATCAGAAGACAAGTTTTAAAATTCTTTATCCAAGTATGATGAAAGAAGCCCCAGTGGAAAACCTTCAGTGATGATCAACTAGGTCAAACACACCAATTATGTAAGCTTCGTACTTTCAGGCAGGTGAAACTTCAGGACGCCAACCTCACCCTCAAGAAGCCATCTTCTGAGCGAATTCTGACCACAGCCCTCAGAGAAGTGACCCTGGGAAATTCCTCAGGCACAGGCAGCTGTGTCCAAATCATGTGTGACACCCTCCAGTCCCTAACGAGGTCTGACCCAGCTGACCCAGGGCTGCTTGTCTATGAGGCCAGAGGCCTTCTGGCCATTGCCTTCAGCTCTGCTTAAATGAGGATGCAGGACTTGAGTCTTTCCCAGGACTTTGAAATGGAAATGGGGAGAACACTGGTGAGTTCGAAGAAGGAACTAAAGCAGGAAGAATCATAAGAGATCAACAGAGGCTGAATTAATGGCAGAGGTCTAGAATAAAAAACGAAAAACACACACTGCCTTAGGGAAGGTAACTTAAGCTGGACATTTCCAATACCTTTCACATCCCCAAACTCTGCTCCTGCCTACTGTCCTTAAAAGTGAAAGTGTTAGTCACTCAGTCGTGTCTGACTCTTCGTGACCCCATGGGCCGTAGCCCTCCAGGCTCCTCTGTCAATGGAATGCTCCAGAGAAGAATACTGGAGTGGGTAGTCACTCCCTTCTCCGGGGAATCTTCCCAATCCAGGGATCGAACCTGGGTCTCCTGCATTGCAGGCAGATTAGTTACCTTCTGAACCACCAGACCCCAAGAAATTCTCTACTTAACCCTCCAGGATCCAAGGTACCCTGAGCAATTCTGTCCCTTCAACAATAAAGAACCTGACAAACGGATCAAATGGTGTGTGCTCCACCTAACGGACTCATGCCCTTGGAGCTACTTATTACACAGCTCACTAGGACTCGACAAGCAAAACAACTTTTATTCTCTCTGCGTGAAAGCACAAAGTTCAGAACACCATTCATGCCCTAGGCTGGTGCCGCTGAAGATAGGTTAGACAACCAAAATTTCATTACTGCAGCCGCCTCTAGGAGTTTTCTTAGATGTTTCCTCCTCATTGCCCTTCCATGAAATTTTAAAACTATAGCTCTTCTGCCTATTTATTTATGTACTATGCGTATATCTGTCCTTTGGGCATTAAAAGATATTGTTGACCTCCCAAGAACCAATGTTTATCCCCTGGATATATAAAATCCCATTGAGAAATGAGTTCTATGATAAAAACGTCTAAAAATCGCACTTAGAAAAAAAGGAACATTCCCTGGGGAGAGAAAGCAAACCACTTCCATCATCTTCATGGAACCCTTCCAGTTGGGAATCTAAAAGAGGTCCCAATTCCCCTCTGGACGTTAACTGTTAGACTTTCTAATATTTCCTTCAACAGCTTTTTTTTTTGGATGGAGTAGGAGGGTGTGTATTAGCATGTTAATATGTATATGCATAGGAGAAAAACAGGTTAAGTGACCAAACAAAAACAAAAAAACCCCTAAAACTCTCGTGATCCTTTTATGCAATTATTGTTTCCTCATCTTGTATTCTAGCATGTATTTATTTTTCAAAAAAGGAAGTAATGAAATGAATGGTAAGGGGCATATATAATTGGAGGGGAAACTGAAATATTCCCTAAGACATGATGGAGAATTCGTCACTGTTGTCAGGAATAACTGAACTGAACCAGGGAACTAAGCCAGAGGAATGGAGGTGCTCACTTGTTAGCACTGTTAGATTTCAAGTGAAGTTGATTTCAGCCTTGCCAATCACAAATCCTCTATGGTGGGGCTTCCCTGGTGGCTCAGTGGTAAAGAGTCTGCCTGCCAATGCAGGAAACACGTGTTCAATCCCTGGTCCGGGAAGATCCCACATATCACAGAACAACTAAGCCCAAGTGCCAAGACTACTGAAGCCCGCACGGCCTAGAGCCTGTGCTCCTCAAGAGAAGCCACTGCGATGAGAAGCCCGAGCATCGCAACAAAGAGTAGCCCCCGCTCCCCACAACTATAGAAAAGCCCACACAGCATGGAGACCCATGAGAGCCAAAAATAAATAAATAAAATAAAGTAAAATAAAATCAATCCTCTATGGTACAACATGCTTAGACCCAATTGCTGAGTAAATTTCTTTTATTTGAAAAGATGCCTTCATGTTTTTTCCTAATTATCGTACATATTTCATCAAACGTTGCACCAAAAATCTCAGAGAAAATGGGTCATTTGAAGAAAAACAAAAACTGGGTAAAACACGTAGAGAATTTAGGCTGTGACAGCATCAACTCGTCCTCCCATGGCCAAAACCCATTTAATAGGAAAAAGAAATCTAGGCCTTATGAATCCTAGCAGATACATCAGAATGCACTGGAAAAATACTTACTACCTTCTACTTTGTACTCGGCACTGTTCTAAGCACTTGTGACGTGTCAGTTAACAAAACATGAAGATTCCTGCTTTTAATTGGAGGTAGAGGGAGAACAGTGTGAAAGGGTCTGACAAGAAATAGTAAGTGACGTATCCAGTTTTTTTAATACTTATTTTGGGTTGCACTGAGTTTAGCTGTGGTGCAGGCTTAGCTACCCCGAGGCGTGTGGAATCGTAGTTCCTTGAGCAGGGATCAAATCCAGGTCCCCTGTATTAGAAGGTGGATTCTCAACCACTGGACCACCAGGGAGGTCCCTGATGTATCCTGCTGGAAGGCAATTAGCGTTCACAGATAGAAAAAGGTACAGTAGGGTCAGGGGGATGGAAAGAGTCAAGGGTAGGGTTTGGGGACAGGCTGTGATGTTCAAAGGATGGTCAGGTGACCTCTGAGCAGACTTCAAGGAGGTGAGAAGTTAGCCTAGAAGTCATAGGGCCAGGGTCAGGGCATCAAGGAGAGCATCTCGGCTGTTCTGAGGAACGGCCAGCAGGCCAGTGTGGTCAGAGGGGAACGGACAGTGCAGGAGGAGATCAGACCAGAGAGGTGGGATGCCTTTGGACAACTCTAAGGACTTTTTTATCTGAGATGGGAGCCACTGTGGGTTTTGGTGAAGAGAATAACATGATCTGACTCGTAATTTGGGCTTCCCAGCACTACTGGTAAAGAACCCACCTGCCAATGCAGGAGACATAAGAAATGCAAGTTTGATCCCTGGGTTGGGAAGATCCTCTGGAGGAGGATATGGCAACCCATGCCAGTATTCTTGCCTGGAGAATCCCATGGACAGAGGAGCCTGGCAGGCTACAGTCCATAAGAGTCGCAAAGAGTCGGACATGACTTAGCATGCAGCACAACTTGTAATTGAACAGGATCACCCTGGCTGCCAGGTTGAGGATGGAATATGGTGGGGACAAGAGATGAAGCAGAGAGGCCAGCTAAAAGAGAGACCAGCTGAAAGGGCTTGCAGCTGATAGCATCAGAAAGGCTTCTGGCCGAAACTACTGTGGCAGCACACAGAGGGCGTTGTTCATTTCATAGTGAACAGAGACCAACCCTACCGCTGTGATCTGAGCACCCTGCAGCCTGGCTACAGCTCCTACCAGCCGGGAATACCTACTGCCACCGGTGCGTCTTCCTTTAGGCTGCCATGTCTCACCACTATGTGACAGCTCAGACCCTCTGCCTGTGAAGGGACCCTACTTTCCTTACCTTTGAATCCCCACTGCCTGTCACACAGGACTTGCTTTTGTGAACTGAGTGGACAGTGTTGGGTTTTCTGGGGCTGCGAAGACTATTTCAAATGAACAGTCTCCTTTCCTGCCCCAAGTCTCCCTCCCCTCTCATCACTAAAGCTGCTTCTTTCATCTTGCAGCTTCAAAACCTTCACACTGAAACACATACATTACCATATGTAAAATAGATAGCTAGTGGGAAGGTGCTGTATAATATGGGGAGTTCAACCCAGTGAGCTCAAGCTGGTGTTCCATGACAACCTGGGGGGCGGTGGGGGTAGAATGGGGTGTGGGCGGGAGGGAGATTCAAGAAGGAGGGAATCAGGTACACTTATGGCTGATTCACGATGTTGTACAGCAGAAAACAACACAACATTGCAAATCAATTAAAAATTAAAAATTTTTAAGGTAAAAATTAAAATTAAATTTTGAGAAAAAAAGGTGAAAGTGAAGTCACTCAGTCGTGTCCGACTCTTTGAGACCCCATGGACCCCACCGGCCTCCTCCATCCATAGGATTCTCCAGGCAAGGATACTGGAGTGGGTTGCCATTTCCTTCTCCAGGGGATCTTCCTGACCCAGGGATTGAATCCAGGTCTCCTGTATTGCAGACAGACTCTACCATCTGAGCCACCAGGGAATCCCAAAATTAAATCTCAAATTTCTCCAATACAAAAAAAAACCAAAACAAAACAAGAAAACCTTCACACACACCTCTATGCACAGGATAACACGGAAACATCTCAGCCTAGCAGTCAAGGCTCTCCAGGATGGGCTTCTTGCAGACCTTGTCCCTTCCCTCCACTACTAATTCTAGAACAGGAAATCTCTGCTCCAACCTTTTGCCCATATTACCTTGCCCTTTCTCAACACTGATCTCTTCCTTGTGCACCTTCCTCTCCTCCCCTCCGGTGTAAAAATATCCCATTCACCAAGGCAGGACCCCAGTACCACCCTTTCATGCTCAGACCTCTGCTACCGAGGTGACCTCTGCTACTGAAGTGACCGCTCCTACCTTGCCCTCCGGGGATAGGACAGGAGGCAGGAGCCACTCCCAGGGCACACACACAAGAGAGAGCAAGCCTGCACGCAGTCCCCAGGGTCAGGCCGCCCTGACTCACTTCACAGCGCGGCAGCCTTCCCCCAGGAAAGGCTTGATTCCCAAATGCCATTTCATACTTCCTTGAATCCCTCATCACAGCTCAACCGATTCCCATGGTGAGTATATCTCCACGACCTGCTCTTGTGAGGTTCTTACTCTGGTGATGGATGGGGCTGGGTTTGACTGCAGACTTCACCCTGCGTTGAGTTGCAGGGCCCACGGGAATGGGGAAGGATGGCCGGGAACAAGCCCACAGGGACAGCCCAGGGCAGGAAGGGTGAGAAAAGGGCAGCAGGTGTTCCAGGAGTCACAGAGGAGGCAGGAAAGGCAAACAAGGGTAAAGGCGGAGACCCAACTCAAAAGTCCTAAGGGAGGTAGCAGCATTCGTGTTGCAAGAAGGATGGGGAGGGACACTCCAGGCAGAGGGAACAATGCGTTTAGAGACGGACAACATAGGCGGAGGACACCAGGAGCTCCCATTGCCTGGAGGTAGGAGGCATGGGGCAGAGTAGGAAAGGGGTGAACCATCCAAGGGAATGGTATTTACTGACGGGAGTTGAAGGCTCGAGGGCCTTTCAGGAGACAGAGCCAAGGTAAGGAAAGAGGAGCAACACTCTTACAGTCTTGGGATCATGCATAACCTCTCAAAGAGAGGAAAAGCTCTAGGAAACTGTGACACTGTGACCAATTCTACTTCATCTACTTCTCCTTCATGGGTATTCATTGGGAGGACTGATGTTGAAGCTGAAACTCCAGGATTTTGGCCACCTGATGCAAAAAGCTGACTCATTTGAAAAGACCCTGATGGTGGGAAAGATTGAAGGCAGGAGGAGAAGGGGACGACAGAGGATGAGATGGTGGGAGGGCATCACTGACTCGATGGACATGAGCTTGGGTAAACTCTGGGAGTTGGTGATGGACAGGGAGGCCTGGCGTGATGCGGTTCAAGGGGTTGCAAAGAGTCGGATATGACTGAGCGACTGAACTGACTGACTGACTACTTCATCCAACTCACAGAAACTGTGTTATATCAAATTGTTTCACAAAGGAAATATGAGGGAGAAAAATTCATTTCCCCAGTCTCTCCCATTATATTCCATCTAACAAGACTTTGAGGTTTGGCCAACAAAAACACACAGATTCAGCGCTGACCTCTCGGGGAAGCAAGAAAACAACATGGGTGGTTTTCTCATGTCTGCGCAAACATGACATACAACACACAAGAGAGAAAGCAAACTCTGAGCAAGCACAGAAATGAGATCACTGTTAAAGTACATACTAGTCACATCATACTCACTACCGTATAAATACATGATAATGCCGCCAAAAGTTTCCAACTGAAAAACCCAAGGTCTTGAAAAGAGAAAAATCTCGGGTGCTACGTTTCCTAAATGTCATATTCCTTTCGCTGGGCTTTTTCCTTTCAGGGGTGGTAAGGAATATACTTAATTTCTCTTTATTTTTTTGGCCGCACCAAGCAGAATTGGGGATCTTAGTTCCCCAACTAGGAATTGAACCCCCGCTCCTTACAGTGGAAGTGTGGAGTCTTACCCACTGGGCAACCAGAGAAGTCCCTGAATCTACTTTTAAACTTATTCCTGTAAAGAAAAATGCTCAGGGCTGTTGTAACACTGTTTGGTCCCAGAACCTTCTTAATGTGATCCATGCATCTTAAATATTTTCTGCCACAAAGATTCAATACTATTTTTCAAACAGAATGGCCTGCTTGAAAGTCAGAAGATGAATAAAGTAGTATTCAGTAGCAAAGTTTTAAAAGGACCTAAAATATATACAGTATCTTTTGGCTATTATAACAATAACAACAAAACAGCTTTTATTGTACAGCCTCTTTCATGCCTGAGGCCAGATTTTGGGTCACTTGAGTGGTACGCTGAGGTCTTATGTGGCCATTACTGAATCTTTCATTCCCTTCATGTCCACCTCATTGCTTACAAATCCTAATGCTCCCTAAAAGCACTCCAAAGGCAGGACATTAAGTTCCACAGCACTAATTTTTAGATTTAAATCACTACTTGATAAGTGTTTTAATGTATTCCTCGGTGACAGCAGCTTATTAACTGAGGAATTAAAGGCAGCAAAATCATCTTTTCTCCCTCAAATTACCAACAATCCTACAATGGTAAAATTTCTGACAATATTTTATCTAGTTAGAGATACAAAACTCTATAGTGGACCAGAGCTGCCTAAATCAATCATCTTCAATCGTACTGTGTATTTTAAAAAAAGAGATGTGGGGAGAAAGTTTTCCTCTTCAATGTTTGCAACATAAAACTTGTTTTCTTTCTGGGAATTCTAGAAGAAACAGAATGAGTATAAGGGAATTTACATTTCAATGAAGAATGCAGCTTAGAGTGAACTGTTACTTTTCAAGCAGTCCGCTAAAGTTTAAGGCACAGAGCAGAAAGACTAAGGCAGACTGCCAAAAAAGCTGCCTCCTAAAGGGATGTGAAGAGCTAAGAAGTGTCCTTGCAACTTCCTTTCACAGCGACTCATCTTGAAGGTGGGTGGGACAGAGTGTTGGGTGTGTATGTGGCATGTCCGTGGTGCGTGCCTGTGGATGGGAGCAGGGGCGATAAGAGCTGTGAGATGCAGGGCTCAGAAATAATTCTCCTGGAAACAACAGCTTGATTTAACCTCTAACAGCTCAACCAAACTTTTTCAAGGTAGGGTATTATTTTCAGAAATTATATGTGGAAGAGGCTGGAGAAAAATGTGAAAGGACATTTCCACTGGCAAAAGATGCTTTCCTACTAAAAGTTACTTCTTGAGCTGGAAGCGGGAGAAAACAACATGGAAGGCTGATGGACAAACTGTATAGTTTAAACCAGCAGAGAAGCAGGCGTCATTCCCAGAGAGGACCGTATGATGTTGGATCGAACGGGTCTTTCTTTTCCAGAACAGCTTATCCAGAGTCAAACTGTTCAGACGTGGGTTTCTTGAAGTCTGCTACTAAGAGGCAAAGACGGGGGGCAGATGAAGCTGTAAGGATGAGGCCCAAGCTGAAAAGGAGCTTCGGACACCATGGAAGAGCTAGGAGACGAAGCCCAGCCTCACGTCTCAGGGTCACTCTTGTCCAGTCATGTGACCTTGAATGACAGCAGAACCTCTCAGCATCAGTTCCTAATTGAAGTGAGGAATGACACCCACGTCACAGGATTGCCAGGACTGGACGTCACAGTGGCTGTAGAAGCCCAGCGGGGTGCCTGGCATTTCAAGGTCTGTGCTATTTATTAGTTCCTGGCTGTTCTTCCCAAGCCCACACACCACTGGAAACAGAGACTGCCTCTGGTTTCGAGGCTAACAGATGGCTAATCTTACTAATATAGGCTGATGGATTAGTCTGGCATTGCAGGGCAGGACAAACCTGCAACCTCTTCCTCTGAAGCAATCTGTCCCTCATCCCTTCACACCTCCCTTGCGGAGGCAAAAACCTCATCAAACTGTTCCCCTAAATGACTTCTATACAAATAAGATGGATTCCAGAAAGATGAATTACTGAATCTCAGTTTCTCTTTCCTTGCCCTAAATTGGAATGTTTTCAGACCAGCTTCTTTCAGGAAGTTGACCCTTTATTGTGATTCAGAACCTGAGACTCCTCTGTAGCACGATTATCAAGTTAAAGCCTACCCTACCTCCTTAGGCCAGTCTTAAGACACAGGTGCTCCTTTTGATTTCTTCTGAGGTTCTCAGTCATTGATTCCTAAAAAGAATACTCAGGCTGGACTCCCCTGGTGGTTCAGTGGTTGGGACTCTGTGCCCCCAGTGCAGGCTGTGAAGTTCGATCTCTGGTCAGGGAGCTAAGATCCTCATGGCTCAACCAAAAAAAAAAGTTTTTTTTTAAAAAATTAATTAATTAAAAAAAAAAGAATGCTCAGTTTATAAGAGTAAAGGCTTGACTTTAGCTGTGATTAACAGACAAGCAACCAGTGTCATGGATAGTTTGATACTGAAGAGTAAACACATTACTCACTACCAAGAATTTCTCCTTCCTTTCACCTCACATTTACAGTAATTTAAATGGGGTGAGGAACTGACAAGCACTGGACACAAAGTCTCTGAGGAAACTGTGTACAAACTGCCAGAGCTGTTTTATATCTGCTGTCACTTCCGGTCCTCACAGCAGTTCTGTGACATAGCTCTTAATCCCCACTTCAGTGGCTCAGACGGTAAAGAATCCGCCTGCAATGCAGGAGATCCCAGTATTCTGGCCTGGAGAATTCCATGGACAGAGGAGCCTAGCGGGCTACATTCCATGGGGTCACAAAGAGTCAGACATGACTGAGCAACTTTCACTTCCAGTGAGGAAACTGTTAAGAGGGTTGGTCACCCCTCAAGGTGGCGTGGCCAGAGAAGGGTGACTCCCAGAAGTGAGGCCGGGCTCCTGTCTCCTTGCAGCTTCACCTCCTTGCTCCTTCACCCTGCTCTTAGTTCCTGATACAGCTTCCTCCCTTCTAGACTCAGGACCCCCAGTATGGCGCCATCATTCTGAATTTTGAAAGCACTGGACACATTCCATGTGCTTGAGTGTTTGAATGTGTTTTCTAAATCACTGCTTCAGTTCAGCTTCGGGTTTTCTGTTCCCGAGGAAGTCACATTATGACGTCTCCTCACCAGGACTGAGGGAAAAACAGACGGATCCAGCAAATGGCCGCTCCCGCCTCCCCCCCCGCTCCCAGCGACCCCAGCCCAGTTTCCCCATTCCCAGCCCTCGTACACAAGGGACAATCCTGAACTTTCTGAGAACTGCAAGTCCATACACTTAATTCCTGAAAAGGAGGGAATTACGAACAACCAAGATTCTTGTGACCACATCACTCGAGTCCCTTTCTCTGTGCATAGCTGCCATCCGCTTACGGGATACTTGTGATTGCATTTACGGCTGACCCAAACGAGCCAGGAAAACCTCTCAACATCCTTAATTTAATCACATTTAGTTCACAACCAAGACCCTTTTGTGAATAGCATGACATGTATAGGTTCCAGGAACCTATAGGACCTGTTATCCGTGAGAGCCGTTAATGGACTGTAGCCTTCCAGGTACCTCTGTTCATAGGACTCTCCAGGGACAGAAGTGCCTGGCAAACTACAGCCCGTGGGGTTGCAAAGAGTCAGATACCGCTGAGCAACTAACGCTTTCACTTTCACAAGACCCTTTTTCTGAATAACATGACATGTATAGATTCCAGGAATTAGGACCTGATATCTTTGAGAGCCATTATTCAGTCCACTGTACACCCATACTAACCAATGATTTAAAATATTATTCAAAGAAAAAAATGTTTTTAACAGTTAAAAGTAAAATTCACCTAAACATAACACAGTACCAGTTAAGAAATGCTTGCAAACTATTCTCATCTCTGCTGCTGCTGAGTCACTTCAGTCGTGTCTGACTCTGTGTGACCCCATAGACAGCAGCCCACCAGGATGCCCCGTCCCTGGGATTCTCCAGACAAGAACACTGGAGTGGGTTGCCATTTCCTTCTCCAATGCATGAAAGTGAAAAAGTGAAAGTGAAGTCGCTCAGTCCTGTCCGACCTTCAGCGACCCCATGGACGGCAGCCTACCAGGCTCCTCAGGCCATGGGATTTTCCAGGCAAGAGTACTGGAGTGGGGTGCCATTGCCTTCTCCAGCTCACAGCTTCTCCAAATTCTCTATCTTCCCAACATCTCAATGAGGGCAAATTTCATCCTTATTTCACACATCAGCAGCCAAGTGAATCCTGAAGACTCAGGGATCCGCATAGCACACTCTTATGTCTGTACATCCAGCTGAAAAGTGTTCCAACTGACATATTTGACTGAAATATGAGAAGGCTGGATTGGTAATACTTTAAGAGAAAACAAAGTCATGCATATAAACCAATTCAGGGCAGCTAAATGAGCTCTCTTTTGTTTTAAGAACATAAGCTAACTGAAGAATCGCTTGTTTTAGCTCACAGCGTTCTCTGAGGACTAAATGAACCATAAAGCTCTTTACAAACTGCAGTTATTACATCCAAGTGACCCGGGCCTGCTCTGTTTTTGCACTATAGAAGCCAGCTGTGGATGTGACTGTAACATGCGAGGTAGTGGGTTAACGAGCATCTCAGGGGCTCATCTCTCCAACCTACCCCTACCAGCCATCAATTTTTAAACGTCCAAGTACGAGTCAGAGTTGAAAAACACGCTTTTTGATCGAAGCACACTGATCTTGCGAGTCTTCAGACTAATTTTCATAATAACTTAGCCCCTTCAATCGTCCCTTCGTTTGAATCATCTGGTCAACTGTTCACAGTGAGGTCTGAGAGGGCGGGCCATGCATGCTGTGCACGGAACACCCGGCCTCAGCCCTGGCACCTGGAGGCGCAGAGCGCGACCAGGCAGAGCTAACTGCCTACCTAATACCTATCTGCTCCCTTGCTCAATAAACACACTCTACACTTAAGTCCCCCACATACGAGCCTTAAAACCGCGAACCTCCACAGACACGCATGCGCCTTCCGCGCACAGAAGCGCAAGCAGAGCTGCCCCTGGCCTTCGGTCTCCTACCGCTGCGCATCCGTCAGCTCCGCCAGCCTCTCCCCGCTCCAATCAGCAACTCTTCTTGCCCGTTCACTTGATGCCAGCCCCTGTGCGCCAGCTGTTGTACTGTCCTACTGTGCTTTTCAAGATTCAGTACTGTAAAATTTAAAAAGTCTTACTTTGTTGTGTTTTTAATGTATTATTTATGTGAAAAGTATTATAAACCCATTACAGTACAGTACTATACAGTTGATTACGTTAGTTGGGTACCTCGGCCAACTTTGTTGGACTTATGAATATGCTCTCAGAATGGTACTGGTCCGCGTATAGGGACTTACTGTAGTTTTCAAATGAGTACAATGCTACTGTTGGAGAAGACTCTTGAGAGTCCCTTGGACTGCAAGGAGATCCAACCAGTCCATTCTAAAGGAGATCAGTCCTGGGATTTCTTTGGAAGGAATGATGCTAAAGCTGAATCTCCAGTACTTTGGCCACCTCAAGCAAAGAGCTGACTCATTGGAAAAGACTCTGATGCAGGGAGGATTGGGGGCAGGAGGAGAAGGGGACGACAGAGGATGAGATGGCTGGACGGCATCACTGACTCGATGGATGTGAGTCTGAGTGAACTCTGGGAGTTGGTGATGGACAGGGAGGCCTGGTGTGCTGCGATTCATGGGGTCGCAAAGAGTCGGACACGACTGAGCAACTGGACTGAACTGAATGCTACTGAGAACCAAGGATACATTTTCCAGTCAAGATCACTGTTAGGTTTCCAGCCATCACAGATATATACTACATATAAACACATAATGTTCATTACTGTAAAAATATATTCACCACCCTACCTCTATTCTAAGTTGCTTCCTTATCTCTTGGCTTACCTCAACCAAACTCAGAAAGAAGAGGAAATCAGGATTTTCACCTAATTTCCCTTCAATTAGCTTGCAGTCTTTACACAGAGTTCAGTTTAAGAATGTGAGATTCCTTCAGAGAAGGTGCACCGCCTTGCCTGAGTGCCACACACAAAGCTGGGTGGAGGGCTGGAGTCGGGCATGGAGAAGTGGGAGGTGGGAGACTGTCATGCGCTGGAGGCTAGCAATTCTAACCCTACAACAGCCCACGCAAAATACCCTCCCTTTCAGATCTACATATGGTACATAAATAAAAGACAGCCCTAATTAATACATGATATCAATATTAAAAAGTTAAACCTTTGTCTTAGAGCGAAGCTAACTGCCCTGTCTTCCAACTGACAATACTAAATATAAACACACAAACACACACACACACACCAGTCATGGTGAATAAAAACAGCACCACTGTATTTATGGTGCGTAGAACAGTGTTTGGCATGGAGTAAGCACTCAATAAGATAAAACCTTGTGACTAATTAAAAAAGTAAACATCCTGTATTCCAGAGAGCTTTCAGGTTAAATGATTACTAGCCTGATAGTGAGAAAATGTGCTTGAGACCTGTACGAGAAGGAAAAACAAGGGACAGAAGGGAACAGCTCACTTATCACTTATAACTGAGCTTGTAAATGGTTATAGTGGCAAAATAGCATATTACTTTGGAGGAAGTTTAAATTCAGTCATCTTTTATATGATATTCATATATATCATCAGCTTCTTTTAAATGGGTGTTTGTCACTTCTAAGGCTGTGATAATATTCATTTTAGTAAGGGAATGCCTGTTAAAAACAAACAAACTGACTTATAATACTCTTCTGTACTATCAAGATCAGTAATACATCAAAATTTCAGATAACTGGCAAATATTCATTTAGAAAATGTTCACTTAATCATTTGATAGGTGTTCAGCAATACTTAGCCAAAGATAAACAGAAGCATCTAATATTCTGAAAACTGAGCCACAGGGGGAAAATATGAGTTTATCTCAACGTAAAACAGTACATGGATATAAGCGTGAAATATAAGGTAAGCTGATCTTTTATGGGTAAAATCCTATGGATGGGGGGAGATAAATTGGGCTGAGATGTAAATCTACATTTCATAGACCTGAGCAGAATCTACACTGAACTACTCCTGTACAGGACAGACATGTTGTAATCATATGAGACTTATTTTATTTAAAAGATAGCTTAAAACTCCCATGATAAACTATTCAAACTATAGACTTTTTGTATTTCTAGTCCTTATCAACTTTTCCCATGAAGATTCAGCAGAATGTCTTTATTCCAAAGCTAATTCTTCCTCCGTGTTTAAAAGCAATTTGCCCTTCAAGTACATTGGTCTTTGCAATAGTACACATTCTCAATTGCTCCAAAGTTACCATAGCAACCACTGCTACTTTGGCCTTGTCTAGATTTTTGAGAGGAGAAAATGATGAGCCTAAATATTAGGGACCAGACTTCCCTGGCCGTCCAGTGGTTAACACTCCATGTTCCCAGCGCAGGCGGCACAAGTTTGATCCTTGGTCTGGGAATTAAGATCCTGTATGCCTCAAGGTGTGGCCAAAATAATAATGATAAATATTAAGGGCCAAATTTTCATACAAATATCATACCACCAAAGATTAAAAGCAGAAAAAGTGTATATTCTGGAAGAATCATTGATAAATCTTCCCGTTTAGGCTTGAGAAACTCAGTGCTTTAATCGCTCAGTCGTGTCCAACTCTTTCCAACCCCATGGATTGTAGCCTGCCAGGCTCCTCTGTCCATGGGATTTTCCAGGCAAGAATACTGGAATGGGTTGCCATATCCTTCTGCAGGGGATCTTCCCCAGCCAGGGATTGAACCTGAGTCTCCTGCAATATAGGCAGTCTCCTGCATTGCAGGAGGATTCTTTACCTACTGAGCCACCTGGGAAGCCAGATGATATTTAACATACTCAAAGTACACTTTACAGATTCAAGGTTAAAATGTACTTTAAGTGTGCTAGTTATCTAAAACGCAAATGGAAATGATCGGCCTCCCGCATGGCCCAGTTCAGAAGGTACAGTGAACAGAAGGTGGTTGATAGTGTACATCGCTGTCTCACTGGAGTCAAGACCAGGGTTGAGCAGAAGCCGGAGAGGACAGGGAGGTGCTCAGGGCAAGGGGTCCGCCCAGGGCTGCTCTGACACCCAACTCTGCCCCTTTCTCCTCTGACCATAAAGGCAGAGGAAGCATTCAACCCCCAGTGGGCGCTTGTATTACACCAAGAACTGATTTCTGTAAAAACTCCAAACACTAGGACACCACTCAGGGCTTTAAGAACTAACCAAATGCAACTAATGCTAGGCAGTCTTTACTACATGGAAACTCTAAGATTTGTTTACTCCTTAATGCAACTAAACTGTAGCAGAAGTATTCTTTCCTTACCACCCAAGGGGAATCAGAACCTACCACTAATGCAAAAGCATTTCAAAGCTACTCCAGATAGGGTTTTGTTGTAGACAGGGTTTTGTTGCACATGTCTCTGTGTGTATTTATTTAATAAATCTTTACACGTCAAGAGGGCTCAAAATACTCCACAAAAAGATATTTACACAGGAAACACCATCATCTGGAGAACTGGTTCTGAACTGGGCTCTGAAAATTAGTTTTCTTGCCCCTTTCACCAGCAGCATCCTACCTTACAGTGCTAAAGGAAAGGCAGGATCCAAACAATTTTTAAAAATTTAAGCGCATAGGACTTCCCTTGTGGTCCGATGGCTGAGACTCCACGCTCCCAACGTAGGGGGCCCAGGTTCGACCCCATGGTCAGGGAATTAGATTCCACATGCTACCACTTGAAGATTCCAAGTGCTGCAACTAAGACTCAGTGCAGCTAAACAGATATTAAAACAAAAATTAAGAACACTATACGCCTGATACCTGGATCCAATGCTTCACAGAGCGGAGCAGAAGAGATGCCTACCAGGGGAGACGGAGAATACTCTGGAAAGGAACAAATGTGCAGAGCTCAGAATTGGGAAGGAAAGCACCAAGCAGAGGGAGGGAGACCAGTTAGTGCTGGAGCCACCCCTCCCCACCCGAGAGGCTTTCCAGAGCCAGGCTGACACCAGCCCCTCCCACATCTGTAAAGACAGCTGGGCTAGATTATTCCTATCAACCAAGGACATGTTGGCACCTGGCTGAAGCAACGCCCTGAAGCCTTCATAGCACATGAAATTACATGCTCCGCTCTGGAGTTTCTTTCTTTTAAACTAAGCTTACATTTACATTGTAAAGCAAGAAACCGACCAATGGAATATCTGGAATTGGAGCTGGAAGTCCTCTTAACCACCACACCTTTGACAAGAATCTGCTGGAAACCAGGTATCCAATGGAATGATGAAATAAGTAACCATGACCAACGAGATGGCCTCTGCCCTCAAAGAACTTGCACCCTGACATCCCAATGTCAGGCAGGCATCTCCCCTCTCCTCACACTGCAGCTCCCAGGTACTTTAATTAAGTAACCACAACACCAAAGCGTTTATTATTATTATTCCCTTGATCCTTGCCTATCCTGTGGCTCCTTCTGGCAGGCTTCTGAGGGGCTAAGGAGTTACCTATCTGGAGTCTTCTGCCTAACCTCTCAATTCCGCTTGGCAGGTAGCGGGTGGGGATTGAGGTGGAGGAGAGGCATTGGGACAAGCATAGGAGGATATTACGACAGGGGCCTGAGAAGAGAGGGGCACACCTATCATTATCTACAGGCCTGAAGCTGAAGCTCCAATACTTTGACCACCTGATGCAAAGAACTGACTCACTGAAAAAGCCCCTGATGCTGGGAAAAATTGAAGGTGGGAGGAGAAGGGGACGACAGAGGATGAGATGGTTGGATGGCATCACTGACTCAATGGACCTGAGTTTGAGTAAGCTCTGGGAGTCAGTGATGGACAGGGAAGCCTAGCATGCTGCAGTCCATGGGGTTGCAAAGAGTCAGACACGACTGAGCTACTGCACTGATACCGATTCAGGGCAGTAGGGGAGCTAAGCCTAAATGAGCTTGATTTCAGAAAAGGTACCACCCTGCTGCACTGCTCCAGGTGGCCAGGAGGAAACATGCAGCCTTTTATACGCACCTGACCTGAAGAAGTCTGGTTTCCCTGCTGCCCAAGTTACCTACAGAAAGTGAAAGTGTTACTCGCTCAGTCCTGTCTGAGTCTTTCGACCCCATGGACTGTGGCCTCCCAGGCTCCTCTGTCCATGGGATTCTCCAGGCAAGAATCCTGGAGTGGGTTGTCATGTCTCATAAGAATGATATGTAAAAACTGGATTTGCTCTGCCAACATCAGTATTTCCTCAATGGATGCTTTACTATGAAAAGGTATAATTCACCAGATGTATATTTCCAGGTTTAAAAAGCACTTTCCTAGTCTCTCGCTGCTATCAAAGAGGGGCCTGTATGTGGTACTGAAAATATTGTTTACAGAAGGTAGATTCCACTGTGAGGCTGTCCAGACATACTCATCCATCCCCACACAAACCTATCCCACCTCTATTTATGCTAGATAGGAAGTAAATCTGCAAACAGCATCAATAAAAAGCAGCTGAAGGCACACATTCTTTGGCTAATTAAGTTGGGATGCATGATTCACAGCTGCTCCTACTCTTGAAAATGTTTTGTAATAAAGAATGGCATTTAAGAGGTACTTTGTTCTGTGTTTCAACACTTTATAACTTACACCAATACAGTGCCTGACTTTCAGCCTGCGTTTCCCATCGTAATACTATGATGTAGGTGTGACTGGGGGCCGGGACCCATTTCACAAATAAGGAGCCTGAGACATTGAGAGTGTGCTTTGCTCAAGGTCACTCAGGTGCTAAGAGAACCAGGACTAATGAAAAGCCATCAACTCTCATTCATACACTAAGAAGAACAAAGTCAGCATGTCACCTCCACAACTGACTTTCAGTTGAGGCCGAATTAAACATTGAGTCTGCTCATTTTATTTAGCTGCTCTGATAACTAAGAGACTATTTTCTGTTGCTTCTGCAGCTATACACAATGACTTGTCCTGTTAAAAAAAAAAAAAATTTTAGAAAATGTTGGCCTGGATAGAAAGACAGCATCCTTCCTGGCCTTTTTAACAGTACAGACTTTGTTTCTTTCTCCAGGTATTAAAATGTCAATATTGGGCCTATTCTCCTCCATGCTTCTTTTAACCTCTACCTCCTCCCTCCATCACCATCCTTGTAATATTATGCATTGTGGACAGGTCTTAATTTAACCCTAAAAATAAGGTGGCCAATTTTGTTACAGTCCATCATTAAGTTCTTCATTAAGTAAGAGACAAGGGCAAAAGTACCATGGATTTGCTGCCAACAGAGAGGCCTGTTGACTAACAGGTGACTTTCCAATCACCACCTTATCAGTGTCGATCTTGGTTACTTAACATCATGGGCAAAGCAAGGGACTGGAAGAAGCAGAGGCTGAAGTCAAGGGGCTGGTACATCACACTTCTTCCTCCACCAGCTCTCCCCCTCACAGCTGTTGTGATATTATCCACTCACTCTGGGAAACAGTGAGGCAGCTGCACCAGGGTGAAAAGCACCAGAAAAGGAGAATTCGTCGCATGCCACTAAGTATTCTTATAAGTATCCTGACAACTTCATTGCTGCTCTAAATGTGAATGTGGGTTTGCAACAAAATGGAGGGATGTGGAGGGGAAATAAGCCAGACAGAGAAAGACCAAGACTGCATAATATCACTTATATGTGGAATCTTAAAAAAAAATATTACAACAAAATAGTGAATCTAACAAAAAAAAAGAAGACTTGCAGATAAAGAGGACAAACTAGTGATTAAGGGGAGAGAGGCAAGATAGGGGAAGGCAATTAAGAAGCACCAACTATCGTGTATAAAACAAGTTACAAGGATAATTGTACACCATAGGGAATACAGGCAATATTTTATAAGCATAGAGTATATAACCTTTTACAAGTGTGAATCACTATATGGTACACCTGTAACTTAGATAATATTGTACACCAACTATACTTCAATTTTAAAAATGTGAAGGCAGAAAGGAAACCAAGGGAGGAAAATGTCAAGGTCACTTCATTGGTGAATTCTCCATCCCTACTCTCTTAAAGCTTTCCTTTGCTTCCATTGCACACACAGCACACCTTTGCACCCTTTCCTGTCTTCACTTGTCATGATCAGAAGTTCCTTCAGGATCCCCCCTTGCACACTGACCTCCCTCCGAGGACTGAAGCAGCAAGCGTGCAGAGCCTGTCCTGTCTAATGTGGTGGCCCCTGGGCCACGTATCTAAGGAACATATCCCATGCAGCTAGTCTGAACTGAGATGTTGGGGAGAAGAAAGATAGTGATATATGTTATTAATACTATGTACACTGATTGTATATTGAAATGATATTTTAGATATAGTGGGTTAAATAAAATATGTTAAAGCTACTTTCACCTGTTTCCATTGATTTTTTAATGTGGGAACTAGAAACCCTGCCATTCCCCAACCCACCCTGCCCCCGCCAGCCTCTGAGCCCATGTCCCCTTTGTTCTGTCTGTATCCAGCCTGGGAGGCACATCACGAACAAGAAAATAACACTCCATCGACCCCTTATTTATCATCTATCTGAGTCTCAAAACCAACACACAGCTCCACACGACACAAATGAATTTATTTTGTCTGATGTAGCCGCTGGACTTCTAAGAGGGCCCATTTATCATTCATGTTTGCTGAACCTTTGCTAATTCACCCTCAAGTCTGCCTTGCTGGTGTCTTTCAGACTGTAGGCAGTACTGATCCACAAAAGGTCTATTTCAATGTCAGTGCAGACTGCATCATCAGGGCTGGGGAGCTGTATCTGCACAGAGGCCCTTTAAAACTCCCATCCCATCACCTCATGAACACAGCGGCCGCTAGACAAACCACCTCAGGAAAGGTGAGCGGCACCCCATCCCAGAGAATGCAGAACTGTGAGAGGTGTGGCACATGCCCCACTAAACATCTGGGGGTAACAGATCAAACACGAGTATCATCACTGGGGGACCACCATTTTCACAAAAAAATACCCAGGCACAGTCAACTGATTGGTGTTTCCCAAGGGGACCCATACAATTCAGAAGTGCAAATCAATTATTACCAAGAGCTATTTAACACAGAGAACTGATGCCCCTCACAAGGCTCCTCTAGGCCAAATCACACTGGAGAAGAAACCCAAGGTGGGACTCCTGAAATTATTGCACCATTCATGCAGGTAAACCAACCTCACCTCACCCTGTGCCTGGGGGGCTACTGAGAGCAAGAACATCTTCCTCAAGGAGTTTCCGGCTAGTTGGCAAAGGACAATAGGCGTTAAAAGTCACCATCAACTATCAATCTAATGAGTGCAACTGGAGCTGGACCAGGACCCAAGGCAAACCCCAGGAGGGAAGGACTCCCCCCATGAAAGGCTCCAGGTGAGTCATTTGTCTGAGTTCTACTAAGCAGTCCTCTTTATGCACAGGCCCAATCTATTTTAATCTAATTTATACATATTCCTTTACATGTGTCTCTGGAACTCTCAACCTGTTATAAAAACGTTAATTCTCCTATAGCCTCAACTTTCTGTTTACACTTTCGCCACTACTTGTCTTAGCGACAATGTGGCTTTTCCTTCACTGTGCCACTTCTCATAACCGGGGATGTTGCTGCTGTTCAGTCACTAAGTCATGTCCAACTCTTTGCGACCTCATGGACAGCAGATGGTGGTTCCCCAAATTTCCTTAACTCGCAGGACTGAGAAAGGGAGGGTCGTTCATCACCATTCCTGCTGAACCTTCTTCCAGGCCATGTCCATCATCTCTGTTTATAAGACCTCTCCCCCACCTCATTCCTCAACTCCTCTCCCTCCTAATCCAGGACTTTCCTTTCTTGATATCATCACTGTGTACCTCCCACACCCTCCTCTGCTTGGAGGCTTTAAGAAGGTGGATGATCTTGGGAACACCCAAAGCCACAGTTCAGAGACTTCCTCCTCTACCTAAGGACTTCACCTCCATTCTACTTACGCTGCACACAAGCCCCACCACACCTTGGAGCTTATCACTACCCAGAAACACTCCACCTTTCAGAGTTGGACTTCCAAACCCCTGGTTGTGGCTTTCTATTTACCTACTTCTCCACTTCCTGATTCTTTTAGGTTCTGCCCTTCATTCCCCAGGGGGTGCTCAGTTCAGTTCAGTAGCTCAGTCATGTCCAACTCTTTGCGACCCCATGGACTGCAGCACGCCAAGTTTTCCTGTCCATCACCAACTCCTGGAGCTTGCGCAAACTCATGTCCATCAAGTCAGTGATGCCCTCCAACCATCTCATCCTCTGTTGTCCCCTTCTCCTCCCGCCTTCAGTCCTTCCCAGCATCAGGGTCTCTTCTAATGAGTCAGTTCCTTGCATCAGGTGGCCAAAGTATTGGAGTTTCAGCTTCAGTCCTTCCAATGAATATTTCACGACTGATTTTCTTTAGGATTAACTGGTTTGATCTCCTTGCAGTTCAAGAGACACTCAAGTCTTCTCCAACACCACAGTTCAAAAGCATCAATTCTAAGGTGCTCAGCTTTCTTTATGATCCAACTCTCACATCCATACATGACTACTGGAAAAACCATAGCTTTGACTAGATGGACCTTTGTTGGCAGAGTAATGTCTCTGCTTTTTAATATGCTGTCTAGGTTGGTCATAGCTTTTCTTCCAAGGGTGGCGCTAGTAGTAAAAAAAAAAAAAAAAAAAAAAACCTGCCAATACAGGAGATGCAAGACACGTGGGTCCGATCCCTGGGTCGGGAAGATGCCCTGGAGAAGGAAATGGCTGCCCACTCCAGTATTCCTGTCTAGAGAATCCTATGGACAGAGGAGCCTGGCGGGCTACAGTCCTCAGGGTTGCAAAGAGTTGGACAGAACGGAGGGACTGACACTTTCACTTTCTTTATTCTCATCAGAGATGGTTCTGTGACTCTTGCTAACTGCCCTCCGTTTTACGCATGCTGCCTTCATGAGCCTCCCTGATGAGTTGGGACCTCAAGGCCACAATGTCAGTGATGCTCACGTGGACCCTGAGGTCCCTCTTTCTATGCCTTGCTCAGAAGCAACATGCTAGTCCCTGAGCCTAGTTACCCCATCCATTTTCTCTCATCTTGGAAAACTTCCCAGTAACATGCTGATTGGTTCTCTGGGGAAAATGGAGGACTTCTGTTGGCTCCTCAAAACTGCCCAGGCTTTCCAACCCTGGCTGATGCACAATCACTTTCTCTACAGTAGCTGTTTTTATTCCACTATTCTCCCAACTTTCTCACATAAGCAGATAACGACCCCCAATACACTTCCTTGTCCCATCTGATTAGAGGAAAGGATGTCCATGTTCTTTACATCTGGCAGCTGGGAAAGCTGGAGCTGCTTCGGCCAGAGATGAGAGCGTAATCCTGGAACCTCAATGCACATCAACCTTTACTTGAGTGATTTGGTTTTCTTAATCTGTTGTGTAAATTATTTATTTAGTGAAGAATAGTTGATTTACAGTGCTTCGGGTGTACAGCAAAGTGATTCCATCATATATACATACACATACATATATATATATTCTTTTTCAGAGTCTTTTCCATTATAGGTTACCTGAGTGGTTTGTTAAAATGTAGACTCCACGGCTCTAGAGATGGATTTACAGGGTCTGGAGCAAACCTCAGAAGCCTGAATTTACACGCATACCTCTGTGAACCCAATGTAAGTGGTAACTGAATTTAGAATCACTGTCCAAACTCATTCTCTCACTCAGATGATGGAGCTGCCTCTTCTTTTGCCCTGTGAAATGCTGGAAGAAGGAACAGCTAGATATTACAAATTATTTGAAAGAAAAAAAAAACAAACCAATCAATCAACACTTAAGCCAAGCAAGACTGAAAGAGGAGAGTATGGAAATGACAAGAACTGTGAATTCTTGAATTCATATTCTAGCACCTAAACAGGTTCAAGTTTCTTAGCAAAAATGAAAGATATATGACAAAAATGTACACACAGCTAATTCCTCCATACTAAGAATTCAATGTTTCACTAAAAACAAACTGAATTTACCAAACAACAAGCTTAATATTCAACTTTATTTCCATGTATTTCACCACTGAACTTTCAATGAATACTTTTTCTGATCAATATGACTTAGAATCATGGGAGAAAAGAGTTGTCAACAGCCAGGACATCTTTATACTAATCTCAAATCTGCCACTAATTCTACCATAGAATAATGAGTTGACAAACTTCTCTGCACCTCAGGGTCCCTGAATACAAAATCAGGATTTGCACTCTTAGAAGAAAACAAGTGTTCAGACCCAAAAGGCAATGGAAGACTGTCTTAAAAATGCAAGAAAAAAATCATTCTATAACAAGGGTGTGCAGTTATTTGGCCCCCACCGGCCTTGCTTGGAGTCCCTCTATCTCTTGAATGATGACACTGTTCTCTGACTTTTGAGCATCACAGCATGAGGCAGCCTCGGGTGGGGAGGTTCATACAGGAAGGAAGAGACCTCAGTGGTGTTGGCTCTTCATACCTTTTGATGTCTCAACAAAAAAGCAAAGCATTCTCTCAAACCAGTCAAAACAGCAGCAGAACCAAGAAGACGAATGATAAGTTGAATGTAGAATCCAGACATAACCAAGAGGAAAGATGCATCAAACTGTCTTGAGTGAGAATAAAATCTACACCACTGAAAAGTGTAAATTCCTACTAAAACGTTAAGAAGATGGATAGAAGAGAGACAGAGAAAAGACAAGGACGAACGGGTGGAGACCACAAGGTAAATTCTCCCCAGAACAAACTACTGGCAGTAGTCACAGTTAAAACAAAAGCAAGCAAGCAGCCAACAGAAAAGGGAAAAGAAGAGAAAGAAAAAGGAAAACATAAAGACAATGGCTATATTTTGATAATTCTACCTAAACTCAGATAGTGAAAAGTGATTAAGAGTGAGAACAAAGTTAGTCCACATAGAACCTAGAAACCAAGATCACACAAACCAAAGTTTTGAACTTACAGTGAGGACATGATCAAAACACATTAAGAAATAAAGACTTGAGACAGTGTTTGTTTTTTTAAGCACACAGGTTTTGAAGTCAGACAGATCTGAATTGGAATATAGTTTATGTCGCCAGCTGATCATGACCTTAGAAAAATTACTTAAGTTCTTCCAGGGCTCAGTTTTTCCATCTATAAAATGGGGATAACACCGTGTAAACTGAGTGCTCCGGGCACCACACCTGGTGACTGGACACTCTGTGTGATGATAACCCCTGCAGGAAGGAATGTTTGAGACCATGGAGAATTCCAAATACCTCCCAGCTTTCCAACTTCAAAAGCCTGAGAACCAAATGTGAACTCTGGGATCAGATGTCAGTTGCTAAACTTCTCCTTGGCTAGAGAAGATTCATATTGATTATTTGTATTTAAAAAATACCTGTGCTCTGAGAAAGTATCCTTTCACTTGTCAGATCACACCTGTCTGGCACCTTTCCAAGATATACCCACGGCTAGAGCACAAAATATGTGAAATTAAAAGCAAAAAAGTCTCCCAGCTCTGGGTCCCAACCCTGGGCTTGGCTGATAGCAACCACACAATGCTTCCTGCTGAGTCAGATAAGCAACGCCTACGTCTGCCCCAAGGCATTTGACCTCTGAGCTCCTCTGATCCCTAAATCCAGTCACATGTCAAAGCCTTCGGCTTCTCCCTTTACAACCTTAAAGTCTGTGCCTCCAACTCCAGCTCCACATTCCCTGGACACCGCCCAGCTGAACCTCAGTCCCCAAGGCTCCAGCGCAAGCTCCACACCCTGGTAGGCAGGGCTGCCTTTACCCTGACTCCTCTGGTTCCATTCCAGTGTTGGTTGCTCTGTTGTGGCCGACTCTTTGTGACCCCATGGACTGTAGTCCACCAGGATCCTCTGTCCATGGACTTCTCCAGACAAGAACACTGGAGTGGGTTGCCATTTCCTTCTTCAGAGGACCCTCCCCACCCAGGGATAGAACCCGTGTCTCCTGCGTTGCAAGCAGATTCTTTACCATCTGAGCCACCAGGGAGCTTCCACGTGTGTGTATTAGTCGCTCAGTCATGCCCGACTCTCCGTGACTCTATGGTCACAAAGACCATGGCTCCTTGGTCCGTGGGATTTTCCAGGCAAGGATACTGGAGTGGTTGGCCATTTCCTTCTCTAGGGAGGGCGCTTCCAAGGAGACACCCTACTGAGTCTCAGTGTCTCCCAGGCTACCCCTGATGACCCCCTTCTTCTCACAGGTTACTCCCTCTCCCTACCTCTAGGATGTGCCTTAGTGGGACCAGTCCTGGCCTACCAGAAAGGTCTTGAGTCTCTCCAGCCTGACTTCTGAGGTCAGCTGGTTAGAAAGCAGCCCCAAACAGATCAGTCCTCAGAGGCAGGCCCTCCCCTCCTAGAAGACAGACCCTGAAAAGGGCCCCTACTCTCAACTCAGTTGTGCCTGCCCCTATCCCCCAGCCCCCAGCCCACTAGCCTGCCAACCACTGCACGGAGCAACTTCATCTTGACCCCCTGGACAGTGGAGGTGAGGGTAGAGCCAGGGAGAGGATAAGGAGGATGAAGGAGGAATGAATTACCACAGAAACATGAAAGCTATTTATGGTTTGAAAATACAATTAAGAATTCCTTAAAATTTCATTAATGTTCTGTATAGAGCAACAACATGTCTCTTAATAAACTGATTACCAAGAAAGATCCTGCCCTCCCAATTCCAAGTTCCTATTAGCTTTGCTTATGAACACAGTCATGGGCAGCACCCTTAGGAATAAAGAAAGTAAGGTCCAAAAGAGCGGGAAAGTCCAGGGGATTCTCTAAAGCATCTCTAGTCCAAAGATTCTTTTTCTTCAAGTCAGTTCAGTTCAGTCACTCGGTCGTGTCTGACTCTTTGTGACCCCATGGGCTGCAGCACGCCAGGCTCTGCTGCCCATCACCAACCCTCGGAGGTTGCTTTCTTAAAGTTCAGTTCAGTCGCTTAGTCGTGTCTGACTCTTTGCGACCCCACGAATCACAGCACGCCAGGCCTCCCTGTCCATCACCAACTCCCGGAGTTCACTCAGACTCACGTCCATCGAGTCGGTGATGCCATCCAGCCATCTCATCCTCTGTCGTCCCCTTTTCCTCCTGCCCCCAGTCCCTCCCAGCATCAGAGTTTTTTCCAGTGAGTCAACTCTTCGCATGAGGTAGCCAAAGTACTGGAGTTTCAGCTTTAGCATCAGTCCTTCCAAAGAACACCCAGGGCTGATCTCCTTTAGAATGGACTGGTTGGATCTCCTTGCAGTCCAAGAAGTCAAGAGTCTTCTCCAACACCACAGTTCAAAAGCATCAATTCTTCAACATTCAGCTTTTTTCACAGTCCAAATCTCACATCCATACATGACCACTGGAAAAACCATAGCCTTGACTAGACAGACCTTTGTTGGCAAAGTAATGTCTCTGCTTTTGAATATGCTATCTAGGTTAGTCATAACTTTCCTTCCAAGGAGCAAGCGTCTTTTAATTTCATGGCTGCAGTCACCATCTGCAGTGATTTTGGAGCCCCCCAAAATAAAGTCTGACACTGTTTCCCCATCTATTTCCCATATGTAATCATATATACTCAGAGTGAAGCAATCCCCAACTCAAGGCTCTCTCTTGCTTCAACATTTGCAACATTTCTCCTTTCAGAGCTGATTCTCCAGCTCAGGACTAGGTAAGGCCAGCACTAGAGGCTTGATCTAATCAATGAGGTGCCCTCTTGGTATCTGAGTTGTAAGCACTGACACAAAAGGAATCACACCCGTGTTTTGTTTCCTTTCCAGGGCACACACAAAACTGTCCCAGACTCGCTAATACAAAGAACAGCTTAGCTCACAGAAAGAGCTCTTTGAAGATAATATTTCTAAACAAGCCCATCACAGAGGCAAGGCTTTTTTGCTTTGTTTATTTTCAGAGGTAAGACAGAAAAAGTAAGCACGGCAAAAGATTTGTATGCATTTTTCTCTTTTCCTTAAAAAAGGAATATTATATTTCAGGAACTTTTCTTGGGAAACAGAATAGCAGCCCCATTCATAATTACTTGCTCAACTGCAATTTGCAAACTCCCTTTCCATTTCTTGCCAAGATTCCCTCTCCGTTTCCTGACCTTCATAACAGCTCCAGCTGAATTTCCTTCCTCAATCCCCAAAGAGAATCCACCATCTTAAATTTTGCACAGTTGTCCTAAAAAACTGAAGAACTGAAGTTTGTAAAATAGACTTATTTTCAAATATATTCAAATGTATTTTGCAGAGATTAATATGAAATCTACTCAGCAGTATTCTTTTGGAAAAGCAACTCCTTTAAACAGTGAGATGTTTCAGCACCAGAGAGAATTTTTCAAAGCCTGTGCATGTCTGCACAACCCCATGCCAGCAAAATTCACATAGCAAAGAAGCTATCAAGTTAGCTTTTAGGGCTTACCTAAAAATCCATATAGTATTATTTAATATGGTAGAGGAATGTACAATTTAGTTTAAGATGGCTCACAATTCCCAAAAATCAAAGCATAAATCACCTTGGTACCGTAATCATTTAGACCAAATCATCATCTAAGTCCCGACTGGGTTTCTGACAGTAACAAAATCTATCCTCCCCCTCCAAAGTACCCTTTCCAGGGTCAGTTTCAAAAGGCTATGTACATACCCTGGAGAAGGCAGTGTCTAAGGGGGCCCCCAGTGATCTTCACCCTCTTGAATTCATCCCTTTGTGTAATCCTTCCCCCGCTGAACACAAGATGGATTTAGTAACTTGATTCTAATGAATAAAATACAGCAAACTCCAGGCCATCATTTTTGAGAACAGGTTACAAGACTGGTTTTCACTGTACGTGCCCTTTCTGGCTCGTTCACTCTGATGGAAGCTAGTGCCAGGCTGTGAGCTGCCCTAGGGAGGGCCCGGAGGGCAAGCGAAGCCTCTGGCAAAGCACAGGAGGACTAGGTGAATGCCGTCGAAACACCCTGTGCGCTTGGAAGAGGGTCTGCCCTGCTTGAATCCCGAGAGGACCACAGGGACACAGAGCCAGGGGACCCAGGAAGCTCTGTAGATTCCTAACTCCCAAAAGTTGTGAGATAAGGCTGTTCCTGGCAGTCCAGTGGTAAAAAGTCGGTGCTTGCACTACAGGGGGCACAGGTTCCATCCCCTGGTGAGGGAACTGACATCCCACATGCTACCAAATGCAGCCACATACACACAAAATGCAGATAACTATTTGCTGTTCTAAGTCACCGGGTTTGAGAGTAAGCTGTTACACAGTCATGGATAACTAATGCATATGCCAGACATCCTCTGCCTCCTGACACAGTAAGGGTCAGCTCTCCAAGACATCATCTAAATCCTTTAGCCTGTACAGAAACATAGCTCCTGGAGGGAAGAGCCACTTCATAAAGGAATCATCTCTCTTTTTTGAGATATGCTCTAAAAATATCTTTCATTTTCCCTTCACTGCCATTAATATTAGTCATTTAAACTTAAGTCTCAAAATACTAATAAATTCTTAAACTTTTAACTTCTTAAACTTAAGAAGTCTATATGTACAGACTTCAGAATTTTATAAACTATGAGCAAAAATTTTAGCCACACACAATCATTTTAATACACAAGCTACTCTTCCTCTCTTCCTTCATTCATTCATTGAAAAATACCCTCTACTCTTTTCTGGATACCTTCTAGTTTACTGTGGTGGCATTAAATTAACTAGAATTGCTAGTCTTTTAACTCAGTAGGAGCTTCCCAGGTGGTGCTAATGGTAAAGGACTTGTCTGCCAATGCAGGAGGTCTAAGAGACTTGGGTTTGATCCCTGTTTTAGGAAGATCCTCTGGATGAGGGCACGGCAACCCACTCCAGTATTCTCACCTGGGGAATCCCATGGACAGAGAAGCCTGGCGGGCTACAGTCCATGGGGTCACACAGAGTCAGACATGACTGAGCAACTTGGCACTCAGGCACACAAAATTCAGCAGGTCACGTATAGGGCAGGAAGAATTTGTACCATCTGATTGTAACAGAGAATTTTCCACTGAGACAAATACCAAATTTGACCTCCAGGTTGGCAGTCTAGCCAATCATCTATAATTCTATCTACCATGAATCTAATTCATACCTTACTTGTTACCTCTAGGAGAACTAAAACATACAGGAAATAGAATACAATCAACCCTCATCAGTAACAAAAATTCAGTGCTGGGCACTAAGTAATTCATTCAAATATGGAAGAGATACAATGTCACTGAGAGCTTGTAACTGGGTTATTTGATTCAGATGTCGGAGATGGTGATGTCAGAGAAGGATTTCCTGAAAAAAGTGAGCTGCCATGGTGACTCAGTCAGTAAAGAACCAGGCTGCAATGCAGGAGACCCAGGTTTAATCCCTGGGTTGGGAAGATCCCCTGGAGAAAGAAATGGCAACCCACTCCAGTAGTCTTGCCTGGGAAATCCCATGGACAGAGGAGCCTAGCGGGCCACAGTCCATGGCGTCGCAAGAATCGGACATGACTTAGCGACTAAACCAACAACCACCACCATCTGAAGACAGAGCAGAGTCTCACTCGATAAAGAAGAGGAAACAGGATTAACACAGTGCAAACATCCTGTGTAGGAGAGAACACTGAAATGAAGGGGGGTGAATGTAGCTGGAAGATACAGCAATAGGGAATGGGCTCACGATCAAACAGGAGACGCTGTAAGGACTGGACTATGCAGAGCCTGTGAGTCCCCACAGGAGTTTGGGTTTCATCCTCAGAGTATTAAGAAACCACTAGAAGGTTTTAAACTAATCAGAATTTTGAAAAGATTCATCTGATAAAGGACTGAAGCAACCAGAGGAGTGGGGAAACCAATCAGAGACCATCATAGTATCTAGCAAGTGATGCTGGAAGCCGGCAGTGGACTGATGGTGGAACAGAGACGTGAATACGTGAGGGGGATTTAGGAAGACAGTGGGCTAAATATGGGAGACACCTATGCACACACACACAGAGATGAATACAGCAAACGTAAGTGAAGGACAGAATTTCAAACCCATGAGTAAAAGCTTTAACCTCACAGCAGTGAGCTTTTTTCGAGTAAGTGTTATTAGCTTGTGTGAGCTCCCATCTCCCGAAGTGACCCTATTCTGCCTGTTTGTACACAATGGATGCTCAAAAAAAAAAAACCCTGAAAAATGAATAGCGTTTAGACATCTCATGTGTGTTTGGAGTACCTTCTGTGTGCATTTTATCTGCTAAATATTGTATTTCACAGTTTTCTAAGGACCTCTCCAAGCCAGGCAGAGCAAGGGAACTTTTCTTTAACAAGAGCTTTAATGAGATATAATTTACATACATTTGACTCTTTCAATTGACTGAAAACAATCCAGTGGTTTTTAGTACACTCACAGCATTGTGCAACCATCGCCGCAATCAATCTTAGAAGATTTTAGTCCTGGCCAAAAACACTCACACCATGAGCATCAGTCCCCAAACCCCTCAATCCTGCCAGCCTTAGGCAACCACAAGTCTACGTTCTGTCTCTAAGGACATTTCATATAAGCGGAATCATAACAATGGATGTGGCCCTTGGTGTCTGGCTTCTTTCATTCAGCATAGTCTTGAGGTCCACCCATGCTCTAAATATGTAGCAATACTTCCTTCTTTGTTTTTTAAGACTACTGTTTTAGGTTCACGGCAAAACTGAGGGGAAGGTACTCAGATTTCCCACATATCCCCTGCCCCCAGACACGCCCCAGGCCCCTCACAGTATCACCACCTCCCACCTGCGTGGAACATTCACTTGAATGGATGAACCTATATTGACAATCAGGCCTCCCTGATAGCTCAGTTGGTAAAGAATCCGCCTGCAATGCAGGAGATCCTGCTTCAATTCCTGGGTCGGGAAGATCCACCAGAGAAGGGATAGGCTACCCACTCCAGTATTATTGGGCTTCCCTGGTGCCTCAGCTGGTAAAGAATCTGCCCGCAATGTGGGAGACCTGGGTTCAATCTCTGGGTTGGGAAGATCCTCTGGAGAAGGGAAAGGCTACCCACTCCAGTACTCTGGCCTGGAGAATTCCATGGACTGTATATCCACGGGGTCGCAAAGAGTTGGACACGACTGAGCGACTTTCACTTTCATAATGACAATCACCCAAGTTCATATCCACAAAATAACCTGTACTGACAACCACCCAAAGTTCACAGTAACATTAAAGTTCACTCTTGTTTCTATACATTCTGTGGCTTTGGACAAATCATGACACTTATCTACTATTGTGGTATCTCACAGAATATTCCTACTGTCCTAAAAAGTCCTCTGTGCTCCCATACTCATTTTCCTGATATTTTTACTGTCTCCACAGTTCTGCCTTCTCCAGAATATCATATACGTGAAGTCATATAGTATGCAGATTTTTTAGATAAGCACTTTTCACATCATAATATGCATGTAAAGTTCCTCTGAGACTTTTCATGGCTTGATAGTTTCTTTTTTTTTAGTGCTGAATAATATTCTGTTGTTTGGATGTACCAAAGTTCATTTATCCATTCACCAACTGAAGGACATCGTGGCTGCTTCCAAGTTGTGGCTATTAAGAAAAAAGCTTCTATACACATCCCTGTGTAGCGTTCTGTGTGAACAGAGCCTTCATTCCACTGGGTAAACACAGAAGGAGCACAATTTCTGGATGATATGGTAAGAATTAATTTTATTTTATTGGGCTCAAAAATCACTGCAGATGGTAACGGCAGCCATGAAATTAAAAGATGCTTGCTCCTTGGAAGAAAAGCTATGACAAACCTAGACAGCATATTAAAAAGCAGAGACATCACTTTGCCAACACAGGTCTGTAATAGTCAAAGCTAGACATACATTTCCAGGAGTCATGTATGGATGTGAGAGTTGGACCATAAAGAAGGCTGAGAGCCAAAGAATTGATGCTTTTGAACTGTGGTGCTGGAGAAGACTCTTGAGGGTCCCTTGGACTGCAAGGAGATCAAACCAGTCATCCTATAGGAAATCCTGAATATTTATTGGAAGGACTGATGCTGAAGCTGAAACTCCAATACTTTGGCTACCTGATGAGAAGAAGCGACTCATTGGGAAAGACCCTGATGCTGGGAAAGATTGAGGGCAGGAGGAGAAGGGGACAACAGAGGATGAGATGGTTTCTATGGCATCACCAACTCAACGGACATGAGTTTGAGCAAACTCCAGAAGATGGTGAAGGACAGGGAAGCTGGCGTGCTGCAGTCCATGGGGTCACACTTGGACATGACTTAGCAACTGAACAACAACAAATGCTGAGAATGTTTAGTTTTGCAAGAAACTGTCTTCCAAAGTGGCTGCACCATTTTGCGTTTCCACAAACGAGAGTTCTTGGTGTTCCACCTCCTTGACAGCATTTGGTGTTGTCGTTGTTCAGATTCTGGTCATTCTGGTAGGTGTGTAGGGGTGTTCTGTCGTTTTATTTTCCATTTCCCTGATGACATATGCTGTGGAGCACCTTTTCCTATGTGTATTTGCCATCTGTGTATCTTCTCTGGTGAGGTGTCATCTAAGGTCTTTTGCCATTTATTAATCAGGTTGTTTTCTGATTGTTGGGCTTGAAGAGTTCTTTATGCATCTTTGATAACATTCCTTTATCAGGTATGTCTTTTGCAAATACTTTCTCCCAGTCTGTGACTTATCTTCTCATTCTATTGACATTGTCTCTTGTTGAGCAGAAACTTTTAAATTTAATGAATTTAAAATTAAATTCATTTTTACCAGCTTACCAATGCTTTCTTTCATGGATCATGACATTAGTGCTGTGTCTTAAAAGCTTTTGCCATACTCAAGTTCATCTAGGTTTTCTCCTTCATCATCCTCTCAGAGTTTTACAGTTGCGCATTTTACATGCACATCTGATCCACCTGAGCCCATTTCGGTGAAGCATGCAAGGTCTGTGTCTGGATGCACTGCCTGTATGTGGATGTCCAGTTGTCCCAGCACCATGTGTTGAAAAGACCATCTTTGCTCCACTGTACTGCTTTGCTCCTTTGTCAAAGTTCAAGTGACTGCATCTACAGGCATTTCTGTGCTCGCAGTTCTAGCCCACTGATCTATTTGCCCATTTTTTCCACCAGTGCCACACTGTCTTGGTTACTGCAGCTTTACATTAAGTTTCAAGTCACGGAGCATCATTCCTCCAACTTTGTTCTCCTTCAATAGTGTTGGCTATTCTAGATCTTTTGCTTCTCCCTGTAAACTTTAGAACCTGGTTGTTGATATCCACAAAATAACTTTCAGGGATTTTGAGTAGGACTGCATTGTATCTATAGATCAAGTTGGGAAGAACTACCTTGACAATATTGAGTCTTCCTATCCATGAATATGGACTATCAGTTTATTTGGTTCTTTGATTTCATTCATCAGAGTTTTGTGCTTTTCCTAATATAGATCTTGTCTATATTTTGCTAAATTTATACCTAAACATAAAGCTATGACCAACCTATACATCATATTCAAAAGCAGAGATGTTACTTTGCTGACAAAGGTCTGTCTAGTCAAAGCTATGGTTTTTCCAGTAGTCATGTATGGATGTGAGAGTTGGACTATAAAGAAAGCTGAGCACCAAAGAATTGATGCTTTTGAACTGTGGTGTTGGAGAAGACTCTTGAGAGTCCCTTGGACTGCAAGGAGATCCAACCAGTCCATCCTAAAAGAAATCAGCCCTAAATATTCATTGGAAGAACTGATGCTGAAGCTGAAACTCCAGGATTTTGGCCATGTGATGTGAAGAACTGAGTCACTGGAAAAGACTCTGATGCTGGGAAAGATTGAAGGCAGTAGGAGAAGGGGACAACAGAGGATGAGATGGTTGGATGGCATCACCGACTCTATGGACATGAGTTTGAGCAAGCTCCAGAAGCTGGTGATGGACAGGAAAACCTGGGCTGCTGCAGTCCATGGGGTCGCAAAGAGTCAAGACACGACTAAGCAACTGAACTGATACCTAAACATTTCATTTTGGGGGATGCTAATGTAAATGGTGTTTAGTTGTTAATTGCTGGTACATAGGAAAGCAGCTGACTTATATGTTAACCTTGTATCCTGCAAGCTTTCTCTAACTGCTTATTAGTTCCAGGATTCTTTTATTATTCTTTCAGATTTTCTATACTGTCAATCTTGTCATCTGCAAAGATAGTTTTTAATCTTCCTTTTCAAACCCTATAGCTTTTATTCCTTTTCTTGTTTTATTGCATTAGCTAAAACTTCCACTATAAAGCTGAAAAGGAGTGGTTAGAGGGAATATCTTTGCCTTGCCCCTAATCTTAGTAGGAAAGTTGTAAGCTTCTCACCAAGCAGTCTGATGTTAGCTGTAGGGTTTTTTAATAATAGTCTTTCTCAAGTTGAGGATGTTTCCCTATATTCCAACTTTCCTAAGAATTTTTATCATAAATAGGTGCTGGATTTTGTCAAATGCTTTTTCTGCATCTATTGATATAATCACATGATTTTTCTTATTTAGACTGTTGATGTGATAGAGCACATTTAATTGATTTTCAAATGCTGAACCAGCCTTGCAAACCTTGGATAAACCCCAATTGGTTGTGATTCATATAGTTCTTTTTATACATTGTTAAATTTGATTTGCTTATATTTATTTTATAGCTGAAGAATGCTTCATTCTATGGATGACTGTTTATTCATTCATCAGTAGATAGACATTTGAGCTGTTTCTACTTTCTGCTCTAATGAATAACACTTCAGTGAACATTTATGTGAAGGTTTTTATATGGACATGGGTTTTCAATTTTCTTGGGGATATACCTAGTGGTGGAATTGCTGGACCAAATGGTAACTCTGTATTTAATTTTTTGAGGAGCTGCCAGACTATTTTACAAAGTAGCTCCACCATTTTACAAGCCAACCAGAAATGTATAAGGGTTCCAATCTCTCTACATCCTTGCAAACAATTCTTTTTGATTATGGCTATCCTAGCATGAAATGGTATCTCATTGTGGTTTTAAATTGCATTTCCCTAAAGACTGATGTTAAGCATCTTGTCCTGTTCTTATGGTTCATTTGTGTATCTGATTTGGAAAAAATGTCTATTCAGAAACTTGGGCGATTTTTAAACTAGGCTATTTACTTTTTATGCTGAGTTATGAGTTCTTTATATATTCTGAATATAAGTCACTTAGTAAGTATATGATTTGCAAATATTTTTTCCCATTCCATGGGTAGTCTTTTTAGTTTCTTGGTGGTATCCCTTTGAATCAAGAAAGGTTTAATTTTCATGATGTCTAATTAATCTTTTTTCTTTTTTTTTTTTGGCTTGGGCTTTTGGTGTTGTCTCAAAAACCACTGACTCAAAAACTCAAGGTTGCAAAGATTTACTTCTATTTTCTTCTAAGAGATTTACAGCTGTGGTAAATTTTAATTATCATAACAAACCATTATAATTATCATAACATTTTAATTATCATAATAAACCATTTTAAGATAATTTTTGTATGGTGTGAGGTAGAGATCTACATTGATTTTTATGCAGGTGTACATCCAGCTGTCTCAGCATCGTTTGTTGAAAGACTGCTTTTTTTCCCCCATTGAATTGTCTTGATCAAATGGTTATTAGGTTGAACTAGGCTTGCATTCCTGGGATAAATCCCACTTGGTGGTATATAAGCCTTTTCATATGTTGCTGAACTCAGTTTGAGTTTGTTGAGAATTTTTGTATTTGTATTCATAAAGGATATTGGTCTAAGGTTTTATTGAGGTATCTTTGTCTGGTTTTGGTGTCAGAGTAATACTGGTCTCAACAGAAAGAGTTAGGAAGTGTTCCCTCCTCTCACATTTTTTGAAAGAGTGGGAAGTTTTTTTTGAGTACTAACTCAATTTTTTTTTTTACTTGTTTTACATCTAAGATTTAGTTTTTGAAATTTCTTCTTGAGTCAGTTTTAGTAGTTTGTGTCTTTCTAGGAGACAGTACATTTCATCTAGGTTAACCAATCCATTGGCATATAATCATTTATAACATTCTGTCAACATCCTTTTTATTTCTATAAGACTGGCAGTGATATCCCCTCTGAATGAAGCACTTTTAAACAGTCTGAGATTAACAATCATAGAATCTTGAAATTATTAAAACTAAAATCGAAGATATATCTGTTGGACTCTAACAATTCTGAAATTTAAAAAATTTTGAGTTACAGGACATATAAGCTAAATATCCTACCAGTTTTCACCTCTGGAAAGAAAAAATAGAGGCAAAAATACAGAACCCAACACATTTCTAGTTAAAATACACCAAAGTCAGTTCAACTGAAATAAACAAGAAACAGTTCCTCGCTAAATTTTCACATTCTAAGTACACCATTCAATGGAAATTCAATATTCTAAAGCAACTACACTCACAGGAACACACACATGCATGCACTATAATACATCCAATATAATAAATGTCTAATGCATTAACAGTGTAAGAGAATCAGGCAATAAACTCTCTCAAATAAATAACTTTTTGAACAGAGACTAACTCACTCCATTTATGTTTTGAGTTTAGGGCCATCAGAATTCTGTATACTCTGCTTTCTGAAATCACAGCACATGTATTACTAGGCACATAATTTTTACATACTCCATAACCAAAAACCAACTTCCCAGAAAGTCATTAGAAATGTTCAGATATTAATAAAAGATTCATAAATACATATTACATCTAAACCTCTACTTGCAAGGTAAGTTTAGGAAAACCATCTTAAAGGAAAAACTGTGTATTTTACCATCTATTCTTTCAGTTTCAAAGAACTTAGGCTAATTGTTATGCTGACTTTTTGAAACTAAAATTTAAGTACACAATTCTGAAAACAGTAAAGAAGATGACAAGCTTCCAAGCTATCCTGATACCACTTTGATACATTCAGGAGAAAACTATGCTTGTTATCACCATACACCTGACTGGCACTACAGGTTAAAGAACACTTACAACCTTCTTAGTCGATTTTTAGGGGAAAAAAAATCCATTAAGTAAGTAGGGCAGGTAGTGGTAACATCTTTATCATCCCATTAGAGAGGAGACACAGAGAAGGCAATGGCACCCCACTCCAGTACTCTTGCCTGGAAAATCCCATGGACAGGGGAGCCTGGAAGTCTGCAGTCCATGGGGTCGTTGAGGGTCGACCATGACTGAGCGACTTCACTTTCACTTTTCACTTTCATGCACTGGAGAAGGAAATGGCAACCCACTCCAGTGTTCTTGCCTGGAGAATCCCAGGGACGGCAGAGCCTGGTGGGCTGCCGTCTATGAGGTCGCACAGAGTCGGACACTTAGACACAACTGAAGTGACTTAGCCGCAGCAGCAGCACAGAGGAGACAAAACTGAACTTCCCACAGGGTTGACCTGTCCAAGGTCACAGAGTTCAGAAATGGTGAAGCTGAGACCAGAAAATCCAGTCTAGTGACTCCCAGTCAGACAGCTTTTCCTCTGTGTGACACTGCTCCCCACTTCTAGAAGCCTGGAGGCAAAAACCTAGAACGGACAGTGTGTATCAGGAAGAAGTTTCCACTAACTCTCCTGAAACTTTTTCATTGAAAGTATGCTTATTTTGAATGTCTGTGAATCCCTATCCTTATCTAACTGGAGCCACAATTTGGCTAAAAGCATGTTTTTAATAATCTTAGACATACAGTGAGTCTTCAGTGACTTGCAACCTGTCAACTTCCAGACATGTTAAATAACCTTTAAAACTTAGTCTTTAGAGCTTAGAGCTAAAAGGCACTGTGAAAACATTAAACGATCCTGGAAAACCCCCTTTTAAGCAATTTTGAGGCCAAATTAGTGCATGTGTCACTGGATGATCTTCTACAAAGTACTGATGAAAATCCTCATTCTTTGAGCTCTGTAGGTAGTTATGTATAAGTGATCAGAGATAATTAACACCAACGACCATTAACTCCAGGTTTATTTTCTACAGAGATAAGAGCTGAAACATATCTGTCCACGGAACAATATTGTTGCTTGATCACAGTGCAAAGCATTAAGTCAGAATCTACCTCAAGGCATCCGGGCATTGCAGTATGCACCCAGCAAAGGACAAAGTTCTGATTCCCCTGATACAGAGGCCTAAGTGTAAATACTTTCTTTATCTTCACTTTCTCCTTGGAGAAGCCAACATTTCCTTGTAATATGAAAAGTCTAAAAGAGTCAGTGCAATTTTCAGAGACAACATACCTTCAGTGATCACACACCCATGAGTTAAAAAGGAGACTGCTGTCATAAACCTGCCATCTAGCTTAGTGAGCAATGGACTTCAGTCCAACATGCTGTGGGCATGTAGGAATATATAATTACACATTAATTAATAATAATAGTGATAATTATAATCACTGGGGTAGGGTTGGGAAAAAGATCTGAGGATACTCTGAGGAAAAGGAAGTTGGTTTAAGTCTCTGCAGCTCCCCCAACATCCATGCCAGAGAGACGAGAAATTTTAAAATAATCTGTAATTTTCCAAGAGATTTCCTGGGAGGCTCTGAGGAAGAAAAAGGAACAGCTGCCTCCCTAGTGCCTTGATGCTGGCTGTGGGAGCAACTTTTTCTCAATTCTTCCACTGACAACACACAGGTTGATTCTTCTCCCATTACCTTAGTCCTAACAAGGCTGCAAATGAGTTATTAAAAATATAGTACCCAAAGCTCATCTCTAAGAGAAGGGGCACAAATAGACCAAGTCTGACTCTTACCTTTTGGCTTCCTCCAGGTGACACAAATATTCATAAGCGATATTCTGCCGCCTCCTCTCATCCATCTCCTCTGCAGAGAGTCTTTCATCATCTACAATAGCTGGAAAGAGAGGATAACATCACATCACTTGGAAGAACAGTGTTCAAATCATGAGACGACCAACTAGAAAAAACTCACATGCAGCTCAACACTGAACACTGAGAGATGGGAGTATTGAAACATCAACCACAGAAAGAGAATTGCCTTTGGATTTTACAATGTTATATTATTTCTAGCAAAAACTGCAATACTGAAGTATCAGTCTGTTCAGCTGCTCAGTCATGTCTGACTCGTTGCAACCCCATGGACTGCAGCACGCCAGGCTTCCCTGTCCATCACCAACTCCCGGAGCTTACTCAAACTCATGTGCATGGAGTCGGTGATGCCATCCAACCATCTCATCCTCTGTCACCCCTTCTTCTCCCGCCCTCTGAAGTATACATGGACATTACACAACAGAAAGAGAATAGCGATCAGACCTCACAGATGTGATGCCACAGGATTTAGACAGCCTCAAACCAACTAGAGGATGGTCTACCAGCAACTGTCCTCAACAGGCTTCTAGAACTGGTCCAGTGGCTCCGAGAATCAGATTGTCCTGGAAATTCTGGGGTGGAACAAAGAATCTGCAAGGACTTGTGTTTTCCCACTCCTAGAGGGGATTGAGGCATCTCATTCAATCCCAATCCTATTTTACAGATGACAAAGTCACTAAAATCCCTCCCTTGCTTATGTCTCGGCCTTTACGAGGCTTTCATGGTCAACAGGTACCCAAAAGAAAAATGCAATGGAGACAGCCAGGGAGCAGAGTCTTCAGGCCCACACCCTTTATTCCAACATGAGCCTAGTTTATAAACTGCCACACTTCAGCCCTGCTTTTCTGTAGAGGACTCAGCCTCCCCGCTTCCTGACTGCACTTCCTCTGCTTGTGGCCTCAACAGTACCCGGCAGCCGCCAACAGTCACATCAGCCAAGTTTTGGCTGCCTATTTACAGGACAACACTTCTCTCTCATAAAAAGAATCCCTTCCCCCTCTTCGGTCCTGAGCGTCCATTCTGATGGCTGTAAAATGAATTTGGTTTCTCGCTGGTTAGATTTCTCATCTAATGAAGACAATGTGTGTAAGCAGCACAAGGGGCAGGACCGTCGGGGTTTGCTCTTTTGTTCCCCAGTCGCCAGCTCCAATCAGCCGTTTAAACGGGACCCCTGGGCTTCCCTTGTGGTTTAGACGGTAAAGAATCCTCCTGCAATGCGGGAGACCTGGGTTCGATCCCTGGATTGGGAAGATCCTCTGGAGAAGGGAAAGGCTACCCACTCCAGTATTCTGGCCTGGAGAAGTCCATGGACTGTATACTCCATGGGGGCGCAAAGAGTTGGACAACTGAGCGACTCTTACTTCACTTCACTCCCAAGCAGAAGAGAGGATATGAAGGTCACTCATCCATTCCCCAAGAAAGGCCAAGCACACATCCGACTAATGAGGCACCTGAAACATCAATCTGGCAGGCAAAAGGAGTTAGGAGCAAGATCTGAACTCTTATTGGGCAAGTACAATGCTCAACACTTAAGATCTAAAAATAATAACCAAATCCTCAAAGACTTCAAAAGAAAGGGGAGATTATGTTTTCATCAATATGTAGATATAGATATAGCGACCCCGTGGACTGTCGCCCACCAGGCTCCTCCATCCATGGGATTCTCCAGGCAAGAATACTGGAGTGGGTTGCCATTTCCTTCTCCAGGGGATCTTCCTGACTCAGCGATCGAACTTAGGTCTCTTGCATTGCAGGCAGACGCTTTAACCTCTGAGCCACCAGGGAAGCCCAGATATAGATATAGATATGTATAAACATATATATATATAATATACATATATAAAATACACACACAAATATATAAAATACACAAATATATAGAATACCATAAGCATGGGAATATGTACTAGATGCTTACTTATTGAGCACTTAATTTCCTTCAAGGCTTAGGCAGAATTTAGTATGCAGTGTCTCATTTAAGTCTCAGGACTCTCTCCGAGGCAGGTATGTAATCTATCGCACTTTACCTCTGAGCAAACAGCCTGAGAAGGCATTTGCCCAAATGAAGAGCAGAGACATTAGAGCTAGAAATATTAGTCTGGGAGGGAAAAAAGCGAGTAGAGAACTTCAGGAAATGTCTTTGTTTATGGGTGAGGAAGAAAAGGAAACAGCAGAAGAGGCAACTAAAGAGCCTCTTGATGAGGGTAAAAGAATAGAGTGAAAAAGCTGGCTTAAAACTCAACATTCCCCAAACTAAGAGCTTGGCATCCAGTCCCAACACTTCATGGCAAATAGAAAAGGAAAAAGTGGAAGCAGTGACAGGTTTCATTTTCTTGGGCTCCAAAATCACTGGTCATGGCGACTGCAGGCATGAAATTAAAAGACACTTGCTCCTTGGAATGAAAGCTATGATGAACCAAAGGTCTGTATAGTCAAAGCTATAGTTTTTCCAGTAGTCAGGTATAAATGTGAGAGTTGGACCATAAAGAAGGCTGAGCACCCAAGAATTGATGCTTTTGAATTGTAGTGCTAGAGAAGACTCTTAGGAGTCCTTTGAACATCAAGGAACTCAAACCAGTCAATCTTAAAGGAAATCATTCCTGAATATTCCCTGGAAGGACTGATGCTGAAGCTAAAGCTCCAATACTCTGGCCACCTGATGTGAAGAGACGACTCACTGGAAAAGACCCTGATGCTGGGAACGATTGAAGGCAAAGGAGAAGAGCATAGCAGAGGATAAGATGGTTGGATGGCATCACCCACTCGATGGACATGAATCTGAACAAACTCCAGGAGACAGTGAAGGACAGGGGAGCCTGGCATCCTGCGGTCCATGGGGTTGCAAAGAGTCAGACATGACTTAGCGACTGAACAACAACAACGTCCCTCCCCTGCCCATTCTCCTCACTGTTACCAAAAGCCCCTTTGTAACACACAGTCCTACTGATGTTATTCTCTGTCTCCAAACCTTCGATGGATCTTCATTTCCTACAGAACACAGCTCTGGAAGAGAACGTGTTTCCTCTCCTCCCCTACGTGAACAACCACTTTGCAGTGAACCTTCACAAAGTGGGCTAACCATCATCCCGAAAAGAATATACTTCAAAATTATGGTTTCCTCATTAGGGGTCACCTTAGAGGATACCTTGCACGCCCACACAGCATCACCTAGTCCTCTCTCTTCACTGTTCCTAACAGTTCATTCCCAGGACACCCCATGACTACTAGTTTCGTATTTTAATTTCCGTCTAAAGAATGCCTCCCACTTCTCACAGGATATTTTCATGTTTTGGTACCTTCATACATGTTAAAAGCTTGAAAGCAATAGCAAACTCCTAGTCAGAGTCCACCTGCTCATTTTACCCTCCTCAGGGGGTAAGGGAGGGGTCGCCTTCAAAAGGAGGCACTCTGCCTGCCACCTTCCTTCCGCCTCAACCAGCCCACCCAGGAGGAGGGGAGAAGCACCAGCAGGACTGTGCTCAGACCTCTGCCCCCCACCTGCCTCCATAAGCCATGCAAGATCCCACCAGCCCAGGGCCACGGGGGGCTCTCAAACACTGAGGTCACCACCCAAAGAGAAGATGTGACTTCATATTTTAATTAAAACACACACTCGCCACAAAGCTTTACCTTGCTACTACAATGTACTGGCTATAGCTGATGGAATTCTACCCATCCTTAAGGTTTAACTCCAGGACCACTTTCTTTCCAAAGTCTCCCCTGATGGACTCTATTCACAATGTCCTCTCTTCTGGTACCGAAACTGAGCAGGACCCAGTGGGGGCCTCCTGGGGACAAATTCTTTACATGTCTTTCGTTTCTTGTTTGCAGGGAAAAGGTTTCAGCCTCCTAGACCTTTCTTCCCTGAGTACCAAAGGACAGATTCCAACAGTCACTAATCAGGGAATGGAGGAGAAGCAGGAAAAAAAGGAGCAGTCAAGAACCAATAATGCATCTATGGGGCAGGATCCTGGTTTCTCTTCAAGGAATATGTTTAACAATATATTTGAGTTCTTCTGCAGAACCAAGGCCCTCGCTCAAGAGGATAACTTCAGGCAGAGAACAAGATTCCTGAAGCACCGCCCTAGTAGCGCATCAACAACCAATCAGAAGAAAGCCACACGCCCCTCAGCCCTCACCCCATGTTCTGCCCATAAAAACTGCTCCCTGAAAACCATGAGAGAATGTCAGGGTGCCGAGCATGAGCCACCCAATCTCCGCGCGTGGCCCTTTCGCTGCTCCAGACCCTCAGGTTTGGGTTTGTCTGGGCTCGCTGTGTGTCTTACTGTGCGCATGAACCTGCATTCTGCGCCGGTGCCAACTCCACGGCTTTAACAGTAAATCCTACGAGACAGGCCTGTGTCCTCCAGGTGTCAGCACACCTCCCTGCAGACGCTGCACACTCCATGAAAGTACTGACGGGCTTTAAAATATCTACCTGGGGTACTCTTATTTGCCCATTTACGTTGAATAAAGGATGTGGTCACTGATGAAGGAAATACAGCACTGTTCTGTAGACTTCACTCGACTAACATTCAATTCACAGATTCTATGAGCCAAGCAAGAGTCAGAGCACCAGACACGGGGCAGTGAACAAAGCAAAAACTGCATGTCCTCATGGCACATTGTACACATTCCTTCCTTCCCTCCTAACCTGGCCCACATCCCTGGCCACTCCTCTTCCAACCACACACACTTCAACTTCACGTTCCTTCCTTCATGACCTATTGTGTCAAAGTGAACACCAAGGTTACGAGTGTGAGAACGTCTTAATTACAACAAAAGCAGATCTCTCTGGGCCACAGAGGTTGCCTGCAAATATTTCTGCATTACTCAGCATTTACTAAGTAGCAACTTCTGATAAGGGACACAGGCATGGATACTAACCCTGCCATTTAAAGAGCCTTCACAGAGCTGATAAAATACACTTCAGCATGACACTCCCACCTATAAAGCACTTTTCCATATTATTGTGTGGTTTTCGTCATCTCCCTGAAAGACAGGCGTTATCTCTTTCTTACAATTGAGAACAGGGTCAAGCCAGGGGAAGGGACTGCCATGGTTACTGCTGGCTCAGTGGCGGAGCCGGGGCTGCAGCTGAGGGCCCTCAGTACCTTGGCCCTGCTCTTTGCCCAGCGCCACGCTGCTCCTGCTGAAGTTGAAAGGGCCTTGTCACTGTCAAGCCCAAGGGAAGATCACTAAAGTGCCTTCAAAACTGCTTTTTAAATTGATTAACTGAGACTTCCTCTAAAGTCCATCTTTACTTGCTGCCTTGAACACTAAGAAACACAGGATATCGTGAAAAACTACTTCCTGAAGTATTAGCAACTCACAAAACACTTGCTGTAATGTTAGCCAACATTGGCTAAAGATGGTAAAGCAAGAACATTTTATGGAAATCACAGTTCAGTTCAGTTACTCAGTTGCGTCCGACTCTTTGCAACCCCATGAACCACAGCACGCCAGGCCTCCCTGTCCATCACCAGCTCCAGAATTTACCCAAACTCATGTCCATCGAATCAGTGATGCCATCCAACCATCTCATCCTCTGTCGTCCCCTTCTCCTACTGCCTTCAATCTTTCCCAGCATCAGGGTCTTTTCCAATGAGTCAGCTCTTTGCATCAGGTGGCCAAAGTACTGGAGTTTCAGCTTCAACATCAGTTCTTCCAATGAACATCCAGGACTGATCTCCTTTAGGATGGACTGGTTGAATCTCCCTGCAGTCCAAGGGACTCTCAAGAGTCTTCTCCAACACTACACTTCAAAAGCATCAATTCTTCGGTGCTCAGCTTTCTTTATACTCCAACTCTCACATCCATACATGACTACTGGAAAAACCATAGTCTTGACTAGACAGACCTTTGTTGACAAAGTAATATCTCTGCTTTTTAATATCCTGTCTAGGTTGGTCATAACCTTCCTTCCAAGGAGTAAGCGTCTTTTAATTTCATGGCTGCAGTCACCGTCTGCAGTGATTTTGGAGGCCCCAAAAATAAAGTCTCTCAGTGTTTCCATTGTTCCCCCATCTATTTCCCATGAAGTGATGGGACCGGACACCATGATCTTCGTTTTCTGAATGTTGAGCTTTAAATCAACTTTTTCACTCTCCTCTTTCACTTTCATCAAGAGGCTTTTTAGTTCCTCTTCACTTTCTGCCATAAGGGTGGTGTCATCTGCATATGTGGGGTTATTGATATTTCTCCCGGCAATCTTGATTCCAGCATGTCTGAGGTTATTGATATTTCCCCGGCAATCTTGATTCCAGCTTGTGCTTCCTCCAGCCCAGCGTTTCTCATGATGTACTCTGCATATAAGTTAAATAAGCAGGGTGACAATATACAGCCTTGACATAGTCCTTTTCCAATTTGGAAACAGTCTGTTGTTCCATGTCCAGTTCTAACTGTTGCTTCCTGATCTGCATACAGGTTTCTCAAGAAGCAGGTCAGGTGGTCTGGTATTCCCATCTCTTTCAGAATTTTCCACTTTGTGCTGATCCACACAGTCAAAGGCTTTGGCATAGTCAATAAAGCAGAAATAGATGTTTTTCTGGAACTCTCTTGCTTTTTCGATGATCCAGTGGATGTTGGCAATTCGCTCTCTGGTTCCTCTGCCTTTTCTAAACATTATAGGGTTTATTCAGAGGTTTAAGGAACAGAATGAGTTGGTAGAAAACCTTTCGAAATAGAACTATGAAGTCAGAAACAGAAGGAACCCTAAAGAGTTTATTTTCCTAAGAACACCCACAAAATCCACTGTGAAAAGAGACCAAGACCATCTTGACTCATGAAGGAGTTGGCACGGTCACTTGTTCACTTCAGCTACTCTACTTGCCCCTTCACACAGGAGACCAAGGCCACCACCTCCTTTGCGTTAAAATGTATTCATTTGTTCAACAACTATTAGAGGGGTTGCTCTGTGCCAGTCTGTTCTAGGGAACAACACACCAAGTCCCTCATGAAGTTTTTATTAAACAACTGAAAGTCAAAGTGTTAGTGCTCAGTCCAATCTTTTTTGACTCCATGGACTGTAGCCCACCAGGCTCCCCAGTCCATGGAATTCTCCAGGCCAGAATAATACTGGAGTGGGTAGCCATTCCCTTCTCCAGGGGATCTTCCCAACCCAGGGATCAAAGCCGGGTCTCCTGCATTGCAGGCAGATTCTTTCCCGACTGCTGGCATAACTACAGGATGCTTAGAGAAGTGGGGATATACTGGAAGGAGCATTAGCAAGAGTCACAAAACCAGGGATGGGAACCCCCACTTTACAAAATGGTATTAAGGAAAAATAGGTTGAGAATATGATATGAATCATCAGTTCATAGAAACATGCCACAATTTAGTGTTTGATGGACACACTGTTATTTTGCGTGACTCAATATTTCTGTAAGGAACTCTGAATATCCTCAGGTATATCATTCAACTCAAATGTGTACTGAACCATCTTGTAAGAGTTAAGACTGCGCTCACCTGGGTGACAGACCCAAAGCCTTGACATGGGAGATTCACCTAAATGGGTAAATCCTCACTCTCAGAACTTAGAGAATGGCTACCAGAAATGTATACCCCAAGGAAGAGAACTGATTCTGAAAGCCTAAAACTGGGAAAAGGGGTGGGATACCAAAAATGAGAGAACCCCAAGTCTGAGATTTCTAGTAAGCTGATACTCAGTAAACTGACCCGTGATATATTCTGGCTTCCTACCAGCTTCCTGAAGCATTTCACAGCTACTTAATCTGAAGTTTTACAGGACCACATGATCAAACTTCCCTAAACTGAAGTTTCTTTTGAAAAACAGGCAAACCTGGGGTTGAAGTTGTTAGCAACCTGAAACACATTCCCAGGCACTCTAAAGAAATTGAAACGACAATAGAGACTGCCATCCTACCTGTTACAGACATTGAGTTTCACCAAGCCATGAAAATTATGAGACCCTGAGTACACAGGCTGACAGTTCATCCATCTCCACATCTCCACCAAGTGCCAGGTAAATAGTAGGTGCTCAGTAAAGTCTGCTGATTGGTGTGCACTCAGCTTTGTGCTAACCCACTCCAGTATTCTTGCCTGGAGAATCCCATGGACAGAGCAGCCTGGCAGGCTACAGTCCACAGGGTCGCAAAGAGCTGGACACAACTGAAGCGACTCAGCACACATGTATGCAGTTTTGTGCTTGACAGACAGAGATGCTACGTCCTTCACAAGCTTAGTCCTACTAAGTCCAAGCCCTGATGTTAATACAGCCATACTGTTCAGATCCCAAGGGAGGAGGAACGAATTTGAAGCCTACCTTGGAACTTCTCATGCATCAGCCATTTCTAAGGACTCTCCAGAGTTATAAATCCACACACAACTTCAGAGGATATTCAAGGTACACGTGGCAGTAAGGGGCTGTGGCCACTTCCCAGAAAGCCCTAAATCTTCAAGTTCAGCATTCCAAGGAGAATTTCCTAGTGGAAAGAAGGGTAACCAACAAACTACAGTTTCCTTACAAGTGTTAGGGTCTCTGATGAGCTACCCATGTGCTTTTTCCAGTAAGGTTTGTTGTGGAGTCACTGAGCCATGTTCGACTGTTTTGTGACCCCATGGACTATAGCCCACCAAGCTCCTCTGTCCATGGGATTCTCCAGGCAAGAATGGAGTGGGTTGCCATTTCCTTCTCCAGGGGATCTTCCCAACCCAGGGACTGAACCCAAGGGAAGCCCTCTAGTGAGGTTACTGAGGCTCAGAAGAGAGAGATTTTTCATCATAATTTCTTAGAAAAATGAAACATTTTAGGCTTTGTGAAACATTTATCCCTTTCTGCAAACACAGTTTAAGTATATATAGCTTTAAGATCAACATATGAAAAAGAGTTATTTGATCCCACTTTGATGCAAAAGGTGCCAAACTTCTCCCAAGAGCCAAACTTTTCCCAAGAACGTGATCATACTTGAGTACCTAAGATGCCAATCTGTTTCTAACAAGCCCGAGATCTCAAAACCCAGGACAGCTTTTCAGAACAGGACCTCATTCTACATCTCACACATGGGAAGAAAATTAATTTTGGTCCACTGTGCAAATTTGACCAAGAATGTCTTTTTTCTATTTTAAATAACATGGAAACTCAAAGCAGACCATGAAGATGTTAAGATCCATACACAGAAGTGGCCAACCTGAAGTCTGGGAGCGGGGGTGGGAGCAGGTCTGTCTGGGACTTTGCTCAATTTGGGAAAAAAATTAAAAGCAATTATTATTAGATTTGGTATTTTGTAGTCAATTATAATGGCAAAAAACCATCTGGGGACAAAACCACCTCTTTAGCTACCAAATAGGCACAGGGAAAGTTCCATTTGCTCTCTACCTGCTCCTACACAGATTTCAGTAAGGAAGAATGGAGTATCAAGTTTCCAAAGCCAATATAAGACTTTTTAACCCTGACTGTTAAAATTACAGAAGGAATTATAAAAATCTTAAGCCTAGATGAGCTTCTAGTATTTTTAAAGGAGGGGAAAGGAATTCAACTTATCTCACTTGGATATTTATTTTTTACCCTTAAGATGGTCAGTGCAAAAACACTCCAATTTACAACAAGTCCTAAAATGATTCTCCCTGCTTTCCATAGAAAATGAACATTTTAAGGACACAGACATTTACTTACACTTTGATACTTCATGGAATGATATTTTACAACTGTTAAACAGACTTAGCAGGTTATGTAATGATGGCTCGTGGGCTGTTCTCAAGGAGAAGTCAGTCCCTGGTAACCCTCTGTCCTTGCCCTCTCAAACTATTCCAAATGACCTAGAATATCAGAGAATACGGCCACAAAGCTAGGAGTCTTAGGAGACAATAGAATAGGGAAGCGTGGCCTCATTTCTCCTTGACTACTAGCAGAAAAGAAAAAATAAATCACAAACAGTTCAAAGGTAAGTGCAGGAAAACAAAAGAGCTTCTTGGTTGAGTTTTTCTGTTTCAGGCGCATATGCTATATTTCTCTCATTCACGTGAGCGCTTTGTGATACACGCATGAAAGTAGCATACGGAAGGGATTAACACCTAATGATCACTTACCGCATGCCAGATACTTTACATATATTATCGCTTATCCCCCTTTAAGACAGGAATTTGAACCTCCACTTTTCTGATGGGAAAGAAATGCAGAGAGGTTGGGTCATTCTGGCTTAGGCAATTCTAAGATCACAAGGACAGTTCAGTGGCAGAGCTGGGATCTGAAACAACCCTGACTCCAAAGTTCTGGAATCTCTGGATTCCAGTTCTACCTTACCTAAGTGCCACTGCCTCCCTGTATGTAAATGTTTGATAACTGGCCCAGCGGCCATTAGACTGTTCTGAGGGTGCTATTAATGGTTATTACTGATATCTCATTAATCAGCAGATAGATTTACATGACTTTTATTTTATGCAGAGTACATCATGCAAAATGCTGGGCTGGAAGACTCACAAGCTGGAACCATGATTGCTGGGAGAAATATCAACAAATTCAAATATGCAGATGATACTACTCTAATGGCAGAAAGCTAAGAGGAACTAAAGAGCTTCTTGATGAGGGTGAAAGAGGAGAGTGGAAAAGCCAGTTTAAAACTAAACATTCAAAAAACTAAGATCAAGGCATCTGTCCCCATCATTTCATGCTAAATAGATGGGGAAAAAGTGGAAACAGTGATAGATTCTATTTTCTTGGTCTCCAAAATCACTGCAGATGGTGACTAAAGCCATGAAAGTAAAAGACACTTGCTCCTTGGAAGGAAAGCTATGACAAACCTAGACAGTGTATTAAAAAGAAACAACACTGTTGGAAAAGGTCCGTATAGTCAAAGCTATGGTTTTTCCAGTAGTCATGTACAGATGTGAGAGTTGGACCAGAAAGAAGGCTGAGCACCAAAGAATTGATGCTTAGGAATTGTGGTGTTGGAGAAGACTCCTGAGAGTCCCTTGGACAGCAAGGAGATCAAACCAGTCAATCTTAAAGGAAATCAACCCTGAATATCCATTGGAAGGACTGATGCTAAAGCTGAAGCTCCAGTATCTTTGACTACCTGATGTGAAGAGCCAACTAATTGGAAAAGATCCTGATTCTGGGAAAGACTGAGGGCAAGAGAAGAAGGGGGTTGCAGAGGATGAGATCATTGGATGGCATCACTGATTTAATGGACTTGAGTTTGAGCAAACTGAGGGAGATAGTGAAGGACAGGGAGGCCTGGTGTGCTGCAGTTCATGGGATTGCAAAGAGTCAGACACAACTTAGGGACTGAACAACAAAAAACACAATTTTCCCTGCTGGAAACCATATAAATTAATGCTATTATCTTGAAAAAGTACAGACAGTAAAATTACAGGCTTATTTCTCAGAGATGTAGAAACCTCAAATGTAGTCCAGCAAAGGAAAAAATATTAAGATAGTATTCAGTATTGCCAAGTTAGACTACATTAGGAATGCAAGAGTTGTAACAAGACCAAAATGAAAACCAACAAAAAATTAAATGACACCACTATGTCACGTCATAAGCAAAATGATATGGTCAATAAATGCTGAGAACACATTTGAGAAAATTTACCATGTTTTCTCTGAGGCACCCATCTGCATTTTACTCCTCTTTCCTCACAAAAGGTTAATTTCTATCTAACTTGTCAATCATGCCTGATTTTTATGAGATTTTTATTTTTATTTTATTAACTTTTTATTTTACTGAAGTACAGCCAATTTACAGGGCTTCCCTGGTGGTTCAGCAGTAAAGAATCCACCTGCCCATGCAGGAGATACAGGTTGGGTCCCTGGGTTGGGAAGATCCCCTGGAGTAGAAAATGGCAATCCACTCCAGTATTCTTGCCTGGAAAATTCCATGCACAGAGGAGGAGATGGTGGGCTACAGTCCATATGACTTAGTGACTAAACAGGAACAAGAAGACAAACATTAATTTACAATATTGTGTTAGTTTCAGGTGTTACAGCACAGTGATTCACTTATACAGATATAAATTCTCTTTCATATTCTTTCCCCTTATCAGTTCAGTTCAGTCACTCAGTCATGTCCGACTCTTCGCAACCCCATGCACCACAGCATGCCAGGCCTCCCTGTCCATCACCAACTCCCGGAGTTTACCCAAACTCATCTCCACTGAGTTGGTGATGCTATCCAACCATCTCATCCTCTGTTGTCCCCTTCTCCACCTGCCTTCAATCTTTCCCAGCATCAGGGTCTTTTCAAATGAGTCAGCTCTTTCTCCTTATAGGTTATTATAAAATATTGACTATAATTCCCTGTGCTATCCAGTAGCAATGGTTATATGTTAATCCCAACCTCCTAATTTATCCGTCCGCAAAGACTTGATTGTTTAAAAGGGGTGTGGCTGAGAGGGAAGAGCAGTGCTCTGGGAGCCTGTAACAATGTCATACTCCGTGTCCTCATATGTCAAATGGGAATAATGCCACTTAACCCCACGAAGCTGTTGTATGAGTGTTTTTTAGAAACATTTTATCATAATGTATATTTCAAACTATTTAATAGCTAAATTCTTGTGTAATCAATTACTAAATGAGTCTGTTGTCGTTCAGTTGCTAAGTTGTGTCTGACTCTTTGAGACCCCATGGACTGCAGCATGCCAGGCTCCTCCGTCCTTCACTCTCTTCTGGAGATTGTTCAAATTCATGTCCATTGAGCTGGTGATGTTATATAAGACAGAAAACTTATAAACATAAGTATAGTAAAGACAACAGATAATAGGATAGTTTTTCCAAGGATAATCGATTATATTCAATTTTCCCCTCACTTAGTCTCCCATGTAACTTGCAAACTGAATGTATTTGAAGCTATATAAATTTTTAAAAGCACCATTTTAATTTCACACACCCATATACACATACTGTATACATATATACATGTGTGTATATACTGCTACAATAATTATATAACATTTTGTTATTATATAAACTATAATAGGGGAAAAAAATCCTAAAAGGAAACATCAAAATGCTAAAGCATTTGTTTCCAAAAGGAGAGCTCTGAGTTTCTTCCTTCACTTTTTGATTCTTACATATTCCAGATAATCTACCCCACTGATGTGTATTACTTTAATTATATCAAAAATAAGAAAGGATTCTATTTGTTTCAATGTTCAGTTACACAAAGATTTTTAAAATATGATGAGAACTAAGCCTTCATGCCAGTTCCATTGAGAAAGATAACTTTCATGCACCTAGCTGACCCATTTGAGCTTCAAGAAAGGGATCACAGGGATTAAAATTTGTGATGAATACTTAGTCAGCTTTAAGGTGTGAAGCACATACACACACACACACACACACACACACACACACACACACACACAGAAGTTCAAAGACAACAGAGAGGAAGATGATGCACCTCACCACTCTGGTGGAAGGTATGCTGAGCTAAGGAGAGAGAAGGCGGGGAAAGAGGTAAGTGAGAGGAATGAACAGGAGGGGACTGAAGCTGGAGAACAGTGAAGGCAGTGCTGAACCTCTGGGACTCGAAACCCTGTAAGTCTGAATAGAAGAGAACCTCGGCCACGCTTTACAAGAGCACAGCGTGGCAACAGAACGAACAGGATGAAGAAGAGCCTGGTACCGGGGAAGGACAAGGAAGCCAACAAAGAGCAGCCAGCTCACTCAGTGACTTCAGACGGTGGAGGTGGAAACTGTACGTGGCCCAGCACCAGAAAGGCACCCCTTCCTGCGCCAACTTCCATAAAGTCAAGTTTGTGTAACGAACAAGGAAAACAGCATGGAGGCGTCCCACTGTTGTGGGATATACGAGGAGTGAACGTTAAATCTGCACATGTATTTGGCAGAGGAGTTTAATAAAACAGACTCAATCAGAAGGCTAGGATGGAGAACGGAAGGGTACTATTAATGCAAGCATATGCTGTTTGTTAGTGAGTGTGAATTAACACATGATTCAGGATAGTCGATTTTTAAAGCATGCCAAAAATTCAGCTCTCTAGTGGATCATACTATGCAAATGGAGGTATGTTGCCAACACAGTCATGGCTGCAGAATACATTTCAACTTGACTTTGGGCTAAAGCAGTTTAGGCTAGTTTTAATGAACAAGAGGGTCTTAATGGCATTTAAATGGGGTATGAAAGTCAGCATCAGCTCACACATTAAGGGCTTGGGGAATACTGGATTTGTGAGACGTCATCAAGCGTTGCAGATGACGCCACCATCAAAGAGCAGGACTTCAGTCAGGCACTTTGGTTTCATAGACATCACGGAAGGGGAAAAAGTGGAAATGGCGACAGATTTTATTTTCTTGGGCTCCAAAATCACTGCGGACGCTTGCTCCTTGGAAGGAAAGCTATGACAAACCTAGACAGCATATTAAAAAGCAGAGACATCACTTTGCTGACAAAGCTAGTCTAGTCTAGGCTGACTAGTCAGTCTAGTCAAAGCTATGGTTTTTCAGTAGTCATTTACAGATGTGAGAGTTGGACCATAATGAAGGCTGAGCGTCAAAGAATTGATGCTTTCAAATTGTGGCACTTGAGAAGACTCTTGAGAATCCTCTGGACTGCAAAGAGATCAAACCAGTCCATCCTAAAGGAAATCAACCCTGAATGTTCACTGGAAGGATTGATGCTGAAGCGCCAATACTTTAGCCATCTGATGGGCCAACTCATTGGAAAAGACCCTGATACTTGGAAAGATTGATGGCAGAAGGAGAAGCGAGAGGCAAAGGATGAGAGAGTTAGATAACAGCACCAACTCAAAGAACATGAATTTCAACAAACTCGGGGAGATAGTGGAGAACAGAGGAGCACGGCATGCTGCAGTCCATGGGGTCTCAAAGAGTCTGACACGACTGAGCGACTGCAAACAATCAGCACATCACTTAGCTCAAATGACTGACCCAGCCCTATCCGATAGATGGACAAGTATTATCTCCTCCACTTGACTAAGTGTTAAATGGGCTAAGCTATTTGCTCAAGACCCCAGAGCTAGTAGGTTACAGAGCTGGTTTGTATTTAAAACAAACTCTTGGCTTCTATTTAGTTTTTACTGAACTTTTGGAGGTACCCTATTATATTAGAGCAAACATATTTTTATTCTTTTAGGTCAACAATACAGGGAGCAGTAGGAGGAAATGGAATGGCCAATGTGGGAAGGGAGTTGAGTTGGCAAGAGGGGGTGAAGCCAATGTCAAGCTTGCAGGCTGAAGAGAATGTATACAAACCGTGATTTTGTAAACCACTTGGAAAGTGGATGAAATACCCTGGGAACGTCTCTCTTGTGGGAAAGAATTTACCCCACTAGGGCAACAAAGCTGAAAACATTTTGGTTTTGGCTTGTTGTATGCTTTTTGTTCCAACACACAGAACTACTGCTCACAGAAAAGTACAAGGACCAAGATTAGAAAAGTGGATGTACTTATAAACATCATGAAAGACACCACGGCTTTTAGAAATTACAATTCTTTAGCCCAAAACTCCAAAAACTTTATACAGCAGCCAGGACAGTAACCACCTTAAACATAATTCATGTTCTTCTGCTTTAGATTTAAAAGAATAACTGAGCTTCCCTGGCATTTCCTTTCTGCCTGGGGACTGGATCGCTGTTCTACATGTGAATGCCCTTGCACCACAGGTCTAACATGGATCAGAGGAGATAGCCGAATTGTGTACCAGCACTAGATCCTTAGAGGACCTGAACACAATTTCAGAATTAAGTCATTGTTTCCACTCCAGAGAGGAAAACCCTGCTAGCATTTGGGCAGCAGACACATCCACATTTATGAAGCCAAGTGAGGATGGGAATTTACTCTTGCAATTGGTCCGCTAGGTACAAAGTGCTGGCAGATAATTAGAGAGATGCAGTCTTCAAATGCCTTCCAAGCGGCTTATAATTAAAACCAATAAATACAACAAGAACAGAATGTGTTTCTTTTGGTAAGTGGCAAAGTCTCTAACGTGGTTCAACAGTCGCAGAGCACGTCAGGAGTGCAGGGAAGGCACTGGATGACGTGTTAGAAAGAATTCTGTGCCCCAGATGGCTGGTCATCTAACAGAGAACACGTAACATCGGAGAGAAGTTGGGAAAACCTTTGGAAAAAGGACCAACCAATGACGGGACAAAGAAAAGAAAAGCCAAGGGGAGGAGAGTATTCGATGTTAGGACTGCTTAGAGCCAGGTTCCCAGATCAAGTCTGAAGTCAGGTGATGAAGGAGGGAAGAGAAAGCTGGGCCGGAAACACAACTAGAGAAGACAAGAAGGCTAACAAGTTGCACTTTCAAGAGGCACCATTGTGCTTTGTCTCTGCCCCCATTCCTCAGCCCTCCGAGTCTCCACTCCTGCCCAGTCCCTCATCCTTCTCAATCCGAACTTTTTAAGGAGAGGAACAGGAAGACGGTCCAGGATGTTGTACGGCTATCAGTGGTAAGACCAGATGATAGCTCATCATCCAGGAGCTGGGCAGAGTTTCGTTCTATTGATAAAAGCTCTTTCAACAAGGTCCACGCGGCACATACACATAACTGTATATGTGATTCCACATATAGCTCATTGGACATCAGTTGTCAAATCTGTGACTTCAATCACTGTAATGACTGTTCATTTAAATACATAAGGGACTTGGTCCAATGGTTAAGCATCCACCTGCCAATACAGGGGACACAGGATCAGTTTCTGGTCCAGGAACTAAGATCCCACATGCTGAGGGGCAACTAAGCCTGGGCACCATAACTACTGAGCCCACGCACCCTAGAGTCTGTGCTGTGCAACAAAGACCCAGCACAGCCACAAAAAATAAATAAATACATAAAATTAAAAAAAAAAACAACCCTCAAACCAAGGTCCTCATTTTACCAGTTCACCGGTATTCTGAGCCAACAACAGTGCATTTTCTTGGAACATGCAGAGTTGCATCCATGGGAAGCAGGGATGGAGTTTCAAGTGACAGCCCTAGATCTGCTCTTCAGCGTCCTTGCTTCGCCATTCCCTCCCTCAGGGCTCCATCCATCCACTACCGTTCTGAACGCTCCACACGTCAGAGCCTTGAGCAGCTCACATGGCTGCTTGCCCGCTGAGGTGGGCTCTGTTGGAATGGCCCTGGTCAGCTCCAAACTCTTCTCTACGCCAGCCTTCCCTCTCTCATGATTTCACAAGGGTGGCATGCCAGAAGGAAAGGCAGAGAGAAGAGGTCCAGAAAGAAAAGAAAGAAGCCCGAGAGTCTTGTGTAGTCGAAGCTCTGCTACACAAATGACTTAGAAGAGGGATAAGCAGAGGGGCTGGAGAGGCAGCTGGGGAGGCTTTGGCTTCTAAACATCCATACTTCCACGGCCCCAGAGAAATTTCCATGATACAGTTTTCCCCAGTACCAACCCATAACAATCCTGTGATATTAGTGTGATTCCCACTTTACAGATGCAGACATGGAGACCTGGGGCAGCTGAGTCATCTGTCCCGGATCACAGCTGATGGGTGGAGAGCACAGTTTGCGTCGTGCACTCCTTGCCGCACACTGCTCTCAGGAGAGGCAGACCTGCCTTTCTGAACCCTCCTCTCTTGACCTGCACACAAACCTAGGCTTCTCCACTGCATATTAATGAGCTATTCTGCAGAGAAATAACCCTAGATGCAGAAGGGAAAAAAACATACAGAAAGAACTGGGGATAAAGACAGGTATAGAGGGGCATGGCTCGAACCCCAAAAAGCATGAATAGTCTCATTTCAGACTCGCTCTTAAAGATAACCATCTATTTTGCATTCTACTCCCCAACTGATCTGTGGTTCAGGATTTAAAATATAAGAGTCCCCACCTCTAAACTTAGTGAAACTGGTATTCCAGGCAGATGTGTACCCTGCAGGCACCGGGTGTCACAGCGAGGGCAGCGTGGGCAGCAGGGCAGCTCCCTGGCACCCACACTGATGCCAGCTTGGCTCACGCTTGGCTGCCTGTTGAAGAGGAGGTGTCAGGCCTGGGAAGCATCTTGACCTCTGAGGCCCTCCACCCACTATTCCTGCAGCACTGGAGTCTGCCTCTGCCCCATATCACCACCCCTTGCCGTGATCCACAACAACCTGACCCCTTTAACCCATCAGCGCCTGCAGACCCACTGCCACTGTGCTCCTGAAGCAGGGGAGCATGTCAGGAGGAAAAAAATGCAGAGCAAAGAGAAACCAGAACTTTCTCATTCCATCTGGTTTCCCACATCTTTTTTTCAGGGGTGGGCTGGTTTTCAGCTGGATGCTCCAACTCTGTTTGACATTCAAGTTGTCCAGTGCCCTTAGAAGGTAATTTATACCAATTTGCTAGATAACACTGAGCAAACCTGTTATGTACACACTCTGGCATGTAAACCCCCAGAGTTCTTTGATTCTAAATAAGTACTTGGCATGAGCCAAGGTATTTAGTCAAGAATCATAGAGACCGGAAGCGGTGGTTTTCAGGGGCTGCAGAGAGGGGAGAAGGCAAAGCTAGTGTTGAATGGGCACAGGGTGGGTTTGGGAAGCTGAAAAAGGTCTGCAGATGGACAGTGGCAATGGGTGCACAACAATATGAATGCACGTAATAAAATAACTGTATATTTAAAAAGGGTTTGTACATAAGGTACATTTGTGTATATTTTATGACGATTGAAAACAAATGCTTACATGGCACTTTCTATATGCCAGGTACTGCTCTCATTTCTTTGCAAATGTTAACACATTTAATATTCACAGTCTTCTGAGGATTATAATTGTTATCGTCATTATCCTGGCCCAGCATACACAGTTGGCAAGAGGCAGAGCTGAGACTTAAACTGGCGTTCCAGCTCCATCACCTCACCCTTAAACTGCTGCTCAGTTGCTTCTCAGCAAGACAGAGAGCTGGGTTTGGGGAACTCACCCATCAACTCACACAGGTACAGAAGAGCAGACCCTATGGTCACAGATCATTGGGAGAGTCCTAAAGACAGCAGACCCCTACTGATTAACAGGAACAGATCTTAAATTGAATTTGGCCTAAAGAGGCAATTTCACAGAACCACAAAATTTCAAAGTAGCAAAGGCATCTCTCTGGTCTAATTTTCTTTTCAAAACAAAAACTACTGCTAAACTACAACAGAGACATTTTCTTTCTTCTATTTCTTATATTTATACTTTCTTTTATTCCTAGAAAGTACACAGAATTATGGTCTACAAAAGAAGCCAACTGTAGGAGGTCAAACAGATGAAAGTTCAAAGTCTGGGAGAAACCACCTGGGGCAAGTCACTTAATCTCTGGGTTTTACTTCCTGTCTGCCCAATGGGAGTGCTTTTAAATCTATCGTCTCTTTAATAGTATTAATGGCTTAATATTAGTTTAATTTATATAAAAACACTTCCAAATATTTAAAATACTCTTATCCTAATCCCATCCACTTGGAGGTTGCTCAAAAGAAAAACAATATTGAAATAAAGTACTTAATAGGTCAATAAAGATCACATCCAGGTCTCAAACACTGTTCCTAGAGTTCCCACCAGTTCTTCACACAATGTGATTCATCCATCCAAAGGTATGACATTCAGTGTATTTCACCTCTTTTCAAGGGAAATGCGTTTCCCTTACTGTCAGCATTCTGCACACCTCTCCCAATATCACAGTGGGCAAGAGTAAAGCCAACTAAAGAGCTGAGCACATCATGACCAACGTGAACCCCTCTAGCCCAGGGCTACGGTTTCTCTACCTTCCCTCTCATTATAGTTCATTATGTGTATATTTCTTAAGAACAAGGGCATTCTGTTACATGAACTTGGCATAATTATCTGAATCACGAAACTCAATAATTGATATGACACGACCATCCAATCCACAGTCTATATTCAAGTCTCACCCCTGTCCCAGTAATGTCCTTTACAGATTTCTCTTTGTCCCATGCGTTTCACTGCCCTGTCTCTCTAGCCTCCTTGCATCTGGAACTGTTATCAGTCCTTGTCTCTGTTGATCTTATATTTGAGGGGATTACAGACAATTAATTCTGTAGAACGTCCACCAGATTCGTCTGATGTTTCCTCCTGATTCAGGTTGTGAACCTCTGGCACTTAGACAACAAAACTCAAACTGTACGCTTTTAAGAGACTCAGATCAGGAGGCATGTGACGTTGGATTGTCTCAATATGTGTGCCTGCGAGCATGCCAAGTTGCTCGGTCGCGTTTGACTCTCTGCACGAGTGGCGCTGCCTTTAATCACCTGGTGAAGACGATGTATGCCAGGTTTCTCCACTGAATACTCACTCTTTTTCCCTTTGTGTTAAGTAATTGACTTGAGGGGAGATACTCTGTGACTATGTAAATATCCTTTCCTCATAAAAACTTTGTCCACCAAGGTCAGCATCTGCTTAGGATTTTCTAACTCCATTATTCCTTCTATCTTGAAGCCATCTACAGTAAGAAAGAGCTTCCTTTCTTATTTGTTTATATCTGTTTTGAATTTTATATTCAATTTGGTATCTATATTTACAAATTTGACATATAAGGAAAAAATACCAAAGGAACTTTGAAAAAATTTCTTAAGTGTCAAGAAGAGATTAAAATTTTATACAAGTATCTCATAAATTATATCTCATAAAATTAGAGTCTGTCCAATCAATGTGTTAAAACTTCAGCCATCAAGCCTACAGCTGATCACCTGCTCTATGACAAAGCCCTACGTGCACTTCAGATATGGAATACTGGGTTGTGTAGCGGCTGGCATTTATATGTTAACTGACTAGGTTTTGTGCTAGTGGTCTGACACGGAGTTACTAAACTTCACCAACAACTGTGCTAGACAGACGACCTAATTTACCTAGGAGTAAAATAAGGTTCTACTTTGTCAACAAAGGTCCGTCTAGTCAAGGCTATGGTTTTTCCAGTGGTCATATATGGATGTGACAGTTGGACCATAAAGAAAGCTGAGCACCAAAGAATTGATGCTTTAGAACTGTGGTGTTGGAGAAGACTCTTGAGAGTCCCTTGGACTACAAGGAGATCCAACCACTCCATCCTAAAGGAGATCAGTCCTGGGTGTTCATTGGAAGGACTGATGCTGAAGCTGAAACTCCAATACTTGGCCACCTGATGCAAAGAGCTGACTCATTTGAAAAGACCCTGATGCTGGGAAAAATTGAGGGCAGGAGGAGAAGGGGACGACAGAGGATGAGATGGTTAGATAGCATCACCAACTCAATGGACATGAGTTTGGAGAGTTGGTGATGGACAGGGAGGCCTGGCATGCTGTGGCTCATGGGGTCGCAGAGTCGGAGACAACTGAGCGACTGAACTGCACCGAAAACAAGGTTCAGAGAGCTAGGGACTTGCCCAAAGCTCTAGGGCCAGGCAGCTCAGATTCAGCTGTGGTTCTAAACCACATGCTCTTCATGAACAGTTCAGTCCCCTTATATATATACAAGAGGACAAAGTTGAACCACAGTTGATCTTTAAAGTTCATGTATCACAGAAACCTTTGCTTCCAGTCATATAACTATTATACTGAAATGAAGTTCTACACGGAGCAGATGATTTAAAACTCCAGAAATTATTAACTTGTGTATGTCTTCTCACTCTAAATAGTGACATTCTCCCTGAACAGTCCCTGCAGAAAAGACTGACACGGTTTACTTAAGCTTCCACTGCATGTGTCTTTAGATTCAAGTAGCATGAATTCAGTCTTTATTCCTGTAATCATATTGCTAGACAATTGTAAGAGAAACAAGAAAGAGGGGCTATAGCTGAGTAGTGACTTGGGTGAGGAAATGTGAGAAGGTACCCCAAGTGATGGTAGCACGAGTGGCCAGGTGTGTTCTCAGACCTGCCCTGTGACTCAAAAATGACACCATGCAGTCCGTTTACTTCGTGTGAGAAAGGATTCACACTCCTCCCCCTCTACACCCCCCCCACAGCTTGCTTCCTCTCCCTTAGAGCTAGTCAGAGGGTTAAGTCAGTCCATAGGTCTATATTATGGCAAAGACTATAAATGTCACAACAGTTTTACTGTTATACTATTTTCATTCAAGAGAATCAGACTGTTGGAAGTTAAGAAAGACTTCTTCTAATAAGTCATACCATAGGATTTTCTTTTCACTGGAAGGGTGGGAAGAAGAAAATTAACAACAGCCCCTACAGGGACTTCCCTGGTGATCCAGTGGTTAAGAATCCACCTGCCAACGCAGGGGGCCCGGGCTCAATCCCTGGTCCGGGAAGATCCCACATGCTGCGGGGCAGCTGGGCCGGTGGGCCACAACTGCTGAGGCTGAGCTCGAGAGCCCCTGCTCCGCAACAAGAGAGGTCACAGCAGTGAGAAGTCCACGCACCGCAAGAAGAGTAGCTCCCACCTGCTGCCACTAGAGAAAGCCCGCAAGCAGCAACGAAGACACAGCCAACCCACAAAGAAAAAAACCAGAAACAAATGAAATGATCAAAAACAAAAAAATGATAGCCTCTACAGAAAATTTGACAAATAGAGTAATACATCATCAAGGAAGGCCTTACAGTCCAATCCCTTACTACAGCTCCCTTCATCTTCTCCACTGGCTTTAGACAACTTGGTGTCCATGGCTCGGATCATACCTAAGAATTCAACAACCTCATCTATGAGGAATGCAGGTTTTGGAACCCCATTTTTCACCAGTTCTTTCCCTTCCCCCACTGGCCATTCTGTAGCCAATGCGTAGGGTTTTGCCACTCCCTGTTTTCTGGGTGGAACAGCTCTGCTCGATTCCTGGAATTAATACAGGGAGAGCTGGGTGCAGTTCCCTACCCTTCCTAGGCCTGAGCTTCACTCCACACACACACTGTTCTAAGGCAACTCCTACTCAACACACAGGCTTTGAATACCCTCCATCTTTGTGGCGCACACAGGACTGTCTGTCTGAAATAGTTTGGTCCCCCAAGTGAACCAGAAACTAGACAGGCAACAAGCATTAACAACACTTTGCAAGTGAAGACACAGAGGTACAAAAGGTAGTGGCTGAAGGACAAAGGGTACCTGGCTAGTTAACACCTGACCCACAGACACCACCAAAACATGCATCTGAGCCTCACTGGTACTGGCTTTTTAAGAAGCAGCATTATTGGAGTGGTACCTTCTTTTCCCAGCATGCTCCCTTTCACACCAAGCTTTTAATTCCTTCTTCCTCCTTTGGGTTGTTTCCTATTAGTCCACGACTTAGACACAACCTTGTCAAAAGTAGGCACTTCAGGGAATTAATCTCTGTATTCTTCCCAGTAAAAAACAAGTTTACTGAAATGTGCTGGATAAATGTAATCACAAAGAGGAAGAACTCAATGTGAGTCCCAAACTGTGAAGATGATGCAATGATAATCACAGTAATAAAAAACACACTCACCAAGACAGAGCTCATATAAATTGTGCTAGACATTCTTCTAAGCCCTTCACAGAATTTAATCCTCACAAGAGCTATGAGAGGTAGGCACTACCATTCCCACTTATGATGAGAAAACTAAACCACAGAGTGGTCATCTGTGGAGCTTGAATTGGCACCAACGTGCCTGGCTCGAGGACTTAGCTCTTAACTATTAGGCTGTGTTGCCGCAAAGACAGCCAAGTTAAGGCAATAAGGGGTGGGGTGGGGGGGATGCCCTCAAGCCTGGTCATTCTAGTCAGCCTTGAGGTCCTCTGCAGGTCAAGGAAATTAATACAGAGTCAGGATGCTCTGGGATGAGGCTTGGGTAACATGATTACGTTCTGGTATTTGTAAGTCAAGAGATCACACACAGAATCAATCCTCTGTCTTTCAAAATAGCCCCCTGAGAATCTCTATGTTCATTCCAATTTGGCTGTCATTACTGAGCACATTTTTAGTTGCCTCTTTAGGAATGTTCTTCAACTCAATCAGGTATTTCTTTGAAATACCCAGAAATTTGGTCCGCAAAGATGTTCACAAAAACTAGCAACCAACTTGAGTCAAACCAGGAATATAAGGTGGCGAATTGAACGTTTTGTTGCTTCCATTAATTATTTCTCCTTCCTGAGTGATAAAATGATCCTGGTGGAAATTCCAAAGGAAAGAAATGGAAGACTGTGAACTAAAGATGCCATTTATTTAAATGTGTAAGAGCTAGATTGTTAACTTCACAACCCCACAGTTTTATCAAACAGACTTTTTTTCTCGCTCGGGTTTCTCCTTAATTTGAGGAGAATGATGAGAATCTCCTAATCACTACAGGCAAACAGTAAAACACCAAGAATCAGGCTGTAACATAAAACAGCAGGGATTCTAATCCCAGTTCTTTACGGATCTCTAACCCTCCAACCCTCATTTGTAAGATGGGGTGTCATCTGATGAGTCAGGGTACAGGAAGGAAGACATGGGACTCAAACAGGTAGCTGAGAAGACTTTAACAGAAGTATTATCTGCTAAGGGTTGTGGGGCACCTGGAATCTAGCAACATCAGAGAGCCATCACTTCCCTGGGTCTGAAGGGTCAAGAGGAGGGAGTAGTTGTAGCAAGAATTGGGCTGCAACAGCAGCAGCAGGAGAGGTATCCCCAACGGGAACTACGGCTTTCAGCAAAGGAACCCAGCACCGCCTCCACCCAGAGCCTGCGGAAGGAGAGAGCACAAGGCAAATAAACGCCCTAACTTATCTCCCCAAAGCCAGAGTGCAAGGGAGCCCACATGACTGCCATAATGGTCTACCTCCCAGGGCACTGAGCGTGATGGATCAGAGGGGTAAACACCAAGTTACTGTGGGCCAGTCCTCTGCCAATCACTTCTTGGATGTCTCTGTCAGTGGTAACTGCCACATAAGGGCAGGAAGGATCCACTGAATTTACTGCCAGGCCAGGGCACAGCTCAGTCACCAACACACAGTAAGTCACTCTTACTAGCTCTCATTATGATACTAGTTGAAATAATATCATTGTTGACGTAGGACTCAGTTACTGTTTAACACAGAAAATAAGTAGAGGGCTCATCCCTTTAAAATACAGACATGGATCTCCATCCTTGTTCTATGAGCCTGAGAGGTATGTGATGCTCCAAAAATACCCACCTCAGAATATCAGCTCAGATTTAGATCAGTTTAAATCTCATTAAAGCCATAAATCTTTCCCAATGCTAATGAATTTCCCCAATTTGATTATATGAACATAGTTGATTCCATTTGGGAAATAATAGAAGCTTAAATATTTCAACCCAACATGAATATGTCTACTCTTCATTTCTACTAAAGCCATTATACAAAGGTCACTTGGAATTACCACGCATTTCAGGAATTGTACTGTCACCAAGGAGACTTCTCAGTCAAGAGAAGAGAAACAAAACTAAACAAATCAACAACAAAAAGACTGCCTTTCTCAAACCTCTCCAGTAACGACAGTGCACGCTAAGCAGACTAATGCCCACTTGTGCAAATACCATACCTGCTGTAGATGTTCATATAATAAAATACAAGGAAGGTACGAGGCAATAACAGGCCCAGGAAGAAAGCAATTCCCTCTGCTCACTTATAGATGTTCACCGAATTAACTTTCACATAGTTCAAAAGTTAAAATCTCAACATAGCAACTCCTAAGAGCAATATAGGAATATTAACTCATTAAAAAATTTAAACAGCATAGAACTAGAGAGAGTAACAAGTAAGTTCTCCTTCATACTAACAATCAACCAAGTCCTATTCTCATCCCCATGAGAAACCTCCATTAACAGTTTGGTGCAATTTATAAGACTGCTTCCTATATTTTAGCATATATATGTTACATTAAAATACTAATGGGTCACTGAATACATGGCTTTCTGTAAATAATTTTCACTTAATAAATGGACATACTCCCATGTTAGTCCATACAGAGCTACCTTATTTATTTTAAAAGCTGCACAGTATTCCTAGTATAAATAGGTTTTTAGTTTATTTAAGCCACTCCCCAGTTGCTAGGTACTTAGGTTAATTTCAATTTTTCTACTGACTTCACTTATTTTCATTAGTTATTCACAATATACACAGCTCATCTCCCCCCACCCCATTTACAATGAGCTCATTGTTTTATAGTTTTGCTGACTTCTACTCAAGTTAATTTTCTGTTGAATTGGTGCCATGATGTAGTAATGTAGTATGGGCTAAATTAGTTTATGTGTTTGTTTGTTTTTTTTTTTTTAATTGGCCATACATTCTGATTCCTTCTATTAAGAGGTGGGGTCTGTGTCCTATTCTCTTGAATCTGGGCAGGCTCACAGTGGCTCTGACCAATAGAAGCGGGCAGAAGGGATGCTGTCCAACTTCTGAAGCTGGGTGGTACAAGTCCATGCAGTTTCCTCCCTGTCTCATGGAATCCTCTCTAGTGGAAGCTAGCCATCATTCTCGGAGCAGCTCAAGCCACATGGAGAGTCTACACATAGGTGCTGAGTCCAGTCCTGGAGTCATCCCAACCCAGTTACCATAGATGTGAAGGAAGAAGCTTCCAGACAGTTGTGGCCCCCAAAAGGCTGAGGCTTTCACTGAGGCTTATTGATTGGTCTAGCAAATGGAGCTGGGACAAGACATCCCCACGGTTCCCTGCCCCGATTCCCAACTCGGAGAGTCTATAACCATGATAAGACGGTGGTAACTTTATTCTATAAAGTTTTGGGGTGATTTGTTATTGAGAACTATATAAATAAGTCAGTGTAACATAGGTCTGCCTGCCTAACTCAGGTAGGGTGACCATTCTCGCAACCCAAATCTTGTTATTCTATTACTGCTTGCTGTAAAGACAAATCTAAAGACACTGAGATCTGAACTAAGACCTCTAATTATTCTTTAAATCATTGTAACTCTCCTGTCCCCATATATAAACTAGAGAAAGTTACTCTCTATTCCTGGAGAAATGCTGGAAAGAACTAAAAAAATGTGTTAAAACCCTATACAATCAAAATAGTGTGTGTATGTGTGTGAGAGAGACAGAGAGAAAGAGCATTCATTCAGCTGGAGCAAAGATATTCAGATGCAAATCCTCAATAAACTTGGGGTTTAAGATTTACTCAGGATCTCTGGACTTCCAGGGACGGAAAGAACTCAATTCAGTTCTCCCACAAAGAGTTTAACAGACTGTCATTCTAGTTTTGAAAAATTATAAATAGCACAAATTTACTTTAACATTCTTCATCAGAAATATTAACTGGTTTTAACGTCACATCAAATAACGTTTTTTATTTAAAAAATAAAAACATACAGAAGGGAATAAAAACTAGAAACACAAACTAGAAAACTAGAAACACAAATTGTAAATGCTGTCACAATGGTTATATTTGAGAAATGAGATTAAAAGTTGTTTTGCCTTTATGTTTGTTTCGGGTTTTTTTGCTAGGATAATTACTTCTATAATTCTTTGAGTAAGTTGGTTTAATAAGCAATGTAAAGACAATGCTGTATACCTGCTGACTGATAGCGAAATTCCACTCCTGACACAGAACAGTGAGTGCAAACAGTCCTTTGCATCCATCACCACTTTGAAATGCTTTACTCACTTCCTACAGGACTCAATACCACCTCCCACTCCCACACCTGCAGAAACAATGGTTTCAAGGTAACCAGAGCAGCACCAACTGCTTGTCACATCACCCCCTACCCTGGGAGAGCCTCCCATGCCAGAAGAGCGTGTGCCTGGCTGCCCATCCTCCCTGCAGAGCTGAGCACCTGGAAAGTGGTGTCCAAGCCCTTCTTAGGGGCTGCTCTCTTGTGCCACTCTCTCTGCTCAGTCCAGACCCACCCAGGGAGCCAGCCAACAGCGGAGAGTCTACCCTGGTCCCACCTGCTGCCTTTCTGGAGCTGGCTTGCCCCTCCAGTGCTGATTCAGGGGGTGCAGCCATCTGTCTTGGGCTGTCCTGTTAAATCGCTTCTCACAGCATCAGGTAAGAGGCTGGGAGCATGGGGCCTCCTGCTGCCTGACAGCCTGAAAAGCTGCAGACTGGCTCTGCCAATCCCATCCCTCAACAGAAAGGTCTGTGGGCAGCAGATTGCCAAAATCTTAGGCTGCCCCCGCTCAGAGTGTTCTGGCATCCTCCTGGATCTATCTGCCGGTTTTGCTTTAACTGTCAAGAGCCAGTGCTCATTAGAGCCTCACTACTCCATGTGTGGGCTACAGACCAGTCACTCCGGCGTCACCTGGGAGCTTGTCAGACGTCCGGAATCTCAGGCCCCGCCCAGCCCGCCTGAATCCCAGCCTGACTCCATCCTCAGACGAACTGGAAAGTGAGAGAAGGGCTGAGGCAGAGAGCCCTCGTGAAAAACGTACTCGTCAGTAATGAAAACCTGTCACACTAGATGGTAGATATTTGGGGGGGAAAACTGTTTTAAATGGTGGGGGGAAAAAAGCATAATCTCATTTCCAGCAAAAAGACCTCATTATTCACAGAGTCTTGAAAGGGGAGGTAAGAGAGCTCAGCTCACTTTATTTCAGAGCCAAATCCTGGAGCATGAAAGTGAGGCTATTTCATTTTAAATCACCACCCACCGCCACAAATGCTAATTGGGCCAGTAAATGGTATTATAAGAGCTTAAGGTGGGATTTCAGCCAGAACAAAACACAGCAATGCAAAAAAGAAACATCTAGAAAACAGTCCTGCTGTTTTACCTATGGCAATGATTCTCAACAGGGGACATCTGGCAATGCCTGGAGATCCGTGGGACTGTCACCAGGGACGGGGGACAATCCTGGCAGCTGGTGGGTCAGAGATGCCACTGAACATCCTACAATGCACAGAAACAGCCTCCTCATCCAAGACTGGTCCAGGTCAGAAGTACTGAGGTGAGAAACGCTGACCTATGGGATTGTCCACAGCAGGGGTCCCCCACCTCCGGAATCTAACGCCTGCTGACCTGAGGTGGAGGCGATGTCACAATAATAAAGGGCACAGGACAGGTAAAGCACTTGAATCATCCCGAAACCCTCCCCTCCCACCCTGTGCCCACCCCCACCACCATCCGTGGAAAAGCTGTCTTCCAGGAAACACGTCCCTGGTGGCAAAAAGGTTGGGGGATGCTGATCTGGAGTGCTGCTTCCTCTCCCCTCTCGCTACCCCATCATCTACTCCTCGCCTCATCAAGAAACCCACTCTCCAGTCAAGGCCTGCACTCCCCTCGCTCAGAGGTTTTCCACCCTGGGCTCTGAGAGGAGCCTGCCATTGAGTGTGTGACAGCTGGGGACAGGGAGCCGGGCCCCAGGCTTTCAGCAGGAAGGGCCCGGCTTGTCCCCTGCTCATTAGCCATGCAGCCCCAGCCTGAGATCATCTATTATAAAATCACAGGCTGTGAGAGCGAGCAGGGGCTTAGTGAGCCTCTGGTCCAGCTCCTCCGTGTATTAAAGGGGCTGCGTCCCAGACGAGTCGGCCCACAGACTGATTCTTTTATAACACAGAGGAAAAAGGAGCCGGGACTCACAAGGAATGCAAAGAAAAGAAACAATGGCAGGGACCCCAGCGTTTGAAGTGCCCCGAGCCACTGCTGAATGGCAGTGCTCTATTTTTAGCTCAACTTTCCTGAAAAGGCTCCCTGCTTCCCCTTTTCTTGAATGCCCGGCATCCTCTCCAACAGTTTTGGCTTCCCGTCTCCTCCAAGGGTTGCTGCGAAGACTCTGTCTAGGAAAGAGAAGTTCATTTCACAGAACAGATCAAGAGCCATCCTACTAGCCAGGGGACCATCCATCCTGGTTTGCCCAGACATGGCCCAGCAGCTGACATGGGAGGCTTTGGTGTAATGACTAGAACCCTCCCTCCACCCCCCCCGCCCCCGCCAATAAAGGTGTCTAGGTTGGGGTGATGAATTACACTGTAACCTTTCTTCTGGGGCATGCTATTCCCAGGGAGAACAAAGCTCCGGGCCTGGCATGCTTCTGCAGAGCACAGTAAGCCACAGACCTGAAAGTGAAGCTCAGGAGCAATTATGTCTAATTTGGCCCTCGCTGGTGATGCGCCAGCTGACCAAAACTCTGCCCACTGGACACGACTGGACGCCGATGAAGGGAAACCCAGAACTGGGCATCCACGCTCTCATCTTGTGACTCAGGGGTCTTAAGAGCAAGGTTATTGGCACAGGCCATGGGAAAACCTGCTCTCAATCTGACCCGCAAAGGGAGTTACACAGCAATTTCCAATTCAGACTCAGTCCACCCTCCAGCTCCCGACACCAGCACACACGAAGATGTCCTACTTCCGTGTGGGACACGGGCACCGACCCCACGAGGCCTAAATGCTTGGCTGGAGCCCCACAGGATCGGGGGAAAGGGGCAGAAAAGCCAGGCCAGCAAGGTGCTTCACTGGCAATTCATTCTCTGACACCAACAGCTCCCACCCCAGAGGGTATTATCCCAAGTCAGTGAAGTCCAGACGGAGAACTACTACTTATCTCGCAGTCAAGAGGGGTCATATGAAAACTATAATCCTGGGGTTCCCCCCCTCATTTTTAATGATTACAGCGTCTCTCTAGGAAAAAATGAAGACCACAGAGCGGGAACCAGTGCCAGCTAAAACAACTGTTAACAACGTGATGTGTTTCCTTCCCATGTTATCCCCCACAGGCATTAAGTTCTAACTTCCCTATCGTGTATCCTGCCTACTCACTTGATTTTATAAGCATTCCTCCACATCACTCAAAATCGGTTTATTTTAGGTTGTCTGTGGTTCTCCATTGACAACATTAATAGCTGTCTGCTATTCAGACTTCAAAAGTTTATGTGTAACAGAAGGTAGTAAATAAAGGGGATGGGGAAGAAAAAGGAAACTGAAGCAGTAAAATTCTAATGAAGAATCCATCTTCCAAAATTGTCTTGGTCACCAGGGTCATGAGTTTCAAGCCTCTCCTGGAATTCTGCTGGAATCAGTCAACAAGCTTGCTCTGTATAAACTTCAGACAGATCAAATACAGGGGATGAAACAACAAGGCAGGCATAGGCTTGGAGTCACCGGAGATGAGAGGGAATGCTGAGGAGGAAGCAGCAGAAACGGTCCGACTGTTGGTACCTCTTCAGCATCTAAGAATCCTTGACTTCCTCGCTGTCAAGACACTCCATCGCTCTGGTCTCCTCCCTCTACTCAGTCCCACATGCGATGAGGCATATTACTCCGGTGGGTAGGGGGAGGCTCAGTTCACACTACCCCCTCTTCTGGAATGCTCCTTTTCCCACCCACTGAGCTCTCTTTACACACCAGCTACTATGCTAAGTACTTTATATTTGCCATCCCATTCTGTTCTCATGATGCCATCAGATAGGTACCACTGCTTCACTACCCCATTCTACAGAGCTAACTGGCGGTGAGCGATAGCGCCAGGGCTCTGAGACCCTGCGCCATGTCCTCCATCAGAAGGTCACCTCTCTGAGGGCAGAGCCCAGCCCAAGGGGCTCACTTATCAAACGAACACTTCACTTGCATCTTGCTTTCTTCCTAAAAGGATTTGAGCAGGTTAACAAAAAGTTATGTTGGGGTGTGGGTGGGGAATCTATAAATACCAAGAAATGAAGTCAGGTAAGGGAAAAATAAAAGCAGACAAGAATGATGAAGGCAGAAGGGTATAAATATACCAAAAGCAATGTACATGCCCTTCACAAAGTCTACAGATAAGCTCCAAAGTTGACCTTTTATCGGTCAAAGCAGAGAGGAAGTGGATATCCGTAAACTTATTATGGATTTATGTCAGAAAGTCTCATTGCCACAGAAATTATGTTGGAAGCGATGTATGTTTCAGTCATCCAGCCTGATCAAAGGATTTCTAAATGAGCCTATTTTCTGCTTACCTGTTGGCTAAACCTGCAGGCATGGCAAAGTAAACGCAACAGAAACATCTCTAAGAAGAGCCACACGCTTCCCAGTTCTCTTATTCAGAACGCACTGAATAGATTTTAAGTCACTGAGAGAGGGTTTAAATTGCCATTATGAGGTGCTTGTTCCTAAACCACATGGTGATAAACTGCTGTCTGTCTCTCACTAGAGAGGGCCCATCCCAGCACCACTGCCTTCTGATGCTTCAAGTCCTTTCCTAGATCTCTGCTTCTTCTTCACTTTTCCTTCTTTCATCTGTTTTCGTGATGACATCTCAGTTTTGGTGATGACCAAGCATGGACTTAATAACAGGCGCCAGCCAACCCCACTAACCCACTGCCTCTCTTAGCTGTATAAGTCACTGTTTTTCGTTCTGGGTTTTTTTGGCCATGACTTATGGCTTGTGGGATTTTAGTTCCCTGACCAGGGATTGAATTCAGGACCACGGCAGTGAAAGCTCCAAATCCTAACCACCTGAATCCCAGGGAATTTCCTACCCATCACGGTTCACAACTAGCCTAAGTAGCTGTGCTAAAAAATTCGTATGTGTGAAATTCTTCCTTTGCCCAAATGTAATGGCTATATCGGGTTGAGCAGTTGAACAGTATCCCCCCAAAATTCATTTCTGCCCAGAATCTCACAATGTGAACTTCTTTGGAAATGCGATCTTTGCAGATGCAATAAATTAAAATGAGGTCACAGTAGATTAGAGTGGCTCCTAATCCAATGACTGAAAAGAAAAGATGCCCCGGGATAACACCATATGACAATGGAAGCAGAGACAAGGCTGATACACCTATAAGCCGAGGAACTCTAAGGACTGTTGGCAGCAAGCAGCAGCTAGGAAGAGGCAAGGACGGACCCTCCAGCAGAGCCTTTTGAGAGAGTGTAGCCCAGCTACCACCTTGATTTTAGACTTCTAGCCTAGAGAATTATAACAATAAATGTCTGTTGTACTAAGCCGCACAGTTGGTGTTAATTTGTCACAAAAGGACACTAGTACAATGATGAATATGCTTCACCCAGAAGATATAGTACCAAGTGTGCAAGACTGACCTTTTAACTTCTACCCACAGGTACAGGAGGCACACCGCCTAGGTTCAAGCCCTGATTCTGCCACTTACTATCTGTGGGTGCTTGGGCAAGTTACTTAACCTCTCTGAACCTCAGTTTTCCCACCTGTAATATGGGGATAACATTAGCAACTTCAGAGAGTTGTCACGAGGATTAAATTGGGTGATTCACAGAAAGTGCTCAAAAGTCGTGACTGACACATACAAGCACCCAATGTATTTGTTATTCTCAGCATCATTAGAGGTTAAACTGACAAAAAAAGGTAGAAATTGGTCACTTAGAGCTGTACACAACACGCACCTCTCATGGTCCTGTATCCTTATCGCAGGCACAAAAAACCATGGGAGATATCTCTCTCAGGGTTATGCACGGCAACCAGAGACCAGGGTTAAAATTAGGACCTTCCGCTGAAACAAGACTGTCCGCTGAAATAAGACTGTCCAAGTTTCAATCTTTCCACACTAATCTGCAAAGCCAACATTTTCTCTTGTTAAATAATCCTAGGAACTCCATAAACGATACTCAGCACACATTCCAAACTAATCACTGAAACACAGCAACCTGGTTACACAGAGGTAGACTACTTGTAATGCTCAGCTCATCTCCAACCAGAGAGCAGAGAGGACCAGTCTCCCAAAACAGCAGGCTGTCTAGTCCTGGCTCCACCTAAGCCAGATCCTGCAGGAAGACTTTCTTACTCTGGATTCCATGGCCCTAGCAGTGTATAAAAATGACTGACACTAGCCCTTAGGGAATGGCTTCCCTTACTTTCAGCCCATACTTGTTCTAGAACCCTCATACTCCCAGGTTCCTGTCGCTCTGGGTAAAAATCACCAAGTTAGAAGCCGCTGTCTGCTAGCCACAAGACAGCCAAATGGAGACGCCAAGTCTAGTACAATAGTCATAATGCATTTTAAAAATGTCAGCATTCCAGATAATACTTGCAAGGATGATTGCAATTATCTAAATAGCATCATTGAAATTGATAAGAAATGTTACATTAATTGCTTGCACTGAATGAGCCCCTTCGCAGTACCAGACACAGAATTTTTATGTAGATTAATTCATTCAAGTCTGACTATTATTATTATCTCCATTTTACAGTTGAACACCATGAATCAGGGAAGTTATGACTTTGCCCCAGGTCACACAGCTAATACAGTTGATCCTTGAACAACATGGGTATCAGGGCATCAACCCTCTGCACCTGAAAAATCATATGTAACTCACAGTCAGCCCTTCTGTATCCATGGATTCAACTAACCAAGGACAATGTACTGCTGCAATATTTACTATTTGAAAACATCCAGGGACAAGGGGGCCAGACAGTTCAACCTGTGTTGTTCAAGGGTAAACAGTATTTGGAGGAGCCAGGTTAACAAAATAAAATAATATTCTATTTTAAAAATCCTACACATCCCAGAGAGGCAACCAGTTATACACTACTTAAGAGCTCAAAGACAGCCTCTTGTCTATGGACTGCTGCTGCTGCTGCTGCTAAGTCGCTTCAGTCATGTCCGACTCTGTGCGACCCCAGATACGGCAGCCCATCAGGCTCCCCCGTCCCTGGGATTCTCCAGGCAAGACCACTGGAGTGGGTTGCCATTTCCTTCTCCAATGCATGAAAGTGAAAAGTGAAAGTGAAGTCGCTCGGTCGTGTCCAATTCTTAGTGACCCCATGGACTGCAGCCCACCAGGCTCCTCCATCCATGGGATTTTCCAGGCAAGAGTACTGGAGTGGGGTGCCATTGCCTTCTCCGTGTCTATGGACTAATACTATTTAAATTATCAATCAAAAACTATACTCTCTTAAAAGTTAGACATAATGTAAATGAAATACTACATGTGAACCGTTGTCCTGCATTCCACTTGCGCTTGCAAAGAAATAAATCTTGCCCCAGCCAGACCTGGTCTTTATCCCCTATGAAGAATACAAGGACCCAATCATGCCCTTGTGGTGGTGATCTGAACAGGAGCCTAGAGGCCTGAATTCTCACCGAGCTCTCCCTTGAACTTGAAGATACGTGACCCTGCTGAGGCTTCCTCAATTCACTTAACTGAAAAGTGAGAGATGTGGGGCAGTTCCCAAAAAATTTAAACATAGAAGTACCACATGTTCCAGCAATCCCATTTCTGGGTATACACACAAAAGACATGAAAGCCGGACTCAAACAGATACTTGTACACCTGTGTTCATGGCAGCATCATTCACAATAGCCAAAAGGTGGAAACCACTCAGTTGCCCATCAACAGATGAACAGATAGAATATGGTATATATGTACAATGGAATATTGTTCAGCCTTAAAAAGGAAGGAAATTCTAATACATGGTACAACTTGGATGAATCTTGAGGACACCGAGCGAAGTGAAACAAGCCAGCTGCAAAAGGAAACAGACTGTATGATTCCACTTATATGGAGTATCCAGGGTAGTCAAAACCAGAGAGAGAGAGAGAGGAGCTCCAGGCAGCGGGAGGAGGCGGGATGAGGGAGTTACTGTTTAATGGGGACAGAGCGTCGGCTTGAGAAGATGACAAAGTTTTGGTGATGGTTACTCAAAAATGTGAATACACTTAATACCACTGAATTTACACTTAAAAATAGTAAACTTTAGTGTATTTTATGGCAAATGCACAGACACAGAAAGGGGTATTAATTAAATGAATTTCAAATTTTGGTTGCACCCTGAAACCTCCTGTGGAGATCTTTCAAAATATCTGTTCATCACCAGGAGTAAGAGGGTGGACACAGTGGGCCTCTGATGTACTGGGGGGCAACACTGATACTCAGGAGGCATTCATGCCAGGAAATGCGCCTGTGCTTCTTAGGGGATTCAACGTCACTGAACTGATAGGGAACGGAAGCACAGTGCCAGCATGGGCAAGGCTGGAGGACAGACAGGGTGCGGGGATCACAGCCAAAGGAAACAAACACGAGAAACTTGACCAGACCCTGGATCCTCCCCACCCCACCCACCCCCCCAAAAAAGGCTATTAAGTTCAGTTGAGGAAAATCTTCATGTAGAATTTAAAAGTGGATGGTGGACTTGAAGGCATGGTACTGGTGGTACTGAGGAGGGGGCTGTGGAAGAGAATATTCTTGTTGTTGGCCTGTGATGGGCTGAGGTATTTAGGGCTATGCTGTCAGACTGCAGATGCAATAGTGCGGCAAGACGTGGATAGCTGGTGAAGCCACGGGAAAGAGATGGACTTTCAAAACATTGTTCTTTGTGGTTTTGAGGGTTCAAAGATTTTTTAAATAAAAATATCTATGCCACTGCTCTACCCCAAAACAAACAGAATATCTAGGGCACAGGATTCAGAGAAAGAGTGTTTTCTTTGTGAAGCTCCCCTAGAGATTATAATGGGCAGTGAGGTTGACAACTAGGAATTAGATGAGCTCTCAACTGAGATGTGATACAGCATGTACAACAACCAAAAGATGTGCAGTTAACCTAAGAGGGTGCCCCACTGTTGATACTGAGCGGCCCTGGGAGATTTCCTCCGTCCCAAATGATCCCAGCGGCCCTGCCTTCCACTCTTCCCATAGTGAAGTGTTAGCCGCTCGGTTGTGTCTGACTCTTTGCGACCCCATGGACTGTAGCCCACCAGGCTCCTCTGTCCATACGGAATTCTCCAGGCAAGAGTACTGGAGTGGGTGGCCATTCTCATTTTCACCCTTGCCCTCAGTTTCTCTCCCCAAAGGCAACCTCTAAAAACATGTTTGCATAACCTTCCAGAGGTATTCACGAGTACACAGGTTAAGTCCGTCTTCCTGTTTGGTTGCTGGGTCTTGTTTGTCCTACTCAACAGATCAAAGGTGCACATTTGCAGAGATTTCAAAACTACTACAGAGAAGCACACTATAAGCTCCATTTCTTTCTCAAAGGTCACTAGTCAAATGTGAAGAGTCACAATCGGAGCCTACTTTGAAGGATAACACATAAGCACAATCCTCCCAACTGCAGGCCGATTCAGACTGACAACACCATATATTCTATTGCAGAACGGAGGAGAACTCTGAAACTGTCCCCAGAAGCAATGCCAAAGCAAGGAAAGGGTTCTTATGTCCCTGGTTCTTGTGGACAGGTGACTGTCTCTTTATACATTCTCTTTAAATATTTTCTCCTTTGGAAAATAAAACTCATTAGTAGATACAGAACAAAACCAAGAGCCTACTGGTATCGGCTGTGTAATGATCATTTCTCAGAAAAACTTTCTAAGAGTTCAGTATGAGCAAGGCTTTGGATTTGATATGGGGAGGGGAGCAGAGTTTAGGGAGTGGGTGAAAGGAGAATTCATATTCCATGACACTGATGATGTGACTGACTTATTACTCCAACCTTGTGAAGCCTGCCTGGCCAGCCCCGGGCCGAGGCAAAGAATGTGGAAGTGATGGACATACCAAGGACCCAGGGAGGAAGCAGTCAAGTCTGGCTAATTCTAATACAGAAGGGTCAATAGGAAACATTGGTATGGGGGAAAAAACACAAAAACTGGTAGAAGAAAGCAGGGAAGGCAGAATGAACGAGTAATCTGACTGTGGGGCCACACAAGAAGCAGCCAAGATTTTCTACATCCAAGGCCTCCAGCATCCCAGTTATGCCCATAGGCTGAGCTTCACCTCAACTTTAGGCCCATGAATCTAAAGCTTCATTACCCTTCTAGAGGCAGTAAGGCCTAAGGGATGTCTAATGAACCAGCATACTTCCTCCTCCTCTTCCTCAACCCCTCTTCTAAATCCCCACAGCACTAGGTAGACCAGAAGGTTGGAGGACCCTCTCATTGAAGTCAGATTCCACAATGTGAATTAGGCATAAAGATTAACACTATTTCAAGCAGTTCCTTCCTATCTCAATACTGTCACGAACGCTTGGGCTCTCCAACCCACAGCAACGATCAACATAACCCTGAAGGGGATAGCAGGATGCCGAGTAACTGCAGAGCAACAATCCCTCACTCCGGTATGCTAGTGACAATTCCACAATCACTTTTAAGATGACAAAAAAATGCAGTGCAAAAATCCAACCCAGCATCCAACCTTATTTGGTAACATTCAACAATAGAGTATGTTAGGTTTGCTTTTGCTTGTTTTTAGTATACACGAAGAAGAATTTGGTCCCCAAATTGACAGACCAACTCCGCCTCCACAGAGATAACTATTTCCCGTGAGTTTATACATTCAAGAAAGCACAGGATGTTTATAGCATTAATTATATGTAAATTTTTAAAAATGTGTGTGGAGCCAAGATTTTAAATCCATTTTCTGTTAACTTGAGATGAGGGCAATGAGGTGGGAAGGCAGGCAAGAGGCAGCAGAGATGAGGGCGATGCCCCTCCCCTGACATTCAAGTGCTGATGCCATGGAGACACATTCTGAAAGAGCATTAAATCATTTAACCCTCTGAGCACGCACTTTCCCATCGGCACTTTACAGGACAGGAAACGGAGGCACAGAGAAATTAAAGTAGCTTGCCTAGGTTCCACAGAGGGTGAAGGCAAGTCTAAACTCAACATTAAATACTTGCCTGGCAGTCAAATTCTTGAGATTACCTTTAATTTAACTAAAGATAATAGAAACAAGTTCCTTATTCAGACCAGCAATGCAATGCTGACACTTTAAAGCAAAACCTGTAATAACAGCAAACATAGTCTGAGTGTCTTCCTAGGTACCAGGATTCCAGGTTACCAGTTAGGTACTAAACCTAAGCATTACTTAAGTATTTCAAAGATCTGCTGCTTCAATAACATGCAAATCAAGTCCATTTATAAGAAGATGACTAAGGAATTGCCTTAACATTACGTAAGACTGAGTTCACAATCAGGCAATAAAATAAGAGAAGTGAAGTTAAATTATTGGGAACTATTCTACCTTAAAAAGGTTGAAGGCAAAAGGGGCAGGGGGCAGCAGAGGATGAGATGGTGGGACAGCACCACCGACTCAATGGGCATGAAATTGAACAACCTTGGGGAGATAGCAGAGGGCAGAGGAGCCTGACATGCTGCAGCCCATGAGGTAACAGAGAGTCAGACACGACTTAGTGACTGAGCAACAACAAATATACCTTAATTTGCAAAAAAAAAAAAAAAGACATAAAAACGTCTTTCTTTAGAGATTCAGGAGGAACAGGAAAAGACGAACAATTAAAAGTCGTCCTCTTTGGGGATCCTAAGCAAAAAATCAGAGGACTGTCCTATGTTTAATCAAGAGCAAAAAAAACCCAGACCAATAGTTTCCTGTAATGGGGGCATGGTCTGAATGCACTAATTCCTATCAAACAGTATCTCTGCTAACATACTCAACTGATCTCAAAGTTGGGAATGAATGAAAAACACTTTTAAGTTGTCCTGGAGCGGGGGGAAAAAAACAGAAGAAGACGACATCTTCCAACCCTTACTGTCCAGCCCCACCCACACCTACAAGGACTGCAGTCCAGAATGGCCAGGGCTGAGACCTTCCTTATTACACAAACAGGTTATCCAGCTCACTCAGCCTTCCCCACGGCTCCAGAGAGCACCACCTACCCTTAGGCATCTCTGGGGAGTTGACGTCACTTAATCCCTAGTCAGTGGAGATTTGGGACTTTATCATCTAAATCACATTTGTTTCCCAGAAGGGAGAAAAGCAACCTTAAAGCCACACTGAAACAGATCCTATACAGTAAACACAAACCTGGACAGAAATCAATGCCAGGGTTTGTATGCGGTGCTTGTGTGTGCTCAAAATCAAACACACAAGGAATACTGTAAACAAAGCATTCAGTAACGTGCTCATGTGTTTTTACTTACTTGACAAAAACCTGCCAGCCCTGTGGAAAGGGTAATCTGTGTATTAGGAATGCTTTTTCACCCTTGCACTGGAGCACCAGTGCATCAGGAGTTACATCAGGAGTGCCTGGAGGGCTTCTGGAAAACAACTTAGAAGGTCTGGGTGGGGAAGGGACTTCACCTTTCCCTCAGGTTCTCAGGGGATGCTCTGCAGCCACAGCAGGAAAACCACTGCACTGACCGCAGAAATAGCTGTCAGTGCCTTTGGGCACCTTGGAAAGAAGGGCCACACACAACCCATGACTGTAAAACTAAGCGAGAGTCCAGGGAGAGCGGTGTCAAACGGGAGGGCCTGCTCATGAACTGGAAACACGGTATTTGCCACTTTCAAACTGAGATGTTCATCTTGTGGATGCCCTAAATCTCCAGTGAAATTTGATAAGAAAAATTATCGTTAAGTCATGGGAGGATGAGTTGTATAAATTGGGGAGAGGTGGAAGAAACCCTACCCCCTAGATAGTCTGGTTGTCAAGGTCCTTGCCTGGCTATAACTACATTCTCTTTAAAAAACAACACCTGTTTTCAGAGAATTCAGAGAATCTGCCTTCTGAAATGGCTTAGAGTTAGCTGTCTACCTGGCTGGAATCTCCTGGGCACCAGCGAGGCTCCAGATCTACCTCTCTTTGGGTTCGCTGGATGCCACCCGTTCCAGAGCCGTCATCAGGATTTACGTCCATCGTATCCTAAGTGAAACTATAAGACAAACCTGACCGGTATAAACAGGAGCGCGATAAAGGAGCCTCTGAGCAACGAGAGATAGGGCACCCCCCCAACACATACGCAAACACACACACACCCAAACTTCCCCCACCCTCTTGCTGCTCCAGGCCCTGTGCGTTCCAACCACACCCACATTCACACCATCCCCCACTTCACCAGGTCACCTGCCCATAAAACCTAATGGAAACTCTCAAAGAACAAAAAGATTCTTCAGGGAGAGACTAGATTAAGCTGCTCTCCTCAAGACAGCACTGTCTTTTGTTGCCTACAAATAAAGGCTTCCATGATAAGTTCCCCTCTGGCTACCCCTCCCTCCACAGGACCTACCCACACCACCTAAACATCAACCCCACCAAACAGCCACGCAACAGGCCCACTGGAATGCCTTTCCATTTTCCTTCCTGACCTCCCTCAAGGCTGTGGTCACACCCTTCACGAGGCACCCCATTTCCCCATCCAAATCCGTCACTTGTGTCTTCGCTTCCACGGAACTTGGAAGCACACCAATAAAAGTAGAGGCATTACTCTTCAACTTCCAGACTGTCTTATAAAGTGTAAGGCTGTAACCATTTTCCTTCATCCCCAGGGTGTTGTGCGTGTCAGATACTCGATTATTGAAATCACCACTGTGTGTTCAGCACTATGTGCCAGACTGCACACTCTTGCGAGTCCCTTGGACTGCAAGGAGATCCAACCAGTCCATCCTAAAGGAGATCAGTCCTGAATATTCACTGGAAGGACTGATGCTGAAACTCCAGTACTTTGGCCACCTGATGCGAAGAGCGGACTCACTGGAAAAGACCCTGATGCTGGGAAAGACTGAAGGTGGGAGGAGAAGGGGACGACAGGGGATGAGATGGTTGGATGGCATCACCGACTCAATGGACATGAGTTTGAGCAAGCTTTGGGAGTTGGTGATGGGCAAGGAAGCCTGACATGCTGCAGTCCATGGGGTTGCAAAGAGTCAGACACGACTGAGCGACTGAACTGAACTGTACTGCCAGGAACATTGGCCACTGTCACAGGAATGCAAAACATCATCCTTCAAGGTATAGGAGAAAACCCCAAGGCTATTCAGGCAGTTAAGGGCCAAGTCAGGATTTAAACTCACATCTACTCAATACCAAACCTTGTGCCACTTCACTGACATTGTTCTGCCTTTTAAGGGAGAAAAACAGAATGGAATGGTAAAGTGAAACAGCACTAGCTCACTGGTTAGTGAACCCACTACAAACCTCTGTCTGATTTCTCATCAACCCTAGACTTTAACGCATGGCCAGTAGCCTGGCAGGCCACAGTCCATGGGGTTGCGAAGAGTCGGACACGACTGAGCGACTAACACAGAACATGTAATAAAGTGTTTTACAAATTATCCTATTGGGAATCACTGGAGCATACCATTATATTACGGAAAAGCCTTTCTTTCATTTCAGTGCCTCACGATGAGATGGCATGTCTCTACATATACATAAATTGGTTGGATGAAGCCAGGATATACTCTATAAAAAGCCCATGTATTCTTTGATGCTTTTCCTTGGGGGGGTGGGGGGAGGGCAGTTAAAGAGTAAAATAAACTTGAGAGAATCCTGCCCACCTTTTAAAAGAGTACTTTTAAAAGAGCACACTATCCAAATGGTCACAGGTTTCTGCAGTTTGATAAAATCAGGACAAACACCTGAAACAGACAGAAAGAAGGAAGGACACGTCCTTGGACGAGTCAGAGAAGGCAAATTGGCAGCAGCTGGTGAGAAAGACGGACGGGTCTGGAAGCATCAGCTTCCAACCCCCGCACCCCTACCCCCTGTCACGGATAGCTGTGCGGTTTTGAGACAGTGTCATGGGCTTCGGCTTAGGGAAAACCACTGGTCCTCTCAGAGGTAATAACAAGGAATGGTAACAATGGCACACGAAGCACACAAGCACTTGGTAACTCCACCAACTTCAACTCCACACCAGGTGCTGGCGTGCCTACCCTGTAGGGCTTACCCGACTCAGATCAGAAGTCGAATAGCCTTTGTTTGTCTTTGGTTGCCATGTAGACTTGGTAGGCACTAGATTTGCTTGTACACTAGCCTTGTAAAGAAAATGAGCTGTTGAAAAGCTTATACCGTGGGAAGGTGAGGGGCAAAAGCAAACTAATGGTTCCTTTGAGAAAAAAGGGGTTCGCTAACGCCTGAAACAACGCTAAGTTCTCCAACAAACTGGGTATTACGAGCTTAAATGCTCCCAAACAAGTCACTGGGGCTGAGGACATATGTGATTAAAGTTAAAAGCATACTAAAAGAACACTTTAGCTGGTGACCTGAAAGCACCTTCTGAAAAGCTTAACCACATTAGTGCATGTAGGAGGAACTTCATTTTTTTGTCTATTACAGACTGCATCTCAGGGCAACAGTGCGCACACCCCTCCTCCATCTTCGAAGAAAAACACAGACAGACTGTTAGAACCAAGCTGCCCAAAAGTGAAAGTGAAGTCGCTCCATCCTGTCCGACTCTTTGAGACCCCATGGACTGTAGCCTACCAGGCCCCTCTGTCCATGGGATTTTCCAGGCAATGGTACTGGAGTGGATTGCCATTTCCTTCTCCAGGGGATCTTCCCGACCCAGGGATCGAAGCTGGGTCTCCCGCATTATAGACAGACGCTTTACCATGTGAGCCACCAGGGAACTCCTTAAACACAGGTGTATTCAATCCTGTTTTATACACCTGAGATTAATAGTTCAGAACTTAATTTTCTAGTACTGGGAAAGCAATAAGAAGCTTAGTAGTGCCGACCACCGAAACACACCAGTCACCAGGTGATCTGGAAATCTCATCATGCAGACAAGAGCATCAGACACTAAAAGTACCAGCCAGAACCTTCTCCTGCAACACACACACAAACACACCCATGCTGGGCTTATGTTACACTTCTTTAAGAGAAGCAAAGAGTGAAACACTGATCATTTACAACATTTCTCATGATTTTGCAGAGGGTAGAAAACCACAGTTCCTGGCACAGATACATTGATTACTGACCCACACAAGGCACTTAAACTTTGACTGGATCATCAGTGATGAGCAAAATCATCTTAGTCACAAGACCCCTCTCTGCTATGGCTGGTCTTTTAAACTGTCAAATAACTGGAAGAAAACTTTTGACAGATCATGGTGGCAGCGTGTCCAGCAAATACATCATAGTTTGTTACAAGAGCATGAAAGTTATCTGCAAATCATTATCTAAGCATAAGTTCCACTTAAATTTAGTTTTGACTGTAGAAAGACTCTCTGGTTGTAATGTTCTACTCACGTCTGAATTAGTACAGCGGCTTCGCCCTTCTCGTTTCCACATCACCTCTACAGAATTGTGTTAGGGAGCTAATACTCCAGTTTAGTTCTGTAGTAATGTCTTAAAGGGCTTCCCTGGTAGTTCAGTGGTAAAGAATCCTCCTGCCAATGTAGGAGACTCAGCTTCTATCCCTGAGTCAAGAAGATTCCCTGGAGAAGGAAATGGCAGCCCACTTCAGTATTCCTGCCTGGGAAATCCCATGGACAGAGGAGCCTGGTGGGCTACATCCAAGGGGTTGCAAAAGAGCTGGACATGACTTAGCGACTAAACAACATCTCAAAAAATAACTTCATAGGTTGCCAAAGGAAGTGGCCAATGTGGAAGAAGCAAGGATCAAATAGAAGCCTATTTAGTTTTAATTCAGTGCGCCAATGTGCAAATCAGGAACACTTTAGCAATCTCTCATGTCAGAAATCTGAGAAGGGAACCTTGAAGAAGAACTCATTGAGAAATCCCTCAAGAACAACACACGATGTGGTATTTCACAGACCCTCAGCCTGGTAGAGAAGAGAGACATCATAACAGCCCTGAACTGAGTTAATTTACTTTGTACAACAATTACTGAAATAAATGTCAATTCAAGGGGAGGAGAAATGGCAGAACATCAGCCCAGATCTAAAACAAATATAACAGCTTAATTCAAACTACCAAAGAGCTGTTTTTAAAGACCAGTCTCAAATATGTTTTACTAGGAATATGCAGCACTGGAATTTAAATTACTACAATATATATAGGATGTATATATTGAGAATATATATATCCCAATAGGGAGTCTGCTTATCTTTAAATGTTGGGGATGAACCCGGCTTGGTATAGTTCGAGGTTTCATTGAACCCATAACTCACCAAACCCACAAACAAGAAAAAGCACTGCCGTATAATACAACACAGCAAATACAATCCTGTATTCTCCTCTGTTCTTTCTGTGAAAAGCCCAAAGCACTATTTTCAGTCCTGTGTTGACAGAAGGCCCAGAAAGCCAGAAACCGTATATTCTAATACATTATGCCGTCCCCTTTTGCGTGGATAGTTGATTAGGTAGTATCTATTAACACTAAGGTGTATTCCACTAGACATCATTTTTAAAATAAACTATGAATGTCCTCACACATATAAGAATTTAGATCTTGCATCATTTTATATAAATGATGCTATGACTAAAAATATTTGTGAGGACAGACAGAACAGACTTGTGGTTGCCAAGGGGAAGGGAGGGTGGGGGAGGGATGGAGTGAGAGTTTAGGATTAGCAGATGCAAATTATTATATATATATGGATAAACAACAAGGCTGTAAAGCACAGGGAACTATATTCAATATCCTGTGATAAGCCATGATGAAAAGGAACACAAAAAAGAATGTATGCCGCTGCTAAGTCGCTTCAGTCGTGTCCGACTCTGTGCGACCCCATAGACAGCAGCCCACCAGGCTTCCCCGTCTCTGGGATTCTCCAGGCAAGAACACTGGAGTGGGTAAAAGAATGTATATATATAACTAAATCACTTTGCTGTACAGCAGAAATTAACGTATTATAAATTAACTGTATTTAATAAAAATATATACATACATATATTTGTGAAGTCGTTTTTCCATCTGTCCACTAGGAAAACTATTTCACTGCTTTGTGATCGCCCATCCCCCAGTTTGAACAATTACTTCCTTCAGTCTGCATCTGATGAGGGGAAAACCCAAAAGTATAGCCCCAAATAGTATCTGACCAGCACTAGTATCGTTGGAGTAAGTACACGGACTATCCTGAATGAAGGAACATAGCAACACAGTAAGCTCCCTGTGAGTTACACCTTGCGTGTCAAAAGCATTCAGGCTGTGGTCTCTAAGTGGTATTTGTCCTCACACAAAATAGAAAAGCCTGTTTGCTTTTCTAACTTCTCCATGAAAGAGAACGTCTGAAATATACGATGTGTATGATACAAATCTTCCCCAGTGGCACCGTGGTAAAGAATCTGCCTGCCAATGCTGGAGACACAAAAGACTCGGCTTTGATCCCTGGGTCAGGAAGATCCCCTGGAGGAGGAAATGGCAACCCCCTCCAGTATTCTTGCCTGGAGAATCCCATGGATAGAGGAGCCTGGCAGGTTACAGCCCACGGGGTCGCAAAGAGTAGGGCACGACTGAGCAGGCAGACACATTATACACATACCACCTTCAGCTCTAGACCTACTTGCAGGAAAATGGTGGTAACAGCAAGTGACCTCCTCTAACAAGACACTCAACTCAAACAGTGCCGTTTAGTTCAGGAGATCTCTAAGTGTAGCTGTTGATCTGAGGTTTCATTCAGCTGATGTTGTACCTTTTAAACAAAATAATGATATTTAATGCAATAAAAAGAATTCATGAACATACACCATTTGTGAATCTGGTATCAAACTCATAGAAGTGTTCATTTTAAGGACATAATAGGCTATTGTGTTAAAGCCTTAAGAGTTCAGGGCGGTCATAAAGTCTGGAAATTGGCAACTACTTTCCATTTTTTACTATGTCATGTGACCAAAGAATGCCTTCCGGGGGGGATTCCAAATAGATGGTACACCACTCATTACATCAAGCTTCTAAGTAAAGTTAGACCAGGATTTCCAAAGCAAGTGGCTACACAGAATGCTCTTCACACTTACAGGATCTCAACCTACTTGACAGCCAAGTCTCGGAGCACTCTAAAACCGCAGGTGCATTGAATGAAAACCAAGTGTCATCACAGATGCTCATGTAGGGAAATGGGTGGAAATGCAGCATTAACGCACTGCGTTCTTGTACGTTTGCCCAGCACACTCAACTAGCAAGGCACAACACCGAACAGATCATGGTTTAAGATATGACATCAAAACCCCTTTTTCAATGCATACTTGCCTAGTTTCCACACATTGTGATCATCTTATAATTTGACACAATGAAGCTGCCAGACACTCTGGGAGCTTGATGTATCCAGGACTTTCACCAATCTGATGAATGGCTGACATCCTCTGGATGAACACATCCCAGCTCAAGGAACTCTGCCCTCTGAGTGGTTTAGCAAAGTGCAAACTCAGGCTGCAGAGGGCAGGCCTGGGGTTAAGTGTTAAATGCATCTCCCTAGAGGCCAGAGGCCGCAGCTGACTCCTCACTGGCTGACACAGGAAAGGTCACCTGGGAAAACTCATCTCTGATGTTCCCTTCCAAGGCTCCAGAGGAGAGAAGCCAGGGTAAGCAGGCCGACTACTCCCTTTTTATGAGGCAAGCCTGTGGCCCTCACGACAAGTCAGAACCACAAAAGGTAACCTTGCAGCAGGAATCACCACCTTAACCCAAACCTGCTACCCCTGCCACCAAGGCCAGCCCGGGCAAAAGATTAACCTGTGATCCGCGACCATGGGTTCACCAACCTTGTTGAGAAAGAGGGAACGCGCCAACTTTCTGTTTGTTTTAAAGGAAATACTTCCTGGCACATGTTTGGTAAAGACTCTGAACTCTGCACATGAAGCCACGTGGTTGGATCTAATCTGGCTCTATCCACTGAACGATCAGCCAAAGCAACGTCCTTCTGACGGTAGCCCCTGGCGGGGTAATCGACAGGGTCTCATTCAAGTCACGAGGCTCCAACCGGATCCCAGGGAGCCCAGCGCCGCGTCCTGTCGGCGCTGCAATCCTCCCGCGCGCCGCACAGTCCCCGCAGGGCCCAGGGGAGGCGGGGGACGGAAGGCGGGGTGGGAGGAACTGGACCGGAGGTGCAGCTTTAAGCTGCAGCAGGAAAGGACTCCCAGCTCCGGCGGCCCAGGTGAAGCTCTAGGGGGCCGCCGTAGAAGGAGATGCCAGGCCTTCCAGGAACGCTGACGCTGCCACTAGCAGGATGCGCGGGCACACTACTAACGGAGCCCACCTGTAGCCACAACAAGCAAACTTTCCTCCCCTTCTGAGTTGGAAGAATCGGGTCCCTAACGCCACCCCCTGGCCCGAGCCAGCAATGGCTGGGAGCTCCGCGGGATCCTCACCTGATACCCCTAAACCCCCAACTCGGTGTGTTTCAGGGAGCAGACCCAGTTCTGCCTCGCGCCACGGTGGAGTGTGCAGGGGGGAGGGACTGGGGTGCCAGCTGGGTATTATGACTGTGGGGAGAGCCGGAGGACGCCGCTCACTAGCCTTTGCAACTCCAACTCCCAACTTTGCCAGCCACCCAGCCGCTGCCCCCCTGTTCCTCTGCGGCGCGCACTCGGCTCCCCCGGCTTCTCCAAGCCTTCCTTCGGGGAGAAAGCCCCCAAAGTCAGCGGATCCCCGCGCGCCCAGAGGACTTACAGCCATAGCGAGGTCTCTGCAGGGACGGCTGGTCCTCGTGGGGCATCCTGCGAGACTCTGGGGGCCCGCCCGGGGCGCGCCCCCCGCGGCTCCCCTCGCTGGCCAGGCTCGCCGCTCCGCGCCCCGCCGGCGCGCTCGTATCCGGCTTCTCGCTGTGCCCGCCTGGCCGCCCGAGATAGGCGCCCGGCTGGCTCGGTGCGCCCTCGTCAGCGCCCGCAGCCGCCGCCGCGCGCTGACACCCGGGCAAAAGTGAACTCTCTTCCCTCGCTCGCTCTGGGCCGCCGCCGCCGCCTCCCGGGCAGGTTTCCTTTCTCCCTCCAGCCCGACCCCGTTATCCACCACGCTGGGAGCGCGCGCCGCCGCGCAGCGACCTCTACCGCCCGCGGGGCGCAGCGCCCGGGCGCCTGGACCCGCCCCCGTCCGGCCCCCGGGCTTGGAGGAGGGGGCTGCGCTGCTCCTGGGCCGGGATCCCCTGCAGCTGGGGCCCGCGGCCGCCCCGCCTGCTTTTTCACTTGTGGAGCGTTAAGAGGGTGGAAGTGAACCTCCGCGGAAAAGAGCAAGAAAAACCGCAGAAGATACAGCCAGCCCCAGCCGTCCGGGGTGTTGCTCAGTTACAGAGGGACAAACAGCGTGGTTCCTTTTCCTCTGGGGAGATTGCGCCTTGACTTTTTTTTTTTTTTCGCTGCAAACGTTGTTTCTGTGACTCCTTTTCTATAAAATACAGGGTTCCCCTTTCATGACCAGAAACTGAGAGTGTGTGTCTGTTGGAGGGAAAAGATAAACACTCCCCGAGCAACCACTCAAAACACCATCCTGGGCTCACCTTCGGCCCTCTCCCCTCCCCCAAGTACAGAACTATGGCCCAGCCCAGCTGGGGTCGACACCACAAAAACCTTTTCCGGCTAAGCTTTTAAGGAAATTAAACTGCATGTGGCAGTTTTTAAAGTTTGGTTTTTAGTGTTTTTTTTTTTTTTTTTTTAATGCAGTCACCTGGAGCTGTTTTTCTGTGTGTCTCGGAGTGAAAAGATTTGGAGGCATGTGGGACTCTTCTATACTGGTGACCTCATGTGCTTGTCAAACGTGGAATGTATGGGTTGACCAGATGGCTGGTCAAATAAAACAACCCAAGTGGAGATACAAGAGATGATTTTGTTGGAGAAAAGGTGGCATAGTGACACTAAGCGTTTTTAAGTCTGCGAAGATCAGGGTGGCCAGCTGGTTCCTTCTCAAACGTGTGGAAACTCAGATTCCAGGGCCCCATCCTCAGAGCTTCCAGTTCAGTTGGGTCTGGAACAGGGCTCATGAATCTGCATTTCTAACAAGCTGCCCTGTGATGGTAGAAAAAAAGCAGGAGGGATCTCAGTTGGATTCAGGGGAATGTGTTCTGATGGAAGAGCAAGGGGATTCTATCTCACTCTTCTCTTTTTTTTTTTTCCCCTGGAGTCATGAGATTCTCAGCGGGTTAGAATGGGTTGAGTGGGAGCTTTCTCCCTAAAAAGCAGAGGCCCCTTCTTATAAGAGCAGTTCACAGGTGAAATAATCACATTTTGAGGCACAGCACTCTGTCAGCGTTCAGCCAGACAGGGGCATATTCAAGGGGAATTTCCTGTGTTTCTGGACATGCTGAATTGGATATTTCAAGTTCATTTCATCTCAATGATTCCATGTATTAAGTACTAACAATTAAGCCCTTACTCACACATTATCAATTTTCAGGATGAGTGTATGATTTAGGACCCAAATAAGTGGGTAGTCTATGTATTTAAGGGTTTCCCTGGTGGCTCCGTCTATGGGGTCGCACAGGATCGGACACAACTGAAACGACTTAGCAGCAGCAGCAGCAGCTGGTGGCTCAGATGGTAAAGAATCCACCTGCAGTGCAGGAGACCTGGGTTTGATCCCTAGATCAGGAATATCCCCTGGAGGAGAGCATGGCAACCCACTCCAGTATTCTCACCTGGAGAATCAACATGGATAGACAAACCTGGCAGGCTACAGAGAGTCAGGCATGACTGAGGGACTCTTTTTCTTCTTTTTTTTTTTTTTAAATGTATTTAGAGGTGGGAGGAAAATCACTGTAAACCAGAATGGTCAAGGAAGATGATAGCATTTGAACATATGGTTTGAGGTGGACCTTGAAAAAATGGGTAAGAGTTGGATGCAGAATGTCTATTTCTGAAGGACAGGCAAGAACAAGGGAAATGGGGGTGGTACATGAGGCTGAGTGAGGGTGGGAACTTTGAAGCTGGTTTCAGATCATAGAGGTCACTGAAGGTGGGCATAAGAGGACTGGATATTATCAGAGAAGTAATTGAGAGCTCAAAGTTTTAGGGCGTGGGAGCAGCATGATGCAACAGAATTTAGGGAAGAGGAATCTTGCAGCAGATAATAGGATGGATTGGAGTGGGACAGCTGGGGGTACTGACACCAGGTGGAAGGGGCTGTGGCAGAGCTGGAAGAAGGAAGCGAGGAGTTTCAGTGAGGTTGATCTGAGGCCAGCAAGACTGAAAAAGAGAGTTTTAATACAAAGCAGTTGGTGCCATCAATATATAAATATCACCAAATGTAATAAGTAAATATCTGTTAATGGTAGAAGGTGAAGATTAAAACAAAAATATGTGGTGTGCAGGAGAGTGGTTCTGAGTTCACATTCCAGCTGTCAGCTCTTCTCTGAAGGCTCTGGGGAGGTTTCAAAGCTCTGTCATGGCTAACGTTTCTATGGAAAACTTAATGCTAAGAAGAAATTGTAAAAGCAAATGCTCTTGATTTTTTTTGCAAGTACTGAAATTAGTCTTTTGGATTTCAGTCTGCGTTCACTGGGTAACAGTACTATCTCACAGATCGCTTCTCTGCAGTATCTCAGGAAAGAAACCTTGTCTGCAGAATTCTGGGCTATTTTCTCTTAGGGTTTGACCCTGGAGGAGAGTGATTCAAATAAACACAAGGCAAAGTGCCAGCTTACTTTGCCATCTGACAATGCTTACGCAAATATTAAAACAAAACTGAGGCCATCTAATGAAAAATGTTTTTTTAATAAACCAAGAAGAGTTTTTTCTTTCATGTAAAACAAAAGATGACACTGGAAAACTACTAGACCTGGTAAAACAATTTTTTAAGCCTATTATTTTATTTTTCAAAATATTTTTTATTTACTCATTTGGCAGTGCTGGGTCTTAGTTGCAGCACATGGGATCTTCAGTCTTTGTTGAGGCATGCAGGATCTAGTTCCCTGTCCAGGGATCGAACCCAGGCCCTTTGTATTGGGAGCCAGCGTCTTAGTCACTGGACAACCAGGGAAGTCTCAACATTATTTTAAAAATGATTGTTTTCAGAGGCCATCTGTCTCAGGAGTAGTTGAAATGAGTTATTTGGGAAAAAAAATGCAACTTTGTTTTTATAACAAAACAGCCTATTCACATCAAGAGCATCAAACAGGATTTTAAAAGTATTTTTGAATAAAGATCATGGCATTTAACATTCCAGCCACCTTTGAAATGATCTGGTCATTTTCCAATAATATCATGTTATGGATCATTTTAACATTTTTACCGAATAGTGACCAATGTGTTTTCAAAAGCATCACCCAAAGAAGTAAGTCATGAAGAAATGACAGGAAAGAAATCATTCCAGCCTTTCTCAAAGTCCTAGAAGACTTTGGGTTGTTAAAATTTTCTAACTTATTCCCTGTCCCAGAAAAAGATGCTTAGCAGGAGCAGGATCTGCGTTTTATTGCAAAAGAGACCTCTGTACCTAAAAAGGGAATGTTACAGTCCAACATAAGATTTCAAAAAAGAAGAAGAAGAATATGAACAGAAATAAGTGTAACAGCCAGTGTTTCAGTTCTCAAAAACAAAAGCCTGGTAGTAGTATCAGGGTAGGGGATAACTGTAGAACTGGTGGCCTCTACGCATCATTTTATGGCCAAGGAAACAGAGAGGCATAGAAAAGTTGCATGGTTTCCACAGAAGAAAAGAAGCTTAGTGACAAGTCAAGGGTTCTGAGAGTCTCTGTCCATTGCCTGACTCTTACATCCCTTTGTGGAACACGGTCTTAATTGGCAGATGAGAGGCAGGTAAACTTCTAGCTGACCTAGGAGAGCTTGGCCATTTTGAAAGAAGCTTGACTATCAGAGAATGAACATGAAGATACCCATTGTGTTACTAACCTGGACTCTTGGATTCTTGAATCAATAGAGACCGATAAGAGGCCATATGAGAAATTCAGGCAAGGCTTTGTTGGGACTCATGCTGCAGCAAGAGAGAACGAAAACCAAAAACAGGTGCCCTTGTTCATAGCGCTACCTGAGGAGGGTGGGGTGGTTCCTTAAAATGCGATGAGGGCAGGGGAGGATTGGTGGATCAGGCGGAAAAGGGTGGTTTGGGTGGTCTGCCTACTGCCTTGGTGGAGCTGTGTGCAGGGATCATGCACGGTACCCTGCTTTTGCTCATGGCGCCTCGGAAATGGCACTTGGCCTTTTTGCCTCTTATTGTTCATAACTGTCCCGGCCATGCGTGCATGCAGGTTTTTCCAGCCCCTCATTATTTCTTTGCATTCTGTTGCTCTAGGAGATGTTTGTCCAGGACATTTGACCCTCCAGTAAAGGGTCCCAGGTCGCATCCTGTCTCAATTAGGTGACAAAATGATAAAGTGTAACAAATGTGGGGAGTTAGGAGTTCTCATATGATGTTGGGAGAAGTGTCCTTTGGGTAATCATTTCTAGGTGTAAGCTGGTCCTCTCTGGTTAAAGAGGTACATTTTGTGAAATCCAGCAATTCCATGTCTACTAGGATCCTTTAGAGAAACTCCCACATACAGGGAAACATATACAAAATGGTCATTTCAGGGAAAAACAGCCTAAAGGTCATCTAGTGGCAGAATAAATACATTGTGACACATAAAAATAGCAAATGATAAATATGTGATGCCAATTATATGCAGTTAACAAACATACAAAATAACATTACATAATAGACATAGAGACATATGCCTTTGGTAAAAGTATAACAAATGCACAGACAAAATATGCCAATTTTAGAATAGCAATAACTTCTGAGAAATTAGGGAAAGGAATGGAAGCTGAAAAGTAGACAAGGAACATCAAATATATATATTATATTTAATTTCCTTTTAAAACACTGAAGCAAAAACGGCATTTGTTGTATCCAGGTGGTATGTATACACCTTCTTAATGTATTAAATTAAAACATTAAAATCTCTCTCTGTGTTTGGAATGCTTTTCAAGATATTTTTTTAAAAAGAAACAAGCATTTTGTTAGTAGAGTCAAATAGAATTAATGTCTTTGTCGGTTTACTGCTTTTTGAAATTCAGCTTCATTTTCTTGAGTAAGGCAAATCTATACTACTTCAAAATAAAGCCTCATTGAGATAAACCTTTTGATGATGGCAATCTGAATAAACAAACACACATATCCTTCAAGAAAGGTACTTATTATCTGGGGAAGGGATTGTGGCTCCCACCCCCAAACTCAGCTGCCCCCTAAGGCGCTGCTGGGACCCACTTCCTGGTGACCAGCTTCTCCATTTGAGGACTGGTTAATGACTCCTGGTCTTCCGGTTCAAACAGAACAAGGGACAGCTCTTGCCTTCATGAATGGGGGGAGGGTTGACCCTAGGTCTGGTCTGTTGTGTAAGCAGAAATTGCCACACTTTGACAAAGCACTGCTTAAATATTTTGGTGGGGCGGCCTCCACTTTAAAGTTTTTGAGGAGGGTTGGGGGGGGATTAGTCAACCAGCTGCTAAAGCTCAGTTACTCAGCTTGTTAAGAGTTAACTTCACATCTGGATCTAGTCAGTGTGAGGCTGAGTGCAAAAGCCAACAGAGAACCAAGGAATACCATAGCAAGGGAGGCAGACATGACCAGCGCCTGCCTTTTGTCATAAATACAACTGTCACCTCAAGCTCAGCAGGTAAAAAATCAGAATCACCCAATTCCGTGTCTCTCCCCATCTACCAATGGGTCTTTTCTCTTTCTACCTTCCTCTGTTAATACAAACATTTCCAGTCACTTAGATTTTTGAAGTTTTGATCTCCATCATTTTGGATTCCTCCAGGATCACAGCTCAGTATCCAGTTAGCCACTAAGGTGTGATGTTTTGTGTGTGTGAATATCTCTCTTGCTTATTAATGCATCTTCATTTTTTTTTTATTCACATAGTCACCACTACCACTCCACTTTGGTGCAATCTCTCAGCTGGGCTGTATCGATGGCTAGTCCTGCATCAGTTTTTTTCCTTCTTGCAATTTAACTTCATTTTTTCCCCCTCCTCTAAATTCCTATATCAAATATTTTTATTTGTACTCTCCTTTGAGCCTTTAGCAAATGCTACTCTAGTCACTATTTATGTTTTTATTGTTGTCTTGATTAAAAAAAAAAAATAGTTAGCACTTGGGAAACCCAGATTTCAACTTTAGTTCCCAAATAGTAAATGAAAGAAGTAACCCCGGAGGGCTGAAGATAGCAGTGTGGAAAGTTATAGCTGTTGAAAGTCTGCTGGTTTTCCAGGTGTTTAATTCCAAGCTGGGATTTTTTTTTTTTTCCCTAGAGACTTTGACAGTCTAAAAATTGAGAGCTTTCATGGAGGTGGAATTTGACCTTTGTCTAACATGAAGCTTTTGACCTTTTGAACACAGTAGGTGTTCACAGTAGACAATCACAGTAGAAATCTATTTGGTTCTGGGCAAGTGCTGACATCAACAAATAGGGTCTGCCTACTACACATAAAGATTATCATATGATCTCTACAGTTTCTAAGCCGTGTCAGTAAAACCAGCTGGCTGGGGAAGGCTTCTGAAATCAGTTGGCTCTGGCTGCTATAACAAAATACCATAGACCAGGAGGTTTAAACAACAAAACTTGTTTCTCACGCTTCTAGAGGCTGGGAAATTCAAGATCAAGGTGCCAGCTGATTTGGTTCCTGATGAGAGGCCTCTTCCTGGTTGACAGACGGCCATCTTCCCATTAGGTCCTCACGTGGCCCTTTGGAACATGAGTGCAGGGAGGGGGCAGGGGAGAGGGAGAGACAGGAGGGAGAGATTTCCTGCAGCTTCCTTTTCAGCAGGGCATTAATCCCATCATGAGTTGTTATTGTTCACTCACTCAGTCATGTTGACTCTTTGCTACCCTGTGGACTGCAACACACCAGGCTTCCCTGTCCTTCACCAACTCCCAAAGCTTGCTCAAACTCATGTCCATTGAGTCGGTGATGCCATCCAACCATCTCAACCTCTGTTGTCCCCTTCTCCTCCTGCCTTCAATCTTTCCCAGCATCAAGGTCTTTTCCAGTGAGTTGGCTCTTCACATTAGGTGGCCAAAGTAGTGGAATTCAGCCTCAGCATCAGTCCCTCCAATGAATATTCAGGACTGATTTCCTTTAGGATTGATGGTTGGATCTCCTTGTAGTCCAAGGGACTCTCAAGAGTCTTCTCCAACACCACAGTTCAAAAGCATCAGTTCTTTGGTGCTCAACCTTCTTTATGGTCCAACTCTCACATCCATACATGACCACTGGAAAAACCATAGCTTTGACTAGACGGACCTTTGTCAGCAAAGTAATGTCTCTGTCTCTTAATACGCTGTCTCAGTTAGTCATAGCTTTTCTTTCAAGGAGCAAGTGTCTTTTAATTTCATGGCTGCAGTCACCATCTGCAGTGATTTTGGAGCCCAAGAAAATAAAGTCTGTCACTGTTCCCATCATGAGAGCCCACCTAATTTAACTCTAATTTCCCCCTTGCTTCCAGGTTGCTCAGTGGTAAAGAATCTGTCCGCCAATGCAGGAGACCCAAGAAAAGCAGGTTGGATCCCTGTGTTGGGAAGATCCCATGGAGTAGGAAATGGCAACTCACTCCAGGATTCTTGGCTGGAAAATCCCATGGACAGTGGAGTCTGGCGGGCTCACTGAGTCAGACAGGACTGAGCATGGGCACAAATTTCCTCCTTAAAGGCCCCACCTCCAAATATCACCACTCCATCACATTGGGCTCCAACTAATGAATTTGGGGTATTGGACGGGAAGGACACATTCAGTTCATGGTACCTTTTTTCATTTTTCTAAAATGTCTATAAGCATGTTGGAGTGTCACAGTTATTTTACCAGATCTCATCTTCTATAGTTTTGGGAGAATTTACTATGAAGGAAGACCACGTAGGCAGAGTTGAAGCTTAAGGCAGGAACCTCCCTCTGGTCAGCCACAAGGTCCAGTGGGGGAGGGGAGGGAAGGCAGGACAGTCACGACAAAAAACACTGCCTAATGTTCTGTCATTTTAAGCTCTGACTGTTCAGCATGAGGTTTCACAAAGCCCTCAGCCCTTCTCCCCACTCCAAGTGTTACACACACTCCAGTGGTGTTTATTTAAATTATCTTAAGGTGAATTTAAATTGTTTTTACTTTGAGAGTGAATTCTACAGACACTTGAAAGAATTAAGGACATTCTTAGCAGCAAAATTAAACAAAATAGACAGAGTTAGGAATTTATCTTCTGCAAACTATAACGTTAACTTCAAGTGTCTTTTTTAAATGTGGTGAATTAAGCTCTTCTGAACGTCTGGAGTTTATATCTTCTCAGAATATCTGTTAATTAGTATAAACTTGAGTTCTAAAATAATGTTTCCTTGAAATTACGTGAGGTGCTTTGCAAAGAAGAAAGAAAGCAGTTAGCTGCCTCTAGCTAGAAATGCTTTGGAGAGAAGGATCTGTCCAGTAGGTGAAGAGTCCTTTTCAAATAACCAACAAAACCTTTGATGACAAAATTTTTCAAAATTTAGCCCCAATTCTCATGCAAATCCATTCCAACATTACCAAACATGTACCTAGGATGGTAAACTTCTCATGGACCAGAAGATCTGAGCTCATTTTAATTTTGTAACTTTTGCATTAATTAGTTTGTAAACAAATTTACAAATACCTGTTTTAAATCTAAATGACTTTTTCAGTTTTCATTCTATTTTAACATTAGTAGGAATTTTTTCTAGTTCTTCTTTTTAGTGCTTCTCTATGATAATACAGATTTAATTCAGCTAAGCCTGGGTATCCACTCTGTGGCAGGGTCTTAAGCAGTTTTATAGTATTTGGCCTCAAAAATTGGGTTTTGGAATTTGACTCTTGTTAACTTCCCTTGATTGAGTTGTTCAGTCCCTTAAAAAATCCCCAGGATATGGTGGCCAAGAGCCCACAAAGGGAAGCGGCCACACTTCCCCTCTCCTCCTCCTCTGTAACCTCACACCAGGAGGGCACTGGCACCAATTCTTCTCCTATGATGCCTCTATCAGGCTTCATTGGTGCCTCTGATGACGGTTCTATTTTAGAACATTTTTAAAAAAAGAAAGAGAAGAGCTGATATATAAAGGTACTATTTCCAGGTAATTTTCATTTATTCTTCAAAGAGATTTTGGGTCTCTATGACTTGTGGCTGCTAAAAAAAATCATCTGTTGTTCTAGTTTAACAGCTCTTCAATTTTTTCCACTGCTTGTACACACGGTACTTGCATATAGGAGATGGCTAGATAGATGAGCTGTGACCAGTCGTGTCTGACTCTTGTGACTATAGCCCACCAGGCTTCTCTGTCCATGGAATTTTCCAGATAAGAATACTGAAGTGGGTTGCCATTTCCTTCTCCAGGGGATCTACCCAACCCAGGGATCTACCCAACCCAGGGATTGAACCTATGTTTCTTGAGTCTCCTACATTGGCAGGTGGATACTTTACCACAGCACCACCTGGGCAGTCCTGATAAATATGTGTCATATCCATGGATTAACTTCAAAAGTTAATCCAAAATTAATGTCTTAGTGCATCCTCATCACTTGCCTCTCTCAAACTGGGGTCCTGAAATCAATTTCTTGCCAGTCCCTGAGTCTTTGATGCCAACAAACCCTATAGTGAAGGGAAACTCAAGGAAAACCCCATATCTGACAAATGATCACACTTTTAAACAGCACCTGGCTTTGGTAGAGAGTTAAACCTTGGTAGTAGACCTCTATGTAAAGTAGTAAGTGCATGCATTGCAAAATCTCTCCCCTAAGAGCAGCAGCATCACAAAAGTATATATAATACTAGCACAGATTCAGAGGGCAGGTGGGCAACTGTGATGTTTCTGAGAAGGAAAAACGCAATGGCTTTCAATGCAAGGCCATTCATTCCAACCAGCCAACCAGTTCAACTGCCAGCAATAGTCTCATGAAACAAAATGAAAGTATGCATTTGTCCTTCCTGAGAGCTGCCCATCATGGACAGGACCCTGGAAAAAGCCCTGTGGTAACAGCAGGTCACTGTGCAGCGGCTCCAGGAATGGCAGTAGGGCTCAAACGTTACCGTTCTAATCGCTCTGCTGTCTAGGGACCAGGGCGAAAGAGAGGAGGGGTCAGGAAAAACCCAAGCCGCAGAAATAAAGGTAGAAGAATGACAGGTTACACCTCATAACAGAAAAAGAGAAAACACTCCCAAGCCCATAGGGATCATGGCAGGTGTTGAGATGAGTGTAGCATCAAGAAAATACTCTCTCGGGGCAGAGTGTGATACTGGCTTCCACTTGGTGGCTTGGAAGAAGAGAGCTTTGATGGAATTCACTGTCCTGTGTCCTTCTCTGTTCAGTTCAGTTCAGTTCAGTTCAGTTCAGTCGCTCAGTCGTGTCCGACTCTTTGCGACCTTCTCTGTTAGCAGCTTCTAAATGACAGCAGGCAAAGCTGTAAGTATCGGAGGAGAAGCCAAAGAGAAATGATCAACATGGTTAGCTGCTTGGGGGAAAAGAGGCCAGGATGGGACCTTTAGGAGAATCATCCAGCTTCTTAGGATGGGACTGGGAGAGCCCCGCTTTCACTTGGGGAGGGGAAAATGAGTTGGGAACCATGACAAAACCATGCCCTGAAAAGAGTGTCTGTGAAAGAAGCTCCATCTCAACAAGTGAAACTTGGGTCAGAGGCAGGACGACGTGCCCAGAGCTGGACCAGTGGGGGTTCAGCTTGTGGACAACCTGTCAGCTACCTGTTGTTTGATTAAACATAAAGCAGTTGCTGGACTTCTTAGTCAATTCCCAAGCATAATTTCTCTTTTGTGGTGGAAACCATGCTAAACGTTGAGGAAAGAGAGAAAGAAAGGAATAGAAACCATGATCTGTGCCTGCCAGTCAGCAAAGGACAGTTCCATTTTGCTTTTGCCTGATTTTATGCAAATCTTTCATTCCAAAAGGCCAGCTAGATCTAATACACCAAGGCAAAGAACTAAGAGTGGGTTGGGGAGAGTTTATTCTATTCACCTAGGTGATATGGTGATATTCATGAAAATGTTGTTTACATGTTCCGTTTCACAAAAGAATGGTTCAAAAATGAAACAGTTGAATGGAGAAGACAACAGACGGAATTTTAGGCAAAAAAAAAAAAAACAAAACAGGCTCATTTTTGTCATCTAAATTATTACCTGTATTAGCCAAAACTAAGTCATTTTTATTGTTGAGCTCCTACATAGATAGAATTTAGTTAAGATAGCAAAAAATATTCAGAACAGAGAAATATGTCTTATTGTCCTAAAAGTTGTCTGCCCAGTCTTGCTGCTTTTAAAAGTTGCAGAGAATCACACTCTGTGAGTTCAAATACTTCCTTTTATGCTGAATAAATAAACTTGCTTCCAAGTCAGGATGAGCAGGCATTTCCAAACACTGAACACTTAATGACATTCAGCATGAAGTCCTGGATGTGATCTGTAAAATCAGGGGTTAGTACATTCTTAACCTTTACAAACAGACAAAAGGGCAAAAATGTCTCATATAGTTTTTGGTATAAGTGTTGTTCATATGTCCATAATATTCTCCAGCTTTATATATGTATACATACACACACACACACACATGCATACCTTGCTATATCAGTTAGTAAAACACCAGGATTCTTTCTCAAGTGTCCTGGGGCATCCAGAGTTCAGCTCCAGGGCAACAGGTAAAGGGAGGTGGGATGAAGCTTGAAGAAGTCAAATGTTACCCATTTCACATTGTTGCCAGAGGGTCTGCCTGTGTTCCGCAGAGGAGAGTGGTGTCAGGGACCCTTAGCACCCAGTGCCTGCAGCCTGACCCCCTGACATCACGGAGGAGCAAACGGAGGTGCATGGCATCTGGAAGATGAGTGATCTGGCCCTCTTGGTTTTGTGCTCTGCCCCCTCCCCCATCCAGTATAATAGTTTTTCTTAATGAGGAAAAGAAGGAAATCAGATAGGCTAGATACTTTGCCCAAGGTCATTCAGGGCTTTTGTCCAAGTTCAAAACATTGCTGGCTCGGGAACCCATCTGGAACCTTCTTGACTAATGACATGGAGGCAAAGGTCTTCTCTAGAATTAAGTGCTGCCTCTGCAGAGAGAGTTTCCTAGGAAGACTTGTGGTTTAGTTTTGTTTGAGCTGGAAGAAGAGGGAAAAGAGAAAAGAATGGATTGAACTTTAAACTGTTTTCAAGGTCAAGCTAGGGAACTGAGCTGCAAAGAGGCTATTACTATTGTGGGTGGAACTCAAAGGGTTTGATTAAGCCCTCTCGCTGTTTAAATACTCTGTGTTGAGCTGGCAATCCAGGGTTTTAGCTGCCCCGGAAGCAAATATGGCCTTGGCAGTCTCTTCCTTCATTTTTCTTGGTGGCTGAAGGGGGCCCATAGATATTTCATTTAGCTTGTACTGTGCAGGCCCACGAGTGTTTAAAAATTATTAAATTTGTTGCTGACATACAAAAAAGCTGGTTGGTTTCTCCAAAAATAAAAAATAAAAGAGTCTGGCCAGTGAGGCCCATATTCCCCTGTAGCCGCCAAGGGCTGGGGGTAGTGCGAGGCCGCTGCCTCTTCCCTTGGGGTGCACACCCCTGGCTGAGCCAGAGATGTCGCTCTGCCTGTTCTGGCCTCACCTCCTTTTCCCTCCTTGGCTTCCTTCTTCCTGCCCCTTTGTCACAAGCAGCTGGTGCCAAGGAACCTCCTGACCCACCTCTGCTTTCAGACTCACCCCGCTGATCCTGCTCTGTGTCTCAAAGCCTGCCTTCTCCCAGGTGGCGTCAGCTAACAAGTCGGTCTTACAGGCCCATTACGGCAGTGCTTACACTTTTCACTCTCCAACAGCACTCTTTCGTTTTCCCATGGTCTTTTTTCCTGGACCTACTGGAGAGAGTAGTACGAATTTTAGGCCAGAGGATAGGTGAAGTGGAGGGATTTGGGTACAGGTGAGCTCCTGGTCATGCCAGCCTAGGGGTTTGCTGTCTTTTCTTGAGAGTGGGACCACAAGGTTGGAACACTGTAATTAGATGGTAGGGTGATGGAGCAGTTTACATCCTTCCCAAGAAACGAGAGAAGGCCTCCCACCCCCACATCCATCTCCAGAGGTCCCCTCTAAGGAACCTCCCTCCAGACCAGCCTCGACTAGGAACAGGACGCTCAAGCCCATCTGAGCCACCTGTGACACCTGTGGGGCCCCGGGCCTCCTGGCAAAATGTCAGGCACTGCTTAGGGAAGCAAACACCTCCGCCTTCTCCTGCAGGTACAGCGCCAAGGTCGCACCTGGCTGGAGGGTGGCCGAGGTGAGGAAGGGCAGGGCTCCCGCAGCCCGGGGAGAAGGAGGGCTCCTGAACTTACAGTTTTGCCCCAGCCTTTCTCCTGTTCCCACAGCTGGCCCTGGATGGGTTCTGTACTATGGTCATCAGACTGGCAGCTGGTTTAGTTCTGACAGCTTTTCCTTCTCCTTCTCCAAACTCCTAGCTTTAGGAAGTACTTAACAGGTCTTGTGTTTAAACGAGAACATGGCAGGGGCCTGAGAACTCTCAGGAACAATAGGCAGGGGGCAATGACCTCCCTCAGACTCCCCTAGCCTTTGTTCACAGCCCAGAAGGCACGGCATGAACTTGGAAAAATCATATTGTCACGTGGGAGACTGCAAGGGAAGGGGGGGAGAGAACAAAAAAGTTTGGAAGTGAGTTCTTAAAGCAAATGTATCCCTGGCAATTTCTCCAGATTCATAGGAACAGGAGACTTAAAGAGCTTAATTTCAAATTATATAATGTATTATCACTCTACACGCATGGATTCACAGTCCAGATTTAGATCCAAGGGGGAAAAAAAAGTGATAGGTTAAACTGAGAGTGTGCAACTCAATACTTAAAAATAAAATTGATAATTTGCTTAAGTATGAACATTTTGATTCTATAGCAAAATTATTAGGTGTCAGAAATGATTTGCATGACATCAGAGCACATATTCCGAGAGGCTGATAAGTGTCATACCTCTGCTCTCAAAGAGTTTGCAGTCTAACTGGGTTAAGAAGGCATGAATTTTGGAAAGGTGTGATAAAAATGTTTGCTAAACAGAGTCAGAAGGTTTAGGAATGGCATTTCTTAGCAAATATCAGTGCTACGAGTTTTTCGGACAAAGGGAAAATGAAATCCATCAAGAAAGGTTTTGCTAAGTTTGTCATTTACAATGTTTTACCTTCTACACAATGTCAATTTAGTGCTTGGCTGGACAGGGGCTATATCTTATTTCTAACACCTGGAACATGCTGACACAGAATAAGCCCTGAATTCATGCTTGCTGAATGAACAAGTGAATGAATGAATTCAGGTAAAGAAAGCAGACAGTTTCCACTGTTTTTAGGCATTCCTTGTGGGCATACTTCCCAGGAGAAGCAGATGCTTGTCAGAGTCACAAGCCTTCCCCATATTTGCCAAGACAGCACAAGCCTGGAATAGCAATTATGCGACTTACAGCCTTGGACCCTGGGCAAGTCCCTGCACCATCATCTGTCAAGGAAAATCCACTTCATAGGAGACAGTGCAGACCAACTTCTTACCCAGGTGCTATGACGACACATATACAAATGAACCTGCTTTTGTACAACGCATCCTAATTTGCACATAAGAAAATTACACATTTACCTGCCCTAAGAGACTTTTCTAATTACTTTTATTTCTTTTTATATGCAGCCCACTTTTTTAAGCAGGAGACTAGAGTCTAGCCCCTGGGTTGGGAAGATCCCCTGCAGGAAGAAATGGCAGCACACTCCAGTATTCTTGCCCAGAAAATTCCACGGACAGAGGATCCTGGTAGGCTATAGTTCATTCGGTGGCAAAAAGAGTTGCGTGTGACTGAGCACACACAAACATTTTTACAAAAAATAAACTAAATAAAATAAATGTCATCCTTAGTAATGAAATAATCTCTTTTTAAACTGAAATAGAGTTGATTTACAATGTTTCAGATGCATGCCAAAGTGATTCAATTATACATAGATATATCTATTCTTTTTCAGATTCTTTTCCATTATAGATTATTACAAGATGTTGAATATATCTACTTTTTCAAAACTTTATTCGGTTTTTCTCTTTCCAACTTTAAAAGAAGTGTGTTCAGGGATAAAGGGAATTTTCTGGAGCAACATCCACTGGCATGGCAAGTCAGGAGAACCATCCTGAGGACTCTGGCTCTGGCTGGGGGGCCCTTGCTCCCCAGAGCAGGCCCGGTGGCTCCCAGCACACCCAGCATCAGGGCGGAGTGGGTTAAGCCTTGAGGTCAACGCCGGGCAGCCTTCTGCTGGCAGCTGCCCCACTGTCTTGGTGCCCTGTGGCCCCGCTCTCCCCACCTTCTGCTTCGCTGGAAGCAGGCCATTGAAGTAAGTGAAGTAAAGAGCACGAGCTTATCAGTAAAGAGAGATTTAAGTGGACAGGTTCAAAATGGAGCAGTACAAAGTCCAGGTAATTGGTCACGTCCCCATCTCTTCTGCATGAGCTCCACTGTTAAGCTAGTTTGCTTCTCTTATGAAGTGTGTGTGTGTGGGGCGGGGTGGGTGTTAAGAAATTCTGCAGCCACGAAAGATGACGTTGCTCACTCAACCCAGAAGGCTTGATTTCCAGGGATGTTCTCTCAGTCTGGGGAGCAGGGCTGTCTCTGGCCCTGTAGATGGAGGCCGGAAGGTGAAGGGGCTTTGCTGGGCAGGCAGACTTGGGTAGGGGGTAGTCTGTGTGGGGTGGTCTGGAGAATGCAGTGAGACCCTCCTGCCCCACTCCTTCCCCTGAAAGCTCCTGGGAATCAGATGATGCAAAAAAGCAAACCATCCCCACTCCCTAACCAAAATACTTCTGTTTAAAAATCAAATGTATGGAAGGAGGCACATGGTTTAGTTATTTTGGGGTAGGGGCAAGATGGAACACGTGCTGGGCAAGGGGAAGATCCGTCAGGCACTTGGTTGGGAGGTAGCAAGGGTGGTGGTTAAAATGCAAACTGTGGTTCCACCCTGTACTAACTGTGAGTAATTTCAGCCTAAGTATCTGTTTTCTCACTGTTCACAGGGGATAATAACAGTATCAGCTCACGAGGTCCTAGAAAGGATTAAACGCGATAATGTATGGTAAACCCTAGCAAGGTGGGTGGTGCACCATGAGTGCTCAACAAACAGGAGCCATTATTAGTAATAATAACACCACTACTAATGTATGGTAGAAAATAATGATACATGTTTAGAACATTCTTGTTCGACTTCCCTGGTGGTCCAGTGGTTCAGAATCTGCCCACCAATGCAGGGGATGTGAGTTTGATCCCTGGTCTGGGATGATTCCACATGCCTCGGGGCAACTAAACCAGTGAGCTGCAGCTACTGAAGCCCACACACCCTAGCGTGTGCTCTACAAGAGAAGCCACCACAGTGAAAAGCCCATACACTACAAGAAACAGTAGTCCCTGCTCACCACAGTGAGAGAAAGCCTGTGCACAGCCAAGAAGACTCAGTGCAAAAAAGAAATACATTTAAAAACAAATAACATTATTGTTCATCAAGTCTAGCTGTTATGATGGCAGAGTTAGGAAACCCACCTCCCTGGGGGCTTCTGAGGACTCAGTCGTCAGATTGTATCTGGGCTGGCCGCTCCACGTTCAGACACAGAGACCATCCTACATGCCCACACAGCACTGGACTGCTCTCCGAGGGCACTGCCCGATGTGAGCTTATTTGCTCTTTACGGTAACTCTGTGAAGAGGTTTTATAGAAGAAATGAAAACTCAGAGAGGTGCCCCAAGTCTGCCCGCTTAAATACAGAGCCAGGACTAAGGTCTCCCGTGTTTCAGGCAGATTCTTTACCAGCTGAGCCACCAGGGAAGCCCAAGAATACTGGAGTGGGTAGCCTATCCCTTCTCCAGGGGATCTTTCTGATCCAGGAATTGCACTGGGGTCTCCTGCATTGCAGGCAGATTCTCCACCAGCTGAGCTACAAGGGAAGCCCCAAATTTAGTTTCACTCACTACAGATTCTGTGCTCTTCTCATCAGACCAGTGTTCAAAATAAAAATTCCATGGCCCTAAATCCCTAAATTCCACAGATTCTGATTATTGGCCAGGAATTTTTTTCTAAGTGCTAGGCAGCTTGGAGAATTTCCAAGTCACAGCTTCTTTGTTATCTTTGATTTTTCAAGTGAACTAAAAATTGGAAACAGGAATTTAACGGAGAGAGGAGAGGGGTGGAAAGAGGAGGCCAGTCTGAGCAGGAGGCCTGAAGCAGCCCAGGTAAGCCTCGGGGCCGTCAGCACGCATCCAGAGCCTGGGAGTACCGGCTTCTATCGTGAGGAGTATCCCTGGGCCGGGCACTACTCCGAGACCCCGAGCACATTCACAGTTTCCTGCCATGCTCACGACCACCCTCTGATGTCATCCAGCTCCATTTTACAGGCGAGAAACTGGACGCGCACTCACTTAGGCAAGCCCACCTCTGTGCTCAAAGCGGTTGGTTAAGTACTGTTGGTTCTACTCATAGAACTAATTCAGCACCTGGCTGAGGCAGGCAGCGAGGGTCAACTGAACGGGTCAGAGACCTCTGGGCAAGGAGAAGGGCAGGGCTCCCCGGCACCCGGAGCACACCTGTGGCTGCCTCCCTCCTGCCATCCCAAGAGCTGGGGTGGGCCACACTCCTGCCTAAGATTCATCCTCCCACCGTGCTTGAGGCTGCATGCTTTCTGGTCTCTTCTAGAGCTTTCTGGAAGCAATGCTTAGTGTCTTCTTTTCTTCACCATCTTCAACTTTTTCATCTATCAGTTCCTTCTCAGTGATCTGTGAATAGGGTTGCTGCTGCTACTGCTGCTAAGTTGCTTCAGTCGTGTCCGACTCTGTGCGACCCCATAGATGGCAGCCCACCAGGCTCCCCAGTCCCTGGGATTCTCCAGGCAAGAACACTGGAGTGAATAGGGTTAGGTGGGCCTATCTAACAATTCTCTAGCTTCACATGCCCTAAATCTGCTAAAACTGATTTCATCCCTCACCCTACCCCCAAATCTTCTCCCCTGTGTTCACCATCTCAGTAATGACAGCATTCATTTGGATGGCCAGGGCAGAAATTTCGGCATCGTTTTTGGCCCCTCCCTCTCAGTCACTTTGTCATGCAATTCATTGCCTCGTTGTAGCTGGCACCCTGTAAATGCCTCTCAAACATCACATCTCTCCTCTGCCACCACCTTCAGCCATCCTCACGCTGGATCAGCGCTGTTGGGGTGGTTTTCTCCTTTTCTAGTTTTGTCAACCTCCCCCAGGTTCTCTGCACGACAGCAAGAGAGATCTTTATAAACAGAAAGCCGATCCTGCCATTCCCTTGCTTAAACCCTGCAGTGCCTCTGCTAAATCCTAAATCGAAGACTAATGTCTACATGGAGGGACACAGACTTCGGTGATACGGTCCTGCTCACTTCTCCGGACTACTGTCCCTCTCCCCCCAGAATCCTCATCCCTCCCACCAGCCAACTGGGCCAGTTCTCCTTACCCTTCAGCGCAGTGTCACCTGGCCCAGGAATTCTCCTCTGAACTCTCCTATGTGCTTGGACCCTGATAGCATTTACTCACCACATGATAACTATCGACTTTTTTTTAATATCCTGAACTACAGAAAGTACCTTGTCTTTGAGGATAGAGACAGTGTCTTAGCTATCAGTATCTATTCTTCATCCCATACCTGGCATTTGGATAAAACTTGGGCTCCAAAATCACTGCAGATGGCGACTGCAGCCATGAAATTAAAAGACTTGCTCCTTGGAAGAAAAGCTATGACCAACTGAGACAGCGTATTAAGAAGCAGAGACATTACTTTGCTGACAAAGGTCCGTCCAGTCAAGGCTATGGTTTTACCAGTGGTCATGTATGGATGTGAGAGTTGGACCATAAAGAAGGCTGAGCACCAAAGAATTGATGCTTTTGAACTGTGGTGTTGGAGAAGACTTTTGAGAGTCCCTTGGACAGCAAGGAGATCAAACCAGTTAATCCTAAAGGAAATCAGTCCCGAATATTGGAAGGACTGATGTTGAAGCTGAAACTCCAATACTTTGGCCACCTGATGCGAAGAACTGACTCTTTGGAAAAGACCCTGATGCTGGGAAAGACTGAAGTCAGGAAGGAGAAGGGGATGACAGAGGATGAGATGTTTGGATGGCATCACTGACTCAATGGACATGAATCTGAGCAAGTTCTGGGAGTTGGTAAAGGACAGGGAAGCCTGGTGTGCTGTAAGCCTGGGGTTACAAAGAGTCGAACACGCCCAAGTGACTGAACAACAACAACAATAACCATAGACATGGGTTGGATGAATAAGTGACCCAGCAAGGCCATGAGGGGTAACCAGAAGCTCATCAGGACTTTGGAGCTCAGAGTACACAATGTTTTCCTCATTTAGGGGCCAAGTTGGCAGCAGAGATGGACTGAAATGGTCCAGAGGAAGCCCCTGAAAGCTAATACCTGCTGAACTAGCCTCTTTGTAAGCCTTGCTGTTAATTATTTTCCCTTAATTTCTGTAGTGATCCTATAAGGTAGAGACTGTTCTTGCTCTCATTTTACAGATAAGGAAACCAAGGCTCAGAGAAGTTAAAGAATTTGCTGAAAGTCACACGGTAGTGATGCTAAGATTCAAACTCTAGTCTATGTGCCTTTCTCTATGTTACAATTTAGTTCCACAGCTTGCTCCTGCAGCTGCCTCACTCTATAACACATGTGGAATATTTAGGGAGTTCTTATGACTCCACATGCAGAGATAAAACTAGGCAACAGCTTGTAAGAAGGACAAATTTCCCACCAGACTTGGCACAGTCATGCTAAGAATCTGGATATCTTTGTTTAGCATCTAACTGGACTCAAGATTCTGTAATCCCGGAATTTGAGAGCTGGAAAGGACCTGAGAAATCCTTTTATCCAGGTCCATCCTTTGACACATGAAGGGGCCAGTGCTCTGCCCAAGGTCACTCTTTGAGGCTCCTGATCCTCCGGCCAAGCCGTGCATGCTTTGCCATTCTGATCCTTGACTGTGTGTATTTGAGTCTTAATAAAACAGCTCTCTAAAAATTTCAAACCGCACTTGTCAGATAAACAATTTCAACTTCCCTAGTAGCCAAATGTCATTACATCAGTGGGCCTGGACTGGCTGGAACCAGAAAGTTCAGGGGAAAGTAGGACTTCGGGTGAAATGGGGTTTCGATGGTGAGGGCGGCCCAGGGGTGGGGCGAGTTGGGATTCTTTCCCCAGACGACCTTCCTTTTCACAAACATCAGGGAAAAACAAGACGGGACTTCAGAAAGCTTTGTTGAACACATACCTGCAAGTAGGAACTGGAGAAGTTGTCCTCAGGGGCTTGTAATCCAAAAGGCAGATAGATGTGAGTGCAGCAATTAGACATGATAAAAATCTAAGGGGCTAATACTCGGAGGAGGGCACCAAGGGCCTTGCCTTGGAAGTCAGGGAAGGCGTCCTCCAGGAAGTGGCCCCAGCTGGGCTTTGAAGGAGAAATAGAAGAGGAGGCAGGTCATTTCAGAGGGCAGAGCAAAGCTGGAGGGGCTGAGAGTTAGTCATGAGAGGGCAAATGCAAGCAGCGCTGCTCAGAGTGTGGAACGTGTACAAGGATCACGTGAGGGGAGTGTTGGAAACGTCATCATCCGGCCCCACACCTGAACCTACTGGATCGGAACCACTGGGGATGGGCCCTGCGACCTGCACGACTTAACAAGCAGCGTAGGCGATTCTGACGTTCCCTAGACGTTAAGGCCCATTGAATTGGAGTGTTCCTAACTGGAAGTCGGGGCATCCTTGCTCCCGAGGTGGGGCTTTGGGGCAGAGACAGGTGCAGACAGAGTGTGGGTGCCGGCCCTCAGGCTCCCTTCTGAAACACCCCTTGTGCTCCGGCCCTTCTCAGACTCAAGCAAGCACCATAGAGCGCACTGTGTACTTTCTGGAGGTTTTGCCCTGTCATCTGTGAGGCCCCAGACGGCCCGGCCTCCCTGTGATTCTAGGTGCTGACCGTGTCACTATAAGCGTCACAGCCATGTCTCCAGGGACTTGTCATGTCTGCCAGGGCCCTGTGAGTGCTCCTTCTCGGAAGTCTCACTTTCTTTGTGTCCTTAATGACTCAGACGCCATTCTCCCGCGTGGACCTTCCCAAACACCTCATCTGAAAGTGGCACATGCCCCTGTTTCCCTCACTCCCTGTAACCCAGTCTTGCTTTATTTTCTCCACCAGCTGAATCAATATCTATCCTATGTTTTCCTTTTCGTTTCTTGCCAGTCCTCCCAGACTCCAGTACAACGTGAGGTTCATGAAGACAGAGGCTTATGTGGTTTTTATCTCGTTGCTGTAGTCTCCATAGAAGATGTGCTCCATGTGTCCAGTGAATGAACGGTTGACCCGTTCTGCACGTGTTGCTCCAGTTATAAATGATTGAGCCAGGAATGAGTCCCTAGTTCCAGGGCAGCTTCCCACTGCTGGGCCAATAGCCTTGGAGGGGGTCTGGCATGAGAGTCATGCTGACAGGCTGACCCCATCAGACCCCGCTGTAAGACACGGGGAGGGACACTACAGTAGGGTGAGACCGAAGCAAAGAGCCACAGAGACAAGGCCGCAGACGCTCAAGGCAGGGGAGTAACAGGAGTGGAGACAGGGAAGAGCTGTGTCACCGTCACGATGGAGAAACCTCGATTATCGGGTCTGATAATCCCAGAGAAGGACTCGGGAAACGCCGGGTGAGATGGGGTGGGGACGGGGTTGGGGAGAGCTACTCTTCTACCCTGGGTGATGTCCTAGGTGGCTTCCCTTCGTTCTCTGCACATCCTCCAAACAGCTTTCCATCAGCTAAGATAACCGGCGGGTCCCAGGCTCCTTCACAAAGGCAGCTGCTGCCCAGCCCAGCCCAGCCCCTGTCCGGGGAGGGACTCCTAGTGACCCAGAGGGCCTGGCCTTCCCTCCCGGGAAAGGCGCCTGCCCTGGGGTAAAGTGCCGAGGGCTGAGCTCTGGGGATTGTCCTTGCCCCTCCCTGGAGGCGAGGCCCAGCTGAGCTGCTCCCTCAGGGTGGCAATATGGAGGGGGACCTCAGGCAATTGCACTTTAAACAGGCTCTTTCCCTTTATGACTATGCAGGGAGAAGGTCAGGGAGAGGCCTTGTTGCTCAGCCAAGTCTGCAAACAAAATCCCATGTTTGCTGTTCCAGGGCGTCCTTGGAGCGGCTCCTCTGAGGCAGGCTGGGGGGTGAGGCGCGGGGTGCCAGCAGTGGATGGTGTGGGGCAAGGAGCGTCACCCCTGCCCCCATCCCCACTCGGTTGTTACCTGATCTGTCACAGGGCCCGGGCCCTCCCCTCTGCCTGCCGGTTACCTTCCTGCGTCATTTCCCAAGGACATCTGTGGAAATCTGCCCGTCCACCCCGACAGAAGCCCAATTTTTCTAGAATTGCTAGCACAACTCTGAAAACATTTTATTTTGGCTCTGCTTAACACTGAGATTGTTGGGGCTCTTATCTTTTTCTTAAATGGAAAACATTCTGAACAGATGGCATGATAACAAAAGCTCATTTGTTCTGTGAATATTTATGAAGTTCCACTAAGTGTCAGGCGCTGGACCAGAAGTGGAGGAAACAGCAGTGACGAGACAGGAACGCCTGCGCTCCCTGAGCCTCTGTCAACGGGAGAGGCAGGTAGTGAACAGGTAGTGATAAACAGGGGGATATTATGAAAGGAGAAGTACAAGAGTCTACCGGAGCTTATCACAGTGGAGACTGGACTAGGCTGGAGTCTGAAGAAACTTTATGGAAGAATGAGCAGGTATTTTAGCCTACTAAAGAGGGTGTAGAAAGAGGGTGTGGAAACACAGAGGAACGTATTTGTAGGTCAGGAAAGACAGAAAGAGAGAGAGAGGAGATAGGTGTAAAGAAATATAGAAGTCCAATGGCACCCCACTCCAGTACTCTTGCCTGGAGAATCCCATGGACGGAGGAGCCTGGTAGGCTGCAGTCCATGGGGTTGCTGAGAGTCAGACATGACTGAGCGACTTCACTTTCACTTTTCACTTTCATGCATTGGAGGAGGAAATGGCAACCCACTCCAGTGTTCTTGCCTGGAGAATCCCAGGGACAGGGGAGCCTGGCGGGCTGCCGTCTATGGGGTTGCACAGAGTCGGACACGACTGAAGCGACTTAGCAGCAGCATGGGTAAACTGAAGACAGGAAGGTGGAAGCGGTGAGAGACATTAAACACATTTTGAGGAAAAACAGAACAAGCTTTGCTCTTCACACCCCCCCAGAATGTGGCATTCAACAATCAGATGAGCTTCCCTTTCCCCAACTCTGCATGACAAATGGTTTTACCAGTTCAGAGCAAATAGACAGACAGCTGACCATACTCTGAGTGTCTGTCCCTGTCCACAGTTCATCTAGAAAAGTTGGCCATGTCGTCTGTCCTGAAGGCCAGTTCCCCTGTCCAAGGAGGGGTGCCTGACCCCAGAGAGGCCAGTGTTTAGTCTTGTCAGGGGGCTATGCAATGGCCTGTTTCAAAAGCTCTGTGAAACAGAGGCAGCCTGTGCTACATGGTGATGCATGAACCAGTAAGAATCTGAATTCTTGTTTAAAGGGGCTATTGAACAAGACGCATCACACAAAATTGGCCAATAGCAGCAGAAGTGGGAGAAACAGAGGCAGGGAGTTGCCAAGACAACGCAAAGCTGAAACCCTTGCGTGTGAAGCCCAAAGCTTGCTGCAGTGTCCTCTGGGCCCCAAAGACAGTTCCACCTCCATGAGGCTTGGCTGTGCTGTCGAGGGTCCTGTCTTCCTGTCTCTCCACAGATCCCTTACAATGAACCTCACTCACCTCCTAGGTCCTGCTTCTTACCACTGGAGAGCTAGACTCCACAAAGTGGGCTTTGACATCTGACATCTGGCTAAATTTTCACTTTTACACCAATTGCTTGGGTTACAGCCTTAGATTCAAAGTTTTTGGGGCTTTCTCCATTTTCTACCAGTTTTCTTTTACTCATGTTTTGAGTATTAGATTAACTCACTGTTTAAGCAAATACAATTAATTTTCTCAATACGGAGAAGAGAGAAAGCTGTGTGTGAAGGATGTTAGCCCTTACTTTCCAAAAGTGGCAACTCACTCCAGCATTCTTGCCTGGAGAATCCCGTGGACAGAGGAGCCTGGTGGGCTACGGTCCAGGGGGTCGCCAAGAGCTGGACACAAAAGAAGTGACTTAGCACACATGCATGCATGCAGGAGACAGACTAAGCACCCGAACCCAGTCTCTTCCCTTTTTCCTTCAGCATTTTTGCTACACTGTGCTGCCTCTTTATTCATTAAATATATATCAGACAGTGTCTACTATGGGGAGGTATATAATTTAAGTCGAAATTGTTCTCAAGAGGTTTGTGGTCAAGGTGAGGAATCAGACAGGAGCATTAATGATGATAAACTGAGTGGCAAGTGATAGTCTCGAGGTGTGCCCTGGTGTCTTGAGAGCTCAGAGGAGGGGCCACTACATCAGACTTCAAGGGCTGCCCAGTGATAGTCAAGGACAATGTCTTAGCAAAGGTTACCTTTGACCAGAGTTCAAAGGATAAGCTGCAATTCAGCAGATAAAGGAGCAGGGAAAGGCTTTTTAGGTCAAGGGAATGACATAGGGCTGACAAGGCATGACCGGTTTGGGGAATCACAAGCATGCGTTTTTCATTATGACTAAAGTAACTTTGAATGTTGTGTAGGGTTGCCACATAAAAAATACAGCTCACCCAGTTAATCTGAATTTCAGAGAAACAATAAATCCTTTTTGAGCATAAGTATGTGCCGTGCAGATTTAACTGATATCTATGTTTTTATTTGCTAACTCTGGCAGCCCTAATGTTAGGGAATAGCAGAAAATAAGGCCAAGCTTGTAGGCACAAGGCAGCCATGGAATTTGTGCTTTCAGCCAAGGACTCACTCGAACTTTTTCCTGAAGGCCATCCGGTGCTCTCCAGGAACATGATAAATGGGAGTGCTTTGACCGGACTCGCATTTTATAAAAGTTCAGAGACTAGATTGGAAAGGGCTGGGTAGGAAGCAGAAAACCAATTAGAATGTGTGGAAGCTTGCTACTTTTGCCCTTAAACACATTTCCCCTTTCCTAGTAAGACCCTGGCTGCTGCTACTGTTAAGTCACTTCAGTTGTGTCCGACTCTGTGCGACCCCATAGACGGCAGCCCACCAGGCCCCGAAGTCCCTGGGATTCTCCAGGCAAGAACACTGGAGTGGGTTGCCATTTCCTCCTCCAATGCATGAAAGTGAAAAGTGAAAGTGAAGTCGCTCAGTCGTGTCCGACTCCTAGCGACCCCATGGATTGCAGCCTACCAGGCTCCTCCGTCCATGGGATTTTCCAGGCAAGAGTACTGGAGTGGGGTGCCATTGCCTTCTCCCAGTAAGACCCTGGTGTCCCAGTTAAAGACCGCTTTCACAGTCTCCTTTCATGCCGCATGTGTTCAGTAGTCCTGAAGGGAAGGGCCATGTGCTACTTCTGAATTTTGCCACTGAAATGATTGGGCATCTGCGATCGGATCCCCTCCCTTAAACTAGAACCCAGATGTGTGGGAAGTCAGTTTTACCGAGTGGATAGGGTCCATGTCCTAGGGTCTAGGGATGATGAAGCAAGAAGACAGAAGTGACCCTTGGAAGCCCACCTGGACCCTCCCTCCTCAGCACTGTCATCTGAGAGAATACACTTCTATCCTATTTGAATCTCTGCAGTTTTGCATCTCTTTGTTTTGGCAATTTTATTTGTATCCTAACTCTTACAAAAAGCATGTGTGAAGACTCAAGAAAGAAAACATTTTCATTGAGATTTAATAAATTCTCAAAGTTCTAAGTCTGCTAACATTTTAGTTTTGCGTCACCATATTTTAATTATTGACATTTTAAAATCATATTGTGAGGTTCTATTAGCTTTAAAGCTTCATGAATTTAACTGAAACTGGTAAGGTGGTGCTACTGGTAAAGAACCTGCCTGCCACTGCAGGAGATGTAAGAGATGCGGGTTCAATCCCTGGGACAGGTAGATCCCCTGGAGGAGGAAATGGCAACCCACTCCAGTATTCTTGCCTGGGAAATCCCATGAACAGACAGCCTGGCAGGCTACAGTCCAAAGGGTTGCAAAGAGTCAGACATGACCGAGCGACTTAGCACCAGAAACAGTGCAGGAGAGATGGAATTTACTTCAAAACTTTTCACTAGGGAGGCTTCCCTGGTAGCTCAGTAGTAAGGAACCCACCTGCCAATACAGGAGACAGGGGTGCAAGAGACATGGGTTTGATCCCTGATCCGGGAAGATCCCATATACCATGGAGCAACTGAGCCCGTGCCCCACAGCTACTGAGCCTGTGCTCTAGAGCCCAGAGCCGCAACTACTGAGCCCATGGGCTGCGGCTACGGAAGCCAGTGCACCCCAGAGCCCGTGCTCCGCAACCAGAGAAGGCACTGGAATAAGAAGTCTGCTACCGTGATTAGAGAGTAGCCCCGCTCACCACAACTAGAGAAAAGTCCTCACAGCAACAAAGACCCAGCACAGCCAGAAATAAATAAATAAAATTATTAAAGAAAAAAAACTTTTCAGGTTGGAAGGAAGAGCATTGTATTTAGCTGAACTATTTCATAACTATTTTGTATTAGCATTACCCAGCCATGACCGCTGTGATAAAGAATGGTCTCCCTTGCCCTTTTGGAATTAGTGAAAAATTTCAAGATCAGAGCTTAGCACGTGAGAGTGAGCACAAGAGACGGTGAGTCTATGGCAGCTTGAAGCTTACAGGTGTAGAAATAGTGGTTCTCTATCACTCCTCAAACATGTTAAAATCAGAAAATAACAAGTCAACAAAGGCCTTCAGGGCCATGGTTTAGCTCCCAATCATTTAAGTAGGGCAGGGTTCTTTTTTTTTCATTTAAAGAGTATTAAAAATGTGTATTTTAACCATGTATTAAAAATTGCTATATATACCCAAAGCAATCTCTAGCTTCAGTGCAATCCCAAATCCCAAAGGCATTTTTCACAGAAATAGAACAACAATCCCCAAATTTGTATAGAACTACAAAAGATCCCAAATAGTGAAAGCAATTTTGAGAAGAAAGGTCAAAGCTGGAGGTAACACGTTCCTTGGTTTCAAAGTGTATTACAAATATATACTCATCAAAACAGTAGGTAAAAACAGACACCTAGGTCAATGGAATACAATATAGAGCCCAGAAATAAATCCACACACATATGACACATTATTTTATAACAAATGAGCCACAAATATACAGTGGAAGAAAGTGGGGCTGGGAAACCAGCTATGTAACCATAGCCACATGTAAAAGAATAAAACTGGACCACAACCTTATACCATGCATTACACACATATGTCTATGTGTGTGTGTGTGTGTGTGTGTGTGTGTGTGTCTTCAGTTCAGCCGCTCAGTCGTGTCCGACTCTTTGCGACCCCATGTGTATGTATAATGGAATATTATTCAGCCATAAAAAGAAGAAAATCTTGCCATTTGCAACAACATTCTTGGACCTAGAGGGCATTATGCTTTAGGTGAAATAAGCCAGACAGAGAAAGAGAAATACCATATGATGTCACTTACATCTGTAATCTAAAACAGAACCCCCAAACAAACAATAAACAGCTAAACTCGTAAATACAGAGAAGAGAGTAGTAGTTGTCAGAGTTTGGGGTTGGTGAAATGGACAAAGGGGGTCAAAAGTACAGCCTTCCAGTTATGAACTAACTAACTCAGGAGGACATAATGTACAGCGTGGTGACAACTGTTAACAATATCATATTGCATATTTGAAAGTTGCTAAGGGTACAAATCTTAAAATTTCTCATCACAACACAAAATACTTTTTAACTACGTATGGTGATAGATGTTAATTAAACCTGTTGTGTGATCATTTTGCAATAAATAAAAATATTGAATCATTATATTGTATACCCCAAACCAATATAATGTTATATGTCAATTAAACTCCCATTAAATAAAAATTGCTTCAAAAATTTTTAACCATTTGTCTGTTTACATATAAATGGAAAGATATTTTTTCACATATCCAAAACACAGAAGTGACAGTACCACATTGGAAATGATGAAAAATGGTTTTATGCTCCAATTTTTTAAATTATACATAATTAACTGCCTACTCACCAAAAATGGCTTTCCATCTCTTTGACCAACTTTTAGTCACTTTCATTAGCTTTATACTCAGCTGAAAATGACAGGAAACTTTATCACCATTAGGGAGTGAAGTACCTTCTGGTCAGTCTCCTGCTTTGCCATCCTCTATCGGGCCTCAACCCCATGGTCTGAAATGACTGCTGAGATCCAGTCATCAAGTCAATGTTCCAGGCAGCCTGACCTTTTTGGATATTATACACATTTCCACTTTCATCCCCTTGGCTGGAACTTAGACATATGGCTACTTTTGTCTACAAGGGAAGTTGGTGTTTATTCTGTGACTATGTATCTACCTAAGAGCAGGCCATCTATTGCTAAAAAAAGAAGAAAACAGATATAGGGGCCATTAGGATTGGCAGTTAGGGACCTCAAGGGCTAGATGATATAAATATTCAGGAGGAAGTGCATTTTAAAATTATACCATAATAATGATTCTGACTCCCCTAAAAAGGTCAAGTGACTTTTATTTACTACTACAGGGCATAACATTGCCACTAGCCTTAATGGAGAATAACTGCCCAAAGAGAGGCAATGCTAGCTGGAGGCAGGGAGAATGAACTTTCAGAACAGAATCAGGGCCGCTGTCTGGCCTGGTTAGCGTCAGTGGGCAGACAGAGGAGACACAGCCTGCTCTACGGCAGTTCCCAGCTCCAGCTGCTCAGGTCGCCTGATTCTTATCTCTTGGAATCAGGACAAATCATGGTTTGATGAGTTGAAATTTGGGCTATGGAAAATTTAAAGGAGCCTGCAGTTTAAAATCAGATGAGCACATTGGGGTAATAAAACAGTGTCCTCCAGAGACTGAGCGTCTAATCCTTCCTCATCTTGCTGGGCTCCCACCTCACATGGTGGGTCAGAGCTGTTATTTCATACCATAGAATTTATTCCATTGAAAATAAAGATGAGTGGTCGGAAAAAAAACGAAGCCTTCGGTTGCTAGTGGAAAGTGGCTTTTAAATGAAGCTTACGTTTCCCCAATTAAACTGTAATTTGAAAATGATTCATTCATTTGCTTGTTGATTCACTAGGTCAACCATTGCTTGGATGACTCTGCACACTGGCAGGTCTACAGTGATGACCTTGAAAAGCCTGGTCAATTCTGATAGATTTGCATGTGTCCATGGATCCTATGGACTCTACAGATTTCTTGGTTTTTCATTTAGCTGAAAAAGAGCATTGAGTTTGGAAGCTGGAGTTCAAGTCAGCCCCCATGTACTCTTGGGCAACTCTCTCAGTCATTCTGGAGCCCAGCTTCCTCAACTGCATGCTTTATGGTAGGTCTTAGGTCAAATTCCTGCAGTGGTTAGGCACATAACACAAGTAGGTGAAGTGGACCTTGGCTTAAGAAAATCAGAAGCAGAGGTCTGCTTTGCTTTTCTCTGAACTCAGGTTTAAGGAAAACAAGAATGTAAGCCTAATGATCAACGGTCACCATCACTCAGCTTCAAAACCAGAGGAGCTCCAGGGAGCAGCGGGAACTGGGGGTGCCTGCAGACGCCAGGCCTCTCCCAGGTGGGGCTGCCACTGCTCATCTTCAGGGAGGAATGTGCGCCAAGCGCCACTAGGCCTTCTGCATTTTCAACACACTTGAGAAATATGGATGTTTTCCTTTTGTGAAATTTTCTATTTTCAGATTTGGAAGCAACTGGTAGGCTACAGCCCATGGGGTCGCTAAGAGTCGGACACGACTGAGCAACTTCACTTTGACTCCTCACTTTCATGCATTGGAGAAGGAAATGGCAACCCACTCCAGTGTTCTTGCCTGGAGAATCCCAGGGACTAGGGAGCCTGGTGGGCTGCCGTCTATGGGGTCGCACAGAATCGGACATGACTGAAGCGACTTAGCAGCAGCAGCAGCAGCAGCAGCAGCATTCAAATCTTTCCCAAAAACCTGATGCCAGTGAATCCTGAACAGGCTGAACCCCGCAAGTTTGGTTTGTAGGGCGGCCCACTTACTGTTTCTGGGTCCCTGGAGCAGCAATTCTAAAGTCAGGATTTCTGACCCACCAAGAGCTTCAGCAGGTCAAATTCCCCGTTAATTACACACCAAGTTTTGTGAGTATACATTTTACGGGAAGAGGACTTACAGGTTTCGGCAAAGTTAAGAACCCATGACTCGCAAACTTTTAAGACCTACCATGTTACCAGCACTTATTTTCAGAATGCCAAGCAGTTTGTGATAATGTAATCAGACCCTTGGTCCCCTCATTCATTCAGCAAGAGTTACTGAACATTTATGATGCGCAAGGCACCTTTAAGGCACTGGGAATATAGAAACAAATAAAAGAGACAAAGTCTTTGTTCCCATGAAATGTACATACTAGTTGAAAGACACAGATAATATCTATAAAAAGAAGATATCTATTATGTCAGATGGTGCTGAGGGCCACGCAAGTTAAGAGGAGAGAGAGTGACAAGGTGGGGCGGAGGGGCATTTTAAGGGGAGTAAAGTGGCAAGTCCTCTCGGTTAAGATTTTACCTGAGCAGAGACCTGGCTGACGCAAAGAAGCAAGCCGTGCACATTTCAGGAAAGAGCATTTCGTAGGAAGGTGAGGTAAGAATGAAGTCCTGAGGCGGGTGTGAACAGCAGTCCGTTACTACAGCAGCAGGGTTAACTATACCTACTAAAGGGGGTTAAAAATGGCTTTGAGAATTTTTTAAAATAAAACAAGAATTCCTTCAAATCGTTTGCAGCAATTTTATCTCTTTATATTGCTGAAGCCCAGTTTAAAAACCAGATCTAAGAAAAGAGGCCCACACCCACTAGCTGGCCGGGGCCATAAACTGGCTGCATTTTTCCTGAGAGCTGTCTAGTAAATTTAACAGGCATTATAAAACTGTTCACACCCATGACGTGGTCACTTCACTCTGTGGAATATTTCTACAAGGCGAAAGAGGAGGAAAAAGGTCTGAATCTACCAAAATGTTTTTAGCAGGGCCTGGTACAAGTCAAAAATTTCAACCAAACTTAACCCTCAAAAATGGGATGAAAAGAAGCAAAAATAAACAAATAATGAATTTCACCATGCTTGGACTCTATAAAGCTGTTAAAGGACAGGCAAGAACAACATTAATGAGTGGAAATGTACATGAAAACTGTAAAGTGGGAAAAACAAGCTACAGACCTATGGATTTATGTTCATCCAAAGTAACAGAGACCAAGAGAGAATCTGGAGGGACACAAAGACATCTACGGTTCGGCCAGCTCTCTTTGGGTGGAGTTGCTAAAGCTCATGCTGAATCTTTCATTTTTTTCTGGTGTTGGGTTACGTGTCAGATTTTTTTTTTAAGCTGAGGTTTACCACCTGTGAAGTACCTTCCCTTTCTAGTGATGCTGAAAGGCACGGGGCTCTCGTGCAAGCACCAGACTCATCATGTGATGGCGAGAACACTGCAAGTGGGGTCCACAGGGCACGGTCTGGCTGACACTGACTGGAGCGATGGGATGACACGGCGTGCTTTACTACAGTTTTAGTATCTGCTCTACAGAGAGAGTCACCAGGCAGGACGGAAGACCGACGGCAGCTCCTGGGGAGGCAGCGAGAACTGTCAGTCCCGCTGTGGCAAGGGTGCAGGAGGGCAGAAAGGCCTCCTGGCTGTGACGGTCCCACACCCTTCCTGATTCAGCCCAGCATCTAATTTTGCACTTGTCTCCTCGTGGGGTGAGGGGGTGCCTGGTTGATAGGGTTCCAAGGAAAGCGTTGTCTGGTTGACATTGAGCTTTGAGACACGTTCTTGTCATTCAGGTCAATGGTCATTTCTTCAGAGAGGGCTTCCCAAGTCATCTGACCTAAAGTAAGTCTTGCCCGGTGATGGTGGACACACCCCCTGAGTTGGGCTCTGTGTGTAGTTCTGTACACAGTCTTACAGAATCTTGTTAATTTAGTTGTGCATTCCTTTATTATTGGTCTTTCCTCATTACAATGTGGGCTTCTTGGGACTTTCCTGGTTGTCCAGTGGCTAAGACTCCGTGCTCCCGAGGGAGGGGGCTTGGGTTCAATCCCCGGTCAGCGAACTAGATCCTACAGGCCACAGCTAAGAGTCTGCTTGTCACAACTAAAGATCCCACATGCCTCAATGAAGACTGCAGATCCTGCATGCTTCCCAGGCAGTCACATAAATAAATAAATATTAAAAACAAAACAAAATAATGTGGGCTTCTCGAGGACAGGGAGGACTATGTCTGTCACTTCCTACTCATGCCTACAATGATTTCCAGTGCACAGTAGTTCCTCAGTATGTATTTATTTATTTTTTTAGGGAATTAACAAACAGACTTGAAACAATCAGCAATTTGAGGTCTCTGGGCCCCTCAGCTCAGCTCATCTGGATGTCGTTCCTTAAGCCAGCCTGGATGAAGGGGCTTACACTGGAAAATGAGAGGAAACTTGGCTGCTGTCTTCAGTAGCATCTTAGCAGGAGCTGTACCTTATCTGGGGCCCCAGGAAAAGGTTTGCTCTGGGGAGGGAGGGAGCCTGTCTCACTTCCCCTCATTGAGAAGCCCCCTGTGTCTCATATCCTCTCTTCCTTCTTCCGTTCCTTTCCTTTGCCCCTGGAGAAGGAAGGCCAGCAATCAGGTAAGCAGTGGTGGACAAGTGGGAACCCAATCTCTGTACCTGTACCTCCAGGAGATGGAGGGCCTCAGGAAGGAGAAGGGCATGCATGGAGGTTGGGGTGGGGAAGTGGTCACTCAGGACATGCAGATTTGTGGTTACTTAATTCTTGCATCATTTTAAACAGCTCACAAAATGACTCAAGGGAATAATGTCTCCTCGATTCCACAAAATGGGAACCTAGCATGGGAATGTCAGTTCAGTTTAGTTCAGTTCAGTTGCTCAGTTGTGTCTGACTGTCTGTGACCCAATGGACAGCAGCACGCCAGGCCTCCCTGTCCATCACCAACTCCCAGAGCTTACTCAAACTCACGTCCATCGAGTCGGTGATGCCATCCAACCATCTCAGCCTCTGTCATCCCCTTCGCTTTCTGCCTTCAATCTTTCCCAGCGTCAGGGTCTTTTTCCAATGAGTCAGTTCTTCGCATGAGGTGGCCAAAGTATTGGAGTTCCAGCTTCAGCATCAGTCCTTCCAATGAATATTCAGGACTGGTTTCCTTTAGGATTGACTGGTTTGATCTCCTTGCAGTCCAAGGAACTCTCAAGAGTCTTCTCCAGCACCACAGTTCAAAAGCATCAATTCTTTAATATACAGCCTTCTCTATGGTCCAACTTTTATATCCACACATGACTACTGGAAAAACCATAGATTTGACTATACAGACCTTTGTCAGCAAAGTAATGTCTCTGCTTTTTAATAAGCTATCTAGGTTGGTCATAACTTTTCTTTCAAGGAGCAAGAATTTTTTAATTTCATGGCTGCAGTCACCATCTGCAGTGATTTGGAGCCCAAGAAAATAAAGTCTGTCACTATTTCCATTGTTTCCCCATCTATTTGCCATGAACTGATGTGACTGGATGCCATGATCTTAGCTTTATGAATTTGAGTTTTAAGCCAGCTTTTTCACTCTCCTCTTTCACTTTCATCAAGAGGCTCTTTAGTTTCTCTTCACATTCTGCCATGAGGGTGGTGTCATCTGCATATCTGAGGTTATTGATATTTCTCCTGGCAATCTTGATTCCAGCTTGTGCTTCATCCAGCCCGGCATTTCGCATGATGTACTCTGCAAATAAGTTAAATAAGCAAAGTGACAATATACAGCCTTGATGTACTACTTTCCCCATTTGGAACCAGTCCATTGTTCCATGTCTCGTTCTAACTGTAGCTTCTTGACCTGCATACAGATTTCTCAGGAGGCAGGAAAGGTGGTCTGGTATTCTCATCTCTTGAAGAATTTTCCACAGTTTGTTGTGATCCACACAGTCAAAGGCTTTAGTGTAGTCAATGAGGCAGAAGTAGATTTTTTTTGGAATTCTCTTGTTTTTTCTGTGATCCAATGGGTGTTGGCAATTTGACCTCTGGTTCCTCTGACTTTTCTAAATCCAGCTTGAATATCTTCCAAATGTTCACATACTGTTGAAGCCTGGCTTGGAGAATTTTTAGTATTACTTTGCTAGCATGTGAGATGAGCGCAATTGTGCAGTAATTTGAACATTCTTTAGTATTGCCTTTCTTTGGGATTGGAATGAAAACTGACCTTTTCCAGTCCGGTGGACATTGCTGAGTTTTCCAAATTTGCTGGCATATTGAGTGCAGCATTTTCACAGCATCATCTTTTAAGATTGGAAATAACTTTGCTGGAATTCCATCACCTCCACTAGATTTGTTCATAGTGATGCTTTCTAAGGCCCATTTGACTTCACATTCCAGGATGTCTGGCTCTAGGTGAGTGATTACACCATTGTGATTATCTGGGTCATTAAGATCTTTTTTGTATAGTTCTTCTGTGTATTCTTGCCACCTCTTCTTACTATCTTATGCTTCTGTCAGGTCCATACCATTTCTGTCCTTTATTGTGCCCATCTTTGCATGAAATATTCTCTTGGTATATCTAGTTTTCTTGAAGAGATCTCTAGTCTTTCCCATTCTATTGTTTTCCTCTATTTGTTTGCACTGATCACTGAGGAAGGCTATTCTCCAAAACTCTGCATTCAAATGAATATATCTTTCCTTTTCTCCTTTGCCTTTAGCTTCTTTTCTTTTCTCAGCTATTGTAATACCTCCTCAGAAAACCATTTTGCCTTGTTGCCTTTCTTCTTCTTGGGGATGGTTTTGATCCCTGCCTCCTGTACAATGTCGTGAACCTCTGCCCATAGTTCTTCAGGCAGTCTATCTATCAGATCTAATCCCTTGAATCTATTTGTCACTTCCACTGTATAATCATAAGGGATATGATTTAGGTCATATCTGAATGGTTTAGTGGTTTTCCCTACTTTCTTCAATTTAAGTCTGAATTTTGCAACAAGGAGTTCATAATATAAGCCACAGTCAGCTCCTAGTCTTGTTTTTGTTGACTGTATAAACTGTCTGGCAATAGTAAACATCAACATTTTAGGAATCAGTGAACTAAAATGGACAGGAATGGGTGAATTTAATTCAGATGACCATTATATCTACTGCACACTGTGGGCAAGAATCCCTTAGAAGAAATGGAGTAGCCTTCATAGTCAACTAGAGAGTCTGAAATGCAGTACTTGGATGCAATCTCAAAAATGAAAGAATGATCTCTGTTCGTTTCCAACGCAAACCATACAATATCACAGTAATCCAAGTCTAGGCCCCAACCACTAAGGCTGAAGAAGCTGAAGTTGAATGGTTCTATGATGACCTACAAGACCTTCTAGAACTAACACCTAAAAAAGATGTCCTTTTCACTATAGGGGACTGGAATGCAAAAGTAGGAAGTCAAGAAATTCCAGAGTAATAGGCAAGTTTGGCCTTGGAGTACAAAATAAAGCAGGGCAAAGGCTAACAGAGTTTTGCCAAGAGAACACACTGGTCATAGCAAACACCCTTTTTCAACAACACAATAGACGACTCTACACATGGACGTCACCAGATGGTCAACACGAAAATAAGCATATCTTTGGTGATCACTACTTATGTTTATTGAAAGCTTGGCATGTGTCTGGCATTGTGTTAAGCACTTTACATGAACTCACAGTCCTAAGAGGTAGTTACTATCTTTTTTTATTATGCTGATGAAACAACTGAGGCACAGAGCAGTTAAGCAACTTGTCTGGGCTCATTCAGCTAGACAGGATGGAGCCAGGAAGGAGATACAGAACATTTGACTTCAGCATCTCTGCTTTTAACCTTTAGAGAGAGGGTTTTACAGGGAGAATCCAATTTTCAATTATGTTGGCTTTTTATAAGGCTTAAATTATGTAAGATTTCAATAAAAGAGTGCTACCAGGAAAAAAATTAATAAAAATAGTGTATGTAAAGCACCAGCTACCATAGGTAGAGCCCCACCAATGGTGGCCATTATATTTTAAGGAAGTCTTAGAAAAAAGAAAAGAGAATGACTCTTTTCCACAGAGATTAATTTTCTCTGTAACCAATTAAAAGCAAGTTGCCTTTTCTGAATTGTCTTTAGTGACTTTGCCATTTAAAGTCATACTTGTTTAGGAAACAGGTGAAATCGAATTTAGATCATAAATATGCTGGCAAAAAGGGAAAAGTCAGAAAAATAGGTAAGGAGTGCAGGAGGATGCGTGAATGTCAGAAAGAAGATTGGGAGGGGGAATAATCATTGTGACAATTAGTGGTTGAGTTACATTCTTTTGAACTGACTTGTAGGAGTTCTACATCTATTCTTGATAAAAGTCCTTTGTTGGTTATTCAAATTGCCAATATCTTCTCTATGGCTTGCCTTTTCACTCCTTCAGTGATGTCTTTTGATCTTCTGATAAATACTAAATATACACAAAAACGAATTCCAGCTGAATATAGATCTAAATGTAAGATGAAAAATAGTAGAGAATCTAGGTGAGGAAAAAGTCTTCATGATTTTAGGATAGACAAAGATTTCTTTGATTCTCAAAAACAACCAACCTAAAATGGAAAGGTGGATCAGTCAGATAATATTAAAACTAGTAACTTCTGTTCACCAAATGACAGGATTAGTAGAGTGTACTTGGCTCGTGCATTATCTTGCCTTATATTCTTTACTCTTTTCAAATATCCCTGCATTACAGACAAGGAATTGAGGAACTAAGACCCAGAGAGGTTAATGAACTTGCCCTGGACCACAAAGCTTACTAGTGGAGGAGCTGAGGTTCGAACTCGGGTCTGATGGAGTCTAGAGACCAAGTTCCTAATTCTTGGTGGCGCACCTCTTCCTTCACTCCCTCCAAAACGTTCCCTGTGGGGCTGGCGCAGTGTCGGGCTCCGGACCTGTGCTGCCATTGGCTTCCCTCGGTGTCTTCCTGTGTGCATTCCTCCCTGTAAATTATTCGCTTCTCCACCACCATTTTGTGAGCGTGGTCTGCACTTGTTGGTCTTTTTTCTCAGTTCCAAGGAAGCAAGATTCCTGTGGGTGCGGTTCACCGCAGCTGCACCTGGGAGAGACGTGAGCAGCCATTCCGTGTCTGGAGCATCTCTGATCTGGCGGGATGAATGGCAGAGCCCTGGCGAAGAGGTGAAGAGGCGGCTCTTGTGGGTAGTGCCAGGACCGCCCAGCCCTGCTCTGTGTCCTCAGGGGCTGCGGGAGTCTGTGCAGCCCCAGCATCCTGGTGCGTGTTTCACCGCTTCTGCCGCCTTCCCTTCCTGGGGGCCAGAAGCCCTGGGGCATCCGGGCGTTCAGGCAGGGCCAGGCGCAGCCTGCATCTGTGGGAAGTGGAAGCAGAGCTGGGTTTGGGGGTCGTGGGTGAGTCACTTGGAGTTGCGCCCAGGGTCACTGCAGACCCAGGCCCCTGCCATGCAGGCCGATGACAATAGAAGGTAGATGCTGCCTTGTCCTGTGAGAAGTGTGAGAATCGGGCAACGCCAGGGCTCCACCCTATCCTAGCATGCCCAGGGCATCTGCCTCGCAGGGTCACTGCCTCTCAGCAGCCTCCTGCAAAGGGAAGTGCAGGGCTGCCTCCAGCTGCAGACTTGAGCCAGTCATGCTAAGCACTGTGGGACCGTTTACTGAGGATTTAGGTGCCGGGCACTTTGCCTCAGCAAAAATGTATATAAATGTAAACTTTTTATGTACATTTTCTCAGTACATACAACACTCTGTGAAATACAAATGATCATTATTTCGAGTGTACAGCCATGGCATAAACACTCCTCAGAGCTGCTAAGTGGCAGAGTCAGGATTCAAACCCACACCTGTGTGATGTCAAAACTCACAGGAGTGTTTAACACAACTTACCACAAGCTAATGAAGACCCAGCTTCAGAAATCCCACCTTCGTGGGTCCCTTCCAAGGCACTGGGAAGGTTCTAGCAATGTGTTCCCATGGGCATATGTTTTTTAAAAATTTGCCCAACAGAAAAATAAATTGCAAAACTAATAGATTATTTCCCTAGTTACCATTTCCTTCCACTTTGTCTTCCCTTCCTCAAACTTGCCCTGGTTTGGTATAGAGTTGGGCAGTGTGGGGATCTGGCTGAGAGGAATTGGAGTTGGGATGTACTCAGTTAGGGTTTGGTGGGTTATTCGTTTTTTCTGTTTATTGTAATTGAGTTAATGGACAGGCAGGCCTGGCATGCTGCAGTCCATGGGGTCGCAAAGAGTTGGATACGACTGAGCAACTGAACTGAACTCTTTTTCAGATTCTTCCCCCATACAGGCATAGGTTATGGGTTGTTCTGACGTGTCTGGACATCACTCCTGTGGCTGTTAAGTCCTCCCCAGCTGTTCCGATGAACGACTGGCTTCCAGAAATGCTCCTGCCCTCTGTGCCCACTCACCTGGCCTTGTGGCACAAACACACTGGCAGAGGCTGGATTGCAACTATGAATGTGGCCTGTGTCTTCGGCACAGAAAGTATGCGGAAATGCAGAAGAAACAGGAAACTTTCAAGAAAGACTATTAGTAATCAAAGCTGCTTTTTATCTTTCTATTCCCTTTATAATGATATTGCAAAACTGTTGTCATATAAAAAGGCAATCCAAGAGTGCGCAGCCAAAAACTACGGACAAAAATGAGACAGGTGTGTCAGGCAGTGAATTAATACAAATGATTATATTATTTTTCTGGATTTTGTTATGGTTTGTGATATTTGTCAGTTTCTAAAAATGTAAAAGTTTTGGGGATTTCTTTTCTCATTCTAAATAGTTACCTTTGTAGCTAATTTTTTGTTTGAAATTTGGTACCATTTTTCTTAAAGAGGACCCCCCCCCCAACCCGTTTCCACCTGCCACAACCCAGGAACTGACTCTGCCCAAACTCACCCTGCTCTTAGCATTGGGAGGTCCCCTAGTCCTCAGTGTGGACGGAGAAAGGGGGGGGGTCTGAGTTCTGGAAAAACCTGAGCTCCCAGCACTTTAGAAAGTGCTACAGGCATCCTGTGATGTAGGTGGGAGGCTGCAGGTATCCTCAAGGGCAGGCAGGAGGCTGAAGAGGCTGTAACAGCACAGTCAAGCACCTGAGAGGAGGCGGGCACGGCCTGCAGCGGGATCCGTCCAATATTTGCATAACACTAAAGAGGGCTGGGGGCAACTTACAAGTCACCTAGCCTTTTGCAATGGGCAGCAGCTTTCCACACAGCCCCATCCAAAACTGAATCTCCAGCTGAGATGTTCTTGGACCTCCTGATCCAAAGGGAGCTTTGGTGCCCCCTGAGGAGCAAGGGTGCCGAGGTGAGCAGGTGTGAGAGTGAGACTGAGGCATACCTGGCCCGTTCTGCCACCCCACGGGCCCTCAGGCCCTGCAAGCGGAAGTAGGGCTGAAGACAGGTGGCAGCTGGTGCACCTGAGGTCGGGGTTGGAGCGTGCTGCGTGCTCCACGATCCCAGGTCACACCCATTCATCCACAGGGCTGGAGCGCAGCAGGGCCGGAGCGGGCCGCCTCTCCAGGAACTGTCTGCTTCACGATGTTCACTTCTCCACCTGGTGTCCGGACTGCAGATTACAGGCGATGAAGCTGCATCTCTTTCTCCACTGAACAAAGGGACTGTGGGGATAGCAGGCCGCCCGGGCTACCCCAGCTCCTGGAATGCTCCTCCTTCTCGCCTCCTGGCAGCCAAACAGGGCACAAGCTGGAGGAGGGTTCAGGGGGACAGCCCCACAGAGCGGGGCTTTGCTCGGAGGTTGCTGTGCTGGGCAGGAGCAATGAGCCCATGGACTCCAGGATCAGAGAAAATTGTACAGAGGCAACAAGACCTCATTTGGAATTCTAATGAGCAGAGAGGCTGCAGATGGCGGTCAGGGGTCTAAGAGCAGTGTGACACAGCCTGTCCTGGGGTGGCCCTCAGCTGGCTGTTTCTGGCCTAAGAGTTCCAGAATTGAGGGTTATTCCTCAACTTCTGTCTTTATGTTCCCTACTCTGAAGGGACAGCACACAAAAGAGTGAACACATCCACAGGGCCTGTGCTACCCTCCCCTGTGACCACAGGCGCATTCAATCCTTTCTGTACCCGTGTAGACACACGATACAATTCTACACACAATACACACACACTAAAATAAGCAGCACCAGGAATAATGTTATGGGCTGAATTGCGTCCCCCCGAAATTCATGTTGAAATCCTAAGCCCTGTTTCCTCAAAATGCAACTGCATTAGGGTTAGGGTCTTTAAAGAGGTGTGAAAGTTGCGTCCGACTCCTTGTGACCCCATGGACTATACAGTCCATGGAATTCTCCAGGCCAGAATACTGGAGTGGGTAGCCTTTCCCTTCTCCAGGGGATCTTCCCAACCCAGGGGTCGAACCCAGGTCTTCTGCATTGCAGGCTGACTCTTTACCAGCTGAGCCACATGAGAAGCCCAAGAATACTGGAGCGAGTAGCCTATCCCTTCTCCAGCGGCTCTTCCTGACCCAGGAATTGAACCAGTGTCTCAGTTAAAATGAGTTACTAGGGTGAGTCCTAATCCAACATGACTGGTGCCCTTATTAGAAGGAGAGAGTAAGACGCAAGAGAAGATTATGGGACCACACAGAAACACAGCCATCTAAATCCAAGGAGGAGGCCTCAGAAGAAACCAACCCTGTCCACACCTTAGACTTCCAGCCTTAAACACTGTGAGAAAATCAATTCATGCTGTGTGAGCCTGAGCCAACCTGTGGTGTTTTGTTAAGGCAACTCTAGCAAATTGATATAGATAACGATGGTGACTTCACTGCAATGGACTTCAGTAAGCAGGAAAAGATACTCCTTCAAGACACATGTTGCCTTGTTTTAACACACTGCCTGCTAGGAATTTCACGTATAGGACTTTGCAGCCATGGTCCAGGCCAGCTCTGTGGATACAAGATGCTCCTTGCCAAGCTCATCTGCACCCTAGCATCCTCTGGTGGGTTCCTGGGCTAGTCATCATCCCTGATAGCACTGGGAGTTTTTAAGCCTCTGGAGTCTTCTTTTCCGCCTCCTATAAGATCCTCATCACAAAATAGGAAGGAAAGAGGAGCAGAGGGCAACTTTTCTGCAATACTGACTAGGTTCCAGATCTGGTGGGCTGGGGGCCTGGAGAAGGGATGAAGACCTGTGAGGGGTGATGGGCTGGAGGTTTCCAGTCTGCTGGGGGGAGGACAAGGGGGGACACAGTTGCTGCAGCAAAAGAGAGAGTCTAGCCTCGGGGAGAGAAACTGGGAGAGGCACACAGGGCCCAGGAGAAGGAACAGCCTGCAGAGGCGAGTGAGCGCGACCCTGATGAAGGGTTCTGTATTCCGCTGTCCAACACAGCGGCCACTAGTTCTGTGGTCACTGAGCTCCTGACATGTGACTAAGTGGAACTGACTGAGAAACTTAATTCTTAATTTAATTTTTGCCATTTTAAGTATAAATATTTATATGTGGTGGCAGTGTTGGACAGCACGGTTCTAGAGCTCATGGGCTTGCTGCTTGCACTCAACGTTACCCTCTTTCTCCCTTGCTTCCTGAGCCCCAGGTTTAATCAGGCAGTTGGAAGCCATGGACTGCAGGGGAGCGTGAGCTCCTGCCAAGCTCTCCATGTCCCAGGGGGCGCTAGTGGTAAAGAACACGCCTGCCAGTACAGGAGACATAAGAGACACCCATTGGATCCCTGGGTCAGGACGGTGCCCTGGACGAGGGCATGGCAACCCACTCCAGTATTCTCGCCTGGAAAATTCCATGGACAGAGGAGCCTGGCGAGCTACAGTCCATAGCGTCACAAAGAGTCAGACGTGGCTGAAGTGACTTAGCACACATGCCAAACTCTCTAGGGGGAGGTAAATCTTGATTAGTCTAAGCCAGTTATGGTAATTATGTTCCCTTGTTAGTGATTAGTTTAGGAGCAGGCAAATGATGCAAACTCAGACAATGAGATAGAGGGGGAAGTCTGCTGGAGGGATCTGACAATGGTCTCCTTGATCTCAGAAAGGATCATAAAGAGGGGATGGTCCCTCTTCTGCCTTCAATTTTTGTGTGAGAATGTGATGTTTAGAATTGCTGGAACTGGGGCTTCGCTGGTGGTGCAGTGGTCAAGACTTCATGATCTCAATAGTGGGGACCTGGGTTCCATCCCTGGCTGGGGGACTAGATCCCACATGCCACAACAAGGATTCTGCATTCAGCAATGAAGATTCCATGTGCTGTGACTAAAACCTGGCACAGACAAATTGAAACAAGAAGAAAGGAAAAAAAAATAATAAATAAAAAAAGAATAACTTTAAAAAGAATTAAAAAAAAAAAAAAAAGGATTGCCGGAACCACCTCAAGGGGACAAATGCCAGTATGCTGAGCATGCTAAGTTGCTTCAGTCGTGTCTGACTCTTTATGACCCTATGGACTGTGGCCCACCAGGCTTCTCTGTCCAGGGGATTCTCCAAGCAAGGATACAAGAGTGGGTTCCATTTCCTCCTCCAATGCTGAGCATGGCTGACCTAAAACACGTAAAGAACCTGGGTCTCAGTGATGTTGCCAAGCCACATCATACCCAACCTTAGGATGGTCTTCTCTCCTTTGTTATGTGAAATAACAATTCCCTTCATCAGTAAAGATATTTGAAGCTGGGTCTTCAGTTAAATGCAGTGAAAAGTATCCTTTGGGGATTACCAATCCATAGCTGGCAGTTTGTGTTTCAGCTTCCAGTGCCAATGCTATAGAATATAGCATTTTTCCTCATCATGCTTCTCAAACTAATATTCCAAGCAGATACTACCAATCCATTGGCGTTAACGTGCTAGAGAAAATCAGTTTGCCATTCCTGCTCTGGGGCAGATGAACACTGCTTCTGCTCTGCCACCAACTCCCCCACAAATACTTTTTTTCCCATTGGCCCTGGCTAACAATTAGAATGTATTCCTGTGAAATCAAACAATATATCAGTACCCATGATACCAACCCACAGAAACAATTCAAATAAGCCTGAATCAAAGGAAACAGTTTTTCTTTATGCTCAAGACATTTTAAAAAGTACTTATTTTTGTAAGGGTCAGTTCACATTTGCAAGGGGAAGTCAGTCACACGGCAATCTTTATTTGAATATAATGGAGCAAAAAATGCTCTTTTATTGATCTGATGTCCATTAAATATCTTTGCAGCTGTTACATGAATGTTGGTTGTCTGGCACATAAATGTACACACACGTCCACAGCTGATAGACTTACGCTGTACACGAGTCACCCGATGGAGCATGCCCTCACTCACACAAGGTCACACATGGCTGTCTTGGGCATTTGTCAAAACACACTTGGTCAAACATTTTGGCAATACGGGAATCAGACACAGAGGAGCATACCAGAAAGATGAGTTCACAAGAGGACCAGCTGTACTTAAGAGGAAAACTCCAAAAACCTGAAACAGAATTTATTGGGGTTCCCACATGCAGCACATATATACAGTACACTTGGGGGTAAAGGGAACATTCATAGCAGGAAGGCTTACATAGCATAAAAACAGACGAGAAACAAGACATAACAAAACGCCCAACGCCAAAACCAAGAAGAGGACCACTGCCAAGATCTCATTGCAAAGGAGAGTGAATTGTTGGGTTTTACATGTCTGAAATGGAGATCCACCCAAAATAAAAAGCTCTTCGAGGACTTTATTTACAGGATGTTGACATTAATAAAGGATGTATGGTCTGTTCAGTGTGTTCCTGGATCAAGACAAGGATACATAACCACATTTTGGATAGTATGAAACACATATCAGGAAAGAACATTTCTTTTTTTCTTTTGATTTAGGATATAGATTCAGTACAATAAATGTATAACAATAGCAGAGGAAATGAGATTAAGCCAAGCTGTCCAGTTCTATCTAGTCAGGCCTGTTAAATGTCAAAGGCAAGGAAGGAGTTGTAATTCTTCAACACCTACTTGGGTGCGAGAGGGGAGATGCTTTGTAACTTCAAACAAATTTATTCCTGCTTGCACAGCATAAATAGCCAATTTGTTGTACATTGCCCTGGAAGGAACAATACTTAAAGGAGTGGTGGATTCTCTGCGGGTATTATTCTGAATCAACACAAATGCAGAAAGTAACCTTTGCATACCGACGTGAGGTTGAACTTGCTGAGTTTTTCCTTCTCTTGGGTTGATGGGCAATGCTGACCTGCAAACCCAGGGGACTCAATTTGGTGTGGTCCAGGTCAATGGAGTGGGTGGCCACGTACTGGTCAGGGCTTTAGGTAGCGGTATGCAGACCACTGTCTGGTGGGAGGAGTCTGATTTGTAGCATCTATCAATATTTGTGGTGTAAGTACTCCCACCATGGCCGATTTCAAGTTACAAAGGTGAAATCATGGGACCTGCAGTTGGGAAGGGATGCTAAGGAGCCCAGCATCACATGGTATTTCTATCACACAGACACAGTAGCCGTCGGTTATGTCAAGGGCATAGATAACACTAAAATGGAAGAAAATAATTAGGAAGTGATGAGTTCTGAGTATTTTTTACCTTTGCTTGAAAATATAATGACTGTAAGTTCACAAGTGTTAATGTTTAATAATGGCTGTTTCTCAGACATATAGAACAGACTTTTGGATACAGTGGGGGAAGGAGAGGGTGGGATGATTTGAGAGAAGAGCATTGAAACATATACATTACCATAGATAAAACAGATAGCCAGTGGGAGTTTGATGTATGACGCAGGGAACCAAAGCCGGTGTTCTGTGACAGCCTAGAGAGGTGGGGTGGGAGGGAGGGGACATGTGTGCACCTATGGCTGATTCACGTTGATGTATGGCAGCAACCATCACAATATTGTTAAGTAATTATCCTCTAACTAAAATTTTTTTTAAAAAATGACTGTTTCTCAAGTGGCTCACAAAATTCCTGAAATGGTCAGCTCTGAGGAACTGGTTTGCAGCTGCTTTAGCCCCTCCCTGGCTTTTGATGACCTGGCCCCTGTGAGTGGCTGTCAGTCATTCTCCAGGCACCTGAAATCTGCTTAGGACTCTGCACCCCAACTTCCAGGGTGGGCCGCTAGCTGCTGTGAAGCCCTGTGAGAGTCTGAGCAGAGGGCCAGGGTCTGCTTTCTCCTCCTTCCAGTTCTGGACATGAAGCCAGCATAGACATGGTAGGGTAGGCAGAGAGCAGGCACCCTCTGCAGCTTCAGCACTTAAATTCAGGACTTCCCTGGCAGTCCAGTGGTTAAGACTCAGCGCTTGCAATGCAGGGGACATGGTTTTGATCCTTGGTTGCTGAACTAAGATCCCACATGTCTCAAGGTATGTCAATAAATAAATAAATACCACCCCCACCCCCACTTGTGTGGAAGGCACCCAGCCTTCTGCACCAAGTATGAGGGTGTGTCTAGCTCCTCCGGGTCTATGAATTCCAGGCACCTCACTGCAAGCCTTCTTGCTTTTCAGGAGTCAAGCTTTGAGCTCTAAGACTTCTGCCTCAGAGATGGACCTTGCTCAGATGGACCTCGCTCAGATCTCATGCCAGTGGTGCCCAGCACATCGTGTGCAGGAGCTAGGAAGCAGCTGGAAATCTTGCCCAGCATGGGGAGCTTGTCAAAGCCAATAGTCAAGAGCTCACACCCGCTGACACCCACTGCCCTTCCCGGGGCCTCTCCAGCCAGTACAGCATCACATTCCTTAGTCCTAAGGGCCCCGGTCAAGCTCAGCCTCGATTTCTATGCCACGAGAGTCAAGAGGAGGCAAGAGCAGGTGGAGAAGAGAAGGGAGAAAGGAAGTGAGTGCTTCCTGTCTAGAGGAGGGCAGGAGGAGAAAGTCAGTGGAACAAAAGGAAGTGGAGACTCTGGGAGGGGAAGGAGGCGGGTGGCTGAAAACCACCTTCTCTGCTTGCACCTCGGGCCCCAGCCCCCAAAGGCCGTTTGCAACTTCCAGACACTTTGCAACACCATGTGCTGGCCTTAAACTGAAGTCTGAACATCGCCCGCCACCGACTGTCAGAACTTGTTTTCTGGGTGGCTTATCTGCTGAAAGTAAAGATGAGGAAAGCTGCTCTAGGGGATCTGCAGACAGCTGACTTCATCACAAGTCTTCAGCATCAGAAGGGAAACACCCTGGAAAGCCGAGGCGGGACTGGCAGCAGCTGGGGGATTTGCTGACTCTGCTGCTCCCAACAGACTCCCCAGCACCGCCAGGAGTTTAGGCCATGAAAAAGAAGGCCCCAGAAGAAACTAGAACTTTACAGACCAACACCTCTATACAGATGGGGCCATCTTTGCTGCTGATTCTTTTCCTTTAACACACAGCTTCTTGCCAGGATATTTAAAGAAATAGCACATGTATGGCTCCACTTTCCTCATTTTCCAAGTAGGTACTAATCAGTAGTTCCTCCAACAAAGGCCAGGCAATTGTCAAAGACAGTGCCAATTTCTGAGTAGTTTCTGCACTGCCCACAGTAGGCTATTACTTCTTTTAAATTTGGAAAAATTACATTTTGTGTTTATGGGGAAGGGGTATCAACAGGTAATGGAAATCAATATAAGACATTCACCCTCCCCACCATTACAGATGTTTTCTCTTTCATTCTCCCTGTTTCCCTGCCATTATTTAAGTCCTGCAAAGGATTAACTACCTGCATACAATGCAGGGCCTCAACCTATTTAATAGCACATGCAAGTTAATAAATATTTATTCATGAGATGACAAGTGATCGTGAAAGTTCTGCCCAGGCCCTTCCTCCATCAGTGCTAATAACCTGAAACCAGGCCCATGAACTGTATCCTTGCCACTCAAATCCTGGGATTCCTAAACCGGATTGAGGAGGTCTTGTTGGAGGGAGATGAAAGTCAGTCCTGGAAACGGCTGTGTCTGGTTGGTAAGACACCGTGGATAGGAAGAGCAGTCAGTATTTAGAGCAAAAGAACATCACATGGAGAACTGTCACTCCACACCTGAAACAAGCAAGGGACACACAACGAATCAAGAAGCTACTGACAACTTTGTCTACATTACAGGTTGTGAAAGAAGCTTTACTCAAAACACACTTGCAGAAACAAAAACTATAAGAAATGTACAGTCCATTTCAGAGTGCCCTACTGTGTAGGCTTATTTTTGCTGTGGCAAGTTGACTGGTATTTCTGTAGGTTTGGTACCTGGACTAAGTACAGAGTGATATGGGAGTTAATGGAAATGCAAATATCCAGGCAACATGCCCTTAACAGTCAACTGATTGCCTTTCCATGACACCAGGTGAAGGCCAAATCCAGGCATTTCTGGCTTGAGAACCTTGAATACATGAACAAGTGAGGCGTTTTACTGAAGATAAATAGGTAAAGGCTATTTGGATATGAGACAGAAAAAAAAATTGGAGAATATCATATTCTGTTTTGATTGGCAGAGGGAATCAGAAGCTATTTCCATGGAATGCTTTAGAAACGACCCCAGGCCTTGGGAAATCTTGATTCTGCCCTAGTCTCCTCATTAGAACCTTCTCAGTATCTTGGACTCTCCTTTGTGTCACTACATTTCTTTTCCCACCTCTCGCTTGATATCCCAAGACATCCAGAAGAGCAGTGACATAACTTAGTGCAAACCTGAACTTAGATTCAAGAGATTTGTAAATGAAGGTGCATCTGACAGCTCAGGTAAAATCACGTAAGACCATGTTTCATCAATGCAATGGAGTAGAGCCAGGAGAGCTTTGGGGGGCATCCTCTCTCAAAGGACCGACGAGCGAGGCTTCTAATGTCTGCGTCCCACAGGGCGGGGCCCTTTCCTAGGCAGACACTGGGAACCATCAAACCAACAGTGAATGGAGATGACACTTGGGATTCTAAGAAGCTGCAGCACAAACAACACGGGAACCATCTCACCTGTCCCACAGGGCCTTCCCAAACAACTTCCTGAGCTCTTGCAAGCTTGTCTATTTTTTTCAGTTTCTAAATTCAACCTGTTTGGTGCTTGTAAAGATGAGTTTAGCATCAGAAGAAGGTAGACAGTAAGATGAACCTATTTTTGTGAGGGTCTTCTAGAGTCTTGGACTAGTCCCAGCAGCAAATTAGTCCCAATCCTTTGCTCCACAGATGGGGCAACTGAGGATCAGAGACGCTCAATGACTCACATCCTCCTCAGCGAGATCTGGGTCTCCCTGTTGGTTAGTGGGAGAGTTTGGGCTAGGACCCATCTGTCTTATCTCCCAGGGTTAGTCCTTAGGGTGTAAAATAATCCCTGGCTGCTGGGTTTGGCTTCCAAGGCAGTGAGATTAAATGAGAGGAGGGTAAAACCTATTACTGGGGGTATAATGTGGTTCAGGACTTACAGAGTGGAACAGCTGGGTTTATTTCCTACTGAGAGGACCAGTGATAACAACAGGATTTGGGAACATTCTGGATTGATTCAAAGCACGTGAGGAAATTTTAGATAGAAAAGGAGTTAGAGATCTAGGAGCCAGCGGGACTGTTTCCCAGGCTTCCATTTACACATGTACTCTCATTTTCTTTCTATTGCAGATGAAATGAGATGCTGGCTGCGTGTCCGAGTGCCAGCAGCCTGCTGCACTGGATAGAATTGAGAGTTTCCGTCTAATCGCACGGCTCTATCTTAATCCTGCTCACCCCACAACAAGCCAGACAGGCCACACCACATAGCTGGGGAAGAACCTGAGCTCTCTCATTGAAAATGCCAGTGTGGGTGGGGAACAATGTGAAGGAGGCAGGGAAAACTGCAGGGAAGGTGGTGACCAAGAAGGTTTGTGACCACAGACCGTCCAGGAGATTAGAAGAGATCCCTCTTGGGCCACCTGGGAGGTTTGGATTTAAGTGACAAGAAGGTCAAGAAAGGTCATTCCAAAGGGGATGCATGCAGGCAGGTCTCATCTGGTGTGGTTCTGCTGGTTAATCCTATTCTGATCCATCAAGCATTCAGATAAAATTCTATGTAAACTGTGCTCTGCATATTTGATGCATTTAAAACGATCACAGACATCCGAGACATTTCTAAAAGTAAAGACAGTACAGTAAGCAAAGTTGACTGTGGCAGAAGATCTGGAGATAGCAGCATCCGTGCATGTTTCTATTTCTCTTTTGAATGGGTTGGTGGAGATACACTTGTCACTTGAGCAGTTATCACTGCACAGGTGACATTCAACTAAAAAATCTGCTCAGGTCCCCAGATATGTCTCTTTGAAAAAGATAAGCCAAGGGGTAGGTGGGGAGAAGAGTACATAATGAAGAACATCCAGGATATGTTCATGGGTTGTCTGACTTGTCTTTGTTTTCCAACAATATTCCAGAAGGCAGAGGTGAGAGTTCTGCTTCTTTCCATTGACAGCATTCTAATAGATTTGTCGATATTGTTCTACTAGATCCCGTCCAGTCTTTACCGGTTTGCCTTCTTCCAGCTGCCTTTGTAGTTTGGAGTTTGAGTTTTCCTGATATTCTGGCCCGGAGCCTGCATCCCCAGGGAGTTGCCCTCTTCCTGTGAGCCCCCCCACACCAGGCTGCCGCCCCATATAGGCCTGAATTACTTCAAGGGAGAGTCGATTAATGGCTTATGTTAATGAAAGCAGCTTTTCACAGTCTGAACTCTGCAGTCTGGAGCTCTAGGAGGATCAGGAGGAAGGGGAGAGAGAGGCGGAGTGCCCTCTGGGGTGAAGACAATTTTGAGTGTCATGACTCTTGGAAACAAAGGCTCTCCCTTCCTGGAGGCCCAGGGCCATGACCTGTTGGAAATGCCTATAATAAGTAACAAGGATAACCCTCTAACAAGACACAGGGAATTTAAAAAAGGAATATTGTTTTAATATGGGATTTATTCCTGGCTGCTGGTCATCACTGCAAGTTGACTTGGAGGTTTCAGATTTCAAAGAAGATGAGTAAAAAGGACCAGCGTGGAGGAGCGGCGGCCCCAAGGGCTGAGAAGGTCACACAGCTGACAGCCTGTGGGAATGTCCTGCTAGCCTCTCTCTTGCAGGCCAGGAGGATTCCAGAGGTAAAGTGAGCAGCCAAAAGCCCCCAGGAGATGCAACCCTTGTCTGCCCAAGGGCTCCATGGAGCTCAGCGGGCTGCGATTTCACACAGAGGCAGCGGCTGGGAACACACTGACCGGCTCCAGCCAGGGGCACTGCTAGAAAGTCCAATGTCACTTCCCCAGGGATACTAGCCCCAAGACACTGGTCCCCTCGAGGTATCATTTGGCATTTACAAATGGCTTTAGGTCTGAATTTCTAACTCATTTTCAATTTACAACAACTTAGATGGCTAACAATCTGGAGAGAGAGTTTGCGTGAATGACGGAATCAGGTGGGCAGACCCAGTTAGAAAGTGGCTTTTTCCCATTAATTGTGTTATCTGGCAAGATGGATGGCAGCTGTGGGTGGGAGCAGGGCGGGGGTGAAGGCAGGCTGAAGATCTGAGTTCTGTTCATCTGACATTCTGAACCACGTGCCACAATCACAGACATGACTAACGGCCCTTTTCCTCCTATTTTTCAGAATTTCGTCAGGCTTCCTGGCAGAAATCTTGCTCATGTCACTCACAGATCTTTGTTGCTAACTGCAGAGCCTCTATTTTTCTTGTCAGCAGAGTCATCTTAATTGTCAAGCCTGAAAGAGCTCCACCCAGTTCAGTTTGGTGCCGCAGGGCTTTTTTTTTCTTTTGAAAGGCCCTGCTGTAACAGCAAGAATTGCTGGGTGTCCTTTTCTAAGTAAACAGGAAATATCACTGCAAAAAAAAAAAAAGAATCTCTTCCCTCAGCACAGATGCACTAATACGCCGATTTATCTTTCCTGTGAATGCTGAATTAGGAGCAGGATTGTTTCTTAGAGCAGTCCAGTCCTCTTCTTAGCTTCTGAACCTTACACTGAGGAGGATCTCAGGAAGGCTCGACTCACAACACACTTAAAAAATTCTGATTTCTGGAAGGCAGTAGCATCGCAGTTAGGAAAGACAACAATGCATGAAAAAAAAAAAAAACAAAACCCAAACCCTGCAAAATCACACTGAAGGGATGAGACGGTATGCATCTACATTGTCGTCACAGCAGGTTAGTGTTCTGGTATTTGACCACCCTTCTGGAGCCTTGAGTCAGTAAGGGGAGTTGACCCAGGGCAAGAGAAGGAAGTACAGGATGGATGGCTTTTTTCCATTACATCAGGACCTGGGTTCGTGTGTCAGGCAAGCGCAGCCCCACGAGTCCTCCACACACCAGCACGGTGGAGGCCAGGAGGATGGGGATAGCTTTGGTGATGCTGACCAGGGAGCCAAATATCAAGTTTCCCAGGACGGCCGCTGCTTTGCACAGTGCGTTCAAGAAGCCAAAGCCTGTTGCCCTGCAAAGGACAGAGACATGAACAAGGCTGAGAAAGTGTCTTCCAAGAGTCCAACTTTAGACACAAATGTCTCCTATAAGAATTTTCAGTGATCTTCACGTAGACTATTCTGTATATCCTTATTTAGTCGCTCAGTCGTGTCTGACTCTTTGTAACCCATGGATTGTAGCCTGCCAGGCTCCTCTGTCTGTGGGATTTCCCAGACAAGAATGCCGGAGTGGGTTGCCATTTCCTTCTCCAGGGGATCTTCCTGGCCCAGGGCTGCAACCCACGTCTCCAGCCTTGGCAGGTGGATTATTTACTACTGAGCCACCAGGGAAGCCCTGCATGACCTTAGAACAAGTAATTAGCTATCTGTCAGCACATCTGGAAGCAGAGAACCCCAGCTGCTGGTATCAGTCCTTCAGCCCTCTTTTGACTTTCTTGCCACCTTGACTGATTCTTATTCGACCCATGAGCTTATTAGTGAACAGAAAGAGAATGGTCAGAGAGTCAGAAAAGTTTCTTCTCTCTTCCAGAACTAAATTAAAATGTATGACCATATATGTCTTTAAATTTTACTTTCTACTCCCTACTTCCTCTTAGTTTAGTTCATTTATGATGTTTTAAATAATTATAGAACATAGGAACTTTCAGAGAAAATCCAGGATGACTGGGTTGCATTCATTTTTCTCATACCATGGAGGTGAACTATTATGACTTCATCCCAAATGTTTTTGGTAGCAAGCAGAAACTCATCCCTGAGCTTGGTGGCCTCAAATGACCTAGGGGGCCTCAAATGAGCTAGGGACACATTTCTTGCACCCTCGTCAGAGTTCTGGGTGGATAATCAAGCCCAAGACAGAGGAAAATCAGATTGAAGGCCCATAGAAAACCTTGCTTAATTCTGCTGACATATAATATATGCAGGTGGTATATAAATAAGACGTATCCCATTTCTTAAGAGATTCTTCAGAAAAGAAAACTTTTACTATCTTTATGGGTGTTGAATATAATTTTACTGTGGTCTTCTAGGCAAGAAACTTCATCTTGTTCATGAGAGTACCGATACTGCTGACATCATGAGATAATACGGATTTCCTCTGCCTTTATGCCAGCTCACTGTTTTTTAGCCTGTCACTGGGTACACATGTCTAATAAAGGCACACTGAATGCAGGGTAACTGCTGGATACATTTTTTCCCCTCTAGAGAGATATGTATTTTATATGCTGTAAAATGCAGTACTTAGTACACGTCTTTCTTTGACTGATTTGTAAATTTGTTAAGTGTAGGTTTTCCTTTGGCTAGTCAGGACAACTACTTATCATGACTTATGCTATTCCAAGGGATACTTTCTACAACGTGTAGATATGTACTACAGGGATTATACAGCCATCCCCCTTCCCACACCACAGGAAAGGGAAGGGCACCTCTCTTGTGCTGAAGGAACCAAGCCCTTCATTTTGCTGGTTAGAACAGACCTACAATGGGCAGCAAGCGCTACCTTTCTTTTCTGGCCAAAACACCTAGAGCGTCGAGTAAGCGGCCTCCGCAGCGTCGCAAAGTTGCCAACTGTTTGGATCTTGGAAGGGGTGTAACAGAATCTCTGATGGAGGAAAACAGGAACTTCTCGAGAAGAGGGTAAGCTCATTATGTATTCTTCTTTTTCTTTTTGGTTTGTTTTTAAAGAAAGAGACTAGCAATAGCAGCAACCACCAGAGAGGAGATTTAATGTACTGATAACTATTTTCAAATGAAATTGCTTGAAGGTTACATGTTGGGTACCACAGAATACGTAAGTAGAATGACACCATCATCTTCGGCTTCCCCTAGCTCCATTGGAGATGCCATGAGGCCAAACTGCCTTTTTTTTTTTAATTAAAAGATTTTTTTGAGCAGTTTTAGGCCTCCAAAAACTGAGCGAAAAAAAAAAAAAAGAGAATTTCCGTATCATCCCTTGCCTTGCACCCCTATTGTGAACATCTTAGTGTGGTTAATTTTTTATAATTCATGAGTGCATGCGTGCTCAGTTGCTCAGTTGTGTCCGATTCCACATGACCCCATGGACTATGGTCCACCAGGCTCCTCTGTCCATGGGATTTTCTAGGCAAGAACACTGGGTTGGGTTGCAATGCCCTCCTCCAGGGGATCTTCCCAAACCAGGGATCGAACCTGTGTCTCCTGCATCGGCAGGCGGATTCTTCACCACTGAGCCACCTTGGAAGCCCCGTGTTACAACTGATGAGGCAAAATTAATATATTATTATGAATTAAAGTCCATAGTTTACATTAGAGCTCACTGTGTTGTGTGTTTTATGGGCTTTGACAAATGTATAATGACACGTATCCACCACTACAGCATCATGCAGGACAACAGTTTCAACGCCCCAGAAATCCTGGCAACCTCTCATCCTTTTACTATCTCCATAGTTTTGTCTTTTCCAGAATGTCATATAACTCAAATTATATAGTATGCAGCCTTTTCAGACTAGCTCCTTCCACTTTTTTTTTTTTTTTAACTGCATGTTAGTTTCTAGATTCTAGAAGTATAAATTACCCAATGCATCTTAAGGTAGTGAGATAAGCTGTATTGTTCTGAGGAAAATGGCCGGGGTGTGTGTTACTGATGAGCGAATGGGAAACAGTCTATATGAAGAAGTCTCCTGATGCTAAAACTGCAGAGTGAGCCAGGGAGAATTTGTACTGGGGCTAAAACAACCGCATTTTGCCAAGCTATCAAACACTGGCACAACTCAGAACAGGGTATAAAATACAGGCAGCGATCTCCTTTTATTACTGAAACTATAACAGAGGAATAGCTGACTTCCTGAGACCTCAGAGCAGCACCGAGAGAGACGTGTCAGGAGCATCTGGTATCTGAAGCCTCTAAATAAGATGGTCAAATTCTTATCTCCTAAGAATCTCTGCTTCCATTTATCAAGCAGAGGCAGTTGTTTGGATGACAATCTGGTGTGGCTACAAAGCACACAGCCTCCTTAGTGTTGGCACTCCAGAAAACATGACTGTGTGAAATAACAGGTAAGTTATTTCTTCAAATACTTGAAGCTGGAGGGTGTGATTTTCTACACACAGCAGACACAGTTGTATTAGAAAAATCATTCTCAAAGTGGCTCTCCCTTGGGATTATCCGTGTATAAGTAAAGAAGCTTTTCATTAGTTCATTTGTTTCCTTGTTCTTATTTAAAGGAAGCCATGAACTTCCACAAACACCCCAAGCACAAGTTACCTTGTGCTCAAGTCCTTGGAGGCTGGTGTTACGTAGTTAGAATAAGGAACAGGTGTCTAAAATAGTGGTGGCTAAAAGACAAAGAAAGGGAAAAGCACACGAAAATAGAAGAAAGGAAGGTCTGAGGACCAGAGTGAGAACCTCAGGTGACAAAGAGCCCTCCTGGCTAGCCCAGTTTACACAGGACAGGCTCGGGGGAGGAGAAAAAACATATAAAAAGAGGAGCCAAAACTGAGCCAGGGGCTTCTCTACTCTTTGCCTCTTTTGGGTAGGCCCACCCTCACGCCTCGATGTATTTTCCTTTGCTTGCCAAATAAAACTGAGTCGGACGTGACTGCAATTCTTCCAGAAATATCTGCACTTTTGAATTGGTTTCGATTTACTGTTATGTACTAATGGAACCTACAGAAGAAAAACATCCACTCCACCTCTCCAACAAATGTTTTTTGTTTCTGAATTCCCTTTAGAATCCAATCATATCCATATTTTTGCAAATCACAGGATTTCTACAGGTTTCCTTTTCTGCTTTCCCCCAATCAGTCATAAAGCTGCTTGTCTCAGGTTATTTGTGTTTTGATTAAAATGAAATGATATAGCACAGAACCATTATTTCTGTAACCATAACACTGGATAACAGAGCTTTCCAAACTTGGGGGAACATAAACAAGATTGCAATGAACACCTTTACATATATCGTGCGTGCTAAGTCACTTCAGTCATGTCCGACTCTTTGCAACCCTATGGACTGTAGCCTGTCGGGCTCCTCTGTCCATGGGATTCTCTAGGCAAGTGTACTGGAGTGGGTTTCCACTTCCTTCTCCAGGGGTCGAACCCACATCTCTTATGTCTCCTGCATTAGCAGGCGGGTTCTTTACCGCTAGCGCCACCTGGGAAGCCCCCTTTACATACAGGATCTTCTTTGTTTGGATGTGTTCAATAGGAAACATCACACAGTACAACACAGCCAAGAGAACACGTTCATGATGCGGCGTGGGGAGACTGAGGACAACGAGGCACACCATGGTCCTCAGGGGAGGCCACTCCAAAGGCTTTGCACAACCTCTTCTCCTGCCCTCTCCCTGCACCTGCTGTCTTACTTTACGCTGCTTTGCACAGCTCATTTTCACTAGAGGTAATCAGTTTCTCATCTAACCTGCATCATTTCCTTTCCTTCCAGCAATTACCTGGACTCTGGACAGCGGTGAAAGCTCTCCCTGCTGGACTGGCCTCCTTCCTGCTCCCCTCCTAAACCTCAGGGCTCTCCCTTTGGGGTCTAGCCTTATTTAGGTCCTGGCTACATCTCTAGGGTGGGGCTGTGGAGCCTTTACATTGACTCATCAAAAACTTCTTTCAGGACTGGCACAAGGATGCAAAGGATGCTTGTGAAATGAACTAAGGAATTTTCTGATATCTTCACAATACACTGGAAGTATATTTCTGTAATGGGCATTAAAAAAAAAACTGAAATAAAGTTAATTTACAATGTTGTGTTAGTTTTTGGTGTACAGCAAAGTGATTCAGTTTTATATATATGCATGTGCATATGTGTATATACACACACACACACACACATATTCTTTTCCATTATGGTTTACTGCAGGATACTGAGTATAACTCCCTGTGTGATACAGCAGGACTTTGTTGTTTATTTTATTTATAGTAGTCTGTATCTACTGGGCCTCTCTGGTGGCTCAGACAGTAAAAAATCTGCCTGCAATGCAGGAGACCTCGGTTCAATCCCTGGGTTGGGAAGATCCCCTGAAGGAGGGAATGGCAACCCATTGCAGTATTCTTGCCTGGAGAATTCCACAGACAGAGGAGCCTGGTGGGCTGCAGTCCATGGGGTCGCGTCGAGTTGGACACAACTGAGCAGCAACTAATGCACCTGTATCTACCAATCCCAAATGCACATTTTAATGGACATTAGTTGGTCCATGTTTGTGTATTGATGCCAGACTATCACCTTGCTTTTGCGGAAGAAAAAAAACCAAGTTTCACATTCTTAAATCTGGAAGGACTGAATTCAACTGCTTTCTAGTTTTCAAAGGAAGAGAAAATTTGTCTCATCTAAGCAGTAAGTGTAGGTGTGTGGTGTGTGTATGTGCCCTCCTTAACTTAGAAGGTGGCATCCCGTATCACAGCAAGCAGGGCCTTCCTTACAAACAAGTGGAGGACTTTCCTGCAGCTGTGAGCTTGAAGGAATCCCTGGGCCCAAAGTGGGCCTCCATCTCCCTCCCAGCCTACAACCACCAAGGATTGTATTATTGCTTGTTCCTGTTTAAATGCAAATATATTCACAGACAGTTCATAATGGAAGCCTTTGTGTCTTATCATTTATCTGATAAACCTCAGCTAGGAAGTGAGTCCCTGGGCTGGGGTAAATAATGACAGAATGAAAATGAGCCCTGGGAGGCAACCTGGAGTTCATTTAAGGCCACAGTTGATGGACACGTCTGTACACCCCCAAATACCAGGTAAGCTTCTTAGAAACTGATTCCCAGAGCCCCACCCAGACCTAATGGGAGGTCACAGACCAGGTTTATGGGTGCTGAGAGCCACAGCAGACAGTCATACATCTGGGTTGTAACACAGACACTCCCAAAGAAGTTATTGAGTAAATAAATTAACAATATTAAAATTCATACTGAGATGGATACACATATTTTTCTTATTCTTCCTATTAAACATAGCTAAAAGTCCTCAATGTTATAAAATAAACCTAAGACGACTCTGGAAAATAAAGAAAAATGGCAGAGCTGCTACAGAGCTGGGTAATGGTGAGTTCCTGCATTTTCTTTTTGCTTCATAGATCTGAGACTTGGAACTTAAGAAGCTGGCAAAAGAAAATACCAACAGGTACAGATTTAAGTAACACCCGAACCAAAGCCTGCTCTCTCTACCCAAAGGGCCAGGATAGAGGCATCCTAGCAAGACAGAAAATATTTAGATGATAACCTCTCTTCTCCAACCAAATACCAGAAAAAAATTGTAACTCAACTGCCAGCCACACCAACAAAGGTCGAGTGGAGCATCTGGACTTCCACCCTCATGGGCCTGTAATGAGGGGCCTCAACATCACCACTGGGGTGGTGTGGGGGAAGGCTAAGCAGGAAGCTAGGATTTTCATCCCTCCTGGCCAGTAATGAGCTTGTCTCTTCTTTCCCTCCACAGTATCAATAATCATGAGGGGAGCCTGGACTCCCACCCCTGTGCAGCAGGAATGAGGATACCCTTTCTTGGGTGTCAATGGAGGTTGAATGGGAACCTGGACATCTACTTCCAGGCAGTAATGGGTGGCATCCCTTCTCCTCCAAGAGAGGTGTTTGGGGAAGCCAACCAAAACTAAAGGCTTAATAAGATCAGAATGACTGCTTTCAATTGAATACTACTTGTCATCTGAATAACCAGGAAGATCTCAAATAGAAAGTGACAATAAAGAGATGTCAACATTGAGATGACGGAAATGTTAACATTATCTGATGAAGATTTTAAAGCCATCATGATAGTAAGGCTTCAGTAGGCAATTATGAGGGCTTCCCTAATGGCTCAGATGGTAAAGAATCTGCCAGTAATGCAGGAGACCCGGGTTCAATCCTTGGGTATTATGAACATGCTTGAAACTCTTGAACACACTTGAAATATAGAGCACATCATCAAAAAATAGAAAAGATATAAAGTCTCAGGAAAGAAATAGAAGACATAAAGAAGAACCAAATTGAAAATTTATAAATGAAAATACAATAACCAAAATAAAAATCTTAGTGTTCAGGCTCAACAGCAGAATGAAGGAGAGAAGTGAAAGAATCAGTAAATTGAAGGTAGAACAATAGAAATCCAATTTGAAAAACAGAAAATAGACTTAAAAAAAAGGGCATCAGCAACCTGTAGGACCATAACAAGAGATCTAATACTTATGTCACTGGAGTCCAAGAAGGAGAAGAGAAAGTATTCAAATAAATGGTGGCTGAAATTTGAAATAATGGTTCACAAATTTGGCAAGAGACACAAATCTACAGATCCAAGAAGCTGAAGGAATCCCAAATGTGATAACCCAAAGAAATCTACACCAAGACAAAGAAAAAAATTTTGAAAGCAGCCAGAAGAAGCACTTTACCTATAGGGAGAAACAGTTAGGTTGCTAGATTCTCCCCTCCAAAAATGTTGCACCTGTTTTTAGAATTCCCACAACAGTCTCTAAGCAGTAATTTTACCATCACCCCTTCCAGTTAACATGAGTTTTTTTTATCAGTCTTTAAAACCTTGGATTTTCTGCATAATAAAAGAAAATTATATATTACCATTGTTTTAATTTGAGGGCTTCCTAGTTTGCTTCAAGATGGGGTTGGTCTCCATAAAAACTAACCATATGATGAGAGGCCTGGAACTTTCAGCCTATCCTGCCCCACCTTAGGGAGGGGACAGAGGCTGAAGATTGAGTTCAATTACAAGTGGCCAATGATTTAATCAATCATGCTCACATAATGAACTCTTCATAAATCTAGAGAGCTTTCAGACTGGTGAATGCATCCACATGCTGGCAGGGCAGTGCACCCCAAACTCCAGGATGACGTAAGCTCCTGTACTCAGGAGTCTTCTGGACCTTACCCTATGCACAGACATAGCTCATTTTACTGTACATCATTTTATTATACTTGAAAGATACTGTATTTTTTAACAAATTGACCATTTGTGGCAACTCTGGGTCTAGAAAGTCTATCAGCATCATTTTCCCAGCAGTATTTGCTCACTTCTTGTCTCTGCGTCACATTTTGGTAATGCTCACCAAATATTTCCATTACTATTATATCTGTTATGGTGATATGTAATTGAAACTTAGCAGGACCCTGTGGGGCTTCTGAGCACTAAGGCCTCTCCGTGTCCCCCATTCCTTGTTTGTAGGGAATAGACTCCAGCCTCCATGAGGTCTCCTTGAGTCCCAGGGGCAGATTCGAACTATTGCTAATCAGGGAAGGGAAGGGACGCTGAGACCAGGGAGGAGCCAAGAAACAGTAGTGCAGGCTTGGGGCAGGTCCTGATTCTACCTCAAGGGATACGCACAGACATATCTTTAAGGCTTTCTGGGTATGCAGTGGTGAAGAACCCACCTGCCAACGCACGAGATGCAAGAGACTAGGGTTGGATCCCTGGGTCAGGAAGGTCCTTTGGAGCAAGACATGGCAACCCACTCCAGTATTCTTGCCCGGAAAATTCCATGGACAGAGGAGCCTGGGGGGCTACAGTCCATGGGGTCGCAAAGAGTAGGACAGACTGAGCACAGAGAACTAAAACCCCCAACAAATGGAAGATGTCGGCATTCTTCATTCCAGATTAAAGAACCCAGAGAAGCTCTTCAAGAAGACCACCTGAGGCCAGAACTCATTAGATTACCTGAGACCAGAGAATAGACACATGTGTATGTATGGCTGAGTCCCTTCACTATTCACCTGAAACTATCCCAACATTGTTAAGGGCTATACCCCAATACAAATGTTTTTGGTGTTAAAAATAGAATAAAGGAGTGTAGGCCCTAATCACACACTCTAATCTAATCAGCAGCCCTGCCCTTGAACTATAATAACTTGCTATAATAACTCCTCACCAAATCTCCTGGGGTTGGGACAGTTTTCGAGGGTAAGAGCCTGTGTGTCCCTCTTTGTCTGGCAAAGCAATAAACTCATTCTTTTCTACTTCACCCAAAACTGTCTTGGAGATTTGATAAGGCACCGGTGCACAAAGGCTGAATTTTGGCATCATTACCAGAAAAGAGCAAGGGATTAGAGGTTGTTTAGAGAGTTGAGGACACAGGGCTGGAGATGAAGCTCTATAAAATCTCTTGAACAACAAGATTTGATGGGCTTCCCGGTTGGCAAGAGCACAGAAGCACTGGGAAGGGGTGGGCCTGGATGGGGCACAGAGCGCCGTGCTCCCCCTGCTGTTCACACCTTGCCCAATGTGTGCATCTCTTCTGTCTGGCTGCTCCTGAGCGGGAATCTCTTATAATAAATCAGTAAATGCGAGGACATGTTTCCTTGAGTTCTGTGAACCGTTCTGCCAAGTTATCAAATCTGAGGAGGGGTTGTGAGAACTCCACTGTGCAGCCAGTCGGTCAGATGTACAGGTGATAATCTGACTTGTGTTTGCGGTCTGAAGTGAAGGCGCTCTTGTGGGAATGGAGTCTTTAACCTGTGGAATCTGATGCTATCTCCAGGTGTGTGTGTGTGTGTGTGTGTCCGTGCACGCGCGCGTGTGTACGTGCGTATGTGTGCATGCACACACGTACTCGCACACACGCTTGTCACTCAGTCATGTCAGATTCTTTGCGACCCCATGGACTGTAGCCCACCAAGCTCCTCTGTCCATGGAATTCTCCAGGCAATCATACTGGAGTGGGTTGCCATTCCCTTCTCCATGAGTGAACTCCGGGAGTTGGTGATGGACAGGGAGGCCTGGCGTGCTGCGATTCATGGGGTCGCAAAGAGTCGGACACGACTGAGCAGCTGATCTGATCTGATCTGATCTCCATGGTAGATTATATCAGAACTGAGTTACATTTTAGAACATCCAACTGGTGTCTACTGGGAATTAAAGAATTACTTGGTATTGGGGAAAAAATAGCTCCATATTTGGTGGCCAAAAGTAAAGTATTGAGCATGGAGGGAAAAAAAAAAAAAAGCCCAACTTTTCCTTTAAAAAAGTGTTTGCAGTGACTGCTCAGCTTTATTTTCTCTGGCACAGAAAAGGTGCTGCTCAATAAGTACACAAAATTTTAATTTCAACATTTCCTGCCTCTTTATGAAACAGTTTAGAGTAGCTTATAAAAGACAAAGGGTTTCCCGGGTGGCTCAGCAGTAAAGAATCTGTCTGCAATGCAGGAGCCACAGGAGATGTGGGTTCAATCCCTGGGTCAGGAAGATGCCCTGGATAAAGGCAAGGCAACCCACTCCAGCATTCTTGCCTGGGAAATCCCATAGACAGAGGAGCCTGGCAGACTATAGTTCATAGGGTTGCAAAGAATCAGACACAACTTAAGTGACGTAGCATGCACACATGCATAAAAGACAAAACTAATAATACAAGAATACAAGAGAGCAAACCAAGATGAGGAGGAGCAAAGCAAATATCTGGACCCTGGAGATGTAACACTGACACAGAGACTCTGTCTCTTGATGCACAGCAGGGAAGGGAATGTGAGGAATTACTAATTTCTATCATATGAAGTGAAGAGACAGAGCACCTCTTCAGAGTAGGTCCTGAAATGCCCTGCAGATCCAGTGGTAAGCTCTATAGAGATGAACGGTGCTTTCACAGTCAATGCAAATGTAACCCCTACTAAGAGTCAGAGGTATAACATCACAGATCAAGTCCATACTGTGGGTGACAAGTGTGGCTTTCAGGTGTTACAACTTTCATAGCACTTAGATTATATCCTAAGTTATGTTCCCTGAATAGAATCATTTGCCCTGGGATTCTGATAGGAGTTGGCTATTAAATGGCTCATGAGGCTACTTTTTAGTCAGAGTGTTCTTTTCTGATCATTAAGGACAGATTCTAGAAACTGGGTGAGGAGCTGACAGTGCTAAAGTTCTGGTATGAAACAATTATAGCCTCTAACCAGAAGTGTTTGTTGGGATGTATTCTATTCTCCTTCCACAGGGAGAGAAAGCCAGAGGGTACCACACACAAAACACTTGGGGTTTACCTCTAACAGCTGAGCCACAGTTCAGTGGAGCCCTCCCATGAGACCCAGAGGACCGCAGCAGAGATAGAAGAGAAGGTTTTAGCCTGAAACAGCGTAGGTCATGCCAGCTAACTCATTATGGTGCTGGCAATGCAGCTCTGGCAGATAAGTTATCTCCCCATCATTTAAGAAAGTGACTTCCTGTATATTATCTTGCAACATCAAATTAAGTGGTAGAGAATATTTGCTAGCAGCAGCATGGTCAAAGTGAGGATGCACTTTGCCAATTTCTGAGTCCTGGTCCAGCTGCCATGCTCTGAAATGCATTTCCAGGTTTCACTGCTCCAGTAACGGAATGTAAGAGGAACACTGTGGCAGGCTGGTGCCCCCAGGACAAGCAGGACCCCTCTAAAGCTGGCTTTTAGCACAGCAATGCCAAGCCTTCCTGAGACCGCTCACTGGTGGCCTGGAACACTTCCACACAACTGGTCTTCCTTCTTCACTCTTTCATGGGCTCAGGCTTGCATTGTGGCCAGACTACACCTCTCTCCCTGTTTTCTCTCATAACTTGCATTTCCTTTAACAAAATCTGCATGTTTAATCCCATTTTGTCTGCTGCTTCTCAGAGATCCTGAACTAATACACAGAGCAATTTCTATCTTTATCTTGCTTGATGTTTAACCTTTCTGAAGACAGAAACACAGCAGGTCCATGTTTCTCATGGACGACCTGCCCAGTTCATGGTGTTTTGTTTTTAAGCCAGGTTCTTGCCACAGGAGAGTACTCACCCTTTATCCTTCCATTCTATAGCAGAGGGATAAGGGGCTGATTTCATCTAAAATAGTATCAAACTTTTATAATGCAAAATTAAAAGGTTGCAGTCTATGAAATAACTTTGCTTTAATGAGGAGGGGCTTAGTTTAAATGTCTAGTTTAATCCACACCTGGGCCCAGTTTACAGAATGAGCATGAAATAAAGCTGCAGAGTCTTGATCTTGCCTTGGCAGCACCCTCGTCCAAGATCCATGACATCCATCCCAGGAGCTTGCCCACAAAAGAGAACTACTGTTGGTTTAAAGAAGGAAGGAGATGCTGGACATGGGTTGCATGGTCCCTTTCAGAGCCTAAGTTATCAACAGGAGGTTATTAATTAGAATATCTGATAAGGAGAAGTCCATCAGAGTTCCCAATGGTCTGCAGGGAGGTGGATACAGGAGAACATATAAGGTTCCTGTAAGCTTGGTAATAGAAATTCATGAAGAAGAAATATAAGTTAGAAAGTCTGGGCGTGCAGCAAATGTACCCCACTGTGGCCAATAAATAAAAGAAGGGACTCAGGATCAGTGAAAATTGATATCCCAAATGTCTCTACACTGTCCTAGGAAAAACCCTCCTCCACTTCAAAGTCCAGAGAATCCTGACTCCATGCTCTAGCAGACAGGGCTCCATGGTGACAGAGCAGGCACAAAATAAAAGGCAAAGGCCATTTGTCTTCACGTGTGGCAAACGGCAAAACAGGGCTCCTATTCTTCTAATGAATCGGCTGCTGAAGCTCCACCCCAAGGCCCTCCTGTTTTGTCCTTTTTATGATATGAAGTGCAGAGTCTTCATGTCTCCATTTTGGAACAGACGCGTAATTTTATTCTAATGGTGATCTTTTTGTGGTCACTGGAAATGTGTTGGGCTTCCCTTCAACAGACCAGCAAGGTCAAGAGGTGTGTTCTGGAGACCTCTCCGTGTTGCCTTAATGCAGAGCTCATCTAGGCATTTGCAAACATGAGGTAAAGACCTTCTCAGGACCAATGAGGGGTCCACAGAGGCTCTTGCAGCTGATCCCTCCCTGCTTCACTGTATCTTCCTCATAGCCAGCAAGCTAAGTCATGGTCATGGTTAACTCTCTTCACCGGCTTCATTGCCCGAGTAACTCCTGCTAGCTACTATATTCCCCAACATGTTCTTTTTAAAATATATGAGTAGATGTATAAAATAAACCAGCTGCAAGGACCTATTGCATAACACATGGAATATAGCCAATATCTTCTAACAACTATAAATGGATATAGCCTTTAAAAGTTGTGAGTCACTATGTTGTACATCTGAAACTTTTATATTTAACATCAACTATACCTCAAAAACACAATCAGGTTTAAAAAAAAAAACTTCAGAGCTTCCTTGGTGGCTCAGTGGTAACCAATCCACCTACCGATGCAGGAGACATGGCTTTAATCCCTGATCTGGGAAGATCCCACGAGCATCGAAGCTACCAAGCCCAGGTGCCACCAGTGCTGAGCCTGTGCTCGAGAGCCCGGGAACTGTGGCTACGAAACCCATGTGCTGCAGTGCTGAAGCCTGCGAGCCCTACAGCCCATGTTCCCCAGCAAGAGAAGCCTCCGCAATGAGCAGCCCGTGCACTGCACTCTCTAGCTGCCCTCACTGCCTGTAACTAGAGAGCGCCCCCAACCCCCTAACTAGAGAAAAGCCTGTGCAGCAACAAAGACCCAGCACAGCCAAAATAAATAAAAATAAAACAAATATTCAAAGTGTTACTTCAATGTGTTATTAATGTCTAATAAATTAAATACTCATGTATACTCAAAAGCCTTCACAGTTCCTAGGCAAACCTGATTTTCCCATACCACATTATAGTTAAATGTAACTATAATATTTAGTATATATATTAATGCTAATACTGAATATATGTTTAACTATATAATACACATATTACATATAGTTAACTATATAATACATATATTGCTATAAAAATATCTAGCTGTAAATAAAATAAAGCTGTAAAGATCTGGGAACAATTTCCATTGTAACTATTCCAACGTAATATTTAGCACTGAATTCATGACTTTCCCTTCTCAGCAATCATCATAAATCCCCAGGAATGTTTTCAAATTGTGAAACTAATCTACAAACTGTTTTCAAAGTAATAACATTTTTATGGTACTGAGTGTAATAGTCAATGAAGAAGAAATCATGTTTGGCCTTATTAAAAAATGAAGAATAAATGAAAGATATGAATAGAACCTACAACTTCATAAGCCAGATTTTTTTTCTTTGGAATTTTGATTTGGGGAGGAAATGACAGTTTGGCTGATTTTCAGTGGTCCCATGGGGCTCAGAGCACCTCTTGCTGGAGGCCCATTTCAACATACCTCCGATCTGTAGGGTACAGCTCCACGGTGACCACATCAAGAGAGTTCCATGCCGAGATGGTCAGCCCATTGTACAGACACAGCATGCCTATCATCATGGATTCGCTGGTGCCAAACCAAAGGAAGAAACAACTGATCCCCGAAAGCACCATAGAGCCACCTGCCAACGTAGCAGACAAAAGGTGGGGGTGTTTCCTGTTATCTCAGTAGAGCAAGGACCCCTGGTTCTCTGACATCTCACAGCAAAACTGAATCCCAAGAGGAAACTGCACTCTGGGTTCAAAAAGCTCAGCTACCGGTACATTTATCTGTATATAAGCTTTACCTCTCAACTACCTTCTGAACACAGCAAGCATGAAACACACATCACCAATTACTCAGCTACCTAAGTAGAAAAATAGACATTAGTCACACATAATTAGTTTTTCAGTCTGTTAACTCACAGAAGTGGTTCAAATGAGATGTAATTAGACATATATATATATATATATATTTTTTTTTTTTTTTTTACTAAAATTTAGTCTTAATGAAAGGTCTTAGGAAATTTCTCCTCATTTCTGTGGGATGCAAATCCTAGGGGGGTGGGGAGGGTAGCAGGAGACAGGCTCCCTCTAGATCGCAAGGGCAGCTCCTCTGTTTTACACGAAGCCAAGCACATACCTAGCATCGTTAAGCGCCCAATTCTGTCCATCAGGAGAGCAGACACGATGTTCCCTGGCAACACTGCCAGTGTCCCCAGGAAGTTGACAAAATAAATCCAGTAGGCACTATAGTCATCATCAAAGGTAAACTGGCATCCTGTCTTGTTGTACAAAAATGTGCTGTTTTGAAATCTGCAGTTAATGAATTTATATGGCTCAAAATCTGCGGACATAAAGAAAGACAGTTCAGTGCATCAGGCTGGCACACCCATATGAGCAAGCTTGCCAAGAATTCAGAAAAAAACCATGGTATTGGAAGCTCCCTGAGGGTTTCAGAGCTGGCCAAGGCACAGGGTCTAGTCAAGTACCCTGGGTTACAGGGTCCCAATGCAGCTGAAGGAAGGAATCCCTTTATTGCATAAAGGAATAAATTAAGTCCAATTATTCTGATTTCTTATGGTTGGTCATTGCTAATTATACTGCTTGCTGACTCCTTTATGTTGTTACTTTGTTCTAATTACCATGTTACGTAAGGACCATCATTAGAGTACTAATAGCTTTTACACTACAATTACAAAAATAATTTGTTCTAAAATGTGCATGAATCAGCCTTACTACTGCCATTTTATAGGGCTCTGAAGCAGTGAGAAGAAAAAGGACTTCCCTTGGGTCCTTGAGGCTGAATTTGCAAGTGAAGGTTTAAATGAAAGAACCCACGGAGGAACCAGAGTTGGTCTCATTGGACAGTCACCAGCATTCACTGCTGATTTTTGTCCTGAACTTGGATCTAGCCAAAAGGCGTTGCAGATGATGGTGGGTTCTGCTGAAAGGTAACGAGGATCAAAACAGTTATCCTCGCTGATCAAAATCGGCCTAAAAAGCTGGTCTCCTGAGGTTGAATGGGTTGGAAGACAGTGAGGGACCACTGTTTAAACAAATCCTAAGAACCCTGACCCCATCCTCACTTGGAGCTAGGCAGAGGTGGCTCCTGTCTGAGCATCAAGAAGCCAGGGCTGGTAACAAAGTGGCGCTGGTCCTTCTGCTGGTGTTGGGCCATTATTTTGACCTCATGGGACAGAGCGACCAATGTGTGGGGTGATAGAGCAGGGGCTGTGTGATCAGATGAGCCTGGGCTCATATGTCAGCTATGACCAGCTGAACAACTGTGGCCAAATTACTGCAGTTTTTGAAGCTTCAGCTATTGTGAAAATTAAACAGGACAATGAGTGTCTAATAACCTGAGGTAGGAACCAGCATATAGTCAGTGTTCAGTCAATGTTTGCTTCCCTAAACTTTTTCCCTGGGGTGTTTCCTAGACTCCATTAAGTGGATTGAATTAAAAGACTGTATGTGACTGAGCATGTACTGTCCATCTCTGTAGACTGTAGTTCAGGCCAGCTCACTTAAGCTAACAGCAGAGTTTGAAATCAAGACTGTCAAATGACTACAGGTTAATTCTCTGCTTTAAAAATTATTCACCACAGGATTATTATTATTATTATTTTTTGCCAACTTTGAGCTCAGCCTGTTCCATCTGCATTAAATACGACAAAAACAGTCACTACAAGCTCAGCTTTGATCCAACCTGATGGAGGGAGTTTGTTCATTTATACTTTAACGTTCACTTCCCCCATAAGCGTCTGCCCACACCTATCACCAAATAGGTATCACGTCTCTGCCAAGAGCCAGGGCTGTGAAGAGGACCCAGGCAGGGTTAAGTGGCACACCTACCTGTTTTGTTAAAAACGGTTTCAATAAATGTGCAGTTCTTGAAGTAGGTGTTGACTGAAGTCACATCCTCAAAGGTGCAGGACTTAAAAACTGAATTTTCGAAAGTTATAGATTTGAACCTGATCCCTGCAAATCTGTCCAACACACACAAAAAATTCATGTCAATGATTGTGTCTATCAGGGTACAAAGTTAAGTCAAACAGATTTAGAGATGTGATGTTCCCCTACGGGCTGTGCTAAATTGCTTCAGTTGTGTCTGACTCTGCGACACGATGGTCTTTAGCCCACCAGGCTCCTCTGTCCATGGGGCTCTCCAGGAAAGAATACTGAAGAGGGTTACCTGAGGTTCCACTATGGACTCTCTTAATTAAAAAGGACAGTGGCTTCTGGGTTTTCTACACTCTTAGCTCTCCCCCCTCTTCCTCGTGGAGCCTGTCCTTTTGACTATCTCATTGCTCCCAATATTATTTTCCACCAGAAAAAGAGATGGCATCCAAAATAACTTCATGTAGGCTTCAGCAATGTTGGTAAAAGGGTGTTTGTGGGGTATACAGTTGAAGGCATTGAGCTTGGAGATTACCTGTGGCTACCGATTCTTTGTTTTTTAATCCTATCCTCCCTCTTGCTCCTTCACATATGCCTTTATTTGAAAATTCTCTATTTGGGGTTAACAGCTGTAACTTGAGCATGTGTTCCCATGCTTACTTTTATTTCCAAAGCTGATAACCTGAAGACTCTTTATTCTAGTGTAGGGACTTCCAATTATCTTAAAGAGAGGATGGGAGAATCACTTATGTGACAAATGATTATCTCAAGGGTCAAGAAACTTATTGCTCACAGTCATTTCCAAGAATATTTTTCTTCTCAGTGCCAAGAGGTGTTCCTCAAACCAAGCTGAATGACCATAGCTCGGCCTATTTTTGGAAATGGTAGAATGATGAAACTTGCTCTGATTCATTTTGGGTGATGCAAGAGGGAAGGTGGAGATGATAATAGTCACAATCATTCTGACATCTTAGAAGAGTTTATGGTTCAGATATTAAGTGTTGATAAAGACCCTTGGGAGACATGTATACATATCTATCAATGTGTCTTGGTAATGTATTAAGAGACTGTGAATGTATCCTTCACCAGTCATTGAGAGGAAAATGCTTATTCAACTGGGGAAGAAGTTAATACACCATATACCAGTGTTGTTAGGGCAGAAAGGGACCAATCCTCTTAGGCAAGGAAGATGACTTAAAAGTAATTTACTATTGAGATTTTAAAAATTATCCTCACTCTAATGCCAGACTGCATTTGTCAGCTCAGAATGCGCTAAGTGCCTACGAGACCAACCTCCATAAAACATTCACCCCCTACTCTAGGAGTTCAGAGGAAGATCGCCTAAGCCATAAATCTATCTACAGAAGGAGGGTAAATCATGGCACATTTTAAGAAGATCACTAATTTTCTGAAGTGAAACTGCATTTGGAAAGGGGAAACAATTTTTCCTCCCCCCCAGGGGATGCTATCTGCATAGAACACACATGGAGAACAATTCAAAATGTTCAAAAAGGAAAAAGTAAGTCTTTGCCCTCCCATCCTCAAGCTACCCAGTTCTTTTTCCCAGAGAGGACCACTATTGTCATTTGCTCGTATGCTCTTCAGGGAGCGCTCTGCAGACACTACTCTACACTTTGCTTTGTTCTCCTCAGAGTCTACTTCAGAGGCCACTCCTTATCAGTACACGAAGAATTGCCATTTTAGAAGGCTGAACAGGAAAACTATTTTTAAAAACTGAGTTAGTGGTATTTCAAATTTCCATGAAAGACAAAAAAATTTTTTTCTATCACCTTCTAAAATAAACTTATGGGCTTTACAAGGATTTTAATATTATTAAAATTATTAATCATTACATTGCCAAAGTAAAGAATTTCTCCAATTGACCATATTGGAGACCATATGACCATACTGTCATATATTTTTTTTAAATATGACATACTAGAAATTTCTAATGGGATTACAATAATTTTTAAATAATGAAGTCAATTTTCAACCTAGAATTCTAGAGCACTTGACTCCAAGATTTCTGTAGAAAAACAAGTACAGATTCAAGTCAGTATTTTGGGAGGGAGAGTAAAGGTGATCCTCTGTGGATCAGGCCTCCCAGTGAATTGCCAATCCATATAGTTACCTCCTAGTTGGTAACTCTCCTTTTCATTACACAAACCATAAGCATCCCACAGAATTAATTTTCATCTTTCCAAACTGGTTTTTGCCCAGAGAAACTTTTATCAATTATGTTTGATTTTTACTTTGATCTCTTTTTAAATTGGGAGGATTTCCTAAGAATGATGTAAACCAACAGAAAGTCATACCAGCAACCATTTGCTCAGATAAATAATGGGTAGAAACAAGGACCTTGTCTGTCCTTTTCCATCTCCAAAAAAATAAACCAGACCATTTCTTGAATCAGTTCTTCCTCCTCATCACGAGGAGTTCCACACTCCATACTCAAAAATGTCCTTTGCTAACTTATCTTCTATTTTTAAAGCCCTTAACTTTGGAAAATCATTCCAATTCTTTAACTGAAACTTTCTCTGATACAACTTAACCCCAATTCTTGAACCAGCATAGTGGAGAAGGGAGGAATTCTGAAGAGTAGCAGCCCCCTTTTCCAGAGACAAAGAACAGGCATGAAATTACATGTCAGATTTCCTCTTTGAGTTAAATAACACTATAACCTGTTTTCTCATAATCCTTACTCTTCCCTTCCATAACTTATTTTGCTCGCTTTCCAGGGCCTCTCTGAATTTTGTTTTCATACCAGTCAATTTCACTCCTTTACAAATGGGAAGTAGCTCAGTTTAAGAAGTAATTTAAGTGAATTCACTGATATACGTGTATCTTTTCTTTAAAGGCCATTTGGAAGCATTTGAATTCAGTCTGAAAATGACTACATGTACAAACTGAAAAAAAATTGTGCATACGCATATTTTAGTGTTATGAAGGCAAATAAGAAATACATTTTTAAGATGAGGTAGGATTAAATGATTTAAAAGTTTCTGGACCTGCCATTGTCACATTCCATTCCGGTAATAATCTGATTTGCCATTGTAAAGTTAATAGTTGCATTTGAAAATTTCACTTTTGGTTCATCTACATTTTTCAACACATTCGACTGCAGATGTTTAATGACATCGGGGAACCAAACAGATAATCCGTAGTACCTGCAAAGACAAAGAAATGTGAGTTTGTAAAGGTGTTTGCTTTCAAGGGTTTTGATCATCTTTACTATCATTATTCTGAATTCTTTTTCAGGTAGTTTGTCTATTTTCCTCTTCATTTTTTTTTTTGGACTTCTGTGTTTCTAGTTTGTTCCTTCATTTGTGTAGTATTTCTCTGTCTTTTCATTATTATTATTATTATTTAACTTATTGTGTTTGAGGTCTCCTTTTCCCAGCCTTCAAGGTTGAATTCTTTCTTCCTTTTGGTTTCTGCTCTCCTAAGATTGGTCCAGTGGTTTGTGTAAGCTTCGTATTGGGTGAGATTTGTGCTGGGTTTTTTTCATTTGTTTGTTTTTCCTCTGATGGGCAAGGCTGAGTGAGGTGGTAATCCTGTCTACTGATGATTGGGTTTATATTTTTGCTTTGTTTGTTGTGGTTGGGTGATGCCTGGTCTTGTATCTAAATGGTTTTCTTTGTGTGAGTTCTCACTGTTTGATACTCCCTAGAGTCTAGAGTCTTGGAGTCAGTGCTCCCACTCCAAAGGCTCAGAGCTTGATCCTTTTTAAAGAATGATCACATTTCAGGATTCCATATCACAGAGAAACCATCTTTTCCCGTCACTTCACCTGGAGCTGCTGCCGGAGCTGTGGCCATGGCCGTCACCTGGAGACCCAGTGGGTGCATGCTATAAAGGTGTCTCTAAAGGTGCCGGCACTCTAGTGGCCATGACCATCTCCCTGCTATTTTCAGAGAGGTAGTGGTTCCTGGAGAAGCACTGCTAATTAGGACTGTGCCCCACTCCCCCTACCCCCACCCCCGTCCCTTAGCATTATGGGTCATCAATAGGAATCTCATTGGCCCTTCCTCATCACAGGTCTGCAAGAATCAAGCTAGAGGGATGGCCTGGGTTTCCCTGGAGAATCTCAGGTCCTGAGTCTCTCCTTGGGAAAGAGACATGTGTAAGAATTCTATCCTACACAGGCATATCCTGGCCCAGAGGTTTCTCCTCATCCCCTCAGGCTGCACTGAAGAATCCTATCTCCTAGTCTCTAGCTACAAACTCCTGGGGTCCCCAAACTGTGAGGGCCCTTAGAGAATGACCTCTTTATTAACGGATGATTTTTCTTGGTTCCTTCACTACTGTGGTCCTGTTAGCCTGGGGGCAGAGCCCATGCCCTTAAGGTTCAAGGCTGGGAAAAAGGCCATTTAAGTATTTATTGGAAAAGCCAGGTTATTGCCCACTTTCTACCTCTCGCTGGTAGTATGTTATTCTAACAGGTTACAGCTAAGCCACGCTGCCATGATCTTCAAAGCAGTAGCCACTAACCACAGGTATGAGCAGTTAAATGTGACCAGTCCAGATGAGACATATGTATGGGAAAAATGTAAAATTAGGTCATTAATCGTATTGATTAAATGATAACATTTTGGACAAAACAAGTAAAATAAGATATATTATTAAAGTTTGTTTCACCAGTTTCCTTTTCCTTTTTTTCCACCCCTTTTTAAATGTGACCGCCAGGACATTTAAAATGATGCACGTGGCTGATGTTATATCTTCACTGGACAATGCGGCTCTAAATTGGTGCTTCCCACCCAAAGCAGGGTCTCTGGACCAGCACCATCAGAATCACCTGGGAACTTGTTAGAAATGCAGACCCTCGGGCCTCATCCAGACCTGCTGAATCAGAAACTGTGGGGTGGAGTCCTCCAAGGAACTCTTCTGATACTCAAGTTTGAGAACCACTGCTCTGATTTATCCCCAGTTACACTGAGCTACACAGCGGAAGAAGTGGTTATGAGAATCACTTGTGCATATAGACAAGCTAGGTTTAGAATCCTGGCCTTGCCACTTACCAGCCATGGGATCTTGGGCAAGTTATCAAAGCATCAGTTACCTGCCATCTCTAATATCAGAATGATGAGAGTAACCACCTCCCCGGGTAACTGCTTGGATTAAATGAAATGCAAAATACCCAGCACATAGCGAGTGCTCAAAAGGCTAAGTCGTTTTTATCATCAGCATTGTCAACAGGATTCCTGAACCATCTCTGCCTCAGGATTCCATAGATTCCAGCCTCTTGTCTTCACATATCATGAAATAATTACTGCAGGGGTATGAGTGGTGGCCACTGAATATGAAATGACTCTGGAGGCAGCAACTCTGCAGGGCTCTCTATTTGTATCCAGAGGATATAAATCTTCAAAAATGTCAACAATGAGGGAAGCATGACACCCTGGAACATTCATCATCAATAACATGGAGGAGTTTCTGCTACGTTCCATTTCTTCAGCCAGTGTTTACTGGATAGCCACTGAATGCTACACATTGTGTGAAGTTTCAGGGACTTTATAAGGAAATTATAAAGCTTAAAATGTGGTCAATAACAGGTAAGTAAACAAAAGAAATCATAGATATTATCCTGTAACTCTTCATATTTCAAGAGCAAGACATTTGTTTTGCTTTTTCTTTGGATCTAGCCAGTGTTTAGCATATAGTAGAAACTTGCATGCATCCATGCTAAGTCGCTTCAGTTGTGTCCACTCTCTGCGACCCTATGGAGTGTAGCCTGCCAGGCTCCTCTGTCTGTGGGATTCTCTAGACAAGAATACTGAGGTGGGTTGCCATTTTCCCCTCCAGGGAATCTTCCTGACCCAGGGACTGAACTTGCATCTCCTTGACTTCTGCATTCAGTTCAGTTCAGTTGCTCAGTCTTGTCCGACTCTTTGCCACCCCATGGACTGTGGCATGCCAGGCTTCCCTGTCCATCACCAACTCCCAGAGCCTACTCAAACTCATGTCCATCGAGTTGATGATGCCATCCAACCATCTCATCCTCTGTCGTCCCCTTCTCCTCCCGCCTTCAGTCTTTCCCAGCATCAGGGTCTTATCCAATAAGTCAGTTCTTCTCAGCAGGTGGCCAAAGTATTGGAGTTTCAGCTTCAACATCAGTCCTTCCAGTGAATATTCAGGTCTGATTTCCTTTAGGATTGACTGGTTTGATCTGCTTATAGTCCAAGGGACTCTCAAGAGATTTCTCCAACAAGTTCAAAAGCATCAATTCTTCGGTGCTCAGCTTTCTTTATAGTCCAACTCTCGCATCCATACATGACTACTAGAAAAACCATCTAATAAAATAGCGTTGACTAGATGGACTTTGTTGGTAAAGTAATGTCTCTGCTTTTTAATATTCTGTCTAGGTTTGTCATAGCTTTTCTTTCAAGGAGCAAGTGCCTTTTAATTTCATGGCTGCAGTCACCATCTGAGTGATTTTGGATAAATCAAGCCTCAATAAAGTCTCTCACTTTTCCATTGTTTCCCCATCTATTTGCCATGAAGTGGTGGGACCGGATGCCATGATCTTAAGTTTTTTGAATGTTGAGTTTTAAGTCAACTTTTTCACTCTTCTATTTCATTTTCATCAAAAGGGTCTTTAGTTCTTCACTTTCTGCCATAAGATAGTGTCATCTGCATATCTGAGGTTATTGATATTTCTCCCGGCAATCTTGATTCCAGCTTGTGCTTCATCCAGCATGGCATTTCGCATGATACACTCTGCATATAAGTTAAATAAGCAGGGTGACAATATACAGCCTTGACGTACTCGTTTCCCAATTTGGAACCAGTCTGTTGTTCCATGTCCAGTTCTAACTGTTGCTTCTTGACCTGCATACAGATTTCTCAAGAGGCAGATCAGGTGGTCTGGTATTCCCATCTCTTTCAGAATTTTCCACAGTTTGTTGTGATCCACACAGTCAAAGGCTCTGGCATCGTCAGTAAAGCAGAAGTAGATATTTTTCTAGAACTCTCTTGCTTTTTAGATGATCCAAAGGATGTTGGCAATTTGATCTCTGGTTCCTCTGCCTTTTCTAAAACCAGCTTGAACATCTGGAAGTTCACAGTTCACATACTGTGGGAGCCTGGCTTGGAGAATTTTGAGCATTTCTTTGCTAGCATGTGAGATAAGTACAATTGTGTGGTAGTTTGAACATTCTTTGGCATTGCCTTTCTTTGGGATTGGAATGAAAACTGATCTTTTTCAGTACTGTGGTCACTGTTGAATTTTCCAGATTTGCTGGCACATTGACTGCAGCACTTTCACAGCATCATCTTTGAGGATCTGAAAGAGCTCCACTGGAATTCCATCACCTCCACTAGCTTTGTTCGTAGTGATGCTTCCTAAGGCCCACTTGACTTCACATTCCAGGATGTCTGGCTCTAGGTCAGTGATCTCACCATCGTGGTTATCCGGGTCATGAGGATCTTTTTTGCATAGTTTTTCTGTATATTCTTGCCACCTCTTCTTAATATCTTCTGCTTCTGATAGGTCTATATCATTTCTGTCCTTTATTGTGTCCATCTTTGCATGAAATATTCTCTTGGTATGTCTAATTTTCTTGAAGAGATCTCTAGTCTTTTCCATTCTATTGTTTTCCTCTATTTCTTTGCACTGATCACTGAAGAAGTCTTTTCTTATCTCTCCTTGCTATTCTTTGGAACTCTGCATTTAAATTTGTCCCCAAAATTGGCAGGATGATTCTTTAGCACTGAGCCCCCTGGGAAGCCCTGACAACTATTTATTGAGCACTTATTTTGTCCCAGGACCATATATCAGTGAGCAAAACAGTTTAAAATCTCTGTTCTCACAGAGCTTCCAGAGGAGGAAGACAGAGCTTTCTTTATTCCTACAGAATGAAAAAGCTTTTTGTCTATTAGAAGATGATAGAAGGCACAATGGGGAATAATAAAGCTGAGAAGGGGACAGGGAATCTGAAGGGGGACTGGGAAGCTGCAGTTTTAAAAAGGTATTTGGGGAAGTATCACTGTGAAGGTGGCATAGGAGGAAAGCCTCAAAGGAGGAGAGAAATGAGCTGGTCCACGTCTGGGGGCAGGGCACAGACCCGAGATGGGACATGTTCAAGAAAGTTCTGGCACATTGGAGGAAGAACAAAGAGGCCAGCGGGGATGGAGCTCCGCCAATGTGGAGAGAGCGGAGAAATTATGCGAGCAAATCATCCTTGGTCTTATTGAACTTTCCAAACACTGTTGGTTTTGCCATCCCAGCTTTATGACAACATACAGAAATGATTGCTTGATAAAAACTGTAACTGTTAGCAAATCTAAAATGAAAAAAAAAAATATCCTAGAGTTAATAGCATCACACAGTATAAGAGAAGGAAGCAGCAAGGTTGGGAGTTACAGTATGGAAATTTAAAGATTTCGTTTACCAAAAATGTAAGGACCACTTACCCAAAGGATAGCGTGAACCATACAATCGTGAGTTTTATGGTATTTTCCCTGACTGGGTAGGTGAAACATCTCATAAAAGTCAACCAAATCTGTAAAATATCAGAGAGTTAGTTTTCTTATGCCAGTCCCTAGGCAACTCTACTTCCCAACCCCCTCTGACAAATTATAAAATTGTTGCCTCTTCTTTGGGCTGGATTCATTTGGACTTAAAGTGTAAAAGCTAAGGGCTGCTGCTGCTGCTGCTAAGTCGCTTCAATCGTGTCCGACTCTGTGCGACCCCATAGACTGCAGCCCACCAGGCTCCCCCATCCATGGGATTTTCCAGGCAAGAACACTGAAGTGGAGTGCCATCGCCTTCTCCAAAGCTAAAGGCTACAGGACACCAAATGCTGGAATTTGTATTTATCAGCTTCCAACAGACAAAGTAACTCGAGATGTTGGTGTACCCGTCACTGGTAGGACTCCTTGTTTAACACCTGCCCTCCCCCCAAAAAGCAACATCTTGGCTACCCCGCTGATCTCAAGGGAATCCTATTACCTGGTCCCACACCAGGAGTCAGGTGCCCTGGGCAGGAGGGGGAAGAGCCCCACTCACGGGGTGGATTCTGCCAACCCTGTTTCTGACTAACCTCCAGCGACAAGCGAGCCCGCGAGTCAGAGGGGCTTGATACTTACTCCATACAGTTCTGTGCGGATGCGAACGGAGCACCTCCTGAACCATGTTCCTGTGTCGCTCTCAATTTCAATCAGTTCATCTATCTGTCTTGGGGTTTTGATTCTGTTTACCTGTAAGGAGCAACAGAGGGCAAAGTGCTGAGTTTTCGTCTCTGAAGTTGTAGCGTTTAGGCTTACAATTTGTTTTTAAAAGGAGTGAAAGCTGACGCCAACCAAAAGGAAGCAGGTGTTTGATACATAAGCAGGTATCCATAAATAGGAGACCACTGGTGTCAGTATACAGACTCAAAGGCACCTAAGAGAACAGAATAAAGAATGAATGAGAGGGTGAATACCATAAAGAAGAGGGGGAAGAGTAAGTAGTAATGGAATTAAATGAAACGAAACGCCCTTCTCTGAGTCACGACTCAAAAGGCACACACTGGGAGGTGGGGGAGGGAAGGATTCAGAGTTTGGGATTAGCAAACTATGACAAAGAGAAGGGATAAACAACAAAGTCCTACTGTACGGCACAGGGAACTGTATCTTGTGAAAAACCATAATGGAAAAGAACACGATAAAGAATGCATATACATGTAATGAATCCCTTTGCTGTACAGTAGAAATTAACAACATTGTAAATCAACTCCATTCTAATAAAATAAACTTTAAAAAAAAGGCACACACTAGCAGATAAAACTCCAGATAGAGTCACTTGTGGATTAAGAACTACTTTGCTTAGACAAAAGTGACTGAACACACTTTTCTTTGGAACCTACTTACTTGATGAATTTGGCTCCTAAACAGAGTTCTTAGAGCTTTCCCATGTAACTTCCATTCTTGACCCTTTCTTCCTTCTCTCACAGCCAAATAGTGTGTGTTCAGTCATGTCTGACTCTTTGCAACCCCATGAACTGTAGCCTGCCAGTCTCCTCTGTCCATAGGATTTCCCAGGCAAGAATACCGAAGTGGGCTGCCATTTCCTCCTCCAGGAGATCTTCCTGGCCCAGAGATCAAGCCCATGTCTCCTGCGTTAGCAGGCAGATTCTTTATCCCTAGCATCGCCTGGGAAGCCCAAGCCCACAGTGACTAGTCAGCAAATACCCACAGGCGACCTGAAGGTGAAGTCCAATGACTGAGTTTAAGTTGCAAGCACCAAGACTGACTCTTCAGTGACAGAAGGGGAACAAATGATGGAGGTATAGCCTGTATCCATGACTTAAGCTAGCCTCCTTCTCCTAAGGAAAAGAGCCAAGAGTCAGGAGAAGCAATACCTTCAGCACACAGAATGAAGCCTGAAAAGAGGTGGGGTTGGAGGGGAAGGGAAGCGCTTTCCCTTTGTGGACCTATCCCATCTTCCCTTGTTAGTCATAATCTACCTGCTTTTGACAAAGCTGAGAGAGGACAGAAACGTGCACACACACTATCCCTGCCAGGGATAACTTCTGAATAGATCTTTCTGGAGAGACTGCCAACATCTGAAGCAGTACTTCTACTGCACAAAACCAGGTACCAAGACTGGCTTTTGACAGAGGTGATTTGAGGACCCTCGGTATCTTTCAAATTATACCAGGTGGGCAGTAGCCTGTCCCTGACTATATAAAGAAAGATGTCTGTATTTAGTGACGATGACGTCTGAGTTAAAAGCAGGATTGCAAATAGGGTCAGCTACAAACCATTCATTATTTTGTGACACTTTAGAGTTTTGTTTTCTTTTTAAATCACAGGGGTATTCCTTTTTTTTTTTTTTAAGATAGCATCACTGACTCAATGGACATGAACTTGAGCAGGTCCCAAGAGATAGCGGAGGACATGGAAGCCTGGCATGTGGCAGTCCATGGGGTCGCAAAGAGTCAGACATGACTTAGTGACTGAACAACAAATTCTTGGACATGACTTAGTGACTGAACAACAAATTCTTTTTTTGTCCTGAATGAAAGATTCATTGAATTCTATCATGTTTTACAATTTTCAAAAGTTCCACACAAATGATTTCATATGATCCCATAATAATTTGTTTTTTTTCTCCTGCGCCTTCACTGCCCCTCTCCTCTCCCCGCTTCCCCCCACTGCTAACACTAGTTTGTTCTGTATGCCTGTGAGCCCACTTCTGTGTTGTTACATTCACTAGGTTGCTGTGTTTTTTAGATTCCACATAGAAGTTGTACACAGTATTTGTCTTTCTCTGTCTGAATTATTTCATTTAGCACAATGCTCTCCAAGTTCACCCATATTGCTGTAAATGGCAAAGTTTTATTCTTTTTTATGGCCGAGTAATATTCTACTGTTTATGATATCATCTTCTTTATCCATTCATCTGCTAATGGACACCTAGACTGCTTCTGTATCTTGGCTATCATAAATAATGGTGTGAACAATGGGTTGCATGGGTTCATGTATCTTTTCAAATTAACGTTTTTGAGTTTTTTGGGGGATGTATACCCAGGAGCGGGATTGTTAGGTCATATGCTGGTTCTATTTTCAGTTTTTTGAGGAATCTCCCTACTGTTTCCCACCATGTCTTCACCAATTTACTCTTCTCACCAACAATGTACAAAGGGTCCCTTTTCTCCACATTCTCACCAACATTTGTTATTTGTGTTTTTTTTGATGAAGGCCATTCTGACTCAATATATTCCTTTTGAGAGGCTTCTTCTCCACTCATTAATGTTTGTTTGTTTGTACATTCTTTCATCGGCATCCATGGGAGCCAGGACTGGTATAGACCCTGGAGATGCAATCATAAAGCATCGTGCTCTCTAAGCAATTACCATATAAATTAGAAAGTATCCCAGTGGCAATCTACATCAGATGGGAGAGACATACTGTACAGAACACCCAAGCTGACCTGGGAGTGAGAAAGAAGACTTGATGGACTGTGGAATTTGAGCTGGAGCTTATGGAGAAGTATGTCATTTGCCATGTGTTATCAATGATTTGAAGGGCATTCCAAGTGGGAGGAATACCACATGCAAACATCCAGAGGTGTAAGAGAAAAGACTGTATTGGAAACTACAATGAATCTTTGTGATTCCTGAAGAATGGTGCAAGGGCAGAGGGCAGTGAATAGGGAGGAATGAACCAAATGAGCGGCAATAAGGGTAGAAAGTAAGAGACAATGATGAGAGATATTTAGGATGGAGAATAATAAGACATACTAGATTTTTTGGACATAATAGAGATAAAGGAAAGAAAGAAATAGGATAGTTTTCAGGGGTCTAGTTTTGGTGGTGCTGGTGGCACTTGCTGATAAGTCTTTGGACAAAGAAGAGATTTGGAGACTCTTCAGGTGCGAAGTTCAGATTTAGAAATTCAGAATTTGAAGGGCCTCTAGTACATAGGAGTATGGCCACAAAGCCCTTCAACATGTATGTCTGGAGCTCAGTTTGTCCATTTGGAGAAAAAGATCTGGGAAGTAGCTGAGATCAGCTAAGGAGAATGTGAATGAACTTAAAAGAGGAGTTTGCTGCAAACAATGTCCTGAAAAACAGTATTCAAGTTAGGTACACAGGAAGAAGACCTTTGAGGAAGGCATGTGAATTCGCCGTGTTGTAGATATAATAAGAAAAAGATCAAATGTGTCATGGCAGAATCCTGTAATGACCTTGGAAGTCACATATAAATGATTGAAATGACCCATTCTTTTAGAGTGGTCAAATCTTATTCCCACCTAATCTTTATACAGTCATATTAATGTGGATGATCATGAATGAACTTGGTAACTCAGACTTTCTGGAAGAAAAAGCAGGTTAGCAGGACAATGAGGTTCTACAGAGACACCTTCTCAGAAATCTTGGGTAGAGGGTTTATTCTCAACCGGCTGAGAAGAGTTAGGTGACATTGAGTATCTACATGACACCTCAAGATTCCTTTTGCCGTATGATCCTTGAATTTACTCTTTCTCTGTAGTGCATCTACTCAAAAGAAGGGTTCACTCAAAGGATTCCAGGTCCTCAATGGTGAACATCCATTATTTACCTTTGTTCCTCCATTACACTGCAGAAAACATTTATATTAATTAAGAATCTGTGATCATTTAGACAGAGGCCAGACTGAATTATACCTTCATATTACAAAAAATCTGTTTCATATTAAAAATGTAACAAGTCAATAAGTGTCAAGGGATTGTTTAATCAGGAACTATTTCACTTATTTTAAGAACTATAACTGATACTGTTTATAAGACATTGAATATTTTGCTTATATCACCTTTAAACCTAACTTAGACATTTGGCGTAATTACATGTTGCCTACATCAAAGGATTTAAAAACCACTCTTTTTTATTTTGGTGGAGGTTCTGAGAAAAAAAATACTGTTCTTTCCAAAAAATACTATGCGTTCAATTTTTTATTAGTTTAGACGAGTTTTCCCATTGAGAATACATTTTGTAACTGGAGGATGGAAGACCATTCCATGCAGAGGTAAAAGCACGTACAACAGCCATGCAGCAGGTAAAACAGCAAGCATGAGATACTGAGAAACGAGTGGTTGGTGCAGCCAGAGGGGAATTTACGACCAGGCCTTTTCTGAAAAGGTTTCTCGGCCTTTGGCATAGAGGATTCACTGAGAAGCAGTACTCACCGTGAAAACCTTCTCAGGCTGACCCCGTGCTCTCATGTTTGTGTCGTGAATTAACTTCAGAATCATCCAGGCTTCATCGTGTTTTCCAATCTAAAAGATATGAGTAGACAGTGAATGGCCAGGAGGTGAAACACACATGCTCCCCGATTTTCCGATCACCATGTGATATTGTCAGATCCCATTGGGTGCAACAGTGCAAACGGTTTAGGTCCATCCCATTGGAAACACAGACTACCTGGATGCCCTGAGTGCAGCAGCACCTCAAGGAATAGTGTTTCCTTTATAAAACAATAAGGCGCATTTTCTTCAATGAGGGAAACCACTTGCTTGAGGAGGAACATTAGCGCTTTCAGGCCATGAGGCAGCCTTTTCGCCTGCTGGTTGTTGAAAGTATGTCTCCATGAAACCAAACCCTCCATAGTTCTGTAGTAGGAAGGAAAAATGTACCTCCTGAAGAGGCAAACATACTCTCCTAGGGTTAAAAGGAACTTGTTTCAATGTCTCAGACTTCCTTGAGTATTTGTAATGATGAACGTTACCTCCAGCAAGAACCGTGGGCTTTCGGGCATGAACGTGAGGGCCACCACCGAGGAGGCACAGGGGAGCGCGCAGACGATGACAAACACACGCCAACTGTGGAACTGGTAGGCTGACCCCATGCTGAAGCTCCACCCTGGGGAAGGAAGACGGGAGGGGTGAGGGGGAGCGAGGACCCCACGCCACTGCGAGCATCCACACCTGGAAGCTGGAATGGTCAACTCTTACCACCCCCAGAAGAGTGAGCTGATCTGGGCATTAGCCACAGTGACCAGCTCAACTTGAAGATGGCCAATAACAGTGCTGAGAAGAAAGGTGCTCGCAAACAAAGCGGGCTGGGGCTAGGGATGGAGGTGCAAGTATATTTCTGGACAAACTGCAAAGACCAAGGTCAGTGAATTTGGGACAGTGCTTTCTCCAGCAGACTCCTGGGCTGGGTATCCCCTGTCTGCTCCTTCAGATCACTCTGGACCCTTGTCTCTGCTGTAAGCCAGGAACTGGCCCTTGGTGGGCCACACCAACTGGCTGCCTTGTCCATTGGCTCCCAGCTGGGCTGGATGAAGGAAGCACTGGCAGGAGAACAGAGTGTGGGATCAGGGTTCAGGGTATTTATTCCCCTTCCCTCCCTTCTCCCCTACCCCTGGTCGCATGGAGGTTTGACAGTGGGTGTGCTCATCCCTGGGAACCTTCTCATGGGACCACATCTCTTGTCAGGTTCTGGCAATCCCACTCTCCTCCTGACCTCTGAGGCGCAAGTGAGTACAGGAGGCCCTTCCGCTACGAGCTCCAAGGTGCTGTATTATTCTGTGTGGATTTCTCTTAACTGTTCCTGCACAGCTCTTTGCAGTGACTCCTGCTGAGGGTGTCACTGCTTTCCTGCCAGCACGCTGACCAGCACAAAGATTAAGAACTGGCATTTGCCAGCTTCCACACACATATTCCATACACTAGATTAAGAGAATTTTAAATTACTAGCTTCTTATTATAATATAATGTAAACAAGCAAATGGGATACCAACAGAAATCTCTTCAAGAACTAAAAGAAAACCAATATTCGAATGAATATAAGATGGTTGAAAGCAACATTCCACCATGATTATAAAGGAGAAATAATGAAGCATATCAAATCTAACTGAAAACAGAGATTTATGGTGGCAGAGATGAATTATGGTGAGGCAAAATTCTAATTTTTGCAATGCTTGGTATTTAGAAGGCTGCTGTGAGCAAAAGTCAGAGAGTCTACATTCCATCCCCTGGAGAGCAGTGTAATTATTCACTGTTTGCCCAGGGGCCAAGAGAGATTCTGAAGGTGACATGAGCTCCTCAAGGCCAGGCAGCTGAAGTTATATACCAGAACCTTCTCCACTGGGGTTTGAGGTGGAATCTTATACCACACGTGTCCTCATGCCTGTGCTCGCTCTTACACATGGAATTTGTTGATAAATGATGTAAACACCAATGACATGTGACATCAGCCTTAGATTCATGAGCATTTTCTGGGAATTTAATACATGAGGACTCTGTGGACTGCTAAATTAACTACATCGTAAACTATGGGAGGGGATGTCTACTCTCAATGTTTTCTGTAGCAGAAGTTCAAATGTCTCAAATATCCAAAATACAGAGGAAATTCTATGATGGAACTAAGAAAACATACCATGTTCACTTCACATTGGATCTGAGAGCTTCATACAAAGGAATTCTTTTTCAAAAGGGCTGGAGCCACAGAAACGGGTCCCCATGTGTCTCTGAGCTCACCTGCTGCTGGCTCCCTCGCTCCCTTGGTCCATCTCACCAACATGCTGCCAGCTCTCTGAATGCACAAAGCTGAGTTCTATTTTAAGGGCTTTGCCTTACTTCCCAGGAAGCCCAGCCTTGCATTGAAAGGATGGTGGCTGTACATCAGCCAGCCTTTCTGAGAGTGTTGAAGTGAGAGAATGTTCAGTATTTCTTGGCCTCAATGAAGTCCCCTCAGGGTCTTTGCATTTGACATTTCTGTGCCTGAACTGCTCTGAGCATTTGCACATGTGGATGCTTCCTTTGGACTTCCCAGGTCTCAGTTTAAGGCCATTTCTTCAGAGAGGCCCCAACCCTCAATTCCACTTTTATCCTCAAGGCCTGTCTTATTGTCTCTACAGCACTTACCATTATGTAAAGCTGTGTATTCACTGATTTGTTTATTTGTTTACTGTCTATCCCTTTCCACACCATGAAAGAAGAAATTCTGCTTTTGTTGTTCATCAATATCTCTTCAGTGCTTTTAGCAAGTCCTAGTCCATAGGAAGTATTCTTTAAATATTTGTTAAACAAATGCACGCACACACACACTCATGCACATGCATACCTTTTTGTGTGTCTGTATGTATACATGAACATATACAGAATCACTGAAGGCTACTAAGACATTACTCAGGTTTTCTTTTGAACATTGTTTTCTGAATCTGCACTGAAAAAGAACAACAACCCTGATTTACTTTTTCAGTTAAATTTGCAGTTTGTATCCAGTAAAACTCATTCATACTTTTTAAACTACATTGTTCTGTGAGTATGATAAATGCCAGCATCATATATCCATCATCATAATCAGGATACAAACTGTTCCATCACCCCAAAACACTCCTTCCTGCTGTCTCTTTGGAGTCAGTTCAGTTCAGTTCAGTTGCTTAGTCATGCCCGATCTTTGTGATCCCATGAACTGCAGCATGCCAGGCCTCCCTGTCCATCACCAACTCCCGGAGTTCACCCAAACCCATGTCTACTGAGTCGGTGATGCCATCCAACCATCTCATCCTCTGTCGTCCCCTTTTCTTCCTGCCTTCAATCTTTCCCAGCATCAGGGTCTTTTCAAATGAGTCAGCTCTTCGCATCAAGTGGCCAAAGTATTGGAGTTTTAGCTTCAGCATCAGTCCCTCCAATGAACACCTAGGACTGATCTCTTTTAGGATGGACTGGTTGAATCTCTGTGCAGTCCAAGGGACTCTCAAGAGTCTTCTCCAACACCACAGTTCGAAAGCATCAATTCTTTGGCACTCAGCTTTCTTCACAGTCCAACTCTCACATCCATACATGACTACTGGAAAAACCATAGCCTTGACTAGATGGACCTTTGTTGGCAAAGTAATGTCTCTGCTTTTCAATATGCTGTCTGGGTTGGTCATAACTTTCCTTCCAAGGAGCAGGCGTCTTTTAATTTCATGGCTGCAATCACCATCTGCAGTGATTTTGGAGCCCAGAAAAATAAAGTCAGCCACTGTTTCCACTTTTTCCCCATCTATTTGCCATGAAGTGATGGGACCAGATGCCATGATCTTCGTTTTCTGAATGTTGAGCTTTAAGCCAACTTTTTCACTCTCCACTTTCACTTTCATCAAGAGGCTTTTTAGTTCCTCTTCACTTTCTGCCGTAAGGGTGGTGTCATCTGCATATCTGAGGTTATTGATATTTCTCCCAGCAATCTTGATTCCAGCTTGTGCTTCTTCCAGCCCAGCGTTTCTCATGATGTACTCTGCATATAAGTTAAATAAGCAGGGTGACAACATACAGCCTTGATGTATTCCTTTTCCTATTTGGAACCAGTCTGTTGTTCCATGTCCAGTTCTAACTGTTGCTTCCTGACCTGCATACAGATTTCTCAAGAGGCGATCAGGTGGTCTGGTATTCCCATCTCTTTCAGAATTTTCCACAGTTTATTGTGATCCACACAGTCAAAGGCTTTGGCATAGTCAATAAAGCAGAAATAGATGTGTTTTTTTTGGAACTCTCTTGCTTTTTACATGATCCAGCGGATGTTGGCAATTTGATCTCTGGTTCCTCTGCCTTTTCTAAAACCAGTTTGAACATCTGGAAGTTCACAGTTCACATATTGCTGAAGCCTGGCTTGGAGAATTTTGAGCATTACTTTACTAGCGTGTGAGATGAGTGCAATTGTGCGATAGTTTGAGCATTCTTTGGCATTGCCTTTCTTTGGGATTGGAATGAAAACTGACCTTCTCAGTCCTGTGGCCACTGCTGAGTTTTCCAAATTTACTGGCATATTGAGTGCAGCACTTTCACAGTATCATCTTTTAGGATTTAAAATAGCTCAACTGGAATTCTATCACCTCCACTAGCTTTGTTTGTAGTGATGCTTCTTAAGGCCCTCTTGACTTTACATTCCAGGATGTCTGGCTCTAGGTGAGTGTGAGTGATCATACCTTCATGATTATCTTGGTCGTGAAGCTCTTTTTTGTACAGTTCTTCTGTGTGTTCTTGCCACCTCTTCTTAATATCTTCTGCTTCTGTTAGGTCCATACCATTTCTGTCTTTTATTGAGCCCATCTTTGCATGAAATGTTCCCTTGGTATCTCTCATTTTCTTGAAGAGATCTCTAGTCTTTCCCATTCTATTGTTTTCCTCTATTTCTTTGCATTGAACACTGAGGAAGGCTTTCTTATCTCTCCTTGTTATTCTTTGGAACTCTGCATTCAAGTGGGTATATCTTTCCCTTTCTCCTTTGCTTTTCACTTCTCTTCTTTTCACAGCTTTTTGTAAGGCCTCCTCAGACAGCCATTTTGCTTTTTTATATTTCTTTTTCTTGGGGGTGGTCTTGCTCCCTGTCTCCTGTACAAGGTCACAAACCTCCATCCGTAGTTCATCAGGCACTCTGTCTATCAGATCTAGTCTCTTAAATCTATTTCTCACTTCCACTGTATAATCGTTAGGGATTTGATTTAGGTCATACCTTTGGAGTCAACCCCTCCTCAAAGCCTAAGCCCTGGCAATCACTGGTCTGTCCTCCATCCCTATAATTTTGCACAATGTCATATAAATGGATTTATATTATACACATCTTTTAAAATCTTGCTTCTCACACTTAGCATAAGGCATCTGTGCAGACTGTTGCTCATATTAATAGCTTGCTCCTTTTCATTGCACAGTAACATTTCATTGTATGAATATTTCATTTGTTTGCCCACTCACCAGCTGAAGGACAACTGGAATTTCTCCATTTTTAGGGGATTATAAATAAAGCTGTTATAAATATTTCAGATGGGTTTTTGTGTGTTCCAAAGTTTTCCCTTTCTCTTGGGTAAATATCTAAGAGCAGGCAAATCCAGTCATTTAATTAGTTTAGCTTTATGAGAAATCGCCAAACTATTTTCCACAGTGGCTGTACCATTTTGCCCTCCTACCACTAGTGTTGATGCTTTTCAACTGTGGTGTTGGAGAAGACTCTTGAGAGCCCCTTGGACTGCAAGGAGATCCAACCAGTCCATCCTAAAGGAAATTAGTCCTGGATGTTACTTGAAAGGACTGATGTTGAAGCTGAGACTCCAATACTTTGGCCACCTGATGCCAAGAGCTGACTCATTGGAAAAGACCCTGATGCTGGGAAAGATTAAAGATGGGAGGAGAAGGGGACAACAGAGGATAAGATGGTTGGATGGCATCACCGACTCAATGGACATGAGTTTGAGTAGGCTCCGGGAGTTGGTGATGGACAGGGAGGCCTGACGTGTTGCAGTCCATGGGATTACAAAGAGTCGGACATGACTGAGCGACTGAAGTGAACCAAGCAACTAGTGTATGAGAGTTCCAGCTGCTCCACACCCTTCCTACCACTTCTTTGTTAGTTTTTTTGGGGGAGAGGGGTAAGTTTGGGCCATTCTATATGTGTGTAGTAGTATCTCATCATGGTTTTAATTTGCACTCCCCTGATGTCTAGTGAGACCTTAATATACTCTCTGTTCATTCATTCTTACTCTTATTGAGTGCCTCTATGTGCCAGTCACAGTGCTGAGATGTGGAAGCGAACACTTATTCCCTGCCCTCAATGAGTCAGAGTCCAAAAGAGGAGGCAAATGTGTTAACAGACATGATAAATACTATGATTCATGCTAGAACAGGTTCTAAAAAGAGGGTAGAGGGAGTACAGAAGGGACAGAGGTACCAATCCGAAGGAGTCTTCTCTTAAGAGCCCTTGCCAAATTTCTTGTCTGATTCAGGTTCGTGAACACAGAGAACAAATTCTTACATTTCTAACACTCAAGTGAGAGAAACAGTTCAAATCAGTACCAAAGAAGTAGGTGAGACCGGCCAAGACTAACTGTGCCGTGCCCAACCCCCAACTCTCTTCTACTACATGACAGCCCTCTGACTTGGAGAGAGAAGGAGAGCCCTTGACCCAAGTGCGAGTCCCAGAAAAGGAGCTCACCCCTCCTTGCCCTTCTGGATATGCCCTGGGCTGGGGCAGGGGGAGACTGATGGATGACCTTCTATGGTCTGAATGAGGGATAGACAGAGTGAGGGTTTTGAGAAATGACCCTGCAGATGCTTTGTAAAACTAAAGTACCACTATCAAGATTAAACACGAATGAAAGAATGATGGGGTGAAACACTGGCTGTTGTAACTCCTCAGCCATGAATTCTCAGGACCCCTCCTCTCCAGCTCCATTTCAAGATGAGTTATATTTGCATTTGCAAGGGACACAAAGCCCAGACCACAGACATCAGGAAGTGGGGAGCCATCAGCATGGAGTGAAGGACCAGACCGTGATACGAACCACATGCAACTGGGAGAGTGGTTGCTGCTTTAGGATACTCAGCCACACTTAGTAAAATGGATCCTTTTCTTCATGTTGGCACTATGCCTTTTTTGTCTTACCAAAAAAAAAAAAAGATTCTTGCAGAGAAGGTGGTTCTAATTGTCCTCTGGACTTTGTTTAAAAATACCTATTAAAATGTCATACTGAGGGATTTATTTATTCATAATGTAAATTGCATGCAAGGAAGGACCTCAATTAGGGTATTACAAAAAGTAGTGACTGCACTGTGCTAGTCAGTGCAGCACTAATAAGAGTGTTCTGTGTCTTGCATGATAATCAAGGCCATTTACCAGGCTCAAGCTGATATGCTCTGGGACTGCAGAAACCAGCTGCCTTCCCAGCTGCCTGACCGTCTGAAATCTTTGACGGTGCCAAGACAGAAGTGTGGGCTCATGGAGAAGAATGCTGGCTTTCATGTTCTTTTCTGGGTTTTCTCCCTGAGCATGGGTGAGTTAGCACCTACTCTGTTGACTCACATTTGGTTGCTAGTTATCTGATACGATCAATAATCCAGTCTTTAGTAAGAAGGTAGATTTTAGGGATAAAACACAGATCCAATGTTCCAAAACATTACTATTAATTAATATTAACAAAGATAAATATTATAGGTCAGATCACTTTTCAATAGCTAAGAATTAAATCACCTATATTTATGTGTCAGTGGTGTTAACTCACAAGGCACATTGCCAGCTAAAGTTCTCTTTGGAAAAGTGGCTCCCAAATCCGTTTTTCTCAAGTGGTCAATAAGCTCAGGAAGTGAACAAGGATCAGATGAGTTTCTGCTTTTATTCTGATAGAAATAAAATGTTATCCCCTCAACCTGTCAGTGGTTTAAAGTATAAACACTGTCTAATCAGCATGAAACATTAGTCCTCAGCTAGAAACCTAGACTGTCATGCATCTAGCATCATCTGTGACGTCGTTAAGATTTAACCAGGTGCAGCTGGACAGTTCTTGTGGCCGATATCAACAGAGATTTTTCACTTTCTTCTCATTTGTTAAAAACAAAGTGGGTGGAGGCAGGAGAACGTGAGGATGTGTGAAATAGTTAAACAAACTATGGTACAGCCATGTTATGGAAGACCATATAAACACTGGCAAAGAATGAGGCAGATTTGTCTGAACTGATTTTGGAACTGTCCAAGTTACACTGCTCAGTGAGTTCATTTCAAAACTGTAAATAATAGTGGTTTCACTTTTATATACACATAGACTATATCATTATATCTAGAATACAAGTGGGAGGAAAAGACACCCAACCACTTTACATGGCTATTCAAGGTAGGGAGTGGGAGCTCTTAGGGGCCTTTTGCTTTGGCATTATTTAATTTCTGAGTTTTGTATCACCTTGTATTACTTTTAACTCAAAGGGGGGAAAAAACCTTTTCAAAGAGTTGCAAGCCTTTGGTTTTTCTGAAATGTAAGGTCCGATGGGAGAAGAGAGAATACAAGGAAACTCGAATGATTGCCACGACATATTTGGCATTCACACAATTTTCAGAACTAAACTAACGTTAATTGTGATTGTGATGCATCCAAGTGTTGGCACCACAGGGCTCACTTATGAGAGCAGTGAGGAAGTACACCGGTGTCTCTGAGTAGGAAAGGAAATGGTATTTACAGACTTTTCATCTTTACAACTGTAACCACTTATAGGTTGATTTTGAATTCTCAGGCCAAGGCCAGTTACATCTCAAGCAGTAATAGCATGAGCACCACTGCCGATAGGGATGCATAGAGCAATCTCACACACACACGCACACAGACCTGGCTAGGATCTGCCTGCAGTACATAATCATGCCTTTAAGAAGAGAGAGTCAATTCAACTGGATTTCCACATTTGAGGAGGATGGCCCAAGGGGACCCATCTGTAAGAGCCAGCCCACGCAACATGCTGACCTTTCTTGCTAGTTTTCTCCGTTTCTATTTCCAGGCTCTGGTCCCACCATTTAGAATGTACAGAGCCAGTGGTAAACAGCAGCAGGAAGTTAGATTACGGCCCTGGTTCCTGAGTCTGGCTTGTGATCCTAAACACACTTTTGAAGAAGCAAGCTTCCTAATGGCTTTTGCAACACAGAAATTCATGGGCTTATTTTTCAGGGTGTATCTGCTGTGAGTGAGCCAAAGATGAAAAGAAAGAATGAGAGGAACTTTCCAGAAAGAGTTCCTGGTAAAAGCATGTAAGACTCATTCAAGCGTGATGCTTCCCAAGCTTCACTGACTGAAATAAGTCCAAAGGCTTAAAAAAACCTGACAGCATAATGTGTGTGTGAGAGAGAGAGATATGAGTATGTGTCTGTTTCAAACAAAGGTCCTTTGGAATTTTCTTTGTAGACAGATAATAATATAGTACTAGTATAATGATGAAGAAGAAGTAAAGTGAAGTGAAGTCGCTCAGTTGTGTCCGACTCTTTGCGACCCCATGAACTGCAGCCCACCAGGCTCCTCTGTCTATGGGATTTTCCAGGCAAGAATACTGGAGTGGGTTGCCATTTCCTTCTCCAGGGGATCTTCCCGACCCAGGGATCGAACCCAGGTCTCCCACATTGTAGGCAGACGCTTTACCATCTGAGCCACCAGGGAAGTCAGTATAACGATAATGTAGGTCAATTAAAATTTTATCAAAGATTTTCATAAAAATATACACCACAATAGCCTATAGGATAGTCAAATCTTGACCATATACAAATGAAGCTTGTATCATAAATGCATATAAAGGCAGCTCATTACTCTGTAAATACACATTGACTATATTTCATATTTATTATCTTATAGCACATATAAGCACACATTAACTTTCCTTCTCTATTTTACTTACATAAATATTTATTTAAAAGGAACTGTATATGTTTAGAGACATATTAATACATAAACTCTTACATAAGCTGATGTTCATGGACAAATAATAAATCAACTGTATTCATTTTGCGAACAGACATTGTCTTAGGAAACCGAAAAGCGAACAAAAATAAATACTGGGAATTACGTTGGTCGGAAGGTTCTAAGATCTGGTGCCTGCACCAGTTGAAGTCACAGGAAAACCTCTCCTTATAGATCCATGGTAAGAAATGGAACGCTTTCAAAACTGAACCTAACAAAACAAACTTGTAAACCACAGTTTGTACTGACACAGGTGCCCAAGGCTTGGTAGAAAACTTGTAGCAAAGTGATACCTACACCCTATATTAGCAAATCAATCTGCTTTCAAATTAGTTGTCTTACAATACTATTTTTTTCCTAAAAAAATTAGAAAAACATACATACAACTTCATGGCCCCTATTCTATTTCAGATGAAGATTTCCTTTTGTTCTTTGCACATGGTGTCAGCAAAATTTTGCTCATGATCAACAAAAGCTCTCTCTTCCTTCCCAGCAGATTTTTAATGACAGAGCACAGAAGGATGCTCAAGGAATCCATTCTTAGAAGAAAGTTTTTCTCCCCTGGTTGAGGATGAGGAAGGGGTTGTAATATTTCCCGTGTTATGACAACAGAGGTCAGCCCAAGTGTTCTCTGTTGCTGGTGCCAAAGGTCACCCTCATACATCTCCACTAACTGCTGGCCTCTCTACCTGCTCCTGTTTTTCTAGCCCTGTTTCTTGCCTTGTAGCCTCTCATCCAGAACAAATCATTTAACACTTGACAAGCGAAACAGCTGCTTAGCTCATGATTCAGGCCCCAAATGGCCCTTAGAGTTTGGTCATTTATGTTGAAAAAATTCCCTTTGCATTGGCTAGGCGATACATGTGATCACAGTGACCTGGGACCTTCGAAAGAGGACATCACATCATGCTTCCAGGCACACTGGGAGAGGTCCACTCCATGAACCCCATAGCTGGATACCACTCGCTTGTATCCAGTTTAATCCCACCCCAAGAAGAGCCTACTGATTATCTCAAGTTCCTGATGTTCACGGTCATTAGATTGTTCATGAAAGACCCCAGCCTGAGTGGAGACACTCAACCTCCCTTCCTCACAGCCTTCCAGACCAGGAACATGGGTGCCAGCCTCTACTTCCCTCTCTCCCTGTGTCTAGTCAATCACTGAGATATAGGATGCTGTTTTCTGTATTTCTCCCAAATTTGTCTCTTTCTTTCCACCTCTGCTTTAGTCCAGGCCCTCATCCACTGCCCAGGTCACACCAACAGGCTGATCTGCAGCTGACATGGGTCCACAGGGCCATGCCCATGGCTGCAATACCGAAGCATGCCTGTCACAGTTATGCCCTGAGTCCTGAGCTGTGGACCTCGCCATGGACCAGCGACAGAAAGGTCTGCCTGGCCCCACAGGGGCTCAGGACCTGGCTCCACTGCTTTGGCTTTCTTCTCCTCTTACTGGGAAAAGACCTGTTGTTACATGATTTTAGAATCACCTCTCTTTTTTCTTCTATGAACATATATTAATTTTTTAAATTAGGTATAGCTGATGTACAATATTATATAAGTCTCAGATGTACAGCATAGTGATTCACAATCTTTAAAGGCTACATTCCATTTTTAGTTGTCATAAAATACTGTCTATATTCCCTCTGCTGCACAACATATCCTTGTAGCTTATTTATTTTATACACAGTGGTTTGTGTCTCTTAAAACTACTCGTACCTTGCCCTTCTCCACTTGCCTCTCTCCACTGGTAGCCGCTAGTTCGTTCCCTCTGAGTCTGCTTCTATTTTGTTATACCACCAGTTTGTTTCATTTTTTAGATTCAATATATAAGTGATATAATGTAGTATTTGCCTTTCTCTGCAAATGGGAAAATACTCTTTATGGTTTAGTAGCATTTCATTGTGTACATATACTACATCTTCTGTATCAATTCATCTGTTGATGAACACTTAGGTTGCTTCTATATCCTGTCTATTGTAAATAATGCTATTATGTACATTAGGCGTGCATCTATCTTTTCAAAATAATTGTTTCATTTTTGTTTTCTTCAGATATATACCCAGGACTCTAACCACTGGGTCATACGGTGTTACTATTTTCAGTTTTTTGAGAAATTGCCATACTGTCTTCCACAGTGGCTGCACCGATTCCACAGTGGCTGCACCAATTTACACGCCCATCAGCAGTGTACAGTTGTCTCTGCTCCCTCATCAGCATTGGTTATTTGAATACCACCTGTCTTTAACAGAGCTTTCAATCAGCTTCCAAACTGCCTAGTCTAGTCTGACTTCCATATATCTTCCAAAGACCTTTCCATGAGAAAACTGAATCACAAATTCACTTACAGCTTAAACCCTTTCAGCAGTTCTCCATAAGCCTAGATTCTTTAGTGTGGCCACAGGGCCCTCCAACACTGGGTTCCTGCCCACCTCTCCCTCCTCATTCCTCAGAAATCCCTCCTTCCATCCTTTGCTACCTGCTGTGCATCATCTTTGAATCTTAACCCCTCCTCATCCTTGTCAATTTGGAGAACTCTTAAACTGCAGTCTTCTATTAACCAAGTAGAGAGGACCATCCTTTGTAAATTCTTATAGACACATTAAAAAGTATTCACTTCCCCCACTGAGCTATCTTGGGATCCTGTGAAGTCCCATGGTGCCCGATAGAGAGAGAAGTCACAGTAGAGAGTGCTCATTCATTTGTGAGTCTGTTCCTGGAGGGCAGGGACCATGTCTTATTCATCTTTTGTACAAAATGTGTCAAAGAATCGTCACTTGACAAATGCTTCTTTAATTAATTTATAAAAAGCCTGTTCTTCAATTCCTTTAAGATTAGAGAATTTGCCTAATACCTTCAAAAGTGACTTTTTGGAAACATAATACTATATTGCCTAATTTCCAAATATGTGGAGTTTTGCTCTTTTGTAACTGATTTCTAGCTTAATTTCCTTGTGGAAGGAGATCATGCTTGGTGGTTTTTTGAAACATGTTGGAACTGCTTTACAATAGAGTCTGTGGTCGAGTTTCATTTTTCTAGTTTTATTGAGGTATGGGTAGACAGTTAAAAAATGTATATATTTAAGGTATATAACGTATATATTTAAGGTATATAATGTGACAATTTGATATATGTACAGCTTGTGAAATGATTACCATAATCAAGTTAATACACATTTACTCACATTTAAGATCTACCCAGTACATTTCAAGTACACAATACAGAATCATTATGTATCGTCACTATGGCACATACAGAACTATAGTCACATTAGATCTTCAGAACTTATTCATATTATAACTGAAAGTTTGTACACTTTGCCAGTGTCTCTTTATTTTCCCTAGTCTCTAATGTTACATCCTGACAACAGCTAGATGGAAAGGGGGCTCCCTGCTAGGGCAATGTATATATTTTCTTTTGGACAAATGTAACAATTCCCCCACACAAACTGGACTTCCTTTGGAAAAAGAAAACTGGAAAGAGTTAATATACTAATATGTAACTCAGGTACTTCTTATGTGTTTAAAGCATGTTTTATATAGATTGTTTGAAGATAAAACACAGCAACTGAAATCAGTTCAATTGTTGGCAGAAACCCAATTCACTCTTGCCCATCCCTGATTTATGACCCTGCAGGAGACATATAAATGCTATTTCTCCTCATCTGCCCCCCTCCTTCCCCTTCCCCTTTGTTTCAAAATGTCAGGCATCCACCCAGAGTTACATTTCACCTTTGCTCTCTGCAAAGGATGACTGCTTGGGTCATTAATCTTGGCCCAGAAAGAAGTTCCTTGCTGCTACCGACTGGGGAAATGATGGTCCTGGTGCATCCCAGGGAATGGTTTTCTAGGGCTATGGCGCCACAAAAATCAAACCCAGAGTGACTGAGTCTGGGGTGAGCGCAGCAGTTTTTCATTCAATGTCACCCTCTCTGTTAGGAGAAACGACATAATGACTCAGGACACTCAAGGCGATGGAGCACTAGAGCACAGCATACCACCGCCCCAGCAGAGTGGCCGTCACACCAGCTCTGACGGGAACCAGCACCTACAGATTCCCACGTGGGCTCCCCCTTTCCTCACGATGTCACACCCGCTCTCATTACAGCTGTGGGAAAGGATGGGAAGCTTTGAGGAGCAACTGAAGCCTCCTAGGGGGATGGAGATGAAGTGCATTCAAGGCTGTAGGAGATTCCAGGTTATTTATAGCACACTAGCCATGTGCTGGGCACCTCACACACACCACCTTGTTTAATACATCAATGTTCTTGTTTTCCCAGCCAGCCCCACTCCTATCCCCAGTCCAGGGTAGCCAGATAAAATCAGGTCATCAGTCAAACCTGACCTAAAATTTTTTAGTATAAATATGTCCCATGCAACATTTGGGACATACTTATACGAAAAATTATTTGCCATTTCAAATAATTTCAAAATTATTTGATATTTACTTTTTAAAAATTCAAGTATAGTTGATTTGCAATGTTGTATTAGTTTCAGGTATACAACACAGTGATTCAGTTAGACACAAATATGTATCTCTTCTTTTCAGATTCTTTTCCCTTATGCTGCTGCTGCTAAGTCACTTCAGTCTGACTCTGTGACCCCATAGACGGCAGCCCACCAGGCTCCCCCATCCCTGGGATTCTTACAAAATATTGAGTATAGTTCCCTGGAGGTCCTTGTTGATTATCTAGTTTATATATATTCTCATAGTGTGTATATATGAATCTAACTTAATTTATCTATATATATATTATAGGAGTGTGTATATGTTAATCCAGTCTCCTGATTTATCCCTCCTTCACCTCTCACAGCTTTTTGGTAAACATAAGTTCATTTTCTATGTCTGTGGGTTTATAAAAGTCTCATTAACTAGGTACCCGAGTTGCACTGTTATTTGCTAAATCTGGTAATCATACCTCAGGAGACATCTGGCAATGCCTGGAGACAGCCTTGAATACCTCGAGCTTGGAGGAGGAGGGGTTCTACTGGCACCTAGTGGGTGGAGGCCAGAGATGCGGCTAATATCTTATCCAATGCACAGGACCGCTCCTCCACCCCCAGAGAATTACCCAGTTCAAATGTCAACAGTGCCTATGATGAGCTCCTGCTGTGGTCACTGTGCCCATCTGTGGTACAAATACCCAAAGGCAATGTAGAGAGAATAAGGACATTATAAAGCTGGTTTTCAAACAGAGGTTTGAAAACTGACTTCAGAAGACTTTAGGTCTCATTCTTGTATGAATGCACTTTGTTTTTACACTAGATTTTGTTATTAAGTTATAAGCTCTCTTTTTTTGTTGTTATGAAATTGATCTATAGGGGTTGTCATTTTTTTCTCCTCGCCGACTTTTAAATACACGCTAAAGAACAAGTAAAGGCACATTGTAAGAATAAAGGAGAGTTTTGTTCCCTTGGGGTCTTGGTAGAGGGCAGCATTATCCATCAAACGCTTTCTGATAATACCTGCAGCTTATAAATGCCTATTACTACAAAAACGTAATGACCATCTTTCTTCAATGGGGCCTCCTGGCGGACCAGTGGTCAAGAATCTGCCTGCCGATGCAGGAGATGCAGGTTTGATCCCTGGGTCAGGAAGATTCCCTGGAGAGGGAAATGGCTACCCACTCCAGTATTCTTGCCTGGAGAATCCCATGGACAGAGGAGCCTGGTGGGCTACAGTCCATGGGGTCACAAAGAGTCAGACATGACTGAGCGACTAACACACACACACACACACACACACACACACACACACACACACACACCCTGTGATCCAGAAATCCTACACCTGGGTATTTATTCAAGAGAAATGACAATCTAAACAGAGCTGAAGTTGCTCAAAAGACTCGTATAGGGCTTCCCTGTTGGCTTGGTGGTGAAGAATCCACGTGGCAATGTAGGAGACACAGATTCGATTCCTGATCCAGGAGGACCCCACATGCCGTGAAGCAACTGAGCCCATGTGCCACAACCACTGAGCCTGGGCTCGAGAGCCAGGAAGCTACAGCTACGGAGCCCAGGTGCCTAGAGCGTGTGCTCTGCAACCAGAGGAGCCACTGCAACGAGAAACCCACTCTCTGCAACCAGAGAAAGGCTTGTGCAGCAACAAAGACCCCGCACAGCCAAAAATAAATACATAAAATCATTGAAAAATGACCTGTATAAAAATGGTCAGAAACAGCCTCTAGGAAAATGAAAATTAACCCCTCTCTTCCCCACTCTCCCAACCAAAAGCCCCACATAAAACCGGAGGCAAGTCAAATGTTCATGGACAGGACACTGGAGGAACATCTATACAATGGGATACCATTTTACAATAAAAAGGAATGAACTACTGACACATATAACAATGTGAAGTTTTAAGTGAACTTTTACAACATTATACTGAATTAAAGAAGCCAGAAAGTTCCCTACTTTATTCATATGAAATTCAGCAACAGGCAGAACTATTCTTTGGCTATAGAAACCTGAACAGTGGTTGACTCTGCGATGGGGAGTGGAGGGACTGACTGAAAATGGATGCATTTATCTAGATTTGGGTGGTGGTTACACATGGAGGCGGAGAAGGCAATGGCACCCCACTTCAGTACTCCTGCCTGGAAAATCCCATGGATGGAGGAGCCTGGTGGGCTGCGGTCCATGGGGTTGCTGAGAGTCGGACATGACTGAGTGACTTCACTTTCATTTTTCACTTTCATGCATTGGAGAAGGAAATGGCAACCCACTCCAGTGTTCTTGCCTGGAGAATCCCAGGGATGGGGGAGCCTGGTGGGCTGCCATCTGTGGGGTCACACAGAGTCAGACACGACTGAAGTGACTTAGCATAGCATAGTATAGCATACACATGGAGGTATATGCTGTGTTGCTGTGCTCAGTCGCTTAGTCAGGTATGACTCTGCGACCCCGTAGACTGTAGCCCACCAGTCTCCTCTGTCCATGGGATTGTCCAGGCAAGAATACTGGACTGGGTTACCATTTCTGACTCCTGGGGATCTTCCTAACCCAGGGATCAAACCTGAATCTCTTGTGTCTCCTGCATTGGCAGGTGGATTCTTTAGCACTGAACCACCTGTGATGTACACAAATGTCAAAATCCATAGAATGGGACACTTAAGAGGAATATTTCTGTATGTAAACTACAACCCCAATTTAACACACAGTGGTCAGATGACAACAGCAGCAAGATTGCATTATCAGCAATGTACCAAAGCTCCTGGCACAGGACTAGATACGTTATAAATTAATCTGATTTGGAAGCATTCAAATTAGCATTATGTCAACTGGATGCATCTGAAGAGGCAACATTCCTTTTGCTGTTCACACCCCAGGTGACCAACGGCCAGGCAGGGCTCATGCTCAGCACTGAAGCTCCTTCCATGCTTTTGGTCAAGCTCTCCTGGACACAGTTAACTCCTGCAGAGGAAATTCTAACCCTGGGGACTGAGGAAGCTCGGGTCATTCCTCCATGCTAAAGGGACACTTCCCGAGGCTGCTGCCCTTCTGACAGTGACCACGATGCTTGGAATGGTCTCTGGCAGCGCTCTAAATGAATCAAATGCAAGCTATAGCTTGCTTAGTGAATCACCACACAGTCCAGAGTTACTACGTCTTAGAAGTCAAACCACAGAAGGGATAGTTCTGATTTTGGTGACCTCAATGAGGACTTCACCTTGTACCATATCCCTCACAAACGCCACACACACACACACAAACCAAAGACCATATTTTGCTCCAGAGGCAAGAATAATTGTAAAATTATTGAATAAAATTATATGTTAATTAATAAGATCAATAAATAAGTGGAGAGAGCAAGGGATTTCTTTGTTTAACTCAGGGACTCCTGAAGTCTGGTGCCTGTGGGACACCTGTGGAGGTTCCTAAACACCACGGATATCTGGAGCTTGGTGTGCTGTGAAGTCTGACAACCAGCCTGGATAAACAAAGTGGAGGTGTGCTTTGATGTAGATTAAGGAAGATTACAAACGGTTTTCAGAAGTCGGGCAGTCATTTTCATTTGGCATGAGGCAGGTTGAAGAACGTCAAGTACAATTTTAGAGACTGACAAGCTTAGTACCAAAGAAGGGACTTGTTGGTCAAGTCTGTTTTATAAAAGCCTTTGCCTTCTGAGGGCACAGCAAAGATGTGAACTGGCCAGTGTTGGTCAGTTTTATGAAGGTCTTGAAAAGATCGACATAGTGACATTTTTAAAGCGGGGTGAGGGGAGGGGCAGGTTAAGAAAGGATTCAGGAGTGGGCAGGATTCTGGCCGGGAAATGAGTTTCTGTGGAAACTGCTCTCCTTCTATCAGAGTCTAGTTTGCAAAGGCAAATCAAAGAGAATTTAAAAGAATACCTCTTGGGTTCTCGGATAGACTGACTTTATAAAGGTGACAAAGGAAGGAAAAGTTTCTGCTGTTAAATCAGAACAGACATAAATATCAGAGCTAAAATGCATCCCTTATCCATTCTAGGGTGTTCTAAGAAACCTGTGACTAGACGGACCTATAAGCAAAGCTATGGTTTTCCCAGTAGTCATGTATGGACGTGAGTTGGATCATAAAGAAGGCAAAGCGCTAAAGGATTGATGCTTTTCAATTGTGATGCTGGAGAAGACTTTTTAGAGTTCCTTAGACAGCAAGGAGATCAAAATAGTCGATCCTAAAGGAAATCAGTTCTGAATACTCAATGACTGAACACTGAAACGCTGGACTGGAGGAAGCACAGCTGGAATCAAGATTGCTGGGAGAAATATCAATAACCTCTGATATGCAGATGAAACCACCCTTATGGCAGAAAGTGAAGAAGAACTAAGGAGCCTCTTGATGAAAGTGAAAGAGGAGAGTGAAAAAGTTGGCTTAATGGTCAACACTCAGAAAACTAAGATCATGGCATCCAGTCCCATCACTTCATGGCAAATAGACGGGGAAACAGTGAGAGAATTCATTTTGGGGGGCTCCAAAATCACTGTGGACAGTGACTGCAGCCATGAAATTAAAAGATGCTTGCTCCTTGGAAGAAAAGCTATGACAAACCTAGACAGCGTATTAAAAAGCAGAGACATTACTTTGCAAACCAAGGTCTGTCTAGTCAAGGCTATGGGTTTTCCAGTGGTCATGTATGGATGTGAAAGTTGGACTATAAAGAAAGCTGAGCACCAAAGAACTGATGCTTTTGAACTGTGGTGTTGGAGAAGACTCTTGGGAGTCCCTTAGACTGCAAGGAGATCCTACCAGTCCATACTAAAGGAAATCAGTCCTGAATATTCATTGGAAGGACTGATGCTGAAGCTGAAACTCCAATACTTTGGCTACCTGATGCGAAGAACTGACTCATTTGAAAAGACCCTGATGTTGGGAAAGACTGAAGGCAGGAGGAGAAGGGGATGACAGAGGATGAGATGGTTGGATGGCATCACCAACTCAATGGACATGAGTTTGAATAAGCTCCAGGAGTTGGTGCCAAGGAAGCCTGGCATGCTGCAGTCCATGGGGTCACAAAGAGTCAGACATGACTGAGTGACTGAACTGAACTGAACTGATTCTGAAGCTCCAATACTTTGGGCACCTGATGCAAAGTACCACCTCACTGGAAAAGACCCTGATGCTGGGAAAGACTGAAGGCAGGAGGAAAAGGGGATGACAGAGAACAAGATGGTTAGATGGCATTACTGACTCAATGGACTTGAGTTTGAGAAAACTCTGGAAGATAGTGAAAAACAGAGGAGCCTGGTGTGCTGCAGTTCATGGGGTTGCAAAGAGTCAGACATGACTAAACAACAGCAAAAAAAACCCCAAAACAAAATGGTAGACTGTGATTAACCCTAACCAACACTGGGGGGCACCCTGGGTTCACAGGATGCAGAGATGTGGTGTGATGAGGTGCTCTTAAAAGCCTTTCTCCTGCTGACTTTCACCTGCAAGTTTGAGTGGAAACTATCATCAATTCAGACACATTCCTGTCCTAAAGCTAAGGCCATGAAAACTGTTGTGCCTTTTCTTTCCTGCAGGGCTCTCCTTCACGTGCATTCTAAGTCAACTGCTGCATTCCTAAATACGACCTGGCAAGATATCTCTCTGGCGGGATAAATCTATAGATTAGAAAGGCAGTGTGCCCTCCAGCTCCGAGGGCCAAAGACCTAGCCAGGGCAGTGGAAGCACAAAGCAGCCTCAGTGAGGGTTAGAGTATGAGATGGAGCCCGTCATGGCTGGAGGTGAGTATTGTTTAAAGCGGCCCCTGCCCATTATTTCTTTTTTTTTTCCCATTATTTCATAAAAGTGAAGTGAAGTGAAAGTCGTTCAGTTGTGTCTGACTCTTTGCGACCCCATGGACTGTACAGTCCATGGAATTCTCCAGGCCAGAGTACTGGAGTGGGTAGCTTTTCCCTTCTCCAGGGGATCTTCTGAACCCAGGGATTGGACCCAGGTCTCCTGTGTTGCAAGTGGATACTTTACCAGCTGAGCTACAAGAGAAGCCCAAGAATACTGGAGTGGGTAGCCTATCCCTTCTCCAGCAGATCTTCCCAACCCAGGAATCAAACCAGAGTCTCCTGCATTGCAGGTAGATTCTTTACCAATTGAGCTATCAGGGAAAGCCTGATTTCATTAAAGATCCAGCATATATTCTGCACCCTCACCTCTTTGTTAGGTTTTGAGTTTTAAAAAAGGGATCAGGAAAAACCTGAGAATGGACTTGAGGAGCTGAAGTGAGCCAGCCCCTCCTCTGTTGGCCCAGGGCTCAGCAGACCCCTGGGGATGAGGTGGGGTGAAGATATTAATGAATTTCACTGGGCCAGGGGGTTTGGTTTTAATGAGGACAGCATGGTGCTGCCAATGGAAAGGTTATTTGAAACCAACCCACAATCTTGGATGTAGGTAGGCAGAGTTCAATAGAGCAGAGGAATGTCTATTTAGACACAGACCCAAGCTGGGACAGTGGGGCCTGAGGGCAACTCTGGAGTCACAGTAAAGAAGGAAGTGTGAATCTGTGAGGACTCATGTGAGAAAAGAACTCCAAAGTATGGGCCAATAGAGACACAGAGAACAAATATATGGATACCAAGGTGGGGAGGGCGGGGAGGGGGAACTAGGAGACTGGGATTGACACACACACGTGATACTGTGTATAAAGCGGACCACTAATGAGAACCTATTGTGTGGCACAGGGAACTCTACTAAAGGCACTGTGCGGACCTGAACGGGAAGGAAGTCCAAGAGGAAGGGGATGTAGGGATAAGTACGGTTGATTCACTGTGCTGTACAGCAGAAACTAACAAATTATAAAGCAACTATACTCCAACAAAAATTAATTTAAAAATAATAAATACAAAAAGACTAAAGTCAGGGCTGAGGGAAAGAAACAACATGGACGGGCTGGGGCAGACAACAGGGTTGGCACACACAGGAAATGGACCATGTGAGAAGACGCCCTTAAGACCCACTGGTCTGGCATCCAACCACGTGAAATAATAATTATAACCAAAGAACTGCAAAATACACTCATGAATCTTTGCCTGGAAAACAGAGACTAAACAGGAAAGACTGAGCTAGAAACATTTCTTAAGAGTTAAAGCTACAGTAAGTTTAGTCGCTCAGTCGTATCTGACTCTTTGCCACCCCATGGACTGCAGCACACCAGGCTTCCCCATCCATCACCAACTCCCGGAGCTTGCTCAAACTCATGTTCATTGAGTTGGTGATGCCATCCAACCATCTCATCCTCTGTCATCCCATTCTCCTCTTGCCTTCAATCTTTCCCAGCATCAGGGTCTTTTCCAATGAGTCAGTTCTTCACATCAGAGAGACAAAGTATTGGAGTTTCAGCTTCAGCATCAGTCCTTCCAATGAATATTCAGGACTGATTTCCTTTAAGATTGGTTTGATCTCCTGCCAGCACAAGGGACGCTCAAGAGTCTTCTCCAAAATCACAGTTCGAAAGCATCAATTCTTTGGCACTCAGCTTTCTTTATAGTCCAACTCTCACATCCATACAGGACTGACTACTGGAAAAACCATAGCTTTGATTAGATGGACCTTTGTTGGCAAAGTAACGTCTCTGCTTTTTAATATGCTGTCTAGGTTAGTCAAAGCTTTTCTTCCAAGGAGCAAGCATCTTTTAATTTCATGGCTGCAATCACCACCTGCAGTGACTTTGAGCCCCCACAAAATAAAGTCTCTCACTGTGTCCATTGTTTCCCATCTATTTGCCATGAAGTGATGGGACCGCATGCCATGATCTTAGTTTTCTGAATGTTCAGTTTTAAGCCAACTTTTTCATTTGTCTCTTTCACTTTCAGCAAGAGGCTCTTTAGTTCTTCACTTTCTGCCATAAGAGTGGTGTCATCTGCATATCTGAGGTTACTAATATTTCTCCCGGCAATCTTGATTCCAGCTTGTGCTTCTTCCAGCCCAGCGTTTCTCATGATGTACTCTGCATATAAGTTAAATAAGCAGGGTGACAATATACAGCCTTGATGTACTCCTTTCCTCAATTGGAACTAGTCTGTTGTTCCATGTCCGGTTCTAATTGTTGCTTCTTGACCTGTATACAGATTTCTCAGGAGGTAGGTAAGGTGATCTGGCATTCCCATCTCGTTAAGAATTTTCCACAGTTTGTGGTGATCCACACAGTCAAAGGCTATGGAGTAGTCAATAAAGCAAAAGTAGACATTTTTCTGGAACGCTCTTGCTTTTTCCATGATCCAGCGGATGTTGGCAATTTGATCTCTGGTTTCCTCTGCCTTTTCTAAAACCAGCTTGAACATATGGAAGTTCATGGTTCGTGTACTGTTGGAGCCTGGCTTGGAGAATTTTGAGCATTACTTTACTAGCATGTGAGATGAGTGCAATTGTGCAGTAGTTTGAGCATTCTTTGGCATTGCCTTTCTTTGGGATCGGAATGAAAACTGACCTTTTCCAGTCCTGTGGCCACTGCTGAGTTTTCCAAATTTGCTGGCATCTTGAGTGCAGCACTTTTACAGGACCATCTTTCAGGATTTGGAATAGCTCAACTGGAATTCCATCACCTCCACTAGCTTTGTTCGTAGTGATGCTTTCTAAGGCCCACTTGACTTCACATTCCAGGATGTCTGGCTCTAGGTGAGTGATCACACCATCGTGATTATCTGGGTTGTGAAGATCTTTTTTATACAGTTCTTCTGTGTATTCTTGCCATGTCTTCTTAATATCTTCTGCTTCTGTTAGGTCCATACCATTTCTGTCCTTTATTGAGCCCATCTCTGCATGAAATGTTCCCTTGGTATCTCTAATTTTCTTGAAGAGATCTCTAGTCTTTCCCATTCTATTGTTTTCTTCTCCTTCTTTGCACTGATCACTGAGGAAGGCTTTCTTTTTTTTTTTTTTTTTTTGAGGAAGGCTTTCTAATCTCTCCTTGCTATTCTTTGGAAGTCTGCATTCAAATATATATATCTTTCCTTTTCTCCTTTGCCTTTAGCTTCTCTTCTCTTCTCAACTATTTGTAAGGCCTCCTCAGTCAACCATTTTGCCTTTTTGCATTTCTTTTTCTTGGAGATGGTCTTGATCTCTGCCTCCTGTACAATGTCACGAACCTCTGTCCATAGTTCCTCAAGGACTCTATCTATCAGATATACTCCCCTGAATCTATTTGTCACTTCTACTGTATAATTGTAAGGGATTTGATTTAGGTCATACCTGAATGGTCTAGTGGTTTTCCCTACTTTCTTCAATTTAAGTCTGAATTTGGCAACAAGGAGTTCATGATCTGAGCCACAGTCAGCTCCCAGTCTTGTTTTTGCTGACTGTATAGAGCTTCTCTATCTTTGGCTGCAAAGAATATAATCAATCTGATTACAATATTGACCATTTGGTGATGTCCATTTGTAGAGTCTTCCCTTGTGATGTTGGAAGAGGGTGTTTGCTATGACCAGTGCGTTCTCTTGGCAAAACTCTGTTAACCTTTGCCCTGCTTCATTTTGTACGCCAAGGCCAAATTTGCCTGTTACTTCAGGGATCTCATCTTCCTACTTTTGCATTCCAGTCTCCTATAATGAAAAGGACATCTTTTTGGGGTGTTAGTTCTAGAAGGTCTTCAGAGAACCGTTCAACTTGAGCTTCTTCAGCATTAGTGGTTGGGGCACAGACTTGGATTACTACAGTTATATTATTGTGGTTCTGATCATTCCCAGCAGGAGAAAGGCTTTCTCATATCTGAAAAAAAATCTTTGGTCACCTTGCTGTATTAGAAATTAGTAACCAGAACCACAGACCTTAAAGGAAGCCTTGAATGATAGTAAGAGTGATTATTAATATTACACTGAGCATCTCTTTTTCCTCTTCCATGGGCTAGGGAAAAGCTAGATATCTTTGTTTAGCAGAGAATATTAAAGTGAATATTAAAAATTGTAGACAAAATCCACTGGGCAGGGAGGGGGTGCTTATAAAGCAAGTAAAATCCACCCTGAGAGTGTCATTTGTCTGGAATGATCTTGAAGAGGGTGGACTTGATTCAAAAGGATACTTTTGATCATTTTTCTTTATCCTCAAAGAGCATTTACTATTATTTCCTAGTTATAGAAACATTTGCTTAAGTGGTAAATGCAAGCAATGTACAATACAATATAAAAGAAAGCACATCATCCCCAGTCTCATTACCCAGAGATAAACATAATTAACATTTTGGATTTAATACAATTATTAGCATTTAATTAAGCCATGAGAAGGTTTAGTAAGAGTCTTGGGAAAAGTAGAAGCTTCACTCACTAAGGGTTTTAAAGAACTATGAATCTTGGTTTACAACATGTTGGGGGCAATGTGTGTATTTCACACAATACTCAGCCACATCTGCATCAGTCATGGCCTTTGTTAAAAAGGAGACAACAGGACTAAAGTGGATTCACCTGTGCTAAGCCCATGTTACCAGACCAAACTACTATCTAACCTAATGGCAGTTTCAACCTTCTCCAGGAATATAATCTAAACCGGTCAGCCTGGAATTTCCTGGTCAGCACTAGTGAGGTAAGGCCTAAAGACCCCTTCCATCTCCCAGAGGGTGACCTAAGCCTGAAACGATCCACTCTTTGCTGGAAATTTCCCTTTCCTGCCCCCCTTTCTGTCTATAAAAACCTTCCCTATTTTGCAGCCTGGCGGAGTTCCTTCCTATGGACTTGATGGGGTGTTGCTCAACTTACGAATCATTTAAAAAAGGCAATTAGATCTTCAAGTTCACTTGGTTGAATTTTTGACATTTAACACCTTATGTGCTGGAAAATCTCCATAGAAAACAGGTAGTTCATAAGGGCTGGGAGAGTGAGATCACTGTAAGGCTAAATACAGAGGTTGGAGTAATGCCTATGTTAATATTGTGCTCCAATTGGGCTTTCAGAACTTGCTTCCGCCAAATCTCTCAGGCATAAAAGAAAAAGGGTTTTCGTATTAATGCTATCATTCTGCCACACTGGCTGGCAAGAATTGTAGATGCATTACATTTCCACTTCCTGCCATGTCCGATGAAGAAAGCAATTCAGATTAAACAACAACAACCAACCAATGGGAATAGTCTGCAGAAGTTTTTCATCTTACACTGGAAGGTTAAGTTATTTTTCCCTTGTAACACGTGTTATAAGGGACTGTTTCTAAACTAAATTATGCCTGTGCACGTGTGCTTAGTCGCTCAGTCGTGTCTGACTCTTTGTGACCCCATAGACTGAAGCCTGCCAGGCTCCTCTGACCGGGACTCTCCAGGCAAGAATACTGGAGTGGGTTGCCTTGTCCTCCTCTGGGGGATCTTCCTGACCCAGGGATCTAACGTGCATCTCTTAAGTCTCCTGCATTGGCAGGCAGGTTCTTTACCACTAGCGCCTACCACTTCCACCTGGGAAGCCCCAAGTTATACCTGTAGATAAAGCTTAAAGATTTCAACTTAGTGATTAAGGATCCCGATATCAACTCCAATGGAGGGAAGGGTGTTTCCTCACACATCCAAGTAATTCTCAGAGACCATCTGTGTGCTTTACAATTTAACTCAATTCTGACTCTATCTGCTTGGAGACAACATCAGATTCCACAGGTTAAGGGTTCAGTCCCATAAGACTGCCCTCCCCACCCCCAACCTCAGAGGCCAACCTCAAGCCCAAGTTGTTGTCCTCTGTATCTGACCAATTGGCTAAAGATTGGAGGACCCCCTCTTTGGGTTTGAATAATTTACAGTGGCTCTCAGAAGCCAGGGGAATGTTCTATTCACCAGCTTGCCAGTTTACCATAAAAGACAGAACTCAGGAGCTGTTAGAAGAGATGCGTGGGGCAGGGTGGGGGTTGGGGAGGGGGGCTTAGTTCCACACTCTCTCCCAGCACCACTCTCCCAAAATCTCCGTGTGTCCACCAACCCAAAGCTCTCCAAACCCAAACATTTTTGGATTTTTAATGGAAACTTTATTACTTAAGCATGATTAAGTCATTGGCCATTAGTGATAGGACTCAATCACAAGCCCCTGCCCCTCCCCTAGAGGGTGGGGCAGGACAGAAATTTCCAATCACAAGTTGGCTTTACCCATCCTCAGATGCTGTCCAGTCACCTCACGAATACAACAAAAGATAGCTTTATCACTCTCAAGAAATATCAAGGGTTTTAAGAACTTGGCGCCTGGAGCAGGGTCAGAGACCAAATACATATATATTTCTCATTCTAAATCACAATATCACAGTGATAGTAATTAACATTCATTTCACAAAGATAAAATCCTCATGGTTAGAATAGTTAAGATTTTGGGTGGCTGAGAGGAGATGTGGTGGGGAAAGGAAGAAACCTGTCCTAGAGGTATTCAACTCTGCCTGTGGATGCCTGCCATTCATTCCCTTCCAGGGAATCAGAGATAAATGTGGAACTGAACTCTATGCTCATCGAAACTTCCATATTTCTAAATTGATATTTACATTTTCACCATAGCTCTGTATATACCTAGTGCCAAGGGTAACTTTTCTGGCATACTGTAAATAACTGCAATGTGAAATAAACCATGATGTCATTCCTAAAATCGAAGCCAATGGAATCTAAATACCATAACAATTTGGAGTTGTCAACAGTTGCTTAATAACCACAAGGACAAACTCTGAATTTAAAGGAAAATTTACATGATCTCCTTGAAGTTGAAATTCCATTTCACTTTCCCCATGGGATTCCAACCTAATGTAAGTACATTGTTATGCATGAATCATGTGGTTATGATTTTATTGATCAGTCTATTGATATATATACTTCTCTGCAACAAATACATGTTCTAAATTGAAAATATCTGATAGCATTCTGTGTTTGCAAGTCTCTAAGTGATCAAAAACATCACATTGACTTAGCTATCGTTACAATTATTACACATTTGATCAATATAACAAAATATATCAGTTTGTAAATTTCTGACAGTTTTTAAACTAAAAAACAAAGTTTTACTGGAAGCATACCTTTTACTAACATGAAATGGTAGGTTTTTCCCCTCCAAACTGGTTCATGTATCCCTGGATGAATATTATGGCTAAAATGAGACTGTGCTGTGTGCTTAGTCACTCAGTCACGTCCGGCCCTTTGCGACCCCAAGGACTGTCGCCCACGGGCTCCTCTGTCCACAGGATTCTCCAGGCAAGAACACTGGAGTGGGTTGCCATGCCCTCCTCCAGGGGATTCTCCCTACCCAGGGACCGAACCTAGGTCTCACGCACTGTAGGCGGATCATTTACCATCTGAGCCACCAGGGAAGGCCAGTTTATCATTAATTCTTTTTCATATACATAAGTAAATGTGAATGGGGAGAGTTTTACTTCCAGCTCCATCATTCAATTCTATGAATTCTGAGCTTTCTTTTCTATCATCAGACATTGTTAATGATCTACTAGCTTACTTGGTTCGAGTCTTCAATTTTGTTAAAAGCAAAAAATTAAAACAATCTGACTGCAAAAAAAAATGTATTATGTACTCATTAGAGTCACTTTCTCACCTGTTACACTAAAGGATTACCTGCTGAAGTTGCTAGCAAGTGCTACCCGTCTCTTGCAGAGCAGAAGAAGGGTGTGTTCTTGGGTAGATCAATTTAAGGAAAGGTTGCTTATGGAAGTAGAGCTTCTGAAAACTATCAGAATAACTTCACCTTGGAGAGTGAGTTTGCATACCCTAGCAAAAGATCAAAAGGCTCTGGAGTTCGCCTGGAAACAGTCCTAATTCTACTACTCAGTGACCTGAAGCAAGGCACGCACACCTCCTGAACCTCAGTTTTCTCTAATGATAAAAAACCCAAAACTAAAACAACCCCCACCCCCCAACAACCTTCACGATATCTGGAAGCCTGAACGAGGTAATGGAAGTAAAAAAGCTTTGAAAATTATAAAATTTCAAGTCAGTGTTAGATGCTGTGGTGTTCATCACTGTTTGACACTGATGGCCCAAGGGTAACAGCTAAGACCAGGACTCAAGCCCACAAGTGGTGCCAATCCCTGGAATCCTTGTTCATCAATTAAAAGCATTAGTCTCCTGAGCCTCCAATGACAAAATAATGAACACATACAAGGCTAGTTCAACCACTGGGTAGCGTTGGTTCTCAACTGTGGTCTCTGAACCACCAGCCTGGGCACCGCCTGAGAACTTGATCAGGGCACATTCTCTGGCTCCACTCAGATGGACAGAATCAGAATCTCTGGGAGTGGGACTCCGCACCCCGCATTTTAACAAGCCCTTCAAGGGACTGCTACATGCCACAGTCTGAGGACGGTGCTGTTCAGGATGCTTTCAGTGTGGGAACGGACTCGATTTTCCCAGAATAATGGCTGGTGGAAGAACACAGGAGGAAGCACTGAATGAGAATTAGTTCTGTATTGATATGCCAGCAAACTCCCCAGAGGTGGCAAGCGCTCTTTCGGTTTACAGACGGTTCAGACGCAGCAATCGGTCTGCAGCTGGTCAGGGTAAAGAGAGGACCGCATGGAAAGGGATGCGGGGTCCACTCAGCTGTTTCCAGAGTGTAACCTGAAAGCTCCTATGATACACAGGCTGATGGCTGCTCCTCTTATGGGCAAGAACAAGAAATCCTTTTGGCTTTTGCTGTTTTTTCCAAGTGGACACATAGCTCCTTTCCCCCAGGACAACCTATTGAATGCATTTAGAAAGCAAGTGGAAAGGGGTGGTTCAGAAACACTAGATGTCAGTGGGGTCTTGATGCTGTTTCCGCAGGATGCCGAAGGAAATAAAGTAAAATAGCAGCCACAGCACTAAGTCAGTGCACCTAAGTGGCAAGCTTTAGATTACAGCCTGACAGGATGCCTTTAATGCAGTCTTTTCAAATATAAAGAATTTTTGGTTAACAACATAGGTAAGAAGTAAAAATTAAATTTTTGTTATCATATTTCTAACCTAAGTTGGGACTTATCTTGGTCAAATATGAAGAAAAGCAGGAGCTGAAACACACAAAGCAAACAAACAAAAAGTCAAAATAACTGAGTGAGGCAAAGATTGAACATCTGTGTAATGGATAAAGAAGAGGTGGCATCTACATGCAATGGAATATTACTCAGCCATAAAAAGAACAAAATAATGCCATTTGCAGCAACACGGATGGACCCAGAGATTATCACAGTAAGGGAAGCAAGTCAGAAAGAGGAAGACATATCATATTATATCACTTATATATGGTATCTAAAAAAGATACAAATGAGCTTACTTACAAAACGGAAGTAGACCCACAGACATAGAAAGCAAACTTATTGTTACCAAAGGGAACAGTGGGAGAAGCAGAGGGGAGAGAGAAATTAGGAGCTTGGGATTAACATATGTAAACTACTATATATAAAACAGATAGCCAACAAGGACCCAGGGCACTCTACTCAATTTTTTGTAATAATCTACAAGGGAAAAGACTGAAAAAGATTGTGTGATTGTGTGTGTGTGTGTGTGTGTGTATCTGAATCCTGTGCTGTACACCTGAACTAATAATAAAAAAAATTTGAGCATCTGTTGACATTTCTTTACCAAAGAAGTAATCTTGGAGCCATGGGGACACAAAGAAGAATTCGAGTCACTGACCACTCATTTTCACACCTGGTTTCTGCTTTCCCGAGGAAGTGAGTTGGGAAGACCGAAAGATCCCTCTGCAAACCAAGCCTCCTGAACAGAATGTTTCAGTTGTGTAGCTGAGACCGCAGTGGCCCACGGAGGGTTAACACTGAGTCGCTACCACTGGAAAAAAATCTCATCATGAGAACTGCGACACAGAATTGTGCTGCTGTCTGGCTGACAGAGCCGAGACTCGGGAGATTTATCCACCCCATGGCTCTCCACAGGCTTCGATCGGGTCTGGCTCCGTGCGGCCACTGACACCGCACGTAAGCACAGCCAGCCGTGCGTGTCAGCCACACACTCACCTGCTGCCACTTCATGAGATGGAGTGGGGCAGTGACGTCCTGTCCCTGCCACGGCTCTACCATGTCAAGGGAAATCTGAACAGACGCACATTTTAAAAACCCCAAAATATATTTCCAGTGTATTTTTTAAGCTATAAAGTAGTCATCTTACTAAACTAATAACAGCAGTTGCTGGTATTAACACAATTATTCAAAAGCCTCAGCTTATGTTAAAACATACCTCAAGGGTACGTACTTTTCCAGTGCCAACGTGGAATGGTCAGTGAATAATGGGATACCATAACGTGTCTTTTCAGTTTACTTCTCATGGTGCTTTTTTTAAACTTTGTGACTATGAGGGCAAGGTAAAATTTATAAAAGCTTTGAATCTGGCACAGGATAGTTCTTGTTTGTGCGAGTGCATTAAAAATTTACAGTGAAACCTAGAGGAAACAAAATCTACCAGTGCTTCCAACCTAATGATTTTATAAGCTCGGAACAGCTGTTAACTGCTCCATTGGCTTTGAATCATAATATATGGTAGAAGCCAGCTTGCAGATTGCAGTTTGTGGTTTTGTTTGTGTCCCTTAAAGAGAGCCTATCCAAGTCCTTTACTCCTGCGTCTTTAGAGTTGGTCTAGAATTTAAGTTTAATTGTTGCTGTTCAAGTTGCTCAGCCGTGTCCGATTCTTTACAACCCCATGGTCTGAACAGTGATATAACTATTTTTAAAAGGTAGAATGCTGTGTTCTCTGGATGGACCAGCTGCAGTCACAGCATCACCACACTTCTGCTCTAAAACCTGTTCTTTCCTCTCAGCATACAGCTTCTGGAGAGTCCCTCTTCATTCGGTCATTCAGCGATCATTTACCGAACATTTACTACATGCGGGGCGCTGAGCTGGAAAGGTGGCTGCTCTTCACGGGCTTCATTGTGTCTTTCCCAGATACGCAGGTTGAAGTGCTACTACCCAGCACCTCGGAATGTGTCAGCATTTAGAGAAAGGGCTTTTAAGAAAGTGATAAGTAAAAAAAAAAGATGGGGTTATTAGAGTGGGCCCTGATCTGACTGGCACCCTTAGAAGAAAAGGAGGTTTAGACATAGCACAGACAGAGGGTGGGCACAGCAGCAAGGCAGCCATCTACAAGCTAAGGAGGGAGGACTCAGAAGGACCCAAACCTGCCAACATCTGGAACTCAAAGGAGTTTTAGCTTCCATAATTGTGAAAAAATAAATTTCTGTTATGCAAGGCCCTCAGTCAGTGGTGGTTTTCTGCGGCAGCCAGAGAAAATGAACACAACTGCTTTAGTACAAGTCTGCTTTTCATCTGAATGACTGCAGACGATCATCTGACGACAGAGGAGTGGGGAAGGCAAAAGCACAAAGACGTGTTTCCTCCCGTAAGAGCATTACCAGCGCTGCCGCATTGTGAAGGCACACAGGACATGCATGTGGCATTGCCATCAGTAGCTGAGCACCAAGAACTCTCCAGGCTTTGGGCAATTAATTTTCCACCTTCAATCTGGCTTTGCATTTCCGGGTACACAATCATTGTGATCATCAAATGCCCCACGAGGTGGCGAGGGACTGTCTGAGATCTGCTTTGAATTTCATGCTTTACTATTTATTTATTTATAAAGTACTAACATGTATGTAGTCTTTCATTTTCAAATTGAATTTTAGACACTAATGATAACAGGATTGGGTGGTTTGTTTTCAGTTTTAATACAGAAAGAAAACTATTTCTGGTCCAGTTTTGTTTTTTTTTTTTTTTTTTACAAATTCTGACTGAAATTCTAAATTCAAGTGGACATATTAACTGCTTCTCAATAGATGGTTAGAATCAACCTAGCTCCCAGATGCTGTTACTTTCCTCCCCTTGGTATGGAGCAATTTTTTTCTGTCACTTTCTGCATGTAGGCATGCAGTAACTGGAGAAAGGAACAGGCATCACCAGCAATAATAACTTATAATCTGAAATGAGCACACAGATAATAAATAATAACTTCACAGGAGAAAAAGAGCTGTACTCAGAAAAAGTTATTATTATTATTATTTTTTTGCTATTTTTCTTCCACAATTCACAGTACCCACTTCTATCTCTAGATGTGGAAAGGAACGATTGTTTTAATTGAGTGAGAGTTACAGATTGATAGGGAGTGAACATGGTGAGTGAGTAATGAACCTACAAATAATCACATCATATGAGATGGTGAAGGCAGGGAAGCCTGGCTTGCTGCAGTCCACGGGGTCACAGAGAGTCAGACACGACTGAGGGACTGAAAACAACAAATGCCACGGGAAAACATGACTCTGTTACAATGCTTACCTGCAAAATTTTAGGTCACATCTCTTGCACATGGCAGGTGCCACATAAGACACAACTGTTTTGATCTTGCTATTTCTTCTTATCTTTAGCATTTTCTTAGGTCATTCAGCACTCTGGTTATTAGAGCACCCTTTTCCAAGGTGTGTCAATATCTTTGGCCTCTATCATACCAATAAGGACACAAGGACAATGGTGCTTAAAAGATCCTGAGCTAATTTATCAGGTCTCGTACTTCAGTTTCCATTCTGCAAATATGACTGGTGTTGACACCCTCTCAGCAAATCAATCATTTCTAATCATTCAAAGGAAAAGTAAGGGCAGCACTTGACTCTCTGAGAGTCACCCACGTCATCCTCACTTGACCACCCTTACCTTCCATCCATGGGTCCTGATTCTGTGTGTGTTTCACCAACTCAGGCTCCATTTTGCCAGCACAAGAAGGTGGTGATAGGGTGAAAAATACAAGTGTGCATCTGTGTTCGTGTGTGTGTGTGTGTGTGTGTATGTTGGAGTGGGAAGGGGAAGCTGAGAGTCTATGGGGAGAAGGGAGCAGAACCACTGTCTTGCTTAGTTGGGTCTAAACTGGGTCAATACCAATTACTTCAAAGCACTCCTTATTCCCTTCCCTTCTGTTCTAGTTTTCTAAGAAACATATTCCTTCTGCAGTCTGCAAGTCTTCCCACTCTGCCACAAATGCAAGTAAGGTGCAGAAGGAAGGTAAGTGGTGTGTGTTTGTGTGTGTGTGAGTGTGTGTGTGTTTTGCTATCTACGATTCTTGGAGCATACACCCAGAACAAGTCAGACAGATTTTCTTCTTGAAAAGGACTGAACTTGACCAGTTGTTTTGACAGTCTGTAGCAACTGAAAAAATATGTCTAGGGGCCTGTCAGAGTGAGGTTCAGTTCAGTCGCTCAGTTGTGTCCGACTCTTTGCAACCCCATGAATCTCAGCACGCCAGGCGTCCCTGTCCATCACCAACTCCCGGAGTTCACTCAGACTCAAGTCCATCGAGTCAGTGATGCCATCCAGCCATCTCATCCTCTGGCAACCCTTTCTCCTCCTGCCCCCAATCCCTCCCAGGATCAGAGTCTTTTCCAATAAGTCAGCTCTTCGCATGACATGGCCAAAGTACTGGAGTTTCAGCTTCAGCATCATTCCAAAGAAATCCCAGGGCTGATCTCCTTCAGAATGGACTGGTTGGATCTCCTTGCAGTCCAAGGGACTCTCAAGAGTCTTCTCCAACACCACAGTTCAAAAGCATCAATTCTTCGGCGCTGAGCCTTCTTCACAGTCCAGCTCTCACATCCATACATGACCACAGGAAAAACCATAGCCTTGACTAGACGGACCTTTGTTGGCAAAGTAATGTCTCTGCTTTTCAATATGTTGTCTAGGTTGGTCATAACTTTCCTTCCAAGGAGTAAGCGTCTTTTAATTTCATGGCTGCAATCACTATCTGCAGTGATTTTGGAGCCCCAAAAAATAAAGTCTGACATTGTTTCCCCATCTATTTCCCATGAAGTGATGGGACCGGATGCCATGATCTTCGTTTTCTGAATGTTGAGCTTTAAGCCAACTTTTTCACTCTCCACTTTCACTTTCATCAAGAGGCTTTTTAGTTCCTCTTCACTTACTGCCATAAGGGTGGTGTCATCTGCATATCTGAGGTTATTGAGATTTCTCCCGGCAATCTTGATTCCAGTTTGTGTTTCTTCCAGTCCAGCATTTCTCATGATGTACTCTGCATATAAGTTAAATAACCAGTGTGACAATATACAGCCTTGACGTACTCCTTTTCCTATTTGGAACCAGTCTGTTGTTCCATGTCCAGTTCTAACTGTTGCTTCCTGATCTGCACACAGATTTCTCAAGAGGCAGATCAGGTGGTCTGGTATTCCCATCTCTTTCTGAGTTTTCTACAGTTTATTGTGATCCACACAGTCAAAGGCTTTGGCATAGTCAATAAAGCAGAAATAGATGCTTTTCTGGAACTCTCGTGCTTTTTACATGATCCAGCAGATGTTGGCAATTTGATCTCTGGTTCCTCTGTCTTTTCTAAAACCAGCTTGAACATATGGAAGTTCACGGTTCACGTATTGCTGAAGCCTGGCTTGGAGAATTTTGAGCATTACTTTACTAGCGTGTGAGATGAGTGCAATTGTGCGATAGTTTGAGCATTCTTTGGCATTGCCTTTCTTTGGGATTGGAATGAAAACTGACCTTTTCCAGTCCTGTGGCCACTGCTGAGTTTTCCAAATTTGCTGGCATATTGAGTGCAGCACTTTCACAGCATCATCTTTCAGGATTTGAAATAGCTCAACTGGAATTCCATCACCTCCACTAGCTTTGTTCGTAGTGATGCTTTCTAAGGCCCACTTGACTTCACATTCCAAGATATCTGGCTCTAGGTCAGTGATCACACCATTGTGATTATCTGGGTCATGAAGATCTTTTTTGTACAGTTCCTCTGTTTATTCTTGCCACCTCTTCTTAATATCTTCTGCTTCTGTTAGGTCCATACCATTTCTGTCTTTTATCGAACCCATCTTTGCATGAAATGTTCCATGCTTCATGCAAAGATGGGCTCGATAAAGGACAGAGTGAGGTAGGCAACACTAAATAAGATAGTCCCCTGGGTAGGAGGACCACAAGTCTCACTTAACTCTGATGGTACAAATCAACAATTATCCAAGACAGACACTTATATTATTGATGGTCATTTTTCTATTTAGATCGATACTAGGAAATTTTGACTTGTCTCCTGGTTTCCAGTAATTTGGGCCTTATAATGTGACAAAAGTGAAGGAATATTCAGGGAAATAGAAAGGCTTAGGCTCGTACTGGGGTCTTAACTATAAATAAAAGGAATTGTTAGGTTTTTTTATTGTGCAGTTATCCTCCAAACATGCAGGAGCCCCTGGGATTCAATCATGGAGTCAAGAACTTGACATCTGTTGTTGGTACTGGTCAGAGTATAAGCAAAATTAAAAGATAAATATGAGCTCAGAGTGTAAGCAAACTTAAAAGACAAACATATGCCCTTGAAAATTCCCCAACCACAATCTCTATTTGCTGGAAAACATCCTTTTACGTTTTACATTTTATCTTAAACACACTCTTATCCCTCTACTCTCCCTGCCTCCCCACCCCACCTTGCCTAGTGGATGGATCTAGAGTCTTTTTTTCAGTTTTTACTGCACTGTTTTAGTGAGCCTTTTAGCAAATTGTCTTCTTTGATTAATCACACCTCTCTTCCTAGCTCTAATACTTCTATCCTTTAAGTATCCTTAGATCAGATGCCCATAAATCACACAACGCCCCAAGCCAGCTACGAATCAGTCACAGTTTCAGTTAGCATACAGATTTAACTGCTGTCATTAATAGGGACTGCAGTAACTAGAAGGACCACAGCTGACCCAACACTTAAGATTGGGTTATGGCCCTAGAACGCTGTGTACTCACAACACTTACAATATCTATTACTCTTAACTCAGGGATGCCAGGGAAATTCTGAAACAACAACAACAACAACAAAACCTGCTGAAAAAAAAAATCTAGGTTTTTCGGACAGTCTCTGTTGACTCCTATTGAAACAGTCCCTTGGTTACTAACCTTGATAGCTTTTCTTAGCTCTCATCTGCTTCGATTCCCTGGAACATTCAACACAGATGACTCAGCATCCAGCATGAACCAAGCTCTTGAGTCACTGCCTTGTCACCTAGGAACCATCCCAGTTCCCTATTCACACGCTGGCTGCTCTAACAGAGTGGTCCTCTGCCACCATGGTTTGGCCATTCAGCTAATTCATTCAAAAGTAACTTATTCATTCCACAAACATGCACTGAGGACCAGACACTGGAGAATCAACAATGAGAGCTTCCTGACTACATGGAATTTATAAACTAGTGGGAGATGCAAAAATAAATACATAGATAGGAATTAGAACCTAGTGCAACAGACTGCAGGTGGAAGACACACAGCGTGCTCTCAGAGCGTTCGGTGGAGGGGATCTAATCTAATCTGTGCATACCAGGGAAGGCTTCCTGGAAAAGTGGACAGAAAAGTTGAGTCCTAAAGAAACATACAAATTCTCGTCATGAAAAGGATGCATGCAAAGTCAGTGTTTAGACACTGGATCTCTTCCTTGCATGAACTCTTCATGAGCGTGGTCCCTTTGTGTCTGTATACCTTACCTGTCCCAGTAGACGTATGCTGTCCAAAATGGCAGCCTCTAGCCACATGTAGCCATCAAGTCCTCGAAAGATTGCTGGTGTGACTGGGGAACTGAAAGAGGAGTTTTTAAATTCATTTAAACAAAACTGATGCTTGATTATTAGAAAACAAGTATGTTTGGAACAACTTGGGTGTGAGTCTATTTCAACTGTAAACTTCATGAAATCTAAACACCAAGCAAGCATTTCCAATGAAAACTTGTATCAAAATTGAGATTTGCTGTATACGCAAACTGCATCTCAGATTTGAAGACTTAGTGCCAAAAAAGAATGCAAAAGATCTTGTTTTTGTAAACCTGTTACAAGTTAAAATCATATTTTTGGATATTAGGCTGAATAAATTTTAATAAATTAAAATTAACTGTATGGTTTTACTTTTTAATATGGTTACGAGAAAATTTAAGCTTCCACATGTGACTCACATTGTTTCTATTGGACAGAACTGTTAGACCTTGAGTGTATGGAAGGAGGGACTGGGTCTCACTTATCTTTCAGGTTGGCACTATGTTCTGTGTATAAATACTTGTCAAATGAGTAAGACATTCGACACTTGGGCAAGTCCCCATCAACAAATACTCCATCCGACATCCAGTCCACATTCTTGGAAAGACTACCACAGCAGTCTTGTTCTAGGCCCAGGAGAACGCAGCAGTGTGAGACAAGGTACTTGCTGCCATGAAGTTTCATGCTGTTGATAACTAGAGATGCTATGATGAGTGTAGAATGTATATCATAAGTCTGTGTAACAGGACAGAGGCATGGGCTGGGCATGGTTTTGCTAATTTAGGCCAGGAGGTCAGGAACGGCCCTCCAAAGAGTGGAGACTGGAATGTGGTGAGAAATCAATCCCTCTGGGAGGGAAGAACGTTCCAGGAGAGGAGACTGCATGCACAAGCACATCGGGAGGGAACCGCGCTTGGCACAGCGCAAGGCTGGTGTTGCTGGAGTGCCTAGAGCGGGAGAGAGCAGCAGGATGTGAGATGAGCCAGGGCCCCATCAGGCAGGGCCACGGCGGCCACAAGGACTTGAATTGTACTACCAAGTGAGATGAAAAAACACAGCAGCCATAGGGTGGGAAATGGTTGGACAGACCTGTGTTTTTAGACTCTCCCTGGTCTCCTGGTTGAGTACGAACTGGAGGACACAAAGGGGAATCAGAACGTTCACTTAGGTGACTTTGACATGAGTCAACAGCAATTTATTGGAGATCCCAGGGCATGGGCAGCAGGGACAGAATGAGAGAAATCTGGACCCCCTGCTGTGTACCTTACTACAACTTCCAAACAATCATCTTTTAAAAATCCATCTTATAAAAAGTCACTCTTTATAGTCAAAGCATTACAGTCGACCCACAATATATTCACAAGGACTGTCTCTTTGCTCCTAGTCCTTGTCTTGGGCTCTGCCGAAGAAGCCTGAGAGGGAAGTCTTTCAGTTACATCACATAATCAAATCCCTTCAGTAAGTATTTGCTGACTGTAGAACTGACACAAGAGAATTTTTGTGGAATCCTTCGCTAGAAGATTGCAGACTACTCATGGCTACAGAAAATATGCATTTCCTCAGTTTCTCAGTGCATTTCTATACTACAAACATATCTATACCTACATGCACACATTGCTATCACTTCTTGAGCTCTTGCAGTGGTACCAAACACTTGATGTGGGTCATTTTATATAATTCTAGTAACAACCCAATGAGTAGGTGCCACCATTTTCATTTTCTTGATGAAGAACAAAATGCTTAAGGTCATGCAGATGGTAGCTGTAGAGTGTGGCTTCAAGTCAGTAACATCTGGGTTTAAATTCCAGCTCTGCATCCACTATCTACATGATCTCAGAGCCTTTTGTTTCTTCCTCAGTAAAATGAAGTGTGTTTAATCTGAAGCCACAAGACTCGTGTTCTTAAAGTGTGGTCCTTAGACCACCTACATCAGAAACATCAGGGTTCCTTTATTGAAAGTACAAAGAGGTACGTGATCCGAGAGTTTGCATTTTTAATAAGCAGAGAAGACAGCTAATATATTATATCTTCTCTGCTTATTAAACATGCAAACTCTCAGATCACATACCTCTTTGTACTTTTAATAAGGGAACCCTGATGATTCTGATGTAGGTGGTCCAAGGACCACACTTTAAGAACACGAGTCTTGTGGCTTCAGATTAGAACTGGACATGGAACAACAGACTGGTTCCAAATAGGAAAAGGAGTACATCAAGGCTGTATATTGTCACCCTGCTTATTTAACTTATATGCAGAGTACATCATGAGAAACGCTGGACTGGAAGAAACACAAGCTGGAATCAAGATTGCTGGGAGAAATATCAATAACCTTAGATATGCAGATGACACCACCCTTATGGCAGTAAGTGAAGAGGAACTAAAAAGCCTCTTGATGAAAGTGAAAGTGGAGAGTGAAAAAGTTGGCTTAAAACTCAACATTCAGAAAACGAAGATCATGGCATCCAGTCCCATCACTCCATGGGAAATAGATGGAGAAACAGTGGAAACAGTGTCAGACTTTATTTTGGGGGGCTCCCAAATCACTGCAGATGGTGACTGCAGCCATGAAATTAAAAGATGCTTACTCCTTGGAAGGAAAGTTATGACCAACCTAGATAGCATATTGAAAAGCAGAGACATTACTTTGCCAACAAAGGTTTGTCTAGTCAAGGCTATGGTTTTTCCAGTGGTCATGTATGGATGTGAGAGTTGGACTGTGAAGCAGGCTGAGTGCCGAAGAACTGATGCTTTTGAACTGTGGTGTTGGAGAAGACTCTTGAGAGTCCCTTGGACTGCAAGGAGATCCAACCAGTCCATTCTGAAGGAGATCAGCCCTGGGTGTTCTTTGGAAGGAATGATGCTAAAGCTGAAACTCCAGTACTTTGGCCACCTCATGCGAAGAGTTGACTCATTGGAAAAGACTCTGATGCTGGGAGGGATTGGGGGCAGAAGAAGAAGGGGATGACAGAGGATGAGATGGCTGGATGGCATCACTGACTCGAAGGATGTGAGTCTGAGTGAACTCCGGGAGTTGGTGATGGACAGGGAGGCCTGGCGTGCTGAGATTCATGGGGTTGCAAAGAGTTGGACATGACTGAGCGACTGAACTGAATTGAACTGTAGATTCATAGCTAGAATTTGATATATACTTTTTTTTAAAAAAAATTGGTCATTTTACATTTATATGTTATTTCCCTGAAGTGCTTGAAGCTTCACAAAATCCTACATTTAGAGGCAATATCACGGTTTGGTTTCCTTTGAAAAGAACCTGAGACCAGGACTTGAGTGCAAGTAGTTTATTTGGGAGATGAGCCCAGAACATAGGTGTGAAGGAGCAGGCAGAGTGAGAGAAGGAAGAAAGAAAAATAAAGAGTTCATTACTGAACTGGTTATTTCTAGCAGAAACAGGAGCTCAGTCCCACTGGGAACCCCTAGGGAAAAATGTAGAATGTGTCACAGAATGGTCCCTCTGTAAAAGGTGAGGCTAAGGCATTTTTTCACCACCTCCTGCTAGTAATTAGTTAGAACTGTCCCCTAGGAGTTAACTTCCTTGTGTATTACAGCTGAGTCTGTGTGGGGCTCAGAGGTCTTTGGAGAGAACTCAGAGGTAAAAAGTCAGAGACCCTCAGTGGAAGCTTGAGCTGGAGCACTGGCAATGTGTGCTGTACAGTCCACACTGTGCTGATGTCAGGGGACCAGGGATGGAGAGCAGGAAACAAAGCACATCTGTTTCAGGCAGGGTTCACACAATTGCTGCTTAATCTAATTGCTCGGTTTTGGATAGGGGATCTGGGAAAGCAGTCTTTCACTGGCAGAGAACCAAAAGCATATTCTTCCCCACACATGCCACACTTTCATGCTGTGTTGGAGCTACCACAGCATCTCTGCAGGAAATGAAGACTCTTAAAGAAAAAGAAACTGATTCTGACATTAGGGGGACGTCTTGATGAAAGAGACTGCCTATTGCCAGAACATGCTACTCTGAGCCTCCCCCACTCTCCACCTAACTTAGTCAACAAGCACCCCAGTGAGTGAAAGTCGCTCAGTCATGTCCAGTTCTTTGTGACCCCACAGATTATACAGTCCATGGAATTCATCAGGCCAGGATACTGGCGTGGGTAGCCTTTCCCTTCTCCAGGGGGTCTTCCCAACCCAGGGATCAAACCCAGGTCTCCCATATTGCAGGCAGATTCTTTACCAGCTGAGCCACAAGGGAAGCCCAAGAATACTGGAGTGGGTAGCCTATCCCTTTTCCAGCGGATCTTCCTGACCCAGGGATTGAACTGGGGTCTCCTGCATTGCAGGTGGATTCTTTACCAACTGAGCTTTCAGGGAAGCCCTAGTACCTCAGAGGAGTAATATAAATATAGAATGAACAAATTCTTATCCACACAATTTTCTGCCAGATTTCTGTGTTTCACTCTTAAATATGAACAGATAGCTGAAGATCTCCAGATACCTAAGGAAAATGTTCAACATGAAAAGTCAAAACAACAGAAAAAAAAGAAAAAGCTCAGAAGAATAGGCAATGCAGGAAAAAAACAAACAAACGAAAAACACTGCTCACCAGCTCTCCAAGCCCACCACCCCCAATCTTCAGAGCTGTAAAAGAACATGATACAGCCATGTAACAAGAAACGGTGGCAAAAAAAAAAAAAAAAAAAAAAAGGGCAAAGAACCCACACATATATCTGAGCAATTTTTTAAAAAATAGTAAGAAAAGACATGAAAAGTCAACAGAATGAAAACATGAAAAGTCAAACCTACTAGACAGTAGAGCAAAAAGATAAACACATGGGCAGTAAGAAAGAGGAGATCAAAATATTAGAGGATTAATCCAGGTAATTCAACACCCAATAGACAGACATTCCAGAAACTGAGAACAGAAAAAGTGGCGGGAGGCAATCATGGAAAAGAAGAATTATGAGGGAATTCCCTAGGAATGAAGGACATATGCCTTCAAATTGAAATGGCTCAGTAAGCCCCAGGAAAGTAAGAAAAAGAGAAACAAAAGGGACATGTGAAAGTATATTACAATCATGCTATCATGGATAAAGAAAGAACTCACAGAAAGAAAATACAGGTTGTATACAGAACAAAGGGATTCTGAAAGGCATCAGATTTATCAACAATACTGCAAGCTAGATGACAATGGAGCAATATCCTCAAACATTCTGTGGCAAATTTTTGACCTAGAATATTATACCCAGCCATACTAACTATCTAGGGCACTGTATAAGGACCCAAAAAAAAGGTGATGGTCAAAATGTCTATGGATCCTGAGAACTGGAATTAACTCAGGAGAGCAGTGAAGTCCCAGGATAATAAGTATGCAGAAGACCCAAGAAACAGGATGACCAAGGACTGCAGGAGAAATGTTTTCAGTAAAGAGTACTGGAAATGATATCATCTAATAAATTTCATCATGCAGAAAACTACATTTAAAGGCTGTAGGTGTGGAAAGACTTCATGAAACATATACAAATCCAGGTGAATGAAAATATAATACACCTATTAACTCCAGGAAAGAAATCATACTCCAAACACTATTTGACTCAGCAGAAATCAGAATAATGTAAATTCTGATTACAGATTTAACCAAACATTATGAGTTAACTTTATTGAGAGTGCAGAAAGAGAATTTTGGGGTGGGTGGGGAGTCTAAGAATACTAATTCTCAATTTCCATGCCAGTCAACAGATAATATGCAACATAGACACAGCAAGGGAAAAATTATATATCTATATAATTTAGAAAAAACTAGGCAAATAGAGGAAATAACTCTAACAGTTGAAAGAAATTGCTCTTGAGAAGAAAGAATGGAGGGTGCAAGAGCAGGATATGGAACTATTTTTTTTATTGTTGTTATCATCTTAGTGGTGTCTGCTTTTTAGGACCATGGATAAAATTATTCTGATTTTAAAAATTTAACTAATAAAATCTATTCTGAAGCTCAGAAGTAACCTTCACATGCCATCCACTGTGCCAGAAAGCCAGTTTATTTTAATATCCTTAGAGGATTGGTTCCAGGACCCCCTGAGAGTATCAACATCCATAGATGCTCAAGTCTTTACAAAAGATGGTACCGCATTTGCATATAACTACACATGTCCTCAGCTTCCCAGGCAGCTTGGTGGTAAAGAATTCATCTGCCAATGCAGGAGTTATGGGGTGGATCCCTGGGCCAGAAAGATTCCCTGGAGGAGGAAATGGCAACCCACTCCAGTATTCTTGCCTGGTAAATTTCTTGGACAGAGGAGCCTACTGGGCTACAGTCTATGGCATCACAAAAGGGTCACACATGACTGAGCATACATACATATCCTCCAATATGCTTTTTCCCCCATATACTTTAAATCATCTCTAGATTACTCATAATACCTAATACAACATAAATGCTATGTAAATAGTTGCTGGTATGTGGCAAATTCAAGTTTTGCATTTTGGGATTTTCTGGATTTTTTTCCCCAAATATTTTTGATTTGAGATTTGTTGAATCTGAAGATGAGGATACTGAGGACCAAATGTAATTAAAGAGTTATATATATTAAAAGTCTTTGGGCATGCTGCTGACATGGTGAGTGGTATATCTGCCGCACACACAAAAAGCGATCTCATTTTATTCTAGAGGAAAATGGATCAGCTGAGACAAGGGATTTGGTTCTGTAAGAAAACATGGGTCTCTCCACTGAACTCTGCAGCAGGTACTTTCTAGGTTGAGATCATTCTGTCTTCCAAAATACAGAAATCCTTTCATTTCATATAGGATGGGGTGGGGTAAATAGCTCATATCACCAACTGTTTCTTTTCCACTTTAATAAATTTAGATGCAAGAGATATCATGCTCATCTGTAGGATATACAATTAACTAAATATATTCATTGTATCTGTGAGCTAAATACAAAAGAAAGAAATGTGGACTAGTACAATCATGACTTTTCCTCTGGATCTGAAAATGGGTCAACAGACATTATATTTATATATATATATAATATATATACATTTGTATATCAATTATATTATATAATTATATATTTATATTAATTAATATGATGTCTTTCTCTGGATTTGAAAATGGATCAACAGACATTATGTTTATATATATAAATAAGTATATTTACATAAATATGTTTGGGTGGGCTCTGGGAGTTGGTGTTGGACAGGGAGGCCTGGGGTGCTGCAGCTCATGGGGTCACAAAGAGTCGGACACGACTGAGCAACTGAACTGAACTGAATTAATATACAAATAATATGAAATATATAAACATAACATATTAATTTGAATATTAAGTATATTATACAACCATATTAATTAATATATGCCAATTAATTAACTATATATTAATTAGTCTTCTGCGCTAAGTAAATGCCATGTAGAATTGACAGACTTCCCTGGTGGATCAGTTGGTAAAGAATCCGCATGCAATGCAGGAGACTTGGGTTTGATCCCTGGGTTGGGAAGATCCCCTAGAGGAGGGCATGGCGACTCACTCCAGCATTCTTGCCTGGAGAATCCCCAAGGACAGAGGAGCCTGGCGGGCTGCAGTGCACGGGGTCGCAAAGAGTCAGATATGACTAAGCGACTAAGCACAGTAATACTGTTTGCACTTTAAAGTTTATATTCATTGGATTTTAATTTTTCTTTTTAATTCCATTCTTTCCCTCCATAGATATACCTAGCATCATGTTACAGTTGTCCCTAGTTAGAGATATTCTGTCTCAGCACTATGATACAGGGTGCTTTGCTGGGTTTCCCTTTACCAACTAATGTATATCATGTCTTAGAAAAATCCATAACTCGACAGGAAAAAAAATCTAATGAAGCCTTGTTTACCTTGTCAAGACATTTCATGGCATCTTTGCACTTTACTAAAAATATCCATTTATTCCTTCACTATGCAGCTTTTTAGATACTGTAAAATATCTCATTTTTAAAATCCACCCCCCTTTATGCATGGATAACTCTCCCTTTGTTTTGTCTTTTTTCTGACACTTTTGTAGAAAGATATCACTTTAAATCAAATTGCACTTAGGTGATTTGATCTTGAAAAGCCAAATGAATAGCCATAGGCAAATGATTAGCTGGTTCTAAAAGTAAAATAAACATGAGTGTACTGCCATTCACCTATGTTAGTTCTTCCATCTCAACTGCTCAAATATCCCCACCTTAGGAAATACAGTAAATGATTCTGATGGTATTTGGCTAGCACAGGTATTTGCTCTAGCTTTTATCTCTTGATTACAGTCACTGAAGGATGAGCAGTGTGAAATCACTCACCCAGTCACCTTTCATTATAAATCAGGTAAGTACAGGTCACCCTTTTGATTGGCTATAATACACTGCGTGAAGGAAGCTTCAATTTCCCACTAAGTCTGCACCAGAGGGAGAAGAGAGAGAAAAAAAAAAAGAGCAAATCAATAACCTTTTCTCTCCAATGAAACTATGATTTATAATGCTCCTATGGACTGTCAGGACACTTGTTTTTTTAGGACAATGACAGCAAAATTGCAGCTAACCAATGACAATAATAGTCTGAAATCTGGTGGCTATCTTCTCCTCAAACCACTGCTTTATTGAGGAAACCAAACAATACATCAGAATAAAACATCATCTCTTTGGAGTCCTCCAATTTGGAAATCATAGTATCACAGGCATAAAACATCTGGTCCTTTTTGAGTTAAAAACCCAAATAACTTTCCTCTGAAAAGCTGCCGCACCTTTCATATAAACCCATTGGAGGCCAGTCTTGAAAATTCTGTACTGAGTTTGACAAAATAAGTATTCTATTTGGAATTGTGCTTTAGTATTTGAATCATAATTTTCTTCAGAAATGTGCATAGACTAGTATAATAGGGACCATGGTGATTACTGTGGATTTTTGTTACCTACATTTAATTTTGTTGGAGGCAAAAAGGGCAAATAAGAAATCACTGTGGTGAGGAAGTTCTAGAAACATATAGAAGGTGCTTCTAAATTACTGGCTCCATTAAATATTTATTGAATAACATGTCACAGTCATACAAATCAAAGTGATATGCCACTTACACCCTGGTTTCTAACAATGCACAACACTTGAAAGAAATAAAACAGCATTTGTTTAAAAGACTTAGAATACAGAACCTGCCTAATAGAGCTTGTCTCTCCTATTGTGAATTAATGCAGCTCCACTGTTCTGACATGGAAGTTATTTCACTCACTGGCTCCAGGACCGGAAGAAATAAAGTCGGCCTTGAGCTGCAGCGGTGCCAGCATGTTAACCACTGTGGCTTTGAAGACTAGAAGAAAAGTAGCTGAACCAAAGGCAGGTGTTTTGGAACCTTGACAATGACTCTGATTATACTATCGTCAAGGTGCTAATTAGCCCTGCAGATTCCTGCCTTAGGAGATTCGTTCTGAGAGCTCTTAATCCATTCCCCAAGCTTTACCAGCTACTCGCCACAGGGCCTCAGGATGTTGGAATTAAGGGGCGTAGCAAACATTTTCTGGTGCTGTGTGTCAGGGACTGAAGCTTGCAGGACCTGTGGGCGCGGGGATATAGGTCAGGAAAGATGGCACCTGAGTCTCAGTGTGGAACTCTTTGTGCTACTGTCTCTCTGGTCCTCACATATCTTATGCTCAGAAAATATTTAGTAAACCATTAAAATGAACTCCAGTGAAACTTTTTGACATTTTCTTTTCTTTTCCTACCTTAGGTGTGGTGGGTGGAATTAATTACCCTCCCACCAACACATTATCAAGAGCACAATGCAGATCACGTGCACCGTTATTTCCCCCTTGCGTCAACATGTCCCATCAACTGCTGTCCGACCAGCACCCCAAGAGTCAGTATGGTTTCATTGCGGATTTGAACCTGAGGAAAATCCTTGGAAAATAAATACGGTGCCTTGTCACATAATATGGCAACATGGTGGTGCCCTCATTTTGTCCTATTCTCTTCACTCAGCACTGTTCGATCATCTCTCACGTTGTCATTTCTGCTTCTAATCGATGCAAAGTATTCCATCACCTTTGGCGTAGCCATTACCCTCGTGGTGGATAGAGATTGCTCCCACTCCCTCTTCTTACAAACATCACTGTGAATGGTCTTACGCATGACCCCTCACCGACACATGAATTTTTCAGGGTATAAGCCAGGGATGGAGTATGCTAGGACAGAGTGTCTATCTTTACACATTCGGATAAGCAACATTTGAATGTTCTTTAGAATGACTGCCCCAGTGCACACTTCTCTACACGCATGTGTGCCAAGTCACTTCAGTCGTCTCCGACTCTACATACTTCAGAACTGTACCAGTTCAGGCCCCCACCCCCTTCTCCCCAATTCTCTCTTCCTCCTCACTTCCAGTTTTTAGCCACGGAGGCCCCAACCACAGGATGGCTTTGAAGAGGAGGGAGGGCTTTGTCTCCTGCCGGTTGACCCCCGTGGGATGTGGGCCCTGTCCCACACATCACTACTCAACACACACTGGGCACCACCTTGCCCTTTCTTAACAGGAAAAGGTAGGGGCTAACATTAGATCTGGAACTCAAGTGAAAGAACCGGAAAAGGAGGAATGTGCATGTAGATGAGTGGGAATTGGAGAGTCTGCTTTGGGAGGGTCAGTTGGCCTGGCTCGTTGGTAACTAAACTTCCTGGAGGATTTGCCTCCCAAGTCCAAATGGAAATAAGAAATATGACTCCTGGAAGGAGTAGTTGCTCTCCATTTTACAATTTTTCTATCGATTTCTAACTGTCCAGCTTGAAGGAAAAAAGAAACGAACTTGAAATCTGGAAGCCAACCTCTTCTATCCAGAGGAGATTCTCAGGTTCTAAAGCAACAAATGGCATTGCCAAGTCGAGTGGCATGGGGAGAACTCTGGGCGGCCGAACTGCCTTTTCCTACTAGGAGGGGGTTCCTCAGCCTGGCATACACAGGGATGGGAGTAGGAAGGGCAGGAATCAATGGGGTTCCTGTTTTCCGCCAATTTATACAAATGTTGGTTCTAGAAATTTTCCTGCTCTCCTGGCTAGGCCATTTGGAAGATCCATCCTGGAAGGAGGAGGAGGAAGGGAACTGCCCCTGAGTTGAAGTCTTTAACGGAAAGCTGGACATGAGCCAGAATGGGTTCTTGAGTGTCAAGAACTTGACATACGCAGCTTCTTGAGTGTCAGCCCAGGAGAATTGGAACCCACACAGTGAAGCCACGGAGTGTGGAGGCACACTGTGTGGTTCCGGATTCCTGCTCCTCCGGTTTACTAGCTGAGTGACCCTGGGGAAATACTTAACTTCTCCGGGTCTCTGTTTCTCATCTGTAAAATGTACATAATGATAGTGCCTCTTCATGGGATAGTTATTAAAAAATCAAGGATTAATATATTACTAAATATATTTAAATATTTATTCAAATACTTAAAATATTTTACATATAACCATATATATTATGGGCTTCCCTGGTGGCTCAGAGGTTAAAGCATCTGCATGCAATGTGGGAGACCTGGGTTCAATCTCTGGGTCAGGAAGATCCTCTGGAGAAGGAAATGGCACCCCACTCCAGTATTCTTGCCTGGAGAATCTCATGGACAGAGGAGCCTGGTGGGCTACAGTCCATGGGGTCGTAAAGAGTCAGACATGACTGAGAGACTTCACTTTCATGTATATTATATATACATATTTATATTATATATATTACTAAAACTAGTAATACCTGTTAGTGAAGAGACCAACACGACATCTTTCCAGGAGGTGAGTGGTGGGTTTTCCCTCACACCCACCTCTCAAGTTCCTCCTATTCCCTCCCCTGGCAAGGTGACCTCAGCCTCAAACATGAAACCACAGAAGTCTGGAGAGCAAGCTGTCAGTTTTCTTTCCTTAACAATCTGGATTTTTCCATCCTCCCCACTCTGCCAAGTCCTGAGTGCAGCACAAAATGACCCTTCTCAGCATGACAGTTAACTCTTATTCCTGGAGCCACTCCCCTGTGAGGCTCCTCTGCTGTGAACCACAGACTCCCAGGCCACTGCATACCCCCTTCTGCTTGGTGTTTCTTCCATCAGGGGTCTCGGTGCTCATCAAATCATTACCATGTGGACAGGCTTTTCTTTGAGAGACACCCAAGAGGATGGCATTTGGCTGGAACTGATTCTCAGTAGGGGGACAGTCTCCCTGCCTTCTTCTTCTTCTTGTTCAATCACTCAGTCATGTCCAAGTCTTTGTGAGTGACTCTATGGACTGCAGCACGCCAGGCTTCCCTGTCCTTCACTATCTTCCAGAGTTTGCTCAAATTCATGTCCTTTGAATTGATGATGCCATCCAATCATCTCATCCTCTGTTCTCCTCCTGCCTTCAATCTTTCCCAGCATCAGGATCTTTTCCAATGAGTCAGTTCTTCGCATCAGGTGGCCAAAGTATTGGAGCTTCAGCATCAGTCCTTCCAATGAATATTCAGGGTTGATGTCCCTTAGGACTGACTGGTTCGATCTCCTTGCAGTCCAAGGGGCTCTCAAGAGTCTTCCAGCACCACAGTTTGAAAACATCAATTGTGTGGTGCTCAGCCTTCTTTATGGTCGAACTCTCACATCAGTTCTGGGAAAACCATAGCTTTGACTATACGGACTACCTGCCTACACATTGTCTAATGAATGGCTAATACTTCAATAAACACAACAGTCTGGATCCCTCAAGCAGCCTGCAAAGGCTACTGAAGACGCTTTAGAATTGGAATGTGAGTTATGGGCCAAAAGGAAAAAAAAAGGAGAGACAGTAAGGGAGAGAGGAAAATGCCAACAACCTAGAAGCTTGAGAATCACTTTCAGTTACAATAATGAAGCAGAAGCTTAGCAACGGCAAAACCTGGGGCAGCCAGTTGGCTACTTGCAATTCTGGAGTTCTGAGTAACAGCTCCTGCTGAGGTCTGAGCTGGCTGAAACATGATGCAACAAACCTCACTTCGAACCCCAGCAGCCACAACTGTCATCAGGATGGAAATCCATTTCTAAAAATGCTGGGTCACAAAGGAAGAAAATAACCTCACAGCATAACTTTGTTTAATGAAACTCATGAGAACTGGGAGCAGCTGTCTTGGCTCAGACATGTGGAGGGGTGTAACATCACTGTTGAGGTCATTTATTCCATCACCCTGTGACTCAGTCAAAACACTTATTATGGGCTAAATTGGGCCAGGCACTGCGATTGGTACCATGGAGGCTATAAAGATGATGAAGTTTTTTTTATTAAAGTATAGTCGATTTATAATATCATCTTAGTTTCAGTTATACAGCATAATGATTCAGTCTTTTTGCAGATTATTTTCCATTATAGGGTATTTAAAGATAATGGATATAATTCCCCATGCTATATAGTATATCCTTGTTGCTTATCTATTTTATATATAGTAGCTTGTATCTGTTAATCCCATATCCTTAATTTGTACACCTACAAGCCTCTCCCCTGTATTATTTTTTAACATTTGACAAGTGATATTACAGAGTATTTTTCTTTTCTATCCAACTGGTTTCACTAAGTATAATATTCTCTAGGTCTATTCACATTGCTGCAAATGGCAGTATTTCATCCTTTATAGGTGAGTAATATTTCATTGTGTGTGTGTATGTCCATGCACACACACACACACTCCACATCTTAAGCCAACTGTTGATGGACACTTAGGTTGCCTCCCTGTCTTGGCTATTGTCAATAGTGATGCTATGAACATTATTCATATTCAGAGTAGCGTGTGCATGGGTGCTTGTGCTCAGTCATGCCAACTCTTGGTGACCCCATGGACTGAAGCCTGCCAGGCTCCTCTGTCCACGAGATTGTCCAGGCAAGAATATTGGAGTGGGCTGCTATTTCCTCCTCCAGGGGATCTTCCAGACCCAGGGATCAAACTCTCGTCTCCTACATTGGCAAGTAGATTCTTTACCACTGAGCCACCTGGGACATTGTGTGTATGTAAAAGATGACTAAGTCTTGATCTCTGGCCTCAGAGTCCAGAAATTGCTTAGAATACTAAAGAAACATTTTTTTAATTGAAGGTATGAAAGAATTCTAAAAACTAGCCCCAGAAGAAGGCAGAGATGTATACCAGGAAGAAGGGCATGGTGATTTTCTTTGTGAAAAGAAAACACTAAAACACTGCACCCAGTCAGTACGTTGGTTTACTGTACATGGGCGAGTGGACCCAAGTTTGGTTCATTAACAAGATGAAAGTCTTCATAAACCACCAAAGATAATTCTCCTGTGTGATGATGATGACTGCCAATCAGGTACTCTGCATCCCACCCTTCCCTCAGGAGGTCCCTGCGGGACCTTCTTCCTTCTCACTAGACCATGCTAAGGCCCTGCATGTCTGGCATCACTAGCGCACTTCCAACCTCTAAGCAAAACTATGCCCTCACTCTCTGGTCACTGGGACTCCTCCAGGGACCCAATTCCACTCCCCTTGGCTTAATGGCACAGTTGCTCTGTGTACCTGATGAACAGGAGTCCCACCTGCCTTTCTCTTCATTACGAAAATCTTCTTCCCACACAGACTCCCAGAGATGTGTTGTCTTACCCGTGAGCACAAAGTAATTACCTGTCTTCTCCCTTCCAGGTCAGCTTAGCTCTTTGGCTTCAGTTCAGTTCAGTTGCTCAGTCTTGTCTGACTCTTTGCGACCCCATGGACTGCAGCATGCCAGGCTTCCTTGTCTATCACCAACTGCTGGACCTTGCTCAAACTCATGTCCATCGAGTCAGTGATCCATTCAACCATCTTATCCTCTGTCGTCCCTTTCTCCTCCTGCCTTCAATCTTTCCCAGCATCAGGGTCTTTTCCAACGAGTCAGTTCTTCACATCAGGTGGCCAAAGTATTGGAGTTTCAGCTTCAGTCCTTCCAATGAATATTCAGGACTGATTTCCTTTAGGATTGACTGGTTTGATCTCCTTGCAGTCCAAGGGACTCTCAAGAGTCTTCTCCAACATCACAGTTCAAAATTCTTCAGCATCTTAGCTTTTTTATGGTCCAACTCTCACATCCATACATGACTGCTGGAAAAACCATAGCTTTGACAAGACAGACCTTTAAACCAGGTGGTTCCTAGGCCAAATTCGGCACCTCGCTTACAAGTGCATGCTATTTGGTTCATATAGTGTTTTGAAAAATTTTTGAAAAAATTGGTTCATTATGATAGAACCACTTTGGAAAACACTTTGTTTCTCATCAAGTTACCCACACTTACCAAACAACCCAGGAATCCCTCTCCTAGGAATTTACCCAAGAGAGATGAAACTTCATTCACACAAAGATTTACACTCAAATGTTCACAGCAACATTATTCTTAATAGCCCAACTGTAAACAATCAAAAAAGTCCATCAATTGGTGATTGGATCAATAAACTATGGTCCATCCGTAATGGATGCTACTCAGCAACAGAAAAGAATGAAACCCCAAACACCCAACTAGTATGTGGAGGGATCTCAAGGACATTATGCTAAAGCAGAGTCCAGAGGTGAAAGTTTTATACTATATGATGTATTTCATTTACATAAAATTTTACAAAAGATGAAAAGCATATCTTTGCTTACCAGGTGCCAGGCATGATGGGAGGGACTTGACTGCAAAGGGGCATGAGGTAACTTTTTGGTGATAGAAGAGTGTTTTATCTTGATTGAGTTGGTAGTTAGAGCTGTATCCTTTTGCCAAATCTCATCACTTAAATTGATGTATTTTATTCTAGCTGTATTTGTTTTCTGTTGCTCTGTAACAAATTATTGCACTCTCAGGGGCTTTAAAATCACAAAAATTTATTATGTGAAGTTCTGGAGGTCAGAAGTCCAAATGGACCTCATTGCACTAAAAGTCCAAATGGACCTCACTGCACTAAAAGCAAGATGTCAGCAGGGCTGTATTCCTTATGGAGACTCCAGAGGAAAATATATTTCCTTACCTTTTCCACCTCTTGAGGCTGCTTATATTCCTTGGCTCAGGGTCCCCTTCCTCTATCCTTAAAGCCAACACCACTAAGCCAAGTCTTGCCCATACAACCGCTTACCTGGTTCTTCCCACTCCGTTTTCTGCTCTTACGGACCTTTGTGATGAGATTGAGCCCACCAGTAATCTCTCCACTTTTAGGTCAGCTGATTAGCAACCTTAATTGCATTTAACCTTAATACCCCTTTATCCTGTAACCTCACATACTCACAGGTTCTGAGGGTTAGGGTGTGGATGTCTTTGCAGACCATCATTCTGCTGACCACATGGCATATTATATCTCTATAAGGATACAGTTAAAAATTGGTAGACTGAAAGTTGGAGAGACTTCATATAAATATCCAGAATACTGCCTTCTCTTGGTAAATCAGATCTGGCCACACCAGGCTTCAATAGTTGTGTGGCTAAATCTGCTGCAGCTGAGTAGCTGCCAACAGTCATATCTGACCCTGTGCGACCCCACAGACGGCAGCCCACCAGGCTCCCCTGTCCCTGGGATTCTCCAGGCAAGAACACTGGAGTGGGTTGCCATTTCCTTCTCCAATGTATGAAAGTGAAAAGTGAAAGTGAAGTCGCTCAGTTGTGTCCGACTCTTAGCGACTCCTTGGCTGCAGCCTACCAGGCTCCTCCATCCATGGGATTTTCCAGGCAAGAGTACTGGAGTGGGTTGCCATTGCCTTCTCCAGAGAGGACACAGACACTGTCAAAATTTGTTTCAGTACTATTTCTTGCCAGCTTCACCTATTTACATCACCTGCTTGGTCACTAAGATATTTACACTGGCCACCTCAGTCTTAAACTGTTAAGTCAAATGAAACCAAGACTCTCTGACTCTTCACATGTCCCCTTCCCTTTTCACTCCACTCTCTCTCACCCTTCACTTGATCTGTCAGGCTGACGTGTTCTCTCCATCCAACTTGTAACACCGTCTCTATGTTGAAAAACACAGTGGAGTTCAACCTGGCTCCAGCAAGGCCAAATTCCCAAATCCATCACAGCATTTGAGAGAGGGGTTCTGTGAACTCACACGCTAAACAGCGAAGATGAAAATTAAAGCTTGGATTCAGGATTCATCACTGTTACTCAAGAAGAGATGTTTCCCTACACCTCCACTTCAGCCTAGAAGCATCTCTAGCTTCCAGCTTGGGGCCAGGCACAGGGTAGATACACAATACATGTATGCTACCCCCAAAGTTCAGTGTAATATCTCATAGAGCAACTTAAATAAAGGCTAAATCTCAGTTTAGGGGCGATGGAGGAAAAGTACTGAGATCCATTTCTTTGTAGGATAACTTCAACTTGAAGACAGAAAAATTACATTGCTCCCATGATTCTCAACTGATTTCCTAACCCTTGCCAATCATCTCATCAAGATATGCTTTGAATCATTGAGAAGATGGGACAAGGGAATATGCAAATGGCTGAAACAGCAAATCTCTTCTACTACTATTGGATTAAGCAAGTAACAAGAGTGCTTTCTAGTTAGGATGCTCATTTGATCAAGATCTACAGTAACCATCCCACTCTGCTCCAGCCCACAGCATTTTCTCTCACCATATCTTGCCCCCTTTAATTTTGCCAGATTTAGAGTCTGACCACTGCCATGTCCCCACTACACAGTTCTCAGGCTCACTGTTTTCCAGCCTCTTTGCAAGAGTCCTCCCAAAGCCTCAGGGCTGCTTTCTGTCCTGTATACTTCAGAGTGTGAGGAGGAGCACAGCAGATGAGCAGATGAGCTCACTGGGGAGTGAGCGTAAGAATGAGGATTACGTGGGCAATGCAATTCAACCTGTCCCCAAGGGGAAGCATACTCCAACAGTAAATAAAATACTGTGTGCGTGTGCTCAGTCGTGTCCGACTCTTGGCAATCCCATGGACTGCAGCCCACCAGGCTCCTCTATCAGTGCAATTTTTTTTCAGGCAAGAATACTGGAATAGGTTGCTATTTCCTACTCCAGGGGATCACCCAAGCCAGGAACCAAACCCGCGTCTCTGGTGTCTCCTGCATTGGCAGGTGGGTTCTTTACCACTGTGCCACCTGGGAAGCCCATATGAAAAATCAGGCACTTCCTAAAGAAGAAACACCTATAAAACTTGAGAAGACTCCATTAAGAATTACTAAGATACCCCCATCATAGCTTCCACCTCAAATCCTGTCCTATTGAATAATCTATTCTAACGAGCTCTCCTAGGCATTGATTGTGTATCTTCAAGAATTACATAGCTATGCTCAGTGTTCAGTCGTGCTAAATGGTCACACAGGCTAGGAGGCCACACCTGGGTCTTTAACTGGGCTTGCCTTGGGACCCTCCAAAAGCAACTCAGAGAAAATCTAAGCTCAGTTTTGACAGAAAGACAACTGCACAAAATATAAACATTCAATCAACCCATAAGAGAACAGAAACTTCCAGGTCATTCAGCATCAATGCCTCTGCTGGTAAGTTACGTAAAAGCTGAAGTTTGACTTACTCCTTACAAATGAAAGAATATTATACTTGTAGAAAATAGATGGGCAGCTCTATGGCCTTTGGCCTTAACAATCTGGGCAAGCGAATGGAGTATTCCTCTGGGGACCCCGATATGCATATAGCAGAAAAATGAAGTCCAGATTGTATAGCTTGTATCTTGAGATATCAGGGAAGCCTTCTCTACCTTCCCCATGAAACAGTAAATTTCTCTTGCCCTCTAAGCAAGTTTATTGACAGAAATCTGGGGAATAATTATATGCTCAAACAAGGAACATTTTAGAAGATGACAATTTTTATATCCCCCCAGGTGACAGTTCATTTAAAGGCACAGCAGTTGGTTTCCAAGACTTGGTAATGGTGCTAATTGTAAGGCTTGGATAACAGACCTAATTAGGTTAATGACAAACTCAGCCCAGCAGGGGTATTTTCAGGACTGTGCTTTTCAAACACACACACACACACACATTTTGTCTAGTTCATAATATAGAGATGTGCAGAGAAATGAGGCAGGAAGTTCTTATAGAATCATAAGGCTATCATTTAGACTTTATTTATACTTCAGGGAGAAAACAGGGTAACTGTTTTCAGAGTTAGATTTTATAGTAGGCATCCAACAAGAAAAACAATGGAAAAAAGGAATAGTCTTCAAATGCGTTCAAAGCAGGGGTGATTTTGATGGCTGGAAGGCCCCTTTTTCGCTAAGATCACAAAGAGTGGTGCTGTGGACTGAACTGTACCTCCCCAAATTCAGAGCTACAACCCTAACTCCCAGTGTGACTACATCTGGATGGGATCTTTATGAAGTACTTAAGGTTAAGTGAGGCTGTAGAGTAGGGCCCTAGTTGGATGGAAGAAGGGGAAGACAGCGATCTCTCTCTCTCTTCCACATGAGGACACAGCAAGAAGACAGCCAGAAAGAGAACCCTCAGCCAGAAACTAAACTGACCGGCCGCTTGGTCTTGGATTCCCCTACTTTCAGAACTGTGAGAAAATAGTTTTGGAGTGTAAGCCACCCAGTCAACGGTATTTTGTTATGGCGGCCCAAGCAGAGCAGTATATGCGGAGTATCCACGTTTGGAGCTAGAAGCTGGGCAGGGCTGAATTTTTCTCCATAAAAAAAGGAGAGTGGGGTGGGCAGCGCAGTTAGGTTCCCGGGGGAGGAGACAGAAGCCCGTGAAGCTGCTTGCTGTGTGGGAAGGGGGAGAGAGAAGACACAAGATAACCCTGGAAGGAAACACAAAAGTCAAATGAGGATTTATGAACTGGGATAAAAAGTGTGTGATGTAAAAGCCTCTTAAGACGGTTTCTTAGATATCTTCAGTAAGGCAATTTTTATAATAGAATTCTGGGTGTGGTCGGCTTTTCTTATGCAAATGATGGAGGCTGAGCGCTTAGAGCGCTCGGCAAGAGCTGAGATACATTGCTCAGATACACGAGGTGATGGGTGGCTGCCATATGGGTCATAAACACACACTGTAGGGACCACACAAATGCTTCCAAATTAGCCTCTGCGTTGCTCTTTGAGGACACATCTTAGTTTTGCCATGTCTGGAGAACATTTTGAAGAAATGAGAATCAGAAGGCTGGTTCTAATTCCCAATCTTCCATTTTCTGTGTCACTTTGGGAAATGACAAACTTTCTATACGGCAGGCTCTCCATTCCAAAAATGAGAATGACACTGCTGCTTTTGTTTCCAAGACTATTAGAATACATAAGGTGGTAAATGTGGAAATGCCCTTCAATTAATTTTGTTTTCTACTTTTTATTTTGAATTCGAATCACAGAAAGTTGCATAGGTAGTCCAGAGAGATCCCAGCTACCCTTCTTCACTCAGTCTCCCTCAGTGCTCGGAAATGAAGATCTTAAACAGCTGTTGTACAACACCAAAAGCAGGAAACTCACAGTGGAATATGTGTATAGGTCTTTGTCATTTTATCACATGTGTGGATTTACATACCCACTTGCATTCAAGACATTAATCATCAATACAAAGATCTCTGGAGGCTACTCCGTTAATAGTCATACCCTCGTCCCTTCTCCGTCTCCCCTAGTCCCACCAACCAATCACTAAACTGTTCTCCATCTCTTTGTCATTTCCAGATGTTATATAAGGATATCTTTTGAGGTTTTTTTTTTTTTTTTCACTCACAAAATGCCCTTGAGGTCTCTCCTGGCTGTTGTATAAACTGTTCATTTACTTGTATTGCTGAGTAGAATTCTATAGTATTGCAGACATTTTGGTTGTTTCCAGTTTGGGGCTATTACAAACAAAACTGTCCTAAATAAGCATGCACAAGTGTTTGTGAGGACATATGTTTCCATTTCTCTGGGACAACGCTCAGGAGGACAACTGCCAGTTGTACGTTAGGTGTGTCTAGTTTTTTTTTTTAAGAAAACTCCAAATTACTTTACAGCATGGGGCACTATTTTGTGCTCCCACCAGCAACAGATGAGACATGCGATTTCTCTGCATATTCACTAGCATTTGGTATTGCCATTCATTTCTTAAACTAATTTTTATACTCTAAAATGTACTTGTTATTCCATTTCAAGGCAAACCCTAATATCAATAGCTCTTGCAGGATAAACCTCTATCTATAGTAAATATCTCAACTTTTCTGTCTTTATTTATTGTAGATATAGGTGCTATGATCCCTACTGGAGACCAACTTCTCCAGGATCTGTGGAAGACATTCTGCTAGTCAGGCTGGGGTTCATATCCCAGCTTTGGGGAGAAACCCAGGGGTCTAGTCAACTGTGATCTGAGGATGGGGGAAGTCTGGCCCACTGAAATGCTACCAAGGGCTCACCTGTCTGAGGCTTGCTACAGCCTTGTACCTACATTTTCTGAAACCGGCATATAAGGGTCACTCTAGCCCTAACTGTTGTTTCTTTAGTCGCTATGTCATGTCCAACTCTGTGACTCCATGGACTATAGTGTGCCAGCCTCCTCTGTCCATGGGATTTTCCAGGCAAGAATACTGGAGTGGGTTGCCATTTCTTTCTCCAGGGGATCTTCCCTACCCAAGGATCGAACCCGAGTCTCCTGCATTGGTAGGCGGGTTCTTTACCACTGAGCCACCAGGGAAGCCCAGCCCTAACTGCACCCACCTTCATATGGGCTCAGATTCTCCTTCTGACACACGTCAGTCTGTGCTAAGCACCTTATCTGAGTGAGGGCCTGGGACACCTTGTCTATGACACACGTTGGTAACTATGATTTTCTAACCACAGGTGGTACCCCTAAGGATTGCATCTTGCAAAGAAAACAACTCTTTTTAATATTCCCATTCCTTCTTCCTCCATTAGCTCAACCTCCCTCAGCCCCATTTACGGAAAGAAAGCTACACTTAACAAACACTTGTGTCAGGCACTGTGCTAAGTAACCACTTTTTGTATACAGTCCTCTAGTACAGGAACCCTGTAAGGGCATTTTGCCCATTTTATAGATGAGGCCACTGAGAGTCAGAGAGCCTAAGTAACTGTCCTAAAGGTGACAGAGCTGGAAGAGTGGCAGAGATGGCTTGGAACCAGGGCCTGTCTTATGTCAGCCCATGCTGCCTGCCTGCATCCAGAGTACAGGATACCCTGCTACTGAGACAGAGCTTGGTTCTGGGGATGTCCATGTAATGCACAGGTCAGCTAGTGATGCATGTCAGCAGGTAAGGGCCATGGGCTCTTGTGCCACGTACCTGGGGGGTGGCACCACGCCTTTAAAATGGATCTTTATATGGGATGTGCCCTTTGGTTTGTTTTCTCCAACAAACACGTGGATGGAAAATTCTGATTCACAGGGCTGAGGGCTACCAAGATTGTATGGTATTGTTTATTCCTTGATTCCCTCTCATTATCTTTACATTTTTTCTCATTTTTTCTCCTCTCTGCTTCCTCTGATCTCACTCTCTAGCTAAGGTTTACACATTTTGGCTCATTTTCCCTCTTTCCTGTAACTCTGAGCTCACACTGGGCTGTGCTGACAAAGTCCAGGTTTCCCATACAGGATATGAACCTGATAGCAATAACAGCTACCATTTTCGAACACTAGTTATGAACTAGCTATTCTAGCATGATCATTTCACTGACTCCCCAAATGCTGACTTAGGAAATGGGACTGGGGGGACTGAAAAGCTTGACAAAGCTCACACACCCAGAAGCAGCGGGGCTAAGACTCAAAAATCAGCTTTCACTGTTGTCTCTTGCTGTTGGCTGCAGTGCCTTCCTTCTTGTGCACAAAATGAACATGGCCTTCCTTGTTTCCTTCATCAGCCAGACAGCTATTGGACTATCCCCTCCTACCTTCATCCCAGTTTCACCATTCGGGAGAAGAAATGCATTAGCTTCACGCTTCTTGTAACTAAAGGAAGTAGAAGACATCTTGATAATTCAGACAACCTCAGGACTATCTGTGTTTTTAAGCCCAGACACCCAGACACCCTTATAGCTGGAAGGGGAGAGATGTATGGGGTTTGGGCTTTGTGGGCGTCCCCAGCTGGTCCCTGAGGTCTGCAGCGAAGGGTTGGCATCGGAGGTGGTAGAGATGCTCCAGTGCTGAGCACAGCCTGGGTGCGTACGCTTTAAGAGCTGAGGCATTTCGTGCTGAACCGATAGCCTTCTCACTTAGCTAACTGAATCCCTTGCTGTGCACTGTCACGCATCTGGGCAGGGGACAGCACCTCATCTGACATGCACGCGAATTTCAAAGAAAATGACGACAGAGAGTTTAATGGAGCAGAAAGCGCAGCAACCCTGCAAAGACTCCAAAGCCTGGGACGCAATGAAAGCTCTCAGCCAAGGAGGCAAAAGACCCAGGATTCAGTTCCCTGTCCCATTTTCTCCTTAAGGCATCGGGGCTTGCATTCAATGCTGATGTGTCCTAATTCAGAGGGGGTGTGGGGGAGGGGAGAAAGGCTGCATGACAGCCTTTGCATCTTTGCCATCTGCTCTCACACTGTGCTTGTTCTTTTGTGAATCAGAAGCCAGTATCCACTGTGGGTCAGAAGTCAGAGGTTTGAAAAGGGGTGTGGGTCAAGAGGAACCATACTTTTTAACCCCTGCTCTCAGCTGCTGTGGGCACCTGAGCTTTGAGGCCAGGGCGTTTCCTTCTGGGCAGGGTCTTCTCCCCACTCCCTAGCTTTATGCGAACTGCTCTTTGCCACAGGTTGAAAAAGTCCCGAAGCTCCTGGCTGGAAGGAGCTGGTCCCAGGGAGATGGTGGCAGGAAAGCTGCCTGGAGCAGTGACATCCTGTACTCTGCCTCCTAACACCTCCTCAGAACCTTCAGGTGCTGGCGACCATCTGTCTCCGGGGAACACACAGCATATCGTCATCTGATGCTGGTACTGAAACTCAGCCTCGGCTACAGGCCAGGTGGATCCGAGGTCTGTGAGCAACTCCTGGCACAGCCTATATCTCAACTTGCCCACCCTGGTAGCCGTCCAAACATCCCTTCTGGAGGTTGTGTCTAACTTCCTAAGAGTCCTTCCAAGTTTCAACATCCTGAGTGACCAGCTCAAGGTTGACTTTGCATCAGAAGCTTGTCAGGAGTCAGAATTCAGGTCTCATGGCATCGGGCTCAGGTCTTGTGCATGGACTGCTCTGCCACAAATGCAGAAAGGTGACATCCAGAAATACAAGCCTGACTGCATTCCCCGTGACTATGTATATCCTTTATCCCTTGATAATCTTGCCATGTGGATGCCAATTACTAATTTCTTTCCTTCAGAGCAAATCTTATTACCAGCGTGGGAAGGGCCAGTATCTGGCTCTGGGTCGCTTTATTCTGCCCTGACTGCCTTCCCTGCCAGGGGAAAATTCAATCCACTGTAAGGTGGCAGTGGTCAGAGGTCCCCCAAATGAAAGAGGATGCAGGGGCAAGGACCCCTATACCCCTGTTATTTCTGTGGGCCATGGCACCATTTATACCCTGCAGAATTTCAGAGGGAAAACAGAAAGCTTCTGATTTTCTCAGAGGCTGTAGGGAAAGTGGATGGACTACTTTTAACCTTTAGCCATTTTTAAGTAAAAAGATGTGTCATCGCAAAGACACATGTTAAAGTTACCTTTAAAGTGTGACTCTGAACCGGATGTATGAAAAGGTCCTTTAGCCTGGATGAAACCAACAATATTAAAACTCCAACACCAACTGAGTAAGTCAAGCACACAGGTCAGGCTCACTCTTTGTTCCAATTCACAGCTGCCCTGTATACACATGAGGCAGTCCCGGGGGCTCTGGCATCACCCACCAAGAGAGGTACAGGGCTGACAAATCTCAAAACTGACTGCATGTGAGAACCACCTGGGCGTGTTAAAAAAGATATATGCTGAGTCCCCGTCCCAGAGAATCTGACTCAGTTGATTTGGGGTAGGATCCAAGCATGGGTATTTTCAGTGCGTGGGGGAAGTGGTAAACTTCCATTAAAAAGTGCTTATGAAGAAGTATAACCACCATATAATGACATGCACAAATCTAGAGCACCCAGCTTAACGGATTTTTATGAATAAATCCTGAAACCTGGGCTTCCCAGATGGTTCATATGATAAAGAATCCGCCTGCCAATGCGGAAGATGTGGGTTCGATCCCTGGATCAGGAAGATGCCCTGGAGGAGGAAATGGCAACTCACTCCAGTATTGTTGCCTGGACAATCCCATGGACAGAGGAGCCTGGAGGGCTGTAGTCCATGGGGTTGCAAAGAGTAGGACATGACTGAGTGAGCACACACGTGCTCTTAAAACCCATCCCCATCAAGATACAGAAAATCACCCCCAGAAGCTTCAGCATGGGACTTTTAAAATTTAACTCTTTTATTTCGAAAAAAAAAAAATTAAAACTCTTCAAGCTGCAAGAGTATAAAATGAACTCAGCAAGGGTATTTTAAAAACTCTCCCCTGTTGATTCTAACACAGAGACAGGATTAACAACAGTAATTGGCTGGGCTTTTCTTTTCCTCTTTTTTGGCCACACCTCTGGCCATGGAAAACCTTCAGTAAAACATGGGCATAAGGTTTTAATTTTTTGTTACTAATTTCTTAACCAGGTCATTATTGGTTCCTCCAATACAGAAATTAATGTTGGCCTCAGATCCATTTGATTCTGCTGTAATGTGATTATCTTTGTAACTTTTCAAGCATTGTTTATGGTTTACAACCTCCCTCTTTCTAGCTACATATGATCTTGGGGGACTTTTTGCTCTAAATAAGAATATTTTATGTGTGCTTGTGGAAGAAAAAGGTGGGGATCACGCTCATTTTTCGTAGTTCAGCCACGGACAGTTGGCAAGGCCAGAGGCAAAACCTGGAGTCCTCCAAGGGCTATTCAAGGTCAAGGGCAGGAATGTGTGAAAGGCAGGAATCTGGAGCGAGTGAGGAAGTGAGGAAACAAAATCAAAACCAAAAGCAGTCATGTCCAGGCCCAGTAAATACACATAGACGACAGAGGCCAGCCAGAGCTATGAGCTGAGGGAGGCCAGCAGGAGGCATTCTGAGGTTGAGGCATGGTGGGAAGGGAGGACTGGAAGCAGGAGGCAGTGAAGCCGGCAGTTAAGGGGCTGTGCCGCCACCAGAGGCTGAGATGCAGAGCACGCTGGCCTCAGGAAGGGCCCAGGTGCCAGGCTGCGCCCTGCACGAGTCCCTGGCAGACACTGCCAGTGAGGCTGCAGCTGGGACCACCCAGACCCGCCAGCTTATTTCAATTTGCTCAAAGGCTGAATTGACTTAACAGTGGCTCTGGGGGCAGTGCTGGGTACAGCTGGACTCTGCCCAGGTCCTTCATCTCCTTTTTGTCTCCTGATACATGTTTCCTAAGCAACAATTCCTTACGTGGTAGCTAAGTGACTTTTCCATTTGGAATAGCAGTCTGAGTGGAGTGGGGGTTACAGGCTGCCATACAGGGGAAGTTCTGAGCATGGCTGAGGTCCTTAGGACCCAGATGAAGGAGGAGAATCTCCTTAATCCCTCAGATGGTGGCAGAAGGCAAGCCTCGTGATAGATATGAGCAGACAAGCCTCATGGTGGATATGGGTAATGGCCTGAATGAGGGCATCACTGGCCCAAAAAGTGACCGAAGAGTCTAAAAATGAGAACCTATCACACTAAAATGTTTGACAAAGAAAAGTTCTCTTCGGGACCAGTAACCAATTTCTTAAGTCTTGTGGGTGTTCTTTTTTTTTTTTTTTTGGTACTTGTGTTGTTAAATAAAGGTTTGGTTTGCATATAACTTTCCAGGTTTATTACAAGGATGAGTGTGACAACATGAATTTTAAAACTCAGTATGGAAAACAAATCACAATGCCTCTGAACCTTGAAGTCCATGTTGTCTTTGATTTTAGCAATGAGTTAAATTCACTTAAATTTGTTTCCTAACAGAACCACGCTTTATAATGAAAAGTTGTTCTGTTTAAAAAAAAAAAAAAGGCAGAAAAATAGAAAATGAGCAAACAGTAAATTTTTGAAATCTAATTTTTTTAGATTTCAGATAGAACAAAGAGTGAGTTTTTGAAGCCATGGTGGTTTAAATATATCCAGTGTTCATGCTTTGTCAGCTTCATCCTGTTCTCACACACACACATGCACACACACTCATACACACATAAATATGGCCGGAACAGCTACCTTTCCCTCTCCTTCTATATCGAATTCAATTCCTAGATTCTGTTAACCTCTCCTGGCATTTCACGGTTTATGGGTGAGGCACCTGGGAGCTGTGGCTTCTGACAGCGTGAGCACTGCTCAGAAACACGAAACCTTCAGGTGCCTGAGGTGGCAGAGCAGTGAGCGCTCAGGGGAGACTGAGGAGGGGAGCGTGGAGGGGTGTAGAGTCACTTCTGAAGCTCTGCAAACTGATGGTCCTTAAGAAGACGGGGCTCTCCCTGCTCCCATCCCAGTTCTGAGCTTCTGGAAGAGGTGAGGCCGCCATGGGCTGAGCCATGGACTAAGCCGAGAGGAGATGAGTCAAGGTACTCGCAGTGTCTCACACGCGTGAGGAGCCCAAGAACCACTGTAAGTCAAGCTGCCTTATAGGCTACGACCTGTGCATCCTTTCACCTCCACTTACACGGGAGCCCATGTTGACAGCACAATGGGAACACAGGAAAGTGGAGACATTGAAAACAGCAAAATGAAAAGTCTTCCCAAAGGATCGCCGGCACAGTCCTACCTCATACAGATCTCGTAAGGGGTTGGGAATGCGAATCCTAGACATTACAAAAGGGAGAGACATGATGATGGCACTGTTTTCCAATCAGCATTAACAAGAGAGGAAACGGGTGGAAATGGAAGCTGAAACGAAACAAGGGGACCGCCCGGCTGGGGCAAGGCGGGCCTCTTACCGTAGTGCGGGATGATGGCCCAGGCCATGGCCGAGGCGTAGATGCCGCCGATCATCCAGAACATGCAGAGCCAGCTCAGATGCTCGCCCCGCTTCTCTCGGGCCAGCACTTCCGCAAAGTAGGAGAACACGGTGGGGATGGCTCCTCCAATCCTGCCAAGAGGTAGGGACGGTATGTGATATCAGAGCTCGTACAGCCAGTGTGAAACACGAAGGGCAGAGCTAACGCAAGCTCTATCAACACATGTTCTCTTTCTTTTCCAGCGTATCAAGGAAGGTACATTTTCTACAACTTAGTAACTTTAATAGCGGCTCAGATGGTAAAGAATCTGCCAGCAACGCGGGAGACTGGGGTTCGATCCCCGCGTTGGGAAGATCTCCTGGCGTGGGGCATGGCAACCCACTACAGTATTCTTGCCTAGAGAATCCCCGTGGACAGAGAAGCTTCGCAGGCTACAGTTCATGGGGTCGCAAAGAGTCGGACCGACTGAGCAAATAAGCACACAGCATGTTCAAAATAGGTTTATTATCCTCCCCAAACTTGAACCTGCAATTAAACCATGTTACCAAAAGGTGGGAGTGGTACCCTACTCATGTGCTTTATATAGAGCACTTAGCTTAAGATCTCCATGGACTTTCTGTTTCTTGTTGATGTTCTACATGGTGTTTATCAAAAAGCACAATATTTGGTATGATCTAGGAAATACTTTAACACATTCAGTTCAGTTCAGTTCAGTCGCTCAGTTGTGTCCGACTCTTTGTGACCCCATGAATCGCAGCATGCCAGGCCTCCCTGTCCATCACCAACTCCCATATATATATATATATATATATGATGGTTATGTCTTGTCCATGACATGGGGACTTTGGAAAGAGATTCAAACACCTCTAGAGGGCTGACTGCAACTGATCCTGCTCTGCAGCATTGGTCCTACAGCCCTGTCTGAGGGATATGTTAACACAGGACCCACAGGGCTGCTTCCTAGACTGGCTCTGGTCCCAGTCCAGCAGATACTGCTAAATGAGTACATGTGAAAGGGGCACTGGGACAATCACATAAAGAGCTGCTGGTTTAGATTACCAACAGCGCAATGCTTCCTTCCAGTCAAGGTGATTTTAAGAGACACTGTCTGATCTCTGGATAGAGGGTATGAACAGTGACCTCTTCTCAGGTTAAGGTTCTCAAATGAGGGTCTATGGAATCAAAATTTTGTTCATTCTAGGGAGATGGGCCATAGAACTCATCAGAAGGTCAACTTGGCCTTGACTCCACAAATTTTAAGATACTGTCTAAGAAAGTAAGGTAGTATGGGAAATAATTACTATCATTCTAAACAATATGTGAATTCTTAAGATAATTATTTTTTTAAGCGTGCTACAATATAGTGAAAGTGAAAGTCGCTCAGTCATGTCCGACTCTTTGCAACCCCATGGGCTATACAGTCCATGGAATTCTCCAGGCCAGAATACTGGAGTGGATAGCCTTGCCCTTCTCCAGGGGATCTTCCCAACCCAGGGATCGAACCCAGGTCTCCCACATTGCAGGCAGATTCTGTACCAGCTGAGCTACAAGGGAAGCCCAAGAATACTGGAATGGGTAGCCTATCCCTTCTCCAGGGATCTTCCTGACCCAGGAATTGAACTGGGGTCTCCTGCATTGCAGGCGGATTCTTCACCAACTGAGTTATCAGGGAAGCCCTCAACATATAAGCAAGTTGTAAAGACAACATCTAGTGATACAGTTTTTCAAACATGTACTGATTCCTTTATGTTCATGTTTCTGTAAGGAAAATTGCTATTGACATTTCAAGTAAATTTGATGTCAAGGAATGACACTTGTATTTATCCATTTAGCAATAACTGATTTCCTGAGTGCCTTTAATGTGATAAAGAGTGACAGTGATCTTAGCAAATGCAATGAAGAGAAAGGCCACATCTGCAGCAGATGTACCTAATGAACCATGGAGCTGATAGTGTCACTCTGCACCAACTGGTAGGTATGGCACCGTTTCATGAGTCTGCCCCTGTTTATGTGGCAGTCATCTGTGGCTGGATATGTGCAGACCACCTAGAATAGTGCTTTTCAATCTACAGGCTACAAAATTAATTTAGCAAATGTCAATAGCATTTTAAAAATTGAAACAGACATGAAATATTTGAGTGACATTCAAGTAATAAGTATCATTTCATACATTTCATTCACAATAAACATTTATAGTGTGTAATATATATTCATATGTGTATATATGTGGGTATAAATATACATTTAATATATAACTATATATATGCATGTGTGCTAAGTTGCTTCAGTCATGTCCGATTCTTTGCGACCCTAAGGACTACAGCTCACTAGGCTCCTAGAATCCATGGGATTCTCCAAGCAAGAATAATGGAGTGGACTGCTTTGCTCTCTTTCAGGGGATTTTCCCAATCCAGGGACTGAACCTATGTCTCCTGCGGCTCCTGCATTGCAGGCAGATTCTTTACTGCTGAGCCCTGGGGAAGCCCATAATTATATATATACTTATATATATATATGCTCTTAGTAAGACCAACTGTTCAAAGAGTTTGAAAATCACTAACTTAGAGCATCTATATCTGTTCCTCTGGGGTATGAATGTGATGGTTCTACCTAAAATCTCCATGTGATTTCAGACGTAGCACATGGCAACTCAGCACCATCACATCAAGGGTAGCCAGCCAGGTCCAAGTCCATCAACCAGACCCCCAAACAAGAAACAGATGTATATGATGACCAGTCAGAGCTAGCTATAAACCACACCACAGAAACACACAGTTCTCTGCCTGGCTTCCTGAGGACCTCACACCATGCGTGGACAGCTAGCTGAATTTAAAAATTCAACAATGCTTCAAACAGGTTTGAAATGGTTCCATTACAACACACAATTTTAATGGGAAATAAAACATCTGTGTCATAAATCATTTAACGCTGTTCCTTTTGTCATTTGATGTGAGGAATCTGTTTCTCTGGACTATAAAGTCCCAGGTCCCTAATCCGTGTCTTCACTTTTCGATGCAAAGGAAGAGCCTCAGTTTTTACTGATTTTTAACATCCTAATTAATGTTTCATTGGTTTTCTGGACACTCTGTATGTATGAGTGGTAACTCACACTTCAGGAAGGCACAGTTGTGTGTCAGGGGATGCCAGGTTGCTCTGAACCAAGATGAATGTATTCCAGGTGGCTACCAATGCAGTTGCATAAAAGAACACCAACTTTAGGGGCTTTTAAACAATCCTTCTGGTTTTAATTCAAAGTCTCTTTTTCAAGTTTTTTTTTGTTTTGTTTTGATTTTTGCTTTTTGAATTTCTTTTTGCATGGATGTCTCTCAATGTTTGTAAAGCAGACCACAAGGAATTCTAACATCAAGGGCTAAGTGAGTCTGAAGAAGGAGGGAAGGAATCTATTTAAATCCCTCACAAAGTCCTTCAGACTCAGAGAGCTAAAAAACAATCCAAGCATTCACATTTCCTATTGTGAGCTGATCATCTATTTGGGGGAAAACATTAACTCCTCATCATACGGTGATATCCTTCAAGCAGAGAAAAAACATTACAGTACATTGCAGTGTGCCGTAATATTAACTGTTCCTGGAGTTTCATAGCTGATCAGAGCGCTTACACATTGTTTACACTAGACCAGAGGCTCTTGGAAGGTGACGACTATAACATATCCATCTTTGAATCCCCCTTACTTGGCCTACTGGGCTTGCACTGTTTACTCGTAAGAAACGAATTGCCCCGAGACTCTCTGATGATGGAGGGAGGACTAAGCTGCTGTGACGACCTAACCTCTCCAGTGAGTGGAAACATACACCTTATGTCCTGGGCCAACATGACCGGAGAAGCTGGGGGTGCCGGCATGGCAGTTCTGACAGCAGCAGAGCCCCAAAAGGGTTCGTGAACTACTCTATGTCTTAGTGGTCACCCTCCACCACCAAATCTTATTTTAAAAGCTCCCTATTACTATTCTACCTCACTATTTTGTATGAGGGGCTAATATATCTCCTTATTTGTTTTATTGTACTAAGATACAATTTCTGAGAACACTTGAAGGGAGAAACATATCTGAATGGAGTTTCTCAAATTCTCTACGGTTATTAAATAGGGTTGACTTTGTGCCCCTCTCCCAGCAGACATTTGACAATGTCTGGAGATATTTTTAGTTATCACAGCTCAGGGGTTGCCCCTGGCACATTGTGGGCAGAGTTCAGGCACACTGCTAAAAACCCTATCATATTCACAGCAGCCCCTCACAACAAAGACTTATCCAGCTGCCAATATCAATAGTGCTGAGGTTGAGAAACTCTTGCCATGGGGATGTAATAGAGGAAATATGATACTTTAAACAGCCAGGATATAAGGCATACCATGGTTATCTTTTACACAGCAGATAGGCAGTAAATGTCTAAATACAGTTAACAGGGAGACCTCTTTATTGTTCATTATCTACTGATCAAGTAGCTACTGTTGCAATGTGCTCACGATTTCATTTTTGACAGAATATTTACACAAATGAAACAATGAGATCAGGGTGGTTTATAAAGAATTTTTCTTACCGTAGGATATTAAGTCTATTTTATTAGCTCCCATCAAGGACCATATCTTCATTGTCCATGGTAGTAGGAGGCACAAAGGGAATAATAATTGAAATGCACACTCTATTATGGGTAGAAGATTAGCCAGATTCAAAATAATTGAATTGACACTGATGAAACAGAACGTTGACATGTGGAATTTCAGAGTTGGAGCTATTTTCCCTAAGTACTGTTAATGTTAGGTGTTTACAACTTTAATTACAGAAATATAAAGAAAGTAAATAAGAATCTGTATTAAAACACATCACTAGAATAAGCTGGCACCCCTCCAGTACCTCGTTGCATGTGTGTGTCCACTCAAGTGTGGGAACACACATAACATGCCCCTCAAAAGCTCTGCAATACTTTTCGCAATACTCAGTATTAGGCATCAAGTAAATGTCATAAAACATATTTTCCTCAGTAAACTAAGACAAATTCACAAATGAGATATAGTATAAGGCGAAGACTTATATCAGCTTTACAGACAAAATTTCTGTGTTGGAAACACGAGACATGTAAATTGAATGAGTTTAGCAAAGTGGGAAGAAGGAGAAGGCCAAACATTCCTGTCTCCACAAACCTCCTTGAAAAACTGGGAAGCCTGACTGATTTAAGTCCGCACATTTCACAGGCACAGCTCGCATCACTCCAGCCTTGATGACACCTTCGTGGTGGATTATGTCTGTCTCCGTACCTTGTCACTCGGATGTATGCTGGCTACTGAGAAGATGAGGAGGAGGTTTCTATGGTGAAAGAAGGAGGTTGTACGCAAAAAGGCCAGTTATACTTAAAATGGCTCGAAGTATGATGTTCAGGGGAGAAATTATAGAATGATGACTTCCTGTCCTGAAAAGAATTGAATAATTCTGTTGTGCTTTAATGCTTCAGTGAGCACGTATTGATAATAATGAGTAATTTTATTCTTACTTACTTCACCGCGTGATTGCCAGCCAGTGCCGTTCCTCAAACTTCCCTTTCCATTGGGAAATGAGGTATTACATGAGAATGTAATTAAGCAGGAAGTTGAATAAGCATTGTAAAGTCATGTGTTCCTTATAGATAGTAAGCAGGTGGCAAAATCCACCAAGAGCTGACTCTGGTGGCTTTATTACAAGTATTATGGGTTTATAAAAATGACTAATGAATGCTGTAGTCTATGCCAGGAATCACAATCACAAATAATTTTCATGAAAAATATCCTTTTAATCCTTGCTCAGAATCAGCAACCAAAAAAAGAAAGAAGACACTGAACTGCCAGGCAAGTTGGACAGCAATTCGGAACCAGTTCACTGTGTTTTCAACTGGACCCAGAAGTAGACAACTAAAGCTGCTGCTGCTGCTGCTGCTAAGTCGCTTCAGTCGTGTCCGACTCTGTGCGACCCCATAGACGGCAGCCCACCAGGCTCCCCTGTCCCTGGGGTTCTCCAGGCAAGAACACTGGAGTGGGTTGCCATTTCCTTCTCCAGTGCATGGAAGTGAAAAGTGAAAGTGAAGTCGCTCAGTCGTGTCCGACTCTCAGCGACCCCATGGACTGCAGCCTACCAGCTAAAGCAGCAACTCCAAAGATGGACTTCCTTTTTATGATAGTAACAGAGTATCACAGAGGAGGCTGCTCAGAGGTTTAGATGAAAGAACACAGATCTAACATCTCTGAACAGGCTAGGCTGGCACAGAAAATGAGATTGCTGTATTGATTAGAAGGCATATGTCTACTGTAAGTAATCAAGATAGAGACAGGAAAAGAATGTTTCCTGGTAACAAAACCAATCATCAAATTAGGAATAGGGATCCCTCATGCCCAGCTTTGATGCTAAAGCGTGGGGGGTTAGGGTAGCTTTAGTCTTCCCATCTGCAAAGCCGCAGCTTAAACCTGACTATTTTGAGAATATGGAGATGCACACATATAATCTGAGTAAAAGTTGTGTTTCTAAGAAAACATAATTTCAATTCCCCTAGCCCTTGTTTGCAACCATATTGGTGCCCTAAGCCTGTCAAACCTAAACAACTTCAGGCAGCAGCTAGTGGTAAAGAATCTGCCTGCAAATTCAGGAGACGCTGGTTCAATGCCTGGGTCGGGAAAATCCCCTGGAGAAGGGCATAGCAACCCATTCCAGTGTTCTTGCCTGGAGAATCCCACGGACAGAGGAGCCTGGCGGTTCCTACAGTCCATAAGGTCACAAAGAGTCGGACACGACTGAAGCAACTTAGCAACGTAGCATGCACACAAAGCCCCTCAAACCTAAACAGATCTGCATATCCACAGCAGCAGACAGGCTGCCATGGAGGGAGAAGATGTATTCAGAGATCAGAATCCTCATGCTGTCTTGGAAAAGAATCATCTCACTATTGAGACAGCTGGAATCATGCACTCCCACAGCACCTAGATGATGTTGTGAATAAAGATGGTGATGACCGTTAGGATGATCTGTAAGAAGTGATGAAAAAAGACATGCAGACTTTTCCAGTCACTTGCTGTATATATCTAATCACCCTTTTCTCCTCAGTCTCCCACTCAGCTGCCATTTACCAATCCATCCATCATCCCCCCCTCCCCCGCACCATCCAGCCCCTCACCCAGCCAAGATCTGGGCCAAGGACCTGGTGCTGGAGGGACAAGCACGAAGAATACATATCCCTACCCTCATGGAGCTCACAGAGTCAGTTCTTAAAAGTGCATGTGGCTAATTTTTCATAATTATACATTATGACTTTGGGAGAACTTTTCCTCTGTTACTTCTTTCTCCCTTGGAATCTATAGTTCTTTCGCCAAAAGGTATACAGGGAAATAAACTGTGTCTGAATGGCCCACTGTTGTTGGAAATTCTCATAAAAGGCATTGTTTAAGGCAGTGCTTTCCAACAGAAATACCATGTGAAGTATGTATAAAATTTTGAATTTTCTAGAAAAGATATTAAAACAAGGCTGCAGTTAACTTTTAATAAATATTCATTTAACCCAATGTATCCAAATACTATCATTTTAACATGTAATCAATCTAAAAATTATTAATGAGATATTTTATTCTCTTTTGCATGTATTAAGGCTTTGGAATCCAGTGCTATGTACTTTATACTTTACAGCACATCTAAATTTGGCCACATTTCATATACTTCGTGGCTACATATGGCCTGCGGGACTGCACAGGCCCAGGAAAACACTGACTCACTGTTTATAACTTGGGTTTGCAATTATTTTTGGATTAAAGGTAATTTAGTCTGTTGCCTCATCTTCCATATTGGAAACAGTCTTTCCATTCCAATTCTTTGGGTCAGAAATCTTGAACGGATCTGTTCAAAATGTTTATTTGGTGTCTGTCATGGATCAGACATCGTGTGGTATGAAATCACAGACATTTCTCAATGAATCTGAGATAACACAGGCCTGGTGGTTATAAGCATGGAGCCAGACTGCCTGGGTATGATTTTACCATTAGCCTCTCTGTGCCTCATCGTTCTCATCTATAAAATGGGTAGCATAAATATTATCTTCCTCATAGGGTCACCATGAGGCTTTAATGAATCAATATTTATAAAGTACTTAACACAGCATCTCTCAATAGGGCAACTACTACATAGATGTTTGATAAAACATGTTTAAAAGTTGAAAAATTTTAAACAGTTCTGCGTTTTTCCAATGCAGGAGGTATAACCTTACAGTTTGGAATTAGACTAAAACTCAGAAGAGCTGGGAGTCTACTGAACACATGGAAGTCAATCTATCCGTGCCCCAATGTTCTAATTTCAAAAAGGCAGGGTATTTTTGCATACTCAATTATTTTAGAAATGTTCCGGACATAAATGAGGTTCTACATAGTTTGAAGGATTTCAGTTAGTGGTGATCATTTCTATCAAGTCAAGGTATTCCGGTTATTGCACCCTGACAACAATGGATTGATATCAGTGAATGGATAGATATTGTTTAGCTATGAAGGATGCATTTATGAGGCTCCATTTGCAGAGGGAGAAATGGCCAGTCATTCTCCTACCATACACAGACACTGAAATTTCATTTTAATTTCTGTTGCTGGTGTAGTTTTCTCCTGACCTTTACGCTTAGCAGTGCCAGGCCTTCAGCAAGATGCTCCCAAGTTTGACATTGCCCGGCATCTGAAGCATTCCCATTCTCATAATTAACGGTGACTGGAAACAAATAATTTAATTCTGGGCAAATGAAAATGAATCAATGGTGTCAACTCCATTTCCCATCTTTCTAATTTTCTGTAACAAAAGAGGAGAGGGAAATGTCTGTTCCCCGATGTGAGACTCACTTAGGAAACTGAGAGACAGATGAATAATTGCTGATGCCCTACTCCTCCTTCGCATAAAACACTGCTGTCCCTGGCAGGAAGAGTGTGCCTTGTGCTGAATAAACACGTAAAGTCATACAGAATTTGGCACTTGGACACATTTGTTTCTAAGAAAATACACTCATGACTTAGTGTGGTGAATAAAGAGGAAAGCACATCTATCACAAACCCAGCCATCAGGCTCCTTTATATGCAGAGCAGGAATATAACACAGTCCTGCTAATGATGCCTCAGAAACAAAATAAGACAGGGCAAGAGGAAGCCTGTGGCACTTGCAATAAAGTCAACACAAGGCATCTTAACCTTGGATTCAGAATGCACAGTTTGCCTGTTCACAGAGTGGCCAGTTCAGAAGGACTTCACTGCACCTAAGTCCTGGCTGTGTCCCTCCTGGTCCCATCACTGAGCCTTAACCTGTGCAATGAGGGGTTTGGACTGTGACCCAGAAATTCGCTTCCTCCTCTGAAAGGCCCAGTGTGAGGAATTGGTAGACAGGCACCATACCAATGTGGAGATCCTACCAGTGCTCTGTCCATTCCAATTATGTATTCTGGAACTGGGAAGTGACCACAGGATGGATTCAGGGACCTCCTGGACTCACTGTGAGATGGATCTGAGATCAAACTCCATTGAACACCTGACCTCTGTAAGTCCTTAACTCTGAGTGGTGAACCACAGTGACATTTTGGGTCCCCTGGAATTAATGTCAGTTCAGAGCCAGTGCCTAGTAAGCTCTGAAAAGTTGATTATTTCCTTTTCTCTCATTCAGTTACCCTGGTAAAAGGCTACAGGTCCTTTTGGGGAAGACTGGGGGAAAGATGAATAGCATAAACTTCCAGCAATGTAGTAGGGTCTCCCCTTCATTCAAGGGGTTCTGGGTCTGTAAACTGGCTCAAGTCTGGAAATTGACTGAGGGCCATGCCTTTTTGTTTTTATGATGCAAGTTCAACTTTTGGTCATTTAATTGAGAACTCTTCCCCTTACACAGACCAAGTAAGACTTTATTAAGCTTCCTGCGATTAAGCAGTAAAGAGTGGACAGACCTATCCTGTCAATCTCTTGGAATTTACATGCTGGTGGAGGAAAGACATATAAGAAGCAAATATTTTGGTGTATTGATCAGTGCAACCAAAAAGACCAACCAGGGGTCTGTGGGGAGCGTCAATGGGAGGGGTGGTCTGAGGTTGTGAGTGCTGAGGGACCAGGAAGAAGACCCCGTGAAGCTGAAAGGATGGTGAGAGTGATGCTCCTGGGAAATGTGTGGAGAGTTGCAGGGTCTGAGCACCAGAGTTCCACAACGGGAAAAAAGTGCCAACATTCTGAAATTTTCCTTCCTTGTTCACCGAGTTCTCTTCAATTTAAAACCAGATCAGACGTGGATAAGGGAGCTGCCTGGTGCATAGAAATAACAAGATCTCCTATTTAAGGTCTCTAGGATCAAAGTCTTAATTCTTTGACTCAAGTTTTAACTAACAATGTTTAAATAAAAGGACTATGTCAAAACTTCAGCTGCTTATGTTTTCAGTGTGTAAGTGATGGATGTGGAAAGGGTTTGAACAAAGCCTTTTAAACAACAGGAGCCTTCATGCAGAAACTGGCTTTTCACTCACAGTTTTGTCACCATTTTCTCTTCATCTATGAGCCTCCCACACCCCTTGCTGCTGCCCCATAAAGGACACTGACTAGTTCTTAGCATATAGAGAATGGGAATGCTTTTGAATTGTGGTGCTGGAGAAGACTCTGGAGAGTCCCTTGGACAGCAAGGAGATCAAACCAGTCAATCCTAAAGGAGATCAACCCTGAACATTCATTGGAAGGACTGATGCTGAGGCTGAAGCTCCAATACTTTGGCCACCTGATACAA